>NC_134776.1:17895000-19145000 GCF_050436995.1 Anticarsia gemmatalis | reverse complement strand
AAGTGAATTGTCACGCGTGTTATGTGAAAAATGTTTGACCATTTACAATATCAGTCCAATTGTGACAGTGTCTACTGCCGGATAACAGGGTCGTCGCCAGACTTCGGACTACTATTGAGAATTTTCTTATATTAACTACAAATTCCCAATAGGACTTACCCAGGAATACGAAAGACCCTGTGTACGGCAGTCGTCGCTGCCAGCCAAAGCATAAAGGTCGTAGAGGTTGTATGTAAAATGTCTACATTCGCTATTTACAAAATTGGTTACACACCATCTTCTGAGTTACTATCAATATAGAAAACTCCAAAAGAATACGGGAATTAACGCGAACACACATTTTACCTTAAAATGCCTAACGTTTCGGCGCAGGTTGCACTCGCCGTGGTCCCAGGCTGACTGGACTCCAAAAGAATCAAACTCGAAACCTTGTGATCGAAACTTCCACTGCCGCTCAGATTGTCTATACAGTTTATTTTAAATTCTAAGTAGGATTTCGTCTGGATGTGACTGAAGCTAAATAACGAGTATTTAAGACGTAGGAATTGTATCAAGTAGCAGTTCATACCCCATAATTTTTTTTTATCCCTTTGTTTAAACGTCTACTTCTTATACTTTTACTAGCCACATTAGACTTCAATCGTTTAACGAAGACTCGTGTGTTAGGTCCACTACACTCTAAAGCCACTCACACACTCATGTCAGTAGTATTGTTGTTGTTCCATAAATCCTTGGATTAATGTCCCAGTGTGTTCCGTGCGCGGTGTACCTTACATCAGTCGTGACCGATGAGTCGGACACAGTACCTCTCCTCCCTTGCTCCAAATAATACCACTGTGGCAATTCTTTGATCCAACCTTTTGATTTCACTAAAAGGTATTTTTATTCAAGTGTTTTCACCCAAAAAAAAATCTTCGAAACAAAGTAGTACTGTGATTTTAGAACAAACATTTTTGTTGATCAAAAATTGGTATTTTGCTTTGCTAAATTAATCTTGCATTAAAATCACAATGACGCATTCCTTTTAAATTAAACGGACTGTTCTAAAAATCCCCTAAATTAATCTAGTCCACGAAAAAGGAGGTTACATTTACAAATTAAAAGTTAAAACGGCGAAGGTATAATTAAAATCTAACAAAGGTTTAAGTGAAAATAATTGTGTAGCTAAGTAATTGGCGAATGATTATAATAATAGCGACGCGTGAATAAACATTGTTTTTCTAATTTACTAATAGAATTTAAAGTTTCATGATAATTTTGTTAACAAGAGCGCAACTAGCATTTATTTTTATGGTCAAAGACCTGTCGTGTATTTACTACCGTTACGAGCTAGATGTATTTTAAACGATTGTCTATAATATTTAAATTATAAATGAGTGAAATCAAAAAATCTTCATTCGGGTATTATAAGCTGCCCAAATTTTTAACACAAGCAGTAAATCGCTTCACACTTTAGTCCCGAACACTCCCGTTGAGATTCGAAAAATATAGCAGCGTATAAACTAAAAACAATAAAAAAGCCGTCAACAAAATAAAATATTAGGAGAACAAACATTAAAAGAATCAGTTTTCCTAACTTCAGCACACTCTATTTCGTTAGTTAGAATTTGAACATTACGTCGTGAACAGCTTCGGTCTCTCATACAACTCTCACACTGTATTCTGCTAGGGCTCGTGCGACCACCCGCCCTCGTCGCCGCAGCCGTCGGTAGACCGGCTGTCCGTGACGTGGGCAGACCCCAGCAGCATGTCCTCGTCAGGAGTCAACCTGTTCCACCTGCCTTCTGAGACACCCTTGAGCAATGAAGTCAAGTTCTCGCCGTCTGCTGCAGGTAAGACAACAAACAGTCTGAAAGGTTATGATAAAATGTTTGAGATGTTTGTACACTGTATGCTAACATAGACTGCACAAAAAGTTTATCTATAAAATATTTTATAAGTAATTTAAACTAGAGGATTATGCAGCGTTTAAAAGATATATGTATCTGCATAATGCTCCATTGATTACTTCAGCAATAAAAAAGGGAAGTGTAGTGTAAAATTATCATATCAGTGTTTTGTATTATTATGATATTTGTCAATGCTTCGTAAAATTTGCTGGCAGCGACCGTTTTTTTCTTGTATGCGAATTGATATTTGATGACAGTGCAAATAGGGCAATGGTTGAAAGGCTAGTGAACTGCTAAATAGGCAGGAATATAATATTATTTTGTAAAAAGACTTCAAACCACAAAAAATCCTGTTGTCGTATGTTTGGTATTATATCTTGCTATCGGAATACTCCTCTCTTAACGCAGAATCTTTTTTTAAGATAAATTATGACCCTTTTGTATCAACCGCGGTCAAAATGCCCCCAGTAATTTGTAGCCTTTATTTTTTCATGCTCGAGAGTATCAAAGGGATTTTTAATGGCCACGATAATATTGTGCAATCTTTCGAAACAAATTGATTTTAAAACAGGTTTTTGGGGTCCATCTTAAATATATTCTACTCCTTACGTCTTAAAGTTGCGGTAACACAACTTAAATTATGCAGGCAGGTATTTAATTACATGCAGGATATTACGATGCTGATGACAATAATATTCAAGATTTTTGGAAATCTCACTGGTATATTTGTAGTTCCCGTTACATGTTTTTTATCTTATATTCGGTTTTGCGCTAACTTGTGGTCATTATGACTACATATTATTTCCGACCAAAGGAAATGTTCGTGTAATACTTTATTCTCAGTCTAGTGGATTGGTATAACTGTATCAGTAGATAACTCAGCGTTTAAAATTCCTTATGTTAAAGATACAACAGTGCATTATATTTATACAATACCTCGTCTTCAATAAATACGACGAATGAATAGACGAATGTATATACTTAGTTCTTTTCTACTTTTACGAGAGTTCCCTTTCCCTCAGATGGCTCAGAGGATGAGGACTACTCCGCAAGCTTGAGCGCGGTCCTGCGTCAGCGCCGGGCCAGCGTCAGGAGATCCCGCAAGGGCCGCGCTAGAAGACCGTCATCACCGTTCCTTGCCGATGAGAATAGACCGCGGAGACGGTCTTCTGTATTCACTACTAGCTCTGGAGAGTAAGATTTTTATTGTAATTTTTAACAACTTTCGCAAGTTGTATGTTTCGGGGACATTTAAACACATGCAGACTGGAAAAGCAATGCGTAACGAGACTTTACCAGTGGGGAATTGTTAACGTGCATTACACAAAATTACATATAATATTTGTTTCGTGTAGGATTCGAATCCACAAACTCCTACACGATTACTGCAACGTGACGACCAACTAAACCACTGCATCACTTTAGTCAACGTTATTATTGAATACTTTGCTGTACCTAACCAAGTAAAGTCCCAATTTCAACCACCGGTACACCGAAAATATTTAGTTTCTGGTTCATCATGTTTAAATTCCTTGAGGTCCTTCCTGGAAAATTCGCTAAATAAACTTGTTACTTTCATATATTTATCGTCCGTACTTTACTAACGATGACGTAAAACCTTCAGTACAGCGATATCGATGGACGAGCAGTCAGCACTCGTGACGGAGGAGCAGATCTTCGAGAACATCCACCTACACAAGGAGGTGCTCGGCTCCGTGAAGCAGCAACCCTTGGGCATGCGGAGGAAACTCAAAATCGTGCACCAGGTAGCTTTACCAGCGAGATTTATAATGCTGTTGAACTAGCGTCTTGGGTTAGTCATTGCACTGTTAGTCTGAAGTTTAACATGTTGGATATTGTGAACTGTATATTGAAGAGACTAAATCGTTCTTTAAACTTGATTGAACCAAAGTACGTATAGAATATCCAATAGATAAACTTACGCTATCAGATACTTATTTACAGATTGTCCAACGAATGGTAAACTGGTAAGCTTAAGTTTTGCATTGTCTAGGTACCTACTGATCTTTAAATGTCATTCATCACTACATAATATTAGGCAGAGACGCTTTCCGCGTCTGTTCCTATGTTTGTATGTATATATGCTTGGATCTTTAAAACCACGCAACGGATTTTGATGCGGTTTTTTTAATAGATGGGGTAATTCAAGAGAAACATTTATGTGTTGAAAGTTGTAAAGATTTTTTGTAAAATAACTGTTTAAAGCGGACGAAGGCGGGGATGGCCGCTAGTGTTATTATAAATTGAGGAATAGACAAATATTTCTATATATTGTCTAGCTTATGTGTCTATGCTGCCATAGATTGCAACAGTTTTTAAACTGTACAATCCTGACTTGACAGGCTAAAGGCTACATCAAACGTCATGAGGGACAACTGCAGGAGCGGCTGGCGCAGTCCAACTGTACTAAAGATATTTACGCACGATTCAATATATTCTTGAACACGGTAAGCTATTTTGGTCTTTATTATTTACTCAATAGAGGTCAATTTATTAGTCTTCGTGTCGTTTTTTTATGTAACGTCAGTCTGTGTGAGTATTTAACAACGATCACAACTTTTTGGTACTAGTAAAAGTAGATAATTCATATTAATTAAGAATAAAATAACGATAAAATTAATATCTTCGCCAATCTCCCTAAAAATTGCATTATCGTTTTTTTTTCTAATAGATTGAGTCTTTTGTATATCCATTAGGATACTGTGCAGCGGCCTTATTTACACCATTCTTTCATCTATAACAACTTTTGTAAAATTCCTACATACATGGACGAGTAAACAATTTGATTTGAACTTTTATAAGTAATTAAATAAGTTTCAAAACTGTCAATACCCTTTCGACTATTTTGAAACAGAAATGGCAGCAAACAAAGCGAGAAGCGGCCAACATGTCTAACCTGCTGATACCGTGGGAGCTGCGCATCAAGGAGATCGAGTCCCACTTCGGCTCCGTGGTGGCCTCCTACTTCACCTTCCTGCGCTGGCTGTTCTGGGTCAACCTGGTCATTGGGGTCATACTCCTCGTCTTCGTTATTGTACCTGAGGTAACATCTTAAAGCTTAGGTAAAAATATCAAATTTAAAGAAGTATAATATATATATAAGGGTATAATATATACCTAAGAATGGACGACTTGATGATAGGTCGAATTTGTTTTTTAATTATTCATGTATTATGTCGAATTCGATTATGCATAATTTACAAAAGTTTGCCTGTCGTTTCGCTAAAGTTGTACTGGTGGTTTTAAATAATACCTTCACAGCTTACTGCTTAGTTAATTCAATATTCAAGCAAACTAAAATAAATAATGCGTGACCGCAATTATCCTAGTGTAACTATTAGAACAACACTAACAAAATTATATTGATTTTATGTTTGTCCTTAAGTGATTCATGTTTTCCGTATTATTTTCCTCGTTAGATACTTTTCACGCAGTCATTACCAAATCCACTAAATAGCTTAACTTTGAAACTTACTATAATAATAAGATACTAGAACTAAATAACCTTACAGTGTCTAACAGCAAATCCATACCAAGACGGCGAAAGGAAACTGATAATGGAGGAAGAGAAACGCAACGCATCAAACTTACTAACCCTCTGGGAGTTCGAGGGAGTGCTCAAGTTCTCTCCCATATTCTACGGGTACTACAGCAACATCGAGAGGCCTCAGTACCGCATGCCTCTGGCCTACTTCCTCACTGGCCTGGCGGTCTACATCTATAGCTTTGTCGCTATACTTAGGAAGTAAGTTGTCTATTCCTGGATTTTATGCCGTTTGAGTTGCGATATATCATTGATTGTTGGCAGCGCCTCGCATGATCAATTATTGTATGATCAACCACATACCGTCCCTGGCCAAATTATTAGACGCACTGTAGTTTTTTCAATAATTAAGTATTTTATACTAGTTTTTGTGTAGTATTTTTATATTTTGACATAAATAAAATAGTAAGTTATTAAAGAGATTTATTTTATACTTCGTATTTGTATTTATATTAAGGTATGGCAATGCTACGTTAAACTCTTGAAAAAACGAACGTAAGTAAGTACAAACTTGTTCTTGTCGCGTTTGCGCGCGTTTTTGAGTTGCGCATATATTTTTGTGACTTTATGTACTGTGTTTACTTGTTTCGTAGTTTTATGTTATGCAGTTATTTGTTTATTTCGTGTGCACAGTTTTAATTATCGATAAGAGCATTTTCAACATGGGTAAAGAAGGCGATCTTTCACCACGTAAAAGAGCGGAAGCAAAAGCTCTCGTGAATGCTAACACATTCACAAACCGAGAAATATCACGAAGACTGAAGATTTCTGAGCTAGCGGACGTCGCATAAAGAAGAAAATTGAGTCAGGGGAGGAATTGAGCCCGGAACGAAAGAAGAGATGCGGCAGAAAGCCTATTTTCACTCGAAGGTCAGAAAGATGTTTAAAGAAAATATGCCTGGAAAACGGATTTGCCACCACGAAACTAATAATATCGCAACTCCAAGAAGCTAATGTGAATGCTTCTGAGTGTAGTGTTAGGAAGAAATTAAATGATTAAGGTTTTAAGGCCTGCCGCCCCGCCAGGAAACCCAAGTTAACAGATGCAATGAAGGTAAAGCGGCTGAAATGGGCCAAACAGTGGTGTGATAAAGATGTGGACTTCTGGAGATCGGTAAGATGTTATAATTTCATCACAAATGGTACCTTTCATAATTCTCTATGAAATTAGCAAGAGCATGTGCTACTCTTGATGTTTATGTTCTTTTTTTTCTATTGTTTCCAGATCTGCTTTAGTGATGAAATTACATTTGAAATTTTACAAACCAAACCCCAATTTGTGCGGCGTCGTCATGGAGAAAAGTTTCATCCTGACTGTGTCCTACAGACTGTAAAGCATCCTACAAAAGTTATGATTTGGTCAGTCATCAGTGGCAAGGGTACTGGACGTCTATACGTGGTAAATGGCATGATAAGACAGTATCAGTACAAAGAAGTTTTACTTTAATGGATTGATTCCACAACTCCAAGAGTGGTTTCCAAATGGAGAAACCTTCATTTTTATGCAAGACGGACCTCCCTGTCACACAGCTCGGTCTGTTAAAGCATATTTAGCGGAAAAATACATCCCTCTGTTGGACTGGCCGGGCAATAGCCCCGATATGACCCAATTGAAAACGTGTGGGAACTCATGAAAAGAGAAGTTCCTAAAGATGTGATCATTAACAAAACCCAGCTCTTAGAAAAGATCATACAAGTGTGGAATCTTCATCCTCGAATGCAGGAGATGGTACAGTCATGCATTGATAGTATGTCACTCGGAATTTAAGCTCTGATAGCGGCTAAAGGTGGCTCAACAAAATATTAAAATTGAATCACATTCATATAATTTTTTTTCAATGGCTCAAAAATACAGTTTTAATCTATAGTATGATGTTTTATTTATCTTGAAAATTGAGATAAATAGGTGAATAATAAAAAAATATACATTACATCTAACAAAAACCATAGATCTGTATAGTATGACCTGATAATTAACATTAAATATAAAATTTTTTAGTGCGTCTAATAATTTGGCCAGGGACTGTAGGTAAAACTTTTGGCGATTGAAAAGAGTGGCTGTGAGTTTCTTGATAGCTTTTCTCATAAGGCTCTACCCCTTTTCCGAGCTAGTGGTAGATTCAGTAATTGTAACGACTATCATAAGTGTCAATATTTGACCTAAATGAATAAATGATTTGATTTTGATTTTGCGATGTTTGTTGCTATGGGATTGGAATAATCGGTGATATTTCTTAGTAATTATGCAGTTGCGTTGCATGTATTTGAATGGAGTAGTTATAAATTCTATATTCTTCTTTCAATTGGCTTAGTAACGCCATAAATAGTCTTAACGTAAATTTTAATATTACACGTTAAGAAATAGAAAAAGGGAACTTATATCTATACTACTCGTGTATAATTTATAAAAAATGAATATAATTTTTGACAAAGTACGTCATATATTGGAGACTAGGTTTTACCAGACCTACTTCTATACAAAATTTCTTAAAAATTGAGTTATAGCAGACATACTTTTGTAGTAACAATATAAGTATCAATTAACATTTTATCTATCTCTCAGAATGGCCGAAAACTCGAGAATGTCAAAGCTATCTGAAAAGGAAGACGAGTGTATATTCTCCTGGAAGCTGTTCACCGGCTGGGACTTCATGATTGGGAACACGGAGACAGCCCACAACAGGATCGCGTCCGTCATCCTAGGGTTCAAGGAGGCGCTGCTCGAAGAGGCGGAGAAGAAGAAGGACTTGGGAAAGTAAGATTATGACATACTTTTATGACGGCTTGAACAAATTTGACACTAGGTTGACCACGAACCATACAATAAGAAGTCGCAAGACTAAATTCAATACTAGACTACTAGACTAGACTCATTTCAATGTCACTTTCATTGAAAAATGTTCCAAAATCTTGCCTAACAAAAAGACACTAGTAGTTCAACTGCTACCGTTGTCCAACTTAGCAAATTTACCAATATTGTCGTTGCTCAGCATTGAAAAAGTAATGGTTATTTATTACTGTTGTCCTCATTTTTACCAATAGTAGAAGCTTCAATCTCATCTACAATAAAAAACATACAATTGATTTACAGAATACCTCATACACTTTGATTTTCAGTTGGCGAATAATATCCCTACGAGCGTTAGTCAACATTTGCGTGATAATCCTACTAGCTGTATCAGCATACGCCGTCGTGACCGTGGTCACTCGATCAGACGGAGACCCTAAGACGAGGAGCTGGTGGCGCGAGAACGAGACAACAATAGTCGTCACTATGATCTCCATCACGTTCCCTATATTCTTCGAACTGCTGGGATTCTTGGAACATTATCATCCGAGGAAGCAGTTGAGACTGCAACTGGCCAGGTAAAGATTGATGCACGTTTTTTAGCCAACTTCGACTGCCTCCGTGGCGCAGTGGTTTAGGTCGCCAAGCCCGAGCCGCTACCATTACATCGGTCGGTCGTGGCTTCGATTCCCATTCCCAAAAGATACTTCGAAAGAAGTAGGAGGATATAATTTATCGTGTTTTTTTTAAATTAAATTACGTGCCTTTTCTCTTTGTGTGTCTGAATGTAGTAACAACTTAATACAATAGATCTATATTGAGTGTGAGTGATGGAACTTGGACGCTTTTTCCACTTGTTTACACTCAGACGAAAAAACTGGCGTATACCATTCAAAAGCTGTCTAGATACGAAATAAATTAAAACGTTTATCTTTCAGGATCATGCTTTTAAATCTTCTCAATCTATACTCCCTAATATTTGCACTATTCAATAAAATCGAAGGCATGAGTAAAGATTTGGACTTACTGAAACCGACGCTCAGTTTGAACGCGACAACTATGCCTAACAGTACTCTGAGCTTGAACGAATCTATGGCTTTAAAAATACCCCGTCTTTGTATAGAAGAGGAAGTTCCGTGTGAGCCTTGCAATGCACAACTGACTACACAAGTCATACTACCTGATGGTGTTACTATAGAAACTACGGCGACAGCCCCTTTCTCAACTCTCCAGACTTACACTACAGCTAAAACAAAACCAGAAAAACGTTCTCGACAAAGACGTCAAAATTCACAACCAAATGACAATATAGATGCAAATAATAACACAATCCAAGATATAGATATAGGTTTAAGACAACTACAAATACTAAGAGATTTGCTAAAACAACAACCTAGGAATTTCACAAATGTGAACGACAGTACGAAATCGGACGATGATGATTACACATTTGACGTGTTTGATACAGAATCTACTACGGATATAACAGATACAGACATTGATGATTGGAACTATACTTACTCTAGTACTAGTTTTGATATAACAACTGATTTAAGTTCTACAGAGGATACTATAGTTCCTGAGACTGAAGAATATTCTGCATATTCAACTGACCTCAATACTGATACAACGACTGATTTAGATTCATATACAACTAGTACAATGTATGACTCATCAATTCCTTTTGAATCGACCACTGATATTGATTCTACTTTAAAAGATTTCACTGAGATTACTGATATTTCAAGTTCTGAAATGATGGAAACTAGTACTGATGCAACAAAAGACATTAGCAGTACTGTACAACTGACTACTGATACTGTTGTCTTAGAAACATCAACGGCGTATTCAACAACATCAGAATATATGGAGAATACTAATAAAGTTTTGCGTGATAAAACTACACAGATGACTGAAAAACAAACAAAGATGACGACGTTGCAACCGACTGTACCATCTACGATAAATTTAATGAACTGTCCAAACATTTCCTTTAATTGTACTGTCAACTGCCGCGGCGAAGAAATTACTCAAGTATTCTCTATTTCTAATTGTACTAAAATTGAAAAAGTGTGTTATGCTAAAACGTGTACAGCTGTCGCGAATAAAAATGGTACTGATATTGCTTATATTGATGAACATAAAAGAAAAATGTACAATTTAACAAAGCCTACGAGAAAAAAGCTGTTAAAATTGTGTTGGGAAACTATGTTTGGACAGGAGTTGGTCAAACTGACTATGATGGATTTGGTTTGTACATATTTATTATTCACACAACTTGTTCTCATTGCCCATTTTTTAATCTACACACGTACAAAGAAAAAACATGGCTTCGAGCTTTTGATCAAATTATTATTCATTTTAAAGATTAAGATTTGTTTTTATTTGAAGGCAACTTGCAAAGCTATCCTAGCCTTTTAATGGTAAGTTTTATGGAAGAAAGTATCAGTTAAAATAAATATTTTTTGATATTTCAGGTGTTCGTTCTCCTAGGCACTTTATTCATGGATTTTTTCCGCGCACTCCTTGTCCGGTACTTAAACCGCTGCTGGTGTTGGGACCTTGAGAAGAAATTCCCCGAATACGGAGACTTTAAAATAGCGGAAAACATCTTGCACCTCATTAATAATCAAGGAATGGTGTGGATGGGAATGTTCTTTTCTCCTGGTCTCGTCGTGCTGAACGTGGCCAAGCTCATGATCATGATGTATCTAAGATCTTGGGCTGTGATGACCTGCAACGTCCCTCACGAAGTCGTCTTTAGGGTCTCCAAAAGCAACAACTTCTACCTAGCATTACTCCTAACTATGCTGTTCCTCTGCGTCTTACCAGTCGGCTACACAATCGTATGGGTAAAACCGTCATGGCATTGTGGACCCTTTTCTGAATACGATAGAATCTATTATATCTTAACTATTAATATTTACAAGATACTGCCAAACAGTTTGAACTTTATCTTGGAGTATATAGCGTCGCCTGCTATTGTGATCCCGTTGTTGGTGTTGTTAATACTGATCATTTATTACTTGACTTCGTTGACGAATTCTTTGAGGGAAGCTAATAATGATTTGAAGGTAAGTTGATTCTTTTTTTTCTGCTGGGTAAAGGCTCTTTTATATCTTTTCAAGCCTGTCTGTCCTGTGCCCTACTCTGCCTCGATGGAGAGAACTGATATTCTATATTAATTCAAACTAGTGGTATATGGTTACATTGTTATCATTCTTTTTAAAGATTCAACTGCGTCGTGAAAGGACTGAAGAACGACGGAAGATGTTTCAATTAGCGGACACCCGAAGACGCGCAGGTTCTTCCACGATGGACAACACACCATTCGCAAAGTGGAAGAAAGCGTTACCTTCCCTTCCTATGAGCAAATCTATAGATTCTGATGATCGTAAAACTTTGACTGAGGAAACGAGTGAACCCTTGAAAATTGCGAAGAAACGTGGTGAGATTTATAATTCCTTAAGCAAATTTAAATCATCGTTGATGGTATTATACGAGAGTACATGACTGTTATTATGTATTCAAGGTAACTAAGTATTTGAAGGTTCTCGATTTTGTTGCAGGTAACATATTCGCTAAGATCGTCGGTATGGCTTTAGACAAGAAACCGGACGTAGAGGCCGTACCGGAACAAGACGTACCAACACACTCTCCAAACAATGGCGACGATGAAACCGACACGGACTTTCACGAGACTTTACCCAGAGAAGTTCTTAAAATAAAAGATATCATTATATCTAGACAGGAACCGAAGAAACGGAACAGCGTCGAATTTAAAGATGACGGCAAAAAACACAAATCTGGTGAAGAGAGTCTCAAAGTTAAGCTTGAAAAGGTCGACGACCGCACGGAAAAGAAAGCAGTGATCGAGAAACAAATGCAGGATATCAAGGATGGTGTGAAACCAAAGATAGTGGGAGAAACGCCGAAAGAAAGATATGCCCACAAAAAGTATAACGAGAAACAAGCATCAGAATCGAGCACACAGTCGAGGCAATCTGATTCAGTCGGATCTGTTATACCAGTTATAACTATAAGTACCACGGAGAGTGACGAAGAAGTGTTGACTAAGAAAGAAAAGAAAAGCAAAAATGGTGATAAGGAGAAAGTGAAACATAAGAGTGAGGGGAAACCGCGCAAGACTCCCGATCTCAAGTCTCTTAGACGTCAGAGCAGCGTTGAAAGCATCACGGAGACTAAACCTGCCACTCAAGACAAACAAGAGGATGGGCACAAGTATCAATATTCACTGTAGATTGTATTTGTAGTTCTATGTAAAATAAATGTTGAAAATACTGTAGTTATTCTGTGTACTTACTTTTCCTATTTAGTCTAAAAACAAAACACTAAGCCGCATAATCATAGGTATTTGAGCAAAAATGCTGCCAAAACAAGTTTTTTTTGTTTTATGATTTAACCAAGTAACAAACAAATTAAAGCAATCTCGCTTTGGTAGATTTTTGACAAGTATACCTGCATAGCCGAGAAGTTGAAAATTATTGTCTTTCATACATCTTTCATGTTCAGAAAAATAAAAAATTCGGTGGAGCAAAGTACTATTGGTCTCTTCTGATTTATATGTGGCTGAATTTCATACATCTCTGCCTATACTTTCCGATATACCAGGCGTGATATCTATACTAATATTATAAAGCTGAAGAGTTTGTTTGTTTGTTTGTTTGTTTGAACGCGCTAATCTCAGGAACTACTGGTCCGATTTGAAAAATTTTATCAGTGTTAGATAGTCCATTTATCGAGGAAGGCTATAGGCTATATTTCATCACGCTACGACCAGTAGGAGCAGAGTAGCAACGAAAAATGTTACAAAAACGGGGAAAATTTTGACCCATTCTCTCTTATAATGTGACGCAAGCGAAGTTGCGCGGGTCAGCTAGTTATGTATATGTACGAATGGTAAGAAAATAATAGTTTGTTATTCAAAAAAGCTTTTATAAATATTGTTAAAAATGATATGTAAAAATATAAAAATAAAAACAAGGGAACGAATACAACTTACAAGTGATGCATTATTACATAAATCTTTTGAGCAAACGCAGACATTAAACCTAAGGTATAGGGATACAGCCCTCGACAGCGGGATGAGCGAGGCCATCGGGCTCGCTACACAACCGTCATCTATCCCATACAACAAATACTCTAGGTTCTTATACCTCATGGTCGCAAAACTCTTCCCTAGTACTGGAGGTATAGTTCTACATCCTCTCTCAACATAAATTGAATCGACATCCAAAAACCTCTTAAAGCAACCACCATAAAAAACTGCATCGTCATTACATTTCTTCTTAAACTTCTTCATTCTATGCGTTTCATCGCCTTCGAAAGCAGAGAAACAAGTAAAATTACCAAACCGTTTTGGATCACTCGCTATTTCTTCACCACACTCGTAGCACTTCTTCGATCTTTTCTCTTTGCCCGCGAAACCTTTACTTTGTCGTAGCTCTTTATTTCTAGACTCGAAGTCCGACATTTTCTCAGAACTGAAAATTTCTTCGTCTTGTAACGTGTCTGGGCTAGGAAAAGTGTAAGTCATAGGATCTGGTAAACTGAGAGGATTAGGCCCGTCCGTAACAGGATCAAATAACATAGTGTTCTTAGTACTTGTAGTCGGTATCCACGCGAATGAGCTCGACGGCGCGTCCACGATGTCTAGAGGTGTCCAAGGAATTTCAATCTTCTTTGAGGCTCTTGCTGGAAAATAATTTTTCCAAGTTTTTCGCTTCAACGATGAAGCCCGCGGTCTTGACGTCGAAGACTCAGTGCTAGTCTTGATTTTTATGAAATCTGCAGGAATTGTCGGCCACTCGTCAAACGAATTCTCATATCGTAATGTTCCAAGGTCATATCCAGTAGATTGGTAAGGACGCGGTTGCCATTTCCATTGTATGTATTTCTGTGTAGTGACGTTTCCCAAACTGTCCGGAGCCACGGGTTCGGTTTTCACACTGCTTTTGCTTCGATAGATGTTATTTGATAATGTCGACCAAATCGAATCTTCTGACACTTTATTTTCAGTGGATTGTCGAAACATCGACGGTTTCCAATATATTATGGGTTTAAAGTCAACCATTTTGTCAGTTGGACTTTCTGTTCCAATATCAGGATGAGTACTGTTGCGGCGGAAATTTGGCCAAAACTCGTCAAACGAGCGCGCCAGTTGTCGCGTTCTAGTCGGTTCCAGGTACGAGGATGGAGACCAGTACATTGTCTTGACTGGCTCCTCTTCCACAACTGACTCAGTGCTGGTTGTTACTCGGGGAGAATTCGGCCAAATATTGTCATATGATGGTGAAAACTGGTATCCTGGTCTTGTCGGCCTGTATGCTGATGGATCCCAATACAAGTATTTTTCAAAACTGGCAACTTTCCTATCCCGTGGTTCTGTGTGCGTAACTTCGCTCGCGCTGGTCCTACTCGGGGCGTTTCGAGAAGAATTAGGCCACAAACTATTGAACAGTCGTTGCCACTCATTTGTTTCTGTTTCTTGTTGGTAAAAACTGTCAGTATCTTCATCAACATCGACTGGTGCGGCTTGGGAACTCTTCAGAAGGTCCTCGTCGTCGGGCAGATAGTCTTGGGGTAAAATTCGCTGGCCACCCATTGGTGGAGCGTACGATTGAAAATTCTTCACACGAGATAAATAAGTTGCTTGCAAAGGTAATACAAAATAATATATAATAATAAAATTGTGTACAAAAAATGTCATAGTACATAAAAATATGTCGTCGACATGTAACAGAAGGACATTAGAGTGACATTATGGTACATGCTCTGATGGCGTCTCCTGTCTTTGATATTTTTTTATTAGTCTATTCTTTAGGTCAAATGGGTCACAACTCACACAAACAGCTGTTTCACACAATCGATATGTTATTTTTATTGTATGAGATCATAGAGGCTTAATAGGAACCATTAACCTATTCAATTTAAAAGAAGTGTTGTACATAATAAAATATTTATTACGTAATTAATTTTGTTACCATCTCCTTATTTCTTTCACTATTACATACTCTTTGTACAATATGATTAGCATAGACTCCATAAAAAAATATAGAATTTTGATATCGACTTTTTGAAAATGTTTTTAAACAATGTATTTTATGAAAGTGTACTTTTAATTTTATATTTAAACACTGATATTTGTTATACACAATTACCTATGCTCAATTTATATACTGATGCGATCTCGAGGCTTCCGGAACCGAAACTGTATCAGAACGAAGAAACTCCTGATGTGGAGTATGACGAGAACATTGACAGCAAGCTACTGGACTTACCCAACGTTGTAATCAATCAATACGAGCCTCCCAAAGTTTCTGTGTCCCCCAAAAACATTTACCGATATGAAACTGTCAATCCTGCCCTATTCCCAGACATCGTTTACCATAATAAATTTATTTTAACTACTAGACACCCAAGCGTTGTTTATCGATTTGAACCTGTTAAATTTTCTTTCACGACAAAGATTATTCACCGTTATGAGGCTACTAGTGTTCGCCCGGCAGAGTTCACGCTCACAAAGGCTATTCCCGTTCTGGCACATCCTTTGACAGTGCCTCAGAAGCCTGTTGAGGAGACACCGATTCAGTTTTCAATGTTATATCTTGAAGAACCTACTTGGAGGACGTCCACTACTACTACAACTATGAGATTACCTATGCGAGTGTTTGAAGCACTTGATTCTTTGATGAAAGAGAACCGTGGCAACGCGCAGTATCAGACACAGACACGATTAAATCCAACAGGGAAATTAGGAAGTACTATGAAGTTACCAGCGCGAGTGTTCGAAGCTTTCGACTCTTTGGCAAAAGAAAGGAATAACAACGTGGTGTATACGACAAACAAACGAACAAATCATGGAAATTTAGCAAGTACTATGCAATTATCTACACGAGTATCAAAACCTTCTAAATCCTTGGCGAAAAAAAAGAAAACCAAAGTGAAATATAAAACACAAAAACGAGTAAAACCAGTTAAAAGTTCGGTAAGTACCGATTTAGCGAATCTCAAAGTTATCCCTTTAACTAAAAAGCAGCCAAAAAAAACCTTGAAGAAAAAAACTAATATCAAAAGGATTTCTAAGAAGAAGATGCTTTCCAACCATTCTAGAAAAGTGTCGAAAAACCAACGGTTAAAGACAAACGTGACTGGGAAAAGGATTTATTTAAAACACACAGGTCGTATGCAGACTGGCGTAGTGCGAACATACGGCCATCTATTGGGCAATATTATTGCAACGCCTGTAAAGAGTAAGACAACTAAAAAGCTTGCTAAAACTACGCGAAGAAAGCCACTGAATAGTACCAAGCATTGGACCCACGTAACATTACCTAAGAAACACCCTCTAAATTGGACCTATAGGTTTCGTACAGGTACTGTATCTTTTTACTTTTTGCATAAGTATTTGAGTGTATACTCTGTTTTTAAGGGGTAATTAACTGGGGTTGATACACAAGTACACACACATACGCTAAGTCTCAAGATTTAGGCTTGATCAAAATATTTTGGTTATTAACTGTTAGTCCTGTCTCCAATTCATTCAAGTTTGATAAAGAAACCGTAATAATTTATTATAGTCTGAAACTCATATATGGACAATACTAAGTTATCAACTCGCATCTTTACCTCTTGACATGTTAAAATACAAGCCACAGCTACATTGAGTACTTATTTAAACAGTTAATTCACATTCTTAGAGTAAGATACTAGAATAATAATAATACTCGCGTCTATTCTTCGTAGGTTACCGGACATTGTGGAAACCAACTTTCAAACTACCAAAAACTGTTACAACCATCTCTATTCCTGATCAGTTAACGCTTACAGAGAAGTCCAAAGTGATGAATTGGATCTGGAACGATGAGGAGGCCGCGTGGCCCAGAGTAGAGCTTGTTCTGACTAGTACTAACCGAACTACGACTGAAACTAGGACGATGAAGTCTTTCATGCCTTATTTTCCTTTCTACTTACGTAGTGGACTTCTCGGACCACAGCTAGCTCGTGGTTTGATCTCGGATCCGCCTGTGTCTGTGACTCAATTGACGTCGACAGAGACGAAGCCAGTCTTGACAGAAAGTCCCGACGTCGCTCGCGCTGGACCAACAAGCTGTTACCAGTGTGGGCTAGACGTGGAGAGAGTACCCAGATATCCAATATGCCATCGCATTTTTGAACACCATGATCAAAGATACCGTTATCACCGGGTGAGATACCAAGTTAAATGTTTGAAGAGTTATAAAGGTACTTATAACTTAATTATATTTGTTAACATAAGTACGAATTGACCTGCGTAACTAGTATGTTAAGAAAAATAACAAAAGTAACTCGAACCCGAGGCAACACACCATACTAATATTATAAAGCTGAAGAGTTTGTTTGTTTGTTTGTTTGTTTGTTTGAACGCGCTAATCTCAGGAACTACTGGTCCGATTTGAAAAATTATTTCAGTGTTAGATAGACCATTTATCGAGGAAGGCTTTAGGCTATATAACATCACGCTACAGCCATTAGGAGCGGAGTAGCAACGAAAAATGTTACAAAAACGGGTCAATTTTTTTCATTCTTTCTTATGTGACGCAAGCGAAGTTGCGCGGGTCAGCTAGTTAGAAATAATTATCACATGCTCCAACGGTGAAGGAAAACATCGTGATTAACCCTGTATTCTGAGAGTTCTTTAACACAGTTCTTCAGGCTATGCGAAACATTCGGGAGGAGACGCTTGTCCAGTAGTGGGACATTAATGAGTAAAATTAATTTATTTCATATTAACTACGGCGCCATTCTCAGACGATCGATTATAAAATATGCAAAATCTACATTTATGATTATATCTTGCAGGTGGTTGTTTCAAGAGATTCCTCGACATCGGCGAGGTATACAACGAAAGGGGCTGTCGGACTATGTGGCCTATAATGGGGACCAGCATAGCGTCCAAGCGGCTCGCAAGACTCGAGCTAGTTCTTAAAGACATTGTGGATGGTTGCGTCAGCTCCCCTTCAGCGTCCTTGACACATTTCAGTCGTGCCATATCTCTGTACGCGAGGTACCATGTGTGTGTATGTTCAGGTAGATATTGCAATGACACTCCGCGAATCACTGGTTTCTTTCCCTTAATAATCTTTAATATATTTTTAAGCATATGAAATTGAGTTTTATTGTGGTAAAAAACATTTGTAAGGGGAATTGCTATTGGAGGCACGACACTGGGTTGAGTTCTTGAATTGTTGTATAACTTTAAAACTTTGTATCATTACAGCGTTTTAAACAATATGCACATATTTAAAGTTTCTTTCGTTCAGTTTAGTCATCTGCGTACCTATAGCTCATTAATAAGCTGCTAATAAATTAGCTACTACAAATCAACAATAAATTATAGCATGATTAGCATGAGCTTAATATCCAATCTCATCCGGCTTTAGTCAGACAACTATAATATAGTCACATAACATAACAATAAAATAACATTTTTAACTCCCTTATATTTACTAAAATTCTGATGCACTAATAATGACATAGATCATCTTTTTCACTTGTCTAAAATCCAGCATTTTAATCCAAAATGCAACAAAAAACAAGCCCGTCGAAATGAAAGATCAACAATAGAAGATGCTTAAAAAAAAGCGGGCAGCGCTACCCCTGCGCCGGCGCAGGCATTCGGCGACGGGCCGCCGTGCGCGCAACATGGCGCGCGCAATACACGTTATTATATTCCTGCTACAGTATTTACTAATAGTTAACTCAGAAGTTTTGACCCCTAGATATTTTAACTTAGCGTCTAAGAAGAAGATCACGGCGACTGCGACATGTGGTGAAGAAGGAGTGGAGTGGTACTGCAAGCTGGTGGGAGCCAATGCTGACCACGACGAGCGCGTGATCCTCGGACAGGTAAGTGTTTATGTTTAGATGCGATCGTCAATATTATCTTTTTGTTATGCTCTTACTCTAACCTCTTATTCAAATGATATTTTAAGGGCAACTTTATTCATGTTATTTCAAAACAATGTTGTGTTTATTGATCTGTGGATAAATGAATTAAGCTTTGCAGTTTTGTACTTATATTTGTCTTAGATATTAAACGATTTTATTGTTTTATTGACTTCGTTTGGTTTATATTATTGTTTCTATAATGCAATTTGTCGATGTTTGTTTTCTATTTCTCTAGATTTTCTGTGTTTTGTTTTGATACAGCTTTTAAAAGTGTTATAAGTCGGTTGGTATATCTAATTATTATGTTGATGAGCCGACTGTCTGTTTCGGAGTATTATCCTTTCTTTCGTTTTTATAAGAGCTAAGCAGCTTGTGTTGCTCTCTTCATATTACCTACTTTGTATTCAAAACTCGTGCTAATTCGTATAGATGACGTACAGTCTGATTTATCAAGCTTTTAATATACAAAGACATGCTTCAATAACATAAGAGATATCTAATAAAAGAGGCATTTGTTGTGTTATCTAAAGCCTGTCTCCAATTCATTCAGTTTTGGTATTATGATAAGGATTGTACCCAAGTTACCAGTTGAAGTAAAATGTAACGATACTGACCTGTTATCGTTACGGCTCATAGGTCATACGAACTTAGTAATTGTGGTCTTTTAGTTAGATTTCATTGAGGGGTTTACTTTTGTTTACTCTTAATATTGTCTGCTTTAGAACTTAAAGCTTTGTTTGAGTCGTAAAGTTTTGTCTCTGCGTCTCAAACGAGCTGTAAGACAGTTCTCGATCTTTCTCTGCATCCTATAATATTTCAAGCTCTTAGTTAGCTGTAGTTTCATTTCTCTGTTTCTCTCACTCTAGATGATAGACAGTTCTCGATAATTTAAATTTTTCTTTTGTTTTTTTTCTTAGGTTGTGTTCATAATATAGCTAAACTATTAAGAAGAAAATCAGAAACTTAGTTCACTTAGTTAAGTTTATTAATAACATAATGTAAAGAAAATGAGCTTTAGTTAAACATCTTTGAAATTTGTGCGAGCGATATCAAAAATTTGATACGAAAGAAAAAACGATATTTTTGAAGTTTGCAATGATAACTTGGTTGTTTGTTCCTAAGTATGTTGCTATTATTAACATAGTAGTTATGTAGCGCGGCTACCGGGCCGTGATAAGCGCTGATAAGCTATCTCCGTCCGCCCAGCATCCCACTGATAACGGTTCGATGCTCCGGCCGAGCAAAAAGCTTGGCTTTACGTAAGAGTTATGAAATTGTACAAGAAAACTTCACGGATTATTTAGAGGGGTTAATCCCAATAAGGACGGATTTAGCCAGCTTTTTGGTTTTGTAACATTTTAAAATTCTCTATTTATTTATCTTGCATACAGCCGAGACAAAAACACGTTTGTTACCTGTTGCATTCTATTCTAAAGCAATATCTTGTAATAATTTCAAGATTTTTAATGCGATAAACTTGCGAAGAATTTTGCGCCTACATTGCAAACGCTGGCTGAACTAGGTAGGTATACGAGATAGATCAAAATCAAGCATCCCAACGGATTAGCACCTATAAGTGGTTGAAAGTCTGAATTTATATTAACGTCCGTGGAGGGTATTGTAATATAATTATGGATACTTTAGTCTCCACGGACGTTTGAGTGGCTAAGTTATGTACATGCAAACGAGAACTAAGCAGCGCGGGTCGATTAGTTAAATATAAAAAATGCCTCCACGTGACCCGATGCTTACCAAATATAATGTAACTGTCAGTAGCCAACACTCTCAATTTAAATTAGTTCATTCATTAAACATACATGTTCTCTTAAATTTAGGCTCGCAGATAACGGACTCAAATATTTCGTTATCGTTATGAACTCTGACTTCGTTATCAACGAGTGTTTGTTTGTTACTCGAGCTTAACTACTGGCTTTTATGTGTTTCGATATATCGGGGTTATATTGTAGGGCTATCGACAAAATAGGCAGTTAGAAAAATGTTATATATTTTTTTACTTTTGTACACTGATAATGATAGTTGAAGATTTATGTAAACTACAATAGGTATATTAGAGTATTAATTTGTCGTAGCCAATTTTTAAGCATCAAAAATTTTTTTTTTCAGCAAGATTAGTTATATTATCTATCTTATGCAGGATCTCGAATTAGTTTAGTTTTGTCAAAAGTATATTTTTTTAGGATTACACAACTTTATGAAAACCGACTGTAATCATAATCCAAGAC
The DNA here is from genome assembly GCF_050436995.1 of Anticarsia gemmatalis. Lineage (NCBI taxonomy): Eukaryota > Metazoa > Arthropoda > Insecta > Lepidoptera > Erebidae > Anticarsia > Anticarsia gemmatalis. Next base: position 19,123,565 of record NC_134776.1, on the reverse strand, counting down.
TGGTAAATGAATTACTAGTCTTGGAAAAGCAGCCTGTTTTCATAACAGTTTTATGGCTTAGCTTTTGGTTCCCAAAGTATAAAGAAAGATAGATGACAAAATCTCACTACATTGTCTAGCTTTAAAAACACAATAACATGATGTCAACAAACTATCTTGTCTCTCTGTCACACAAATACAATTAACTCTACAAATATTTACACAGAAACCGCTTCACATGTCTACAGCCACTCATTTGGACCCATTATTATAAACATCTGCATACACCATGCCATGGACAGACAGTCCATTGAATTCGTTCACCAGTTCGGGGAATTTCGGCTAAGTTCGGTTATCTTCGTGGCCTTTTTGCGGACATGTGGCGGCCAAATGCGGCCGCGTCCTGCCTAACACCAACTTAGATCTTTTGTTTTAAAACTCACAATAGCAGGATTTTGAATAGCTCTGAATTGTTTTTGAGGATCATCTTTCTGGGAGAATATGACGTATTATTTTGCTTTCCTTTCACAGGATGATGTATTTTGGATTGTTTAGGCTCTGATAAATAGAAAGAGGTCCATCTGAAATGATTGTTTTTTTTACATTTTAATGAATGTGATCTTTATTTGCTTAACGACTACGTTTTATTCGAAATTGTTTAGTTTTTTATTGTTTTTATCAATAAATGAGCTACGTTTAATTATTTTTTTCATAAATTATCCAGAACTTCTTTTAAGGAATATGATGACACTTATCATCTGGTTACGCAAACCATTTGATGCAACGAGACAAAGGTAGACTTATCACGAGGCTAGGCGCATAACTTCAGGAAGATTGCAATCCTTTCATGGTTTCAGGCTAAGAGACGCAGGGCAACCAACGAGAACTAAAATGCATACTACTATTTATACAACTGTTTACTTCTAGTAACCGTCAACTTTCTTTTTACAGCAAAACTAAAGGTACTTCAAAGTCTTCGGTCTGTAGACTAGAGCTCGAACCCTCGAACCACTCTCTAATGCTTAGACATTTTTTTTTGTCATGACGAAACAATACTGCATATCCCGCTCGAGGGAGGAAGCGGGGGCTGTCGGGCTCTCCCGCTGGCTAGGTGTTCCGGCTTTAAATTTGAAAACCTGACGGTATTCCTTCAACAGTCACCATAAAGCGGCCAGGACGCGGTACCTCCAATTGGATACTCCGCGTCCCAGCCGGACTAGCATTAAATACTCAGACCTGCTATCACTATTCATCATATTTGGCTATAACATCTCCCAATCATTCCAGGTGTGCGACTTCTGCGATGCGACGAACGAAGCCAAGAAGCACCCGCCAGAGTACGCGGTGGACAGCTTCGAGACGTGGTGGCAGAGTCCTCCGCTGTCCAGGGGCATGAAGTACAATGAAGTCAATCTTACCATCGACTTGGGACAGGTATGTACCACCCTGAACCTGAACATTGAACAATATAACAGAATATGTACTACCTTAAGCTGACATCTGGAAAAATATTGCACAATATTTTTGCATTGTATAAAATTCTAAAAGTTCTTGAATATTGTGTAATGTTTAAGTTAGATTGTGCAATATTATTATCGTCTAGGAGCAGAATAATATCGGTTTAAAATTGAACTATAAAAGGAGTCTAAAATTAACACCATGGAAACATAGGTTAGGAGTTGAAAGTCATAACTTTGAGTATAGTTTGAGCAATAATTAATCACGGGATATGTAAATGGCACATAGCAAAAGATTTGTCAGCTAGTCAATTCATTTTATATTGAGCAGCTTTTCAGAAATTTATTAGACCAGTAACGTTACAAAAAAAAATGAAGCATTGAATTCACGTGTGAATAAACATCAGGTGATTCGTCTAAATTTCTTAGCTAAGCAATATCTGTACCAAATACTTCGATATATTGCACACTTACTCAACCTAGGATTTGAACATGAGTCTCTGTATTAAACTGCCCTCACCACTACCACAACTTTAATCAACGTCACAAAATCTAAGGGCTAAATATTACTTGTAATTTCTCGTATAAATATGGTCACGGAATTGAACCTAGGTCCTTGAGGTCAGATGCCTGTGCCTGACCTCTCGATCACGATGCAGCACAATGCCTTCACAGTTAGGTCTTACCGTTCAGTCTAGGCATTGTTTTACAACCTAGATTAGCACTTTTAAGTAAAGTTATTATGTTGAAAAAATATTCTTTGGAAATTGATGAGTGAAAATTAATTAAAGAAGCACTCTATAAATCCACAACTTAGTAGAGAGTCTTAGTAGAAATCCTTGTATGTAAGACTAGCTGACCCGCGCAACTTCGCTTGCGTCACATAAGAGAGAATGAGTCATAATTTTCCCCGTTTTTGTAACATTTTTTACTGGCACTCTGCTCCTATTAGTCGTAGCGTGATGATATATAGCCTATAGCCTTCCTCCATAAATGAGCTATCTAACACTGAAAGAATTTTTCAAATCGGACCAGTAGTTCCTGAGATTAGCGCGTTCAAACAAACAAACAAACAAACAAACAAACTCTTCAGCTTTATAATATTAGTATAGATTTACGATTTGGCGAAGGTATAGAACTTTCGGAGTTTAGAACATCAGTGGCCCGAAGGCTTATGCAGCTAACGGTTGCCTTATTGATACAGCTATTTGATTTTGGACATACACAAAATCATGAATTACACTCTACAAAAACCGTGCTTGTCAAGGCTTTCCACTAAGTTGTCGGACTATATCAATACAGGATTCAATTTATCTTTTAAAAAATCAGTAACGGCACTGCATTTGACAATGTACGTCAATTTGATAGCCACTATGCAATACATCGCTGTTTTGACTTAGCATAACAATCCCTAGCATTTTAGAAAAATCACAGTGTACTGCATATTCGCTATCAGATAGTTATCAACTGAAATACGCGCGCTTCGTGTGTGGTCAGTAAGCCTTGCAGACAAGATCTTAATGTACTTATGAACTAATAACGATGTTAAAACAAGACAAAAAATAACCGCGCAAGATAATTTATGGTTAAAAATAATAAAGTTTAAGAAATATAGATCTTAGCGATGCTTCGAGACCACCATGATAGGTCTATATTTAGATATTGTTAATAATTTTATAACTAAAAGGTTTCAATAGTACATTCTGACTTTTAAATTATGACATGATATTATATGAATAAGATATTACTTACAGCTGATGTGTTATCACTACTAATTCTTGCCCGCAAATGCAAATATTGGTGTGTGTCCTTCTCAGAGATAGAATCTATCACCTCTCTTATGTTATCTCAATCGGTTTTATAGTTTGGATATTTGAAATAAGATTAAACAAAGCAAATTTTACCTCTTTAACATTCGAAAAGATTCTATCATATCTATGTATGTACATAAATGCTTTCCAGCTACGATTTTTCAAGACAGAAAGTTATTTTATAGATGTTAGAACCACTAAAAATACCACTTAGTTTCAGTTATTACAAATCAAAGTAATATAATTTTCTGACGCCTAAAAGTCTATTTCATAGCCAAAAGAAGCCAAATAGTGTCCTTAATTGAAAATTATGTTTAAAAACTTTTAATGTGCTTATTTCAACGCTAAGCTTACAAAAACTGCAAGGAATAAGACTTATCTCGTAATAAATCGTTAGTAAGATTCAAGTGCACTGTCCACCTTTACCTTTAGGCTTAAAATAACATTATTCGCTCTCTGAATTAAGTTTGTTAAAGCATTTCGAATCTATTTCTGTAACGGTTGTCAGCACGACCAGAAAGAGGTATTTTGGAGCTAACTCAAATCTTTCTACAATTTAAGAATGTTCTGTGACTGTAATAAAGTATTTTTCCATTAAAAAAGCAAATAAACAAAGAAATAAAAGTGAAAACAATACTAAATTTGAAGTTTCTTATCCTTAACTTATTATGAATGAAGGAACCTATGTCTTTAAATAAAAAAACAGAAGAACATAGATTTCTAATAGTCGTTAATGTCTTTGAATGGGTACAATACAAAATAAGGACAAACAAGAAACAACAACCTATTTATAAACGTCGGATAACCTTTTGACAAATAAAATAAATGCAAATGTACAAAGGCAATAAGATAACTGACTAAATTCCACCTGATTATTTACCGGATACGTATTCTGAAAAGCTAAGTATCGTATTTCTATGTGATTAGAAAATGCTAATCTAATAGCTTCTGCATGTAACTTCGACATACACAAGCTTGTATATAATAATATAATGTAACAAACACACTGTCATACGATCTCCTGCACATCGTATTAGATACAGCAGTAGGTGACATCACTCTCCGAGCTTTTGTAAACATTCGCCGCATCTCCGTAGTTCACGGAATTAGACCACCGAGCCGATGAAATAAGCAATAACGTCATAAATAACATCACGCTAGTTACCAACGGCACATGCAGAAGAATTTAACACATGACAATTTCCACCAATCGATATTATACCGAGAAGAGAGTATCAAATAATTTAGTTAATTAGGTAAAATAAACGACTGACCCATAAGGTTGGAGAAGTCTAGAGTTTTTACTTTCGCCCAATAGTTTAGAAATACATACATAAAATCTCAATCTTTTCCCAAAGAGGTAGGCAGAGAGCAAGAAAAAAACCACTGCGTAGTTGACTGAGGTTTCTGCCTTTGAGAGTTACAGTCGTTGCTGTTCATAATATTTGGTAATATATAAAGATGGTTTAATGGCTGAATACAGAAACGTTACTAAAAGAAAGTATAAGCTACCCCTTCACACTTCAGATAATAATATTTCGGGAAGATTCAAGTCTTGAGCTGTATTTTCGTCTTTTTCGTGGCCTGAAATACATTTCACGTTATATCAAAAGGCGTGATTTTATATGTTACTAGCTGAGCCGGCAAACTTTGTTTTACCTATAAATGATACTAAAATTATTTGATTTTTACTAGATTGAAAGTTCAGTGCTTTACAGCCTTCTAAAGTTCATGAGTGAATAATGTGGACTGATTTGAAACTTTATAATGCAATCAATCACGCTAATGTTTCACGCTAAGCTCTCATAAAATCCTGTTCTATAATTGTTTTATGTGAAACCATCGGGACGTGAGGTAACAGGGTTCGTTGACCCCGCACAGCTATTTGTGGATATGTCCTGAATAGACATGGTAGGGACATGCGTCGAGGATACAAGACGGATTTAGATGTTCAAAGGATCTTAGTTGCAGCTGAATGTGATGCAGTATGTTTTCAAAGTATTTTGTTTTGAAAACATCTTTATTCGTCCTTAAATTTGTTATAATGAGAATCATGCAATACGCAATAAGGCATTGTTTCTTCTTATACATTTTCCTTATTGCATTTAAAGTAATCTTAAAATATTTAAGTACATATATAGAAATACATATTCCTAGCAATGGTTGCAGTTAAGTTATTAAGAGTCGCTATAACCGACATTATCAGCAACTGAAGCTGAATTATTTTCACTCCTGAAAGAAGTTGTCAATTAAAATAAAGTAGGTAAATACTTATAGTCGACCACCCATCGCGCCGTTGTCAGAGTTTAATTATCTCCCATTTATGACTGTTGGAAACAACTAAATGTATAATGAAATAGGTTTCAATGGGACTAACACTAATGACGGAACACGCACGTATTTCATACATTTCTGCCTACACCTAAGGGTATAAAAGGCGTATTTTTTACTAGCTGACCCGCGCAACTTCGCTTGCGTCACATAATAGAGAATGGGTCAAAATTTTCCCCGTTTTTGTAACATTTGTTATTGCTACTCAGCTCCTATTGGTCCTATCGTGATGACAGCCTACAGCCTTCCTCGATAAATGGGCTATCTAACACTGAAATATTTATTCAAATCGGACCAGTAGTTCCTGAGATTAATGCGTTCAAGCAAACAAACAAAAATTCTACAGCTTTATAATATTAGTAAAGATGTTTCAAGCATTAATAACCACTAATAATTATAACAGAGTTTATATTATAAATTCTATTCTTCCTTTACATGAAGCGTGATTTTATGACCACATTACGAAATGCATACCTTGCCTTGCAACTGTGAATGTCGGCTCAGCGAAATATGAATACTTTTAATTTGCGATATCTATACATGCTTATTGCTATGCGAATATGACACTACTGCTTACAATTGCTGTTTTACTGCAAATGTATTTTTTACTGCATGTTTTTCAATTAGTTTTAAAACTTTAATTTTGTCTCTGTTTGAGTTAGACGTCTTGAAGAAGGTTCTTTTACGGTTTATTGGTTTCTATTATATTATTTTGATTTATTTCGTCGACTGTAGTGAGGTTTTGTCATGTAGAACATGTAAGTATACCTATACTTAGATACACTAGACAGTGTCATACAAATTTAAGTAGTTTTATTTTTTTAACAGTCTAAGTATCTTTAGTAGAAGATTGTGTAGTATAGATTTTATTTTAAGCTAACTAGTGCTGTGTATCTTTTCAAAGAATATGATAATTTCTATCTAGTATACTTAAAGCTATCTTTTATTGAAGATTGGTTATTAACATAGACTAAAACATGTGCTATCTGTAAGATAAAGATCACAGAATCAGGAACTTGCTTGATAAGATTTACTTTGTAACTGTATCTATTTCTGCTTTATTTTTCCATTAATTTGTACTTAAGCCTTAGCGTTGGAAATTAATTTATATTTTACGGGGATTAACTCGATTTAAAACATCCATAAGAGCAATAATCGCGTGATTCCCCTATAAATATAAGTTAATGCTATTTAACAAAGCGCAGCGAATTATTTGTTACTTAATACTTGCAAATGCGAAATGGTCATAAAATCACAATTTTGTTTAATGTATGAGGTTTAGGTGTGGTCATTAGTGCTTAGACACGTAATATGTTAAATGAGATAATTATAAATTATAATGGTATGTTGCGGAGTGATTGAAGTCGAAGTTTAACGTTTTACTTAAAATTTTGGTATATGAAACATTTAAGATAACCTTTAACCTATCCGTTAGATAACGTGGTAGCAAGTATTTGAAAAGTATACTGTTAAAACTTTAAAGTTTAGTAAACTTTTCAACGGACGCATTTTCGAAAGTTTTGATATCAGGGCTTAATCAAAAAGATAACTAAAATAAGTTTCATTTTCTTAAAAGATTCCTTATATCAGTATGAGTCACATTTAAGAGCTTCCTAATTTTACTTTTTAAATCGTCTAAGGAATACAATAGTCTGACCGTTTTGGAAATAAGTAGCTGGCCATTTCGAACATACTGTTGCTTAACTAAAATTGGTTTTTCCTTGTACGATAAAAAGTAGAAAACTTCAATCGAACGTAATACTCCCATTTTTATCATGTGTTTTTCACATCGATTTATTTCGATCGAATTATATCGACCGTGGTCACGAACTGACTGGATAATTCGATCGATACGTCGGGTAACCTTTAATTTTCAATCGCGTTTAGGACCCGTTACATTATAAAATCACGTGTTTTTCTCCAAATCATTAAACTGACGAAATACATCGTTCGGTGGTCTATTTGTAATAACCTCGCCCTTTTCTTTATCTCACGTTATCGCACGCCTACTGGCTTCCTGCACGACGCCACCGGATGACAGATAGCCCTGCGCTCCATAAAACGTTTTATATGCTCGTTATTGAGTATTTAAAATGTATTTAACTACTGGTGTAAACGCGGAAAACATGCTGCTTTTTGAAGCAAATACTGTTACATGGATTTTGATAAAAGACTCACTTACAGTATATAATTCGGAATATCATTGGATAATATTTAAACCGAGGAGCTTTTACGCGGTCTTAGCTGCGAGCAGTAGCTAGTTGTAATATAATTTAAAACGCAACCGTCAAACATCTCAATTTTACCCAGCGCAATTACTTTGTTCGTAACTTGCTGAGAAACTTCATTAAATTTACTTAAAATACCAAGTTTTAAATAAATTATATGTTATTTAAATAAATAAAACGATCGTGGAATTTATAAAATAGAAAAGGTACAAATTCTTGTATCATCATTGCACAGCAACATTCAAAATATACATGTTATTACAAGCCATCCGTCTGTTACGAAAACTATATAATTACAACACTTTGATTACATATTTTGTACATAAATAATAGAATAATGGATTATAACCAAAGATGTGGTCACCAGTAAAACAGGCTAGAATATTTCAGCTGTACAACATGTGTTACTCTACAAAATGCAGATGACGTGATCTCATAGCTGTTATCATCGCTGAAAAAGTATTACAAATACTGTAATATTGCTATAGTTTAAAAATTATCATGCTATGTATAGCAGTGATAGCCGAATGGTATAAGTTGGTACCTCCCACGCAAGTGGTTGCAGTTATGTGTGTATTAGAAATAAATAGCACTTATTCCAACGGTGAAGAAAAACATCATGATGACCTTGCATGCCTGAGAGTTCTTTAGAACAGTTCTTGAGGGTATGCAAAGTCCCCAGCTCGCACTAAGCCAGCATGGTGAACTCAAGGTCTAACCCGTCACTCGTTTGGGTGGGGATCCCTGCCCAGAAATGGGTCAAAAAGAAGTTGAAGTTTCTGAGTTTGATTTCTTCTTAGTCAGATTTTGGCCTGTTAACGCTGTTTGAACATATAGGTCATATTACAATATCAGAAACATGACTTAAAATAGAAGCTGGTAAACTGCAAAAGGCGCCTGGTCAAAACAATATGCCTTAAATATAGACGTTGCAATTGTAGGTTTGTGTAACAATGTCTATTCGTAAGTCGTGTTAAAACAAATAACCCATTACTGATCCACTGCTCTAAGAGTTCCCCTTTGGGAATGAGAGAAAAGCTAGGTTTTGTGCCTCTCTGTCACTCACTCAGTGCTAATCTTCTTCTTTTCTTATGATTAGTGATCAACCATAGTGCCAAGGTGGTTCAAGCCGCGAAAAAGCCTTTGTCATGCTCACAGTCTCTTACCTTAATAGACAAAAACCGGGACTGACTTTAAACGTGCTCTCCGAAGCGCGGAGCACTGGTTAGGGACTTTACATCCTTGCAAAGCATAAAATAAAATTGTAGCCCGCAATAGTGTTCTTTTTTATAAAAAAAATCTACTCCCGTACTAATAATTGCTCTTATGTCGCGGGGAAACAACAAACAAACAACGGACACAAAGTACAACCAGACTGAAAACAATTGTGAATCGCACAAATAATTGTTCCGTATGAGAATCGAACCCACGATCTCCCGACGCAATCACTGCGTCTACAACTAAACCACTGTGCCAGTAAACGGAATAAAGATTCTATCCAGCACATTCTGATATTCACACAAATTTTCAGGAGTTCCACGTGGCGTACGTGTTCGTGAAGATGGGCAACTCACCGCGCCCTGGTCTCTGGGTGCTGGAGAAGTCCACGGACTACGGCAAGACCTTCAAGCCTTGGCAGTACTTCTCTGATTCGCCTCAGTGAGTACCGACGTTTAAACGATAGTTTTGAAACTAATAAACGTTGTTTTTAAGGTTTTAAAGTGCTTTGTAGTCTATTTAATTTCGAATCAATATTAATATTATTCCATACGCAGTTTTGTACACAGACAGTTAATTGTCTTATTTATTTATTAATACTACGATAGAGGCAACGCCTGGTGTGGATGTCATTGTTTTTAAAATATTATAAATGTATGTATTATATCTTTGTTTAATTGAAGAAAAGCTCTATAAATCAATCAAAAACACCGCTTATAACATAGAGCGGCCCTCATTCTTCAGAATATATATAGAGCATGTGACCTAATAATGTATTTTTTGTCAACCCAGGGATTGTGAACGTTACTTCGGCAAAGAGAGTCTCCAGCCGATCACGAGGGATGACTCAGTCATCTGCAGCACGGAATACTCCAAGATTGTGCCCTTGGAAGGTGGAGAGGTAATTTCAGCTTTTATTATTGAAAACACAAATTAAAAATACATATTGCTATACAAAATGCACATAAAGATATTAAAATGAGTACTACTTAGTACTTATTCAAGTTTTTGATGTTAAGCTTGCTTTTATCGTATAGATATCTTTTGCGTTAAAAAAAATCTTTTTTCGCGAAACTTACAGGAAACATGAAAATATGTTCTCATATTTAAATCAAATCCACTACACACCAAACAATATTTACGACAACTTTAGCTATTATACCTCTACGTAAACGTAACGTAACGTGTCATTTTTGTTATCTTTATCATATAAGTTCCTACATATTACTTTTTGTCATCACACAATTTCAAACGCAGTTAAATATCAAGGAAACTAGCCACTGTTATCAACAGTATAATTTTCCCTTACAAAATTCTACGCAAACTATCTTTCCAGATTCCGATCTCTCTACTGAACAACCGTCCATCAGCGAACGCGTACTTCAACTCGACGGTGCTCCAGGAGTGGACGAGGGCCACCAACGTGCGGCTCCGTCTGATGAGGACCAAGAACTTGCTGGGACATCTCATGTCTGTCGCTAGGCAGGATCCCACTGTTACTTGGCGGGTAAGTTCAGAACTGCAAACTGTCGATGCCAGCTGAGAAATGGTTTAAAGAAAAAAAGCTTTTATAGATGATCAGTAAAAAGAAGGCCGCCTTAGCAACTCTTCCACCTTTCACTAAAAGTACATGTCATATAATTATGTATACTTTATTTCTTTTAAAAACCTAAGTAATAGTTAAAATAATTGTATTTCAAATTAAGCACAGTTTCCAAATTATAGCGTATGTAATATTTTTGTTAAAGTTAATTATTGAAGTAACCCATAAACATTAGAAACCATTTCATATATGTAATTTTGCTATAATTAAAGTCCTGCTTATAAGTAAAGTTTAAAAGATTTTGTAGCATTACGTCGACCTATAGTTACGTAAAAACACTGAAAAGTCTAAGCGTATTAACTTCCTACTTTTCTGTAAGATTAGCAAAACTATCGCCAAGTGATAACAAATCAATTAAACGACTAACCTCCGATTTCTGAGTACATTTAGCGGTAGGTTATCTATTCAATAGCGTTTTTTTATATGAGTTTAAACGCTATCGAATAGATAAACTACCGTTAAATGTACCACAGAAACCGAGGGTTATACTATTAAATTTCATTCTATGTTAGAACTCTTATTAAAGTCACATCTTCTTCAACAGTACTTCTACAGTATAAAAGACATCAGCATCGGAGGTAGGTGCATGTGTAACGGGCACGCGGACAACTGCGAGCCGGCGGACCCGGCCACCAACACGAACATCCTGGAGTGCGTGTGCCAGCACAACACCTGCGGCCCGCAGTGCACCAAGTGCTGCCCAGGGTACGAGCAGAAGAAGTGGAGGATCTCGCAGCATTGGGACAGATTTGTTTGTGAACGTAAGTCGGTTATTGAGAAAAGTGTTGTTTCTTCTGTGTTTTCTTATTAAAATGCATTCATTCAAGACAGAAAAATTAAAATCTATTTTTATGTGTATTCCTTTTTATAGTATGTGTTTCAACTAGTTTCGAAAATGGGTAACTTTTTGATAGTAGGTGACTACTAAACTCAAAACCATCTTTTAGCAGCATAGTTATATTTTTCTCTGTTTTAATACAGTATTTAAAGACTAGATAGGTTGATTATTCAACTACGAGGTCCAGGGTTTTATTCCGACACACAAAAATATAATATGACCCAAAGTCCGGAAATAACAAGCTCAAAATCTTTACAAACTTACCATCCTTTAAAGTTATTTCCTCAAATACATAATTAAAATTTGTGCCCTAGCTTGCAACTGCCACAACCACACGACGGAATGCGAGTACGACCCGGAAATCGACCGTCAGCGTCTGTCCCTGGACATCTACGGCCAGTACGAGGGCGGCGGCGTCTGCAAGAACTGCCAGCACAACACCGAGGGCATCAACTGCAACAAGTGCAAGCCCACCTTCTACAGACCTTACGGCAAGACCTGGAATGAGATCGATGTTTGTCAACGTATGTATATTTATTTATTGATCTTTAGCTAAAACGCAAAATGTCTGTTCGCATAATATGCATAAAATACGTATAAAAAATTTATTTATGTATTCTTTTTGCGACCGACAATATCAGGCTTAGCCCTAAAGAAATTCTAAATCTATTTATCTTATGATGTTATTCTTATGATGTTGAAAGCGCTGCTGTGTACTGACTCCGTGGGTTCAAATCCCACGCTGAACAATTATTGTAAAATATGAGTTTTCAGACATATAAAGAAGTATCTTCATTAGTAAGTCTAATTAACAGTTTTGCTTTACAGAACATATTTCGCATTTCTAGCAATAAAGCCTTTTACCAGACAGTACTTAAATCTTTTCAAACATCCTAATATGATATCTGTTCTGTATCTAGCGTGCAACTGCAACCTGCACTACTCGACCGGCAACTGCGAGGAGGAGACCGGTCGCTGCGAGTGCCGCGTGGAGTTCAACCCGCCCAACTGCGACTCTTGCGCGTACGGCTACTTCGACTACCCGGACTGCAAGCCCTGCACCTGCAACCTCAACGGCACTGATGGACAGCAGTGCACGCCGGTTGATGGCATCGTGAGTATATCATATACTTTATAGTCGATTATACTACACATTTCAAACGTGTGAACTAAGTCGTGTCATTTTATCGTAGTCTCTCGCTCGTACTCACACATTGTCACATTCCTGTGATTCTTTAGATTATGACGTAGTTCGCACGTTTGTAAAGGCCTGATTATAGATAAAACCTGAGATCTACTTATTACTGATTAGGTTTTCCGCGATCTACCGATTACTTAAATCTAGAGTTATTTTATTTGACAAATTAACTGATTCACGGGACTCCGCGCGGCTGACATTGATATTTGTTATTACAATTTTCTTCGCCAGTCTTATTTTATTCTTATCTTAAAACTTTTACCTTCCCTTGAGGAAATAAAACCAGAAGAATTATCCAAATTTGTCAAGCGATGTTTGAGTTTAGCGTTTGGCAAAACATGTGGCTTTTCGTTTTATGATAAGATTTTCTTCATAGTCGACTGAACGAATACTACTGATGGATCTTTTAGACAGAATAGGCAATAAATGACACCAAGTTTCCTTGCTTCTAAAATAAAAATAATCAGTACCCTTTTTCTCAGGAATGAATACATGTTAATATAACTTGTAGTTTCGATTACATATTTTTTTGTTCAAAACTATTTTCTTTACTTATTAAGATCTATGTATGTTGTTGTAAATAAAGTACCAATTTAGTTAAGATCTTTATGCAGTTTATTAAGTAAAGTATGTCCGTAGTGTCCCTGCAAGTACAACTACGCGGGCAAGTCGTGCGAGATCTGCGCTGATGGCTACTATTCACCAAGCTGTAAAAGTAAGTATACCAAATTATTTGTGCTACGTTACTTCGTATAATATAGTTTTGTGGTTAACATGTCGCTGCTGTTGAACGTAGATGTCGACGGTTCGATGCCCGTGTGGAATATTTTAGAGGTTGATTCTATTTAATTGTTACTAAGTGCAAAAATATTTTTTTAAAGAATGTAAACTTGTATTGGTTTTGATCCCGTATATGTATGTATTTCTTGTATAATTTCTAAATACCAAATATTAATATCAGTTGTATTTTATAGAAATTCAAAGGTCAACGATCTTAATTCAAGTTCAAGGTTTTTGCAAATCAATAATTATTATTTTCGGAACCCTTCAAACGATGTAATCGTATTTTTGACCCTCGCTTTACAAAACAAAGGTTCCAATCAAAACATTGTAGACGAAATTGTGAAAACTATATCCATCTCTTTCTTACAGACTGCGAGTGTAACTTGGTCGGGTCTGTGTCCGGCGTGTGCGATAAAGACAGCGGTAATTGTACGTGTAAGAGCAAGTACGCGGGAAGGACTTGTAACCAGTGTGAAGCTGGATACTATAATTACCCGACTTGTAAACGTGAGTATTATTTATTATTTTTAAATTGTATAACTTTTAAGACTGTGTTGTGTGACACATACAACCCAATGTTTTAAAACAGTCAAAGGTAATAATATAAAAGTAACAAGCTTACTAACATCAGGATGAGACCTTGTATGCGTAAAAAAAATAACGCATTACTTGAGGACATGCAAAGTCCCCATCTCGCACTTGATTAGCGTGGTGGACTCAAGGATTAACTCTTCCTTGATTCGAGAGGAGATCCTTGCCCAGCAGTGGGACAGTCACGGGTTAAAAAAGGAAAACACATGCTTACTTATTCCGTAGTCATATGAAACTTACCTTTGCAAAGTAAAGCAAAGTGCTGTCGTAACGCTATCAACTGAGCCAAATATCGCAGATTCAATTCCCACTCGGAACAAATATAATATGTTATTTAATTGATATAAACTTCATGAGTTTCGGCATTAACTTTCATTAATTACGTCACTTATCTATTAGATAGGATATTCGACAGTTAAACATAAGCTGTATAAATTACCCTTAAAGTCACTACTTTTATTAATATCAAATTTTGACTATGTTGCAAATATGTAAATGGCCGTCACACCCAACTTTGCCATTTGTTACTTACTATTCCGCCCAAACATTAAGAAGATTTTATGGCAAAGTAATAAATTAGCAATAATTTCGTACATCTTTCCTCCCGTACCACCCTTAAACGGCAGGGGTTAGTATAGGGTGGTAAAGCACCCTCACCCCCTGCACTTGCGCATGCGTACACCGCACCCTGGCGGGCTCCGATGGGTATAAAAGGCGGTGCACCGGCAGACAAGCTCGTGGCTTGATGTCACGCGCTCGGAGCAGCAGCGCGAGACATCAAGTCACCCAAAACACCCTGACACCCTGTGGAGGACACTCCACAGATGCATCACATAGCGTTGTGACGCTGTGTAATGCTGCATTGATATTAAAACTATGAATGATGATGGGCTGGTCTTACGATTTTTTTTCGGGCAAGAAACGTTACTTCTGTTACTATATATAGGATTATTTTATACCATAATTTATATGATTTTGTGGTAATTATTTCTGAGCGTATATTATATTGGAAAAATCATTGATGTTGTCAGCGTGAATGGCTAATTTGTATTGTTTTGTTTCTTAAATAAACTAAATTTTCGTGGTGTTCTTTTAGTTTCACGGAGAGATTTCATTTATTGAAGGTTTTCTTATTAATTTTAAACTATAAAGCGTCGTAATCTAGATTTAATTGAACAAGTACCTTATCAAAGTTCCAAGCTTATTGATCAATATGGTCGCACGCAAACATTACTAAATTAAAATATTAATACAAAAAAAAACACGGCAGAAATTACATAATTAAAATTATACTATGTAAAAATATATTTATCACGGATCTCTTCTTATATTAGGTACACTTAATATTTGTTTTATATGATTATTTATATTTTTATTTTGTTTGCGTAGACTGCAACTGTGACGTGAGTGGTACGGAGCCCAGCATCTGTGACGACGTCGTGGGCACCTGCATCTGTAAGACTGGCTTTGGAGGAGCGAGATGCGACCAATGTCTCTCCGGGTAAGTTCTTACAACTAAATTATGTGTATTCACTGCTTTATTATACAAAGTTTAGTGAGTTATCGTCGTGGTTATTTATTTTTGTAATCATGTATTCATAATATAATATAGGTATGTACATTTTTTTTTACTTGTTTTCTCTTCGCAAAGCTACAGAGCTTACAGAATTTCATTTACTTTTTTTATTTCATCTTTTAAAAGACAACTCCCGCACTATGAATGGCTCTTATGTGGCGGGGACTTTCACAAACATACAAACAGCGGACACAAAGCTCAACCACACCCGAAACAATTATTTGTGGGTTGCACAAATGATTGTTTCGAAAATCGAACCCACGATATCCCGACGCAGTGATATCGAATATGTGAATCGTTTCTTTCAATTAAGTTTCCGACTGTCTGTGAATTAACATTTTACCTCAACTATAATGTAGGTACTGTGTTATTTCTACCACTCAAAGTATACATACGAATACAGTTATACAACCAGTCAAGTTAAAATACATGACTTTAAATTTCAAATTAATAATGGCTAAATCTATACTATCTATACTAATATTATAAAATTGTAGAGTTTGTTTGGTTGAACGCGCTAATCTCAGGAACTAATGCGAATTGAAAAATATTTTACTGTTGGCCTATTTATTGAGGAAGGTTAGAGACTATTACATATATAGCATTACGCTACGACCATTTGGAGCGCAATAGCAACGAGAAATGTTACAAAATCGGTGAAAATTATGACCCATTCTCTCTTATGTGACACAAGCGAAGTTGCGCGGGTCAGTTAGTATAACATATAAACTTAACATAAATAGTTGTTCTCTCTACTTTTTAGAGAAATGCTAACGTTGCTTATGCTAGTATAAGATATAATATCATAATACACTTAAAATAAATATTTTTTTCTACTTTGTAGAGCAGGGGCTCCCAACCTTTTCTTAGTTAGGGACCACTTTTATAATATTCTTGTTAACAGGGACCACTATGTCAGTATATTAAAAAAAGTGTAAAAATCATACTGAACATTTTTCATTTTAACATCATTCGCGGACCATATTTTGACATCCACGGACCACTGGTTGGGAACCACTGTTGTAGAGAAATGCTAATGTTGTTTATATAAATGCTAACTATGCTTATGCTAGTATAAGATATAATATCATAATTCACTTTAAATATTTTTTTTTCCTACTTTGTATAGTACTAATGTTGTTTATATTCGTAGGTACTACATGGAGGTGAAGGGTCGCGAGCGTCTGTGCGTGCCGTGCAACTGCGACCCCACGGGCTCGACCTCGACCAGCTGCTCGGCGGACGGCAAGTGCAACTGCCTCGCCAACTTCGGCGGCAAGCAGTGCGACCAGTGTTCACCTGGCTATTACAAGTACCCGGACTGTTTGCGTGAGTTCACTTTAATTTTATAAGATTTTATCAGAAAACATAGTAATTTGTATCATTTTAGAAATTCCAAACAGATACTGTATATTTATCACTTAACAACCTACTGTTAGGTATATCTTTAATTAATCTAGTCTTAAGACAAAATTTGTAGGTAAATGTTTGCATGTTATTAAAATGTAGAGAAATGTGTCTGTATTTTATAACACCTTTAGGTATATTTACCACATTTTAAGCTAGTATTATTATTATAATAATAACCTCTTAATAGATTCGTTTTTGTATCTATTTTAGTACATACTTAGGTATTGTTTAACGGTCTCAACGTTAGGGATTTCGCGTTTTGGTCATTTAAGATGACGTAAGCCAAGCGAAAGGAAATCCATATTAAAGGACAGAAACTAGTTGTTCACATTAGAAAATGTTATTTATATTCATAGGTAGGTGGTGACTAAGTGCTACCGTAGTGTTTTATTTCCAGTTCTTTAACACACAAAACAACTAACGAATACACCATCATTTACACCCACAGCTTGCTACTGCGACGCCTCAGGCTCCATCGGTTCCACATGCGACGACAACGGCCAGTGCCACTGCAAGCCTAACTTCGACGGCACCAAGTGCGACAAGTGCAAGGAACAGTTCTACAACTACCCGGCCTGCGAGGAGTGCAACTGTGACCCTCGGGGAGTCATCGCTAGCTTTGCAGGTAACATACAAACATACATACATAAACGTCGGGTGAACAAATAAGGTATTCTAACCTTTAATTTTCAATCGCGTTTAAGGCATTATAATATTATACATACATGAAATCGCGACCTTTTTTCATAAGCAGAAACCGGGAAACAACGTTATTAATTTTAGGACCGGAAAAGCGGAAAATGCGTTATTAATTTTATTGTCTTCTTTATCCTGATATCTTAGTAAAGAGCTCTGGCGCACTCTGAAGATTGAGGGTCATAGAGGCATGACCCTCTCATCCCTAAATAGTACTCGTTAAATTGAGGAATGTTCTATAATTTAACAATAAGAAAATAAATAAGGATTTTCTTCCCCTAGTCGCGATACATTTTTTGGTTTGCTGACATCTAGTGGTGGCATTGTTAAACTGTTAGAAGAGTGGCTTACAAGGTTTCTAAAATTATCTAGAGATATGTCAGACATCTCAATTAACCCTTTTCACCAATTAAAATATTTAGAAGACCTCCATTTAATTGAAAATATGTGCATTGAAGTCCGAGTCGTTGACTCAGCATAGTCAACATATTTTAAAAGTCAACATAATATATCCCTTTAAATTATTGATTGCGCCTGAATCAGCATTGCTATTTATTTAGAATATTATATTTCTGAATAGTTTCAAAATAAGTTTAACATAAAGTTGTTGTATCAAACAGGCCACTGTAAGCTGCAAAAACCTTGCAAGCATACTAACTATACCTTTAATGAATAGTTCAGGAAGATTTCGTGAACTAACTAACTGTTGTTGTCCAGGTTGCGGTTCAGTGCCGGCCGGAGAGCTCTGTCAGTGCAAGGACCGCGTTCATGGTCGTATCTGCAACGACTGCAAACCTTTGTTCTGGAACCTACAAGAATACAACCCTTACGGATGCCAGGGTAAGTTTACAGTTTTATTAGAAAACTATAACACACTAGCTGACTCGCGCAACTTCGCTTGCGTCACATAAGAGAGAATGGGTCAAAATTTCTGAAAATACAATTTTTTTTACTACTACTACTCTACTAGCTGAGCCGTGCGGCTCCGCTCGCGGGATATCCGTCCCGTTGTGCTTATTCGTTACATTTTACTAGATTTAATAAAGTTATTTTCCCACAGAATGCGAGTGTTACCGGCCCGGTACAGTCGGTGGTCTGGGCTCGTGCGAGACGCGCTCCGGACAGTGTATGTGCAAGCAGAACGTGGGCGAACGACAGTGCGACCAGTGCCAAGACGGATACTACAACCTGGATGATAACAACATGTTCGGATGTACCGGTATGTATGCTTTATGATTCACTAGCCATTTGACTATCCCACAACAAATTATACACTAACCTTCCGCGAGAATATTTCAATGTATTGATGAAAGACGCCTATCAGTTTAATAGATTTTGAGCTTATTGCAAATTGACGGACAGACAGAGAATGGGACTTTATATTATAATACGTATAGCCTTTCTCTTTCTGCCTTTCTACTTCTGCCAGTAAAAGAAAAGAACAATAAAGAACAATAAACAAACTGTAGCCTCATAAGAAACAAATTGCCGCGCTTAAAAGCTGGCGTCGCAGTTAAGCGCAGAGCAGGTCTTTGAAAGGCATCGGCATTAAGTGCCCGATAAACCCGCACAAACATACTTATATTTATGGCACAGAATAATGCGTGTGCGCATGTATCTGTTGTCGATAACACTCCGTTTTTATTCGCGTTATCGGATAAATACATATAAAAGCTCCTTACTAAATCTCTTATGAATGGAAAGGACTGCAACTCCCTGATGCAGAAGTAATATTTCACGTTCTAAAAATCAACCCACTAATTCATCTATTAAATTCAGACTGTGACTGCGACATCGGCGGTTCAATCGACAACAACTGCGACAAGACGACCGGCCAGTGCCGCTGCCACTCGAGGGTGGAAGGTCGGCGCTGCGACCAGCCCATCCGCGCCCACTACTTCCCCACGCTGCACCAGTACAAGTACGAGGTGGAGGAGGGCTACACGCAGTCCGGACAAGTGAGGTACAGGAACTCCGAGGAAGTGTTCCCTGGCTACTCCTGGAGAGGATATGTCGTGTTCTCTATGCTGCAGGTTTGTGTTGTCTCTTTATTTTTAAACAGTTAGGTACCACATCTAAAAGGTTTATCTATAGGTATGGAAAAGGAATTTGCAAAGTGAAGCTTAACTCTGTAAAGCAAATTAATTCTTAATTTCGCTACGAAATAAATGCCAGGTGCGACGACTCCTAGATTAATGGAGTGCCTTCTGTACTGCGTCTGCGCTCCAATTTATATTTTCCAGTTGTTTGGCTGAACGCCTTTAAAAGTAAAAGGATAGCCCTATAATGGTTGTTTTAAGACAGTTTCTATTTCTTTTTTTGACTCTTGAAATTGCATATTATAATCACACCCTATTATAATTATGTTTTGTTCATAGAACCAAGTGACGAACCGCGTGGTGATCCACAAGTCGTCGCTGTACCGCATGGTGTTGAAGTACTCCAACCCTCTGAAGGACGTGGTCATCGCCACCATCGTCATCACGCCCGACAGCGTTGTAGACATACAGCAGACGTTAGTACACCACTTGTATTTACCTTATTTTCTCTGTTTTGTGATTATTCCACATTAAATAAAGTGTTTGTTTTCTTTCTTAAAAAACATGCTTTTAAAGTATTTGGTTGATGATTTTACGAGTGGCCGTCTGCCTAAACGGAACAATATTGTGTGCCTTACCTTGTTGCCTCGGAGAGCACGTAAAATCATTAGTCCTGCGCCTGACTATCTGATCTAATCGAATTCTGATCAGAAATTTGTGTAGTGTATCTTTGTATGAAGTGTCGTAACGAACTCTCGCGTACACAGTCGTAACGAACTCTCGCGCAGTTTGCTTTTATATAAAATCACGGCTATTTCTTACGGAGATTTCTCTATTAAGTGGCCGTGAGTTGCTTGCTAGCTATTCTCTTTGGCTTCTTCCCATTTCCGAGCTAGTGGTAGATTCAAACTAACATAAGTGTCAACATTTGACCTAAATGAATAAATAATTTGATTTCGATTTTGTTGGTAGGCATATACCAAAGAACGCCACTTGCTAGGATCCCTAAAATCTTCTTTAGCTTCATTCACATTCATACATCTTATCATAAGAAGCACTATAACACTATAAGTAGCACTACGCAACTGATTGTTAAGTATTATTGCAAATTAATTTGCTAAAATAATATAAATGTTTCAGGTTCAACGTAGCCCTGCGTCCAACTTCATCACCGCAGCTGGTGACGGTTGCTGGAGACAAGGGCATCGCTCCTTCACCCTTCGTCATCAACCCTGGCAACTGGATGGTCACCTTCAAAACTACCAAGGAAGTCATGCTTGTAAGTCTATTGCACGCCTTACTCCAGCAGTTTTAAGCCAGAGGACTGAGAACTCCTGTGTACAATAAGAGTTTTGTCATAGAATTAGCATATGTGCATATCATAATCACACACATTTTCTTTGTCGCATTCATCACTATTTGCAGTCCCGGTACAAACACGGAAGAACTTAAAATATTACTACTTTTAATTTGGTAAGTTTCCATGCGACGTCGTAAAAAAACGATGAAAGGACGTCGAAACATCGAAAAAAATAACCTAAAAAATAAGACGACGAAAGTATACGTATAAAATATGGTGGACTTGTTTTTAAAATAAGGAAAGGCTGAAAAATGGGATTTAGAACTTCTTTCGCTAAGTTTCATTGAATTTTTGTTTAATTAATCGTATTCCTCCAATAAACATTGGCTACACTATAGTAATAAATATTCAATCCCGTTACCTCATGCGTTTCCTTTCCCCCAGGATTACTTCGTCCTAATCCCAGAGGCGTACTACGAGGCCACGGTGCTGACCAAGCTGGTGGACAAGCCGTGTGAGGTAGGGGACCAGCGACTGTGCCGACACTTCGCGTACCCCAGCGTCGCCGGCAGACCCATCGCTGATGTCAACAGTCTCAGCACTTCGGTTGACGCCTACATCGACAATGTGCAGGTAAGCTTCCAGAAAAGAATATAGCTATTGTTATAATTTGTCTTTTAAAAGAAAAGAAAATAAATTAGTATATTTGGAACTAACATGTGTCTGCGTTGATTTTTTTATTACTTTGCCCGCCTTATATATCAAGCTCGATATCTCATGAGCATATTTACTATCACTAACCAATTAAATATTTTTCTAATTCACAGCAACTAAACGAACTAGGAGCCGCTGCGAACTCAATTCCTATCGTATCAGGCGACGGTCAAGAGGTTCAATTCAACATGAAGATCACGCCGCCAGGACAGTACATACTGCTGCTGGAATACGTGACTCCCACACAGCTGGAGATGAGGAACACGTCAGAGATCATTCCCAGGGGACTGACGGTCCGGTTCCAGTCAGGGGACGGACCTGAGACCGTGGCTGTGATTAACATCAATGATTGCCGGTACACCGCTGCCTGCAGACAGGCTATGGTCGATGATCTGTCCAGGATCCAGGTCTTCAATGTGCAGGATGCTAATAATGTTGTTTATCTGAGGGTGAGTGTTTGCAGAATAATATTGTTTTATATAACACTACTACTGACATAGTATTAATTACCAAAGAATGATAATATATCAGCTTGTATAACTATGGAGCACAGCTGTAGCCACCAGACAAATGTCAATCCTAAATCTCTCTAAGAAGTTATTCCAAGATTTTACTGTTAAGTAATTTCATGTCACTGGTCGCCTCAGAATATCT
The DNA here is from genome assembly GCF_050436995.1 of Anticarsia gemmatalis. Lineage (NCBI taxonomy): Eukaryota > Metazoa > Arthropoda > Insecta > Lepidoptera > Erebidae > Anticarsia > Anticarsia gemmatalis. The sequence goes on along the minus strand of NC_134776.1, from coordinate 19,101,139 downwards.
TCATTGTGACCTACAGGCGTAAGGAAACAGAGACTGATGGTTATTTATCTACTCCTGCGCAGTTTACCTTGTGTAAAACTGGTTGCTGTGGCTAAATATCAGCCAGTACCTGAGTATTCTACAACCCATTTGCTAAATTCCTGTTTGTTGAATCCAGGGTGACGTGGGCTCCAACGTGGGAGTGAAGTCCATCATAGCGATCCCAGAGTCAGAATGGCACATGGACTACATAACACCGCGCCCTTACTGCTTGAGACGCAACGGCAAGTGCGAGCCGGCTGTCTTCACCGCTGCCGTCGACTCTAAGAAGGTAACTAATAAATTTTATACTGTACCATCCACTGCAAAGGTCCCCTCCCGGAATCAGGCTTTATGCAGGTGGGGACTAAATACTTCCAAAAACTCTGCATGTATGAAAGTTCTTAAAAAATAACTTTCGGACATTCATGATATCTTCATAATTCTTGAAACATGTGATAATTTCGAAGATTACTTGTATCATCTTAACACTACTCTCAGCAATAAAGGCATTTTGCCAGTTGTAAACTTTACAGTTCTTTCTTAAATCTATACTCATTTATACTTATATTAGTTTACTTATACTTTTGTGTTGAATAGTCCATGAATGCGCAGGTTATTGGAGAATGAATACGACGATGGATGCTTGTAGATACTAATTATTTTGCAACTATATTAATTTGTGGTAAAATGATGTGCATCATACAGTCGTCCATTACGCACTGACACTTTTTTCTTGATTCTCACCGACGGGGAATTGTTGCTAATAGCCTTGGTGTAGGCGTTTAAGAGTCATTGTTGGCTCGAACAGTCCATTTATTTTATTGAGGGAGGATATGAAACATTATAATATGACTAGTAAGAATGGAGCGTCAATAAAAAACAAAAGAGAGCAAAAAGAAAACGGAAGGACTAGACGAAATCCGAAATACTTGACAAATATCCGATTACAAGAATCGATAAAATCAAGAATAAATCAATTTAACCCATTAATGTCCGACAGCTGGGCAAGAGTCTCCTCCCGTAATGAGAGCGGCCTTGAGTCCTATGGATCTAAATTAGATGTCAATATTTAAATGACTGCTTTTGGCAGGTGGAAGCTGAATCAGGTGTGGGTGGTGACCGTGAACAGAGACTACCGAACTTGGACAACTCCACCGTGGTGGTGTACTTGCAGCCAGGAGTGGAGCCTCTCAAGATCGAGGGCAAGGTCCCCGAGCCCAACGATTACATGTTCCTGGTTCATTACTACCAGCCCGACCATCCAGGTAAGACTTTACTTTCTTCTTATTTTTGTAAACTCATGCTCGGTTATCTGTTTCTAAACTAAGCAGAGATTTTACTATGGTAACTATACAACTGATAAACATGCTTATATAGATAGATTTGTAATCAAGTTAAGAATAGATACTCGTGCTCATAAGACAGAAATTTGTCCCACGTGGGATTCAAATACACCACACGGTGCTACGGTTAATACGGCGAGGTTGCTACGTTAACATCTAAACTTTCACAACTGAGTAGAGTGCTTTGGAATGTACGATATTTCCAAAATAAAGTACCTGTATCAAAAGATACTGCTACTTACCCAAGACGGTCAGAATTTCAGCAGGATAGCATTTCATTTGCCTTTGCCTTATGGCCAGTAGAATTTTTTTACAGTCGCTACTGTCGAGTAACGAGAGTTTGACATTTAAAATGTACCGTCAAAATAGCTCTTCCGCAGCCCAATAGAGGCGCTGATCAGATTTTCGTGCAAAATGTATCTACAGCTAGCCGGTTGTCTGTAATCAATATTAGTAGTGAATCGAGCTACAGTATGTTTCAAGTATTTTATTTCCTCCCACAGAGAGCAAGATCGACGTAGCTCTGAAGACGGACACGCAGTCTTTCGACAGCAGTCTGCCGGTGCAGCACTGTCCTTCCAACTTCGGCTGCCGAGCGCTGCTGAAGCAAGCTGATGGCAACAACCGGTTCCCTGTCACAGACAACTTTACTATCACTTTTAATGTAAGTCTCCATCTTAATAGTACGAAAATTTTGTAATAGCATGTTGCCTGCAACCACGGCTAGTTTAATCAGCGCCGAAACGTCAGGCATTCTAAGGTATTTAATTAAAGAAACTTTTGTTAGCGTACCTCGAGAGTGTAAAGACTCGTGCGCACGTCCTTGTTTCTAAAAGTTGCAATGTGAAGGAGGCTTTAACTTCTGCTTTAACTTTTATATATGCCTGTGTGTATGTTTATTTCAGGACGACACTGGCAAGCCGGTGTGGCTGGACTACGTGCTAGTGATAGCAGCCAACGACTTCGTGGACACGGCGCTGACCGAGGCTAACATCATCGACTACACGCGCGAGTTCATCGAGAAATGCGCCAACAATCACTACCATATCTTCCCAAATGAAACTGGTATGTAAACAACTAGCTAGTCTAGCTACCGTCCGCGTGAAAAGATTTTCCGTGGTTATAAGTATCCTATGTGATAATCAGGCTTAAAAAACGGACATTGAAGCGAGTCCGCATGTAAGGGTGAAAGCGTAGACGCTAAAAAGTCTATGTGCTTTTCCTGTAGAAATAATTTACCAATTGTTTCACCTTAAGCAGTAAAGCAGTACAGTAATAATCCGTAATATAGGTACTTTATATAAGTACAGGATACCTTTTTTCCAAACACTAATTAAATTCAATATGTAGATCGTAAAACCTTACAAAACTTGGTGTCCACCTTAAAATATTTTACTCAATCTAGCCATCACTTTAAAACTCACGGATTTAAAGCTCTATTCTTTATTACGCAGGTTTCTGTCGCGAGGCGATGTTCTCAATAACAGCTGAGTACAACAGCGGCGCGCTGGCCTGTATGTGTGACTTCATGGGCTCCACTGAGCTGGAGTGCGACACCTTCGGCGGACAGTGTCCTTGCAAGCCCAACGTGATCGGCCGCTCCTGTACCACCTGCCGCACCGGGTACTTCGGCTTCCCCAACTGTAGGCCTTGCACCTGCCCGCAGACTGCTATTTGCGATGATAACGGTATGTCCAAATGCTGTTGAAATTCTATTGAAAATTAGCATAGGCCTGCTCATACAAGGGACTTTTAAGCCGACAAAAAAAGCCGAACCACGAATAATATGAACAAAAATACTTGTAAGAAATCTATATACTTATAATAAATCTGTAGAGAGGTTAATTCTGTACATTGAATATATTTAAAAAAAAACCAATGGGGGATATTTAGTAACCGATACTGATACCGAATCTGCAATTTATAATTTTCTTTTCTGTCTGTCTGTCTGTCTGTCTGTCCTCCGTCTGTATGTGTCGCTATCACGTAAAAACTACCGGACAGAATGCACTGAAATTTGGTATATGCATAGAATAAGTAGTGGAGCAATTTCTAGGATACTTTTTATAGCATAAAATTTCAAAGATTTTTAGAAAATTGAAAAAAATACGTAGAAATCGTTTGAACCTGCGTTTCCCTATAGAGACCATAGATGGCGTTACAATCCATTTCACAACATTCGCATAGTGAACGCGGCGCCTGCCGCATCGATACCTGTTGTTCGCACCAACCAATAGATGGCGTTATAAACCGCAACAAAGCATGTTTTTTCTAAAATTAATAACCAAATTAATTGGTTGCATTAAGGAAATAAATTGGATAGCTATGAAACAGACTATGTGGTAAGTTTTCAAAAATAAACAACGGATGATATAAGTATAAAAAATAATTACGGGTTACGCGGTTTCGGACGTATCATCGCAAGTATACATTATTACGCGTCTGAAGAGCTCCGGCGCAGTTAGGACCTATAATAATATTCTGAATCCAGACGGGTAAGCAATGGTCAGTCTATTATAAGGTATTATATTTTACACTGTAAACTGCTACGGATACAGACGAGAGCGGAAAAGAAGGTAACCACAGGAAATCAGGCCTGCCTTAGCCTGTGTCACATTGTGTGCCTTTCGGGTCCCTTTCGTAAATAACCATTAGATGACAAAAGAGTTGTTAACATTTTTATGTGTAGGTGTATCGAGTGCTTCGCAATTCGCGTGCTCAAACGAATAAGCAACAGTACGAAATTCACGCGAGCGGAGCCGCACGGGTCAGCTAGTGTATAATAAAAGACAAAAAGTGCCCTCAGGATTGTCCCTCGTTTGCACAGGCCCTTGGTGTATTGTGACTATAAATGTTGTAACTTTAAGGTTACAATCCGCAGTCAAAAGCGGACTCCAAACTGCAACTTCAGACTGCATACTGCAAACGGCAGCTGCAGATACCGTTTGCATTTCTTTGTTAATGATTTATTAATGTGAACTAAAAGTCTAAAGTCATATTAACTGTCATCTGCCACTGCAGCCTGTAGTCAACATCCTATCTTTTAACCTTTCGATAGATGGATGTCATGGTCTCATATCTTCAATACATTCGTTCCCTAGGTACCTGCATCTGCCCCAAGAACGTGGAGGGTGAGGAATGCGATCGCTGCAAGCCGTACACGTTCAACTTCGACGTTCAGCGCGGTTGTGACGACTGCAACTGTAACCCGCTCGGCGTCGTCGGCAACCAACTGCAGTGCGAGGCTGACAGCGGAAATTGCGCGTAAGTATTTTATTATTGATTGAAACATTTTTAAGACGAACCAAATTGCCATATAATGCCATATATAGTTTTCAGATTTATGCAACTGTTTAGGCAGCGCAAGCAAATGTATTAATTATATTTTTAGTGGTAGGTACATTTACCTTCACAGTGGTAGGTACATTCTCCGACTTGCTTCACAAAGGTTAAATAGCTCGGCTAATGTGCACGATACGTTGTTTTAGGACCGTATAGTCTGTTTTTAAGCTATCCGATTTATTTCCAAAATGCAATCAATTAATTTGGCAAATAATGTGCGATAAATGTACCATATATGTTGCTCCAGTACCTATTCTATTTTTATGTGATGCTGAAACCTACAGAAAAACAGACAGACCGACAGGCAGACAGAAAAAAATATTTCGGTATCAGTTTAATTCGGTTTCGGTGTCAGTATCCGTTCTTAACATCCCCATTGGATTTTTTTATTTCGCGTTAGTCTTGGTACATATACATACATACAATTTTCCGATGAGCTTTTGTAACATACGGGCCTACCTGCAATACGATTTATAAGCGATATTTAAGACGTAAGTATGTTAGAGGTCGCGCCGGTCGTCGCCGCCACATAGTGTTCTATAATGATCGCATAGACGTGGTTGCATGCGTGTGTACCTCAGTATGACGCGACATGTCGTCGCTAGGTGCGGCCGCTGCCGTGTACTAACTACCTACTGCCTACAATACAATACTAAGCAATCTCATAGGCGTGCGCGTGGATATGTACATCACGTTGTTCACAATACGCTCAGAAGTAAACTTACTCGGGAACTAAAGATATTCTTCACTCCTGCATACCTTCCATTACACCGAAATCTCTGGTTCAAAGTGATTTATATTGTGTAGGTGTGTACTGCAATCAGTGCAATTACTGCAGAACAACGATATAATAGTATTATTAGCTCATCATGACTGCGTTAACATGATGAGCCCTCCAAAAATATAAAACTACTACTACTACTACGATTAACTAAAATCGAGAGGGCAGCAGGGAAATAATCTGAGCTACACTACAATATAATAATACTGAAGGTTCACTCACCAACGAAACAAAGACACGCACGGGAAGTCATTCTGCTGCGGAGAATCTTAACACCGCCTTTTAATTTGACTACTAGAGCCATCTTTTTTAACAAAAGATAAACTTCTTGCGCACATGGACTTGCACTTGCCACAACATTATACTTTTACTTCTTATTCCGTTGTGAGTGAAGCAATTATTGCTCGCAACAGTATTAGAATACGTTTCTTTTAAATTGAAATAATTTTTAATAATTAAGTACGCGCGTTCGGCTGACGGAGGCGCGAAAACAAAAGACGGGCTACACTGTACCGTAAATGCAGATTCAATTGAGCTATTTGGTATAAAACAAATATGGTGGTTTGACAGTCAGTAGATTTATAACGTCGAAGTATGAATAAATTAACTTTCTTTTTTGTTTTTTGTTTTTAAGCCACGAGCTCCTTATTATATTATATTCTCTACGACTCAATAAAGTAACAAAACATTATTAGCATCAATCTTAATTACCCAACTGATGAAAGAGTACCTAAGCGTCAAATCTTTGTTTTAGTTGCCGAGAAAACGTAGTGGGTCGTACATGCGACCACTGCGTGGCTGGTCACTACGCGTTCCCCAACTGCGTGCCGTGCACTTGCCAGAGGGAGGGAACCACGGAGGATGTTTGCGATCAGAACACCGCGCAGTGTTACTGCAAGAAACATGTTACTGGCCAGGTGAGAGGAATTTCACGTTTCTCGATAACTAATGGATAAAAAACCTGTTAGAAATGCAACTGATGAGCTTTGGTGATCGCTGAAAATCAGCTTCTTCTTCTTCTTATCGTATGGTTAGTGGTCAACCTAGTGTCAAAGTTGTTTAAGCCGCCCGTAAGCCTTTGACGTGGCTTAACGACTGTTATCCTAATTGATAACAACTGGGACCGACTTTTTACGTGCCCTCCGAAGCACGGAGACGCTCAGTTCAAATACCACTATCCGGTCACCCATCGCGCCAAGGTTTGCTTAACCCACAAATCGTTTGCCGACCGGTGAGCGCAACTAGCTACGGGCGCTGTCAAACGCTTGCAGCAATGCAAGTGCCACAGCATTACGCTGAGCGCGATCACCATTGCTTTTGTTCAGCTGCGAAGTGCATCTACACATACCTACTTGTTTATCTTTTCGATTTTGTTTCTTTCTTTTCTTTTAATTTGTATGATGTTTAAGCGTGTTGGACAAATATAACATTTCTTTTTGTTCTTTTCTGTCCGTTCTGCGGATAGTTATTCAGAAATGGTTATTAAAAATCGCAGCTGAACATAACAGAATAAGGTTTAGGCTTTTTATTGTATGGTTGTATAATTTTAACTGCCATAAGTCCCTAATGGATCGCTAGCTTAGCATAGGAGCACTTCGTCTTCCGATCACAGGGACATATTTATGAAAATGTGGCAGGAACTCACTGATCGTTTACCAAACGATAATGCTGCCTATGAGTGTCTAGATTAAGAAGTTTTAATTATTATTTGTACACTGTCAATATTGGATATTTGAAATATTGGATTTTCTCTCCTCTCTATCCATCTATCGTATGGTTAGTGGTCAACCTAGTGTCAAAGTTGTTCAAGCTGCCCGAAAGGCCTTTGACATGGATTAACGACTGTTTTCTCAGTTGTTAGAGACGCACAGTTCAAATACCACTGCGGTCACCCATCTATAGAATGACCGCGCCAACGGTTGTTTAACCCAAACCCACAGATCGTTTACCGACCGGTGAGCACAACTGGCTGTGAGCGCCTTTTCTCTCCTGTAGTCTATATATACTCTCTTTTCTTAAAATCTATTGTTTTATATTAACAGTCTTGCGACGTGTGCCAAGAGGAATACTTCAATCTGCAAGGATCCAACCCTGAAGGATGTACCAAGTGCTACTGCTTCGGGAAGACCACGAGGTGTTCCAGTTCCTACCTGTCGTGGGTCTCGGTAAGTAATCACATGAGCTCTTATATAGAACCAGATTTTACCCGCGACTTCGTCCGCCACCTGAATTTTCCCATGAGAATGCGTCATTTTCCCGGGGTAAAAAGTAGCCTATGTGCTTTTTGGGGTATCAAAATATCTCCATACCAAATTTCATGCAAATTGATTCTGTAGTTTAGGCCTGATTGAGTAACATACAGAGCTACTTTCGCATTTATAATATTAGTATGGAGGTGGCCGGTCCGGCAACTTAACAAAGAGCCTTGGCATGCCTTTTCAAAATAAAGAAGATGTATCAAATAAGCTTCCATCAGCTGGACAAGCCTACGGATAACTGAAATTCTGAATTTTGTAACCTCTGCGAACCTTGCATACAAGGCTCCCTACTAAGTTCTTGGACTGTAGTTCTTGGCTATATGGTAGAACAGGCGTGATGTTATGTTATATGTTGGCACATCCCACCTGTGGTCGACGGTTCGAACCCGAGGTAACACACGAATGACGTAGAAGTTATGTTTGTATTAGAAATAATTAACACTTGCTCTAACGGAAACCTTGCTTGAATAAATTTGGTTTAATACATTTATTGAGGGCATGCAAAGTCTAGCCGGTACTTGGCCAGCGTGGTGTACTGAAGGCCTTACCCCTCCATAGTTAGCGAGAAGACCATTGCCCAGCAGTGGGGCAGTAATGGGTTAAAAAAAAAAAAAGAAAATGTATGTAACAATCTGACTGCCTCCGTAGCGTAGTGGTTTAGGTCGCCACGCCGATACCGCTGCAACGAGAGGTCGTGGTTTCGAGTCCCGCACGGAACAATTTTTTGTGCGATCCATAAATATTTTTTCCGGTCTGGTTGTGCTTTGTGTCCGTTGTTTGTATGTTTGTCAAAGTACTCGCGACACAAGAGCAATTCTTAGTGCGGGAGTTGTCTTTTTAAAAGAAAAAGAAAGAAAGAAAAGAAATTAATTTTACAGATGAATGGAATGAGCAATTGGTTCCTTGCGAATGTGGACGCCAACAAGACGCTGACCATCTCGCCGTGGACGTTACCACCAGTGACAGTGAACGATTCTGTCATCACAGTGGACCTCGTTGGAGATGAAGCTGAACAGAAGGTGGTCTACTTCGGAGCACCTGACTATTATCTAGGTAAAATGAATGAATGTGTCATTAAAAATAAATAAATTGGACAACTCACACAAGGTCATTTGATTCCAAACTGAACAGAGCTTGTGCTATTGTAATCAAATAGCTGATAAACATACTTATATCCTTCCAAATATATACTTATATAGATAAATTGACACCCAAGCTCAGAACAAATACTCGTGCTCATCATACAAAGATAGTTCCCGAGTGAGACTGCTCTAGTGAACAAAATACACTATTTCAGGCAAACGTTTGACGTCATACGGAGGATATTTGGCGTACTTCATCCTGTACACGGCGGCCGAAGACAGCCGCGCTATTGCCGCCGCTGACGTCATCATCGGAGGCAATGATGGGTCTGTACATCAATATTATATTCACTGCAAAATATATACTTCACGACCTGAAAGGACTTCCTTTTCCTTAATCTATACTGATATTATAAAATGTAGAGTTTGTTTGTTTGTGTGAACGCGCTAATATCAGGAACTGCTGGTGCGAATTGAAAAAATCTTTAACTGTTGGATAGCCTGTTTATTGAGGAAGGCTATAGGCTATATAACATTACGCTACAAACATTAGGAGCGTAGTAGCAGCGAAAAATTATCAAAAAAACGGGGAAGATTATTACTCATTCTCGCTTAGTGACGCAAGCGAAGTTGCCCTGGTCAGCTAGTTTCTATACATAACTATTTACTTAACAAATTTTGTTATTTCTCAGGTACATAGTCCACAACAGCATCGAACAGCCCGCGGCGAAGGTGTCCTGGTCTCACGCGGTCAGGCTGACGGAGGACGAGTTCACCAAGCTGGACGGAAGCCCCGTGACCCGCGAACAGTTCATGAACACCCTGGTCAACGTGCAGAGCATCTACATCAGAGCCACTTATGAAGACAAGTCTATTCAGACCAGGTACGAGACTCCAGCTATTTGCTTCCTTGGTTTGAAAAACAGACACCTACAGACTATCACATATCTCAGTAGACAACTATTTGAATGCCACTGTGCTGTACTCATAGGAAGACTTGCATTGCCGTGCCGGTAATGGGCTCTAGACCTTAAACGACTGGATGTTTTTGAAATCCCCCTTTAAGTCACCAAAATCTCTTTGGTCTATCACAATAAAAGTCAACATTTCATCACAAGAGTCATATCTCGCATCACATATGTGCTTTAAAGACTAGAAAATCCACCAACCAGTCGAATTGGCCAGCTCGAACAATCGAATAAATGTTTTCTTTCCAGTTTGATCGCAGTAACCCTGGACATTGGCGTGGATGACTTTGACGCAGAAGACGCATACCTCCGCCGCGCCAGCTCGGTGGAGGAGTGCTCATGTCCCAAGGCTTACAGGGGCATGTCGTGCGAGCAGTGCGCTGAAGGTTACTATAGGCTGAGCTCCGGCTTCTGTGTGCCCTGCCAGTGTAACGGTCACTCCAAGACTTGTGATGTTAATACTGGAGTCTGTTTGGTGAGTGGCCCTTGGTTTATATTAAACTAGCTGACCCGCGCAGCTCCGCTCACGCTTTTTTTTTATCCCTATAAAATCCTTTTCACAGTTACCAGGAGATCATGACTACTTGGTGTTGTTGTTTCCATTCTCTGTTCTTCCACCAGGTGCAAACACGGTCTAGCGGGATTAAAAGTATCCTTTGTCCATCTCCCTGATCTAAGCTACCCCTCCACTAATTATTATCAATCCAATCTGTTCAGCCTTTTTTGAGTTATAAATGTTGTAGCAAACATTGTATTCAACGGATTTGGCTGTTGTTTTTTAACCAGCCTGTCCTCAACACTCCTAGGAAAAATGACAAAACCCTTATAAACATTTGTTATAAATATTGTGATGTTGATTTCAACTTGATTGTTCATAGGAGTGCACGGACAACACGATGGGTGACCACTGCGAGTCGTGCATCTCCGGTTACCATGGCGACGCGACTGTTGGGACACCACGCGATTGTCTTATTTGCGCCTGCCCCATGCCATATGCCTCTAACAAGTATGTATTTTAATATAATATAACTGTTCTATATAATATGTACTTTTAGTAATGCCTAATATGTTATTTAGTTAGTCTTCGTTGTGGGGAAGTTCAAAATAATATAAATACTTCACACTTTATTTTAATACCTACATAAATAATAGTGGTAAAATTATACGTATTCATACTACAAACTAAACGTGTACGGGGAGACGACTGCCACATTAAGTTATGCCCATGCCTTAGGTATAGGTATAATTTTCCGAAATGTAATCTTTCACCCTGTTTAATTTAATCCAAATCGGTACAGTGGTTATGGCGTAAAATAAAAGAAAATAACACACTTTCAGACGTTACTAGTATATTAGTTTGATGGCCACTCTACTTCATGCTCTACATTAAAATATCTTCTTACTCCATAGCTTTGCCATCGGCTGTGACCTGAGTGAGAACGGATCCCTGATCTCGTGTCAGTGCAAGCCTGGCTACGGTGGCGCTCGCTGCGAGTTCTGCGCCGCCGGCTACTATGGCGTACCAGAAGAGATTGGTGAGTCCCACTACACATTTAGACCATACTAGGCCGCCCGCAACGTCGTCCGCGTGGAAACCCATCCCGTGTAAATCCCCTCGGGAACTCCGGGATAAAAAATAGCCTATGTATTATTCTGGGTCTTCAACTACCTACATACCAAATTTCATTGTAATCGATTCAGTGAAAAGCGTGAAAGAGTAAAAAACGTCCATACATACATACATGCATACTCACAAACTTTCGCATTTATAATATTAGTAGGATTTCTGGCATCTTGACATTCTCCAAACGAGAACCTTCAGAACAGCTAAAAGAACAACGTTGCTCCTGATATACGAGTATATGCGTTATAACACCATATCAAATCAAAATCGAATTATTTATTCACATAGGTCAAATGCTGACATTTATGATAGTCAATGATACAGAGAGCGAATTTATCAAAGTTGATCCACGATTATAACCGACAATCTACCCTGATCTTTTTCTTCTTGGTCTTAACCTTATCCCACGTTGAATTGACCAATCGTCATCTCGATCTTGGTCGGAAAAAGAAATACATTCTTGCTGTCATCCCGTTAATCACCACTATGGAAAAACAGTATTTTTCTTCAATCACTCGCATAACGAGGAGATATGTTGTATTTTCCTTACCGAGCGCGGGCACCCTCTTAACAAAGAGACTAGGTATACTCGGGCCATTTCAAACGTGCGAACTACTTCATGTCATTTTATCGGAGTCTCTCGCTCACACTTACACATTGTCGCATTCCTACGATTTTTTTGATTATGACGTAGCTTTCGCACATTTGTAACGTCCTGATTATAGTTGACACCTTCAAACGTACAATAACCGCAATGACCTTGTACAGGTGACTACTGCAAGCCATGCAACTGTTCCGGCAACATCAACCCTGAGGACCCAGGCTCCTGCGACAGCATCTCCGGCGACTGCCTCAAGTGTGTCAACAATACCGCCGGCGCCGCCTGCAATCTATGCGCGCCTGGCTTCTACGGCGACGCTGTGTTCTCCAAGAACTGTACTGGTAAGTTACTTCGTCTCATTTGAATAATTGTTTGGAAAATATGCAAAAGGTCATTAACACCACGAAACAAACATTGTACCTAATTACCAGCTAATTATACCTAAATACAGATAATTGTACCTAATAGGAATGAAATTATGTATCATAATTTTCGGTTCAAACTGCGTCAGGAATTTTGTGGGACATCTACTAAATAACTGTGTTATAAAGATATTTGATAAATAAATAAATCAATATACTTAAACGTGCCCATGCCATGGTTTATCTCCTTCAACATAATATGTTATTCAACAAAAAACAAAATTGTTGTATTTTGTATGACTTAGGACCCATAATATTATTATGGGTCCTAAGTCATACAAAATACAACAATTTGTATTATTATTCATTCCCGAATTATTATCAATTTATTTTATTAACTAATTTCCGCCGCCTGGGCGTAATCAACTTGAGTAAAGTTCGTTCACCGGCGTCTCGAGTCATATGAATGCTACAACAATAAAGCCTCTTTTATAGCGCCTTTGCTATTGGGCGGACGGCGCACGCGACATTGTTGCACCGTTTGATTTACTTTGTTCTATCCCGCCAGTGCCTCCCGGACCTGTGGCCTTGACACACTTACCGGTGCATGCCGCGCGCTAAAAACTAATAAATTAAGTTAACCTTTACGTTACAAGGGCGCTTATTTATCGTTGTTATTTGAGTTTTTAGTGTAATTAAATAGTAATAGTAGCCTACTGTTTTGTGTATTATAGACATTTCAATGATAAGTGTTTACCTACTGCGATACCCACCCGCCATAGTGTTATTGATGGTTTATCATTATTAGGCAGTGAGAGTTTGTGTTGTTTCCGCGGTGCCTAATACCCATCATATAGGTATATTATGTTCCCTGGATTCGACGGGAGATTTGTTATCAGCAAGGGTGCGCGCTCAGAACTTTGTATCCGTCAAGCTGGCGATCACATTCAACACGAACAAATGTAAACATTGTGCATCGGTTTCCAAGATAAGTGCTCGTAGTGATAAGTGATTAGTGTTGATTAATAAGTAACAATATCTTAGTGGTAAGTAGGCAGGTAATGCATTCGCTGCACGAGATGTGAGTGACGTCACAGGATCGAGACGCGCCGGCGCCGATCTCGCGGGTAGCCGCGGGCCTTGCGACGTTGATGCTCCAACGTACTTTGGTACGCGTATTTGTAGTCTGTTTTAATTACATTGTACTTTATTATTTAGTATGTGTATGTAACATTTAGTTTTTTTTTATGACCCAACTAGGTATGTTATTTTTCTGTTCGTCACAAGACTAAGGATATGTAGCTCTACCCACACGTTGAAGAAAATAAGTCATGGTAGCGGCTCGTTGTATAAAAACACAAATTTATCGGGATATCCTCTATCCTACTTACCTACTCGTCAAATTACAACTGAATCTACGCAAAACAATGCGATACAATTCTACAGTGTTTTGCTACTGTGGTCAGTAAGTTAATTATTATTGGAAGCTCTCACATCCATTCCTTTTTGAAAGCCTTCATTTGAATGTCTTCAATAGAGGTGCTTTACATTATTTCCTATCTGAGACTGGGGCACTGGCTCCTTGTAAGACACATACACACGCATCATCGCATGCGCGTGGTGTTGCATTTGTCGTTCACGAAAGGTAAAGAAAGTCGCCACTGACCAGTAAGTAGTACCTAGTCTAATTCACATGCTCTCTTAAATCTCTGGAATTTTCGATGGGTAGGTAGGTATTCCTGATTTACATATTATTCGTAATTTGCACTCATGAACAGATCACACCAAGAAGTTTACAACAGTAGAAAATTTAATCGCTGGGAGCACCTATTCTCTACGATAAGTTAAGATTAGAAAAATAATTTTGGTCAATGGTACTAACTGAATATCTTCTTTACCCACAGCGTGTAGTTGCGATGAGTTCGGCATGGACCACTGCGACCCGACGACGGGCACCTGCGTGTGTCGGCCGGGGGTGATCGGGCCGCGCTGTGACCAATGCGCGCCGGACCACTGGGGGCTCGCGAGCGGACAGGGCTGCACGCCGTGCGACTGCGGCATCGCTTCCGACTCCTCTCAGTGTGACCTTGCTACTGGACAGTGCAAGTAAGTATCCTATGTGGAACTGCATAGAGCTTTCTTGATGTTGATTGAATTTATGCAGTTACTTTTAGAAGAAGAGATAGGGTAAGAAAGAACGCATGTATAAATATTACTCGTTCTGAATAGTCTACGCAGTCTTTGAAGCTCCTGAGAACACACCCGCGCACGCGCAATCGCACACATACGCTCACACATGCAGACTATGTTTGTAAATAGAGCTTTAGCTGAATGTCTTTTAAATTCAGTAATATTTATGTATTGGAATCGACCTGTCTAGCAACAGTATCGTAAACGCTCAAAAGGCTCTGTGATATTTGAAAACCGAGACTGTAAAAGGAAATAATTACTAATGTTTTCTTTAATTTGTTACTCATAGGTGCGCGAAGGGCGTGAGTGGTAAACACTGTGACCAGTGCGCCGCCGGTTTCTGGAACTACACTAAGGAAGGATGTGATCGTGAGTATTATTATCATAACGTAGCCGAAATGAGGATGTCAATTATAGTTGTCAGCTTTGGCAAGGTTCTTTATAATGCCCATAATCGTGAATTTTTCATTATAGATTACTAGCTAACTCGCGCTGCTTCGTGCTTTTGCGTCTCAAAAAAAGAGAAAATAGGTCATAATTTTCCCCGTTTTTGAAACATTTACTGGTGCTCTGGTCCTATTGGTCGTAGCGTGATGTTATATATCCTACTAGCTGACCCGCGCAACTTCGCTTGCGTCACATAAGAGAGAATGGGTCAGAATTTTCATCGTTTTTGTAACACTTTTTACTGTTACTCTGCTCCTATTGGTCGTAGCGTGATGATATAAAATATGTTGTTTTTTCACGAAAAATATTCTCAAAATTATTTATATGTCTTAATATAACGAAGTCGCGCTAAGGCATATCCGCCATTAAAACAGTTGCCATGACAACGGAATTTTGTTATTTCAATGTCATTATAATATTGACTATTCGCGACTTAGTTCGCCACTTGAATTTTCCCGGGAAATGCGTCATTTTCCCGGGGCAAAAAGTAGCCTATGTCCTTTCTCGGGTATCAAAATATCTCCATACCAAATTTCTTGCAAATTGGTTCAGTAGTTTAGGCGTGATTGAGTAGCAGACAGACAGACAGACAGACAGACAGACAGACAGAGTTACTTTCGCATTTATAATATTATAGTATGGATAACCTTCCTTAATAAATAGGCTATCCAACAGTAAAAGATTTTTTCAATAGTTCCTGAGATTATCGCGTTCAAACAAACAAACTACAAATTTATAATATTAGTATAGATTATTTATTAATCAACACAATATGTTTTCAGACTGTAACTGCAACACGGGCTACTCGCTCGGTTTCACGTGCAACGCCACGGGGCAGTGCGAGTGCTTGCCCGGCGTCATCGGAGAGAAGTGCGACAGGTGCCCGGAGAGGTAACGTGTTGCAATATTTTATCTATAGTACTTACCTACAAAAAATCACGCATTCTCCAGTTAGGGGTAGGCAGAGTGCAAAGAACGCCACTTGATACGATACTTTCAAACATATACTTGTGTTTTTTAAAATTGAACAGGGTAAAAAATCATCTAAGAGGGGGCTCACATTAATCCATCGGCCCCAAAAAAATCTATTGGTGACTAGTGGTTGAAAATAATGTTAAAAATAAGAAATTGAGGTTTTCTTTATATGAACATTTGTGCCAAAACGTTAAATTTCTAATTACTGTTTCGTAAACAAAACTGCATTGACAGACAGGTACCTACAGTTTCGGGGGGCAATTAAATTGATGATATGAAAGGGGACGGGTATAATCAAGTGACCAAAATATCGATTGCTAGTTCTAAACTTGAAGCCTCAACTACTGCACTGAACACATTTTCATTATAACAGTACTACACGCACCATGCACTATCATTGAAATACAAAACTTGTTAAAACTAATTTCATTGTTGTATCATCAGATGGGTGTTGATTCCGGACGAGGGTTGCTTGGAGTGCGACTCTTGCACTGATGCGCTGCTCTTCACCATGGAGGACATGACTGAGCTGCTCGCCAACGAAACCAAGGACTTCAAGGTCTGTACCTACTTTGTTCATAACATACTACTGTTAATTACCTGATCTTAACTGACACTTGC
The DNA here is from genome assembly GCF_050436995.1 of Anticarsia gemmatalis. Taxonomy (NCBI): domain Eukaryota; kingdom Metazoa; phylum Arthropoda; class Insecta; order Lepidoptera; family Erebidae; genus Anticarsia; species Anticarsia gemmatalis. The sequence goes on along the minus strand of NC_134776.1, from coordinate 19,084,524 downwards.
GGTGCACTTTGCTGATGAGTAGGGAAAAACTTGCGCATACGCCACGGCCGTATAAGATTAGTCCAATGAAAATCGCGGTCAATCCCCCTTGCCCGCGAATCCGACTCGCACTTGCCCGGTTTTTGCTATTTTACGTCCTTGCAGCGCCTTACTTCTGACACCTAGTTATTCACTTAAAATAGAATATGGATACCACACAATCACTATTGTTAATGTTGATGTCTATATAAAAAATAATATTTATTATAATTAAGTAATATGTTATGTGTAAAATAATAGGATTTTAAGGATTTGCATGTCATTTATGACAAAACATAGAGGGCTACTTACATGTAAGATCATTATACAAAATACCTATGTTTGACAAACAAACACATTTGATTTGATTCTTATTATGTTATTGCACAGGACAAAGCGGACTCATTCTTCACGACCCAGCGCCTAAACTACATAGCGAATCAGACGCAGACCTTGCGCCCGAAGGTCGCTGAGCTGAAGAACGTCGACGTGGAGAACGTCACCACCGCTGTCAAGAGTCTGGAGAACACCGCCAAGAACCTCTTGAGATCTGTAAGTATATTAATTATATCTATCTATCTAATCAGCCCGTATTCACCCACTGTTGAGTCTAGGCCTCCCCCTCAGCACACCACTTTATACGGTCCTCCGCTTGTCTCATCCATTTCGGCCCTACACATTTAACAATGTCGTCTGACCATCTAGTTGCAGGGCTTCCTTGAGACCTTCGCCCATTCCATGGCCGCCATTCAGTGATTGCTTTGGTCCACCTGTATAGTAATAATATACAGTAGCTGTATTCTCTACCACTATCGACTACCGACAACCGGCTAACTATCGATAAATTTTGTATGAAAATCAGATCAGCGCCTCTAACGGGCGTTGTAGGAACTATTTTGACAGTACATTTTAAATGTCATGTTATATGTAAGCTAAAGCTAAACCTTACTTTATACCATCATACTATTGTGCGTGAAACCCAAACAGTTTAGAAAAAATCGTGTCATATCATGTTTTAGTCTGCATTCTTGGATGTACCTATTTTTTTATTTTTTACTAGCTTTTACCCGCGACTTCGTCTGCCACCTTAATTTTCCTATTAGAATGCGTCATTTTCCCGGGGTAAGAAGTAGTATCGGGTATCAAAATATCTCCATACCAAATTTCATGCAAATTGGTTCAGTAGTTTAGGCGTGATTGAGTAACAGACAGACAGACAGAGTTACTTTCGCATTTATAATATTAGTATGGATTACTACAATAAACTCCATAATTTCAGGCTGAATTCGCAGCTACGGACAGTGACAAGCAGATCACCCGCGCAGCAGAACTGGCGGCAGAAGCCGAGAAGATCCTGGGCTCAGTGCGGGAGAAGGCTCAGGAGGCCAAGGATGTGGTCGCTCACGTGTCAGAGCTGGCTACGGGCTTGGAACTCAGTCAGCAACCGAAGGTCGACAGCGCACTGGCCGAGGCTAGGCAGATTAAGAGCGATATTGCAGGTAAATAACTAGTTGATAGATTTTTTCTTGGTGGTAATCTTGTGATGCGAGGTCCTTTATAAAACACGATCAAAGTTCCAGTAGGTTTTTACAAAAAGAAGCGGAATTTTCTTCGCTTTTCGATTTTTTCTTTGGGTGAGCAAGCTGCTTGCGTGGGCGCAATGGTAAGGGTACCTTTCCCTTACCTCGCTACTAGTGCTGTCAATACGATTAGTTATATAAAATGTACCTGTGTTCTATCCTTTTTATAACATTCTCGTGACAGGCTTATTCGCTCGCAAAACAAATTGTATTCACTTTTTCATTCGCTATGGTGTTGAATTATAAAAAGGAAAGTAGTCTATGTTAGACCCCTGGTTTTCAGCTATCTGCGTGTTAGATTTAATCAAAATCATTTTGAGTACTTTAGCTGTGATAACATTACAGATAGACAAACAGGCAAAATAAGCATAAAATAAGTATGGATTAGTACCTAACTGAAGCGCCTACTCATAATTATAGCATGAATAATCACAAACATCTTACTTATTACAGAGAAGGATTTGTCGCCGAAGCTCGTGCAAGCAGAGAGTTCGTTCTCGAACGCCAGCAACCAGATCGAACGTATGAACGTGTTCGTGGAGCCTGTCAACCAACAGGTGCAGGTATGTAGCAACTACCCTCATTTTTACCTTATTACAATAGCAGGCTCTCATTAAACCAAGCTAAGACTGTCTCAAATACAGTTTTCTATGGCATACCTAAGAAGTTTTTGGCAGCGTAGCTGTTGCCACTTTTCTTCATAAAAATTAGGGATTAAGCTTGCAGTGGCATTCTTAATTTTACATGGCCTTTTTGGCATGGCAGGGGACTCGTTGGTAAAGATTATTGTCAGCGCATAAGTATGCCGAAAGTTCGTACCGAGAATTCTTTGCAAAAATTGGCTTTATAAGCCATTTCAGGCGCATCAACGATAATTTATAAGTTGAAGCGCATCGCGGTCGGAGAGCATTATCATCATCATCATGCCGAAGGTCTTTTGTTTATGCGCGGTGCTTTACCAACAAAACTAGCCGTACACTGCCTTATGCTTTTTGATCGTAACACCTTGTTTCCGAAATCGTTATTAATTTCTTGGGACCTTTTTATGAGTGCTTATATATTGTTGTCAGAAATTCCAAACGTTGGTGAACGACACGCGCGACCTGAAGACCAAGCTGGACGAGATGCTGCAGTACACCGACCTAGCGCACAAGACAGCTGACAGCGCTGAACAACTCAACACTAAGAACAGGTACACAACCAATGTTGCACACTTCGCTTTATTTGCTGTTTTTACAGATAGGTCCATGTTTCTAACACTTTAGTTTAGGAGCATCCGTAAAGGGGAGGCGTCCACTTTTTTCGGGGAGCACATTTTCCTTTTCCTTTTATATTTAGAGGGGGAGGCACTATTTCGTTAGGATGATGTAGATTATGTGTACGTTAATTCAGGAGGCACCTTTTCCTTAGTTAGGTGGGGGGAACATATACGTTAGTTTAAGGGGCACGTTTCCTTCCTTTGATGGTGGCAAGTATATTCCAGTTGGGAGGGGAAGGCATATATACTTTAAGTATGGGGGCACATTTACCATCGATTTTAAGAGCTATTTATAATTCCATATATTTTTCAGGAACTCCAAATTCGACAACAAAGTAAAATCCGTGACGAAGCTGAACATGGCAGCCATGAAGGATCTGATAGACGCCGGCTACGACATCGGCAACGGTACCTTCAACAACCTGGTCGTAGCCACCATCCTGGTCAACTCCACCAAGGCTCTCGACGATCTGAAGGCAGCTAATCAAGACATGGAGACGAGGCTTGAGGAGCTGAAGACTAAATTACCTGATTTGGAGAACTTGACTAATGAGGCCGAACATCATACCACTATGTTGAGGAATAGGGTGAGTTTTCTTTATTCATGTACTAGCTACCAAATTCTAGTCTACTAGCGTTTTCTTCTCTTAATTTCTTTTGGGTTCCCGGTCATCCCGGGTTTATCTCGGATTTCCGGATCCAGTAAAGTGTGGTTGTTTCTCATTTTTATTGGTATTTTAATTAATAGTTGCTTAATGTTTGCTGACGTGGCAGGTATTTATGGTAATATTCTTTCTATTACATGTAACAAAAATTGTAAATAACGAAGCACTGTTATACTTTATACATTGCAACTTGCGTCTTCTAATATAACAGGTGTGATGTTACATACATCATACATAAAATTATGCCTTTTCCCGTAGCTTTAGCCAGAGACTAAAGATATAAACATAATGTTATAATTGGGTAGTTGACTGGGTAAGCGAAAAAAACTGGTATTCGTAAAAGGTTCATATAAAATGCCCAGGCTATATTATTTTGCTGGTAAATGGTGTTGAATTCGTTGTTACTACAGACTGAAACATTTTATTAGGCATTCATTTGATATCCAACGAAAATACGAAACTGTGACGTCACTATTTTGTAAAAAAATAAGTTGATTTGACTGGTAGTCATCTACCTTATTATAAACAAGCGCAACTTCGCTTGCGTCACATAAGATAGAACGGGTCAAAAAATTCCCCGTTTTTGTAAAAAAAAATACTGGTACTCTGTTCCTATTGGTCATAGCGTGATGATAAGTAGCCTATATCCTTCCTCGATAAATGGGCTATCCAAAAGTAAAATAATTTTTCAATTCGCAACAGTAGTTCCTGAGATTAGCCCGTTCAAACATTCAAACAAACAAACTCTTCAGCTTTATAATATTAGTATAGATTGTACTATTGTACGCGAGTCTAGATTAATGTAAAACTAATAAGTCACGGTTCTAACTAATAAATTATGTTTTATATATTTCCCCCTAGGCGGATAACCTGCGTGCACTAGCGGAACGTGAGAACAACAACTCGCGCACGCAGCACGCGTACACCGCGGCGTCGGCGTACTCGTCCATCGTGCAGGAGGTCGGCGACGGACAGCAAGCCGCCGACGACGCCGAACAGGCCGTCAACAGCGTCACACAACTTGTAAGTCTCTTTTAACTATATATCTACCTATATAATAATATATATAGCAGTGATAGCCGAGTGGTATAAGTTGGCACCTTATTTATTATTCTGTATTTTCGTAAAAACAGTGACAGCCGAATGGTTTAAGTTGGCACCTGCCACGCAAGTAGTCGCAGGTTCGAATCCGAGGCAACACACCAATGACTTTGCGAAGTAATGTGTGTATTAGAAATAATTATCACTTGCTCTATCGGTGAAGGAAAACCTAGCATGCCTATAATTTGTTTAATACATTTATCATTTATTGACGGTATGCAAAGTCCCCAACCTTTACTTAGCCAGCGTGGTGGACTCAAGGCCTAACCCCTCTGCGTCGTTTAGGAGGAGACCCTTGCTCTGCAGTGGGACAGTAATGGGATAAAAAAAATGGTACATACATTCAGACATAATTCTGCAAAACCCTTTATTGGATTGAGAATAAACGCTTTTTTAGCCTTTTTTTAAATGTAGAATTATTATTTTTCTGTTTAATTATATTATAACCTGTCTATATCTCTCAGACGAACCAGCTGAACGACATGGTGGGTCCATCTCGCAACAAGTCGCAGCGGCTGCTGGAGACGGCCACGAAGGCACAGAACATAGTCGCACAGTCGCTCAGTCCCAACCTCACGCTAGCCACGGACAAACTGAATGCGGCAAAACAACTGCTACAGTCGGCCGACGATGACGACAACGCTATACAACTGTGAGTATCAAGAATATTAAAATTTAGTCCGGAATGCATTTTGCAGTTTTTTGGGATATTTGGTAGTCATTGTAATGCTGCTTTTTATCTAGAGATTATTAGCCGTAGTTGCTAATCGAGATTATTATGCTCATGTAAATAAGAATTTTACTAAAATACAATCTACCTTTAATGTTTACGTTTTGCAAAGATGTAGTTGCTACCATTGCGACGAGAGGAAATGAGAAATAAATTTATGTTTGCGGTTTGCCGCTGCAGTCAGCGACCTGCCGCCGCAATTTGTTTACTACAGTTGTAGTTTAAGGTCTGAAGTCGCGGTTTGGAGTCCGCCATCACCTTTAGAACTCTTTAATCACAAAACAATATATGTTATAACAAATTCCAGGTCACTGCCAACGCCAGCAGCATTTACATTAGACGATGAGATCAGTAAAGCGGACACAGTGAACAGCAAAGTAAAGGAGACCCTGGCCATCATGTCCGAGCTCGGCGCAGACCTGGCTGCGAGCAAGGAGTGGGCGCAGACACTGCCCAAGCTCGCCGATGATGCGCAGAAAATGAAAGCTAATGTTGATAACTTGGGTATGTAAAAACAACTTAATAATAGTATTAAATGGTATTTAACTGTCGCACGAATATACAAGGCTAAAACAAAATTAAAAACTTGAATACAAAATTCAACCAATTATAGCTCAACAACTTAGTAGTGGCATGCATTAAATGTCTAGAGAAATAATGAAGTTACGAAATATTTTTATGAATACATATAAATGCTTGTGTGTAGCGCTATAGAATGCCATGTTTATTATTCTTGGGTAAATGGAAATCTTCGGTTGAGCCACAAAGTGTTATTTCATGTGTATTTCAGAAAAAATAACTCAGTAATAACTTAAAGCATGTAAAATCAACGAGCTTTGCGTTGCGTTATGGCCAATATTGTGGCCACACACACCAACCAACAGTAGGCTTCCAGTCAAATAATCTTGGCTTGTTCTCAACAGTAAAAGACATCCAAAACCTGGAGCCAACCATTTCAACGACGTACAACGCGGTGAAAGGCCGCCAGGACGACCTGGAACACCGACGCAAGGAAGCCGACGAGAAGCTGCTCAAGCTGAAGGAACTCATTGAACAGGTACTGAAATGGCTTCTCACTGATTCAGGGTACTTTGTTACCCTTTTGACCAACGAAGTCTTTTGGAAAGATTTCCACTAAACCAGCAAATGATGCGCCAAATATACAAATTTATACGCATCACGTTGCTGCGCAAATTCGAGCACAATTTGCTAATACCATCCACCACCATCTTTTCGGGTGTTCTAGCTCAAAGATTAAAGGCATATTGGTTAAACACTAAACTGATTTTTATTTATGGTTAGTTTTCAACGTAATATACAGAATACGTTATTTTTTAAAGACGACTCCCGCATTTAGAGATGCTCTTGTGTCGCGAAGACTTTTAAAACATCCAAACAACGGACACAAAGTACAACCAGAACCGAAACAACTTGTGAATCGCACAAATAATTGTCCCGTGCGTGAAATTGTACATTTTTGTACATACATCTTTGTTTTCTTTACAATATCCAAGATATAAACTATCACCCTCACTTCAATTCACAATAATCTTGCACACAAAACCTTGTTTCCACCAGGCTCGCACAGTAGCCAATCGCATCCAAGTGGGCGTGAGCTTCGACAGCCTGACGACACTACAGCCGCGGTTGCCCGACACCGTGGACGAGATGTCCACCTCTACGCACGTGTCCGTCTACTTCAAGACGAAGGCGGAGAACGGACTCATCCTGTACCTCGGCAACCCCAAGGATACTATGCTGAGAAGGACCAAATCGGTAAGAATGAAGAGAATTAGATACTAACTTACCATCCCTTTACCTGCTTAAAGGCCTGTTCAGATATGAGAGCGTTATTTGCTACTAACTAGTAGAAAATGATGATAAATCTTTATTTCTTTATGTAATTATCTTATTCAATTGGTTTTAATTCGCGTTTTGCTCGTTTTTGAAGAAAATATCGTAAACATGCTCACCAATATGACCGCTTTAAATATCAGGTACATTGGATCAGTCATTTTTTTGCAATTACTGTGTCAACGCAGAACAAGTCTATCGTGGTATCACACGATCATAGTACTCCACTTGCGGATAAAAATGTAATCGGTCTATCCGTAGATAGACCGATTACTGTATTCAACGCACAGGCATTTAAGGAAAAACGAGTGATTTTAGATATGTATGTAATTTCAATCTCATAAAATAATTTCTTCTGTTCTCCAGGACGATTTCATGGTGATCGGCGTGGAGAAGGGCTACCCGTACCTGGTGATGGACATCGGCGACAGCGCGGAGTCAGGGCGCGCGCCCGCCAGGATCGGCAGCGACAAGTTCGTCGCAGACAACAAGTGGTACCAGGTTATTGTAGACAGGTATGAACAACACTTTCATCTTAATTATTTAATAGAAATTATAAACTAAAACTGTATTCTGGCCTAGGATCTCTTCCCATAATGAAGGGGGGGTTGAGCCTTGAATTCATCCTGCAGGTTTAGCTCGTTAGGAACGAAACAAACAACATACAATTTGTATAAACTTGTAGGAGACTATCAACCACTGAAAAAGACTGGACTGATTTTAATAGTCATATATAGATATACTAACGACTTCCCTGATATATGAGACCCAGCACTAGATGACACGGGTCACGGATCAAACCTGGTAAAATGTAGACAGGGATTCATTCTCAGTGTTTAGTTATATAAAGCAATAATGAACGCTTCTTATCACTAAATAACACAAAATCTTTTCTACAGAGTCGGTCGCAACGTGAAACTGGCCATCCGCGAGAGCATGGACAACGGATCAGCAGACCTCACGCACTCCAAGGAGGCCGTACTCCCAGGACAGCACACTATCTTCAACCTGGACAGGCAGAAGTCCAAGCTGTATGTGGGAGGAGCCCCATCTGATGCCAAGCTGCAAGAGGTTAGCTTCCCCGCGTTCGAGGGACAGATCGAAGAGCTCATGATAGGAGACACGCCTGTCGGTCTTTGGAACTTCGTCACAGCTGATAATCTGAAGGGAGCTAGACAGAGGTGAGATGTTGTTTTTATCTATGCAATAAAACAGACACTTTAATTGATAGTTAAAGTATCTGCTAGTGGGACAGTTCAGCGTTAACTGATATTTAGGGCCAGGTAACCAGTTTATAATTAAGTGTCAAATTAACTTTCTGCTAAATAAAGTGACAGCAAATGTATAAAAACAACTGCCAAAATTCCATCTGAAAGCTAAGTATATTCTGGTATATATTTTTGAAAGTGATGCAAGGGACCTGTAGTATTACTTAGTTTATCATTAATGTGAGTTCATTAGAAGACCATTGTACTGAGCTATGTTCCTCTATGTACTGAACTGATATTTAGCGAAGCGGATTCCTACAATAACGTTATGTTGCATTTTGTTTGAGCAGTCGTAACTTATTACAGACTTTGTATCCATATTTCTTGCTTACAACTTGTCGCTTGGAGCCGTCTTTTGGAGACACAAATGAGCTCAACATTTTCTATTTTCCAGGGACAAACTCCTACCAGCCCACAGCGGTCCTCAAGAATACCGTTTCAACGGTCGCTCGCACGTCACCATGCCAGGTCGAGGGTATATCACGCCGCAGAAGAACAAAGTGCTGCTATTCTTCAGAACATACGCACCTGATGGCCTCATCTACCTGGTGGGAGAAGGCGCTTACTTCTTCTCTGTTCAGATGCAGGATGGAAAAGTGTTCTTACAGGTTAGTGTGGCGGTTGATATGTTGCAGATGTTATCTTTTCGTGGAGAACCTTTGCGGCTATTTCTTGATCAGCTGTTTATCCAGTTTCTCTTTGAGGCCCGAATAGCCCTTTGTTGGCTAATGACCTCGTCGATTAACTTAAAAAAGAGACCTGCTTAGGCAATTTAAGTTAAGTTTAAAAATTATTATTTTATTCTATTTAATACGTTTGTACGCTGAGTACGCTCGTATAATATATTTGTCGAAATATTTTTCAGAAGTTTATCATGGAATCTATTGAGCAATACCTGAATTATAGACAGGCAATAATCCACATGCATTCGAACAATCACCGAATACCTATTTTGTCTCATATTGTGTCCAAAAATGTCAAAAATTTACTCAATCATTACAATTTTCAACAGGTATCTCTCGGCAATCCAGAAGAGCTGCTCATAATAGGTACACAGAACACATACAACGACGGCAAATGGCACAGGCTGGACGCAGCCAGGATCCTCACCAAGTGTCTCCTGAAGGTAGACCACGAGACTATAAAGATGGAGTCTTCGTCTAGTGAAGTGGAGATCAGGGCTCTGGACACTATGAACTTCGGAGGGAACAACAAGGGTATCGTGGAGGTGACCGGCAAGGGCTTCGATGGATGCATCAGACAGATCAGTATGGATGGAGTGCCGACGGATCTGAGCGAGAACATCGAGTCTATTGGAATGTCTTATGGCTGCCAGGTAAGGGATTGTTGTTACTGTTAAATATTTTAGGTGTATGAACAGATAGAAATGTATTCGAGGCGTTTCGAAACTTCTGTATCCAGGTTCCCCTCTACTCAGAATCAACCAACCCCATTTACAAGTTAACCCCCCAATTCAGAGTGAAGCTTCCTTGTCCCCCAAAAACCAGCCCCCGTTCAACCTTAATTCCCTCCTATCTTCGATATAAACTGAATCTGACGTTACACAAAACGAAAAAACTAAAAAGAAATGCTAATTCTTAATATGTTATTCTAGGTGGCATCGCTAGTGTCTCTATCAGGTCAGGACAGCTACCTGCGGTTCCTGGACATCACGACGGAGAACCTGCAGCTGACGCTCAAGTTCAAGACGGCGCTGCCGGACGGACTGCTGTTCGTGTACCTCAGCAGGACGCAGACCACTGCCATGCCGGATAGCATATCTTTGTCGCTGATTAAGGGTCAGTTCTATGTTTTATAAGCCATATCAAGTACGGTCGCTGCCTGAATTTTTGGAAGGGGTCTCAAGTGGTAAAATATGTTGAGTCGATAAAATAGAGCTAATTGTACAATACAATTTTATTGCGCAAGATGTAACAAATGGAAGTATTATTTTTGACGATTTCGGGGAGGGACGTGGCCCTGTGATCCTCGCCTCCTTCGAGGGTCATAGCCCGCAATTGCAACTGAGGTAATCACTCTCATTCTCGACCGTCCGTGCCCAGCGACAATAACGGGTGGAAAAAACAGTGTATTATTTTCTTTAATGTCTCGTTATCATTTTTTTACCCCTTAATCTAGTATAAGATTAGCTGCCCATTTCAGAAAACCTTGTTTAAGAAAACCTAAGGATTATAAAAAAGCAGCCCACGTCTTTTCGAGATAGCCAAATTATATTCAAATGGATACTTTTTCAATAGGTCTATAAACCAATGTGTATGTCACAGGTAAACTGGTGGTGATGTCACAACGGGAGCAGCTGGACACTGGTCTGAGCACGTACAACGACTCGCAGTGGCACGTGGTCACCGTCACACACAACAACAACGCGCTCAGACTTGTCGTCGATGACTTCGACTATTTCAGGTAACAATCCACACAAGATCTGTGTTAGGCAGATATGCAGGGTAATAGGCTAGCCTATTTTGTATGAAAACAATCGTTTTATTAAGGAGTATTCCGCTTTCGGCACGCGTATCTTAGCTTCTACATTTTCAGCTTGTTAAGGTATAAAGATAATGTAGTACTGACTGACCAATAGACGTAATGTGGACATAATTTCATGCCCCCATCAAAAGTCTAGCAGTTTTTATAAGAAAATACATATTTTATAGAAATAAAAGTGATTTTAATCACGACTAACTGTTTCTTTGAATCGACATCCTATTAAACCACTCTCTCCGTGAATACCAAAATATCACAAATAGCAATAAAAATCCTTATTTTTCCTAGATATTATATAAAAATACAAAATCTTTATTTTAAACAGTACGGACACAGCACCAGCGCCGCTGCACATTTTGGACGGCGTCCTATTCATCGGTGGAGTCCAGCCGGGCTACGTGGTAGGCGGCAAGGTGGGCTCTAAGACCCCGCTCACGGGCTGCATCGCAGACGCCACTATTAACGGACGCGTGCTCAATCTGCTTGAACCTTATAGCAATAATAGCGTGACGTTTGGACGCTGTGGTAGCACTACCACTACAGGCGGAGTTAGTCCAGGTAATTAACAAAGCCAGGCAACTACCTATCTAATTCAGCCCGTATCCACCCACTGTTGAGTATAGGCCTCCCTCTCAGCACGCCACTTTATACGATCCTCCGCTAGTCCAGGCAACTATTATACTGATTAACGGCCAGCTTCTTCAACCAAAGTATAGGTGTAAAATAAAAATTACAGTCTGATACTTCACGATATTACTGATAGGATAGTTATATGAAGAAACAGATTTGCCTTTACTACACAGATGTCAAGTAAACGCCAATCCCTCTCATTCATAAAAATATATGAGGTTATGAAAGGCTTATAAAGTGTTTTGTTTCTTTCGCTCCATAGCGAAATGAAAAAATAAAACATATTACAGTAGCTTTTTAACTAAAATAGGTCTTTAGTGTGTTTATGAATAAGTAGGAATAGCTTTAGCGGTTACTTTAGATATGTTTAAAGAAACTGGCTAAAAGGCATTTTCTAAACAAGCCCAGGTGACTAATAAACAAGTCCAAGCTACCATTAAATGAATCATAATTCATGCTAATCTTTCAGATCGTGCACAATGGGCGGCGACGCCTCCGACAGACGTGTTGCCAACTCCTGGACTGCCGATACCAGTCACTGACGTCCCGCAGGAGGAAGGACCACCGGTTTCACCTGAACCAGGTAACGACAATAATTACAAACATACTCCTATACTCACAAAGCAATACCTCCGACTTCCAATGATAGGAAACCCATATTCTATCAGCACCATTATTCCATTGAAAATTTCTAATTCGAAATATCCTTTATTTCGTAAACGTTTTACAAAATATTTGAGATAGTCAGTATATTGTATTTTTTTATGGAATCGGATATGTTTTCGATTGAATCGGATTCGGGCTTATGCCAGTCGAACTCAAGTATTTAAAACGCTGGTTTAAAACGAAACTACGATGGTCCGGAGCGATAAGCGCACGCGCTCTTTCGCACACGATACCAATTTCACACTATAACAGACAGAATTCGAGTCAACTAATTGTTAACTAACCAATCCGGAAAAATGTGCCAACATTTTGTTGACATACATAAAATTTTGTACGAATAAGAGGATCATAGGAATGTCACAAATGTGTAAATGCAAGCGAGAGACTCCGATAAAATGACATGACTTAGTTCGCACGTTTGAAATAGCCCGAGTATAACAATTAATTTTTGTAGTGGAGCCGTTCGCCGTTCCGGTGTTGACAACGACGGAGCGCGTGACCACGGCGGCGCCGACCACGCCGTCGACCACCACAACCACGACCACGCGTCGACCACCGCCGCAGCCGGAGCCGGGCTGCGCGCTCGCCGATGATCCGTTCTACACACTTGGAGATCCCGACATAGGATACAGATTTGGTAAGAATACTGATGAAGATTTGTCAATCAATTTAAATATACAGCTGTTCTTTTTATTTGTTCAGCTTGGTGGCGATCCTAGCTAAATACCGATATCCGCCAATAACAGATTATCAATAAAATCAACCAAACCATATTTAAATGACGATTTTTCGATTGCTAAGCAACCTTGTTGAAACTAAAGTCCACATTCCTTAAGGGAAGTAATCTTTTGGCAAGTGATGCTCAAATATTACTAAACTACTCTCATGTTGTACTGAGTGTCACAAAACAGTCACAATTGCTTTGACTAACACCGAGCTTCGTCAACGAAATTTGAAGCATTTTTCGAGCAGGGATTAGAATGAACTAATAGATAAACTCTACTTCCAGAAAAGATACAATCATATATTAATATTCCTATATTCCTTATCACCAGTGATTTTTTTTTTTGTAGAATTTATTTAGTTGAAGGAAGAGTACTTAATCACTACTATATTATTAAATCTTCGTCATGGCATATCCATAGGTACGCGTAACGACAGTCACATCCAATACTCGAAGCTGCCGGGCCGTCAGCTGCAAGGCTTCGACCTGACCATAGCGTTCCGCACCTTCGACCGACACGGCGGGCTCATGTTCTATGCGGCGTCGGACACGGCGCCCGACCAGTTCCTCGCTTGCTACATGAAGGATGCTAAGGTAAAAGAGAAACTTACTGATAATAATGGGATCCAGGGTTGATCTACGCTGTTGGAACTTTTCTTGTCTGGGAATATTCTGGATTCGCCTTTAGCCCTTGGCACTGTAGCGATTTTATACCACTATCAACTATGTACACCCAAGCTACCGAGAAATTTGGTATGAAAACCTGCTCAGCCTTGAAGGTGCCGAGAGAAATTTATGTCCAATTTAAATGTCAAGCTCTCGAGGCTCAATAGCAACGATTGGAAAATCGCGGAACTGTACGAACTGATTCTGTCAGTCTTGTTGTACGAACTGATTTTATGTTTTGCGCATTTTGCTCATATATTATCGAACACTCAAGTGAATCTTTGAAAGGATCAACGAACTCAAGGGCAAAAAGACTGAGTTGATTGATATCTTTTGGATTCTAGTTACCTGAGTTAAGACCGAAAAGTATTTCAGAAGTTTAGAGTAGACTTAAAAACGTATATATTTCAGCTGTACTTCGTGTTCAACTGCGGCGCGGCGACGGGCGAGATCTCGTCGGTGCACACGTACAACGACACGGAGTGGCACGTGGTGACGCTGACGCGCTACGCGAGCCACGGCAAGCTGGCCGTGGACTCCGAGCTCGTGGGCGAGACGTCGGTCGCGTGCGGCGACATCGCCACGCTCACGCCGCCCTTCTACTATGGAGGTCTTAAACATAATCCACCGATCATTTCACAACATCTTGGTGTAAGTATTTATTCTTGTATTTATTATACTTTTTTCATGTTTTGTGTTCTTAAATTTTTTGTTTTTATACGTTTGCTGTCATTTTAGCTAGGTGATAGGTTATCTGACAGTTATCCATGAACCTTGAAACTGGCCTTAAAAGTAGAGATACTTAAAACAAAAATCCAGTCTTGTTTCCAGTCTACTTACAATAAAATTATTTATTAATGAAAAATTCGTAATGGAATCAAAATGACATTCCAAGTTACACAATAATAATATAAAGGTAATTATAATATTGTTCTCTTTGTCCAGGGTTTCTACCAGCCATTCAAGGGCTGCCTGAAGGGTCTGATGATGAACGGGCAGCCAGTGACGGACATCTCGGAGCGCGTCAACTCCCTGCGTTGTACCGACAGCGTGGAGGAAGGCGTGTACTTCGGAGCCTCCAATAACCAGCACAGCAATTATCTCAAGGTAACGACTATTACTTAACCGAATATTGAGAAAGGAATGGGTTATTACTTCTGTTCAGATCTTGACTCTTTTTTACACATGGCACGTTTACTGAACGACCAAATAAAACTGAACGGTGACGGTTCATTCTACAAACACATAAATAATTATATTTGCTTTGAACAACATATGGAAGTAAATTTACAGAATTTAGAATCGTACCCCTACTACCACGCCGGTCACCCGCGAGTTCGTCCGCAAGGACTTTAGTTTTCACAGCAAACAAACTCTTCAATTTTATGATCATCTATTGGCTTAATATTATTAGTATAAATTTAGCATTATCACAATACACTAAATGAAATAACTACTGTAATTTTACATTTCAGCTCCTAGAAAACTTCAAGGTGGGCCAAGAGATATCTATATCAATGGAGATCAGGCCGCGGAACAGCACCGGTTTGCTGCTCAGCGTGCACGGCAAGAGGGACTACCTGATCCTCGAGCTGCTGGAGAACGAGGTGGTCGCCAGCGTAGAGAACGGCAACGGACCGTTCAAGGCTAGCTACACGCTAGGCGATGAGTTCTCTCTGTGTGACGGCAACTGGCATAAGATACACGGTAAGAAATGCAAGATTAATTGACATTTGAATAGGTTGTCTACTTAGAAAACTGATACGCTTCGGTGATTACAAGTAAAAGTCGCTCCTACTCTGACGAGGTTTTGGGTTCAATTCGTACCTATAAGATCAAAAGTATGTCGTGTGTTTTTTCTGCAATTAAATTCCTCTGTCTGCTATTTGAAACTTTGAGGTCGATCATAGGTAAAAGTTATTTATGCAACTGTTAATTTACAGACCCTTTGTTACTAAAAAACAAACCCCATTCATCTTTTTAAGTAATAATTATGTCTCGGTATTTTAAATATCCCACGCGTTCATAAGATTATTATCATCGCCTATCGAATGAACATCTATATCAAAAAATCACGCCGGTACCCAAAGGAGTGGGCAGAGTTATATGAAATACATCCACGTTTAGTAAAGACCAACAGTACTTTGCCCGACCTGAAAATCTAACCCGAAACCTTATGATCAGCAGTTACACACTCTACCGACCGCGCCACAGAGGCAGTTCAACGTCCTAATATGTACTTATTTCATTTTCAGTGGTGAAATCACACTACGTAGTATCCGTCGGTGTGGACGGGCATTTCTCGAAACCTGGCATCGGTGCGTACGCGTCAACGGACACAAGGTCAGCCATGTACATCGGCGGGCACGAACGACCACTACACAAGGTGCGCGGCGTTAAGTCTCGCCGTGGCTTCACTGGCTGTATTAAGAACATCGTCATTGAGAAGTCTGCTGTGAAAATACCGCTCACGGCTGCTGGACGGAACACGCATATTGGCGTGTGTCCGCTTGATTAAAGATGCGATTGTCTGATGGGAGATGCGTTTGGATGATGAGATGAAATTTGAATAGTTACAATACATAAATACATTAAAAATGGAGCAGTTATGGTCTCTCTTTGTGTCTTTTTGAGAGGCCCCGTATAGGAGTTTAGTTAATTTTATTTTCAAAAACAAATAGTGTTTAATGTTGATTATAAAAAACGCCTCATGATATGAAGGCGATTTAATTTGAAGAATACGTGTTTGGGGCTCTCAAAGAAAAAAAAATTTAGTAATAGTTGCTAAATGAGAATAACTGCGTCAACAGCAGGAAAACTTACTTTGTTTCTTACAATACTTCTTCCATCAGATATCCACTCATCCTATGTCATTGTGCATTCTATACTTCATATTATAAAGAATTAAAGTCTCAATAATAATAACCAAAAATATTAAATAGCAAGTTTATTAAATCTGTTAAATCTTTTCTATTTTTCTATATGTATGTAATATTATGATAATGTATCTTTGCAGTGTGTATGTATTCTGAATATTATAAAAATATATATTATTTTATGTGTAATAACTGACGTTTTATTTGTTTCTTATAGCTATTAGTTTTAGTCGATCGATTCTTTGATGATGTAAAATTGTCTACGGTGGACCTAGAGCGGTGTTTTTCAATAAACACATTGCTTTTTTTCTTGATCAACTTAAACTAAGGCATTAAAATTTTACTCAAGTCCTTTCAATCTATACTAATATTATAAAGCTGAAGAGTTTGTTTGTTTGTTTGAACGCGCTAATCTCAGGAACTACTGGACCGATTTGAAAAAATCTTTCAGTGTTAGATAGCCCATTTATTGAGGAAGGTTATAGGCTATATATCATCACGCTACGACCAATAGGAGCAGAGTACGAATAAAAAATGTTACAAAAACGGAAAAAATAATGACCCATTGTCCCTTATGTGACGCAAGCGAAGTTGCGCGGGTCAGCTAGAGGTAGATTATTACTTTCATGTGTTTAGAATCATTAGTTATTCCAGTGTCATGTTTATAGCAGCTTACAGCGAATTACTTTTTTGTGAATCGTTTATTGAATTCATTAACATTTACTTGATTGTCCGAGACTTGAACTCGAGACCACTGCTAGAATACTGATATGACAATGCACAGTGACAACTTAAAAGTTAGGTAACATTTCAGTTTGGTTTTGAGAGGTTTTGAAATAAAAAACACAAATTGTCTTACAAGTTTATTATTCTTACTAACTCTAGTACAATGATATCATGATGGAAATATAAATTAGACACTTATAATATAAAGTTTACATATAGTAACAAAATATTTCGGCTCACATTACATCACATAAAGACTGTGCGAATAACTTGTAGAAATGTATAACTAAAATACATTTGTGAGCCAAAAACACTATAAAAAATATCTTTTTTTTTGTAACTTGAGAAAATAGCAACGAAATCATAGACACTAAGCAAAAATAGTCACTTATTATCAAAAAAACTATTAGTTTTCAATCAAAAACTTTCTAAGTCTGACTAGATTACACAATTACTCAAAATGTGTCTTGTGATGAAAATTATCTCATACATTTATATGACTTAATACTAAAAAACGCCTGAATGGCAAAAAACCTACTACAATACAATCACATTTGGCACAATCATATTTAAAATATTATCGGCCTGTTTCATCACAATCTATACTAATAATAAATACGGAATTTTGGATGTTTATATTGATATTTGTTAGACAATCAACTACTGAATTGATGAAACTGTAATTATGTATCAGAAAACACCTAGGTTATAGACATATAGAAATATAGTCCGCGCGTAATCGCGGGAGAGAACTAGTAGACATTAATATTGGTTAGATAATATTGATATAGATTCAAAAATATTTCATGTAGTTCTGTAAGTTAGGCTGTACGAAATGTATCCGTAAGTCTTTTCCTCTGAACACTTGTATTGATATATTTATGAACTACTGGCGGCTGGAGATTGATCCATTAGCCGCTTCTACGTAAAATTTCTAAAAGATATGGTTAAATATTGACTTTGAAGGTCCTTTAAGCGGTTATCTGAGTTGTTGTTCGTTTGCTTTCTTAGTCGCTGTCGGAATAATCGCTGAGTGTGAGGCTTAGGAAATCGAGAGGGTTTATTGGTTCCGGTTCAAGTTGTACGTCGAAAGCGAGACGTATGTAGCGAAGGGCGGCGCGGCAGGACTCGGCGCGGTCTTCGCCGTGAAAGGCGAGCTCTGGGGCACAGCCGTTGAGCTCCACCACTGTGAGCGGAGGGCGAGACACGCGCTCCAACTTGGAGTACTCCAGGTCAATCTTCAGTATGTCAGTGACGGAGTTCAGTATACGCTCTGGCGAGTGCTCGTCACGTTCGCGCTCTTCGGTCAGAATGTTGACCACTCTCTCGCGCTTCCTGCGATCTGAAATATATACACAAACACTAAACTTATTGCCCTGAAGAGTAGCGAATAATTAGTTAATAATTAAATATTACTTTTAATACAAGTTTGATAACTTAGTTAAGATACCAGTCACAGTTGCGATAATATTGGGCACTCTAGGGCGACTAAAGGCCTAAGGTGATTTAGAGCGACTTACAAGGCGACTATTTAGTAAATATATATTAGAAAAGCACAACAGCACTTTGTTCGAACCGGGACTCGAAGCCCAGACTTCGTGATCAGCAGTCACTATACCACCCGGAGAAGAGAGAATAAATCAATTATTTTAAAGTATAAGCTGACTGACGTGTATAAGTATAGGTTAAAAAAAAATAAGCTGATATAGGTTATATTCATACCGAGACGAAGCAGAAGACCAGTATGGTACTCGGAGATCTTAATTCCCAGGTTGGGACGGCGCTGATGGTCGTCATCTTGGTAGCGTTCCATGGCCTTCTCGTGGGCTCGCATCAGGGCATCGTCCTGTTAAATACACTAGTTAAAATAGCGAAGAGGCATATTCTAATTAGTGGACCACTATCGACTACCGACAACCGGCTAGTCGTCGAAAAAAATCGTATGACAATCTGATCAGCGCCTCTAACGGGCGTCGCAATAACTATTTTGGCAGTACATTTTAATTTCTAATCAGTGGACCACAGTAGCTCGATTCTCTACTACTATCGACTACCGACAACCGGCTAGTTATCAGAAAATGTATGAAAATCTGATCAGCGCCTCTAACGGGCGTCGTAGGAACTATTTTGACAGTGCATTTTAAATGTCAAACTTTCGATACTCAACAGTACCGATTGTAGAGTATCGCACTACTGAATTGTTAGTGTGTACGTTAGTGACCGACCGAATGTACGGTTTCGATTACGGCTGAATTTCGGTAAAAACACGAGTTTCGGTTTAGTTTCGTTTTCGGCGGCAAACCTGCCGAAACTACGGCCGAAACCGAAAGTGCAGTCGGGCCTCATATTAGGTGGGATAAATGCCTGGATATTGATCACCAGTGCTGATTGATTCATAATACATTTGACTGCCTCCGTGGTGCAGCGATTTAAGTCGCCACGCCGATACCACTGAGTCGGGAGATCGTGGGTTCGATTCCCACACGGAACAATTATTAGTGCGTTAGTAATTTGTGTCCGTTGTTTATATGTTTGTAAAAATCCCCGCGACACAAGAGCAATTCTTAATGCGGGAGTTGTCTTTTACAAAAAAGAAAAAGATAATAGTTATTTGTTCACCAAATGTACAAATAAAAAACATAACCAAAACTAATTACTTTTAAAAAATAAATAATCAGACCTTGTTTAGAAGCCGTTGGCAGATTTCTGCCAGTTTTAGGATATACACTCTGACGGATAATACACAGTACATTATGACGTTTAATTAATTAAATATACGAATCATTCTGTACAATTATAAATAAATTATAACAATTACTAACCATCACCTTTCTCCTTTTCTGCGGAGGCATCTGGAGTAGAAAATATTACAACATATTTCTCGCATATGATATCTTTATCTACAACGTTTATAAACATTTCCGTATAAATATTCTGGCTGTCCATTTCTCTCAATATGTGTGTCCATACTGAACTTCGCGCGTACATGGCGTCTCTAGTATTTCGACTCGCGCGAAAAACAAGTTAATCGAGAGTCCGGCGAATTGCACGCAATCTACGTACACGTTTCGAACACGTACGACTTGTAGACGTGATGTACAGGCCCCTAGTATCTCAGTAACGCGCAAAGGAAACGATTTTGCTCCTTCTGAACACGGGCTTAAATTCATTCATTCATATCGTATGGTTAGTGGTCAACCTAGTGTCAAAGTTGTTCAAGCCGCCCGTAAGGCCTTTGACATGGCCTAACGACTGTTATCTTAGTAGACAACAACCGGGACCGACTTTTTATGTGCCCTCCGAAGCACGGAGACGCCCAGCTCAAATACCACTATGCGGTCACCCATCTATAGAATGACCGCGCCAACGGTTGCTTCACCCACAGATCTATGTCAGACCGGTGAGCGCAACTGGCTACGGGCTTAAATTAAACAGATATACAACCTCATCAAAGTCTCTGGTGACGCGCTGAAGGTTCTCACGCAGGTACGTGTACAGTTTCTCGGCCGCGAGTTGGCGAGCGTTCTTCTTAGTGGTGGAGGTTGCGAGGCGCTCGTGCTGCCCCATGCGGGCCTTGATGGTGAAGTGGCGCAGGTGCGGCGGGCCCGTGTCGCCCACCAGCTCGTACTCCACGTCCGGCAGCTTGTACTCTTGGCACAGCTCCTTCATCAGCGCCACGTAGCTGCGCGTGTCGGCTGGACTACATGGTGTGATCTGTACATAACCGTTCATATTAAGCGCTGTTTATCTGTAAGTATTAGTAGTACCTAGTCTTCACCTTATATGCTTCAGCGACTTCAAGTTACTCCACGATAAAAACTCTTTGAATTGACCATTTGATTCTGCCTCAAATACCGCAAGTATCAAGCACGTTTTAAGAATGTATGCATGAGGTGGAAGTTTCGCTTAGACCGTTCAGGACAGGACCACAATTTCGAAACTTTCTCACAATTTTACAAGTGTTAACTACCGCGAATTGAACTAGATCTATATAAAATTATTGACAATTTATGAATTATTTAGCTAGTTAGATGTCGATACTCATAATCCAAATCTAAACGAAGCTAAAAGTTAGTAAATATTACTAATAATTAGTATAATAGATATATTAGGTAGTTATACATAGCCACTACGATGTCCCACGACATATGTCGCAACGATCTCATATAAATGTTAAGGCGTGGCCGGACTTCACAATTGCATATAAACTTCTAATTTATTTTACAACTACTGAGCTTTGCAAAAGTATGATTTAAAATAATGCTGACTGTACTGAAAGAAAAGCTATTTTTTTTAGCGCCCATACGAATAAGGCCTAAGGTCCGAAACTCTGTTAAGCGAACTTACTATTAACATTATAAATCATTAGAAATTTTCAATATTAATAACTATATAATAATATGTGGGTAGATAATAGTAAAACCATCTTGTATTATGACATCACACACAGTTTATTCAAATCAAATCAAATAAAATCATTTGTAATTGATTGAAGCTTTCAAGATTTTTTCCTCAAGCAGCAAATTTTTCAATCTTTGCTTTTCTGTAGCCAACTGGGCTAGCATAAGTAGTTTTTGTTTACGTTGCATCTCAATGAATGATAACTCGAAGATTAAGTAAACCCTGCCCTGAAATAAAATAAATAAGTATGTTTAAAATTTCTAATAAATAAAAAAAAATTTAAAAAAAAAAGTAGTATTTTCAAAATCTATTAAAAATTAATAGTTCTTAATGATAAAATAAGCAGGAAAATAT
This sequence comes from Anticarsia gemmatalis, assembly GCF_050436995.1. Taxonomy (NCBI): domain Eukaryota; kingdom Metazoa; phylum Arthropoda; class Insecta; order Lepidoptera; family Erebidae; genus Anticarsia; species Anticarsia gemmatalis. The sequence continues at coordinate 19,062,505 of NC_134776.1, read as the reverse complement.
TTTACAGCAAATAATTCAGGGTGTTTAGTAAGACAGAGGGCAGACGATTGTTCAAATGATAGGTACAGGCAAAGTATTTGTACAAAATGGGGTGGGTTAAATTAGTGATATTTGCAAATTTACTTAGTTTTGCGGTGCATATGGCACTCCATTTTAAATTGTATTGAAATGTAGCACCCTATGTACGCAGTCATGCCATAAGGATATCTTTACCTTTAAAGCACATGAAATTAACAAGTTTTCCAACACTCAGTTTCTATCAAAGCAGTAGATATACTAATATAGACAGCCACCCTTAAATTATTATGATTTTTAAGCAAACATGATATAAAAAACCATAAATAAAAAAACGAAAGCCAAAAATTAAATATTAGATTACATAAATTATATATAACACAACAAACCTTACCTCCTTTGATAAATTATTCACTTTATTTTCTTTTTTACAGAACTAACCCCATTTATGCTAATTTTATTCACACAACTAATTTTGTATGATGAAAATCAACAATCAGTTAGAAATTTTGAAAATAGCACCTGCATATAACTATAACACCAAATCACGGTACAAAACAATTTTTTTATAAAAAGAAATATTGACTTTTCGCAGAGGAATAAGAGTATTTAATATTTACTTGCCAAAAAACTTGTGACTTTTTATCCAAATAGCTAGTGCTTATTAAGTCCAAAAGGTGCAATAATAGGTTTATTGCTATAAATTCAGTTTCATTATCCCAGTAATTTAAGGCCTAAGAAAGAACCACTGTCTCACTTATAAACGTTCTATAAGCTCTGATTAGTTAAACTGTGTTTTGTTACTTTCAATCAATGTTGAAACTGTAGATGATTGAAAGAGAAAATCAAAATAATCATTCATTTAGGTCAAACATTGACAATTATGATAGTCGTTACAATTACTGAATCTACCACTAGCTCGGAAAGGAGGAAGAGAATTATGAAAGGAGCTAACAAGAAACTCACGGCCACTCTTTTCTATCGCCAAAAGATTTACAATGTGGTTGATACACTAATTGACCGTGCTCCCAACAATCAGCAATATAGACTAAACGTCAATTATGTGTAATATATCAAAGCAGCAATATAGACAAAACACTTTATAACTTATCAGAGTTTACACGTTTATTAAAAAGATAGATATTGTACAATGAAATATAAATAGATATTTCAGGTTCACACAAAATCATCTGATTCTAAATTAAGCACAGCATGTAGCAGCCAGACAGCCGATAAACTTACTTATATGTTTCTGAACACAAACACACTTACACCTGCTTAGCACAGAAAAACCTATCAAATAGGGTACTTGATTGGGACAACGAAAAATTAACTTGTACAGATAAAAATGAACATCAACAATTTTTAGGGTAAGTTATTTCTTTCTAACAATTACTTTAAATTTGGAAAAAACATACTAATAGTAATACTTTAATCTGAAATCAACGAAAATACTTTACTTATGACGTATTAAGTCACTATTATTTTTGTATTTAAACTTATTTGTAATTCCCAGAAAGTAGCTGATTCAATAGTAGTCAAGTACCCTATTGTATACATTATAATTTAGCAATAAATCAATGCCGATATTATTATAGAGCCGGCAGATGACTATGGGATATGATATTTTTATATATTACATCTTGAGATATATTTAATCGCTCGTCAAAAAACTCCTTTCACACTGTGCTATAATATATCCGATTGTTGTTCATAATCACTCAAGATGCAATATAAATCTAACATTCCCTAGTAAACAGCCAACTTAATATTCGAAAAACATCTTCGCCATAATAATATAATCAAAAATATCCAAAAACTCAACAGCAGCAATCATTTCACCAGCAATATTTGATAAGTTTCAACATACAACTTACATCACCGTCAAGCATCGAAGTGGCTGGCATAAGGCCAAACGGTGGTGGTACGGGATAACCCTTGGCGGAGAGCTTCTGCAGCATCACACGAGCCACCTCTTGCTTGGCCTCCTTCTTGGACCGAGCAGCGGCTTTTGCCACCTCCCCGAAGGCCAGGCATCGGTATTCGAACAACGACTGATGCTGCGGCCCAGTCTGTTAAACATACTCATATGATATGTACATTATCTCCACACATGTGACTCCGAACTAAGCAGGGTTTGTACTATAGTAACTAGAAAAATTATAAACTTATATACTTCTAAATACACAATTATATAGATAAATTTATAACCAAGTTTAGAACAGATACTCGTCCTCTTCACCCTGAACATGGAGCTACGGTTATTGCAATTGTACAATGTAACCCTGGCTTAAATAATTTGTTTATCTTTTCTTTACGAAGGGTCAACTTTATTGATTCAGATGTCAATGAATGACAGTATTTATGTGCGGGTCACTGGATCACGATTATTTATATATTACCGTATCTGATTATTACATGATTGCACTCTTATAAATGTAATTTTAGTGAACAATGAATGAAAATGTATTGAATACTAGCGGACTGGGCCAATTTCGTCTCATAATAGTACAAATTTATCCCATAGATTACATTCCAATGGGAATTATGATCCCATCGATCCTAAACAAACTTTGTCCCGGCAGTTACAAACATATTATAAAAGGAATTATCATTGACCACTGTAGTAACAATTTTCAAAGTAGCTATTAATCTGTAAAGCATCTCTGGCCATCATACAAAGCAGTCAAATACTTCAACAAAGAATAAAGAGCCTGTATTAGTAACTGCATTTAAACCGATCATAATACGGTCTTGCCTGTCATCTACCCCTTTATATTTCACAAAGAACCAACCGTCTGACCGATGTACAATTAGTATTGTGTACAGTATAAAACAACCCTAATCACAAGAGCAGATGTTGTTCCTGCAGCATTTTGAGCTCCAAATAATGCAGAAATATAGGTCAATCTTTGCAAAATTAAATAACTGTATCCAGTTTATACGCAGATGTTTCTCATTCACTTTTGTTCGTATTATATAAGGGGTCAGATAAAAGGTCTGTATAAAGCTTAATCCGTAATGAGGGGACATTTTCAAAAGATCTTGTTTAATGGGAACCGAGTATTTCATTCATTGATGTAGAGGAACAATGAAGCTTGCCCCTTCGAATCTGTTTTACAATGTCTGAATAGCCAGTAACAATTGCAGTATTAAGTATTATTAAGTCACCGTAAACTGTTGTATATACTTTTATAATGATGTATGAAGTCTGGGGTTACTCGCTTTTGCTTGTAGTCTAACCGGTTAAAGTTTTGTAATATTTATTTAAATATAATACTAAAAATGATGAACATATTAGTAAGGACCGAACAAGATGACTAAATAGTAGCCACAAGATGGGAGTAATATTAACTAATATCTAACTATGCGGTACTAAAGTAATGAATTCTATTTGATTATCTAAATATACAGAATAACTGCAGTTGATACACACATTTCGATCGGAGCTGGATTTTGGAACGTTATCAATAACATGAGCGGGATAACTGCAGACCAATAGTACATGAAAAGAAGGTACACAACTAGCAGATGCCTATAAATGCAAATACTAAACCTCAGATAGCAAGACGGTTATACTAGATTAAGACAAAACTAAAGAGAGATATAGTTCAGTAACTGTTATAATTAAGCCTGAAATGTGGGAAATCTTAGCCTTAGGTAAGGCTCGTAACGGTAACTCTAAACTGGAACATCGCAATCATTGTATTCCTAAGTAGGACTTAGGTAGTCTACAGTATACAGATATTTATTCCAAAATTAGATACAGAGACCCTAAAACAGGATGCTGTTACCGATAGGCATAGTTACTGAAAGCAGGAGATACTGGACCTAAAGTAGAACACAATCACATGAAATGGGACATTTACGTTCCTATAGGTATAGAGTTCCTATAGATGATAGGATGTAAGCCGTTAACGTTGTACATACCTGAGCGATGCACTCATACTCCGGCATCATGTTTTTCTTCACCATCATCTCCTGAAGCACCGTCACAGCAGTCTTCATCTTGACCTCGTTCTGGAAGAAGGCTATGTGTTAATATTGTCTGCTCAAAGCTCTGTATTGTATAGGAGAGACTGTGGCTCCATGGGAACAAAGATTGTCTATTTCCTTCTCCCAAGTATTTCACACAGCAATAATAAGACTTTTATTATATCAAGTCCTATAGCCCACATTTAATTTAACTCAAATAGAACAAGTGCGAAGTAGCGCGTCCTTTAAATCTATACTTATAATAAATCTGTAGAGAGGTCAATTCTGTACATTGAATATATTTAAAAAAAAACCAATGGGGGATGTTTAGTAACGGATACTGATACCGAATCTGCAATTTATAATTTTCTTTTCTGTCTGTCTGTCTGTCTGTCCTCCGTCTGTATGTGACGCTATCACGTAAAAACTACCGGATAGAATGCACTGAAATTTGGTATATGCATAGATTAAGTAGTGGAGCAGTTCCTAGGATACTTTTTATAGCATAAAATTTAAAAAAAAATTAGAAAATTGAAAAATATACGTAGAAATCGTTTGAACCTGCGTTTCCCTATAGAGACCATAGATGGCGTTACAATCCATTTCACAACATTCGCATAAAGTTAACGCGGCGCCTGCCGTATCGATACCTGTTGTTCGCACCAACCAATAGATGGCGTTATAGCTCGCAACAAAGCATGTTTTTTCTAATTAATTTGTTTTGATGGCTTTATTGTAAAAAAATACCTTTGAAACATGCTATACATTTATAAGATTTTTAAACATAAATGTTGTATGATATATTACACAAAAATGTTGGTTTACGTGGGTCCGGTGCGGTCGGGATATCCTAGATGGCAATCGAGTAATTTCGTTTGTTGTTCGCCGCAACTAACAGATGGCGTTGTTGTTCGAAACACATAACCAAATTAATTGGTTGCATTAAGGAAATAAATTGTATAGCTATGAAACAGACTACGTGGTAAGTTTTAAAAAATAAACAACGGATGATATATAAAAAATAATTACGGGTTACGCGGTTTCGGACGTATCATCGCAAGTAAACATTATTACGCGTGTGAAGAGCTCCGGCGCAGATAGGTCTGTCTGTACCTATTATAATATTCTGAATCCAGACGGGTAAGCAATGGTCAGTCTATAATAAGGTATTATATTTTACACTGTAAACTGGTACGGATACAGACGAGAGCGGAAAAGAAGGTAACCACAGGAAATCAGGCCTGCCTGAGCCTGTGTCACATTGTGTGCCCTTCGGGTCCCTTTCGTATATAACCATTAGATGACAAAAGAGTTGTTAGCATTTTTATGTGTATCGAGTGCTTCGCAATTCGCGTGCTCAAACGAATAAGCAACAGTACGAAATTCACGCGAGCGGAGCCGCACGGGTCAGCTAGTTTATTTAATAAGCCCGATTTTTTTGCCGCGTATACAGAAAAAATATTTTTTAAATCTATAATGACCTAGAAATATAGATTATAGAGGACTATTACAAGACTCCTCTGACTGGAGACTGTTAGATTTCTATTCGTTTAATTCACAAACACTTTATTCCTTTGTTGCACCAAGCGATCGATCGATTCCAGCCATTTTAGAGGCAGGTATTGCCTATGTTAACTATGCTACCTAGATACCTATATATTATGTCCTAGATGCATCACTATAACAATAATACGAATTCTACTATAATATACCTAATAACACGGTTATCTAAGATGATTTAATGTAATGTTTTTGTTATGATCCACTGACAAAAATCCCATTAAAATGCCGGCAACCGAAAATTATACAAATTGCAATAAATACACTAAAATAAGCCGGCATAAAAATTTGATAACTGTCGCCGAAAGAAGACAAATAGCTTGTATTTAAGTGATTCAAATAATAAATAGTACTTACATTAAATTCGTTGAATTCAATCTGCGTACCAGCGTCCGACTCCGAGCCCAGACAGATTTATTGATTTTCAAACCAAACACTTTTTGACATGTTTTCTTATTTTTGCCATTTTTTGTTGCCAGCTTAAAATTTTATTGCCCTTTTGCCAGCTAAATACAGCACAAATATTTTAATTTTCCTAGAATATACTTACTTTTTTTTTTGGTATACAGTTATATATTAAAAAATAAATACAGAACAAATAAATGTTTTGTGTAAGCACTTTTACAGTCTATAATGTTAGTAAACTGAATGAATAGTGGTTGAATGAATTTAAGCCACGTCAAAGGCCTTTGGGAGGCTCGCAGCTTGAACAACTTTAACACTAGGTAGAAAAAAGGTTTATTTTAAGTACAGGAATAGTGAATGAAACAACTTATACATATTTAAAACTAAACACAAAAAACTAAACTAAACTTTAACACTAGGTTGACCACTAACCATACGACAAGAAGAAGAAGAAGTATAAAATCACATAATGCGATATATCTGCTGCACTATAACAAAGCTTGAAGCTAATAGAATACAATTTAAATAATTTTGGTAATTTAAAATAAATTATACTACAATCAAAATATTTATATGAATTCCTAGTTTCTGGGTGTAAGTGTAACTGTCAGACGTCGAATCACAGTACCGATACTGTCATATAGTGTTATTTGACTTATTTGTTTTGGTTCTACCGGCGATCTTACTTTGAAACAGTGCAAGTAAATAATATCTAAAACATAGAAAATGGTGCATAAACAGTGTGTAAAAAGGAATGATAGTGTCTTTTGCTCAATGACAGGACACAGGTAATTGTAAAATTTTGTTAATTTTAGTGGTCATTTTGTGACTTGGGTTGTAACGAAACTTTTCTCTACATTAGCATAACTACGGAATGTTATCAAGATCCTACGCTTCAGGGTCTACAAAATTTTACGCAATTTTATAGGGAACATTCTATCTTTAATCTTGATCTATGAATATACTTGAAAATCGAGCGCAAGTCTTTTTATTCGATTTTCTAAATTACAATTTACAATGATTTTTTACAGAATTAAACTGAGGTTCAGAAAGATTCAGATAGAAGAAAGAGGCTAGCTAACCTTTGTTGTTGGCGTATATGGGATAGTGAGATAAATCAAGCAAGAAGAACCAAGAAAGAAAATTACTGATATGACTTGAGCAACAAACAATAAAATTGTCAGTCAAAGTCATGAAGACTTAATCTAAAGATAGTGATGGAGCAGCAGCAGACCTTAACAATGGTGGTGGGATGAGCTAGACAAGGTCAGAATACATAGGACCCTGGTATCAAATATCAAGAGACATGAAAATCTTTGGAAAAAGTCTTTGTCAAGCAGTGGGATGATACTCAGTCTAGCAGTACAAGATGTAGGTATTTAAAGAAAAAAAAATGTTTTGTAAGCAAGACAATACATACCTATAAGGTTTCACAAATATAAACCAGTATTACATTTTTCCTAAAGGCTCTGCAGTGTCATAGCTTTTTAGCTTTACTGATTGCCTCTATGGTCAGTTGTGTCAGATTACTGTTTATGAGGTATCAGGTTCAATTTCATGGTCAGGTAAAAGTACTTTTGATGTTTTCTAGTTTATATTAGAAAATTTCTCATTAGTAGTTCAGAGTTTGGTAATGTGCCATATGGTTGCCCCTAATTACATAGGACTTACAATGTAAATGGTGAAATGTGGGTGTGATTCATACACCTTTGTGTTTGTAAAGTGTTGTTGCATCTCAAAGACTTTAGGCAGTCTTACATAATAATATTCTATTCCCTTAATGCCTACTAAAATCTAAATATTTTTATATACTTTCTAATATTTACTGAAAACCTCTGTTTCAGGGTACTGAAAAATTCAACATAAAATTGTCCACCCTCTCTGTGGTACCAGGTATGCAGGGACACAATGAGGTTGATGTGCGAGCAACTCAAGCCGCCCCCACTAGTGCTGCAGCCAGGACTTGACGTAACAAAACCTTCGCCAAAACCATTCAGAAATATGCAAAGGTGGGTAGTTTTTTCCTTAGTACTTTTATTTTTTTTTTTGTAATGAGACAATGTAAGTTTGTAAGGATCATACAAAGTGCCTTTCTTCGGTCTCTGCCTACTGCTGTTGAAGAAAAGCATGATGTTATGTATGTATTTAGAGCTTATTTCTACTTAGTTTTGTTCTTATTATTAATTTATACTTATGTATATTTTCAGGTTCGATTGAAGCTATTAGGAGTCGAAAATGGTGGAATAGCCGGTATTCTGGTGGAGCATGGTAAGCAAATTATTTTAGTTTTCAAGTATTTATTTTCAAACCAAGTTGAAACTACACAATCCATTGTTTTTAGAAGAAGGTGCTCTGGGACACCAGATTGAGTATTCCTGCTTTACTTTCACGTAGCTGTTGTATTTGTTATGAATGTGGGTTTCTCAGTAATTCCTCGGAGTAAATGGAAAGGAACCCAGCATTAATTTGGCAGAAATTATAATATCGTCTCTGAGGCATTCATTTTAAACGACTATCATTAGTGTCAACATTTCACCTGAATGAATAAATGATTAGATTTTCAAATAAAATGTTCGTATTCGTTTTGAAGGTCCAGCGCCGCGGTGCGTGCTCTGAATGCGCGCGTCGTCCTGATGCGCGCGGCGTGTGACGTCACGCCGCAGCCCACGACAGACCTGCAGCAGTACTCGCGTCACCCTGTCGAGGTGCTACAGCTCCGCCCAATGAACACCTCGACCGCCGTACACTAGTCTACTTACCACTACTTTCTAAACTACCTTCAGAGCCCATATAGAGCTAATTTACAAAAGAGTGATCGTTACAATAATTTAAACAGCGAAAATGGCCTACTCGACGAAATTCGATAGTAAAAATGTGTTTAGGAATGCCTAAACACTAAAGTATTATAATATATTCCACACACACCACGTACGTTGATCTTTATCTATATAAATAAATATAAATCACTAAAACCACTAAAATTTATGTACTCACATAACTTTTCACATTGAACTAAATTGGTTACATTTTTTTTTAAATATGTTTGTCACTGTCGGGCCAAAGTTATTAGTGTATGGTATCAATGGGATCAATACTCCTACGTGATTGGGATCAAAGGGATAAAAATGTAGACCTAGACGAAGTCGGGCTAGTCCGCTAGTTTTATATGTAAATTATATTAATGATACGATCTATGTAAGTAATTTGTTTTATTAAAAAAACACCTCATAAATGTTGCATAATTTAAGTAATGTAGATTTTAGTCTGTTAGAGATACTATTAAGCATTTAATTATATCAATTTATGCACATTACATTATTAGTATTATGTGTAAAACGAGGTATTCAAATTTTTCTCAAATTGAATATGAATGAGTTTAATTTAAATGCGATAGTTACACATTGTCTAGCTCTTGACCTGTGACGTCCAAATGTTTGATGTTTTCTAATAATATTATAAACATGAGGTAACAACAAATTTCCTTTTCTTCATTACTTTTTAAGTATTCCTTGACAATGTTGAAATGAAAATAACATGATTAATTTTTCTTTTTTGCTCATTAAATAGGGAGAAAATTATTCAAATTGGTATCTAATTTAACGTTTTAAAATAGCATTTTTGGGTTAGTATATGTATATTATATACATATGTAAAAAGAACCTTGAAAATAATGTAATGATAAATATCTCGGCATTAAATTATCGTAAACGTTTTTACTATGAGACCTTGTAAAATAACTCTGTGACGACGCAATGGTGAGGGCATACAACATTTTAAAACGAATATTTGCTGGAGCTTCTTTTTGTGGGTATACAGAGATACACTGAAATCTTAATGCTTACTGTAGATCAGGGGTTCCCAAGCTTTTCTTGGTCCGGGACCTATTTTATTATTCTTTTTAGCTGGGACCACTGTGTACATATATTAAAAATAAAGTGTAATAATCATCCTTCAAATTTAAAATTTTAAAATCATTGGCGGACCATTTTTGTCTTCTGCGGACCACTGGTTAGGAACCACTGCTTTAGATAGTCGTGCATTCCAAGTTATCAGAATATTGTAAAAAAAAGAGACGAGAAAATGACCAGTCATTTAAAGTATTTTAATACCAAAACGGTAAATACACGCTGGATACGTTATGATAACGTAAATTAAAATTGAACCAAACATAAATAATGACAATTATGTTCTTGAACTCTCGATTTATTTGTGTCCAGGTTATTACCTACTACAAGTACCTAATTATATTGATACTTAATAACTACCTACCTGATTTATCATCGAGTAATTATTGAGATAAGATCTAAATATAAATGATATGTATTTAGTTAAATGTACCATACGTTTTTCGACATCATGTTGTGTAAAACTACAAGTTTTGTAAACGAGATGAAAAAGTATACGTTTGTGTGGACATTCTTTTTTAATTTTACTTCGAGTTTTAGTAGTGTGAGTAGACCGTACCTACCTAAAATATTTATGTATTTATTTTGTAGTTTTTTAAATTCGTAATTATTTTTTATAAAGCGACCGTTTGTAAATGACGCATCATAATAGATAACTATTAATAACGCAACGCGAAAGTTTAAGTTATAATAAGAAAATAAATATTATATTATCTATCCGTACTTTAGTCTGAGCGGCAGTGTATGCGACTGCTGATAACTAGTAACGAGGTATCGGTTTCGACTCCCGGTTGGCGCAAAGCCGAGATTTAAGTCTCGAGTCCACCACGCTAGCCAAATGTCAGTTGGCAACTTTGTATACCTTTAAAAAGTGTTTAAAATACTCGCTAACTTTAATCCGATGTTTTCATACAACGTTAGAAGTAGTGATCTAGTGATAATTATTTTTATATAGGTACACTTAACTTTTAAAAGTCGACGGTTCGAACCTAAGTGCGTTGTCTTAGGTACCGTCCACATATTGCGTAGGAATAGGTACTTAACAAGATAATATTAATAACTTTGACCGACTTCAAATATAAGAGTAGGTGCTCAATTCGTAGGATTTTCTTTCAGTTATCTTTCGAGTACATGAGCTTGCAGCGTCCCGTGGTAGAGTACGTGAACGGTAAGTACGCGAGGAACGTATACATTACTGAACGAAGGGTGAGTCGGGAAGACCCTCGCTACTACATCAATATAGGCTTGGAAAGTCTCCTTACATTTGGAAATAATGGAAAGGTGAGATTTTAACACTATTTTTTTACATGAAAGTAAGCACATGAGTGCATCACTACCACTGCTATCTTATTTTTAAACCCAGTTATGTCTCACTGCTGGGCAATGGTCTTCTCCTAAACGAGGGAGGGGTTAGGCCGTGAGTCCACCACGCTGACCAAGTGCGGGTTGGGTGACTTTGCATGCCCTCAATAAATATATTAAATATTTTTTACGCATGCAAGGTTTCCTCACGATGTTTTCCTTCACCGTTAGAGCAAGGGATTATTTCTAATACACACATAACTTCGAAAAGTCATTGGTGTGTTGCTTTGGGTTCGAACCTACAACCACTTGCGTGGGAGGTGCCAACTTATAGGTACCACTCGGCTATCACTCGGCTTACTATCCCCCGGTTTCTGAGGTAATTACATTTAGCGGTAGTTTATCTATTCAATAGCGTTTAAACTCTTATAAACAAAACGCTATTGAATAGATATATAGCTACTGCTAAATGTACTCCGAAACCGAAGGTATGTAGTGTTATTTTAAATATGGGTTACATTTCAGATAGACTTCTACTTTTACCAGTTCACCACAAACAGGTACCAGCCCAGCTTCGTAGAGTTTCACTTCAAATTCTGTGATATGGTACAAAGTGATATGTTTTTCGGTGTATTGCTCAAGAGTACTCTGGATAAGATGAATTTAACTTGCCCTTATCCACCGGTAACTACCTACTATAACTACTACTTAAAAAATACTAATCGCTGGCTGCAAAATCGTCTTAGATTAGTCGCTAACTATTCTATTATATGCTGCCGAGTGCTGGAACGTCTCTTACCTGCAACTGTTTATTTTATTGCTCTCTTTTTTACGTGTAAGTATAGTTAGTAGTTAGGTAGGTACGAGATAAATTTTAAAACTTTTGAGCATCACTTAAAATTGAGTGATGTTTCTGCATTTGACCGTGAGGTTGTTTAGGTATAAAGACTATGAAGCTCCTTTCATATTTAGGTATTCAGGTAAGTACGCGAAAGGTCACAATTGTTGAACCTAGAACCGGGTCGGGCTAGAAATTGATTCCTTCTCTTTCTGTTAGAAAATAGTATCGGGATTGCCCGGAGTTAGGAAGTTGAGGTAGACCAAGGCCTGAGCTCTCAACAGTCGTGACGGTTACTCGTCTTACTGCAGCTATAAGAGGAAATAATTATAGAGTATACCTGTCCAGTGCTAACACTTGGACACTATAAGCAAAGTCCTGTACAGTTGGCTGGTTTTAGGGCAACTAGTCGTCATGGCTAGGAGCTTATTTCAGCTAATAAATGTTTATCTGTTTATTTTCAGGGAGTGTACAGTTATCCAGACTTGCTAATCCCGTATGTGCCGAAAAACTTTCCATTTAAAAAAGGACGCTTATACTTGAACGTGTCTATTATATCGAAGCACGGTATAGACTTTGCTGGCAGCGCACACATGGACATGGAAATAAAACGAATGACTAAAAAGCAATAGAATTAAACAACTACCTAATATTTTTTGTTTGGTTTTAATTACTTTCACTTTTAACATTTCATTATTATATAAGTAGTACCTAACCTAACCTAAGTAATTAACGTATCACTCTTCTATATTTTCAAAATTAATTGAACTGGTCTGTTCTTGTTTTTTGAATTCTTTAAAGTAATTGACCTGCTATGTGCTAGATGATAAAGATCAGATTTTGGGGGAAACCTTTGCCCAACAGTGGAACAGTCAAATTGTACTACATTTCATATCGTTTTCTCTAAATCTTATATGATATATTCCGTACCCAACTTCTTTTATGCAAAGAAAATAATTTATACATTTCGTCAATATACGATTCGTAATGATAAATAATAAACGAACGAACTTTATCATTTTAACCAATTTTAACAATGGGTAGTTTCTGGTCGCACGTATAACTGTCAGAATGTGCAGTGTCAATAATGTCATTTTATAAAATTGTGATTATTGATCGGTGATGGCGCGCGGTGCTCATATTTTTCTATCTTAATCTTAGCTTTTGTTGCAAATACAAGCGTAAAGTATGTGAAAATGGTGCATAAAAAGTGTGTGTGTATGTGTCTGTGTGAGCAGTGAAGGTGGGCGGTTTCCTGTAAATTCTACAAATGCTAATGGGTAAGTGATAAAATAGCAATAACTTTTCTATGACGGCAATTCTAGCTCTACTTGGATTATTGCAGTAAATATGTCCAGGAAAAGGAACGAATAGGATCCGTGAGCGATAGTTTCAGTTTGTAGGCGTTTTCATTCACTATATTACAAAAAATAAACAGTCAAACACCTTAAAGTAACTTCAACTGAGCATCCATTACTGGCGCGGTATATTATTCGTAGGGTGTCGATTATTGACCAATATTATTATCAAAGTCCGTAATACTTTGACTAGGTACATATTTCTAAGTCGACCGAACAGGTAATCAGAGCAGGAACTATTAAGTATTTGTTTTAAATGCAGTTTAATTAGCTTATTTCTTTAACTTTATCGGTTGGAGTGTAGCAAATGCATCTTCAATGCTACTTCCATTAGTTCTAATATCAACACTATATATATACTAAACTTTAGCCGTAGATCACGATAAATAGTTGTTCTTTCAAGCTTGCGACTAACTAACTAAGTTAGATACTGGCCCAGCTAAAGGGCCCCATAAGACATTTCTTGATCGAGTAGATACCTAGAATCAAAATCAAGGCCTGACTACGTACACATGTATGTAATTACAGAGCATAAGGCAGACTCACTGTTATTAAACTTATCGGTCTATCTCACAATCTCGATAACTTTGTATACAAATGCACTGTAGTTCATGAAAATCTGGACATATTTATTGTATACCTACTTGCTGCAGTTATATTGTTCTATGCCAATCTATTCCGATATTTCTAATATAATATGAGTGAAAGTGTTTGGTTGTATTTATGTGTATGATTGAGTGGATGATTGGGTTGTATGCATGCATTTTGATTGTGTGTATAAAATTAGTTGGATGCATGCATATGCTTGACAGTATGTATGGTGCAGTGGGTGCGTGTGTGAGTTTGAGGAGTCTGAGAGACTTGCCTTAGCAGAAGTGTTGAACTGTGTCTCAATATTTTTGATTGCCTTAATCTGATTACCAAATTTTTTGTGATAGGGCAAACAACTTAGTTTTGCGTAATAATACATTTTTGTATATCAGGATATGTAACTGGTTTCTTTGTAAAGCATTTTATATCTGTCAATCTGAGAACATAATATCTTATTTGATCCAACATTCAGCCCTTTGCAGTGGTCAATGAAATTTTGATTGAAGTGATCTTCAATAATTACCTTACCTTAAAATTAATGTTGTATTTTGAACAATTTGGTGTACAATCTATATTTGTAAAAGTATCAGGTAAAAAGTCAATTTTGCTATTGTATTACTGATAAAATTGCAATAAGTATTTACATAAGTGTTTTATATGAACATAGATAATTTTCAGTGGTTCATTAATAAGTGCTTTATCTTTTATTATTATATTTTGTGGGTTATTATTACAGGAAACTATGCTGTTTGCAAATATGATGTACAAATACTAAGATGAGGAAGCATTTTGAAGATTTGGGTGCTGAAATAAGTGGGAGGGATACTGTGATGGCTGAATGTTAAAGAGAATTACATACAGAGCTGCAACATCAAGGAATACTATGTCTCAGGGTGTCTAAGAAAAAGGAAACAGAGCCAATTGCTGTACGAGAAAAGAGTTAAGAAGAAAATTATTATCTTAATGCATTTTCATTGACATGATGGTTAAAGTGTTAAAACAATGACTTTTGGTAATTTATTTGATAATAATACAACTACAATTGCATTTTCATTTGCTAATAAAAGTATGCCCTTCTCTTATATCCCGGAATAAAAAAAAAAAGTGTTTTTTAGCTATTGCAAGAATTCTGATGCAGATTATGCCAGTTTCTTTTGTTATGGTAAAATTATAGGTAGTTTTTTATAGAAAACAGTTCAAGTTTCCCAGACTCCATGTATGTATGTCTGTTTGAATGTACAGTATAATTATGTGTTTGTCTGTGTGTGTTTGTATGTATATCTTAGTTTGATATATGTGTGTGTTGCGTGTATGTGTGTGCGTGATGAATTTGTGAGATGACATTATAACATTTTAACTTTGTTATTGTTGTTATATGTTTTGGTTTAGTTGGGAAATGTCAGACTATTCAGGAACTTCAGAATCTATAATAATTTGTGTCAAATTTTACAAAAGACAGACCCTCTTATTCATAAAAATATATGAAGCTATGAAAGGCTTATAAATAGTTTTGTTTCTTTCACTCCCAAGGGAAATGATAAATTGAAACCTAATAAAGTAGTTGTTTAACTAAAATAGTATTATAATGTGTTTATGAATAAGAGGGAGATTCTATAAATGCTTGTTTCTATTAATGCCAGATTCTAATGATAAGTCTTGTTAAGAGCACCATCCAAATAAAACATAAGTAATAAATCAATTAATATTTTGTTTGAAAGTAATGTTACCTTTTATATTTATATTATTATATGTGTAGAATGACAAGGTAATTATATTTTTATTCAACACTAATTAATTGTATTTTGGTGGTGTTATTTAACCATATAGGTTTGTCTAATATTCACTTCAGAATATCTCAAATTGCGTTATCGGTATATTCAATATCCTACTAAACAGGGTGGAAGTAAGGGTGGAGATAGAGAGAAACTTCTTTAAATTTTAAAGATATCTAAATACAGTTTTATTCCCCTGTCATGTGGGTAGTTATTAAAAGTGTTTAAGTACAGTTTTTTTCATACAATACTAGCTGACCCACGCAACTTCGCTTGCGTCTAATACGAGAGAATGGGTGAAATTTTTCCCCATTTTAACATTTTTTACTGGTACTCTGCTCCTTTTGGTCATAGTGTGATGATATATAGCCTATGTCCTTTCTCGGGTATCAAAATATCTCCATACCAAATTTCATGCAAATAGGTTCAGTAGTTTAGGCGTGATTGAGTAACAGACAGACAGAGTTACTTTCCCATTTATAATATTAGTATGGATTGGCTGATGGAGAACCGGTATATTTCCAACATGTATATATTTTTTTCTGTCTAATATACTTGGTAAGGCACAGGTAAGTGATGTTATTTTTAGATGTTAGAATCTGGCATTTTAATAGTCTTACGTTTCCCGGCTAAACCTATTTATTGTGTGTGTAATGTGTAAAAACATGTATACATTATCACTACATCATATTTTACCATTATGTACACATATTGATTTCGGAAATATGTATATAAACTGCGTTGAATTGAAGTATACAATTTAAACTTTGATTAAAATACCTTTGCAGGTATTTTTGATAATTGGAAGCGATATTAATATAGTAGAATAATAGTTATAGTTCAAGGGGCCGGCAGAAAATTTTATTTTTTACAAATTTTTTGTATTTCTACCTGCTAAGTAAACTTTTGGTTTTTTGTAACAAAGTAGTGTTGTTAAATTACTTGTATGACAATTTGCAATTGCTTCAATTACTTATGCCAGTAGGCAGCAGAGGAATGGGAGGTAAACCTATTGAGTGATGAGTCTCATAAAGTATAATTTTACCTGTTTAAGGGAGAACAAGGTGAGGTAACATTAAATAAAATTGATGTCTCTATGAACATAGATAGATTAATATTAGTATTATGTACGTCTCTTTCATATCTCGGGACTACAGAGTCCCGGACAGCAAGGCGTGCGTGGGGTCCAAGCCAACACGTAGAGGCCCTTTTAAGACGGCTTTATCTTTCAATAATGTGTGGTGTCACAATCCGTACCTATTATTAACATATTAGTAGTATCAGTTTAATTAAATACTTAGTGGATTCTTATTATTTTATCTCATGTGAGTCTGCTCCATATTTTTATCTAGCTTTTTGTCATTTTCCTTTCTTTGTGCCTACTTCTAGCTACAGTCCCTACCCCAGAATTTGTTAAAGCCATGTCTTCAAGAAGCTCCATAGGTTTA
This sequence comes from Anticarsia gemmatalis, assembly GCF_050436995.1. Classification (NCBI taxonomy): domain Eukaryota; kingdom Metazoa; phylum Arthropoda; class Insecta; order Lepidoptera; family Erebidae; genus Anticarsia; species Anticarsia gemmatalis. The sequence continues at coordinate 19,045,336 of NC_134776.1, read as the reverse complement.
TTGATACTGTACATTCCTCTGCTGCTCACCATCATAAGAATTTTTCTTGTTGAGATTATAAGATTTCAAACCCAGTTTGTAAACAGTATACTTTGTTACATATTACAAAAAGTATACGTAAATTTAGATTTTTAAAACATTTCTGCTGACTGCCTGGACCTTAAACTGGTGTGGTGGTATAATTATATAACAGTTAAACCATTACTGTGTCACTGCTGGCCAAGTGTCTCCTCCCAGTATGAGGGATGTATAGTCACAGTTATTTATTATATATCCACACTGGTTATTCTTATATACTTGAAAGTAAAATATATTTATAAAAACTGTTATACAATAATGACTATAAGATGTTCTTGTGTAGTATGGGAAATAATTTTGATAACAGAGTTGAAACAGCATTTCGAAGATCAAATTTTCACTGAAATGGAAGATGCTTATATAAAAATTAAATACTGAGGAATTAAGTTAGAACAAAGAAAAGTTATTTTATTGTATAATTAATCTTTTGGGTTTATAATAATATAAAATATTGCAATATTGTGCACTAAAATAATTAATTTTAATGATTTTATAACTTTTTATGCTTATTATAAGTCCAATAGATTAGTAAATACAATAAAATGCATACTTTTCACGAATATTTCAAAAATTTCCAAAAATAATACGTACATATAATTTTATTTGATAATAAGAATGTTGTCTTTCCAGTATTCCAGTGTCTTTCTATTTTCAATGTAATAATATTTAATCTAGAGTTGAAAAGTCAATGATGTTACAAATAATAACAGTTTTAATAAATATATTATAATTCCTTTCCTAAGTATAAGATGATAACTAATTTATATCAGGGTTCGAAATTACAACTATAATACTGAATAAAAAAATTTAATGAATTCCAAACTTGTTGCTCTTTAATATTTATAATCACACATGTATACTCTTACACACATTCCTACATACATACTTATACTCATACTCATTATTTAAATAAAACACACATTGTTCTTATGGGAGTAAGCAGAGTCGAAAGATAATGATAAATTAAAAAAATTACAATTTGAAAACTTCATTTGATTTTTCACTTGCTTATTACTTTTTGAGTGTAATGGGGATGTTTTCAAGAAAACAAAACAAAAATTCTTATATGTATCGATAGTTAGATAATTGAAAGATATTAAACACGTATTTTTCATCTGAAGAGGAAAGGTACTCAGTTAAAAAATATTAAAGTTTGGAAGTAGGGGCTAATGACGTCACGGTGTCGTACATTTCATGTGACGTCATGCGACTTATCAACTTAATGTATTTACCTAATTATTTGGGATTATTTAGGACAATACTGTCCTACAATATGTTTTATTAACAATCTATAAGATGACCTAAATGATAAGAATTAGTTAACATCCTTATTACATACATGGAATTAAATTTTACATATATAATACATGTAACAATACGGACATATTAAGTATTATTTGTAACAATCAAATAAACATCCTAATACATTGCAAAACAAAACTTTATAGTATTTGTTCGGCATTGTTTTTCTCTGCCTATTCCCAAAGTAACACGGAGTGATATTGTGAAAATTATATAAGTAAATAAAAGCAATATTCCCCATATCTTATGTTGTTTCTCTAAGACATATTATGTTTAATTTACATGGTAATTCACCATATAAAAAAGTTATAGAACATAAGTCAAAACACTTTTATAAAAGGTACATAAGGTGCTGTATAAAAATAGATTTAAAAAATAAATACAAATGTTATAGAACCATTTAACCAAAAAAACATTCAACTTTAAATTGCTATATCTCTTAAACTATTCTGCTTACACCCTTAATAGTTCATTATATTATGTAATAACATGTAATCTTTGTAATCGGATTTATTTGGTTTCTGTACGTTAGTTATTTCTATTATTTTCGTATTTTTTTATTTCTGGAGTGTTAAACTTTATTTTATGATTTACATGTTACATTGAATAAAATAATCTATAAATTATTTATGGTAATACCTTTAGTACTTTATGTAATTACATGTAATCTTTGTAATGCACCTTGTTTAATATCTGTATGTGTTATTGTAATCTGGGGCATAATTTTACACAGAAAAATCGATACTCACACACATATAACATTTTACACACTGACGCACACACACACTCTCTCTCTCTCTCACACACACACACACACACACACACTCACTCTCACACACATACACACACAAACACACGCGCACGCACACACATACACAAACACACACACACACACACACACACACACACACACGCACACACACAGACACAGACACACTCACACACACACACACTCACACACACACATTTATTATAGCTATAATTTCGAACCCCTGTATAGATAATATCGCTTCCAATTAATTTAATTAATTACAGATTACAATTGTATACTTTATTTTAACACTGTTTGTTGTGTGTGCTGTAAAAGCTGAAATTTTGAGGAATAACCTCGAAATTTCAGCTTTTTATGTGTACATTAATGGAATATGATGTGATATGTATACATGTTTTTCTTAAGCTAAGCATGAACGGAGCTCCACCCGTTCATGCTTAGCTTAAGAATTTCTCCATGTAGGTCCGCGTGGGTAGGTGTCGTAAAAAATGTGTGGGGCATAACCCCATACTCGGTTAGTTAGTATTCGTTCATAGTTTTCAGTTATCTTTCGAGTACATGAGCTTGCAGCGTCCCGTGGTAGAGTACGTGAACGGTAAGTACGCGAGGAACGTATACATTACTGAACGAAGGGTGAGTCGGGAAGACCCTCGCTACTACATCAATATAGGCTTGGAAAGTCTCCTTACATTTGGAAATAATGGAAAGGTGAGATTTTAACACTATTTTTTTACATGAAAGTAAGCACATGAGTGCATCACTACCACTGCTATCTTATTTTTAAACCCAGTTATGTCTCACTGCTGGGCAATGGTCTTCTCCTAAACGAGGGAGGGGTTAGGCCGTGAGTCCACCACGCTGACCAAGTGCGGGTTGGGTGACTTTGCATGCCCTCAATAAATATATTAAATATTTTTTACGCATGCAAGGTTTCCTCACGATGTTTTCCTTCACCGTTAGAGCAAGGGATTATTTCTAATACACACATAACTTCGAAAAGTCATTGGTGTGTTGCTTTGGGTTCGAACCTACAACCACTTGCGTGGGAGGTGCCAACTTATAGGTACCACTCGGCTATCACTCGGCTTATGAGGGGGGGTAATTAGCGGTAATTTTTACATTAAATTAACAAAAACACTAATAAACCGTCATTAATATTATATTCGGATGATATTTTTTATTATAATGAAATTATGATAATGATTATTACCATGGTCATAAAACTCACTATTACAAACACGCTTTGGTTCGAAATCGAGAAAGGATCGTGAATTGTGCAAATGGTAACACAAAATCATGCCCCAGATTGCGATGACGAGTACAAAGATCAAACTTGGTGCATTACGAACATTACAAGTAATTACAATATATAATTAAGTATCAAGGTACTAAGCAGCATAGTTAAAAAGATAAAGCGACTTTTAAAAAACCATCAAAAACGCAAAGCCTATAACCTTTGATGTTTTTTTGACGTTTCGAACGAACTATTTTCTAGAATTTTTTAATTTTGCACATTTGTTCCTCTAGTAAAGGGATCCCCATAAATGATTTTTAATTATTTTTATATTACGTAATTAACGTGTAAATCACATTTGAAAGTCAAAAATGACACAAATGTAAAAATTAAAAAATAATAGTAATAATTAGAGTACGGAAACCAAACAAGTCATATTATAAAGATTATATGTTATTACATAATATAATGAAGTTTTAAGGGGCTGAGCAGAATAGTTTAAGAGATATAGCGTCTTAAAGAAACCACTGAATCGCAAGGACACACAGCTTTATTATTTTTTTGGCGCCTTGATCGATATATTTTTTTGCATTTTTTGTTTATAGTCCATTGTATACATGTAGAAGAGTGTCTCCATAAATAAATTTAATTTTTATGTTAGGTTATTAAAATATAAATCGTATTTAAAACATTTTTATTACTAAATTCTACAGAGAATGCCTTGTTTTTGTACTCTATGTTGCGATGTATTGAATAATGAAGTTATGAAGACATAGTATACATAATATCACGCTTTGTTCGTAGGGATCAGCAGAGAAAAACCACACGATCGATAAATATCTAGTACAAGCAATAATTTTCTCCTGACGAGCATGTAACTAACTTTTCGAAGGGTTTCTAATTACAATTTCATAGTCAATTAGTATATAATTATTTATCGTTGTATAAATAATAAGTGGGTAATTATTTTGTTCAAATAAATGATTTTTTATGTATAACGTGATATGTGAAAATAAATGAAATATAAGAACTGCTCAAAAAAGACAAAAACGCCATTTATTAAAGAAATGCGTTATGGCAACATTTGCTTAGTTTTCTCGTTTGGATCAGATTTTTTTTTAATTTAACGATGAATATACATTTTACCAGTAGCTAGAAAAGCTGTAATTTTCACAAATGGTGTATTTCTTTTGCTGCTATAAGAACAAATACTAAATACTAAAAAACAAAAAATTAAGTGCCAAATCGAATATCAGTATGTAGCATAGGTTTGCCAGATTCATGCTGGACATTTTTGGAGCGACTAACGGAATAAGAGTTTTGATCTACGGTCCGAGACTATGTTAAGTAGGAATGACCAAAAAAAAGGTTCTTAGTTTGACTTTTACAGACCTAGTGTCGTGACTTTGTAAAAAACTAGTATTTCTCCATTCCGGGACAGGAAAGTATAATTACTGGACGAGAGACAACACGTAAAATTCCGGGACGAACCCGGAAAGCCCAGGCGTCTGGCTACCCTAGTGTAGCGAGCCTAACTCACTCGTAGTCACTGACACCGACTGATTTAGCTGCTAAGCGTCGTCTCCTCATGCGTTTAAGACATATTCAGCAACTAGCTGACCCGCGCAACTTCGCTTGCCTAACATAGGAGAGAATGGTCATATTTCCCCCCCGTTTTTCTAACACTTTACTGGTACTCTGCTCCTATTGGTCGTAGCGTGATATTATACATATAGCCTATAGCATTCCTTTATAAATAGGCTATCCAACATTAAAATATTTTTTCAATTCGCACCTGTAGTTCCTGGGATTAGCGCGTTCAAACAAAAAAAACAAACTCTTCAGCTTTATGATATTAGTATAGATTAGTATAGATTTAGTATTAAGTGTACAAATCGCGATAGTTTAAAAACTTTAAATACCGCGTACTATGGTAGCTCATTGTCGAAATCGGTGGCTTGTTGTACATTGCTATTTGTATATTGCAAGGAGTTATAAATTCATGTGTTAGTAATATTCGTGAAATAATTACCCCATATACAAAATTATTATTATTTCTTAGTATTAATAAATAGTAACAATTTTTGGTTGAAAATGTTACGATTATATGTATTTTGTAGTTAATTTTAAATCTTATGTTAACGATATCACTTGTTTAGCTACCGATTTTAATTATGGTTTCGTTGCAGTATTTTTTTACTCAAATGTACATATAATTTGAGTAACAGTTCGTTTGTACCCTCAGGGTGTTTCTTTTATAAAACTTATAGTATGTTTTCATATTATGAACAATAACGGTCTCAGTATCGATAATTTTAAGGCTCTATTTAAACAATTACGAACGTACTGTGTATGTGAGAAGAATGATTGAATATACGTATGGTTACCTATAACAATACTTATTTATTACTGATTTAAACTATAATATAGTCCAACAATTTAGTATGCAATGTTTGTGATTGGCGATAGTATACAAAATGTAGAATTTCGTACATCAGTGACCCACGGGTTACGCAGCTGTCGTATTATAGAAATACGCAGAATAATTAATTATATTATAGATAAATCGCCATGCGAAGGCTCTCTTCTAAATTGTCGGATTGTTCTTATTATTGTAATATTTCTATAAAGCTAGAATTGCCGTCAAAGATAAAGTAACAGCTATTTTATTACTTACTTGTGAAAATTTGTTGTTTTTTCAGGAAACCACATACTTTCAGTCATCACACAAACATACACAATTGCACATATTTAACACTTATGCACCTCTATTGATTATTCTTAATTAATGTCTCTAAGCCACTGCTTCCGTGGCGCAGTGGTTAACGTCACCACGCCGCTACCATTGCGTCGGGAGGTCGTGGGTTCGATTCCCACACGGAACAATTATTTGTGCGATCTACAAATAATTGTTTCGGGTCTGGTTGTGCTTTGTTTGTATGTTTGTAAAAGTCCCCGCGACACGAGAGCAATTCTTAGTGCGGGAGTTGTCTTTTTTAAAAAGAAAGATAGAAAAGACACTCACAGATTTGGCACACACAACCACTTAAAGACAATATTTATGCACCATTGTATTGTTCTTCAAAATATCTTGTATTTGTTTTGAATTTAGTTCCACACACTCGACATTTCACTACTGATGACATTATGTATGCCATTTATGAAGGATGTTGTATGAAACTTCTTTTCAGGGTTGGAGTACTCCTTCTTCAGACGCAGAGTATCCGATTGATACCGCGTCCTGGCCACGTTATGGTGACCGCTGAAGGAACACCGTCAGGTTTTTAGTCGTTATGCCCAAGTCAGCCGGAACGCCTAGCCGGCGGGAGAGCCCGACAGACCCCCGCTTTCCTCCCTGGGGCGGGAGATGCAGTAATGCATTTTCCTGACGAAAAAAAAGAAAAAACACTCCTTCTTCAGCACCCCTTTTGAACGCCTTATGTCTTTCAGTTGCTGATATTTATGAGCTGCATTAGTAAATATAAATTATGTACTAAACGTTCTAAAAATAACAAAATGCATTTTAGGCAAAGGACAATGGAAATTGAACAAAATTGGCCAATTATAGAATTTAGGTATTTTTTGCAGTTACACAGGCGTAACCAAACAGTTTTATAGCAGATATTTTATCTCTTCAATTGCTACGATTATATTAATTATACTATTATATTGTATTTCTTTCGATTCATTTATTTGTATTTCATTTAATGTATGGGGATTTAATTTGACATTTAGTTGAAAGAGACCTTCAGAATGTCAATCGTGTCAAATATATTTATAGATAATTGGTGTCCAATTATTGAAGTACATATAAAAATATATTTGCACGTTTGGCGCAGTGGTTAAAGTGGTCACCTTGCCGCAATAACCGTAGCTGCGTGTGGTGGGTACGAATCCTACTCGGGACAAATCTTTGTGTTATAGCACGAGTTTTTGTTCTGAGCCTGGTTGTCAATTTATCTAATAAGTATGTATTCAGAAGTATTTAAGTATGTTTATCAGTTATTTGGTTATCATAGTATAAGCTCTGCTTCTGCTAGTTTGTAATCAAATGACCGTGTGTGAGTTGTCCAATGGTATTTATTTATTTCTTCATTTGGAACAAATATATATGCTGCAGAATTTCCAAACGTTGATTGACTTTGTCGTTCCGTTCCTGCCTAAACACGCTGCGAGTTTGTAAAACTAGTACGTGCTCAGCGTGACAGTCGGACAGTCCATAAACTGATAGCGGCTGTCGCAACATATGACAATGACATGACAGTGTATTGTGTATGTACTGTTTGTAAATAACAAACGAAGCTCGAATGTACTCCTGGCTTTTAAACGGCTACGGGTAAGCGCAGACAGAGAGGAATTATGCATTTAATTTTAATAATATAAAGTTGATTTTCAAGTGCGTTAATAAGATCGTCTCCGCTGCGCTCCTTTCTGTCTGCGCTAACCCTAATACGGCCGTATCATTGAAACCAGTCGATATTATAGGACTTTGTTTATACTGTCCTAGTGTGTGCAAATTTCCTCTCTCTATTCTCTTACTCTCATCAGCCCTAGGGAGGGCCTAAACGACACGACCAGCGCGAGGTCACGCACAGGACCGTCGGTTTTACGTGCTGTTTGAAGCATGGAAGTCTAAAACCTAAACTGCTTCACTCCGGGCAATTCACTAAGCATTTCTTGACAGAAAATCTCAAGGAAATTCTTTTAATTTTTAGGCTCGACCCAGGGTTCCAACCCGGACTTATGCACGGCAGTCGCATACACTACCGACCGCGCCACAGAGGCAGAGATTAGTTTGCAGCCAAAGTTTATCAGACTGATCGTGTTCGTGAAAGAGTATGCTTTTATAGACTACTGCAACGAATACCTGCTTTATAGAAATATGAATACCTGCTTTCCCTATTAGCAAAAAGAAACATTCGTGTAATTTTCGCTGGTAAACAACAGTAGATAAATTTAATAATAGGTTAGATATTATTTGTTTGAGCAGTGATAGCCGAGTGGTATAAGTTGACACCTCCCACGCAAGGGGTCGCAGGTTCGAACCCGAGGCAACACACCAATGACTTTTCGAAGTTATGTGTGTATTAGAAATAATTATCACATGCTCCAACGGTGAAGGAAAACATCGTGAGGAAACCTTGCATGCCTAAAAATTTGTTTAAAACATTTATTGAGGGCATGCAAAGTCCCCAACCCGCACTTGGCCAGCGTGGTGGACTCAAGGCCTAACCCCTCCCTCATTACGGGAGGAGACCCTTGCCCAGCAGTGGGACATTAATGGGTTAAATTTATTTATTTTATTATTTGTTTATCAAATCATTCAATTTTCAATTAACTAAACATTTTGAACAAGAGTTACTGACTGTGAATCAGCTTAGGCAAGTCAACGACTGGTACCTTTAGTCTTGGAACCATATGAATATGCAGCGATTATATATAGGATATATAGATAGAATATATATATAGGATGTTGAAAGTAAACAACAATATAGGCATTCATAAATACATTTATATTAACGAATTACCAACAAATTCTTAAAACTAAGTATATCGGGTCGAGTAGGCTAATTTCGCCGTGTACATTACTGTATCACTCTCTTACAAAATAGTAAGCGCTTAGATTGTAGCTGTCGCAGGTGTTCAGGGTGTCGAAGTAGTCCAGTATGTGGCGGTCGAGGCGTTCGTTGACGACGGAGGCGCAGCGGAGGTCGGCGGTGGCGGCTCCGAGCGGCGCGCGCAGCTGGAGCACCTCCACCGGGTGACGCGAGTACTGCTGCAGGTCTGTCGTGGGCTGCGGCGTGACGTCACAGGCCGTACGCATCAGCACTACGCGCGCATTCAGAGCACGCACCGTGACGGTGGGCTGTCGCGCTTGCTTGATGCGCGCCAGGCCTGCCTCGATGAGTGCGCGCGCGTACTGCGCCGAGTGCATCACGCGCCCCAGCAGGCACCGCACGGAGACAGCTACTTTCTGGTCCCATGTAGTCACATTCTGTAGCGCCTTGTCCAGCGGCGCGGTGTCGTCGCCCGCCATCAATCTGAACATGTGTCTCAGCACTCCGTCTGCTAGCTGATCTTCTGTCTTATATTCCGATAGTTGCTCTTCCAGCACACGGGCGTATTCGTCCGGCCCGTGGCCGATGCAAAATACCGTACCGTTTAATCCTTAAAAATGAAAACAAACATGTTATTCAATAATCTTTGCACGTAAGACATTTGATGAACTCGCAAACTTAAAGACAATAGCTTTCTAAAGTAAAAGCAAAAAAAAAAAACAATCTAATTATGGTAATAAATTGAAATAATTAAATACCTAATAGAAACGTAAAACAATTTGCTTACCATGTTCCTCCAGAATACCAGCTAATTCTAAAGCTATGAATACACCGCTTCCGTATCCTAATAGATAGAAATTCTTTTTAACTCCCGCTTGCTTCAACAGAACCTGAAAATAAAAGTAGGTCATAATTAGTAATAAGAACAGATCATAATTAGTATTACAAGTTAAAATGTAATTAACTCCTACCTTTGCATATCTTTGAGCGGTTTCAGCGAAGGATTCGTTGATAAAGTCAAGTCCTGGCTGCAGCACTAGTGCAGGCAGCTTGAGTCGCTCGCACAGCACACGGAACCGCTCATGATGTCCTTCCATACCTGGCACTATGCACAGGTAGGTCAGATTAAGGTCGAATTCTTCAATACCCTGGAAAATATGTTCATAGTCAGCATTAGGATGTTACAAACTCACATCTCAAGTACCTAAGTTATTTCTATACATATTTGTATTATAATAATATACTGTGACATTAAGCTTCCTCTTTGGCTAATCGGTAGTGTAAACGTCGGGCTAAAAAGAATTATGGTCAAGTAATTCTTAGAGTTTTCCTGGATTAAAGAAGTCGCAGTTGTGGTAGTTGCAACTAGACCTCTGACTGGTCGTGTCGATAACGGTACGCCGAAAAGGGAAGTTACTGTGTATTTAAGGCGCACTTGGGCACCGTAAATAAGCTTCTACATAAATTGGTATTTTCAACGAAACATGCCGCTGTGGCTGAATGTTTATAACTAAGGCCATTTCAAACGTGCGAACTAAGTCATGTCATTTTATCGGAGTCTGTTGTCTCATTCATTTCATTATTTTGATTATGACGTAGTTTGCACCTTTGTAACGGCCCGATTATAGTTATACTCACTTGGTTAGCTAAAGTGGGCATTAGCACCAAATCAGAGGTCGCTTTCAACTCATCTGGGTCTACGTAGTTGAAGAATGATGATAGACCTTTAATATTCTCAAAAGGAACTTCTGTAACAGTTTTTTCCAATTCAGATATCCTGTAAACAGAAAAGATATTTAAATGGGATAAGTTTAGAAGATGCTCAATTTATGTACCTATAACATTTCTTGTCTACGCCCTAGAACGGCATATATAAATCATATCGGTAATGTCCTGCAAAAAGGTCAGGTGCGTAGTTCTAGGAAACCGGTGGTCCTGTACCAATGAAGCAAAAGAAAGTGTGGATCGTAAAAAGTGGCGTTCTTTGGCCTCTGGAGGTAGGCTCCATGGAAATGTAATAGTATGTATGTCCTCGTGTACATGTCTATATGGGCGCCTCCCGATGGAAGTCAGAACAGGGTCAAAAAACCCTAGCGTGATGGCCGAACTCCCTCCTATATTAATTAGATGTGCAAAAGTAACAATAGAGACAACTTAAAAAAAAGTGGGATGATGCTCGCTAACAATGTATCTCTAGGTATTTCTTTGTATACGAAAGGGCTCAGACTTACTTGCCAACTGTGAGAGAAGCGATTTGATCCTCGCTGAGCAATACGTTGTATTGGACCTTTAGGTAAGAACCGATCACTTTCAGGTAATGACTTTGAACACCTAGATCTTGTAATGTGACGTCATTTGCAATATTTTCTGGAACTACTGGTAGTCCTGAAAAAATGAAAGATTTACATTAATTTGTTCCATGACTCTTACTGCTGGGTGCGGATTTTCTCCGAGAATAAGAGTGTGATGAGGTCGAAAGGTAACGCTCTAGGCCAAAGCAGGAACTTTGTATTCTCTCAAGCAATGTTTTAAGCACTCTTAGGTATGCAAAGATTCCTTACGATATTTTTCACCTTACGGATAGAATTAGTGAAACATATTTCTATTAAAAACCTCAGCCAAAGGGCTATTAGTGTGTGTTCTTAGTTTAGATACGTTTACATGGGTTATAATCATAAAAGTTAATTACCTGTGCGTGTAAAGATTTGTTCGAAGAGCGAGGGTGTAGGTTCGGTTCTTGTTTGTGCAAACAGTACATTGTGACCTGTTTGAACGGCGCGCTCGATGGCGTCCATCGCGCTGCGCCAGTGGTCAACACTTGAATTCTGTAGAATAAAGACACATTTAAATACTGAAAAAACTACACCTAACTATATACAATGACTGGTATAAATATTTGAACAAAAGGGAGAATGGAAGAAGATTTCCCGAAGGAATTTCTATCCTATGTTATAAACTGTGTAATTTCATCGTAATCACTCCATAGCCTTAGCGTGGAAGAGAAAAAACATCCCTTCGCACCATATTTACATATTTAAATAGTGTTAATACTCGTGGTATATTATTTGCAAACATTTTCAGTAATTTGTGTCATTAGGGTGCAGTATCAATAACATCTACAGATGATGATAAATGAATACTTTAGTTATAAGATAATTATAAAAATGAATATACCTAATTTATTACCAATATATCAATAACAGTTTATAAAAGCAGTACACTTTTCGCTATTACATTAGGTCGTATTTTTCTTATCCTTATTATATTTAGACATCTTCCTAACTGACTTTAGGGGTTTAAACATAATAATTACAATATGAAGGTATTAATTAACTTACGTCGTTAATCTCAGGTAGTCTAACCACAGCAGCCGGCAGTTGTTCACTCGCTCGTTGGGCGCACACATCCTTGCCGACCATACGGTTACCGATGTTCAACACGGCAAAGTATCTATCACAAAATATAATTCATTTACATTATTACGTCTTTTAGGCAGTGTGAGTGCACGATTTAAAAGCTGAATTTATACAGTCACTATTTAATGCGAATTAAACTGTTATCCGTTTAGCGCCTCTATAGGGCTCCGTAAGAACTATTTTGGCAGTACATTTTAAATGTCAAACTTTCGATACTCGGTCTATACAGAATTGTGCTACAGCAGTGTCGGAAATTCCGCCACAGAACGTTCGGACTCAAAAGTTTTAGCAGGTTTGTAGCTATGCCTGGTTTGGGTTAAGAAATGTGGTAAAAAATGGTTTTAATATCTTACCTAAGATCAGGGCACAATTGTCTAGAAGCAGAATCCAGGCTACTGATAGTATTGTCTTTGACATCGTCAGTCACGCCATCCAAAGCGACGTAGATACCTTCAACAGGGCCAGCGGATATAGCCTTGTTCAGAACATTTACTACATTAGTTACTTTGTTTAACTTCTCAGATGACAAAGTGACTTCCACACCGCTCACCGCCCACGTACTGAAAGAAAAAAAGCACATAATTCATGAAAAATTTGCGTATTTTTATTTATACAATTACGACTGTTATATCCGAAGGTGTAGGACTTTTAGGACTATACCTACCTACGTTTCGTCATTAGTAATATTAGTCCCATGGAGTAAGAACCGAATTTCAAATACTGTTCACGTTACTAAAGACTGCTATTAGGAATAACCAAATAGATACAAGACAAATAAACCCTATAGCATTTTACTGCACCTTTGGCGCAGTGGTCACCTCATCGCAATAACCTTTGCGCCGCATGTGGCGTAAATGAGGAGCTTGGTTGTAAATTTATCTACTTATATAAGTACGTATTTAGAAGTATATTAGTATGTTTTTCAGTTATCTGGTTACATTAGTACAACCTCTGCTTTGTTTGGAATCAGATAACCATGTGTGAGTTATCCCAAAGATATTTATTTATTTTACTTGCGAATAGCAAGAACTTGTGAGCACTCAAGCGGCAGAGACAGAAAATTAATTGAGCTAAATTCTCTTAGGTAGTAGGTACTTACCGTAGTTTGTATTGTAGATAAGGTGATTGGTTCAGAATATTAATGTGTAACTTCTTAACTCCTCTCTCTACTAGACGATCCGCTAGTTGTGGTCCAAACATGCCTTGCCCACACACTACGAGGTGGCTGCCCTCGGGGGTACATTTCAAACTGAAAATAGTACATAAATTGTTAGTAATAGTGGATATTGCTTAACAATATTAGTCATCATAGAAAAGTCTTAATAGGTAGTAATACGATTTCCTAAACTTGGTATTATGTAAGGCTCATTAGAGACGGTATCCGTGAGGCACTTTCCTTTTACTGTCGTCTATCAACAACCGGCTATCAATCGACAAATTTTGTATGAAAATCTGATCAGCGCCTCACGCGGGTACCGTAGGAACTATATTGCAATACATTTTAAATATCAATCTCTCGATACTCGGTAGTCTTGATTGTAGAAAATTGCGTTACAGGTTTCATAAAAAATTGTTTGTTGCAACAGCTCGTTGTGTACAAAGTTATGTTTAGAAAGACACTGGGATAAATGTTCCGCGACACGTGTTGGCGACATGTCAAGTAAAGCCGGGCGATTTTGCTTGACATAGGCATTTATGTATATCTGGCAACATCACGCAATTTGAGTCCGAATCGACAAGCGAAGTAGTCGATCAAAGTCCGGCAACGTCTCACGCCGTGAAGCGAGACGGTTTTCCCCTAGTATTAAACCTGGCTATACATATACTAGAACCCTTTTCTTTACTTTACAGTTATTTATGTTATACTAGCTTCTACCCGCGACTTCGTCCGCCACCTGAATTTTCCCATGGGAATGCGTCATTTTCCCGGGGTAAAAAGTAGCTTAAGTCCTTTCTCTGGTATCAAAATATCTCCATACCAAATTTCATGCAAATTGGTTCAGTAGTTTAGGCGTGATTGAGTAACAGACAGACAGAGTTGCTTTCGCATTTATAATATTAGTATGGATAAGTTTATAAATAATACCTCAGTTGTTTAAGTTTATCGCTCTGCATATGTAGTAGAACTCGTCCTCTATGTCTGCTCTCGTCCACCAATCGGAAGGCGCGCTCGGCATCATGCGGCGCGTACGTCACACGCGACAGGGGACGGACGTACCCGAGCGCTATGCCAGTACTTATCATCTCGTGAATCACCTGTAACAATCAATATTAATATTAGACACGTCTATATGTACTTCATGGAATTATTATAGTTTCAAAGACACCTATGAAATAGTTTCGTTGTTTGTTTGTAGTATACTTAGTCAACCTTGTGTCAAAGTTGTGCAAGCCGCCAGTGAGGCCTTTGACATGGCTTAACGACTGTTATCTTAGTAGACAACAACCGGGACCGACGTTTTACGTGCCCTCCGAAGCACTTGCAATAGTTTCGTATGATTTATGTAAAATATAATAATATACAATAAATATTGTTGGTTCTGAGTTGAAATCAAACCCGCGAGCCCCGCGCTATGCGCTGCACTGTAGAAGTCAACAATTACAGCGTATAAGCTATTATATAGCGTTATATTAAAAAAAAAAAAACGCTTGAATTGTCTGTATGAAGGTGTGTTATAAATACAGCCTAGTATTGCCGACTATAAGGTCGCACGCACTGTCGTTTGTGATTACATAGCACAATGTATGCAGCGTTACTTACCGTCAGCGTTGCCGGCAAGAAAGCCTTATCATTCTAGTAAAATTCGTTTATGTTTCAATAAGTTATAAAACCACTACTAACTTTCAGATCGGCGGCATTTTCAGGTGCGAATATCGATGTGAAGTCAACAGTGACGTACATCTTTTCATCCGACAAGTGATTCATTCCCAACATGAAGACGTCTTCATTGTGTATCTGGGAGATGTCAAGCAGTTTCCCTCCTATTGCCACGCACTTCATGGTAGGCTGAAAGTAAAAGTTTAATTATTTAAAAACTCAAAAGATTTATGAAGAGTTGAAATTAGTATAAGGCACTAACAGAGGCCCAGCCTAAACTCCATATTACTTTTAATATTAACTGAAATTGGAAACAGAATGGCACTTTAGTCTTGGTCAAGAAACTAACCCGGATATAGCTTACGGCTGTACCCGTAGGTATGTATACTAGTAGACTAAGTCCTTTACTGGGGTATCATCTATCACCCGCAAATCTTACTCAAAGTTAAAACGAAAAGTTGAAATGTTTGAAGGTTCAGATGGTGTGATGAGTGGTTAATCAATCACGTCATAACTATTTTAAAAATTGTTTTTTAAATATGGTAGGCAGATTATAATCTATGTAGATGACTTTTTATACCGGCAAATCTTTCAATACAGACGAAGTTGTGGGCAGAAGCTATTATTTAAATCGGTTCAGCAGTCCACGAAAGAAGGAACATTGATACTGTTAATATAATTATCGCATTAAGTATGTACTCACATCTTTGAGATCTTTACCCACGTTGCTCACAACAATATCGCATCCCTTCTGCTTGGAGGTGATGGAAACCATGTCAGCGAACGTATAGTCACGAGAACATCCGATGTGGTCAGCTGAAATGACAATTAGATTGTTTTTATTACACGGAATAAAATATTGTCAATTTTTCTATTATATATAAGTAGGTACTAGCTGACCCGGCGAACTTCGTACCGCCTAAAATATACAAAATTAAATGTCTATTTTTCAATATTTCTGAGATATTTAGGTACTCAATATTTTTTTCTGTAAGAACCTTCTCCTAATAATAACAAATACAACACAAAAAGAATGATTAAAATCGGTCCAGCGATTCACACGTGATGCCGTGACCAAGGAAAACGGGTTTCATTTTTATATGTATATATAGATATAGATGTATTTAGAAGTATATAAGTATGTTTACCAGTTATTTGGTTACCATAGTATAAGGTCTGCTTAGTTTGGAATTAAATGACCGTGTGTGAGTAGTCCAATGATGTTTATTTATTTGTTTGAAATTGTTAATTGTGACCAACTTTAACTGAAGTTTTAGGTTTTTGGTTTGGGATGAATTGAGTTGCTTAGTTACTTTAGTAGTTGCCTGAACCTATGTTATAGTAAACCGAAGCAATAGATCAATGATTGTAAGTTATAGTACCTACTATATTTTACGTGATTTTTACCTTTCAATTTGGGGAATAATTTCTGCAAGAAATGTTTCTTGCGCGTATCGCTGACGGTAGCGAATACTTCACAGTCGTAGGCGAGAGCCACGGCTATGATAGCCTGCCCCAGAGCGCCAGATCCTCCGTGCACCATCACGTTCAGTCCTGCATGGAGTTTAGCTTTGATTGCCTGAAACAAATAATATAATATAGCCAGCAGGTAACAGCAAAAATATAATGTATACCAAAAATTACGTTGCAAATCTGACAGAGATTTGCAACGTAACTTTTTATAAATGAAAATGTGGACATGTTATGCCTAATAAACATTATTAGTTACATATATTAATATTTATTGGTATAGTATGACTAACCATCAAAGAAAAACAACATATTTTCAATTATACAACGTCAAATATACACAATGAATGAAAAAATAAAATAATTCATAGAATTCGTCCGCATCGCTGTCGACCGAAAACGTGTCCAAAAGGCTGACCCGGATTGCCACGTTGTATGGAAAAGCTGACGCGATATTTTTTAATTACACGATATTCATATGTTTTAATTCTATAAGTCTAACTAAGTCTTTATATACTGTATCAAATAGCAGTAAGTTTGCGCATTGCGTCGCAATAAACTCCCCCAGGGGGTGGTTTTAACCCTCTGGGGAAATCTAAAAAAAAACTATGTCTTTGAGGTAAGTGGTATTAATGAAAAAGCAGGTTCACTTACAAGGCAGTAGAAGGCCTGCAGGTAAGCAAGCGGCACGGTGGCGGCGTCCTCGAGGCTCCAGTGCGGCGGCACCGGCCACAGCAGCTCGGGCGCCGCGCGCACCTCACTGCTCGCCGCGCCGCACGGGACTATACCCATCACACGCTCACCACTGGAATAAAACAATAAATAACGTTTTTACATTATATTAATATTACAGGAGAGGGATTTGAAGGCAAATAGTTCCTCTTCCTTTGGTGTAAAAGGGGTTGATTTTGGTTATATTACTAAGTGATTATTATTCTTTCATAAAAAAAATAACACTAACATGGTTTATTATATATGTTTATATAAAATACCTAAATTTGTTAGATAAATTAGTACTTATACCTAGGGGGGTATCATTATATTACATCAAACCAAAAATACTCTCAGAATAAATACTTTTGCTCATCACATAAATTTAATATTTGTGCTGGACGCTATTGGTATTACGGCAAATATGCAGTTGATTCTTATACTCGAGCCATTTCAAACGTGCGAACTAAGTCATGTCATATTATCGGAGTCTCTCGCTCGCACTTACACATTGTCACATTCCTATGATACTTTTCATTATGACGTAGTTGGCACGTTTGTAATGGCCTGAGTATAAAAGAATAAACGGATAAATTACCTTTTGGTAAGTCCACTGAAGTCTATGCCAAAGCGATCGCAACTGATGTCGATATTGTCTTTAGTTACCAACAAATCGTTTGCTTTCTTCACGTCAATGCTGCTAATGCCTGCGTAACAAATCTGAAAACATAATAGGTACATTAGAAATAGTAATTTTAATTGAATCGTAAATATTTAATATCAACCTGCGTTAGTTTAGGAAACAATACACGCAGTAGATCGTAAATGTCAATTCTTCAGTTTTTTAAGCTCAATCCTAATTTTAAAGATTTCTTGCTGTAATGGTCAAGTACCCGTGAACCACAAGGTTTGTGAATCCACGATATCCTACCCGTGGTCTCACTGGGATAGGGATAGAATGTAGTATCGATGCAATAGATTGAAATTGTGTTCCACCGCTGGACAAGGGTCTCCTTTCGAAAGGAGGAGAAGTCAGGCCTTGAGTTTACTACGTGCTGGTTAAGCGCAGGTTGGGGACTTAGCATACCTTCAAGAACTGTGTAAAGAATTATAGGCATGCAAGGTTGCATCACGATGTTTTCCCTCACCGTTGCAACGTATGATAATTATTTCTAAGATTACAATAATTAAATTTATTTTTACAGATGTGTTAGGTATACCTTCACTGTCACTCCAGATTTCGATGTCTCTGAATTTTCTAGCTTCTGTACGGCCACAGGTTGTTCATTCGCTGGCAAATAGTAATCACCGCCCAAACGTCCCTGGAAAGAGAAGGTTATTACTTAAAATACACCTTGGCTGAAATTCTTACGGCTTTTTTTAAAGAGTAATAACGGTTGGTTGCGAAAAAGAATAAATGTTGGTAATACACATGGCCAGGTCAAACCTCGCTGTCGAAAATGCTTACAGTTTCACCGCCATTAAGTAACAGTAATTATAACTGTGGGTTCCCACAGATTATATTTTTTCATACATTTCCTCTGTGCTAGTGGTAATACTTACTGGTATTATGGCAGATATTAAAATTAATATTGAATCGTCACTAACTGGCCACTTTCTAGGTGAATATTGTCTCTAAATGTCATGAACTATCGATAACATACACTCGTTTTTATACTCGTACACCTGTACTTACATCTTGGAATATATTGTACATCAACTCGATATTAGTAAGCTTTTCAGCGGCAAGGTGGTTATGATCGCCGTTTTTCACTTCTAGCAGTTTGACCTGAACATCGTCAGCATTCTTATGCCAAGACCTTATTACATCCATGAGGCTCTCCGATGCGGGGTAAGGGGTCATGACAAGAAGGCGCTGTTTCGAGGGCAGATTCTTATAAGCCGAAGTAAGAAGTTGAATATCATTGTCTGTTAAAATAGTGAACTTGATGGTCGAAGTGGAAGCCACCGGTGCTCCCCAACGTATTAATTGCAGGTCAGATTTTTCATTGGAGTGTGCACAAATTACGCGGTAAACTGAATCAGTTGGCTGAGTTCCTCGCGCAAAGCTTTCCTCGCTAATTATGAACTGATCGCGTTTTAATACGTGACGCAAGGTCTGACGAGCCTGGAAACAGTTTAGTTATTAATATCAAAAATTGTAAAATTAGAAGCTAGGTATTTCTCGTAAATTTTGTCAACCTACAGTAAAATAAGGAGTTAGGTAACTCGTAATTTTTGTCACAAAAAAATGACGTTAATCGAAACAAGATTAATGCGAACGCAACAATCAAATCGACCTTTCTTTTTATATTGTGATTGTAGCTAGATCTAAGAAGATTAGAGATTCGATGTAATACACGAAATAATTTATTAAAAATCTGCCGCTACTGTTAACGGTGTACGGCTACTAGTTACGAGTACACAACAGAGGATTTTCAATAAATCATTATTCTTCAGATAACCTATCTTTTAGCTAAAATGAAAACAACTGTGAAAATTCCCTATAATAAGCTATCTAAGAATTAACCAGGAGAAGTATAAAATTTTCACATTTAAACAAATGTACTCACATTATCATCAGACAAGTTTTGCACAAGAACAACATCAGCGTCTTTGCAAACTCCAGTATTGTTATTCAAAGCGTCCCACGCTATCTGTTTATAGTTCACATTGATTCCATAAACATTGTTCAGTACTTGTTCTGCGCGTGTAAAGGATGTGTTGACTTTACCATCTTTTACTTCAACAATGTTTAGTTCGTCTTTTCCAAGATTTTTAGCCACTATTTGAGTGTAGACTTCAAGTGAATCGGATACCTGTAATTTAAAAAACGTTTATGATCACGTAAATTA
The DNA here is from genome assembly GCF_050436995.1 of Anticarsia gemmatalis. Classification (NCBI taxonomy): domain Eukaryota; kingdom Metazoa; phylum Arthropoda; class Insecta; order Lepidoptera; family Erebidae; genus Anticarsia; species Anticarsia gemmatalis. Next base: position 19,025,122 of record NC_134776.1, on the reverse strand, counting down.
AAATGTGTAGGTTATTTTCCAATATTGTAGGCAATAATACAATGTTTTGTAATATATTTATTAATTAAGGTAAACTGTTATTCGTAATTTTTTGCTGTTGCTGTTGCTGGAATAAGATCATTTATTTAAACAAAAGACATTATATTAAAGTACACTCAGAATAAAGAGGATTACAGAGTAATAGTAGGGAACTGAATTTTACACAAGTAGGTATTTATTTTACGAAATTAACCACCTTATCCGGAGATCGGTTAGAAGGACATAATAATTTCAATTGGCCATTGATTAGTATAGGTATAATAGGTAGTAAGTAATTACTTTAAAAACCGACTGTACCGTGGCAGGAAAAAGTAGAAGTTAATGACAAATACTTACATCTAATCCATTTTCGAAATTGGATACAAATTTCGATATCTTCAAGTCCATTGTACTATTACTGACAGGTGGTAAGTGTTGGTACTTGAAGTTCGCAATAGTGACACCTCCACAACTGGATAGAAAAGAAATAAACATTAGATAAACGACAAATCGTTATAATATTATTTAACTTACACCGACATACTACGTGTCTGGATAAAATATAAGATTTTTATAATAAAAAGTAATTGCGGTTCATTTTAACCGCTGTTATTTTATTTTAGTAACTCTATATGAAGTTAACTACCAGTCAATTACAAAATATAACATAGGAAATAATGTAAGTAGAAAAATACGTCATAATGACATCACAGGTTCCTATTTTCGGTAGGATCAAATTATTGAATGACTATTTTTATATTTTGATTTCAAACTGCGTTTCAGCGTTTTTTCCATGTAGAGGCAAACTTTCCCATCAACTAGTCGATGCTGCTAATTTATGAGGCTACCTTTAGAAGGTCGAACGAAACATCATAATTTGTCAGCTATCATAACGTGTTTTGTTCATTACTACTCCTTTTTTCACTACCATGTAGTTATATAAAACATATTTTAACACTGAATTTGAATCGCAGTCATCCAAAATCAATTATTTTCAAAGTACCTGATGACATCATGTTGTTCGCTGTACTTCGCATTTAGTTGTGAATTACTTCCAGGCACGTTCGAGTTGTTTAGGATTTGATTGTGTGTCTTTACGTTGACACGAATGGTTCCTATGAATGTAGGCACTGAGACGGCGTGGTGGGGTTGACGGAGCGCGATCACTTGCATCATGCCTTCTAAGAAAGTGACCCAGTTGTCCCGCCATGATAACGTCGCTTCACTCAGTGATTTATCAATGCTTTCAATAACACGGAACTCTCCGCTGTGAACAAAATAATTCAAATATTAACAAAACAATTCAATTGTAACTGACAAAACATCTTCAATTCAGTTTTAATCAGTTTTAAATACCACTAATTTGCATGTATTAAAATTAGTTGTGCCAAAAGGAATAGTTCCCTTTAATTTACAAAAATCCTCTGTTAATGATTCTCTGCACTCCCCAAGGAATCTTCATACATATTTCTGTATAGTTTGTACTGTCGAGTATCGAGAGTTTGACATTTAAACTGTACTGCCAAAACAGTTTTTACGGAGCCCGCTAGAGGCGCTGATCAGATGTTCGTGTAAAATTTCTTGATAGCTAACTAGATGTCGGTAGTCGATAGTAGTAGAGAATCGAGCTACATTAAGTACTTTCGGTTGTGCGTTATCCGTTAGTGTCGGTCACTCAGTAAGGGAAGAGTTTTACCTATATAATGTATACTAGCTGACCCGGCAAACGTTGTTTTGCCATAAAAATAAAAAAAAAAGTGTCTCAGTTAGGGGCATGAAAATAGATGTTGGCCGATTCTCAGTCCTATTCAATATGCTCACAAAATTTCATGAGAATCGGTCAAGACGTTTCGGAGGAGTACGGTAACAAAAACTGTGACGCGAGAATTTTATAGATAGATTTATATTACCTGTATTCATAATCTCTGTGTCGTAACATCTCGTACACTTCATCAGCGGTGTAATGTCTTGTTTCTGTTTGGTCCTCCACGTCCATGCTTACTTTAATGGCTGAAGGTAAGATAACGCCAGTGATGATTTTCGCGTTGTCGTTTAGAACCTGAAAGAGATTTTTATATTAGCTTTTTTAAACCGAAAGTAAAAGGAAAGGAAATAAGTTGTTGTTCCGCTATTAATAATGTTGGTCCATGTAATTAGTACGAGGTAGGGCACCTAGACTGGGCTGCTATTGAGAAAATTCCAATACAAATTAAATACGCCATAAAATATATTTATCTGGGTCTCGAACCCGAGACTCGCTTGACTCACAAACGTGTAATAAATTTATTATAAAAATAAATGTACACGTTATAATCAGGAATACACTAATGTAGGGTATATCTAATAATCTAATCGAATCGCGTATTTTCCCTTGCGGACTTATCACGTATCTCAGTGGACAACTAGTGTACGTTAAATTGATGATCACTATTCAGTATATTGCTGCTTTGACGTAACGTGTCAATCACTACAATCTACGGGAGAAAACAATGTACAGCGTATGGCTTTCAAATTGTTGTCAACTGAGATACGCAATAGCCCGCCACGGTCATGGTCTTATATTGTCTTGTTAAAGTGTATATAAATATACCTCAAATCTTCCCGAAGCGCGCTGTATGGCCACGCTAAGTTTGAGTTGTCGTCGATCATGCAGCAAGGGTTGTGTGTACAAGTACAGGTTCTGGAACTGAACCGACACCTCCTTCTTACGCACTCCCATCGTCATAGCCAATGTGTCCCACACTAGCATCAGACTGGCGGCGTACGGGTACAGTATATTACCTGGAAATAATAGTACATGATTTGAAGAATTTTATCTTTAGGAAATTGTATACCTATGATAAGATTTAACTTGTAAGAATGTTTGTATATGGTGTACAGTTATAGATGAGCAATTAAAATAAAACAGGAATTAAAGCGAAAAAATTCCCGTCTTCTATTATACATTAAACATACTTTTATCTTTTCTATCTTATCAAAACCGCAGCGTAACCTAGACTTTTGTTATTTTGCATCGAATTTGAAAATATTAGTCAAGAAAGGAGACAAAAGTCAAATTAACTTTTCGTAACACCCTAACAACTTCTAAGATAGCCTAGCCTCATGTAAGATGCATGGGCAGTAGGGAGTATACAAAACTGAGAATTTAAAAGAACCTTTGTCATCAGACAGCTGTCTAAAGCTTGCTATACACATAATATTCCGTTCGGCAATATTTACCGAAAAAACGAAACCGACTTGACTCACTTGCTGGGCTTGTGCCACCCGGCTAGGCGGATTAATGCCGAATCAAATAAATGTATGTGAAATAAACCTACTCAGCGGTCCGTTGCTTATTTGCAACGGCTTCTTTATTTTGGTCATACACTGAATTATTAATTTAATATATGTATCTAGGGTATAAACCCTAGATACATCATGCTAGCTTTCTATTAAATTGTTGGACTACGTTTTACGCCATATATACATACGTAGCTCTATATGTATTGAACAGATACCCCAACATACCTCTGACATTGTTTCCCACAAGGTAAGCATTCTCTTGATCGTGGAGAGTTACATTGAAATTGCAGCTAGCGGCCGACACTTTGTATGAAGAAGCGTACACCATCAGTGGCCTGAAACATTTAAATTAATATGAATATGTTTGGAACTTACTGTATGACCAGATGTATAAATCAGTTCACGCTCTCGAATGACTGGGTCAGTTTGTTAATAGGCCCAGGGCAATAGAATTCCAGCAATTTTATTATACACTAGCTAACCCGCGCAGCTACGCTTACGCTTTCTTGCTTTGATTTAATTCCAAGCATTTTCATTTTTTCCCCCTTTTACACCTTCTCTGGACTTCCACAAATAATTCAAGATCAAAATTAGCGAAACCGGTACAGCCGGTCACGAGTTTTAGCGAGACTAACCAACAGCATTCCATTTTTATATACATATATATAGATTTGCTTTAAAGGCTTTAAAAAATAGTCAGGCTTGCTACACACATATTCGGTTCTGCAATTTTTATCGAAAAACAAAACCGACTCGATTTACTTGCTCGGTTTGTGCCGATCGGGTTTATTTACACATATTAGGTTTTACCGCCCGGCTAAACCGGTTAATACCGAACTGAATATGTGTATCAGCCTTGAGTTAAGATAGGTCATTGTTCATACCAATCCTCGCTGTGTTCCCACTGCACTAAGTGTGACAGGAACGGCGTTCCCGTAGACACTGGCATCTCAACCGTCGGGTATAAGGTCTGTACGTTGGGATTGAAGCCGTCCAAATATAACCTGAAACATGAAAAAGTGAAATACATACATAAAAAGAAGAATTAAGAGTAGCACTTTCGTCGATTGAATACATTTTATATTGTAACATTTATTTATATTTCTGGTTTCAATTACATACAAAAATATTTAAAACAAATTTAATACTTTTAACCTAGCTCTCATTGTAGCGCGATAAACAATGTATTTTCTATTATATATTCCAAAGGATTGAAGCTAAAAACTTGAAGAAAATTATATTAATTAATGCCCGGTTTCTGAGGTACATTTCGCGGTATATTTACCTATTCAAGCTTAAACGCTATTGAATAGATAAACTACCGCCAAATGTACCTCAGAAAGTAGTAAGTAACAAAGTTGTAATACATACTCGCCAACTGCCTTTAGAATTAGCAGCTTGCTGTCTGGGCTCATTCTCTTAGTGAGCGCGATGTTTTTGCAAGTGGGAGGCATGGAGCGCTTGAGGATAGCTTGAAGCAATCCGTGAGGTGCTATCTCGACTAATACTGCGTTAGGAGGTATCAACTGCGATGTCTCGTCGAACAGTACCGAGCTCTGATGATGATAAACAAATACATCTATAATTATTCAATGTAATATATTAACTATGTTACTAATGAATTTCATGTAAGCTTTGTGTAACAATTTTGAAACTGTATATAAGTTACAAAACACTTTCAACTAATTCTCGGGCGGCTTGAACAACTTTGACACTAGGTTGACCACTAACCATACGACAAACAACAAACAAACTAATCAAACCTTACACGAAGTTAATTAGTAAACCATGAATGAGACAATTTGAACATACGCGTCACCGTGTGACGTATACTATTAAATTTAAGGACACTATTGGTGGAAACCCCCTGAATGATTTGCCTTAAAATAAAAAAAATATCGTTTAAACACAGCAACAACATCCTCTGAAATCGGACTTAGCTAACTAATTCCGAATCTGCGGTGAGATTTTTGCACAATTACAGTGCTTTGTGAGCAGTCCAACATACTATGTCCAATTAAAATCTAATATATGCTATATGAAAAAAGTATTGCCAAGTATTATTATTCGTGATTCGTAATTTAGTAGTGTTGCCAGTAATAAGATCTTACTAGTAGATTGTTGGTAAGGTACTCCGCTGAACAAGTCTTCGCCATTGGTTCGTCCCACATGCTCTGTGGCACCGAGGTGGAGTACCACCGGGAACTGCGGGGCTTCGGGTTTGGAATCGCTTTTTTAAGAAGACTAAGCAGTCCTGGACCTGTAATTAAAACATAATTAAGAGGCATGCAAAGAGTTTGAATTGTATGTGTAAAGAGAAAAAAAAATGGTTTTTAGAAGCAATTTCCTGCTACGACCGGCTCGGTAAGAAATATTAAATGAAAACCTGGAAGTAAAGGAAATAATATCAAAGCAATTTTATACATCCATCGAATACCCATTACTACCGAAAGTTCTGAGTGTAGGAAATCGGGCTACTATAATAACAGGTCTTTTTATCGGAGTCTCTCGCTCGCTATACATTGTCACATTCCTATGATTCTTTTGATTATGACGTAGTTCGCACGTTTGTAATAGCCAGAGTATAGTTATCTGTACTACTTAATGTTATAAAAGTAAAGAGTTTGTTTGATTATTTGAACGCGCTTATCCCATACAGGAAGTACAGGTGCAAATTGAAAAAAATATTTTACTGTTGGATAGCCTATTTATTGAGGAAGGCTATAGGCTATACAACATCACGCTACGACCAACAGGAGCAGAGCACCAGTAAAAAATGTTTTAAACGGGGAAAATTATGACCTATTCTCTCTTTTGTGACGCAAGCGAAGTTGCGTGGGTCAGCTGGTTAATGATACATTTAGTAAGATGTTACCTGCATCGGCGATGTACCGCGAGTGGTACGCGATGTTAGAGCACGGCACTTCCTTAGCGAATATCCCTTGAGAGGTGAGTTTAGCGACGAACTCTCGCATCGACTCCGCCGGCCCGGATATTGTGCTGGACTCGGGACCGTTGTGACAAGCCACTTCGATGTCCGGGGGACAAAGTTTTGAAACCTAAAAATTATAAAATTTTGTAAATACGTCGACTGGCAGAAAATGCTTTTAGCACTAAGTTCACCTTTATAGATCTTTGTATAAGATAAATTAATACGTCACTTTAGTTATTATCGATATAGTACTACTGTTTTGAGTTATAAGAGAGTTCCAGTTTCATTTCATTTCTTTGAGTATACTCAAAGAAAGGTTAGATAGAATTATGAAAAATAATAATATGAGCATCGATCCTACATTTATACTTTAAATAAATATACAACATCAGGCGCTAGAAAAAAGGTTTCAAAATGTACCTGCTCATAGCCCAGGCCGACGGCAGCCATAGAGCCGCGAATGAACTTTGTCTCGAGGGACACTTTTCCTCGACTGTACGCAGCAAGGATCATCTCCTGCGCGGTCAGACAGCCGTCAGCATACGCGCAGCCCAGCTCACCCACGCTGTGACCTGTGATATTTAACATTAATATACTAATGGCCGTAGTTAAAGGAAACTAAATTTTTACAAACCTAAAAAAAGGAAATTTTTAAGTCGTTTATATGTTTTTTATGTTAGTTACTTCATAAGTTTTTTTCTGAGTACGAGTAGAACGATCTTGTTTCAATACTTATGCTTCCCGTGTGGTCTCATTTAATTTGATTCAATATTTTTTCTTTAAAATGCATGACTTTTTATGTTACTCGGTGCAAAAGAAATAATTTTGAGCATTACAGCTATTACATTATAATAAATATAATTAGGTTACTCACTCACTTACACGGAGCAAAAGTAAGCCTATCTTGGTATTCAACTATGGGGCGAGCCATTTATCACGTGCGTCGCCAAAGGGGGGAAGGAGTTTGCATAAAATCACGAAATACCACCGGGGAAGGGCGTGAAGGTTGGAGTAATATAGTTTTGCAGGTTGAGCACCTACCTATAATGCCGTCAGGAACCAAGCCCAGCTCTCGCAGTACATCGGTGAGACCTATCTGCACGGCCGCGATGCCCATGAACGAGTTCAAGATATTGTCGAACGTCTTCTTGTCAGGGTTCGTGATTACATCGACGATGTCTATACCTAGCGGTGATAACACTTCATTACACCTGAAAAGTAATAAAAAACATATATTAATAAATTAAGGCCATCTGATTTTAGTTTAGGCATATTTTGTGCTATGGCCTAACGCATCCAGACAACTTACAAATCAACAGCATTTCTTTCAACGATATTAGAGTCGCCTTCCAGTCTCACAGGATGCAGCTAAATACCAGTATTTTACATGGAGCGACTGCCTATCGGACCATGTCAAAGATCTTTGAAAATAACAGCGCGGACCCACAAATTAACGTGACTATCGAAACACGGAGGAACTCGATATGAACAAGATGGTCACCCATCCACAGAAAATACTCATGTTCTTGACACAATTCATTTGTCGCAAAACTAGTAAAATAGTTTACGTACACAGCTATAATCTTGAACTATATGAAATATTTACTTTTGTATAGCCGCTGCAAAGGTAGGTATGGCCATAAGTTGCGTGCCCATGCCGGGCCACTGGGAGCCCATGCCGCTGTACACGAACCACAGCGGACGACGCACATCGTTGAAATACTCCGCCCTCTCACACAAAGTCACTGTGTTCTGATTCTCATCCGATTCTGAAATGTAAACATTAACTTGTTAATATTTTATTTAAATGTGTAGTGCAGGAGTTATACCTACATCAGAAAACAAAATACTAGTGCACTTGACGAATTAATATACTGTGATCGTCTAAAAAGGTATCATAAGATATGCCCAGACATATTTTACGGACTTCCAGACGATAAATTACGGCCTCTGCTGCGCCGTGGTTGCAGTGGTAACTTCGTCACTAGGTACCAGTGCGTCAAGAGGAAAGGGTTCGATTTCCAAACGGAACAAATATTTGTGTAATCGCAAATAGTTGTTTTGGGTTTCGTTGTACTTTGTGTCCGTTGTTTGTATGTTTGTAAAAGTCCCCACGACATGCACAATTCTTGGAGCTATCATCTTTTTAAACCCAATAAAAAATAATGTTAAGAAAAGGTGAAACTTACTAAGGATGATGAATCCTCTGCCCAAATGTCCCAAGATGCTGGTACTGTGTATCTTGTGCAATAGCGCTATTTGTTCCGGGTCTATCGGCTTGGACTTGAGCTCATTGAACGCGTAAGCCACAGCCGCTTCTTGTCTGCCCGATAGCGTCACCAAGTACGGAAGACTGGTTTTATAACGATTCAGGTCCTGAAAGAAAGATTATTGCTATAAGTCTGCATATAACTATTGTCAAACTGATGGAAAGTTCAATTACAGTTTCAATATTATGGGATAAAGAAGTTAATATTCTGTACATATTGGGACGGGTTGCAAAATGTAGCTCGCTGTAAGTTTGCCCACCAAAGATGGTCTCAGTACTTTGTCTGGGATTTTTTGAGGGTATGGCCCATTTAGTCCGATGGTGGACTCACTGCATAACCTTCAAATATACCCTTGCCCAGTAGTGAGGCAGTAATAGACCCAGAAAAATCTTTTAATTTTTAATTTGCCTCAGATAAAGAACTAGTAATCTACAAGTGACACTTACTTTAGGTTTGTAATGTCCATGCAGCAACACATGTGCATTGACTCCGGTGATGGACAATCCGTTGACGGCGGCGTAAGACCGGCGCGTGCGCTCGTGGTCAGTCAGTATGCGCATGCGGCCCTCGGCCAGAGCGGGGATGTCCTTCCGCGGGTTATCGCAGTTCAAGTTACCTGCTATTAAGCCGTGGTGGTAGCCTAGTAACACCTGAAATATGAAAATGTTTCATTTTTGTCCCACTGGTAGGCACAAGGTAAGCGGTAGAATAGCATCTCATGGTATAACGGTTTAACCGTGAAAGGGTAACATACAGTATTCCGCATTTATAGTATATAGCTGACCCGCGCAGTTTCGCCCACGCATTTATTTGTACCCATAAAAACATTAAATACAATTTTACAAAAACAATTAGTTGATTCGGTGGAATAGGAAACAATTACTTTAGTTTCGTGTTTAGCAATACCATTGGCGATTCATTTTTGTGCTTAAAAAATATCATATATGTCCATCTTCTGGTTCTAAGCTATCTCTCAATTTTAAAATTGGTTGTATATAATACTATAAATGCAAGATTATAAGATTTGTAAAGGTTTTTCTTTTCATGTCGTACCTTTGTTATAGCAGATATAGTGGAGGCAGCCTCTCCGTAGCCAATGTTGGACATCACACTACCGACGAGAAGGGGCTCTTCTCTGTTCTTACAGAATATTTCTTCGATAGCCTGTAACTCGTCCTTGTCGGCTCTGTGTGACGCTGCAACAATAATAATCCCTCTATATACTTATCAAGTGAGCAGTGATAGCCGAATGGTCTAAGTTGGCACCTACCACGCAAGTGGTTGCGGGTTCGAACCCGAGGCAACACACCAATGACTTTTCGAAGTTATGTGTGTATTAGAAATAATTATGAGTTGCTATAACGGTGAAGGAAAACATCGTGAGGAAACCTTGCCTGCCTAAAAATTTGTTTAATACATTTATTGAGGGCATGCAAAGTCCCCAACCCGCACTTGGCCAGCGTGGTTGACTCAAGACCTAACCCCTCCCCCTCGTTTGGGAGGAGACCCTTGCCCTGCAATGGGACAAAAAATGGGTAATTAAAAAAAATACTTATCATTTTATATACCCCGTCATTAGACTACAAACTAAATAGAGCTTGTACTTGTAACCAGATAACTACAGTGGGTTCAGGACTTTGTTTGTAGTGTTACCACGACACGACTATCAACCGCGCAACAGAGGCAGTCCAGTTCGATATCATAAATATAAATATTAATATTATTGGACAACTCACATACGGTCATTTGATTCCAAACTAAGCAGAGCTTGTACTATGGTAACCAAATAACTGATAAATATATACTTCTTCATACATACTTATATAGACAAATTGACAACCAGGCTCAGAACAAATACTCGTGCTCATCACACAAAGATTTGTCTCGGGTGGGATTCGAACCGGTTGTTGCGGCGAGGTAACCGCTTTAACCACTGCGCCAGACATGCAGTCAAAAAATACTAACCAGAGCCAAATGCTTCCACGTATTCCACCGCGTCAGGTGATATTCTTGCTTCATCGTAGAAAGTTTTCATGAAGGATAGCGAGTCATTTAATTTTCTATAGAATCCGTACTGGGGTCCCGTTTCTCCTTCTACTACTCCTACAAACTCTGTTTTCGCGTGTAACACATCAGCATATATTCTGTAAAAGATAGGATAGTTAAAAAGACAGTTTTTCATCAAGAAGAGCACATTTTCATTAATCTTTGATAACATGACGAATTTACAACGTCGACTCCCAACAACCGGCTAACTATCGAAAAATGTTGTACGACAATCAGCGCCTCTAGCGGGTGTCGTAGAAACCATTTTGGAAGTATATTTGTATGTACGTATTATGACATCATTACACATTACGATGTCAAAATCTCGATACTTGAAAGTACCGACTCTAGAGAATCGCGCTATTGTTATCTTAGTGACTTGGCTAAATCAGGCACATAAGTACACAATATTTGTACCATTCAGGAATCAAATATACCAAGACTAGGTGCAGAGATCGAAGCATAGAAATCACTTTCAAATTTAAATCTTCGCGCCACGAACGATGTAAAATTTAATAATAACATAACGTACTGTAGCCAAATTCTACAGTTGGTACTTAATAGTGACAGTCCGTTTAATTACTGTAAGTAAAATGTTCCTGCGAAATACCCTAGAGACGCTTATAAAGTTTTCATAAGAATAGTCGATAGGAAATAGACGTTTATACATTTTTCATAAGTATATTGTTTTTCTATAATGGAAGGAAGTAGCCGTCTGTAAAGTTTTAAGAAATATATTAATACAAACCTGCGAGCGTCTTTAGCCTTCTGAAGAAACAGGACGTTAATAGCTTCAGATTTGGCACAACCTTCGGCGTTCTCATCAAAAGTTTTTGTTTTCCCATCTTTGCTCAGTTGGATAACTCTACAAAACAAACAGTAACAGTTAACGTAAGTAATATTTAAGCTTCAGGGCAAAGATTAGGTCTCATATGTAAACCTGCTGAAATTTTATATGATCCTTATTTCATTTACTATTTAATGACTAATAATATTAAATTTATTATTATTTACGGTCAGTTTCTTCATCAAAACAAGCAGCCAAAGTATAATCACGCGCGAAAGAGCGTGTGTGTAACTGCATCTAATGTAATTTTTACTTTGGTTGTTACATTTGAAAAATAAACTGGCCGTTAATTGATATTGTAAGTTAATACACTCTAGTATAACAGGCGTGATGTTAATTAATAATGATGTTAGTCTACCTTCCAAAGTGCACGTAATAATGTGGATGCAGGCCGATGTATGAGCCTCCAACGACGGCGGACTCGCAGTCTCCTCGGTTGATGGCCGCGCAGGCTTGCTCGAGGGCCCTCGCGGAACTGAGGCATGCCTCGTCAATAGACAACGACGGGCCCTTCGTGTCCAACCAGTACGACACACGGTTGGCAAACATCGTTTTAGAACACCTGTACACAAATAAATCAATTAGTTATTGTAAATTTCAATCTACTATTATGACAAACGGTAGCGTAATCGTGGAAAACTTGGCTCGTAGTTAAGGGCAGAAAAAAATTGTTTCAAATTCCTAGCGTCTGTCAGCAGATCGCATGTTGGGGTTTTAACATTTTTTGACTTAACCTTTTGCTGGACATATCAGCATAAGATATAGCTTTGTCGAGATAGAGCATGACACAAAACAAGTTTAGCAGAAAATTTTACACATACTGTTTGTCTGAATGGTACCTATTTATTGCAAAAACTGTAAAAGTAAGATGCTTACCCCATTATTCCTAATCCAGTTTTTTCTAACACGTAAAACAAACTTTTCTCTGATTCAGAGAAACAAGATCCAACATATACTCCCACCTTTTTACCAGCAAGTTCAGTGGGGTTTACACCTGTGAAACAAACATTAATTTTATGCACTGATTTAAATGAAATATTAAGCCCGGTTCCCACTGCGAGCGGAGCGAACCACCAACAAATAGTAGGGAAGTATGCAGTTTGCGCTTGCGAGTTTAACGGAGTCATTAATGGGAACCGGGCTTTAGGGTAGGTATTTCCGCTCTGAAATTTTTAGCTACAGTCAGGAGATAAACCAACTAGTCAAGCCAACCTCTACTGACACCCGAAATAATAAAAACATGTTGATAATAAATAAGTAGCAGTGATAGCCGAGTGTATTAAGTTGCGCCTCCTACGCAAGGAGTCGAGGGTTCGTACCCGAGGCAACACACCAATTACTTTTCATAGTTATGTGTGTATTGAAAATAATTATCACTTGTTGGAGGAAACTACGGTGAATTGGTGATGCAACATTTCACGCCTGAAATTTCTTTAGAGCAGTTCCTGAGGGTATGCAAGGTCCCCATTCTGCACGTGGCTAGCCTGCTCGTCTCAAGGCCGAACCCCTCCCTCATTACGGGAGGAGACCCTTGACCAGCAGTGGGACATTATTGAATTAAATTTATATAATAAATAATATGAAAATGTACATGAGACTTGATCTTACCAGCGTCGTAGATAGCTTGGTAGGTCTGCTCGAGAAGTTTACGAGACATCGGGTCCATGCTCTCAGCCAGCCGGTTGTTGACCTTGAAGAACTGTGCGTCGAACATTTTGATGTCGGGAATGTTTCCCGCGCACTGGCCCAACTCGGGGTGACTGTACGTGAACCGCGAGTCCGTACCATCGTTGGGATTTATCTAAAAAATAATTATTTATTCAGAGATCTTTCACGACGACTTATCAGTGCGACACGTGTCTAGCAGGCTGGCCACCTTTTAGGACAAAGACTTAGAATTGCCAATAATAATTACCGTGGCCGCCCGTTTTATATATATGTATGTCAGCTTAGCCTTTCTTCCAAGCTATGTTGGAGTCGGCTTCCAGTCTCACCGAATGCAGCTGAATACATGGAGCGACTTACATGGAGCGACTGCCTAACTGACAGCCAGTTACCTGGGATATAACACGATACCCTTCGGTAAGACTGGTTGTCAGACTTTCAAGCTTCTGACTACTGTTAACGACTGTCAAAGATCTTTGAAAATGACAGCCGGTTGTTGCTAGTTTTCGACGGCGAAGCGGAGATACTTTATGATGCCTTATTTTAATAATATTTATGTTTTTCTTACTACAATGATTTAGTCAAATAATCTATATCTACCTTGTTGTAGAGTATATCGGATAACTCCTGCACGTTATGAGACCTGGGGAAGAGTCCCGACATGCCGGAGATGACGATCCTGTTGGGGTCGTCGCGGGGCGCGGGGTGCACCGGCGACGTGGTGGTCACCATCTCCTGTGGCACGGCCGTCATGTCTTGTGGAGTCGGCGTCATTGTCGCAGTTTTAGTTCACTGTAGCAAAATAAGTATGTATTAACACAATTCACAGGTTTATACCCAGCTGTACAATTTTAATAACTAGATATTCTGATTTCACTGTAACCTTTATATATTTTGTGCTATTTTTGTACTAAATAAACGTTCCTCATTTTTTTTTCAATTGTAACAATCCAGACGATTTTTGGAATTATTAATTGAAGGGTCTGTTTTCTTTAGTTACTTTATTCAGGCGATTTTTTGCAATAATTATGTAACAAGTAAGTAAAGATTTAATTGCGATAAAATGTTAGACATTTGTGTGCCTTCCTCTTTTATAAGCGTTAACTATCAAAAGATAAGTTAAGTTATTACTAAGACGCAGAAAAATAGAATTATTATACACTTCAATAAAGATTAAATTATATTTGAATTTGAAAAAATAAATAAATTTACGGCTGACTGACAACCAGAATAAAAATCTGAAAGCTTAGTTTATATGGATACGACTATGTTAACTCCCAGCATAATCTTAGACCGCTTCGATCACTAATAATGAATGACTATATCACTATACATAATATTATCTTGCTCGGCAAAACAATTTATTCACGTTTAGGGTCAACGTTGTGCAATATTAATGATCGTTTTAATATAAGGTGTACTTCAATGCTTGACTTTACTAAGACCAATGGATAAAAATTGCTATTTAACGTGGCAATGCTGCCAGCATTCTGGTTACGTTACCAGTTGACAATGAGGAGGAGAAATACTACTACGCGTGACGCACTTTCTTTTGCATATATTGTAAATATTTAACTATTATAGTTATCTTGCTTTTTTGGGATTCTGTTTGAAAATTAGTTGAATTGTTGTAATATACACTGTAAATAAATCTCATCACATATCTAAGAATGAAACCCGTTTTCCTTGGTCACGGCATCACGTGTGTGGCTGGATCGATTTTACTAATTATTTTTGTGTTGTATTTGTCATTATTAGGAGAAGGTTCTTACGGAAAAAATATTAAGAAAATCTCTCAGACAGAAATATTGAAAAATAGACATTTAATTTTGCATATTTTAGGCAGTACGAAGTTGGCCGGACAGCTAGTTTCAAATTAAAAAAAAAATGTACAAGAATGTTGCGCAATATTATTGTAAGTCTAGCTTTACTTCAATTGTGCACATCGTGTACACGAAGGTAACACGTGCTAGCTCGCATTAGTGACGTATGTGCACGTGTCCTACGTCACACCGCACAAAATTAGCGTGCAAGTAAGTTCTATTCAATTGGTGACACTACAGACAGTAAAATTGTTTCAAATACAAATTGTAATTTCTGTTTTTATACTATTTTCCTTTTATATTTTTTATTTCATTACGTGCCGAGCGGGATAAAAAATTGCTCCTGCAGATTCGTTAGTGATACTATACCTACAAGCATTTCTATTTAAAACAGTAGATACTATGGAGTATCGGGAGCTTGACTTTTTAAATATAACAATTGGTTACTACGGCACCCGCTAGGGGCCATTAGGATTTCATTAAAACTTTGTCAACAGCTAGCCGGCTGTCGATAGTAATTAGAAATAGTAATTCGCACTCAGGTCACTTGAAGTCTGTACTAGCACTTTTTGTCACATAACACAACGACTAAGTTATGTGACAAAAAGTGCTAGTACAGACTTTAGTTTAGTATACTAAGTAAAGATGCTTTAGAAAGTGTAGAGAAGAACTAAAAGAGGATTTTCGAAAATTCCCTCCCCAAGGGTGTAAAAAGGGGAAAAACTTTTATAGGAAATATCAAGCAAAAATAATGTTCTAATCTAAAATAAATTAAAAAATTACTGAAAGGAAATGTACAATGTTGTGCCGTTACAAATAAACTAATTTTACATTTTCGCATTAGCATTTCGTTTAACATTCGCATAAAATAAAAGTATTTTTCACATTCGCATTTAAATTCACGAATGTCTAATTTAATTTTGTTTTTTGTAAATATTTATATGCTTCGTACAATTTGTTTCAATTAATCATGTTTTAGATAGTGATTAGTTAATATTTAAATGAAGTTTTTTTAACAATAAACATGTAAAGCAGTTCGTGAACACTGTTAATTTTCGCTCAGCTCCAGTATTAATTAGTTTAGAAGTAAATTAGTTCATGATTACATAAATTAATAATATAAGTACAAGTTTAATCTATCGTATGGTTGGTGGTCATCCTAGTGTCAAAGATAACTAAGGCATCTTTAACATGGCCTAACAACTGTTTTCCTAAATTACATAAACCGGCACCGACGTTTTATGTTACCTCAAAAGCGGAGACGCACAGTTCAAACTGAGCGGTCACCCTTCTACGGAATGATCATGACATGGATTGCTCAACCTGCTGATTGTGTATCAACTGGTTAGTGCGAATGAGTAGGAGCGCCTCAACCCATAAGGGACATAAGGGTGTATAACTTTAATCCTATATTATTATGTTAAAGTAGCCTGTATTATTTTGTGATCTATTAAAGTTTAGTTTAATCAATCACTGACATTAAATGTAACTTTCATATAACCTAGGTTTACATGATTAAGAAGCGGGTCGCTAAAATAAAAAATATAATGCCTAAAGATTTCCTATAGCTATTGATTTTTTTATAAGAATAGTGAATCAGCTTTTTTAACTAAAAATGCCCATTGTTGCCTTCGATTAACAATTTTTTAAAGTATATCAGCTTGTTCAACTAAAACTACTTTTCAAAGTATCAATATCAATCATTTCTAATTACTAATTTAACCACTTAACGCAAGACCATACTTTGTTTTTATTAAGGCCAAGGAACAATTGGTACGATCACAATATTAGGTAAGATGCCTACAAATCTTTGCTTTGCAAAGGCACTGGAACTATTTGAAAGACATCACTGATATGGTCTATGTATGTTTTGTAGAGTATCTTCTTTGGCTTTACCGTTTCCTTGACTATAATGAAAACTTTATAAACAGACTACTGTAATGCTTTTCATGCTTTTTCAATGACTGTCAATGAAAGACGAACTTTTATTATAATAATAAATGCGATTAAAGTATTTTTTTCAAAACCCACTCAAATCGTTCAATTCTTTATCTTTCATTGTAATTCTATATATTTATGAAAATGCGTAAACAATAGTTGCTTCAAAAAAGATAATTTTTAAGAAGAACATTACTGTCCGTACGTAATACACAAATAATCCAATTTATGACGTTTTCATTTCACAATGATTAGAGAACAAAACACGAACTATTATGATCTGTAGTCATATTATATTATTTTATTAATTGCTAAGTATCTAAACACGGTAATGATTGACAGATTATCACAAAATTAAGGTAGCACAAGCAAAATCATTAGCGTCTACGTAAAAAATATTAACAAAAATTTTACTTCACCTTATACCAACTCAAAACACCATAAAGATAAATATGTGAAGGATATCTTTTGCACTTAAATACCCTAAAAATGTACTTAAATATATTGCTAAATGTAATAAAGAATATTTTTATAAATTACCTGCAATACAAAGTTATATGCTATTCCCACAACACACTCGGGAGGACTAGTTGCGAATTTTTGGCCGAACTCGTTTTATAGTTACCGTAGAGGGCGACCTTATGTTCCCGTCTAGTTGACCACTACCGCGTCATTATATTTACATACAATATACATACATACATAAAATCTCGCGTGTTTTACACGAAGGTGCAGGCAGAGGTGGAAAATACATCCACATTTAGCCCCATGTAGTAGGGGGCCATATTGCCACACCGGACACGATACTAAACTGCGGCCAATTGAGAAATATTATAATATAAATTAGAAAAGATCAAAGGTACGAGCTGGATCGCATAATCATGACTGCGCCACAGAGACAGTCTACAGTAACATACAATATTTTACATACAACATAAAACGTGTATAAACTAAATTTAAAGTTAGAAATTGACACAAGCACAGTTCACATAAAACCCTACTTGTTTTTCGTGAAAAAATAATTCAAAATCGCCCACTTATAATCTTGAGTAGGTAGTCTTCATAAAGTTAATCTAAATTGGTATTGCTGTTAAGCCATTAAAACGTGAAAAGCAGACTGACACATAGAGTTACTTTCAATTGTATTTGATACAAGTATTCAGAAAGATTTTACTGCGCTTGTTTTTTTCTTCTTACTTTTTATTTCGGGTAATTTTCTTTTTAGTTTCCTTTTCGAAAGGAAAGAAAGGCTTAGCTGAATAATAGTTTCCTTTTCACCTTTTTTATTGATTTCACTTAGTCGGGTTTCATGTTCTTTGTAATTATTTTTTATTTTAATACTTCATGCTTTCCTTTGCTATATCATATGCGAGACTTCCATGTCAAGTAATCTTGTTGCTTTTGCCATTAACTGTAGTTATTTCCATTCTTTATTTGGTACTCTACATTTTTGTTTTCGGTTTTATTTCGTTTTCTAAATCAACATTTTTATAATAAAAGTATACAGTGTTTTCTTTCAGTGAATTTGAGCATCTTCGATACTAAAGAAAAGTGTATATGTATAATCATGTAATATCATAATATGTATGTGTTTGATAAATGTATGTTGTTATGTTTCGTTTATGCGCCTAAATCAATGAAACGTTTTTTTATAGAAACTACAACATTGGTTATAATTACGTTTTTAACATATATTACCAATATTGCTACCTTTCATTGATACCTTTGCTTTTTCCTTTTCAATGAAGTATTAATTAAGTAGTCGGTCACAAGAAATCAGTTGGTTCGACTATATACTATTATAAATCATAATATATATATGTATATAGTATAGTATAATAAATCACAATTAAATAATTGTTTATACATATAATCTGTGTTACTTTAGTCCGTTTTGCAATGACATACCTAACTTTAAACAACAGAAGAAGGTTTTAGTTTCGACTGTTTTTTTACAGTTCCATGGTAAAAGATTTAAATTGGTGCATAATATTCTGTCTTCATACGAAGGCATATCGCTATTTCGAACTTATCCGATTTTTTTACAAGTCTCAAATTACAGGGACATTCTAGTCAAAGCGACCTTCAGTGAAAATCAATCAAAGGCTGCTGAAATTCATAAGAAACATCTTATTGTATTAATTACAACTATTTGAGCTAGAAATTTGAAATGACGAGGTCGTCGTTTGTAATGCTCATACTAACTTACATTTGAAATTAAACACAGTTTTCGGCCTTTATCGACTTATTTACTATTGTACTTATTTGTTCACATAAATCTAAATATATAATACACGAGTGATTCTTATGTATTATGCAGTCTTTACGCGAACGTTTGTAGCTGTTTCGCGTCTGCTTATATTACAAACTATTTCTATATAGTGCTTAGGACTACGGCCACTGTAACCTGCGCCAAAATATCAAGAAATTCAAGGTAAAATGCATATTAGAAATACTTAATATCAATAATTTATTTCTTATTTATAAAAATGAATAACCTAATGTGTTGCTAAGCGCAAAACTCAAGAACGGCTGAATCAATTCGACTCAATGTTGTTGTAAAATTATCTTTATAAGAGATAGGAAAGGTTTTTATGGAGAGAAAAGAAAAAAAATATACATATACAAAGAACATTCGTAAGCGTTGCTGTTGCGCGGGTCAGCCATTTAATAATAATAATATTAGGTCATAGAAATGCAACGCGAATTTTTATAATTAAAAGCTTTGCTTTCTGTTTAGAAGGTAATCCTTGTAGCTCTCTTAGTAGTAACCCTTTTACGAGATTCGCGTACGATTATTATCATAAAGTTTTTCGCTTATTGTTTTGTAGTTAACGTAGTCATTAATAAAAATTGAAAGATGATACAGCATCATTTTCCGACTATGAAACCATTTTTAGTATCAAGTGTAAATACATATAGTGTATGCTCGCGAAATATTCAGCGATTTCTTACTTGTTGAAAAAAGTTATTTTAAATTTTGATACACCTTAAATCATTTCTTTTAAAGTCGATAATCTACCTTTATCTAAATTTATGCTGGGAGGCGTATTAATAATATTTGTATTATGTTCAAAATATTACTATAAATAAAGTTGTTTGACAACAGAATAGTTTAAGTGTTTTATTAAACGGAACATAACAGCATACATTACACACATACGATTAAATTACATGGAAATACTTTTACTTAGTATTGAAGATAAATTAATTCACTGAAAGGAAACATTGTTTTTTATATTTTATAGCGCAGTGGTTAAGATGGTCGCCACGCAACACAAAACAAATAATTGTGCTATTCACAAATAGTTGTTTCGGGTCTTGTTGTAGGTAATTTGTGTCTGTTGCTTGTACATTTGTAAAAGTCCCCGCGAAACAATAGCAATTTTTAGTGTGGCTGTTGTCTTTCCCAAAGATAAAAATAGGTCAATTGTATACTCATATGTGTAATATAGTAAAATCTAATGTAACTTAAAAAATACAGCAATTTCAAAAGTGCGTCTCTAAGTGTTAAAGGGCATTGTTTGAAATAAACAACAAACATTTATTTTGGTATTATTAGCAATTCTTTACAAAGCCGACGTTCTATTTTTATATTCTGTTTTAATATGTTAATTATTTGCTTTGGCAGTACAATGAGAAGCGAGTATTCTAAACAAATTTTATATTGTAGTTAAATACATTAAAGAGAACATATCTGCAGGTATTATTCGTTTTCTATATAATCCTTGGGCAATGTGTAAAATACCTGGTCAGATTTATAGTAAATAGTGAATATTTTTGCCAACTTAATGCTTTACCTAGGTAATCTCTACAATACCCACGGCTGGGCACGTAATTAATCAGATGTATGGATAGAGTCACCTTCCATAATATCACAGCTTTTATGAAAAGACTATAATCGCACATATTATTACTCCCCGACGCAAAAAGAGGGGTGTTATAAATATGACGTGTCTGTCTGTTGTCTCATAACTCCCGAACGGATGCAGTGATTTCAATTTAATTCTTTCCAGTAATCTCTATGATATCTGGTATCGAGTGATCGTATGCTTTCCATGTTTACATAAGATATCTCAATTTTAGGCTTAACGTTAGTTACTGTAGTGAATCAGTTTGTAAGCAAATGATTCCTCATACAAAAATTAAAAGCGAAATGATATCTTTCCGCAAAAAACGCTACAAAATGTAAAACGTTTTTTTAAACTATACAATTACTCATTTTAAACATAATATATGTATATAAATGTTAAAAAACGTACATATTCTTTATTTTTATATTGTTATGCAACAATTGTAATTTGTAATCATACTTAAATAACGTGTACCTAAAATATATTTACATTAGACTCCCTAAACTGTGGCGCAAACCTTTAACCTTATGAATTAATTTAAAAGTTGCTAACATATTCGCCAAATTTATGCGTCGTCTCTACATAATAAACTAGCTGACACGCGCAACTTCGCTTGCGTTACATAAGCGTTAAAAATTTTCCCCGTTTTTGTCAAATTTTTCACTGGTACTCTGCTCCTATTGGTAGTAGCGTGATGATATATAGCCTTAACCTTCCTCGATAAATGGGCTATCTAACAATGAAAGAATTTTTCAAATCGGACCTGTAGTTCCTGAGATTAGCGCGTTCAAACAAACAAACAAACAAACGATCAAACAAACAAACTCTTCAGCTTTATAATATTAGTATAGATTAGTATAGATAATAGGTAGAATTATACTGATTGAGGAATGTAGACTATGTTGGACTATGCACAATTTTATATATAAAATTTCCATGTCACAATCTTAGTTACCGTAGTCCTCCACAACGGCTTGACCGATTCACATGAAATTTTGTGAGCGTATTGAGTAGGTCTGAGAATCGGCCAACATCTATTTTTCATATTCCTAAGTGACACTTTTTTTATTTATTTATACGGCAAAACAACGTTTGCCGGGTCAGCTAGCCTTATACATATATAAAATTTCCATGTCACAATGTTAGTTACTGTACTTCTCCGCAACGGCTTGAACGATGCACATGAAATTTTGTGAGCATATTGAGACGGTCTGAGAATTTTTTCTCAAAAAATCACGCGGACTATTTCTTGGGCAGAACCTAGTCATTCATAACGTAAATTTACGGATTATCGAGGTCAAAAACGTGAGGTGACAAACTTTCCTAATAGGTACGATGTATCCCCTACATAGAACAATATATACGGAACAGTACATTATAATAGCGATGTTGTCATGGATAATATAGACCAACTCATCGATGCCTACAATACTTACAACTTATTTTTATTTTCATAGTAAAACATTTGACATTTAAGCTTGTTTGTTATTTTTTTAATACAATATTACAAATTTACAATACTACCTATTCTATTTCGAAGTTATGTGTGTATTTCTAATAACTTTCATTATTCTTACAGTGAAAGAAATATCGCGAAGAAACCGTGATGCTGGAGAAGTCTAAGCAGTTTTTGAAGGGATACAATCAACGTCTTCAAACACTGACACAATTTTTTGAAGAGATGCAAGCTAGGAGCGCGCTGGATTCAAAGTCTTCAGATTACCACTGATTTGAGCTGATCACAGGCAGCCAGAGGATCAAGTATCATGAAGTTAGCTCAGATTGATCAACGTCACTATCGTAGTTACGTGAGCGGTCGCAAATTCGTATCGGATCGCATCTTACAACCTAACAAAGATTTTATAGTCATAGGATAGTATAAGTTAAATATTTTTCGTCTCTTTTAATTTTATTTTTCCCGCGGCTAATACCTACCTAGTACAAGTTTTTGAAGAATATGAGTGCAATAGTAAGTCATTTCTTGCGCTATTATTTTTATAATTTAGCTATATTCAGTTAATTTAGGTATTGTATGTCAAGCCATGAACACGTAGCTGAAGGATTTATTAAACTACGAAATTTTTTAACCGATAATAAACCTTTATTGATAACCTAGCTGACCCGCGCAACTCCGCTTGCGTCACATAAGAGAGAATGGGTGTTAAATTTTTCCCGTTTTTGTAACATTTTTCGTTGCTACTCCGCTCCTAATGGCCGTAGCGTGATGTTATATAGCCTAAAACCTTCCTCGATAAATGGGCTATCTAACACTGAATAATTTTTCAAATCGGACCTGTAGTTCCTGAGATTAGCGCGTTCAATCAAACAAACAAACTCTTCAGCTTTATAATATTAGTAAAGATACGAAGCATACAAAGTTCTGGCTCTCTTTTTGTAATAGAAGCATATTATAAACCTATTTAATGAAAGTCGTATGATACACAAATTAAAGTGTTTCTTCAATTGTCTGTAATATATTGTAACGTATAATGTTGCTAAATTATTTATATAAACAAAGTTAAGTTCATAAATTAGCAGAACACGCGTAGTAGTCAGTTTTACGTCACATAGCGTGTTTGTAAGAACCACAATTTTATTTACAATTTAGTATTTAATTTACGAATGAAGGGTATTATTTACTAGCTGACCCGCGCAACTTCGCTTGCGTCACATAAGAGAGAATGGGTCAGAATTTTCCACGTTTTTGTAACACTTTTTACTGTTACTCTGCTCCTATTGGTCGTAGCATGATGATATAAAATATGCTTTTTTTTCACGAAAAATATTCTCAAAATTATTTATATCTCTTATAATATAACGAAGTCGCGCTAAGGCATATCCGCCATTTAAACAGTTGCCATCACAACGAAATTTTGTTAATTCAATTGTCATTATAATATTGATTACTCGCGACTTCGTTCGCCACCTGAATTTTCCCGGGAAATGCTTCATTTTCCCGGGGTAAAAAGTAGCCTATGTCCTTTCTCGGGTATTAAAATATCTCCATACCAAATTTCATGCAAATTAGTTCAGTAGTTTAGGCGTGATTGAGTAGCAGACAGACAGACAAACAGACAGGCAGACAGAGTTACTTTCGCATTTATGATATTAGTATGGATTTATGTTTGCGAAACGAAATATAAATTTGAAACTCAAAATGCCCAAAAATCCGGATTTATCCCAATAATATCGTTTAGTTGTATAATGACGAGAGAAATGACAAGGCTTTGGTGCCAATTGTCCTGTTGCAAAAAAATCATGGGACTAATGGGACGGACGGAATGGTGAATACTGATACAAAACACACCACACAATAACACCTTCCAAAGGGCGGATGTTCGATATAATAAATTGTATTGAAAATTCACGTCCACTACACCATTGGTATTACCATTATAGATGACTAGAGGCCGCCCGCGACTTCGTCCGCGTGGAAACCCTTCCCGTGTAAATCCCGATCCCTCGGGAACTCCGGGATAAAAAGCCTATGTGTTATTTTGTATCATCAGCTACCATGATACCAAATTTCATCGTAATCGGTTCAGTATTTGCGTGAAAGAGTAACAAACATCCATACAAACTCTCGCGTTTATAATATTAGTAGGATTAGTAAGATAGTATTAAAAAATCTAGTTCAGTATTATGAAAATCAGCATTTTAAATAAGACTCAGTCTTCAAGTTTCGGATTGAGTCCATAAAATAATATTGTTATTATGTTAATAAATCATATTAAATAATTAGTAAATTAATAATGTAGTAGCAGTAGTAGTATGTTTATTAATATGTAAATAAACATTATTTTACGAATATTTAATTAGTAGGTATTTTTTTATTGTACTTTCGCTTTAGCCTACTTACTTACTTACCATATATTAATATTATAATTTCATTTTGATATTTAAGTATCATAATGTTATTTGTATAGATGTTAGTAATCAAACTGTCAGTGTGTGAATTGATTTTTGAAAAAATAAATACTATTTAATTTCCTTTCTTTATACTAATCTATACTAATATTATAAAGCTGAAGAGTTTGTTTGTTTGTTTGTTTGTTTGTTTGAACGCGCTAATCTCAGGAACTACTGGTCCGATTTGAAAAATTCTTTCAGTGTTGGATAGTCCATTTATCGAGGAAGGCTTTAGGCTATATATCATCACGCTACGACCAATAGGAGTAGAGTACCAGTGAAAAATGTTACAAAAACGGGGAAAATATATGTGACGCAAGCGAAGTTGCGCGGGTCAGCTAGTACATATTAAAATTTGCAGTATGGCGTCACGGTGTGGTACTTTATAAAGGAAGATGCGGCGTCAACAACTCGCACTCCGTAATTTTAATGCGTTAGAGGTCACCTTTACTTTAAGTATTTAACGTCCAATATGTTTCATTATCTGGTTGGTAAACTAAATACAATGTCTGTTTAATTATTCCAAAACATCCCTACTTTAAAGCAGTAGAACCGCAGTCAAATTTATCAGATTGCTAATTCCTAAAACATATATTACTTATGAAGATCTATGAATGTGAATGAAGAAATGAAAGTTTGTAAGGATCGTACCAAGTGGCGTTCTTTCGTCTCTGCCTACCCCTATGGGAGAAAGGTGTGATATTATGTGACACTTATAAAAAGCAAATAGATAATTACAGAATGGAGTGGTATAAGATTTCGCCTCGTCAAAAGATTTAGAATTAAGAAATGTAAAACCTAAAATATATGTATATTATGTTTGTTGCTAACGTTCTTTTAGTTCACCTCAGTCGGAAATTTGTTAAATAAATTAATATTCTAATAAATAATATCATTATATATATAATTCTTCTGTAAGTGTGTATGTCACTGAACTTCTCTTAAACGACTAGACCGATTTTGATGAAATTTTTTGTGTGTGTCCAAGGGGATCTGAGAATGGTTTAGATTCACAATTTTGTCCGCTGGACAATGTTTTTTTGACGTGTCTGTCTACACGTCAAAAAAACATTGTCCAGCGGACAAAATTGTGAATCTACGACAACGTCTGTCGGGTCCGCTAGTATCACATCTAATTAAGCGAAAGTTTTTCCAAACACAAACAGTAGTTTTGGAGATTACACAATCACAATATGATCATTCTCTCTCACATATAAGTTATCTTATAATTACTATAATCATAACGCCTGTTATACCTTAACGTATAGGCAGAGGTGTATGATATTACCGGCTGTACATAATCACGCAAAAGTTATCCTTATAAGTGGAGTTTAGATAGATTATTAAACTAGCTGACCCGCGCAACTTCGCTTGCGTCACGTAAGAGAAAATTTTCCCCGTTTTTGTAACATTTTTTACTGGTACTCTGCTCCTATTGGTAGTAGCGTGATGAAATATAGCCTATAACCTTTCTCGGTGAATGGGCTATGTAACACTGAAAGATTTTTTTAAATCGGACCAGTAGTTCCTGAGATTAGCGCGTTCAAACAAACAAACAAACAAACTCTTCAGCTTTATAATATTAGTATAGATACATAAGCGACATTACTTATCGAATAGTTTATGCAGTCACTGAATATTTTAACTTAGTAACTAGAAACATTGAACAAATCCTATCAATTTATGCACATTACATACGAAAAACAAATTATATTCAAATATTCTACAAATTGAATATGAATGAGTTAATTTTAAATTAAATAGTTGCGTAGTCTGTCACTATTGACCTATGTTTTCATTTTCCTACTATATTTTATAAACAATACACCGTATTTAGGCAAAACATTTTCATTATTCTTTTTTCTTTTAATGATTACACAAGTGACCAACTATATTAAAAAGCCTTCAATTGTAGTATTCCTGTATCGTACATTTTTTTTCTTTTGAACTGGAGCATTCTAAAGAAAGTTAGCAATATTTCAAATTTTATTGGTAACTAGCTGACCCGCGCAACTTCGCTTGCGTCACATAAGAGAGAATGGGTCATAATTTTTTCCCGTTTTTGTAACTTTTTTACTGGTACTCTGCTCCTATTGCTCGTAGCGTGATGATATATAACCTTATAGCCTTCCTCGATAAATGGGCTATCTAGCACTGAAAGAATTCTTCAAATCGGACCAGTAGTTCCTGAGATTAGCGCGTTCAAACAAACAAACAAACTCTTCAGCTTTATAATATTTGTATAGATAAACATATTTCGGGTATAACGCTTGTTATACCCGAAGGTGCAGGCAAAGGTGTATAAAATACAAACACGTTTCTGGACAATGTTTGTTTCATATAATAGAGGGCAAGCCTATTTCTATTTATCGGGTACGTTACTAGACTCCATTGAGAAATCTATACTAATATTATCAAGCTGAAGAGTTTGTTTGTTTGTTTGAACGCGCTAATCTCAAGAACTACTGGTCCGATTTGAAAAATTATTTCAGTGTTAGATAGGCTATATATCATCACGCAACGACCAATAGGAGCTGAGCACCAGTAAAAAATGATACAAAAACGGGGAAAATTTTGACCCATTCTCGGTTATGTGACGCAAGCGAAGTTGCGCGAGTCAGCTGGTATTCTAATATAAATTAGAAAAGTACCAATAGTAATTTGCCCCAGCCGAGAATTGAGTCGACGAAGAGAGCGCGGGAGTATTTCATACACCTCTGCCTACGACTTCGGATATAACAGGCGTGATGTTATATTGTTCTTATGTATGTACGTAGAATGGACTACAATACCCAAGCGAGTAGAAAATGGCTGAATAGAATAATAGATAGAAAAAACAGTGATAATGGTGGTAGTCACATAGTAAAAATATTCTGCACAAATCTTTAGCAGGCAATAAGATACTAATCACACATCTTTAGCACCTATCCTTTGCAGCACCAACTATTAACACACAGCACTACGCTAGCACACTGGCAGTTCCTTAACACACATATTTTGATCCCATTTCTAATACACATATCCTTAGCACTCACCCTTAACTCAAATGTCCTTAGCACCCTTCATTAGCACTCGCCACTAGCACCCCATCTTTAACACATAGGTGCTTTACGCTCATATAAATCGATATTTATCCCTAAAGCTCATCCTATTTTCGTAAATCAGGTTTTCAGAAGCATGGCTTAGTTTAGTTAATATTGATACTTATTTATACTTATGCAAGCGTAGAGGCTGGACATCTGGAAGCGTAGAAGATGGATATGGTCTGCATCCTTTGCTCGTTCTCACTGGTCTTCATCGTCACTGTCCCACAGCCATATTCAGAAACGTCAATGACATATAAGTAACGTTTAAGTCACCTGTAGCGCAATTTTCTACCACTATCGACTACCGACAAACGGCTGGCTATCGAGAAATTTTGTGTGAGAATCTGATCAGCGCCTCTAGCGGGCGTCGTAGGAACTATTTTTTACTGTACATTATAAATGTCAAACTCTCGATACTCGAAAGTATCAACTGCAGAGAATCTTGCTACTGGTCTGCTTATAACCTTCGAAAGACTGACAATTTCATATGTAAGTGATTTCAAGTAAAGTTTCTGATTGCGGCCCTTAGTCTTTGAAGGATTTAAAATATGTATGTATGTGCTACATTTTATATTCTTTATGACCAAAGTAAGTTAGTTTTCAAGTGTCTGTGTGTAATTGTTTACTACTGACATTTAAACTTGTGTTATAATTGTGATTACTAAAATGTAAATTTGTGTTTGTTTGAAGTTTAAGCGTTCTTTGGTCCCTGCCTAACACTATGAGTGGTAGGCGTGATGTTATGTATGTGTATGTATGTATGTTAAAGTGTTATATCTGTCTCACAAAAACGTCATGTGAGCTCGAATTAGTTATAGTGTTGTCTTTTTTACTCTTATAAAATTTCAAAATTGATTGAAAGTGACAAAACACTGTTTTACTACTAAGAGCTTAAACGACGTTTATTAGTAAGACAATCAAAGTGTATTAGTGTGTGTATGTATGTAGTTAGTTATTGGTTGTATTCAGGAGTTTAAATAAAAATCAAGAATTCAATACAAACATTTATTTCATTGATTATATAATTTAATTACATCAAGAAATAGTTCATATTATATAAATTTTTACAAAGATTTTAGTTAGTTATATTCTTACATATCTCTTATTATCATTTTAGACTTTGACAATAAATAGTATTAGGGTACAATTGAGGAATATAAATAAAACGTCAATGTATTTAATTCACACGTTTATTTAAATAAAAAATCATCACAAATTAGCTTATAATGCTGCCCGCGCTGTGCAAAGCTCTTACTTACTTTTTTAACATTTACGACGATCGTTTCAATCACGCAGGTCCGAGCCCGCGAGCGCCACGCGTCAAGTCTTGGTCCGTTCGCGTCTATGGGGGCTAATGACACATGGAGGCGGCACAACTATAAAAAATCCAGAGATTAATAACCTCACAACTAAACACGTAAATACTATCGCAAAGAGAGTTTAAGACCGTCGCGAAGAGAGAGAAAAACATTCGCGATTAGCGAAATTACATTCGCTGGGAGAAAATAATGAATTCGCCACACCGCTCTTACTCATATACCATACGAGACCATGTGATGTCATCGGGCCCTCATCTCGCCAGTCGTCGGGGTCACCTGGGTCGTCAGGACAGGCCCCGCGTCGCTGATGGTCACCCCCCGACGTAGGACAGCCTGCGACGTGCCCCCCGACAGGCGCCACCTAAAATATTTGTTTATATCAGAAACTCAAGTGATTGACTTGGAAACTAAAGTCAATCAAAGGGTTGCTTAGCAGTCGAAAAAATAAGAATTTAAAATATAATGATATATTTTTTTTAATACTGTGTTATTGGCCGAATTAGGCATAATGCCAGGATCGCCACGAAGCTCGACAAAAAAAAAGAAAACTCAAGTAATTACAGTTTATCACATTCTTATGTGGTTATTACCTCTCCCGTCAATATGAATGCATGTATCGTCACACGTGCAAATCATCCGTCATCATCAGAGAATCATCTTCTGCATAGCTTGCATGAAGGAATAAAGTTTCGACACTTACGGCCATCTAAAATGAATAAATATTCATTTTATAGGATATTTGTTAAGCGAAAATTTTTGATTAAAAAATTCATAAAAAATTGGATTATGAGCACAGCACGCACAGCATTACAAAATAACTTATAATTAATCGCAAACTATCACTAAGTAATTAATTTCATTTAAGAAATTATATATAACATAAAATAACATAAGGGTAGGGACTAGTAACACGCAAAGATACTAAATAAATGGTATCTTGCTTTTTCTTAGTGCACATACTTAATACGGTGCAATGTACATTACATCGTAATAAGCATTGTACACGAGGTGGGTCTTACACATAACTGTCTATTGTATGTTATATAACAGATATGATGCCCACTTACGCACACTGTTTAGGAAACAAATTCTGTAAATATTTTATACTCAAAAGTTTTCTGTATTTTTAAGCGACGAAAAAAGGAGGAGGTTCTCAATTCGACTTTATTTTGTTCTTTTTTTAATTAAGAACACGCAGTGCCAATTTAACTTGCTTATATGTTGAAATGGAAGTCAAAGTTGCAGGTTTAAACATGACATATGTATTAAAATCTCGAAATATAAGACATCAAATCAAGACGAATTAAAATTTTAATTAGGAGGCACTGCAAAATGCTTTAAAAATTATTAAGAAAAGTGTGTAACTATTTATTTTCCCTAAGATAAATAGATAAAATGTTTCCCAAGTAGTGTGCGTTGCCGTTTGTTTAGCATTACCCGGGGGTCACGTGCGGGCGGTCCCCACCACTCGCCCACGGACGCAAACGGCTCCAACCCCCATCCTACCTAACATATACTAACTATCCGAGGGGATCACAATTTAGACTTTTTTTTTATTAAGGCGGCCATTCAGGCGTTCTCGATCCATTTGGCACCCTGTCTATGCAAAATTCATCGAAAGACTCGAGCAAAAGACGCCATTTTGTTTCATATCACGCCTGTTAAGCTCGAAGGAGTTGGCAAAGATGTATGAAATGGTTTTTATGTCTAAGTCCCGTGTAATAGGGAGCGAGCCTATTGCAATATACCAAACTCCGTGCTACTATTGAGAAATATTCAAATTCAATTAGAAAAGACTGATAGCGCTTTTTCCGGCAAGGGAATCGAACCCAAGACGGCGGCCGGTTAATCCGCGCCCTAGAGGCACTCATTATTATATCATTATGAATGTTAATGGAACGGCTCGCTAGCACGTCTGATTGCCATGAATTAGGCTTGGCGCGACATCGTGTATGGAGCCCATGGGCTTGGGTCATATGGACCGTTCCCGAATGGCGGCCTTTACACTGATTGCGAATCTTCTAACCTAACCTTTATTTAATTCACTAATTTATTAACTCCATTAAATATAACACTGACATAATTTTACTTATAAATCGTTCTAATCCTATGACTGGTTGAATGGAACTAGTTCTATATAATAGAATTTAAATCAAACTCCTTTGTTATTATTATTATTACATATATTAAGATTTTCAATGTGAAGTATATTCGTTACAATGTGTCTTATGTCTACACCGCAATGTCCTTACATTCAATTATATTTATTATTTAACTTGTTCTGTTACCTCTTGTCGAATGGTTTTATTGTTTTTATTTAAACCATTTCTATCGAGTATATTCTATTCTTAATGTTGATAATTATTTCATTAGATAGACATCGAAATTATTTGTACATGTGTGTATGTATTTCTCATAACACAACAATGTCCATCTTGAAATAAAAATAATGACAAACTATTCAATTGGTTTTCGTAAAAAGTTTGTAGTCGAATATTCAAGCTAAGTAGGGTCTTTACCAAATATGCCTTCAAAATCCTCCTTTGATTGCCTATCAGAGCTTCAAATATGAAACTAAAAACTAATGACGAAAAGCAATGTTTGTAAATAATAAAATAATATCATTCACCACTACGACCATAATATTACCCATCAACTGTACTTAAAACATTATTTATAATGGGTAATGAAGAACAGTTCTTATGATCGTGTGGACCAACGTGGAAATACATACACGCACATACAACATTACACACAGCGATCATTTACAGAGTTGAAAATTTTAAAATTTTATCGTAACATCGAAATATACAAAATTGATTAAGTATAGTTTATTTGGTTGATTTAATTTTTGTCTAGGTATATTTATAACTTAGTTTAATCGAGAAAACCTATCCAGTTAATTTAAGCTAGAGTATATATTTTTTCAAACGCTTAATCATTGGTAATAAACATTCATGTTATCTAATGGTAATACCTAAGTATCTAGGTAAATAGAGAATTAATCATTCCTAAACCCTTGACTGAAACAACCGTACATCGTGACAATATTTAACCTACATTGTTCTATGATAAGTACTTGTAAACGAGCCCTTTGTGGGGGTCTTTATTCGTTTACTTAATATATACAAAACGCTAGTTAGGACTTACAACCCAGGAGCACCCACGGACGTAATACTTATAAGCTATATTTACAATGTGAATGCTCGAGAGTATCGCCTATAAATAACTAGTGTGAACTATCCGAGATTTTTTTAATACCTATATTGAAAATTTATATCCTTTATTTCTAAATCAGAGTGAATTTATATACATCTTACGATAACGAATGACTGAACAATAACTAGACAATTACACACGTATCAGAAAATTATATCAAACTTGTAGATTACTATTTCATAATTTAAGATTTTGAATTGTGATATATAACGTAACATCATGTCTTATTTCTACACATCCGCGATTTATATTGTAACAGTTTGTAAGAGTTAATATATTATACAGTACTGCAGACAAAGGTCTGGTCAACTTAATGTGAGGAATAATAACTTATTTCAGCAATATAACAAAGGTACGAAGCATCCCTATCGGTTCTTAATAATAAGTATGATGATTAATGTGTTTGTGAGGATGATCAATAATTTTCAAATAATCCACAATAATAATTATTATTTAAAAATTAAATAAAACTATTAATTTTGTATTACTTAAAGATTATTATACATAATGAGGTGAATTTCTTCTGTTTAATGTCCATTTAATAATAACCCCTCCCATTGGTTCCCGACAAAAGTTAGTAGCCGAATATTTAAGCTTAGTTAGGGTCTTTACCAAATACGCCTTCAAAATCCTCCTCTGATTACCTATCCAAGCTTTTAATATTGAACTAAGAACAAATGACGAAAAACAATATCCACTACGACCATAATATTACCCATCAACTGTACTTAAAACATTATTTATAATGGGTAATGAGAAACAGTTCTTATGATCGTGTTGGCCAACAACGTAACAACACATCCCCTTATATATACAATAATATACATATATAATAAACATAATATATATATATAAGTATGTATTTTGGATAATTTCATATTGTACAAACATAAATCAATTTAATTGTATAAAAACGCCAAAAAATTGTAACGTCATAATGGGAAAATAATAAAATGATTTAAATTTTCAATAAAAAAATTAATATGATGTTTTAAATGAATTTTCCGAATTTGGTTTTATTCTCAATGCAATATTGCGCTCGCTATGTGGTCACAATTATTGTATTGCTGAGCTGAGTTAAATAAATAAAGTAATATATTTAGAATAGATATCCGCCTCAAGATGTTCTAAAGGTAGGTTGGCCGAACTGTCGAGTCAAAACTATTGCATATTTGTGGCGGAAAGTTAGTATGTGAAAATAATTATCGAATCTTTGAGAAGGACTTAGTTATTTAAGAATTTTGAATAAATTAAGTGATATTTCTTTAATAAATGGCCGTCTCTAGCTGTTTTTTTAGTGTTACTTTAGTCAAACTGTCGTGACAAATTAATTAACGTAAGGCGGTAATAAATATATAAATAAATAAATTCATTTTTTGCGGCGGGACATGAAGAAATGAAACTGATAATGTACAAAAACAAAACATTTACAACATTAGACGTCACGCGTAACACTTAGGATGATAGAATAATATTTGGTAACACATTACACATACTATACATTTCACTCGAGAATGGTAACTAGATATCTATTAAGTATCAACAATTTAATAACATTTTAAAACTTATTACATCGAACGAACAAAAAGACAACATACAAGACGTATCAAAATATGTATAATTTAATTATTATTTATAATTAGTAATTTATTACAATAAGGCTAAAAATGCATCCGCTTTATAGGTTCCTGTTGCTACTTACAATCACACACAAAATAAATTAGATCAATACCTTACATCATTCAAACAATATTTAAAAATATTATGATTTACCTACATTTAGCGTAGAAAATGTAATGTTTGCAAGAAGGATCTTACTATCCCGCTCACATACATTCATATTTCATTCTTCACCTTTCATTCTTCTCCAATCATCAGTTAAGGGGTGTAATTGCACTCGGCCGCTCTAGTCTAACGTGTAGCAGGTGTTCTACCCCCACAAGTTATGAATGTTAGTTAACTTGAAGGGACTTACACGTCGCCTGCAAGCGGACGGGTTCAAATCCAGCCCTTATTAGGCCGTGGTGGTTATCCATAACGCGACGACGTCTGACCAGTCACATCGTATCGTTACAGCGCCGACCACGGCCCGGTACCCACCGTAAACCCCTAGTGCCTAACCCGTTGGTTCCCGCCATATCCACATCCCACTATGCGCACATCCCACGGACCCCAACGAGTCGCACGCAGCCCAAACAAAAAATTCCAACGTCGCCGCGTTGAAGCGACGTTGATTTAAAATTGATAATCTTTCATTCATCATCTCACTTATAATACATATTTTTAAACGTATGATTACTTGCTAGGAGGAGAGGGCGAGGAAGAACAAGAGAGACATGAATTAAATATATTTTATGACCGACTACCACATTCAGACTTGTCGAGCTATCATCAGGGAGACATGAGAGACACACGCGGAGCTCGCTTAAATGTTAAAAAAGCAATAGGCGGTTAGTACTCGCCGCTTAAGAATTGCTATTTAAACAGTTAGCGCGTGTTGTTTTGTCCTCAAATATTATAGAATAATATAATTTAATCATTTTCTACACGTTTCAGACTTTTATCGCAACATCTATGCTTAGCGAATCGAGCCCCATGTCACCGACATATTGTTCTCTATTCGTTAAGTAAATAATAAGCCATTCCCGAGAGCGTAGCTATGATAGTAAGGACTTACAACACTAGAGCACACATGGACATAATACTTATATGGTATATTTACAGTATGAATGCTCGAGTGTATGGCCTTTGCTGCATAACAATGTCCTCAAAGTTTGGTAACGCAATAACAAAACTATCAAAAACAAATAGAATACAGCTAACAATTACAGACAAATACAGATAAGATCTGGATCGTTGATATACATTTGTATTTGATAACGATCCCTTGAGATGTAAAAGGGATAGTGTTACAGTCTGTATCTTTTGCTTGTAACCAACACGTGCTCGTATGCGGTTACAAACATAAGGGACAATCAGATAGCTGTAACTACTACTTAACCTACCAGTACTAACTAAGCTTATAACTAGCAGGGGGCCTCCGCAAACCATAAAATATAAACAAGACACAGAATAATTTGAAAAATGACACGCTGTGCGATGTTATCTTTTTTCAAATCTGTGCCAGTCGAATGGCTAGTTGACCGGGCAATATATGTAGTCAACTATCTAATCAACGCGAATCCCTCTTTTGGGAGTGAAACACCCTGTCATTACTAAGAACTCAGTCGATATCAGAAGGTTCCATTCCCAAACCCTCTTCCGCGAGTACCCCACAGGTGTTACTAAGTTTAGTAGCCAGTACTATTCCTAACGTTCCTTATCCGACTCAAGATAGCAAAATCCAGCTTTTCTATAGTGTGATTCAGCTTTTTTAGCTCTCTTCCTAATACCATGTTTATACCCATTCAGAACCAACTTTTGCTCGAGCTCAGAATCTTCAAATCACTCATCCAGGCTAATCGGATACGTGCACAATTGCGGGAGGAAAAGTGCCGCTAGCACAATTCGCCTCGATTCTAGTAAAATGAAGATCAATACTGTATATTTGAAATCTAACTATGGTCAAGTAATTCCACAGCCTATTATAACACAAACGACGTCGATGCAACCCACACTCCTCAATAAGAGCCCTATCGCTCCCGCCCCGCACCGAGAATGTTCGCCTCATCGGCGGTTGTTTGAATAAACTATGATCTTTCATGAAATATAGTGCGATATCAAAGCTTTTCACATATTCCAAACCTACGGCAAGAATGGCACTAAACTTAGAACACGGTAGAAGCGCACGTCGTTGGAGGTAGCTGTCGACACGGACGGACAGGTAAGAGAGATAGTGTTTGAGTACTCATCTCTCCAATGCAGCCTACTAAGAGACGAACGGTCAAACGAGAATAATGACTCCAGACTTGGTTATATACCATTGCAATTCTATCTATAACATCGTAACACTTGACGGTGGCAGTGCATCTAAGTGTCAACGTATGTTGATGTTGAACCATCTCCGCAGAAAATACATGATGCCATCATTTATCGTCACAATGATGGCAAATGAAGTTTCCATTCTATCTTAATAACGTTGTCTAAGTCAAGACCTCTTTGAGTCTATGCAATGCGGAGGCCACCTAAACTTACGCAGTAAAACATCAAGCGTGATCGTTCTAATGGAATGGGCATTGTTTACGTACATTTCGGAAGACCGATTCACGAATACTACTTTTCTTAATATTAAAATCTCAGTATCGACTATTATACCCCGCAACTCAGGAGGATACAATAATCGATACCTACATGTTTAATATTTCCCATAAACCGTAATTTTTGGGAAATATTAGTAAAACAAGGATGACGCATGGTTTTACAACATGCCCTTAAGAACTAAGTAGGTTGCAGATCACGAAAGTCCCAAACGCCTTGAACTGACTTGACCTGCAACCTACACCTAACCTAACACTCACTTAACCTAACACCGACTTACACTAACTTATTTTAATTAAAAAGGTTAACTAAAACAAATATTGCAGCGAGAGGTAATTTGTTAATTGCCCGACTGTTGGCGTGCTGATGTTATAGCCGATGTTGAAGGCGACAAAGATCTCGACGATACCCATCTGCAATTACAAATGTGTCTCTATAGGATTTCGAAAACTATTCCAAGTGAAAGCTCCACAATCGACATTTCTTTAATATAGTTATATAGTAGAAAGCATTATAAGCTTCTGGTGGTACTTTATAAGTTAGTAGGTTGGGGTGTAGCGGACGAGTACCAAAAAAAGGTAGACAAGAAGACAAGTAGTAAACTAACCCTCTACTGATGTTGACTCTCAACGATAAGCATGATGGACTGATGCTGTTGTGCCTCTGCATGGAGAGTTGGCACGGTGCGCAGGCATTCAATCTGATGCGCTGCCCAATCCTTCTTCTGACAATACGTGGAACAATACGGAGTGCGGCGACAGAGGGAGCACTCGGCAGATGCCTCGCGATTACAATTCGCGCACTACGACAAACGTTATCATTGTAATCATTTGTAGAATAAAAAGTCAATCTAACCGACTAGTTTACGAGAGTTGAAGCGAATCAGAACACTACCCCGTACGACTGGATCATGTGTTACGATAATAATTATTTATGATAATTGATTTTTATTAAGTTGGTACTAATCCGTAATAAATTATATTATATTAACTAATTCGCGACTAATTCTAACGTCAACTTTCGTACACCGTTGATTAGATATCTGAACAATTATTATTATATATAAAGCTAGATTATTAAAATCAATCATGTATTTTCGCAACTAACCAATGGAAGGTTACATCGAGTACGATAGTTACAGCTTAAGATATTGAGTTATAGAAAGATCCGAAATCTTTGTAAAGTTACGAAGCGAGATTTAACATTACTGAAGTTACTTGTAATTATTTACGTTATACAACTGAGGTAATTTCCGCAAATTATTAATTGTTATATATTGTTGCTTAAAGCCAACCGATTAGGGTGATAATATTACCAATATCTTTTAGTACGAGAACATTTGCTATCCTATCATGATGATTCCATATAGCGCGGATTATATTATGATGATAATTAATGCTGATTTGTAAAAAGTTTATGTAGTCTCAAGTAATATTACTGTCGCGTAAAACCCGATTAACATATTTGAAGACAATTTATAAACAATTGAAAATATACAGGTTGGAAGAAAATGACGGGCCATGGAGGTATTTGTTTGTATGATCCTGCATCTATAAAACTCTATCAATTGACTTTATTGATTCTATATTTAAGCAAATATTGAACTTTGACTTGTTAAAAAAAATCGCGATTTGAATTCCCGACTAATGTAAGTAATCAGAAAAAAATTGAATAGAATAGCAAAAGTAGACTTCTTAAAAATTCGCTCGTTCGATTCGCGGCTAATGTAGGAATTATCAGAAAAAACTGAATGCAATGACTTTGAATTTTAATAGTTAATTTAAAAAGATTAAAGTATGTTTATTTCAGTGAATTAAGGTATCTTTAATATTTTAACTAGTTTCCGTCCATGGCCCATCATTTTTTTCCACTCTGTAAAGCTGCTGGATAACTGCCATCAGAAAATGCTGAAATTTATAAAGAAATAAAGCGCTGAAAAGCAAACGTGTAATGTCTATTTCAATCCGATATGGGCAAAAAATATTAAGCACTGCTCATCGCAAAGTTCTAACATATTTCTTGCAGATCAAGATCTAAAGAAGTTATTATTATTTCTGAAACATTTTTATCCCAAATCGGATTGACTTAGAGTTATGTGTTAATGAGTCCCTATGTTCAAAAACTAGCACGGACCAGATAGAGACGTTATCAACGCCCCTATTTTAGCCTTATCTTCACCTTTCCATAGAAATGTAAAGCAGTCGCCAGAGAAGCAAGTTGTTAGATTCGTTGCCACCGTGAGGTATCCTCTAACCAACTTTCTGTTCTCAACCAACTGATCCATGTTTTTAGAGGGAAAGGCTGCTTCGCGATAAATGTTCAGCGAATTATTAATTCAATGAGAAGTTAATACTTATGAACTGTTAAGAAAAGCAAGTATTTAAAGACATTTTGAGAAGAATGAGATGGTAAAGCATGATTTAAATCGTAATGATTGCTGCACCCTACATTTTGACACAATAAAAGGCAATATTTGATTAATTGTGGATATTATTCCACTAGTTTCAAATAGAGTAAGTTTGTAGAGTGGGTGCAGCAAACAAAACGATGTCGACCCGGAACCAGCTGACCTCAGGAACTGCAGGAGCGCTGTCAGTGAAAAGACACTTACTTTCTTAGCTTCTGTGTCGTCCACGTTGTGTAAGGACACCTGTTCGGCGTCTACGTGGCCTTCCACGCTTGCTGCGAGTAACGCTGACGCTCGTTCCTGCTCGAGCCGCTCCAGTTGCCGCGTACTGACGACCCGCACATCTTCCACGCACTGCTTCAGCTCGCCCGCTAGTCTCACGAGCGTTTGCCCGATGTCGTCGAGACGTTTGAGCACGCCGCTCATATCAGGGAGCCCTGCGAACAATAAACACTATTAGAATTTCAAAAGAAAAATGCAAAGCAACTCGTGACTTTCAAATAAGGTTATAAGACTTTCAGAAATCAAGTTGTCGAGATTCGTTGGCACTGTTAAGTATCCTCACGACAACTTTCCATTTCTTATACGCATTATTCCTGTATTTGAAGTCATAAGAGCTTCGCTTTTTATTTCGGGAATAATTATCGGGAATTTAGTGCCTGAATAACCTTTCGACTTGGATATTGGAATAAGAATTTCAGAAAACAAGTTGTCGAGATTCGTTGGCACCGTTAGGTTAGGTTAGGTTACCACTTTGGTTTTCCTACATGACTTATTCCTGCTTTTTGGAACCACAGCTTATGCCGCAGCATTAGCGCGAGTTGAACTCGGCAAAATAATTGAGGAGAGAGGGTCCTTTCTATCCACGAAGGGATTAAATAGAAAGTTTATTTAAAAACTGATCATTTGAGGACATTACAGAGCCATATAGACGATATAGCAGTGGAGATGCGAATTTATTGGACAAGACCTAAGTAGGAATAAGAATTTCAGAAAACAAGTTGTCGAGATTCGTTGGCACCGTTAGGTATCCTCACGACCACTTTGGTTTTCCTACACTACTTATTCGTTTAATGGAACCACAGATACTAAGCAATTAGCTTGATTCGGAAAAAATATTTAAGAGAGAATTTATCCACAAAGGGATTTAAAAGAAAGTTTTTTTTTTAATCTGATCATTTGAGGACTTTACAGAGTCATACAGACGATATAGCAGTGGAGATAGATTGGGAAAAAAGCCAATTCGGGAAATAAATCTTCCCGTCGGCTGAGATACTCACGGCTTTACCGAGTCACCGAGGGGACTTTATCCACGATAAAGTAAAAGATGTCACTAGAAAAGTTCCAGAAGAGTTGAGAGTTGCACAGAATAATAAACGGTGGAAATATAATTCCCAACTGTGCTTCTTTCGCACGACAATGCACCCGTGCACAATTGCGACGGTTACTGTGCAAAGAATGGATTTGGAATTTTAGAACAACTTAGAGTCCACATTTAGACCCAAGGCAGACAAGTCACTTATTCCCAAAAATGGAAAGAGCTTTGAAATTTAGAAATTTCCAGCGATGGAGAAGCGAAAGCCGGAGTTTCGGCTTATTTCGACACAAATAAGGAGGAATATTTTATTTTTGGAGGAATTAAATGTTACACCGGTAAAACAATATTATTCAACTTTAGAGAGAAGAGGAGAGATTTAATTTGATTCCGCGAATTTATTGGACAAGACCTAAGTAGGAATAAGAATTTCAGAAAACAAGTTGTCGAGATTCGTTGGCACCGTTAGGTATCCTCACGACCACTTTAGTTTTCCTACACGACTTATTCGTTTTTTGGAACCACAGATACTATACAATTAGCTTGGTTTGGAAAAAATATTTAAGAGAGAATTTATCCACCCGAGCACAACTGTGACGGACACTGTGCGAAGAATGGATTTGGAGTTTTAGAACAACTAAGAGTTCACATTTAGCCCTAAGGCAGACAAGTCACTTGTTCCCAAAAATGGAAAAGAGGTTAGGATATTTGCAGTAATGGAGAAGCGAAAGCCGGAATTTCGGCTTATTTCGACACAAATAAGGAGGAATATTTTATTGTTGGAGGAATTAAATGTTACACCCGTAAAATAATATTATTGAACTTTAGAGAAAGAGAAGAGTGATTTAATTTGATTCGGCGAATTTATTGGACAAGATCTAAGCAGGAATAAGAATTTCAGAAACCAAGTTGTCGAGATTCGTTGTCACTGTTAAGTATCCTCACGACAACTTTTCATTTCTTATGTGAATTATTCCTGTACCTCAAATCGTAAAAGCTACGCTTTTGATTTCAGGAATAATTATAGGGAATTTAGGCACCCGTGCACAACTGCGACGGTTAATGTGCGAATAATGGATTTGGAATTTTAGAACAACTTAGAGTCCACATTTAACACCAAGCCAGTCAAGTCACTTATTCCCAAAAAGGGAAAGAGCTTTGAAGAAAGGATATTTCCAGCAATGGAGAAACGAAAGCCGGAATTTCGGCTTATTTCGACACAAATAAGGAGGAATATTTTATTTTTGGAGGAAATAAATGTTACACCCGATTAAAAAAGGACTTTAGAGAAAGGAGAATTTAATTCGAATCCGCGAATTTATTGGACAAGACCAAGTAGGAATATGACTTTCAGACACAAAGTTGTCGAGATTCGTTGTCACCGTTAAGTATCCTCACGACAAACTTTAGATCTCTGAACGACCAGGAAAAGGATTTTTGGAGGGGTTTTAAAACAAAAATACATACAAGACTTTCAGAAAATAAGTTGTCAAGATTCGTTGTCACCGTTAAGTTTCCTCAAGACAACATATTATTTCCTGCACGCCTTATACACATTTCTGAGTAATACGCACCTGATGGTATGGCTCCATGGTACCTAATCCGCCGCGAACTGAATTTAAGTTATCCTATGAAGTACCAACGCGTACATCTCTCCTCGCCTAAGCACCCCAAAGGATATTAAACTGAACCCTTTAACGGAAAATACGAATGAAAGCAACCCAAAAACAGCCGAATTCCCCATAACTGAATGAATTTATTAGAAGAAAGTTGAATTTAACGCGAAATTATTTAAATGATGCTGAAGAAGAATGATTTAGGAAGCAGAACGCTTGAAAAACGGAGAGAAATTATTAGACGACTGAACTGAAGAACTGAGGGAACTAAAATGAATCTCCGATGCCGGGGTCCCGGCTTTTATACCCTAGCTCGCTGACCCGGCTTTCCCCCTCGGTGGAATGAGGTAAATGGTATGAGGTTTCAGCGAGCTTACGAACTTTGAGCGCCACCCCTGCGACCGTACTCTTCCCGCATGGACCAAAATTATAATGTCTGCCTCACTCTAGCGCTGTCGCCCACGTCCGTGGGTAGGGCTTAAAGAGAGCTTTATTGATCGTGAAATATTCTAGAACGCACTAAATAAATAAATAAATAATTATTTTATAATAGTTGTGTGAGATTGGTCAGGACTTAAAATTTGGCAAGAAAAGGTTTTTTTTTGGTCAGACTAATCCGCAAACATTTTTTTTACGTAAATGTTTAAATAAAACAAAAATTAAAATTTACTTAAAACATGTACTGATAAAAAGCTACATTATTCCTACGAAGCAAAAATATTTTTTACGGCGAGTATTTTCCGTATTACATTACACGGATTTTTTTTTGCAAAAGTAACGAAAATATTTATATTATTTGGGTAATAACAATTTAAATTGACTTTAGAAGACGCTATTTTGTTAATTATACGAATAAACTTCTATACATGCAAGGTAAACCGTTATAAGCGGAGCGGAACACGTATCCGACGGGCAACAACGGGGTTTTCATTTTGGCCTACCGGAACCTAAGTGTACTAGTTAGTATTTAAAATATCTGGAGTCTAGTTTTAAATTATTTTGGTGTTGGTGTTATATTGTTTATAATAGACAGGTATAATATATGTAGTCAAAAAATTTGTTTAGATAAAAAAGCCGTTTTTAGAAACAAATAAAATTATGTAAAAAATATTTTTTTTGCATGTTCTTTTTAAGATTAGGACGCAACATTTTAGGATAACTTTGTCTAAAGGTGCAACCGACTTTTGATCCTTTGAAGAAATAAAAAAAATCATTTCAGATAAAAAAAAAATCGGCGTTATAGGCCAGTAATTAATTAATTTGAATACTAATACTACCATTCTTTAAACATGTTTTTAAGTGTACCTAATTTTAGACCACTGTTAAGTTTATAATTACCAAAAATACCATAATTTTTCATAATTTTTTTTTGGCATAGTTTAGAATTAGTAACAATTACTGAAATAACGTCAAAACAATCCATTTTCCTAATTAGAAAACTGACAATTCATAAAACGGCCCAAAAGTGACTAAATTGTTTTCGTAATGCTAAAGTGCGTGTTTATAAAGGTAAGGTCAGGGACGTCCCGAATTCCTCGGCCTTGGCAAAGCTCGTAAAACCCGAGGGTGAACGACCTCTAAGCGTAAACTTGAGGCGGCGAAGACGTTATTTGGGTGTATAAGCGATGGTTAGAAACGCCGCGTTGCTTGTTTATAAAAACTTGTTCAGGTAACAAGCGATAAACACGCGTTTACTGCTGCAATTTTTTTTCAAGCATGTGTACGGCCTGAAAAAAATATTCTTATGTAACACGCGTAAGCCTGAAGAAAATGTTTGGAGTTGCAAACGCGCCTTCGACGCTTGTAATGTTGACTGGCTCTAAAACCATGAATGTATAATGAATCTCTGAACAAAACTCTGACTACGAACTATAAGACTTGGTAAACCTGTAATTTTCTACTAACTGTTAAG
This sequence comes from Anticarsia gemmatalis, assembly GCF_050436995.1. Lineage (NCBI taxonomy): Eukaryota > Metazoa > Arthropoda > Insecta > Lepidoptera > Erebidae > Anticarsia > Anticarsia gemmatalis. The sequence goes on along the minus strand of NC_134776.1, from coordinate 18,981,467 downwards.
GATGCTGGCACAACGCGGAAACGTATTTCACAGTTGTGAGTAAAAAGAACAATATAATTTTCGTAAATATTATTCGTCACAAATATAGTGAATTTTAATCGGATATAAAATTTTGAAATTGACTCGAAATCTAAAACCTATCTACGCTGACCAGAATCTATAATAAAGTACATAATAAATGTCTAATTACTTGTACTTAATAGTCGATTAATAAGAAACAAATAAATTGTATAATTTTTGAATGATGTGCCAGCCATTATTTGCTGGGAATATTAATACGTGATGCGTGCAGAGAAAGCATGGAAAATCACTGAGAAGACAATGAAAAACTATTTAAAATTTTAAGATAATGTGCGACAATTGCTTCCGCTATCTATGCGAAAGACAGTCAGTTAGTATACTCAGTATCAAATATATTTAATTTCGCCCCCGACTTAGTACGCGTGGACTACAGTTATATAACTTATTACAGACATAATTCGCGTTCCCGTGCAATTTCCGTGATGAAAACTAATCCACGTGCTTTCTCGGGTCTCAAACTGTATCTACACAAAATTTCATTTAAATCGGACCCGTGGTTTTAGGGATGAAGACGAGACAAGCAGTCGGGGTACTTTCGCATTTGAACTATTAAGGTAGATGCCAAACACATATATTATTATGACAATTGATGTAATAAATATCATTGTATCATAGGTTAATCATATTTATTTAAAACACCATTAATTCATGGTGATAAATCACAATATAACATGTACCCGAAATATCAAGAATTTCTGAGAACTTTGTAGAACTCGCTAAGAAGCCTCATGACACTTTTCAGTGACTGAATTGAAATCATTAAACTGTATTTCATAATTTTTCATTCCATTCATATACTTTTAAAACGACAGGATGATAACATTTGTTGAGTTTGTATGTTACTAGAAAGTGGTTACCACAGAATGTATTAAAATATTTTGTAACCATTTTAAATGTTTATACCAAGTGGACATTGTTCAAGTGCAAGCAATCTAGTAATGATCTGTTTGTAAATTAAATAAACTCATAATATATACTGATAAATTATAACTAACAAGTTCTACCATAAGTTAAATTATGAGTTATCTACCGCATAAATCTTTCTTACTGTAATTATGTTCACTTTACGTGTGTGATTACTAATTATAAATTAAATAAATAAATATTTCATTATCAACGTAAGCCGCCAAGGCCGCTTAAAAATGGCTGCCAAAATTTCCCGAGGCATAATAAGGGGTGAAAGTCTGCCCTCGGGACCTCTCGTCTAGGAAGGGTCTGTTACCCCCTGTTATCCCTTATATACGAGCAAGTTCCCCTACCTCTTATATGCACATAAATGAGGGTTTGTTTACGTCGATGTACTTCGAAAACTAGCGGGTGCCAGCGATTTTATCCACGCGGGGTTTTAGATTTCCAGTCTTCACAAATTATTTTATTTCTGCTACACTCCTTTAAGTCTTAGCGTGGTTTAAAGCCTTCTCAATGAATGCATTATACAATATCGATTCTAAGACTAGCGCGCTCAAACAAACACACTCTTAAGCTTTATATTATTAAGTTCATCATAGTCATTCATAGTGAGCTTAATTTTAGTCTATAGTATCAGTCTATAGTAAAACCACCCACAATGTTTTATGATAATTCATTTTTTTTAGATTTTCCGATCTGTTCGTCTCTTGCGTGTAATTTAAAATATTTATGAAAAAAGTAAATATCCGTGCCAAATTCCATTCTTATCAGTTTAGCCGTGAAAGATTAAAACCGACAAAATTTCATACACACATACATAAAATCACGATTGGTTCCCATAGGTGTAGATAGAGAGAACATTTCGAATTTTAATATGTAGATAAATAACACTTTTTATAATGTTACGGTCTAGTGATTGTTATTAGCAAATATTGCGATGAGATCAAGAACGAAATAATCTAAAGACAACACAACAGAACAGAAGGATGGAGCGACAAACATACTCATATTATAATAAGGAGAAAGACGTTGCTAACGAAAATATCGATTTTCAGTGACCGTGAAAGACGGGTGTGTTGGAGACGCTGAAGGTTTCTTCAGATGACGTCATTTAGGGTAGGTTAGGAATGATTTTGTGAATGAAATCACAGAATTTATACGTATTTGTGTTAGTATGCTATGTGGTAAAAAAATAATGATTCGTTATTAAAATAATCTATCTATAGATATAAAGAAATATGTGTTTCTAGAACATCATCCCCTAGCGAATTAAATAGGAAAGAGTAGAGAAAGTCAACTTTTACTACTCTTAAGTAATACGCGCGCGAAGCCGCGCGGCTACACTGGTCTATACTAGAGTAGTTATTGCAACATAAAGTTGCACTAATAAATGTATAAAAAGGTACCGTATGTTCTTTTTAGTAAAGAAAATTTAAATAAATTGAATAAAAATAATTGACACCTTTTTCACTGCGTTAAGCTCTGATATGGGAACGTGATTGCGAGAGCGAAAAGTATTTTTTCTTTTCAACATTAGGGATGCTTACTTACTTACTTCTGTGAAATTATTCAAAACCACGTAGTAAGTAGGTACCTAGAATAAAAATATTTATAGCTATCTCACCCTTTGATTCCGTTCGAATGCTATTATGCTATGCTTATTATTCGTATAATTTGCGTTCCCGTAGGATTTCTGGAATAAAAACTATCTTAAGTCTTTCCCAAGTTCCAAATTAATGTCAGACAAATTGGTTCATTAGTTTAGGCATAAAGAAGAAAAAGATAGGCAGATATACAGAGTTACTTTTGCATTTATGTATAATATACATATGTAGGGATTATTATTGTTTTGAATAATTTTGTTAATTTAATACTTCTTTAAATCAATCATTAATCATTATGGTTTCTAAGTTGTATAAGTGGTGTGCAATAACTAAGCTATTTTTGGAGGATTTTCTTTGTAAGAAATATGTTTGGAAAATTGGCTCCAGCTAATTCACAAGTCGGGGTAAAATATCTTTACCAACTCAATTGTTCTTTTTTAGGCATATAAATATCATTAAAAAATCAATTTGATCGGTATTCGATATTTGTAGTCATTATTTTTTTGTTAAATAAAACAAATTAAATAAAAATATAAATACAAAAATTACTCTAATAATAACTTATGTGATTTTGGTTATTTACTAAATGACCGTGTATATTATTTCTTAAATGTTTAAAATTTTTTTGCCTGCCATTTCAACACCTCTAAAGATTATTTCTCATGTTCAGTCAGTATTTTTTTTACTTCTAGTAAAAAATATTTATGGTTATCATGAATATAAATGTATAAACATTTGAAATCACTGTTAAATTGAAAATACGATTTTTTTACCCAAGCGAGACCTATAAGAAAAATATGAGTAAATAATACAATTGTTGTTTTCTTTGGTTCCAATAATAAAGTATATTTTTAGATGGTCACAAAATGGCTGCCAGTTGCTGACGCAGACGACTCCCACTTGCATGTGGGGGGTTTATTGATTCATACAGTAACTATATTTGGCAATGCTACCCCTACAGTAGAAATAAATCGCTTAATACAATATCGAATGAAATACAACTGTATGTCTTTGTAGGTTTCTTTCCTACACAGTGATCAACATTTTTAATATAACTCTAAGAAATTAGTATTTTAATTTGGAAAATATTGCAATTCGGTTGTAAATTTAAAGAAGTATATGTTACAAGTATTTTTGATTTGGGAAAGTATAGGGTGTGAAGGAAGGTTCATGAATATAAGACCCAGCAATGTGGTCATAAAAAATGAACGATTGATTTATATTTTTAGCTGCCTCTTCGGCGCCATTAATAGTGTATCCGACTACTTACCACAACGTTCCGGTTTTGATTCCAAGGTGGAACAAAGTGCTATATTGGTATTTTTCTAATTTATATTAGAATATCCTCAACAGTAGTTCTGAGTTTGGTAACGTGCTCGGTATATAGTAAAAGGCTCACTCCCTAGAATATGGGTCTAACATTGTAAATGGTGAAACGCTGGTGTATTTCTAACAACTTTGCCTATACCATCGACTAAAACAGGTGTTATATTACCTATGCATGTTAATATTTTTTTTATACAGAGATTTTATATTTGAAGACTAAAAACTGTGCGCTAGGAGCTGTTTCGAATTCAGACGATCTTAGGATTTTTTAAATGATTAAGCTACATTATAAGGTAAAATCATTTATGACTAATTATGACTCTTAGATTTGAGGGAATATACTAAAAATACGGATTAGAACATTTAAGTCGTGTGTTTAGAAAATGTCATGTTAAACATTGTTCTTGAAAGGGTTTAAATTCGAGTGAGTTTTAAAAAATTAATCATAATGAATATTTTTTTTAATCGTGATGCCTTTGCAATTTGCGTGCAAATGCCGATCATTGTGATTTGTCAAATGTTGCTCTCGGGTTTGATTCCTGATTGTATAAAGTGTTGTGAGGTTTCGCAATTTTTTTGAATGTTATCATTAGCAGCCCTGTCAAATTTGGTAAACTGGCATATGACATTCTATGGGAACATGAACACAAACGGCGATCTCTGGTATATTCCATAAACCTACGATTTTTATGGTAATAAAAATTACGTAATAATTATTTAGTTTCAGACAAGGGTGTGGTGAATATAAAATGGGGGTGCGTTACTGACGCACGTCGCGCAGGTGGCGGGTGCAAGGGGGAGATGCAGTATTGATTTATGGCCCGGATGTCCGCGCCCTACAGCCTCCCGTGAGCCATCAGAGAACAAAGGAAATTATCACTTGCAAATTAATTTCATAATTATAGTTTTTTTTATTAATAGGGGTTTGGAAATCGGATGGAGAGGCCTTCCCAGGAGTAGGACATCGAAATAGGTTAAATTGAAAAAAAAATGTGATAGAAATATTACACATTTTTTTACTCATCAAGAATAAGAACATGATGGCAAAATAAAATAGAACAAGTCGCAAAAAATGTTTCGTTCAAAGCACAGATAGACTTTCTTAAATTTTTTAAAGCGTGTAATCGAACTTTGTTCTGAATCCACAAATGCTTTAAATATGGATAAAAGCCTAATAATTATAAAAAATATATATTTATAAGGTGCAATAACATTCGTTACAAATCGAGAACTCCTACCATTAGGATAAAGTAAGATAATTTTTCGCCAATGAATCGTAACATGGCTAATGAGTGTACCTACGAAAAATATAATAAATATAAAAACTATAATGACCATAGATAACTAGCAGACCCGCGTGGGTCCCTTCGCGTATACTTTGGGAAAATCAAACAGATATTTTCGAAAATAGAAACCAGATTTTCAATTATTTCTACACAAAATGTCATGAAAATTAAATCGACTCCATTTAAAAAAGATCTAACATTAAAATTTTCTAACCCTATATTTTAACAGAGGTTATGATTTTTTTAAAACAAATAAACACGTCAACATTTATAAATCCCTTAAAAACTATTTTTCATAACACTAAAGCACGTTATTATTTATTTGTATTTAAAGACCTAAACAGTAAGTTTCACGCTTTTAGCTCCAAAAACTCCCCTAAACAATTCCGTCTCATTTAAATTAGCTAGAGAATATTTTTTTAAAAACGATTATGTTATGATTTATATTTAATTTGGTACACAAATAGAAATCTTTACACTCTTAAATAATTTACACATAAAAATATAATTTCGTCCCCTATTCTTACACCTTTGATGATTGATGATTTGCCAAAAACGCTTAAACGTTTACTTATTTCTAAAGTTTCACGTTTTAAGCTTCGCTCCCAGGGAAGCGCGGTGCAAAATTTCGACCTCTATCTTAGTAGGGTGGGCTGTGCGTTGATATATCGGTAAGTCATATTTTTGTCGAGTATTTTAATAATATAGCAAATTTAAGCAATTATCAAATGTCGATATTTGTCATGAATAGTCATAAATTGTAACTACCGTCAGTAAAAGTCGAAGTTAGTACTACTTTAGTTTATATAGAAAAAAGTTTTAAAATCCTTAATGTTGTTTTTTCAGCATATAGCATATAGCATCATCGTCAAAATTAACAAACCTTTATGAGCATTGAACGGAAGCAAAAACCTTAAGAATTTGACAAATACTTTCTCAAGCCTATTTGTTAAAGAAACGTGACAAATCGTATTAAATGAGTTTTGAGCGTAGTCTAGGTTACCTAAACAAATTTTCTGTCCCACTGCTGGGCAAGTTCTTCTCCCAAACAAGGAAGTGGTAATGTGTTGAGTTCACCACGCTGGCTAAGTGCGAGTTAGTAAATAAAAAAAAATATAATCAATTTCATTTCAGTTTTTTCTTCATAAATTTTCCGTACTTACGAAAAAATATGATAATTTATTTACGAAGGAAAGATCCGTCATCCAAAAGACGAGTAATTGGTTTACGAAATTTGGAAAAAAAATATTTTTTAGCTAATGATAGTTCTTAATATTCATGTAAAGGGCGTTGGCGAGAAGCGCCGCTGGTCGCAGGTCACAGTGGGATGAGGTTGCACTTTATTGATTTATGAGCAGACCGGATGTACGCACACCGCGCTGACGTGGAAGTTTCCAGGGCGGCTGCTGCGCCAAAGACATGCGTGTTGCACATTTTATTACTTCTAATTTGATTAAAAAATATATTAATTGGCAATACAATGTTGCCTAATTGGTGTCCGACACTATGGACTTAGAGCTTTTGAGGACTGAAGAAAAAAAATATCGTAAATAATTAATTAGGTGTGCTCTAAATTTGAGCTCTAACACACCTTCTTGTCCCTAGTATAGGTATAAGATGTTTTTCAAGAAAAGTTATAGTTCATAAAAAAAAATCACGACCTTTTTTAAAAAATCTGTATTAATACTACTATCATTACAAAACACTGTGACATAACATACAACTAAAGTTAAGAGTACTCTAAACTATGTCTTAGTTGATAATATTGGTAGGCGATATTCTGTTTTAAAACAATCGAAACTGCTTGCTATCTCCAATCTTTACTTATCGAGAATAAAAAACGGACAAAGGAAATTACTAACTATGTATTTAAAAATATATTTGAATTTTAAAAGAAAAAGTTTTTATACATTATTACAACGACCGAATTTCCATTTCATCATGTCATCAAAAAACATTAAAAGTACAAAAGCATAGTTCAAGAGCATACAGCACCAGCTGATATACAGCCGAGCTCGAACTAGACCGTGAAATGTCGTGATGGCTCCCGTGATTTATGGTGCCGCGTTATCTGGTAGCTGGGTCAGGTTAGGGCTGATATGAGGATTGCAGAACATAGCATTTTAGCATTCTCTCAGGAATGTTAAGGAGGTGAAGAAAAAATTTGAATCCTTTTTAGGTATATATGCGTGCATGCTGTACCTACAGCACGGAGAAGTGAGATAAGAAATCTCATTATTTATTCATATAGGTCACTTATGATAATTAATGATACGCTCACATTAACCGGGAAAAGTACTCATAAAACAAAAATAAAATACGATACACTTTTTTTGCACTAATCCATAGTAACTTTTATAAGTATGAAACCACCCGAGCAAAATTTTATACCTTTAAAATTAATTTATGTCTACGTTTTGCCCCTAAGCAAAAATAATAACAAACAACCAAATTGTTTTAAGCATTTAAATTTAACATAATTTTAAGGCCGCATAATATCAGTAGTGATAATGAAATAAAAACTAAGATAATTAATTTTAATTTTTACACGACTTTACACTTAACAGTGGTCCAATTGTCATGACAAAATATGATTTTTATTTTAGCAAAAATGTTAATTAATAAGCTCCGAATAAAGATATTTTAACATAAAAAACAATTATCGAAGCATGTTATTTTTTTCCATACAGCTTTAGTATCATTAATGTACAAAGTAGTTTCCCATCAGGGCCCATCATTTAATTCCACTATATTTATAGTTTAGAAACTCCAAAATAAAAATCGAAGTATTTAAGTCGAATTTCAAGCGACCACTACCATTGCGAATCTGTGAACATGACTACATAATATCGCGCCCTATTCCCAACGGGACAGGCAGAGACCAACGAATGCTACGACGCTACGTTTCCTGCAAAGTTCATATGCTGGCCAAAATTTTGCATAAAATAAATCAAATGTCGTTACGATCACAGTCGTATACCCATTACCCAATATATCGTTCTTCATAACCCCTTTGTCAAAAAAACACATAATCATTACTTTGGCTTCTCTATAATTTCATAACGCAATAATAATTTATAGTTGCAGAGTACATCAGGTTACAGACGCTATATGCAAGAGGAGCGGGGCGCGCGGGACGTGGACTCCCCCTTTAATCAATGCAACCACCCGATGCCCGGGCTAGCTCGGAGAGCAAGGTCCGTATTCTGGATTGAAACTAGATATTATTTTAATAATTAACATTACTAAAACATATAACTTTCGGGCTTGTCTAGTTTGTGGCATCACGTAGTATAGGTTTCAAATAATATAATAATAACAATAATCCTGCTGACTTATATGTCGCCATGGCCAGTTTTATAGGAACTGGGCCAATGCTCATGAGTCTCTACATAGTTACAAAACGATTTCAGGATGTAGGTCATGCGCAGGACCTAATACTATTAGTACTTTTCAAGAAACAGATCCCCAGCGAGTATAGTAACGACCCGGGATTTTCCCCAAGATTGCCTTACAGCAATATTGATTAAATAACACAACAATAAAAATCATAAAATAATTTAACAGAGATGACGGGATGATCTGGCCGCGTTCCTGGATGGAGGGCCGGACGCAGCAATCGACCAAGAGGACTTGAAATTCAAGGGAGTGGCCTTTGCTCTGCAGTGGGACGCAGAAACAGGGTAAATAAACTAAAAAATAGCTAACCTAGCCTCTCCCTCGTTCGGTAGGACCCTTGCCCAGCAGTGGGACAGTATATAAATAAAAAAAAATACTATCAATAAAATAATGCTCGAATGACCATAGCAATTTTGTCACGTGCCAATCATGTTGCAAGTTTTTTTTTTATAAATTATCTCACACACAAAAAACAATTTTTCCACTTGCAAATGGCACAAAAGTGAATAAAAATAAACATAAACAGCGCCATTCAATGGCAACAATGACAGTGTCAGCTGTCACGCGACAGTTGCGACAGTTGACAATGCCATTATTATGTTATTATCTTAATTTGATAAATATAATACGGAAATTAATAATTTCTATAGTCGTTTACACATTGTGTGTAAACGACTATAGAAATTGGATTCGACCGCATCATAAAAATAACATGTATTGCCTCATATAATGGTAAGTATATATTCTCATTTGATTCATGATCTAAATTAATTCTGCTAGAGTAATAATGTTCTCCTGGCCGATATTCGGCTGCAGGACTTTGTTCATACTGTCCAAGCTTCTGCACAATACACAGGTACGCTCTCTAGAAAGTTCTGGCGCACGACCGACGGCTTACGTGTTCTTCGAGGTACATAAGAATGTGATTATCGCAACAAAACCTTAGCACAATATTCATAATTTTCGTCTTGTTACTCATACGCTTACACTTTATAGTAGCCAACGGTTCACTCTCGTTAACCAATTACACATTTTAATGACCGTAGGATCCACCCTTTCGTCTGCATATTTGGATGACCCATGGACCCATTCTATCCATGGACGTATTTGGCCGACGGACCCACCCTATCCGTCGGCGTACCTGGAGGACCCATGGACTTGCCCTACCCGTCTCCGTATTTGAGAACCCACGGACTCACCTATCAGTCTGCGTATTTCGAGCACTCACGGACACACCCTACCCATCCACATATTTGGCTCACCCGTGAATTCGCCCTATCCGTATGCGTATTTGGATGACCTACAGATTCACTCCATCCTACCGGCACGCATTTGAATGTCCTACGGATTTATAGTACTCAACGATCTGCGCCTTTAGTTGTTGATCCACGAATTTAGCTACTTGAATAATTCTTTGAACTTGAATTTACTTTACCCAATCGCCTGCATATTTCGATGACCTGCTCTAACCTTTTACCTCCATTTCAAAAGATGGACCGCGCAATAGGACAACAACAACCAGACAGAACAAAAGATTCATCGAACTCATTAATTTCAAACTGCTCTTTTCTATCCAGACTCGATTCCGCACGGAATACAGGGCAAAGCACAAAAGCTTTCACTCGTTTCCGCACATAAACTCGGCAAGTTAACCGTTGGCACAACGCCAGGGGAATACCGTTGGCACGTAAAGTGGGTCGGGTGAGCTGACAGGTTCAAGGCTAGAGGCAAAAAATCGATCCGACCCAACGGACCCAAACCGACCGTGACCTTTTTCATTGACTACGTTGGATAAACTTGGATGAGGTCAATTGTAATATCAAGGTTGTAGGCTCGGCTGGTGGCGAGGGGTGTGTTGGAGAGATGAATGAGTTGATAGCAGCCAGGTTATTGACACGACGGGACAAGGACTGCTATTAAACTCTCGCTGTGGACCGAGAACGAACAGCTGTTCAAATTGCGCATCCCTGTTTAGGAGGGGTGTGTTCTCTACGTCACGGCATAAAGCGACATGCCCCAATCGATTTCACTTGGTATAGATTACTGTGGCGTAGACCATTATGCAAAGAGGCTATCCAGGTTCATGAATCACGATGTACAAGGTGAGAACGACATAGTGAGCGAGGGAGATGGAGAAATTTAAGAAAAGGTCAAAGGTCATTGTCAACAAAAAATGCATTCTATAGCAATATAGTATATTAGTACTCGAAAAAAAGGGTGGCTGGAAATTACAGCTAGTTAGTAGTAGTTTAAAGTCGATTTTGAGATGTAGAACAAAATAATTCTGTGGTAGTAATAAATCAGAATACATCGGAAGCTTCAAAGGTGCAATGAGATCAGTGGGCGGCGGTGGGTGGCGGGCGCCAGTGGGTTGCTGCCCACTCGATCACCCGCTCACCTTTGTACAGCGCCCGGGGAGCGACAGGGGAAGCGGGGCGAAGGGAAGCCCCCGACATTTTATAGCTTTTAAAATGCGTAGTTAGTATTTAAAATATATCGAAAAAAAAAATTACGTGATATTTTGTATTAGAATCTGCAATGACGAAAATAGGGAACTATTGTTACGCAGGGTAGTAATAATATTTCAATGATTTATTTTACAAAAAAACAATTTGTATGTTTTTTTTTTCAAAAATACTAAAGACCTATGATCAAATAAACCTTCAAATTTCTAAAACTCGAAAATGCAAGTTTGGAAAAAATTGGCTATGGTTGAAAAAAATAAACGTCTTAAAGAATTTCATGAATGTATCTTATTTTACGAATACATACTTAATTTCAAAAATAAGAAGTTATATCAGTATTCAACCATTTTCGAGAAATGCCCAAAGAGAATAGAACTCAATAAAATTTAAAACATAAAATTATTTATTTATATTTTTCACCTATAGAACCAATGATAAAGTTAAAGTCATACGAACCAATTTCAATGCTATGTCTTAAAAATGCAGAAGTATGGAGAGTAGTCTCTCCACTTCTGCATTTTAATTTCCATAAATTTTATGTTATATATTAACATGAAACACTTCTGTCATATTTTCATTTTATTTTCCTAACTTACGGAGCGCAAACATGGTCACTGACTGAGTCTCAAAAGTCCAAACTCAAGGTTTGCCAAAGAGCCATAGAACGCAGTGTTCTTGGAATAAAATTAATAGACAAAATCCGAAACTCGGACATCCGTTCACGGACTGGCATTACTGATGTGGGCACAAAAACAGCAAAACTTAAATGGGAGTGGGCGGGTCACGTCAGCCGCATGCACCCAGAAAGATGGGCACGGATCAGCACGCAATGGGTGCCTACAGAAGGACGTCGCCGTCGGGGCAGACCCAAGAAGCGCTGGCGTGACGATCTAGATGCCTTCAATATTAATTGGACACGAATAGCAGGAGATAGAGAGGACTGGAAGAAAATGGGGGAGGCCTTTGCCCAGCAGTGGGACAGTACGGGCTAACAAAAAAAAAAAAAAAAATTTTATGTTAGTCAGTACAGTTTTTAAATTTCTTCAATAGGTTCCCCAAAAAAATGATTTTCTATCTTTAACATATTTTTTTTACTAATCAGGTACGAAATTTTACTAACGAGATTTTCTTAAAAAATATATGCTACAAAAATTAAACAGTAGGTTGTGTTAGTAAGAAGAGAAATGTAGATAAAACATGGCGAAAGAAAATAGTGACCGGTTTTGTGTAAAATTCTGATAATTAAATTCAATATCGAATTTATTTTTTTCCATCTTGTATATTAATTTATCTGGGTAAACGGAATTAGGTAACCAAATTTCTGACTCTTATCCTAAAAAACATAGATAGACAATAATGTAGAAATTCAGTATGTCACCAAAACATTTTTGGAGTTCCATACGTAAGTGAAAATTTTCACATAACTTTTCCCAGAGTTAGATTTTTTAAGATACCGATTTTCGAATTTGTTCTATATAAAACTGAAATAAAAATTGCAACTTTGAGGCAAGATAATAAATATATTTTATATTACTATCAGCATAAATAATTCTTCAATTTTTGGTTGTAACACTGAGTTGTTTCTTATATGTAATAAAGGAACAATATTATAGCCCTAAGAGTAAATGATAATAAAAAGATAAAAGTGGGTATATCTATTCAACGTTTTTAAGGTATGGATGTGAGTGAAGCAAAAAAGTTTCGTAGGGATCGTAGGAAGTGGTGTTCTCTACCTACCCTAATGATTATTTGTATGATGTTTGTGAAATTAAATAGGATTATTTAAATTAATTTAAAGTTTTGAAAAAGGGTTCTTTATATCAGTTTTATCTTCAGTAAATTTATTATATTTTGTTTGAATAAGATTATCATATAATCAAAGACTTGTTACAAAGATAGCTTAAAAAAAGGCAATCGTTCCAAAGTCTTGGAAATAGTCGAATGTTTAATTTTCACTGTATTCATCAGATCATACCCTTCAGTGCTGTAAGTTAAAATGTCTACTATAACATGCGCAGGTAACCCGCCAGGAGGGCGAGACTGCACTTTATTGATTTATGACCCGGCCATCCAGGCCTCGCCCTGGAGGTGAGCTTTCATATTACGTAACTTCACATTTTAAAGTAGTAATTTTGAAATAGAAAAAAATGATTTTTTTAATTGAAAGGAGATCGGCAGATTTCGTACAGCTTAAAGTTTGTGTTGTTTCGTAACAGAATTTTTACCACTTATTAAGGTGACTAAGTCACTTATTTTTATTTGGGAGTATTATTTTTAGAAGTCCGGATTAATTAGAAAGTATTTGTTTATTTAAATAATAATTTTTGGTCCATGGCTTATATTTGTTGACAACTAAAGAAAAAGAAAATCTCATGAGACGTCACTTTTCGTCTGACGTCTACGCATCCGCTAATTTGTCGTTGTTTTGGATTGTGGTTTTGACAGCATCTGAGCAATTTAGCGAACTATCGGGGCTTCTAAAAATGGACATAACTTTTACCTCCCAACTTTTAAAAATATAAGAATTTTAAAATAAGCTTGTCTATCATATTAGCTACCAATTAAAACAAAAAGTAAACCTAAACATGACATTTTATAAGCTGTACGAATTCTTCATATAAACCTGCCGTTCACCTTTTAGCAGTAGTCCAATCGGATGTTTTATATTTTTTTGGTTTAAAAGCATTGAACATATTTGTAATAAACCTGTTGTAGAATCAAAATGAATTTGAATTAATACACTTTTAAAATAAAATAAGAATATATTTTTTAAAAAACATACAACAGATAAGGCTCGCAACTTAGTTTTTCGACTTTAAAAAAGTGGTGAGATTCATGTTAATACCAAGTCGGTTATTAATTTATTCAATCATAATTATTTTTTTGTGTCAGGATGAAAAAAAATTATGGGCCATGGAGGGATACTACGGTAAAAATGTTTACATTGTGTTTTCCATAAATTCTGGGATTAACCGGCAATCGAACTGACAAGAAATGTCAAAAAACCAACTCTCTCTTTTATACTGTGTGAACTAATAGATAGATAGATCATTAGACAAATAAACATTGCATTTCAAAACTGAAGAAGCCATCGAAATATATTAATTTGTGTCTCACACACATCTGCATCTAAATTGTTATTCGCATACCGTTAGTTAAAAATAACCATTTAAATTATCAACTTCTATTTTACTTGTCTATAGGAGTCTATTTCTCAGGACTAAAATTTAACAAAAAATTAATGTTCCTTTATTTCTACCAATAATGAGTATAAAAATGTATAAACTTAAATGCCTAAATCGCGAAATGGCTACCTAGTCCGCAATGGCATAAAAAAACATATTAATTCTAAATATATATTTTTTTATAATTCAATGATTGAATACCATAGTCGATAAGTTATTCATATCGAGCAAAGAAAAAATAGTTCAATGGAAGCTCCCTTATTTTTTTCTAATAGCTGCCACGGAAATACCCACATCGTCTGTGAAAATCACAAACTATCACGATTCATGAGCAGCCTGACGATAAGCAGACAGATAGATAGGCGGACAGCGAAGTCTCAGTAATAAAGTATCGTTTTTCCCTTTGGGTACAAAACCCTCAACACTACTAGTTCGTAAAATTCTTATTTGTTAAAACACACTCTCGGCAACTCGGCTTAAAACATAAACATTATCGGAATCTCTCAGATTTCGAATTTTTAGCTGACTTCAAAATAGGTTTAAGATATTTTGTTTGTCACATCGCTCTGTTTTTAAAATAAATATTTTTTTACTTTTACTTGTTTATTTGAATCCTTACTAAAGTTTGATTCAAATTCACGGAGCATTTTCGAGACCCGTAAAATTTTTAGGCTATCTCAAAAAAGGAGAAAGATTTCAATTTTTCTAAATTTTATGTTTGTTGCCTCAAAACTTTTTTCATGTGCGAACCGATTCTGATTATTTTCCGTTTTGCTTGGAAAATGGTACTTGCTTTTAAACTACAATTTAATCTAGATTTAAGGGGTATATTTTTCGAAATAATCCAAAGAATGAGTAATTCTGTATGCATTGATGGTACATAAACACTTAAGAATAACCAAAAAATCAGGGAAATACTTCGACGCATAGCGCGTTTCCCATCCTCATTTTGTTTATTTTTTTATATATTTTTTAGTTTCTACTTTTGTATACTATTTTGTTTAGTTGTATCATAGTTTTAATAATTTTGTTAATAAAATTGTTTATAAATATTTTTATAAAATATAAAAAAATGCCACGTATCATTTATACATGCCTAAATACTGTTTTATTATTAATCAGATGCGAAATTTAGTATATTTTTTTTAATAATTTCGTTTAAGATCTGTTCTAGGGTGCTGTATCAAGACGTAACATAATGCGCTGATTTACTAATTGGATCATAAGGCAATATAACTCTGAAAAATCGAATCTAAATTGGTACAATAATTTTGAAAAAAATACGCAATTATATAAAAACGACATCCTTAAAGAAAATATTGCAACAGTTTTTACTCTATGTCTTTACGAAGACCACTCATAATACTTTGTACTAATGATCAGATAATAAAATAAATTGCAATTTTTCATACAAGTACTCAGCAAAATGAGATGAAATACACATATAAATGTACAAATACGATGCAACAGGCCGGGCGGTGGGTGGTGAGCCGTGGGCGACGGGCGGCGGGTGACCTATTTACCACCCACTCGCAACCCCAGGTAGTATACACCCTGTATATTGCATTTACAAAGGGAAGCGCGGGTTGAAAGTGCGTCTGTGTGTGTTTGTATGCAAGTAGAGTGCATTACTAGTGTGCATGACGGGTCGATTGAGCTGTGCGTGGGTTTTGCCCGGGCCGCGGCCACGGCTCTGTTAATTGAAATGAGCTTTATGCGTAGTTTTGGTATTATTATTTTTTAATAAAATGTTTAACAATAGTAGCCCGGAGTTTGGCAACGTACTCTGTAAAAAGTATATTTCATACAGCTTTGAGTAAACTTTCGGGTATAACAAGCGTGATGTTAAGTATGAATGAACGATAGTATAGAATGTAAAAAAATTGTTCTTAAAATAAAAAAAATATTAGACCATTTCCAAAACAGTGTTTAAAAAATAACACATAATAACTGGCCCTGATATTTTTATAATAAAATTAGAACTAAATAAGCGAAATACGTGATTTATTTGAACTATCACTTAACATCAAGTTCACAAAATGATCGCCAAAGATACAAGCTAGCACGTGTAGCAAAAGTTTACTTGTACAAAAGATGAACGTACAAAGGCGAGAACCCTAATGTTAATGGTACTTTCGACCGTGACCCTCATCGCTGTACCGAAAGCTGTTTAATATTTATGAGCTCCAGCAGAGATGGGTCAGACATGACGCTTGTTTTGACGGCTGCGAGCAGACGATTTGAGAGGGGAAAAATATACGAAATTCGTGAAATTTGACCAAAAATGCTATCATATCTTTATATATATAATTCTTCTGTAAGTGTGTATGTCACTGAACTTCTCTTAAACGACTGGACCGATTTTGATGAAATTTTTTGTGTGTGTTCAAGGGGATCTGAGAGTGGTTTAGATTCACAATTTTGTCCGCTGGACAATGTTTTCTTAATTATTTTTTAATTTATTAGTAACGTGTAGACAGGACAACGTCTGTCGGGTCCGCTAGTTTTTTTATAATATCACGCCTGTTCTACTTGAAGGTGTAAAGGTATTTCATACAAGGGCTTTTTTTTCGATTTCAGTCAGTACCATACATGGTAAACAAACATGGTAAACATACATGGTAAACATACATGGTGGACAAAATACCGGGCACATTACCAAACTCCGGGCTTAGGGATTGCAATCCGGTCCGGCGGATCCGGGGATCCGGCGGATCCGGCGTGTTTCTAGACCTACCGGATCCGGCACTGACGCAACGGATTCGGTGCCGGATCCGATAAACCTCAAAATCGCGAAAAGATAATCCATAATATCATATTTTAAGGCAGAAAGAGCCTTTTCAGCCACGGGTTATATTTGTAGTTCCATCAGAAGCAGATTAGGGGATAGAACTATCAATATTATGTTACCTTAGATCTTTTTTTCAGATACAAAAATGATTGTTTTACTGATTCAAGTACTTGAACTTTACACTGCACTGCAGCAAATAAATGCTTTTTCTATGAATGACTAAAGTTGATTTTATTAGCACATATAAGAAATGTTTGATTGTTAAGTCTGTTAAACTAATTATCATGTTGTTGATTGTTGTCAATAATTAAACTGATTGTTCTGTTATTCAAAATAGTTTCATATTTTCGTTAAGTAAAATCCAAAAAATATCAAGTTTAATAACTTGATATTTTTTGCTCTAGTCTAGTAGGTAGTAAGTACTTACAGATAATTACATTAATAACTAAGACTGATAATTTAATTATATAGAATATGTAGTTTAATGTCAATTTCATTGGGTGAAAACAAAATAGTAATGAATACTAAAATGTTATAATTAAAGATGATATTATTCTTCATGATAAAATGTTTTATACCTATTATTTTTTTAAATCAAAGTAAATTTACCTTCAAATTCATTTGCCCATACCTCCCATTCATCAAAAATGGCGAACTATGTATATGCACTAAGCAGTCTCTAATCTGGCCGGATCCGACCGGATCCGGTCGGATTGGCGTCAATCCGGTAAAATCCGGCCGGATTGAAGATTATACCGGATTGCAATCCCTACGGGCTACTATTCATATTTTGCACAGTAAATATCTGCTACACATTTAGTAATGCAAACTGCCTGGCCTTGAGTAAGGCTGAATGAATCGTGGAGAATCTACTGAATGAAACCCTCAGTGATGCCGTCATTAGCATCGGCGGTGGCAACACGTGCAAACTCAGCGAGTGTCATATGATATGGAAATAGATATAGCACAATATTTTTGTGAAATAATATTAAAAACTACAATTCTGATATTTTTACGAGCGTTCATATTGCAATTTTTAAAAATTAACGCTTTTCCGAGCTTTTCCCGTCGGAAGTGGATTTTTTAGGACAGATAGATCCGTGACCAGCCCGAAACAGCCGGTACTTGCTGTACACGGTATCACCTAGATGCCTATTTTTGTTTCGCTGAATCCGCTTTGGTGTGGATAGTACGAATATTTATTTTTAAGTTAAGAATAGAGTCAATTTTTTTTTATAAAATAATTCCATACTATAATTGGAAATAAATATAAATCTAGGAATATGATGCAGCAAGCACGACGTGGGTGGCGGGTGGAACACCCACTCAAGACCTACGCAGCCCAGACGCCCGCGGAGGAAACGGAATAACATCAGGGTTCAACTATAAATGTTATTCGAAAATTATAACCAAGCATGATTATCAAAGTATTATAAACGCGAAAGTCTGTTTGTCTAGGAAACCGCTGAACGAATAATTATAAAATTAGGAAGGCATTAACTGACCAGAATTATACATAACTTACTTCATTTTCCCACATCAATGCGAACTATCTTCGATCGCATGCACTTGTTTTTATTATGTCTTGCAAAAAAATTTTTAAAAAATGTGATTAAGTTTTAATTAATACTAATTTAAAAACAAAAAGAAAGCTCAGCGCGCTACTTAATAACTATATAATATATGCAACTAACATACGTAAATAATTCCTCATTGTTACTCGAAGGAATCCGTATCAGCTGACAACGCAAAGAAACAGAGACAAGATGTTATCGATTTCGCATGTCCTTGAATAAGGTTAGGGGACGCGACCCTCTTAAAAATGACCCTGAGAAAACACGTCACAAAAAACGTACGTTTTATCGTACTCGGACACAAATGATTTTTACTGATGCATTGAAGAAAAGTGATGTGTAGGGTTAAGTGAATCTTTAAATTAGTTAAATAAATCTTTGTTTGCTTGTTCGCGTAAGTTCCCGTATTATCACTATTGCGATATCGCCCACTGCCTCTATCTGTCTGCGATAAACTCAAAATCTACTGAAAGGATTTTCTTTCAGTTTTCATTAATGACTAGAGCGTTTGTGGGGATATACGATGACGATATAATGCTTTAATGTTAATTAAAATTATATTTAATTAACAAAAAAAATCCTATACTGTCGTGTAGGACGAGGGCAACATGTTACTTTTCTTGTGTACCAAGACCAAGTCTTATCTAAATAAAGTAGAATTTAAATAAATAATTACACTGGAATAGCCTGAGCGAGGCCGGGAGTATTATGCTACAAGAAAATCTTCTAGCAAGACATCTTAAACTTAAAAATTCTGTAGGACCCTTTAGCTTCGGTAAATATCAATTATGGGTAGTAATAAAATAATTCACATAGATGATTATTTAGGAAGCTTCGCGGTATAAAAACTTTCCAGCCGGCATTAAACACGTGAAACATGAAGGGTGAGTGCGCAACCTGTGTGCGTGTGTCTGTATAAGAGTGCACTATGCCGTAAAAGGGTTGCAAAAGTGTGTAAAAGGGTTGCAAATTTGGATCGATTGAGCTAAATACCCGGGCGAGTGTCTGGGCCGCGTATCGCGACAAGCATTATGTACATTCATAAATATGTTATGGTAAAAAATATTGTCTCGACGAACGGAACGCCGTGGTTAATTTTTTGTTTAATGAACATGAGATTATATTCTAAGACTGTTTCCCTACGGCATGCGTGAATGCAGGCAGTACGTAAAATAACACTTAGGATGTTCGAGAAATCTTTTTAAGATTGAGTATATATACAGTATTCTTTCACTACCTACAGTTGTGCTCACCGGTCGGTAAACGATCTGTGGGTTAAGCACGCGGTCATTCTGATGGGTGACCGCATAGTGGTATTTGAACTGAGCGTCTCCGTGCTTCGGAGGGATCATAAAAAGTCGTTTCCGGTTGTTGTCAATTAAAACAACAGTCGTTAAGCCATGTCAAAGGCCTTACCGGCGGCTTGCAAAACTTTGGCACTAGGTTCACCACTAACTGTTCCGCCCAGGGATGACTGGGCGGGTGACTTGGACGGCTTGGTAGCTATAGTCTCCCCGGCCGCCGTCGGAGTTCAGCCCCTCGTTACCACAGCGAGGGGCCATGGTTATGTGGCGGTCACATGGGGAGACATCGTCGTCGTCGGCGTCTATTTCTCACCAAACCGGAGCTTGGCCGAATTCGAGGCATTTCTTGCGGGACTTGGGACCGTGGTCGGCCGTGATAGGTCTCGCCCCGCCTTGGTCCTCGGGGACTTCAATGCCAAATCAACGGCTTGGGGTTCCCCGTCCACGGACGCGCGGGGCAGGGAAGTCGAAGACTGGATGGCGGCCACGGGCCTTGTTGTTTTGAACCGGGGTTCTGTGAACACGTGCGTGCGCCAGCGGGGTGGGTCCATAGTAGACCTCACATTTGCCACCCCCGCACTTGCGCCCCGTGTCCAGTCCTGGAGAGTCCTCGAGGGGGTCGAGACGCTCTCAGACCACCGTTATATCAGGTTCAGCGTCTCCCCGGTTACCTCGGGGGCCTTACGTATCCAGGAAACCCCGGTAGAAGTCGGACCGCGCTGGTCCCTGAAATGCCTCGACAAGGAGGCGCTACTTGAAGCCTCCATCGTTGACGCCTGGATCTCGCAGGTGTCAGAGGAACAGCCCGTCGACGTGGAGGCGGAAACGGACAGGCTTCGGGCAGATATGACCCGCGTCTGTGATGCAGCCATGCCCCGCGTCCGGTTCTGTCCCGGACGGCGGAGGGTTTACTGGTGGTCGGCGGAAATCGCGCAATTGCGCAAGAATTGTACTGCGGCACGCCGCCGTTACCAACGCCTCCGCAGGAGGCGTCGCCGACCCCCAGACGCGGAGTCGCAAGAGGCGGAGCTGTATGAGAGGTACAGAGCGGCGAAAAAGGCTCTGTCAACAGAGATCAGCAGGGCTAAATCCGCTGCCTGGGGCTCACTTTTAGAGACTCTCGACTCGGATCCGTGGGGCCGCCCGTACCGTTGGGTCAGGGGCAAACTTCGCCTCTGGGCCCCTCCATTAACCCAGAGTCTCCAGCCCCAGGTGGTCGAGCACGTGGTCTCCACTCTGTTTCCTCTCAGGGCGGCACACATTCCGCCGCCCATGGCTCCGCCGGGTGAGACGCCGACGACGACGACGGAAGAAGAAGAAATTCCCCCGGTGACCCGGGTAGACCTGAGGGTGGCGGTGCAACGCCTCGCGGCAAGGAACACCGCCCCAGGGCCCGACGGCATTCCAGGCCGAGCGTGGGTCCTGGCTCGAGAGGCCCTCGAGCCCCGACTACTAGGGCTCTTTAACGCGTGCATAGAGAGGGGCGAGTTCCCGGCACTTTGGAAGACCGGGAAGCTCGTCCTGTTGAAGAAGGAGGGGCGCCCTGCGGACTCGCCATCCGCGTACCGGCCCATCGTGTTGTTGGACGAGGTGGGCAAGCTTTTCGAGCGCATCCTCGCAGACCGCCTCGTCACGCACTTAGCTCAAGTCGGGCCGGACTTAGCGGACCATCAATTCGGGTTCCGCAAAGGGCGCTCCACGATTGACGCAATCGCACGCGTTAGGGCCCTGGCGGAGGACGCAGTAGCCCAGGGAGAGGTCGTCTTGGCGGTGTCACTCGACATCGCCAACGCCTTCAATACCCTCCCCTGGAGCAGCATACGAGTGGCACTCGAATATCATCGAGTGCCACCCTACCTCCGCCGCATCATCGGGGCCTATTTGGAGGAGCGGTCGATCGTCTACCCGGGTCAAAGTGGTTGGTCGCGAAGAGAGGTATCTTGTGGGGTTCCACAGGGGTCGGTTTTAGGTCCACTCCTGTGGAACGTAGGATATGATTATGTCCTACGCGGTGCGCTCCCGCCGGGCGTCGGCATATTCTGCTATGCCGACGACACGCTGGTTACAGCCCGGGGGAAGTCGCACCGCGACGCGGAGGTGCTGGCCACAGCTGGGGTCGCACAAGTCGTCGCTCGCATCCGGCGGCTGGGTCTGGAGGTGGCTCTCGAAAAGTCGGAGGCCCTATTTTTCCACGGGCCCCGACGCCGCCCGCCTCCAGGATCCAGCATAATAGTAGGCGGAGTCCACATCGACATTGCGCCGTCGATGAAGTATCTCGGTCTTCTTCTCGACGGTCGATGGGACTTCACAGCCCATTTCAGACAGCTGGCCCCCAAACTCGTAGGCGTGGCAGGCGCACTCTCGCGTCTGCTGCCGAACCTTGGGGGGCCAAATAACAACTGTCGACGGCTGTACGCCGGGATCGTGCGGTCAATGGCCCTATATGGCTCTCCCATTTGGGCCAATGCCCTGTCGGCCAGGAACATCGCCGCGCTGCGGCGTCCACAGCGCGTCATGGCCGTCAGGGCCGTGAGAGGCTACCGCACGGTCTCATACGAAGCGGCGTGCCTACTAGCTCGAACGCCGCCCTGGGACCTGGATGCAAAGGCCCTCGCGTCACTATATAAATGGCGCGAGGAGGCTCGAGGCGGAGGCTTCCTGCCAGCGCCTCAAGAAGTCGAGGCGCGCAGGGCGGAGCTCCGCCAAGACGTCCTGGCGGCGTGGAAGCGACGACTGGAGAACCCCAGCGCCGGCCTCATTACCATCGAGGCCGTGCGGCCGGCGGTCACGGAGTGGCTGGAGAGAGGGCACGGCGCGCTCACATTTCGGCTGACGCAGGTCTTGACCGGACACGGATGTTTCGGCAAGTACCTGTGTCGCATAGGCCGTGAGCAGACGCCCATGTGCCATCATTGTGGAGACTGCCCCGATACGGCGCTGCATACACTGGCACACTGCCAGGCGTGGTCGTCGCAGCGCCGTCAATTGACCGGGGTAGTCGGGAGCGACCTCTCGCTCTCGGCCGTGGTTCTGTCCATGGTCGGGAGCGAGGCAGCGTGGTCGGCCGTCGCCTCATTCTGCGAAGATGTCATTTCCGCAAAAGAGGCGGCGGAACGGGAGCGGGAAATTAACGCCCCCCTCCCATCCCGCGCAAGACGCACTGGGCGTCGTAGGCGCCGGGACGATCTCCGGCCCCCGTGACGCGGACCTGTGGGCGGCGGAGGCGGAACATTCCGTCGCCTGGACAGGGAACAGGTCCGAGAGGTGGGGGTGTGCTGTGTGTTCCTGGCATGCCCCCTTGAAGTGGAGAGCTAGGGGGGGGCAATCTCCATGCCCGCCCCCGCTCGAAGGTGGGCCCGCATCCAAGGCGGGCTGTCACCGGCTGGGACGCGGAGTATCCAATTGGAGGTACCGTGTCCTGGCCACTTTATGGTGACTATTGAAGGAACACCGTCAGGTTTTTAGTCGGTATGCCCAATAAGCCGGAAGGCCTAGCCGGCGGGAGAGCCCGACAGACCCCCGTTTCCTCCCTGGAGCGGGACATGCAGTAATGCATTTTCCTGACGAAAAAAAAAAAAAAAAAAAAAAAAAAAAAAAAAAGGTTCACCACTAACCATACTACTTGCTTACAAGGTGTTACTGAAAACAAATTTAAAAGCATATGAGTTAGAGGTACACCTAAAATGTCCGCAGAATTGTGGCTTTTAATTTTAATTATTATTTAATTAGTAGTTTCAATCATCATGAATGTACAACGATTTGCAATATTCTGTAATGTGAAATTCTAAATAAATAAATGTGAGGCCAAGTCGGCAAGTAAAATCAAATACAGTTATATGTTCATGAAAATCGCCGCTCGACATCGTCGCGCCTGAATAAAAACCTAATTATGACGAGCGGATACAAAAGATGTTCCCGATCGACATAAGCCGAGTGCAGTTACTGCTTTGAGCAGATTTTGTTGTTTGACAAATAATGCCGAACCGACCGTGCCGACTCAGACACATGTGTATCAAGCGTAACGCGTCTACTACGATTTTACGTGCCTTGGATTGCCACATTTCCGCATAAAATGCAACAGTCTACCTAATCTATGTACTACGGAACCTTCGACAGTTTGTAGATAATAAATGTGATTTATATAAAAGGTCGAGGGGTGACTGCGTTCCGCGAGTGCATCGTGGTGTGGGGTGAGGGTGCATGACGGATCGATGCAGCTGAATATCTGGGGACTTGCCCGGGCCGCCATCAACGCTCTGTTTATTTGTTACACCATTTTACATCTAGATTTAAAACCACTTGATTTTAAAACATTTCGAGACCAGGCGCGCATGATCGCTATCTATCAACTGAATGTTATGAATTATGTTGTAACTCAAAATAAATTGTTAGAGAGTTGTTTTAATAAGTTGGACGGGCGGCCGATTTCCTACTACTATCGAGTAACGACGAAATAACTTTACTATGGACAAAATCTTCAGTGCGGGCAAAATATTGTTGTCTAAGATAATTTTGTTTTTTAACTTAACTATACCCGAGCAGAGCTATAGACGTATAGTGAAGTGTAAGTAAAATTTATGAAGGAAAGCTTTATTATTTCAACATTTTCCTAATCTTGTCGAAAAAAAAATGGACGGGGGTAAAGTGGATAATAATATCTAACATCTGTGATAGATTTCATTAGTGCAGTGTGTATTTTTAGGTTAGCCAGATATAAGGTTAAACATTTTTCTTTTATTTTAGTTATTTTCTGATCATACACTTACATCAACATCGCACACAAATATAATTTCATAAAAAAAACGAATCAGATTATTTTCAACTAGTTTTCAGTACTAAACGCTCGTTTCGAATCAAGTCGCCACTCGGTTATGGTAAGTATAGAAAATCGAAATACAGTATGATAGGGTACACACACTATGTACGATAAAAAATTTAATTATGTCAAAAAAAAACTACTTTTGGTCAACAGGCCGTAACTTCGAGAGAAATGGTCGTACAGGAAGTAAAGAAAAAGAAAATTGTAGCTCTAAGTGTCTAGTTTTTGGATTAGAACTAGAACATGTTGTATCTTTAGCGGTTTTTGAGTAATCTTAGAAAAACTAGCGACAAACTCATGGAAAGGTGTGTTCAGCACGTGACCGCTCATGCCGCCGGGAATGCCTATTACGATTGGCCTAGCCTTGAACGAAGGCAGTGGATTGTAACCGTTGTTCTGAATGAAACTTTCAGGGCTGACGTCATGTGACGTAGGTTAGGAATATTGTAGCGTCGTATTTCTTTGAGCGAGAAAAGATAATTTTTAGTACGAAAATTTTTACTTAAGACGTTTGCTTGCTCATTGCCAAAGAACACGTTGGGGTGAAGTGGAATAGTTCTAGAAAGAACCGTTGTAAAGTAATGGTAAATGATTTTTCTCGACTTATAACCAGTAAAATATTTCCATATTATAAAGCCGATACAAATGTACAAGTACCAATATAATGCAATATCGCCGCAGCGGAGGGTGGCTGCCACCCACTTAATAACATCCGCAGGCTCTCGAATCACCTAGGCAACGACAAGGGCGAACAGCTCTCAATAGGGTTCAGCATTGCAATGTAGGTATGAATAATTTAAGAATATTTTAGAATACTAATATTGTTTTCTAAAAAAATAGATTAATGTTTGGTTTCTCTGTAGTCTATGTACAACATAATGTAAAAAAAGGAGAGCCAGAAGCACGATTTCTTGGCGCTATCGGCAACAACGAACGCTTTCAACAACCGGTTAGTTAATGTCGTTTTGTATGAAAATATGATCAGCGCCACTAGCGGGTGCCGAAGGAACGAATTTTGTACTACGTTTTAAATGTCATACTTTCGATACTCCATAGTACCACTGGTTGAAATTTTGACACAGCAATTTTCTCAAAAAAATATACCATATATCTATACTAATATAATAAAGCTGAAGAGTTTGTTTGTTTGTTTGTTTGAACGCGATAATCTCAGGAACTACTGGTCCGATTTGAAAAATTCTTTCAGTGTTAGATAGCCCATTTATCGAGGAAGGCTATAGGCTATATAACATCACGCTACGGTCATTAGGAGCGGAGAAGCAACGAAAAATGTTACAAAAACGGGGAAAATTTTGACCAATTCTCTTAGGTGACGCAAGCGAAGTTGCGCGGGTCAGCTAGTCTAAAATATTACGTGAATTCCCAACAGTCAATATTTGTTACTACGGTATTCTTTTGATATTTTTTTTGACCAGAACATATAAGATACAGAAGACACCAGAGAGTTGGTTAAGTTCGGTATCGATTTTCTTTGTCCTTGAACGAGAAATCGGGGCCGCGACCTCGAGCGACAACCCCTCAGAGAGCGCGAGTGGTATTAACAAATGTATGATTCAGGAACATACAGTGTATCTACATTGATGGAAGAATTTGCTGTATAAATATCCAATTTAATTAGTCACTTGCCTCAACCATTAGTCAACCAGAATGTAACAAAAAACTATCTATCTAACAAAATAAAACATTTTACTTCTACTATTTGTAAAGCATGGCATTGGATTGATATGAAAACAGTCTATTTCAAACTTCGATTACTGTTCCGCAACACGCATAATAACCTTATTTCCACTAGAGAGTTGACATTGTAACATCAAATCTCGAAGTTAAATCAAATCATATCTATGCAAAATCTCAAGAGACTGTCCGATACGGAACCATGATTTATAGTTGAACAAACATTGTACGTGGAAGCGTGGGGTGGCTGCAGCTATGTGCGTCTGTATATAATTGCAGGGGGTGCAAGGACGGATCGATGCAGCCAAATATCCAGGGCTCGCCGGGCCGCGGCTTGCAACGAGATCGGATTATGCATACACAGATTACATAGGGGAATAAGCAGCCTCTCTGTATCAGACGCATTAAAATGGATAGTAGATTGGACATAACTTGTATGTGTATGTACAAGTTATGGCCAGATTCAGATAATACAATGTTGATCAAATACATGGTTTAGGATATATGCGTATGAATATATTCTTATTGGCTCTATTGCCGAACTAGCGGTAAATTCATGTAAGTAACTGTTCTTAGAAAATCATAAGTGTTTAATGTATTTGACATAAATGAATGATTTTAATGCTTTGATTTTCCTCCCCGAAAATACTGTACTGCTCTCAAAAAGTGCAAGTTTGAACCTACAACGAAAGTGAAACAATTTGCACACACTCCACTTGGCAAGCTTCCAGATTTTTTTATTAAGAGAAAGTGTAGCATATATTATGCGAGTCTGTCTGAAGTAAGCTAAAGTCTTAGCACTGGTGGCTTACCCACGAATCCATACCATGATTGTTTTATCACTTTTATGAAATCCCATAGATTTCCGAAATAACTTTTCATGAACATATTTCTAATTACTGATTAAAAATAAATTGGAATCAAGGACTATTTTCAAAACCGATTACGAACGATCACCTAACGATGTTTTAATTTTTGATTTAAGTTCTTTTCAAAGTTTTCATAAATATTTAAAAAATATCTTCCTTCTTAATACCAAAAAACTCATACCACTGCGTCCACTGGTATTAATTAATTATCACAGATATAATTAAGCATTTCTATTCCGAACGAATACCACTCATAAACGAATCCCAAAATTTGTAAAATGGTATGAAGTTACAGTCAGTAATAAAATGTGCTGTGAAATTTGATTTTAAGTATATATTTCAATCAAAATCAGTCTTTTAATAAGACTGATTTTGATTGACATGTATGATATGTTTAAGTGTAGTAGGAAATAATTGCACAAATATCATTATATTAAACTAGCTGACTCGCGCAACTTCGCTTGCGTCACATGAGAGAGAATGGGTCAGAATTTTCCTCGTTTTTGTTTCCTTTTTTACTGGTACTCTACTCCTATTGGTCTTAGCGTAATGATATATAGCCTAAATAGCTTTCCTCGAAGAATGGGCTAATAAAATATTTTTTCAAATCGAACCAGTCGTTCCTGAGATTAGCGCGTTCAAACAAACAAACTCTTCAGCTTTATAATATTATAGTATTATAATGTATAGCAAGACAGAGAGTGACATACACTATTTTAAGTATTAATACTATAATTAGTGACTGTAATTTTAGATGTAAGTGTGTGATAAATAAATAAATAAAAAAAAAAATGTTTGCCATCGACACGCTAAGAAGAAGAAGCTTTATAATATTAGTATAGATTATGAAAAAGCAAAATAAATGTTTTCTGTACCTCTGTACTGTTGGTATTCGTTCGGAATAGAAATTCACTGGGATAATTAAGTAATACCAGTGGTATTAGTTGTTTGGTATTAAATAGGAATAGGTCGCAAATACAATGTCGCAAACATGTGATAATTATTTGAGTATTTATCATATTAATTTTATAAAATAAAAACCGTAAGTACTTGGTATTATAGTAAGGGTTCATGACTGTTTTCTTTAACAAATAAGAATTACCCAAAATCCGAGTTCTTTTATTAACATTTGTAAATACATAGGATGAACACAAGTATATGCCAAAAGGTGACGAAAGCAAGCCCCCAAAGTGATGAGACTTGTGACCAAGACCGTAATATTTATGAAGCAGTCCTTAGTGGTTTGGGGACGTTCATCTTTATACAGTTGATACACTTGATTTCAGAAGGAAAACATTTCCTCGTAATAAATGCGCACCGTGTATCGATAGAACTTATTAACTATATTAATTTAGAACAACTGATTTCTTGGGTTCAATTCCCGGGTCGGGCGAGCTATCATTAATCGTTACTAATTTATATTAGACTAGCTGACCCGCGCAACTTCGTTTGCGTCCAATAAGAGAGAATGAGTCAGAATTTTTCACGTTTTTGTAACACTTTTTTACTGTTACTCTGCTCCTATTGGTCGTAGCGTGATGATATAAAATATGCTTTTTTTCACGAAAAGTATTCTTAAAATTATTTATATCTCTTAATATAACGAAGTCGCGCTAAGGCATATCCGTCATTAAAACAGTTGCCATGACAACGGAATTTTGTTAATTCAATGTCATTATAATGTTGATTATTCGCGACTTGGTTCGTCACCTGAATTTTCCCGGGAAATGCGTCATTTTCCCGGGGTAAAAAGTAGCCTATGTCCTTTCTCGGGTATCAAAATATCTCCATACCAAATTTCATGCAAATTGGTTCAGTAGTTTAAACGTGATTGAGTAGCAGACAGACAGACAGACAGACAGACAGACAGACAGACAGAGTTACTTTCGCATTTATAATAATAGTATGGATTATTCTCAATTGTTGCCGGAGTTTTGTAGCGTGCCCGGAATATAGCAATTATATTATGGCGTACCACGGATGCAATATATGCACCACTGCCTTCACCTACGGGTACAACAAGCATGTTATTATGTAAGTATGTAAAAGTTTATTAAATATCATTTATTTTATGTTTAACAGCGCGAGATGCGTATGTAGAGGTACAAATATGACGCAAAAGCACGGGCGGCGAGGGGTGGTTGGGTGGCTGTATGTCCGTAGGCGAATGCATCCCGTTGGGTGGAGGTGAGCGTGCACCAACTAATCGATACAGCTGAAATCAGAGCTCTTGCCCGGGCCCCGAGCTGACTGATTTTACATTATTATAAACCTTTGAGTTTCCGTCATACAAGTTTTAATAATGAGAAGTAGACTAAACTAGACCTGATTTCACCAGTTCTGATAAAGTCTCGGTTAGCGTATTAAGCGGAATTTTGACAAATTTCATATTTTTTTTATCACTTTATTCACAAGATATCTGAGAGTTATCCATGACCCACTAGAATGATTAAGTAGTGTAAAAATAATATGACGTAAATAATTTTGTTAAAAGATTTATGCATTTTTTTTAAAGACAACTTTTGCACTAGGTATTGCTCTTGTGTCGCGGGGACTTTTACAAACATACAAGCAACGGACACAAAGCACAACCAGACCCCAAACAATTATTTGTGGATCGCACAAATAATTGTCGTGGGTTCGATTCCCGTATGGGAATCTAACCCAACGACCTCCCGGCGCAATGGTTGCGGCGTGGTGACCTAAACCACTGCGCCACGGAAGCAGTCAAGTTATGGTATGTTTCTTTACCGCGATTCTCTACCACTATCGACCATAGATAACCGGCTAGCTATCGAGAAATATTGCATGAAAATCGGCACAGCGCCTCTAGCGGGGCCCGTAAGAACTACATAAGCAGTACATTTTAATTGTCAAACTCTCGTTACTCGATAGGACTAGCTATAGGGAAATGTGCTACTGGTTATCGCCTGCTTCTCTAACCCACGGTTTTTTAGGTACATTTAGCGGTAGTTTATCTATTCAATAGCGTTAAAACTCATACAAAAAAACGCTATTGAATAGATAAACTACCGCTAAATGTACTCAGAAACCGAGGGTAAATAAGTTACCGTAACCAAACTCTCTTTTCGAACCAAGCAGAATGAAGAACGAAAGTGTAGCTAAATGCATGCCAGGCAACTTTCTCCCACTTGGCAACGTTCCAGAACGTTCTTATTCAGGGACAAGTTAAATCGATAACTTACTGCAAAATCCAAAAATTTAACTAAAAATCTTCCGAAAATACTTTCACGCTGAGTGGTTATCGCTTATTTAGTAAATTCGAAGCAAATACTTGGCAATCATTTTTTTTTTGGTCGTTGAACGTAGTTAAGTATGATCCTATACCGTCAGTTGTAAAATTTTAAAAGATTGTTCCCAGGTCAATCAGGAAAATTATTCGTTTATATAGCTGGGACGATTAATTTTGAAAATACTCAGTTGTATGAGTAATTAAAAACGACTTACTCGTATTTAAGTAAAAAGGGTCATTCAATTATTTGTAACATTGGGTTCAAGGAACATTTAAAAAAAACAGAGTTTAATGCAAATTATTCTGAAATAAAAATTGCACTGTTAATTTATTTTGCTTGTTATTTTGGTTATTTGAAGTTGGACAACTTTTTTCTTTTAAGCCAACTTTTGTCACCTTATTAGAACCACGAAACATACATACGTAACCATAAAATTAATGTAGACAGTAGGTACTATGCATTTTTCAAACTGTTGTCTATTCTGGATCAAATCCGAAATATTTGAAGGATACAGCTAATGGGGATTGCCCATCATGCCATAGTGCGTTGGGCCTAGAATGGAGAACGCAAGATGATACAACAGTTTGTATCTTTTAGAATCTTATGTGTATCAGAAATAATAATATGAAAATTGTAATAAAAACGCGGCCAATGTTTAAAAAATAAATAAAAACAACAAGAATATTTTGATGATATTCCTCAATATATTTATGTGTTCAACGATGGCAAATCTGTCGAGATTCAATACGAATGCAACAGTGATCTAAGATCCAAAGTAAAAGTCGTCGTTGACAGTGGGAATCGAGTCTGTATAACAAAACCAGGTCGTAATAAATAATAGAAATCGAGATCATCAAAATGTAACATGACATTGAAGAAAATATTTTTAGTTTTGACAAGTGATGACAGTGCTGTCATTTTAATTAAAATATGCGAAATACGATATCTCCTACATATTCTAAAAATACTTCTTTTTATTTCATTACGATGGCGCTCAGGAGAGTGTATGTAAAATTCATAATTTATTTTATTAAAGTTGTGTCCATAATGGGCCCAAGATGGGCAATCCCCTTTAGAAACTCCATCTTTTTAAATTCTTAATCTTATTTTATTAAAATAGTTTAATGTAAGCGATATTTATTGACGTTTTATTCAAGTTCAATAAAAAATAAGGGAGTAAACTCTACTAGCCTATAAAGAAACCTTTAAATTAGTGTTACTTTATTTAAACAGTATGTTTACTTCACATAAAAAAGATTAGATAGGATGCCTTACTAATATCCTGAGAGAAAATAATATACGAAACAAACTGCTAAATTGTTGTGTATCGAAAACCATTAAAAAATATTTTATATATTGTCCTATGTTTCATTTACTTATAAAAAAAGAACCTTCCTACCAACATCGCGCCTGGTCTTCACAAGGGTAGGCAGACTAAATAACAACACTGGCGTCCTGTTTTTAAACCCTTGGCTGTCCTATTGTTAGGAAACAGTCTCCGCCCGTAATGCGGGAAGGGTTAGGCTCTAAGTCCAACATACAAGGGGGGAATTTTAACAAAACAAAAATATCTCAAAATTATTGTAATGACGCACATGGCTATAAACATGACGCAACAAGCCCAGCCTGGGCGTTCGCTGGAAGCTCATTCACCACCCACTCTGTACCGACCCAGGTCACTCGAATTACCTAGGTAACGGACGCTATGTACAGATGAGAACAAAATCGAAACATACGCATGTTTTGAATAATTTTCAAAATACTTTGAAAATTTATGGACGCTGATTACAAGGTTTTTGGGTACAATAGTTTAAGATCAGTGTTCGAGTCAGGAATGGAACTTAATAAAATTAAAAATAAATAGAGAATTTAATAAGAAATGGGATTTTTTTCAATTAGAATAATATTTTGTTAATAGAATTACCAAGACTTTGGTAACGTGCTTGATATTGCAACACGTTAGCCCTTATTACATGGAACAAATATTGTAAATAACGTAATTACTGTACCCAAAATCACACCAATAAATGATTTGATTTGAACGAACCCTTGGTTTATTTTATACCCCTTTGCCTACATCTTCGAGTATAACAAACAGGCGTCATGAATAAAATAAACAAAAATATAATAATATAATGTTGATAATATATAAAAATATAATAATAGAACATCATCAAAATAAATAAATCTTGTAAACTGGTAAGCACTTAGTAATCTGGTACTTAGGCAGTTTACATATTGTCCCGTTAAGTGCGCAAAAATTGCTCGCTGTTGATTGACTGCAATGTCTGCAATTTAGACTTGGTTTAAAAAAATATTTTTATTATCTATTTAACTATCTAAAGTATTTTTTTAGAATTAATTTTCTTTTTAAGTATTGTGAAAGTTAGAATGTAATACATCAAAATCGTACAGATATTGTACGGCGGTTTTATACCGATAAATGCTCTAAATGTAGGGGTCGTTGGTAACGACGTTTTGGTAGCGTCCTTGAATAAGAAATTGGGGCGCGATGTCTTGACATAACATCCGAAGGGGACGCGTCAGATCAACATTTTAAACATATTTGTAAAAGTTTTGGAAGTAAAAAATATAGAAATTTTAATTGCGATTTTCGTTTATTCTAAACTTGATATACTTAAATTGTTAAGTACATGTTTTACATAGGATATTCGTATACTCGTTTTTATTTTAAAATCATAATTCGTTACATTATAATCTCAACACTTGTCTACATAGCGTTACAGAAGCTTCCAGAATATATATCGGGAAGGGGTGGTTGCGCGTTGCGTATTGCGCTAGTGCATCGGGGTGAGGCGAGGGTGCATTTTATTGATTTACGGCCGTGGACAGCTATGTCCGGGCTCCGCGGCCGGACCGCGCCCAAAGCCTAGTACATTGAATTAATCTCAGCTCCTTTGATTACGCGACAGATAGGGGACATAAGCCTCTTACTGTTCTGTTTGATAGATTTGTACAAAGCCTCAATGGGATGATAAAAAAATAAATACATAAAATCACGCATTCTTTCCATAGGGGTAGGTAAATCGAGATAAATCGTATTATAATTATTTTATTATTATTAAAATTTAAATTGTAACACTAATTCTAGATATGCCTTTCATGCTATATCTAGGCCTCAACTCGAAACGCTGGTAGATTGTCATCGTAATTAATATTGTAAGTACCATTATAAAAAATATTTAAATAAATAAATTATAGTACTCGATTCGGATTGAAAACGAGAGTTTAAGAAGTAGACTAAGCAGAGACTGGATGATAGAAAAAGCTAAGAAAATAGCAAGCAAGCGCTCAATTGGCAATGTGCCAGAGTTCTTATTCAAGGGCAAGAGAATTCGATTCGGTTAAATACATTATGTTAGCACATCAATATTAAAAAATTAAAATACCAACTCTAGTCTGTCTATCACTTTTTTATGGATAAACTACTGAACACATTTTTACGAAATTATATTAAAGTGAAATTGATAAAAATCAGCTCAGCAGGAAAATCTTTTTTTTTAAGCGAAAGGGAAACCGCGAGGATCTTCTATGAATTTATTACCTACTAAATAAATACATTTTAATATTTAGGATAAGGATATTATAAATATTAAATTAAGTTTTCTAAAAAAAGGTGCTTCGTGTACAACCAAATCTAAAAAAAAATACACCCGATAGTTACTAAGTACGTGTGATAATAGTGACACACTTTTCATGGTTTTAAATTCTTTCATAGCAACGTGCTAAAAGCACGCAGTTAATGACAGAAGAAGCTGAAAGAACAGTCGGATTCCCGTTGTTGAACCGAACGAAAGCAATTTTTATTTCGATGCGTTAAGAAAAATAATATAATCAAAAGATGATTTATTAAATAATGTCTTTCTTTACTATGGTTAAAACATAATAAGTTTTCATGGTTGGGAATCAGAAATTATATTAGTCGATCAGTCAGTCAGATAAAAAGGCACGTATTTTCTGTTAATGATTGAAACTAAGTTAAATAAATTGTTATGTAAAAATATATATATTTTTTTATCTATCTATTAATGAAATTGTATATTTTTATTTATTTGAAACCTGTTTTTTTATTGTATTTTTTGGACCATACTTTTAATTTTTGGAGAAAAAAAAAATCCTTTTTTGTCTTTTAATAATATGAAATAATGTACTTTTCAACAGTCTAAAGAAAAAAAGAAGGACTCACTATCAGAATTTATATACAAAAATTTTTTTAAATGTTTCCGCATGAGGAGCTGATGATAAAACCAATTCATATGATATTAAGAATCATAACCAAAGCGAGGAAGCGCTTTAAAGAGATATTTATAAAATAATTTTCGTGGTGCAAGCTGAACCTCTGCACGAAATTTTTCTGGTGATTTCTATGGTCATCATCATTATCCGAAGACGACTTTTTTATTAAAAATAAATTTTATTATAAATTATTCTTGCATTTTTATCCTCAATCTTTGAAGTGGTCAAGGTTTATCGTTATTCGATTTAAATAATATTAACAGTTATTGTTGTCAAATAAAAATATTTTTTTTTCTTTCTGCTACGCATAGACAATAGCAGGAACATAGGAAATTACCGTTTGCATTTTAATATCCCTGACTATGGGTTTCTTAGCGATGCCTGTAGACAGAAAAGTCAAGATCATCAAAGAAATAATAGGACTTGACTCTAACTTCATAAGACGAACGCTAACAATATTTCACTAGAATATGAGATGAAAGAAAATAAAAAAGCAGTTTGAAGAGATTACAACAAGTCAAAATAAAGCGGTATTTAAAAATCAGCCTAGGCTTTGCCGAGTGCCTATCGGACCTCCAAAACCCAGTTACCTGTGTTATAACACGATAGGTTACTTGTCTCATGATAGGTTAGACTACTTGTCAGACTTTCAACTTCTGACTACTGGTAACGATTGCCGACACTGTGATAAAGATCTTTGAAAATGACGGGACCTACAATCTAACGTGCCTTTCGAAACACAGAGGAACTCGGTATGTAAAATGTGGTCACCCATCTACAGAAAAACCTCGCCAAGCGTAGCTTAACCTTATAGACCGATCCGCGCAGCTGATGTTACTTAGTCAATATTTAGTTGCGCATTTCCCTTTGAAAAAAGGACGTGATATAAATGACCTAACTAATTTCAATTATAATTTTAAACTCCTGCTATTCGTAATTCTGTCTACCCTTCTTTTATCTATACTCTATACCTAAATCAAATCAGCGACTTGGAAAAAAAATGTATTAACATAATTTGAAATCCGAGAAAGGACATAAAACAGTTTTGTATCCCGGAAATTTCAAGGGAACTATGCGGGAAATAATCCGTATAACTATAGTCCACATGGACGAAATAACTAGTATTTAATATTGAAAATTTTCCTATCACAACAAATATAAAGCTATATATGCAACAGGCGCTGGCTGCACAAAGCTCTCGATGCCCGGGACCACGAGCCGTGGGCGGTGGGTGGCGAGTGCTCTATTCATTTATACACTACCAATAACCCCCCCAGTAAGTACATCGCACTACCTACGCTGTAAATTGAAAACGGAATTAAGTACAGTGGAGTACAAAATTGCATTCGGATATTAAAATATTCAAAATATTTTGTCAGAAAGGAATTTTATTAAACTGTATGAAGAATCGATACAGAACATAGAGAGTAAGGTTTTTTTTCCATAGGGATATGTAGAGATCAAAGAACGCTACTTCACTACAATCTTGCCATACAGCACAATGGATGACTAATACAATGCACATGATCATTTTCCAAGACATCGCCGAAAAAGATCTACGTGTCTTTCTAGGGTGTCCCATACGGCATACCATCTGTTGCCTTCTATTACAAAAATTGTGGTAAAATCTACCTGACTGGAAACGCACATAGATAAATAAATACGCCCCTTTAATGTTTCACTGCTAGATAAGGGTCTCCTCCCGAAAAGAGAAAGAGATTAGGTCATGAGTCCATCATGCTGCCCAAGTATGAAAAACATATTTTTTATAATGTTACTAGTTGACCCGGCAAACGTTGTTTTGCCATATAAATAGAAAAAAAAATAGTGTCCCTTAGGGGTATGAAAAATAGATGTTGGCCGATTCTCAGACCTACTCAATATGCTCACAAAATTTCATGAGAATCTGTCAAGCCGTTTCGAAGGAGTATGGCAACGAAAACTGTGACGCGAGAATTTTATATATTAGAAGATATTTCTTATTCCAATATATCAAAGGCATAATTTTTCATCACTCTTTGCTATATGTATCACCAGGTACTACAAATATTTCTAGAACGAAAGGGAGACGAGGGTGACTACACGCTTGTGTGCGT
The DNA here is from genome assembly GCF_050436995.1 of Anticarsia gemmatalis. Classification (NCBI taxonomy): domain Eukaryota; kingdom Metazoa; phylum Arthropoda; class Insecta; order Lepidoptera; family Erebidae; genus Anticarsia; species Anticarsia gemmatalis. The sequence continues at coordinate 18,944,553 of NC_134776.1, read as the reverse complement.
CTGTGTGTAAGTGCATCATGTTTGTGTGCAGTGGGGATGCATGACGGATCGATGGAGCTAGTTATCTGGGCTGCCCGGGCCACGGTCACCTACAGACTGTATGAACATGAAGAAGATCTGTACACCATTGAAGAAGAGACAAGCAGATAATAAGATATAAGTTATTTTACTAATATTATTAATGCGAAAGTTTGGATGTTAGTATGGATGTTTGTTACTCATTTACGCAACATTTTTAGATTTTTTGTACACAGTTAGTTTATACCTTGGATTAACACACCGCATATTTTTTATCAAATAGCAATCTTTTCATACGGACTCTCCCCCGATTTCTAAGTACATTTAGCGGTAGTTTATCTATTCAATAGCGTTTCTTTATATAAGCTTAAACGCTATTGAATACATAAACTATCGTTAGATTTACCTCAGAAAACGGGGGTAAGTCATTGTGAGATGTTAACATAAAAATCCTCGACACATTTCTATTTGTATCACTAGGTACGAGGGCACACAGATTTCTAGCACGAAAGGAAGACGAGGGGTGTCTGCACGCTTGTGTGCGTCTGTGTACTCTTTGTACATATTGAAATAGCTGTTTTAAAAAACTTACCACATATTGTGATATTGAGTTAGTGGGTTAATAAACTAGTTAGACAATCGTCTCTTTGGAGGGTGATAACAACGAATTTCAAGACAATAAAAATGTTGCCTTTAAGTTTGCTATAATTGTGTATAATACATGGCATTATTACTAGACATTAATAAATGATACGAATAAAAAAGTAAGTGCTTTTACATTGTACTATCACGTGAACTCAACCCTTTTACACACAAGGAGGTGTGTCTTCTCGTCATCGCGTGGGACGTGGCAGATGTTCGTATCGATTCAACTTGTCCTTGACTGTGGAATGAGGGTATTGTTGCGAAACGCTTACGTCACTTTACGGCACGAATGCCACAATGATAGGAGGGATGAGACTAAATAAATGTAAGTAATTAGAATACTCAGGCGTGATTGTGATAACTGACTATTATTTGAGTAGAATGCACCGATCGTTTGGTTTGGTAAATTATGATAAGAAATTAATTAAAGGGAATTGTATTATTATATTCCTTTTATAGGTTGTTTTATTTTATTCCTATTCCAGAGGACGGCCCAAAACTAGATGGGAAACTGTAGTGCAGAAAGACATGAGTGAGTGTGAGGTTTCCGAAGACGATGTCCAGGACAGAACGAAGTGGAGGAAGACAAGGAAAGCTGACCCCACTACCATATGGGATTCAAAGCATGGAAGAGAGAGTGTATTATTATATTCCATTCCATGATGCGATGCATCACGCGATAGAATTGAAATGTAATATAAAGTAGAGCTACGTTCGACAGGACGTAGGCTATCGGTGGCCGGTAATTTTATGATAGACTATTAAATAGCTCCCCTACCTACACGGAAAGGGTGATTAAGGGTCAGTTTTAGTCCCCGAATTTCGTCAGTAAATATAAAATAATGAAATGTTTTATGGTTGCCTGTAAGAGATTGCCTTGTGCGATAAGGCCGCCGATTGTGCATTAGAATTGTATCCAGCCTTAGATTATAGTTTTTATTTACTCTTATATCTTACTGATACCTACATTGTGTACAATAAAGAGTTTTTATTATTATTTTATTATTAAGTGCATCAGGTTTTAGTGTAGAATATTATCAGCAGTAGAATCTTGGATAACATGTCACATGTTGATTCATGAAAAATAATTTTCTTTTTAGAACTACCGAAAGATAACTTGGGAAACAGATGTAATACTTACTATACCTCAATTTAATAAACAATCAAAGCCTAATTTCGCTCCTGAATACAGATTCTAGTACATCAACGTAATAATTTCATAACACTTTTGTATCTGGTAGTACAGAACTTTCCAGATTTCCTGTAATAGGGTGGCAAGGGGGGTAACTGCGTTATTCGTGTCTGTACACGAGTGCACCGCGTTTGTGTGCAGGGGGATGCACGATGGGTCGATACAGCTGAATACCTAGGAACTCTCCCGGGCCGCGAACGGCATCAAAGCGACGAATAAGCCTCTTTATGATGTAGGAAATGTAATGAATTATTTTTATTATTTAATTATGATTACATTGCCTTTATAGTAAAAAGATTGTAACAGTTACGGTCATAGTTACGTTTACCGATCGGTAAACGATCATGTGGGTTAAGCAACTTTAGCGCGGACATTCTAAAGATGGGTCGCTTAGTGATATTGGAGCTGAGCATTTACGTGCTTCGGAGGTCACGTTAGAAGATGGACTCGGATTTTGTTAGTTAAGATAACAGTCTTTAAGCCATGCTGATGACGTTACTTTTTATTTAGACACAAGTATGAAAACAAGGTTGAAAAATAAAATAAAGTTATACTTTTAAGAGTAGCCTCTCCAAACAAAATGAGCACAAAAGCTCACGTGCATTTAGTGCAAACGTAAAGCTGTATTCAAAGGAAAGGAAAACGTACAGTCTTTTCCCCTTTGGCAACGTTCCAGGGGATTTTTTAAGGACAAGAAAAATCGATACAAGCCATCGGCAACCCTAACTTCGCATACAGTGATATGTAAAGAGAAAATAATTAGCGCTTAACTAAATTGTTTTAGTTTTTATAAGCACATGGAAAGCCCAAGAATCTATTTACTAATTAAATCTTATAGCTCCAAGCCAGCAATATACATGGTGTAAGCAGAACTGGTGAAATTCACCTGAGTAAAAGAAATAATTAATAAGATTCAATACAGGTCTAGCTTGGTCATATTCTCGGTCACATTACCGAACTACGATTGAGAATCTGTATAATAAAAAAAATTATGTTATATGCACATAATTTGGTGTTCAATTCAACACTTCCGTGCAGACTACGCAGGCCGCTAGCAATCTCTTGATCAAAAAGCTTTTATGACACGACCGGAAAGAAAAATATGTGTATCTACACACATATTAAGGCCATCATTAAAAGACCTAGCCAGGCATTTAAATAAAATATATCTAGATGAAGATCGGGGAAAATGTCGAATTGTGATGAACGTAACCGAAGGAACTATACGATCGGCATAAACCAATTCTAGTTATTATGGGTCGACTTTTTCGTTCCGCAAATACAGCCGAATTGAATGATTTGTTTAGCCGAATGAATTACCCGATCGGCACAAAATTAACCTGTGCAGTAACTGTTTCGAGCTGATTTTGTTGTTCGGTAGATACTGCAGGACCGACCATGCCGACCCGAATATGTGTCTAGCAAAGAGTAGTCGTCTTCATATCGATTCTATTTGTCCTTGGCTATGAAGAGGGAGCATTGTACTTGCGTTGAATGAAAGTCTGACGTAACAAAATGTGGTCAGAAGAGGAATGGAACGCAGTCACACGAGACTTTCGTTTAAAGAGGCTTTGGACATATTTTAACCAAGGTTATTTTTATTTAATGACTTTAAGACTAATGAAAACCCTTAAAAGTGAATAGCCCACTAGAAAAATCATTATTAGATGATTTTTTCTTTTCTTTCTTCACCAAAAGAAAAATATATAAGAGTGCCTTCTGCTTAGGGTATCTACGAAACATCTCAACAACCATTTTTAATAAATAAAATATCAATTATCCTACTATAGGCAAACGTCCTAAATACTAATCACTTTTGTGCAGAACGTTACAAAACTTTCCAGACTTCCTGTGGTAAGGGGTGGCTGAGATATATTTCTGTACGCGAGTGCACTGTGTTAGTGTGCATGATGAATCGATGCAGCTAAATATCTGGGACCTTGCCCGGGCCGCGTCCAGCTCCCAGCTGATAGAACAGGCCTCTTATGATGTATGAATACAATAACTTAATCCCTCGTTTGGATATGAAACTTTGATGTGGAAGCTTAATAATTCTTATTAATACATTGATGACTTTACTGACAAGTCGCAAACCAGCATATGGTCAGCGTGGTGGACACAAGGCCGAACCCCTCCCTCATTACGGGAGGAGACCCTTGTCCAGCAATCGGAAATTAATGGGTTAAATTTATTGATAATACATCGATAATTTATCTATTTTAAAATGCTAAAAATATATACAAACCCGTAGTTTCTACCAACTACACGAACAGGTAACGCGATGTGATAATGATAGTTGAACTAAAAGTGAACAGCCTATCTATCTTCTTTGGCAAAAATCCAGAGCTCTTTTCAAGTAGTAAAACTGATACCAGCATCCCTGATGAAAATGTGGAAACGGACCTATTCTTATCATAATAAAAATAATAGCGTGGAGAAAGTATAATTTCAGATGAATTCAGTCTTTTTCAAAAAGATTTTTGAATTTGATTTTGACTTTGACTGATCTAAAAGACCGAAATAATTAGATTTTATACCCTGATAATTCTCCTGTCCATTAAAACGTGAATCCTAACATCATCACCGCATCTATTCAACTCGCCTTGACAGCGAAATAGATGCACTAAGCTTGAAAAAGGAATAAAAAGTCGACGAAACCTAATGTTACTGAAGGCAAAGTGAAGGTAAAATAAGAGCGAAACTAAACTATAAATATTAAATCAGAACAAACAGTGATTACTATACATTTGCAAAATGTTTGCAATTTTTTTTGCACTTTAAGCTACACAAATAATACAGATAAAAATTTATGATTTGCTCATATAATTAAATTTTAGCATCAGACCAAATTGCTTGTAAGAGTATAACAAGTATAAACAAGTACCAGCCTGCAAGGGGTCTACAAACGGCGGGTTATTTAATCAATTACGGACTACCAATAACTTCCTGCCTGTCTCTCTCGAGATAACGACGACGATGACGAAGGAAGATGCAATAAAGTGCATAATAACAATTTAAAATCAGTTTATATTTAATACTATATTACTGATTTGTTTTTACAAGAACGTTAGTATTTGCACCAACAACTTGTCTTAATACATCAAATTTCAATTTTACTACACGAAATAAACGAAATGAAACTTAATGATAAAATCTGTGCCTACTAATATAGAACTTTCCAGATTTCCTGTTATAGGGAGGAAAAGGGGTGGCAGCTCAATGCGTGAGTGCACCGTGTTTGTGTGCAGGGGGGATGCACGATGGATCGATGCAGCGAAATATCTGGGACCTTGCCCGGGCCGCGTCCAGCTCCCAGCTGATAGAATAAACCTCTTATGATGTACAAATACAATAAAATGATCATTTGTTCAGATTTTACAGACGATTCATGCGATAATGTAACGAAGTGATGCAAAATAACAATTTCTTTAAGAAAAAGTGTGCGCAAACCGTAAAAATAAACCAAGCCGGGCCAAGCCCATTCAGAGATGACGATGATAGAATAAAAGATTAGCATATAGCACGAGGTCTGTTCCCCCTTGGCAACGCTCCAGAGCTTTTTTCAAGGGCAAACAAAATCGATACCAACCCTGACTTTGCACGTAATAACGTCAAAAAAGTCCCCTCTTTATTTAAAAAGTAAGGAAGAAATAGGGAAAGAAGATAATAATTTATTCAATGTGATTGAATTCGTAATTCCTGCGATGTTTTAAAGTAAACACCAGACAAAATTTATCACTTCAAGAAATTTAATCTTTTTAGACAAACAAGAGAGACACACCTCTTTCTACGTAGTAGGCTTAACAGACGAGGGTGTGTTTCTACGTCATGTGGCAGATGTTCGCATCGATTTCACCCGGCCTTGACTATGAACTGAGCAAAGTGAGCAGGGCGCGAGAACGATGAATGAAACGATGACGTCATGAAATGTGGTCAGGAGCATCACAATGATGATAAGAGAAAGATAGAGAAGGAGAGAGTGGGAGAGAGAGTGGCAGAAATAAAAACGAGGCAATCATAATGAAGTGTTCGAGAAGAAAATTTATTATTTTCTTTATGTCGAATATTTTGAAAATATATAAGTTTTGCTAGAGTACGATCAATGCATATTGGTCATATTACTATGACTACAATCAAAACAATCCCTACACAAACATTAGTAGAGACCAATCTTTATCAAGATAATTTTGTAAATGTATAATTAATTATATCGTAATTTTCATATGTATTTTCAACGAGACAGGTACTTCAATGGTATTAAATCACAACATAAGTAAGTGTAGATGCAACAGGGCGGGCGGCGGGCGGCTGTGGGTGGCGGGAGACTCACTCACACATACAAACATGTACAGTTCAAATAAGCTTAACAACCCTCTCGCATTTCCTAGGAAACTAACAGATCAAGTACAGTGGAGTACAGAATCGTTTTCCATTAAAATAGAGATAACACGATACTTTTTTTTATTCATTATAATCTAGAGTACTCATTTATACCAAGGTTCTATATTTAATTTTAAAACCATAGTCTTCAATTCATTACAGTCAAAATGTAAGAATACGAGATCATCGGATGATACCAGATTTTCATATAAGCACAATATTATCATAATATATTGGCAGGGGAACAAATAGGTTTACCTAAAATTAGTTAGTCATAAACTGTTTTCCAAATAAGTGGACCTCTATAGCTATACGGAAGTGACTTCATAATCTTATTTTACGGAAAAAATGGGATGCCTCTACATCATGATGCGATACGATTTTTCTTGTCCTCGACTGTTAAAAGAGGGCATTGAGCTCGAACTTTAAATGAAAAGTCGACGACATGTTATGTGTACGAAGCAAGGAGCAAGTAGCGTTCTTTGGCCTCTGTCTACTCTTATGGAAAAACGGCATGCTTTTGTATGTGCTGCTATTTCAATTCAACAAATCAAAATAACACTTTTTCACAGCAAAGCAAATTTAAAAAAGACTACGTAGGTACGGCTGCTTTCTAATATTTTTAGAATAAATGCACTTGGATATTGAATGATGAACTATTGAATAAATAATCAGCATTATTAGAATAATAAAAAAACATTTATAATTCAGTCTCTTTGATGCGGAGTAAAATCAAGATCAAACGTAATATGCGAGTAAGCTACAAACACGTAACCGGGCGCGTGGTGGCTATGGGCGGTGGGTTAATTAATTTATAGAAAACCAACTAATCTGTGTCTGATTCCCTTAAGAAGACAATGGTAATGGTAATAAAATGTTTGCGATTTAAAATTAATTTACATAACTAGTTCTATTTTTTTTTCAAAATACTTTTTTAATACAGAATATGTTAGTTTCTGCAATAATTTGCATCAACCATCTTTTAAATAAAGATAAAAGCTCAATATTACAAGACAAGGTGATGGAATAAAATTAATGTTTAACACTTTTGTTCACAACGATACAGAACTTTCCAGATTTCCAGTTATAGGGAGGTAAAGTGGGTGGCTGCGTTATTTGTATTTATGTTCGCGAGTGCACCGTGTTAGTGTGCACGATGGATCGATGCAGCGAAATATCTGGGACCTCGCCCGGGCCGCGTCCAGCTCCCAGCTCATAGAATAAGCCTCTTATGATGTACAAATACAATCACTTGATCCTTTGCTCAAATTTTACAAAGGATCCGTGCGATAATACACCGAAGCGTTGCAAGTGCACATTATATCTGACCAAGTGCATTCAGAGTAGACAATGTTAGAATGGAAGATGAGCAAATTCTACGCGGTCTGTTCCCCCTTGGCAACGCTCCAGAGCTTTTTTCAAGGGCAAACAAAATCGATACCAACCCTGACTTTGCACGTAACGATGGCAAGGATTTATAAGGGATGCTCCCTTATAAAAATGGCAAAAGAAGAAATCAGAGTTTAAACAGAGATCAAAATTTTGATTTATCGTGAATTTTTATAAACATATTTCTGAATATTTGATATTGATGAGAGTTTGGGGGAGACCTTTGACCGACAATCGGACAGCATAGGTTTAACAAAACTGAATAAAAAAGTGTAAAACATTGTCACTCCTTGACTATCAATCTCGTTATCACAAACAAGAGAGACACACCTCTCTCTACGTAGTTAACAGAAGAGGGTGTGTTTCTACGTCATGTGGCAAATGTTCGCATCGATTTCACCCGGCCTTGACTATGAACTGACTAAAGCGAGCAGGGTGTGAGAACAATGAATGAAACGACGACGTCATGAAATGTGGTCAGGAGCTTCACAATGATGATAAGAGAAAAAGAGAGAAGGATAGAGTGGAAGAGAGAGAATGGCAGAGATAAAAACGAGGCAATCATAATGAAGTGTTCGAGAAGAAAATTTATTACTTTCTTTATGTCGAATATTTTGAAAATCTATAAGTTTTGCTAGAATACAATCAATGCATATTGGTCATATTACTATGACTATAATCAAAACGACCCTACACATACATTAGTAGAGACCAATCATCATTAAGATAATTTTGTAAATGCATAATGAATTAATTCGTAATTTTCATAAACATTTTCAACAAGATAGGTACTTCAATGATATTAAATCACAACATAAGTAGATGTAGATGCAACAGGGCGGGCGGCGGGCGCCTGTGGGTGGTGGGAGACTCACTCACACATACAAACATGTACAGTTCAAATAAGCTTAACAACCCTCTCGCATTTCCTAGGAAACTAACAGATCAAGTACTGTGGAGAACAAAAATGTTTTGTAATAAAGTAGCAATAACATTTGAAATTGAAAACACTTCATTAATGTTCAATACGACAAACATAGTAAAATATATTTAGATTATTTTTAAATCGGCTAACTTTAGCGGTTAGTATTGTGTTATTAAGATAATTACAACAACTTAATAGGGAGCATTGTATGCAAGGATCGCGTCTAACGGATGTAAGCGAAATTCAAATTTAGGGCAGCTTTTTCAAATTTACTGATCCGCAAGATTTATAAATTGAAAGTAACCTGTTTGACACAACTTCTTTTAAAAACAAAACTCAACCTTACACTTGCGTTAAAAGGTGTGTATTTTTTTTTTGCTGCATATGTAACAAAAACATTATTTTACGCTTATGTAAAAAATTGTAATACTGTAAAAAATCTTGCACGATAAGAGGTATGAATGTGAATGGCGCAAGGTTCATTTGTTTCTGTCTACGATTTCATGCAAATATAAACACATTTTTTTGTATGTGACGCTCTACGAGGCTACGTGGCATCAACATGACACATGTCCATAAAATGGTACAAACATATAACAGGGCACGCGTTCGATTTACGCAGGTTATTTATTTACTTAAAGACTACTAATATCATCTCGACATGTCTGCCTCGGAGAATGATAACAGAAAAAACAAAAAAGGATTAGAATACAAGATTGATTTTCAAAATTGATACAAAATTATTCAAAATAGTTTTTATACTGATTATATTATTATCTGCAATGATCTGCATCAACAACTACCTTTCAAAGGCATAAAAGCTTACTTTTACTAGACAAGGTGATGAAATAAAATTAATGTTCAACACTTTTGTTCACAACGATACAGAACTTTCCAGATTTCCCGTAACAGGGAGGTAAAGTGGGTGGCTGCGTTATTTGTATTTATGTTCGCGAGTGCACCGTGTTAGTGTGCACGATGGATCGATGCAGCGAAATATCTGGGACCTTGCCCGGGCCGCGTCCAGCTCCCAGCTCATAGAATAAGCCTCTTATGATGTATGAATACAATAACTTGATCCTTTGTTCAGATTTTACAACGGATTCGTGCTATAACACACTGAAGCGACGCAAAATAAGAATTTATTTAAGAAAAAGAGTGTGCGCGTACACACTTTTACTAAGAGCATTTAGGTCATTTAGGTCTATCATCGTCTATGATAAAATGGAAGATGAACAAATCGCACGAGGTGTCCCCCTTGGCTTCCAGACCTCTTTCAAGGGCGGGAAAAATCGATACTACCTTTGACTTTACAGGTAATGATGGTATGAAAACACCCATTTTAACCCACCAAAAAGAAAAATAAAATAGAATTTTGAATGATAGAGATAAGGCATTAATAAAGTTTTGGTTTAGCTCGTAATTATAATGTTTTACTTCAAGATAATTAATGTTCTTAGCACAAACAAGAGAGACACACCTCTTTCTCCGTAGTAGGTTTAACAGAAGAGGGTGTGTTTCTACGTCATGTGGCAGATGTTCGCATCGATTTCACCCGGCCTTGACTATGAACTGAGCAAAGTGAGCAGGGCGCGAGAACGATGAATGAAACGATGACGTCACAAAATGAGGTTAGGATGAAGTAAAGAGAGAGAGAAGGAGAGAGCGGAAGAAGGAGAGAGAAGGACAGGAATTAATTTATTTATCCGGTATTTATACCGGGTCAGCTAGTGTGTTATAAATTCATAACACTTTTCTACCTGGTGATACAGACGCGGGGTAGCTGCATGCTTGTGTGCGTCTGTGTGTAAGTGCATTATGTTTGTGTGCAGTGGGGATGTAGACGGATCGATCGAGCTTGATATCCGGGCTGCCCGGGCCACGGTCAGCAAGTACTTATGTTTATGCAATTTAATTTACAATAATTTATATTTACCTAAATACACATATGAACATTTTAATACACAGAATAAAAATTATTTTATATTCAAGATTAAATAATTATGTACAATTATCATTATGAATATTGTTTATCTTCGTCAATAGCTAGCTCAGCTAATCAAAGTTTATTATTCAGATGTCGTCGTGGGTAATTTTCTCAAGACGTAATTCAAGGGTGAGTTTTATCGATATACGCATCCCTTACATATCACGCGGTGATATCTTATACGTCAATAGATAAAAGAATCGAATCGTAATCACGTAATTATCGCAAATAAGATGCCAAAAATCATAATATATACTTACATTAATTTTGCGACTATTGGCATGATTTTTATCATATTTGTTATAATTTTCACAATGATCGCGAGTTCTTTTTTGTGCAACGGGGCTTTTTATGATACAATCATACATATTTTAATTTTGTAGTCTCCAAATACACGACAATAAATCACAACATATTAAAAAAGGGACGCTTATTGAGGGTTCCCATACTAAATTATATCCCAGTGTTTGTTAAAGTCCGCGGAATATGCTCGCCCCCTGTTACATAGAAGAAAATTGTAAATAGCGAAGCATAAATATATCTTTTACAACTCTGACTACGCTGGGCAAACCAGGTATGTTATAAATATAAAAAATAAATGAATTTACATAACTGATGCGTTTATTTAAGCTGGCTTAAGTTAATATTTTTTCTTAATTCACATGAACGCTTAATTCAAAAGAGGTGTCTCTACGTTATCTCGTAGAACATAAAAGATGTTGGCATCGATCTCACTTGTCCTTGACTATGAACTAATCGTTTTAGCACACGGTTAGCACATGGGGTGCTAAAACGATGAAAATGACCTCAAAAAATGCGGTGAACAGCACTATCGGTAGTAAAAGGGCGTTGAAATGAGATTTGGGAGTATAAGATTACTTACAGCGTTATGTAGTTTTTTTGCTTTATATGGGACTGACTAACGTTTGTGTGTATGTTTTGATAAAGTTGGAATTTTCAAAAGAGAATTTTAGCTTTATCAAAACTATCAATAACAGATTTTTGGGAGGGACTAGCATATAGTGTGAGTTGTCCCATAATAATTATAATCAGAATATTAGAAAAATACTTTTTAAATTAAGTTTTGATGTTTTTTATACTACGCGAATAAACATCACTACATCGTTAAACAAAAAACAATGCAGAAGTTCTACATGCAAGCCGGCTGTAGTTGCAGTTGATCCACTTACTTATAAACTACCAATAATCTGAACATCCTCTCATCGTCTCGGCGACCGAAGGGAGACTCAATTAGAGTGAAGTACAATATTGGTTTGAGAACTATGCAAAAATACTAATATCCTTACTAGTCCTACGATTTTTATGAAATCTTCTAAGAGGAAATTTGATTTAAGGAGTTCCTGGTTTAGTAACAACAGCCGCGCGGATCGATCTCTGAGGTTAAGCTACGCTTGCCGAGTTTATTCGGTGCATGGGTATACATGCAAGCATATACATACATTGCGAGTTCCTCGTAGATAAATGGTGGATACGTTATGTGAGGGGTATGTGTTAACCAAGGTAACTAACTAACTAACTAACTTGTGTAGGTCCGATAGGCAGTACTCTATTTAAAATACTGGTATTTAGCTGCATCCGGTGTAACTGGAAGCCGACTCCAACACATTTGGAACGAAGGCTAGGCTGATTGATGTAAGAGGATATTTTAAACGAGTGGTTTGAAGAAAGGCTGAGCTGATTGATTTTAAACAACATGAAATAACATTAAACCTACACATACATTAGACATAATTATTGGTACTCGGTACGATAGAAGCTTCCAGAATTCTATAATTTATAAACAAATGTAAAGGCGGTGGGAGATAGCCGAGCAGCAAGAAGTGGGCAGGAGGGCGGTTTGTGTTGCTGTGTATATGTGAGGTCACTAGTGTGAGTAGACGCACTATCTCCCTAGGCTTTATTTAGCTCGTCGTGGTGCCTGGATATCCGGGCACCGTGATTGAGCCGCGCCTGTCTATAAGATCATAGCGCGATTCTCACAGCCGGTACTATCGAGTATCGAAAATTTGACATTTAACATATACTGCCAAATTAGTTCCTACAACGGCCGTTAGAGGCGCTGATCGGATATTCTCACAAAATTTCTCGATAACTAGCCGGTTATCGGTAGTCGATAGTAGTAGAGAATCGAGCTTCTGCTTTCGATCATTATAAAAATTTCCACTGATCAGGCATATATACCTCTTATCGCTCATTACGATGCACTGATATGGGAAATCTACACAATGCGATACAATTTTATGCTCGTTAATTTGAAGATGCAAACATAAATATCATCACTCGATTAGGAATCATAAAAAAATTTCAAATGTTTTACAAGAGGGCGTGAAATCGTCTTATTAACAAGGGTCGTCTAAGATAGAAATATACAAATAAAATGTACAATAATAGTTTATTTTGGTAGTCGTATGTAGGAGTTTATAATGAAGTCTATAAAAATACGAGTCCTCAGTACAAAGATGTAACGAGTAGAATAATGACATTATTATTAATTATAGATTTTGTAAATTAATACTTATTCGTGTCTATAACGGGCCGCAAATCACTGGGTAGCATTTCTCTTTTTTGCTTTATTCTTAATATCATTGAGGCGTTACGTATCTGACTATTATAATTGTCAAAAGTGGGCAGATGGCCAAGGAGTAATTCCCTTTCCCAAAACTTTCCCTTTAACTTGTTCCAAACATAAGTGTTAAATGTTATGCTTTTATCTAGCCGGAAACTTGCAGAGAAATCACGTTTCATCGTAGCAGATATTAAGTAGCTTTTTTTCTTAAGACCAATTGAATTATAGCCATATCAATCTGGTTCCTTTGAATTTGATAAGTAATTCATTTATTCTGTTGAAATAGATTGCCATAATTGTGACCACACGTTTTGAAAGTTAGTGTACTTTTTTTACAAGTTTATAAAAGTTATTTACTTGTATCTTTTACATATGCAGCTGTTACTTTCTGTTACATATGCAACGCATATATATTTTCTGTGAAGTAAATACAAACGTCTGAAATCGAACGGAACTTTACTTCTACTTCACTTGTCCTTGTATAAAGACCAGCTGAAAGACGGTCATTGTCCTCAAACGTTGAATGAAAACTTTGGAGGTGACGTCACGTAATATAGGTTAGGGACGATACTTGAGGCGATAAAACGAGAACGAATTACGTTTAAGTGAAATAATAACATTTATATTAATAAACTTATTTGATTTGAGGCGCTCATAGCCAGTTATGCTCGCTGGTTGGTACACGATCTGTGGGTAAAGCAATTTTTGGCGCGGTCATTCTATAGATGTGATCGGATAGTGGTTTTTGAACTGAGCGTTTCTGAAAAAAACGTTGAGTTTACGTTGTATAAGATTTGTTACTTCGTTATTTTTGGATATTTATGTTTTTTATGGCATATAAAACAACATATTTAAATAAACTTGACAAAAAGAACGATTTTTCCGAAATTTTAGTTAGTGTAGTAATAGTATAAATAGCTGCTGTCGATCTATTCGTATCTATTTGTTTGACGATACTAAACGATATCATATAACGTCACAAATTGGGATATCAAAATTATCTAAAATATCCTCCATATTTTTTCATATAAAGCTTTTTAATATAAAAATTAAATCAAATAAAGTAAAACGTTATGCAACAGGGTGCGGCAGTGGGTGGCGGGTGGTTTTCCCGGAACTCTAGTCGTTCCTAGGCAACCGACAAGAGGATTAAATACAGTAAGGCGCAACACTGAAATGCATTAATATTTAACAATATTTTAGAAATATGAAATAGAAATCCTTGATTTATGCTTAACCTAGCCTCATGTAACGCATCTCAAATGTTTCAAACTTCTAGTTGCTATAAGCTTAAAAAGAATAACAGCGGAGTCGACTTTCAGTCTAACTGAAATGTTAAAAGCACGTTAATTAAGATATGAAATTTACGTCACGATTTCGTATTTTTGTTGGGATCAAATGAGTACAGAACATAATGTTTTAGTCTGTTATGATTAAATTTCACATGATTCACAAAAAAAAACGAATACATGAGCTTCTGCGAATACAATATCATTTTTGTTAACCCAGTCAAATTGACTGACTGTCTGGCATGGTTATACATAATCTGTGCGCGTTGGCTAGTGAATAAATGATATTGACCTTTCCGTATCAAACTGTCGACAGTGGTTTGAAACTTTTGATCACAATTTCAATTCCAGCTGTGTATTCCATTTTAGAAACAATGTCCGATAACGATTATATTGCGATTTTGTTGTTTAGGGTAAATTTCCCGTTAAAAACTATTGCCAAGTTTAGTTTGTAATATTCTCTTTGCGAGAATTTATGTATACGATGATAAGAACTCTACCAGTGCAAATAACTCGTAAATTGTCTGCGCTCCAGGAAAATTAAATTGAAGATTTCATAATTTTGTTTTTATATACAAAATAACTGTTTTTTAAATCTCAATGAATAATGTTCTACTGACAATAAACACAATCAATCTTTATATTTTCGATATCGATATCAACAATAAGTTGTGTGGCTATTGATAAATATCTTACAGCCTGTCTTTTATATACACAATTTAAACGTAAAAATATTTGAAAAAGCAACAAAATCTTACCAATTTATTTATCACTTGGAAACCGGCCGTAAATCTTATAACTTTTAGCATATGTATAAACAGTTGTGTGAACAATTTAACAATGTTATGAGTTATGAACGAGTGCATTCACTGCGAGTGTGGACGTGCATTGTGATGCGTTAACAGCGTTGAAGCAGTCAATTGAAGGCACAAAGAAGCGACGACAGCCAACAATACCGCTCAGAATATTGCCCATTGAGGCACTTGAGGCGTAAACCGAACTGATATGGGTCAAAGGCCATTTCAATGCACTATGATTGAATTAGTGTCAATTTATTCAATCAATCTTGAATATAATTAGAATAACACACAGATGTATATCATGGCGTGTCAAATTTTTTGATCGCGGTTTGATCGAGATTTAATTTAAATAGTACTGTTATCTGAATAGTGTCGTAGTCATTTAATTTTGCTACAGAGCTACATAAAAAGATTTTTGAAGTTGCATGTGCAGGTACAGGCTTATAAAATACCCATGTTTTGTGTTATTTGGACAGTGAGATATATTCGGCACGTCATTAATGAACTACTACTGTAAATATATCCTTACAAAAATAGGAAACATCCAATCACTTTTTTCTAAGCCGTGAGCTGTGGTTTTGATCGCTATTCGTATACTATTTTGAAGGCGAAGACAATCATGAAATAAAACTTAGATAATTAATAATTATGTTAACACTTTTCTACGTCACAGTATGGAAGCTTCCAGAACATTCGCCCGGGCAAGGACTACTGCGCACTGCGTGCAAGAGGGGGAGGCGCAGGGTGCACTTTATCGACCTAGATAGACGCTATATTTATCTAGGCACCATGTCCGGGCCGCGCCCAGGAAACGAGCTCAATAAGCATTATTAATCTCTTTTAACGTAATATGACTAAGCTGTTAGTTTTGTTTTCCATTTTTTTTAGAAACTAGTGGACCCGCGGTTCATTCGCATAAGTTACAAAAAATTAAAGTTCAAATCTCTCGAGGGGTTGATTTTTTAAGAACAACGATACTCGTTTTGATTTATTTTTAATCAAAAATTCGAGTATAACTTCATACATCGGGCTCTACAAATGATAACAAAAAATACCGAGACAATTATCGCTCATATAATCATAACAAAAATGTTAAACAGTCAAGTTATTAATTAGAGATTTCTATCTTAATAAGCGTTTTTGGCATTTCATATAGAATACCTCATTTCGTCTAGCTGCCGGCTACAGAAAGTACAATAACTGTAGCACATCACCGTGAACTCGATGCAACCAAGTTCAAGCTCAAAACTAGGATGAAAATTATGCAAAACGGCTGCAACCCTGTGCCAGTTGGCAACGTTCCAGACTTCAGGCTGCATTCAAGGGCGAGTGAAATCGATGCAGGCCTTCCTAGCGTACCCTGGTGACGTTTCCTTACGTCAGCATGATACGTAGGAAATGCTTGCCATGCCAGCGCGATTTTCTATCTCTATTGAGTATCGACTACCGGCCAGCTATACAGAATATGGTATGAAAATCAGCGCCTCTAGCGGGCGCTGTGTGAAGTATTTTTAAGGTACATTTTAAATGTCAAACTCTCAATACTAGTACCGTCTGTAAAGAATCGCGCAAAAACTAACTGTATAATGATGATGCATGAAATGCATAACATGGCATAATCGAGTTCCTGAGGGTTAAAATGCGAAAATCTGGTATTCATTCAACTGAGATCAAAGGAGATTGGGAACTTTACTGTGAGAATAATTCCCATGGTGGACGAAGATGAACATGTAAATATGTTTACTTACAGCGCTATGTTGTGACTAATGGGAATTCTGAGGTATGATTAGCTAAAGTTGCAAATATTTTTGTCCAAAAATATGTTTTCTTCTTTATCAGTTTATATTCTTTTGCATCGCAATATAACTACGAGTATTCCAAGTGAAACATTCACTGAAAGTTCACTAAAATCAATTTATCTTAATTTTAGTGAGGTGAAATTATTATTTACTTACCAAAACACTTTTAATTCAGAAAGCTTTTGTTTTAATTTTGAATTGACTTTTGCTTCATAGACAATCTGGTCAAGTAGATGTCAGATGCATTTAAGCTCGACATACATTTTTATAAGTTACCTTTTATTTACTCCAGACCCCAACTTTTAATTCAGAGAGATTTTTATTTTTACCGTTGCTTACAACAACACGTTTCACATAATCAATTAATTTACATTATACTTTCAGCCAAAGTTACTGTGTTTGTAACAGTGCGTTTCAAACGCACTAATTACTACACTTGCATTAGATTGTAACTGCATTCGCACTTAACGTTTCCTTTAGTCACTAAAGAAATATTATTAAGAATGTTAATAAGATTTGGTTGTGTTTTGTGTACTTTGACGAATCTATACTAATATCATAAAGCTGAAGAGTTTGTTTGTTTGTTTGCACGCGCTAATCTCAGGAACTACGGGTCTGATTTGAAAAATTATTTCAGTGTTAGATAGCCCATTTATCGAGGAAGGCTATAGGCTATATATCATCACGCTACGACCAATATCAGCAGAGTACCAGTAAAAAATGTTACAAAAACGGGGAAAATTATGACCCATTCTCTCTTATGTGACACAAGCGAAGTTGCGCGGGTCAGCTATAATTAATAAAATATCTAGAATACAGATAAACTACAAGAATAACTTGCATTTTTAATTTCATATTTAACTGCTTTTAGCGCATTAGTCATAGCATTTCTAAACCGAGTTACGATCAGCTCAATAAATACAACGTGTTTATACCGACAAGAAAATTTTCGTCGAGAAGTGACGTCTGAAGATTGAGGAAATAATATTGTTATTTGTTACTACTGAAACACACCTCTACTTATTTTAATAGATAATAGCTTTCATATTTGTTGTTGTTTGTTGTAAAGTTTTATGATTGATATATAGATATTACAATATTGTCCTAATTAACTTGATTATTTGAATAATATTTGTTTCTTTTTTTTCAACACTGCTCATTATTATGACATTGTTATTAATATGGAAATATTGACATTTAAAAAGAGCAAGCCGTGAGTTTCTTGCCGTTTCTTCTCACGAGCAACAGCTTTTCCGAGGTGGTAGAAAAAAAATATTTTGACGATTTCAAATACTTGTTAAAGTTTATGAAATAAAACATATTTGGCTTTGACTTTGACTTGACAATAAGTACACGATAGTAATGATGTATAGATGCAGCTTCTCATATTTTTATGATGTAAGTATTACAATAGTGATTATCACATTGACGTTGTCGGGTTTCTGAGTTGACGCAATAAGATGAGTATTTCTTGAGACTGATTAATTAGTAACTATGCCTAATGAGTGTAAATGTATAAAGTGTCTTTAAACATTATTAATTCCAAATGTTTTATTACTTGGTTATATTACAACATCCCAAGAAATTACATCACTACGTTTTTTTAGTGTAAATTAAAGCTATTCAGTAACATTGATATTACATAGTATAATATTAATATTAGAAATGCGTAAATTGTTGTCTGCAACGGCAAACTGATTTATAAATTAAATAAGATTAATACCTACGTTATAGAGCATAGTAAAAGTAAAAATTCATATCAAACAGGAAAAAGAGTGAAGATTTTTTTACATAGATTTCAAGCGTACAACCAAGTATATTTACTGTTATGAAACTTAATATAATATCATGAACCCATATTAATCACTAGCTGACCCGCGCAACTTCGCTTGCGTCACCTAAGAGAATGGGTCAAAATTTTCCCCGTTTTTGTAACATTTTTCGTTGCTACTCCGCTCCTAATGACCGTAGCGTGATGTTATATAGCCTATAGCCTTCCTCGATAAATGGACTATCTAACACTGAAAGAATTTTTCAAATCGGACCAGTAGTTCCTGAGATTAGCGCGTTCAAACAAACAAACTCTTCAGCTTTATTATATTAGTATAGATAAAGCCAAGTGTATGGCAGTTTGTTTTATTTTTATTTCCTAAAGTTTTAATCCATACTTATATTATAAATGCGAAAGTAACTCTGTCTGTCTGTCTGTCTGTCTGCTACTCAATCACGCCTAAACAACTGAACCAATTTGCATGAAATTTGGTATGGAGATATTTTGATACCCGAGAAAGGACATAGGCTATATATCATCACGCTACGGCCAAAAGGAGCAGAGTACCAGTAATTAATGTTACAAAAACGGGGGAAAAATTCACCCATTCTCTCTTATTGGACGCAAGCGAAGTTGCGCGGGTCAGCTAGTTAAGTATAATTGTTATTTCTTATAATCTTTGATCAGAAGTTTTCGTAATAAAAAGTTGAATATTACATTCACAATCCTTATGTCACTGACACTTTTGCCCATGACCCTCTTTTCTTCAACTGAAGGTTGCTAAATATTCATGAGGTCGAACTGAGCTTGAACTTGAGGGAGAAAACTGGAACGATTGCATCCGAATGAGCAAGCTGGAGGCACATTTACATATTATGTCAGATTGAAAATTATGTTAACCTCGCTCATGAAAGTGCGAAGTTTTGTATCGCATGGATGTTTGATTGCTGTGATAGTGACTAGGTAGACATGTTTAGGGAAATATTTTTTTTAATATATGCTGTCAAATCAAATTTTTGCGTTCCGATTAATAGAAATTGTTCCGCGGATTTGTCTTATTGGTGGTTTACGTGACTCTCGAGCTAGAGCATGTTATTTCCTGAAGTTATGATTTTTTTTATGAAATAAATAAATGAATGTTAGAATAGATTAATGTTCCTTGAGCGATAGTTTTGGGAAGCTTATGGAATGTCTCTTGCACGTCTGCCGTCGGGGTAGTGTCTAACTAATTCTATAATTTTTGTATAATGTAATAATAATTAATTTATATATTTTTTGTAGTAATATCTACGTGGTGATGATGAGATAGTTAAGAGAGCTTCAGACATGACTTAATTTTTTTAACTGTTTTATTATATTTTACCAAAACGCATACACGGATAGAAAAATGCAGCAGCCCAGGAAGCAGCAGTGGGTGGCTGGCGGCAGATGTAATAGAAAATGGCGGCTGTGGGTGGCGGGCGGCTTAGTACCTTGCAGACTAACCGACCGCCCCCCCTTCTCTCTCGTAACCTAGACGACGGGGAGGCATTTTTCTACCTGTTGATACATATAGATATGTTGAAAATCCAAACAAACAAAGGCGAAAGGGGGAAGGGTGGCTGTGGTAAGCTCACAGACGGGAACGAGATGGACGCATACGTCAGACAGTGTAGGGCTGACATTCTAGATTGTTCCTGTATCTATTTATCTAGGTACCGGGTCGCGCCCGGCAACCAGCTCAGTTCATAGAAATAATCTCTGCACCCCTGTGCGTAACCTAGGTAACGACAGGGGGAATAAGGCTCTTATTGAGCACAAGTAGCTGTTTAGTTCTTGTTAGGTTTTATAAAGAAATAATAATATGCTATTACCATAAACTAAAAAATACATTCACAACCTTTTAAAAATACTATACGAATAAAAAAAATTAAACTTTTTATAACCGGTGCACATGTAGCTTATACATACAATTTTGTCAGATTTCATACTTTAGCTGTCCCTTTATTCAACAGACAGGTCTGACACTCATTTAACTGTTAGACTGGGCGTAAGTATTTTCAAAAATCTAGCCAGGTAACGTTCAAATCTGCGTCTAAGTCTGTTTTAAGTGAGCAACCCTGCTGCAAAAGGCTGCGTCATTTAGGTCACTGCACGGACCACTGGAGATGCTCTCACTTGGCAACGTTCCAGAATTCTTATTCAAGGCTAAGAGAAATCGATGGAGGTATTTCTGACGTACTCTGAGGTCACGTAGAAAATATAGCCTCTTTAGTATAGAGGACATCTCGAGCTTAGCCGGAAAATATTCGACTCTGATTATATTAGACGGGATTCCAATGCCAATCTTTCGAAATAGTAAATAGTTCCCCACGCCTTGTGAAGGGCTATGGACTTCTACCAGATGGACGAAAAGAGGATCTTTCTAGGGTGCTAAAGGTTGCTTTCAAAATAACATATGCCCGTCGCAGACAAAATGAGGCGCCTTTTCGTCATCAAAACTGATTTAGCGAAGAAGAAAAGTCTTAGAGATATGCAGAATATGCAGTTCCGGCCATTACTATAGTATTAATAGCAGTATATTATTATATATCTTGTTATTATAATAAACTGCCTCTATGGCGCGGTCGGTAGTGTATCCGACGGCTGACTGAAAGTGTTGTTGGATTTTTTTTATTTATATCCAGATGATTCTCAAGAGTCCGGAGTTTGGTACCGCGCCCGGTATATGGATATAGGCTCACCTCGTAATCCATGGTCTAGCGTTGTTAATGCTGACGCGCGGGTGTATTTCATGCATTTCTGCCTGTATCGTCGGGTAAAACAGGCGTGACAGTATACTATAATAAAAGAAAAGAGAGAGCAACATTAAGAAACGCAATTTTTTTTTGTAGGTGCAATGTGTTCTAGTTACGGAGAAAAAAAATCGTAAATTAGAAAAAATACCGGTAAAATAACGCAGACAGTGCAATTCTTCGCATGACACAATTTTATTATCTGTTGTTACCGCAGTCACGTGTTTTTACGCGAACGCAACCCTGTTTAGCATAAAGGGGTGTGTTTTCTACGTCACCTCGAGTCTCGTTCATCGATTTCGTTTGCCCTTGAAGTGGAGCAACGAAATGTGGTCATTGTCCCAACACGCCGGGTGAATACTTCAGCGTGACGTAACGTAATGTAGGTTAGGAACGACGCGTAAATAGTCGGGAGGAAAACGGGGAGGAGGGCAATAGACTGGCGTAATTCTTTACGTTGATGATGATTATATTATAATTTCGGTAGAACGGGAGCTGACTGTGGACTTAATTTCGCTCATTAGGGATAATAATCCAAAAATAATAGAGTTATTTATCGATTGTATATGTAAATAAGAAATTTGATTTTGCATAATTTTCTGCATTTATAAAAAAATAATTTCATAACTAAAAGATTTTACATCAAAACACATGTAGAACTACAAACATGGCACCGGTTCGCGATGGCCGCCGGGGAGTTAGCTCGCTTCACCACCCACTACCTCCCAACCCCACAGGGCGACCTACGTATAGTAATATACCGATAGCAAAGGGAGAAGGGGGTAAGCCTCCGATTTCAAATTATTAAGTACTTCCAATGCAGTGATTTGTTTTGTTAAAGTAAATGTGCATATTACTAAATAATTATCAGTTTTCAAGATCTGCCTAGCCAAAATGTCTTAACCATTGTGACTGTCACTATTTAACAATACTATTATAAAATGAATAACTAAGCTTACCTAAAATCAAAAATAATAATTCTAATAAAGTAACCCTTTCCTACAGATACCCGTTATTAAGTTTTAATTATATATTTTAAGCATTGAATTGTAAGAATTGCATAAATATGTTAAGTTAAATTCCGGTTCCGATGTTCCCTAATACTGTCGCGCATAAAATCCAAGAATAAAAAAAGCACGAATTTAATCGGGAAGATAAACAGGCATATCGTTCCAACGTACCCCAAATGTTTTGAGGTCGGTGTTATCGATTTGGTTTGTCCTTGAACGAGACCCAAGGGACGTGACCTCTTTGGTCGGATCCCGTCGGAACCGCGTCACAACAACATCAGCTGAGAACCTTTGTTGTTATTACTTCTCTGAGTTGCGTATTTGGGTGAAATTCACCTTGCTCGAATTTTATTAATGGTCGTAATATATATTTTTTTTAGGTTTGTATATAAACATAATATGACGCCTGTTATACCAGCAAGTTTAATCAGGGGTGTATGAAATACAGCCACGTTTGGCCATTTACAATGTTAGTCCCATGTAATAGGAGGTGAGCATATACCGGGCGCGGCACCAAACTCCGGACTATTGAGAATCATCTGATATAAATTTTTAAAAAATCCAACAACACTTTCAGTCAGCCGTCGGATACACTACCGACCGCGCCACAGAGGTAGTTTATTATAATAATAAATTATACTGCTGATAAAACTGTAGGTATGACCGGTGCATAATCCCATCAATCCCATCATGACGTGCCTTGTGATGTATTTTTCACCAAATCGGTTTTGATTAAGAAAACGCGCCGCGTATTGTCCGCGATGGGCTATGTTTTTTTTTTTAAGCGAACCATATCCCTTTCTAAAGATTTACCATTCGGCTCTCTCAAAAAATGGGGATTGTTCACTTTTTTTAACGTTACCATACTCTGGGAATTGACAATACTTATCTGTTAATAACGTTAGACTAATGTTATAGAGAGCGATCAACGACCAGTCATTACCAAACTCCGGGCTTTACTATTAAAAAGATTGTTATATAAATTATAAAATACCAATAGAACTACGCCCGACCCGGGAGTCCGTCCAATCCGAGACCTCATAACCGACAGTTAATATATTACCGACTATGCCTATCGCAGAGACAGTCAAGTTTTATGTTTTATAGTTTTAAATACATAGAAATGTAGTATGTAAGACACACTATAAATTTTGAGAAATTTTAAATGTTTCGGCCATTTGGCACTTTTTGTTGCAGTCTAACTATCGACTGGCTCGTCTGGCTCTTAATTTTTTAATCATATTTCTATATTTCTATCAGTCACCTATCTCAATGTTTATAAACGTGGCAAGATATGCCTGAATCAAACTTAGCCATCGTAACACATAAAAATTGCGAGTCTGCTTCCGTGCATCAATAACATTTTGCGTTACCTAGCGAGAAAAAATCTTCTAATGCAAAGCTACAATTGCAAATTTGATAGTGTTATGTTATGATGTTAGTTTGATAAAATTGTTTTTTTTATTAGTGATAATATGTTTCTTTCTACAATAGCGTTCAAAATATGACCATATTTTATTCACTACGTAAAGTATGCTCATTTCGTTCAATAACAATCACTTAACGCAGTTTTCTTAGAAGGCTCTTCATTTATTAACTTTGTTTGAAGTCTATAAACGTTTCTTCTGGTCTTTAGCAACATTAGTATTAGACGTCCGAAAGGCGTGCCCCTTTTGGCCGTCCACGAAACTGTAGATTAGTAACTGGTTTCGGTGGAGGAATTATTCTTCCGTGTACGTAACTAGTTTCGATGGAGGACATTTCCTTCTTTTTACGAAACCACGGTTACGTACAAGGATTTTTTTAATACTATAAAAGTTTTATTGTTAAGTACAAGGAATAAAATAACTGTAGGCCAAAGCCGTAGGCTATATATTTTTGATTCAACACTTTTGAACTATTTTGTTGTTTCACTTATGAATTACTCACATGGTTTTATTCTGTAATCTGTTTTAGTTTTCACATAAATATATTACATAGGTACTTAAAATATGATTATATTATGCTCTGTAATTTTGATTTTTAATTAATACAGCTAGTTTCCCACAAGGAAAAATATTTCTTTAAACCTGAACAATGATTTCTTTGTACGTAACCATAATGTGTAGCCACAGTTTAGTAGTTATCATAGTTACACGGAAGAATAATTACTCCACCGAAACCAGTTACTAATCTACGGTTTCGTAGACGGCCGAAAGTATCGTGCCGATGAGCCGTGCTGTGAGACAAGGTAATTTAATTTTGAACCTACATATATTGGCTTTATACTCGTAAGTAATGTAGATTTTTTAAATAAACCTAGAATAACCTGACAGTGTACCATAATATACTATCACTCTGAAAGAGAGATTTTCAGGGTAACAGACTCTGAAAACTTTCTGAATTTTCGTTATTTTACTGTATTCACATAATAAATTGCAGAATGTAGTCGGATCCTCACGGGCGTCAGTTCACCCCCAATTAACAACAAGATTTGTCTATACACTAGATGATCATGCACCAATTGATGATGTGGAATGATTTGAAAAATATTAGGAATTTTACAACAATTCATTTTCACCGCGATATCTTCAAAAGGAAGATTTTTATCTTGAAAGAAGAAGGCAAGGGAATATTTCAATAATAATTATTAAAATTAATAATTTAAGAATTACGCTTGGCGTTTGGTTATTTACTTATTTTTTACTACAGCAAGCTTAGATTATAGTAATTCGCAGTGAGAATGAATATGATTTCTTTGAACAATTTCTAATGCTATTCATCATTATTAGCCTAGCCTTTCTTTCATTTGTGATAGACTCGACTTCCAGTTTCACCGGATACAGCTTAATACCAGTATTTTTAGCACGGGAGTTGAGGTTTAATGTCTAGTCGGTGTATAAAGTATTGCACAAATTTGTAGTACTACCTAAAGCTAATTTTGGTAATTTTTTAGTGATGACTATTATGATTAATGTTTAAATATTGTGTTAATTTTCCTGTCCTAATGTAAAATACATAGTTTTGTCCAACAGCCTGTGACACAGAATTTTATCCTAGTACAGGCTCCCTAACTTTATAATTATGTACTATGTAATTGAAATGAAAACATTGTCGTCAATGTTTTCATTTTTGTGAGAAAGAATATTGATATATAATAAGAATATTATGTTTTTACAGAAGAGTTTGTTTTGATGTTGTGATCTTTTTTCTTTGTGTGATTTTTCTTTCTTTTTTATTTCTTGTTTTCAATATTATATACAGATTACTCTGTTACTTTGAAATGTACAATGACTGATGTTTATGTAAAATAAATAAATAAATATAAGACGTAAGTTAAGCATTGTACTCCTGTTAATTTTGAATACATTTTACATAGAGCGATCGCCTATTGGCCCACAACAGCCTAGTGACCTGAGTTATAACACGATACCCCTTAGTAAGACTGGTCTTTCGAACGACTATTGTTACCGACGGTCAACGGTCTTCGAAAATGACAGCCGGGCCCAACGATAAACAAATTTAATGTGCCATTCAATTCGGGATACGGAGGTACTTGGCATGTACAACATAGTATTTTTAATGCTATTCAAAACGTGATTAAGTACTTATTTATACAAGTGGTCGCCCAGTAGTCGTAATTCGACTATAATTAATTTAAACCATGAGTTATTCAATATTAAAATATATTATACGACATTCTGTAGGACCTTAGTAAAGATATAAAACGGTACTACCGTTTAACGTTAAAGATCTTTGTCAGTACCCTATGTACATAGACAAATGTCAAATGCGTAGTAGTTCTTGTAATGTTTTATTTTTTGATTTACATAATGTACTAAAGCATCATTATTAAAAAATATTAGCGTTCTTCTAAATAAATTTCATACTTTTGCGTCCGCGTATTTTTCGTAATAAGGGGTCCAAAGTTTTTCCTCACATATTCATATAAAATATAGATATACGAGTTAGTTCGTTCACGAGGAACTAACTCAACATTAACATCTACCTGCCGCCATTTTCTAAATGACACCCCAATCACGATTAGGGGGAGATGAAAGATGGCCGCCGGAACATGGCGACGACAGGATGCGCTCTGCACCGGAGGTGTGAGGGTGCAATTTATTGATTTAGTAGTCTCGCTAGGAATACATCTGGACAACGCCCTGCCGCGCCCTACTCGCGTACATCTAACAAAGACCTTTGTTTGAAATGTAATATGAAATATTCATAACGTAATATTTGTAAAGATATTTTATACCGTCGAAAGATATTCTTTAGTTTCCCAATAGATAGGCAGAGATGTTCATATTATAATTATTGCTATTCGATAGCTAGTTGGATGTTTTTTTTTATTATTTAGTCTTTCAGTTCAGATTAATATAAGTTGGCAGCACGACTTAAATTTATTTTTCTCGTCGTAAATATTTTATAAGTTTTTTTTAAGTCTAGGGGAGAGGCCTTTGCTCAGCAGTGGGACACAGAAATAGGCTAGATAAAAAAAAAATATTTTATAGAAAACATTGATAAACTAAATTATTATGGTAATTGTTTCCTTTAGAATATAAACATAAGCATTTTTTATTGTAACCAAAAAAGTATAGCGTCGTCTACACTCATCGAAATTAGCAAAGTTGTGTAGGTCTCAAAATTCTGTGATGACCGCACTGATTCCCAAACAAAACTTCATTGAAATACCCGTGTTATCAAAAATATATTTATTTTAAAAATCACAGAACTCGATAATGTCTGCCTAAACCTGTCTAGATGTGTTTTTATTTTTCTAAATCTTGTTTCAAACGTCGCAGCAAGGCTCCAACGGAAATAAAAGATGGAAAGATTGCAACGTCTTCATTTCCTTCGATCCCAAATTTACCAAACTAACTATGAAATGTATTGCCTATAAAGTAAATAATGTAAAAACTAAAGTAATGAATTAATCGTATTTGGTTAATTTTTGTCCTAAATTAAGCACAAAAAATTGTTTGAAAAAAAACGCGTATAGAGCGACTTTTCAAAGGATCAATAACATTATCCCAAATTTGAGATTTCACTCTAATTTATGTGGTTACGATTTGATACGCCATTTGTTTATAAAATACATAATATCCCGACGGGATAGACGTTTGCAACTATTAATCAGCGCATTAACTAAACTCTGCTCAAAAACTTGATTCAAGATTATTTATAATTTGCATGATATATAATAAATATGTACGGTACAGCTATAATGATTTCTGAAATATTCAAATAATTGTACATAAAGAAAAATTTCATGGCCTGGTTATAGTCATTTAACAGATAAAAAGATAATTAATCAAGAACTAATATTATTCCATCTTTTCCATAACTAAAGATAGCAATTAAACGATACTAACATATTCATTACATCATTCAGCACTCCCTTGTTACAAACTTGATGTATTAAAAATATTTATTTGAATGCGTAAAGTTCGAACCCTTTTTACGTGGGTTATAACACCCCCCGGTAAGACTGTTTGTCAGACTTTCAAACTTCTTTTGTTAACGACTATCAAAGTTATTTGAAAATGACCGCCGGGACCAATAATTCATCGTACCTTTCGAAACACAGTGTGTGTTTAATATGGTCACCCAATCATTGATCAATCTCGGCAATCGCACCTTAACTTAAAAGATCGATCCGCGCGGCCGTGGTTACTATGCCTTGATATTATTTATTTTTTTAATACATAAATTTAAAACAAAACATCTCGGTTTACTTAATTACTGGTTGATTTAGTAAAATACAGTGTATAATTTCGACAAAGCGAAATAATACAACACAAAACAAAAAATCATTTTTAATTGACTAGTCATTTGAAACCGCCGAGTAAGTACAACTCTCAACCCCATGATCCCGCGGTAAAGTATGAATCACCCGGCAAGAGGCCAAGTGCAGCGTGCCAGCCATTCATCACTTTCCATGGCCTAGGGTGCGGGATAACGGGCTGAACACATTCACGTTCTAGGTTCCATTCATACGATTCACACCCCAAGGGGTGAAACACCCGAGCGCAAACATCCATCACTTTTATGATCTAGATTACGAGGCTAGCTCGCGTGCCGCAAAATTTACATTAGAGGGGTGTAAAGACTGCAGCCAAGTTCATTGGGTGAAGTCATTCATTACTTTTAAACGTGGTGAGGGGATTCCGTATTGTGTAAAAAATCGGCCAAGTTCAGCGGGCCAAGTCATTCATCATTTTTAGCAAAGGGGTGTAAAGTTTATGAAGTTCAGATTACATTTTTCATTCATCATTCAATGTAATGAAGTGTGTTTGTTTTCAACAACTCTATAAACATTATACTCGTACATGAACATATTATATCGCGCCTTGTTTTAAAGGGTTGGCAGAGACGCACGAAAAGGATTTGCGATGCTTGTGATCTTATTTTGCTTCACTCAAATTCATACATCATGTCAGGTACGTTCCAAGGATTTAACTATTTTTGAGACGAAGCGAAGCCACTTTTATTTGTATTTACTCATTTATTTTCTTCATTAATCTACAGATAATTCATTCTAGCTACACGACCAAATTATACCTCTTACTCAATCTTTGTCATTCGTCAACTAATTCAAATACACTAACAGACACATAGTATGATGGCTACTGGTCTATAAAACACATTCGTCAATGATTACTTAACCTCGCTGACCCATTGCCTATTTCTAAATGCAAATATCTGTACGACACAGTCAACGCTACAATTACAAATCAGCAGTGTAGACAGTAATAACAAAATGTTGATCTATTCAAATAATACTATTTCTTAAGGCGCCCATAGCCAGTTGCACTCACCGGTCGGTAAACGATCTGTGAGTTAAGCGAACCTTGGCACGGTCATTCCATAGATGGGTGACCGCTTAGTGATATTTGAACTGGGCATCTTCGTGCTTCGGAGGGCACGTAAAAAGTCGGTCGGTAAAAGATAAATCGTTAAGCTACGTTAAAGGCCTTCAGGCGGCTTGAACAAATTTATCACTAGGTTGACCACTAACCATACGATAGGAAGAATACTGTTTCATGACCAAGTACCCCTTGAACGGGATTTGAGACGTAGACGGATATTCTATGAGCATCTAGGAAATTGAAATCTGGATATTGAAATAAAACAATAACATCAAGTATACATCGGAAGTTATATCTATATAGAATCTGTCTGGCTTCGAACCCTCGGCCTGAGCACTAATATAAATAGCTCCTGTTAACTCCACAGTGGGGTAGACAGAGGGGTCCAAAGGGAGCGAGACACGGTACATAGGTGATCTGATTGAAATGTACTTATGTCAAATTACGATGGGGGTAAATTCGCGGTGGTGTGGGAACTGTCTGCCTCCACATAGGGGAAGCAGCCATCAGGTACAGACAAATTATTAGTAAAGGGTCGAGCCAGACGATGTATACAAGAACAAATATGAGTACAACATTTTGCTTTGATGGTATTAATTAATAATGCAGGGGCAGGTATGGGGCGAGGTCCCTGTCGTACACACACAAGGCTAGGGTCCTCTAATTAACTGGCAGACACAAAGGGACAGACGTACGTCGCTCTTATTACTTTTGGCTCAAAGCACGGCGGGTTTATTAAATCCAACACATAGATATTGACAAAGCTATACAGCCATGTTGGGCTACAATTTTATTCGCTCTTGCATCTTTGTTTTCACGTTAGTCTAACTTATATGGACAGATTCGAGGCACGACTTAAACGATTTCAGTTTGTACTTTATACTTTATTCTACAGAAAGTAAGAGGTTGGTCTAGTTGTAATCTACCATCAATACGTAATACACGGGAGTCAGTGAGATTATAAAATATATTTCAGTACTTGGATGTGTACTTTCTTTTGACCAAATAACGGATTGCACTTACTGTGTGTCTCAAGCGATATCATCTAAATGCTGCGGTAAAGTTGCAACTGTTCTTATAAAAACAAGATTAAAAGTTATACATGATTATTTTGAAAGGCAACATCAAGCGAAACAAACAACAACACGAATTGTATATAACTATTTTGAAGTTAACCTAAAAATTAAAAACCATTGAAAAATAATTTTACCATTTGAACCCAATGCCGAATGATTTTAGTTTTTTACTTTTGTATTATAATTTTCTTTTTACAAGAATGTGAGGAGATTACCACTTTACTAAGAACAAAAACTTATGGCTCTTAATGGGTCGGCAAGAAATTTAGTTTTTGATCATTAATCAAGTCATCCACTTTTTATGAAACGTGGAAATGCCTTTTTCACGCTTCCTTAGACGACAAGATTTAATATTATTTTTACGTGTATTCATTTCAACAAAATAATTTATATGTAGACAAGGACACATAATGTTAAAGACAAAAAAGGGAGTTATATTTTTTAATAACCCAGTCAAGAACCGGATTCTTGCATATTAAGCTGCCTGAATATTTTCTTTCGAATCATTTGCCTGCCATAATTCACTCTTTAGGATGTGACTGTCATATTATTATATTGATTCATAATTAAACTTGAATACTTGTGTATAACTTTTAAGATTACTTTCTAAAAAATAAATTACGTAATATTAATGTATCAATCAAATGTAAAACATCACAACTAGGCCCAAGCTTGGCTACACAAAAACATGACTGTGATCTCTATTATATTGTAAAAAACATTTTGATACTAAGTTCTACGATAAATATGATCTTAGATAAATTAACCATAGCTCAGTAGTGTAAACTATTATTATTACAAGTTTAAGATATTTTTGGTAAGCAAAAAATCGTTAAAAATTGGCTTATTTTCTTGAACGTAAAGCATTCAACAACCACTCATTTACCTAATGGACATCTCAAACATATCCTAGTCTTTGATACACCATGCCCCTTAGTAAACAAACCGTCTGAAATACGACGCGCATCGCTTATTAAAATTGGGACCCCCGAATATAATAAAGCTCCGGTAAGCCCGGGCAGATCTCGTACATTTACACCACTACAAATGCAATTGCGTATGTCCTGGTACAATTAAGAGGTCGTCTGCACGTGCGAATATTGATTTCGGTGCATCATAACTGTCTATATAGTTTAGGCTGTGTTTTCACGGAAGCGGGGTTCAGCTGAGCGGAGCGTAGCGAGCCAATCACTCTGTTTTGTGCAGAGATTTCAAGCACTCAGTCCACAGTCCGCTCGACTCCGCTCAGCCCAGCTTGACTTTAGTGAAAACGCACCCTTACCTCGGGCTGTTGCCACGCGGACGGTCCATCATAATAAAACCATCACATGGATAGTTTATACAATTTATACGTACAGATTCAATTGCACCTGTCTGAGTGATTGAATAGCTCTGCCCGGGCCGCCAGGGGGTGCAGTTATTATTTGTTATTTGCAATATGAGTGTAGGGTGGTCATCGTCCACGGTACTTTGGACATCAAAGGGACTGCATAGCAATTAAAATCGTTTCAATATCCATTTGTAATTGCTTTTTGGAGAGGTTTGTTTTGGTATAGAAACGTCTGGTTTATCAGTACCTTATGTTGATGTCGCATTTCTGGCTTGAAAAATATGGTAGAAATGTACCGTCATTTCTTAAAGCCATAACCTTTAGGTAGGCATATAAATTTGATCTATGCGTTTCATGCTCGATTCAATGAAAGCTTTGTATAATCCAAAACGTGATGGTTTAAGCTTTAAAGTAACTGCTACCGAAAACATGTGTAATATACCAGAGGATAGGCATTGACAAAATTGTTTAAGAAAACAATATTTTAAACTTTACGAATGGTTTTTAGCACATTCTCAATTTTATACCAACGCGTAAACGTGTTAATAATAATGGAAACTTTACACATGAAATATTATCAAGAAAATACACAACGCGTGTTCCGAAGTCACAATCAAATACAAATATGTATTTAATATTTTTGTAAAAACGGAAAAAGTCTCATTATTATTTCAGCTAATTATCACGTTTATGCTCACGCCTTGTTCTCATGGAGATAGTAGAGACTAAGGTAACCACTTATAATAATTCTACAAAGTTTTTATGGTTTATCTTATTACACATTTTGTGATAAATATTTTATGTTTATCTGGCAGCTAACTATGATTACTACGCATAATGTAAATAGTCTATGTGAAGAATAATATAGAAAAAAAAAATTTTAACAACTTCATAATATTAGTACTATTCTTTTTTTCATTTTGATTAAGTAAATCGGAATAAAAAATTAGGTACAATCATAGAAAATCACAGATTTTTGAAACCAATCAAAACAACATATTGTTGAATAAAAAACGAAATTTCATAGAAAAGGTACAGAAACTATATCTCCAGTTTTTAAATATATTTTTGGTTTGTTGGATATATCAGTAACTCTCAATTAATAGTGGTATAGAATAAAGATTTTTTTTTACGTTTTCTTGTTCAATGTCATGAATGATAAATGTGTACATAATATGTACATTGGAACTTGGAAGCCATTTTTTTTTAAATTTTTCAATATTTAAAGTAGTCATAAACCATACATAAAATAATGACCTCTATTTAAACGATAATAGGCAAAGCGTTAATTACTAATAAAGGCGTATATTTTTTCGTATTTAAGTGAAATATTTTGTCTACCAATACAAATGTCGTCACGGGTCACCTTTCGATCACTAATTGGACATTAGAGACTCATAACAAAAATAGTTATCAAAATTATATTGTTATACAAAACACCTTTAATGACCTCTGCCCACGTGCGATAATAAATATATGTTTATTGATTTACCATTTTTTCTAATTATAGGATCAAATATAATTACTATTTTTTCAAAAGTATTATTATTGACAACGAAAATATGCATTAAGTATAGGATATTTTTTAAGTTATTATTACGAAAAAGTTATCAATTAACTAAATAAATTTTATTTCATTTCGCAATTAAAAACTGATTTCACTTCGTCCTATTGCGTTTTCTTTTTCACCAATCTATTTTGGTTTGAATTAGTGCATGTTACCAAAAAAGGATGAGTTTTATAATATTTTTACTCGCGAGCAGTAATGTGAATTTTTAGTAAGTACTGTTCTTTAATATAGTGTTACTGTGTAATATAAAAGCAATTTAAGTAGCAGCTATGTATTTTACAAAACAAACCAAAAAGCATTTCCAATACCCGGGCGCTACAGCGGGGCTACGCAAAACTAACATTTATCTATGTATGTAAACGCATTGCGCCATTACCGGGCCCCGAGCAGATGGTCCTGCACACAGCGGCACAGGATTAACGCACACGCTTGCATTCAACAAGTGCATACACGAGCAACGCCCATGAATCATTCCAAGATGGCGGCATCCATCACGCATTACCATAAATGGTCATGGTTTGGTTGCAGCGGAGGGTGGCGGCACGCGCCTGCGGGCCAGGTGCATACGCGGTGCGACGCCATGTTTCCGGCCGGGACGCACCGAGCTCCCCCCTCCGTCCTTCCCCTCTCGTCCCTTGCCCTGCCCCGTGTCTGCGTGCCCTATGCACTTTGTAAAGGAGCTTTGATCCTTTGTCTGCGTGTATACTGATTTATAACCAATATCGGGGACCGAAATTACATAATGTATTCTAAACTCTTCCATGATAATGATACGCTGCTTTAAGTGCGTATTTGAGATTAGTTAGTAGACGATTTTAAAAAAGAAGTTACTTAGAGTTTTTAGTCATCCTTTGGAAAAGATAGAAATGCAAAAGAATGGAAAGATATTTCGAATGTTTACAATACTTTGGTATGAAACTTATCTTCATTCAAGAAACCTTTGTAAGTGACAATCCCGAAACTTTTTAAAGATTGTGTATGCGGCACGCATAACTATGACTGTAATCAATGGCTTACATAATTATTGTACTTTTACTACGAATCTAAGTACTAAACTCTTACTATTTTACGATTTTTATTTGAAATATATGGATATTAAACTGATTAAAGCGACGAACGTATACTCATTAACCAGATATCTAATAAAATTACGCAGTTTATAAGATCAATAAAATAATAAAAATAACTATCGATCAAAATACATAACTATCGATGAGGAATCGCATAAACGACTTTTTTGTGTGACTAAAAATTATATTTTGGAATAGGTCGCAGCGTATTCATAACTAAATCTTCATTAGCGTAACGTACCGAGATTTTATGAACTGTCAACTATACTGCTTGCCGAAATGAATATAGTTGAAGGGAAAATACAGTGTATTTTAAATGGAGAACCTAGTGCAAAACAGAAAAAGATTTGTACTAAGAAGGATGTCAACATTGAGACCATATTACGTAATTTTGAAACTTACACAGAATTAGATTTACTTAAAGCGATCGCATTTAATTTAAGATTAGTCTAAGTGTTTTCTTTTTCAAAATAAATATTTTGCGAATATTTACAATGTTTTATTTTCTGCATTACATTACACCAATTGAATATTCGATAAAATACATGTTATACCACCTGAACATTACATCAAATGAACATTATACCTTTTGATCAATAGCGCAAATGTTGTTATCGCAAATAAATATTCGATGAAATGAAAATTATGTTAATCGATATTATACAAATTGATTATTTTCTTAAACGTTGTTCGAATTAGTAACATTACATCAAAAGTTGTTATACCAAACATGGGTGAACCTTTTTATCAAGCTCAGGTAGAGAGTGTTCGAATGAAATACTGAAAATTTCAGTTTTTAATGTCTCACTACTATGTAAAGGACAAAGGTAGCTTAAATATTTCTTATTTATTTAAAATTTCCGGGAGAATAAATTTACATCAGAATAATTGCGTTCCGATTGAACTTCGCTTCTTCTTGAAATCGCGGATCCGATAGACATCATTATGCTTAAAAACATAATGCCCGATCGCTGCATTATGATTTTTTTAACATATTCAAACAATCTATCATTGACACCAATTAATTCAAACAGTTTAAGCCAAATTCAATAAATTAACAGTAGAATTGATCATTGTCATTTTATAGTGAAGACATTACGGGTTTTTTGTTCTGTGATATATTAAGACTATTATGTACTATCGAACAAACTGAATCATGACCCACCATGTGCTCATTTTCTAAAACGCGTCTATATACACGTAGGTCGAAATTGGCTTGAACCTTCGTTTCCTTGGTAATGAATTTGTTATCTGTCATTATTGCGACAAATCTTTGTGCACCAATACAATAATGCTTTGCTACCGTTTTCAACAGGCTCCGTGGCGTAGTGGGTTGATGTTACGACTGCGACGCGTCAGGAGTGGGTTCGATACCCACTCAGGGCATGGTTTATTCGGCCATTATAGCAAATAATGTAACTATAAAAATTAAATAATATAGGGTAACCAGCATAGTTATTATCCGGTTAAGGAATTGATACACAATTTTGGTCAATAGTATCTTTATTTAGTAAAACATTGACATAAACTTTATTATAAACGCAACTCAAATATTCTTTCTAAAAGAACATCAGTCCTTTGTTTCAATAACTTTATACTAATTCAATATAAAACACTTAAAAACCAGAAATACTAGCGAATACTGTTAATTCAAATGTGTTATCCTTAACAAATATTGCAACAAACTTTTACTTTTTCTTTTCGAACTACACACCTGTCGCACAAACGTCGGACATGAGTTCTATAAATTAAAAATGTTACCAATATTCTAAAAGTGACATATATCGCAATTAATTTGAACTGGTTACTTTAGAAATTAAAATAAACGTATTATTCCTTAACATTGGCAATCACTGTATGATGGGCAATGACTATAATGGTTACCCTAATCGTTTCGCAGATTTCTAAATGACGTGCTATTTGATATTTGACACAAATAGGTTTTTTCGTAGTGAAAAGAGTTTTGACTATTTACATTCTACATTCAAATTTATTAAGAGTGATTTATCGAAAACGTATCTACGCACTGTAATAACAAAGGTCAAAGTTGTATGTAGTCGTAGATACATCATAACACAGTCGTATGCATGTTTAAAATGTCCTAAGTGCAACTTTGACGATAGAGACGAAATTCTTACTGTTTTGACGGTGTCAAGCGAATTATCGGCAAAATGGGTCATGAATCAGTTGGTTCGATAGTACCTCTACATCACAAAGGTACAAAGGTATTGTATGTATGATAATGTAATACAATAGCCCAAAGCAAACATTTAATTTATTTTAGTGTCCCAAAGGGCAAATCTTCTCGTGTAATTCACCCTAATATTATAAATGCGTTAGTCAACCTATCCTATAGAATTGATTTCAATGAAATTCACCATGGATAAAAATATAATTTATTGTACTTATTCAAATTACACGTAAGCTAGGAAGCGCATAGCTAAGTAGGATATGGTAATTAATTTTTAAAGTAATTTTAAATAAGATTTTGGACTTTACTTAACCCATCTTTGCATCGTATGTTGATCAAGTTAAATTTTCTAAATTCATCAGATTAATTTATATTCATCGTGAAACGTATCACAGCAAGTAATTGTGCCATAACTCAATTGAGGTGCGTGCCACTACTATGAACTACGCTACATCATACATCATGTTTATGACACAACAATTGAACAACTGTCTCATTGAAAAAATTACATTTGTCTCAAACGTATGGTCAACCACTTATTTAAATAAGAAAATTAAAATTTTCTTTTATGTAAAAACTTGGTTAGTAAACAGGGAAATGGTTATACGGTCACAAAAAATCTATCACAAAAGGTCGCTAGATTTTAATAGATAAATCTTCAAAAAGACGGCGCCGGCGTCTAGAGTTCTTACTGAATTTTAAATAAAATTTAAATAAAATCCTGTTGAATCAGAAAAAGTTTATTGTTTGTCAAGTGGTAGTTTCATCACTAATTATTTTATTTTTAATTCATCACTAAATATTTTATATAATAATTATTATAAACTAAGTAATTTCTCGCCACTTTTTATTTTAAATTGTTATTATAAAGAAAGTGCAAAGGTTCCTTTAAGCTGTATAAGTTCAGTTTAAGTTTATAATATAGCTTAAGAAAAGGCTGCTGTGATGTTTCTGAGAGGCCGTCACAGCCAGCTGTTGTGTAAATTGAATTTTCATTCTGCCTTTATGTTAGCTATAAGAAACTAGCTGCATCCCTATAGCTGTAATGGGGACGCAAGTCGTTACAATTCTTTATAAACTAGCTGACCCGCGCAGCACCATTCACGAAAACTTTTGCATTTTGTCTTTCCAAAAAACCTTTCCCGAGTCTTAAAAACAATTTTACAAAAACTATTAGTCGAATTCGTTGAGCCATTGTTGAGTTTGCGCTTAGCAATACATTTGGCGATTCGTTTTTATATACAAGACAAAATAGGCCATTAAAAGAGCCTCAATGTAAACTTCTTGGTAAAATTATAAATGCGGTAGTTTGGATATGAATGGTTGTTTGTTACTCAATCACGCCGTTGAAAGGACTTTGGTAAACGGATTTTTGCAAGACATACAGTGACAGTCACTGGAGAGAGTCACCGAAGAGCTAGTTGTAACGTAAAAGTTTTATTTTTCAGTTATCTACATTTTCTCTGCCACGCCAATGCCAATAAAAAATCAAATAAAAAGTCTATAATATATTATTATAAAGATTTTTCTATTCAATACATAAAAAGTAAAAAAATATAATGTAGGTTTTTCATTCCACATCACGTCTATGTTCATTAGAAATGTATTTTCAAAGCTTATATATTTTCTTTCCCTCAAAGCAAGTCGTCTAATCAAAGCAAAACTTGTTTTATTGCACATCTTTTACGTAAAAAATGTCTAGCATTACTGGATGTAATTAAAAATACAGAGTCTATGTAAAAAACTGGTTAGTTATTTATTTTTTATTACTTCCCATTGAAGTTAAACCAAAGAAAAAGATATGACTAGTTTCCTAATACACGTTAACAGAGTTTAGCACAACATATTTTCCCGCTTCGAGGAAAAAAATCAGATTAGATTTTTTACCGGATGTTATGTGGACGTTTAGACGGCCAAATTTCAGAACTGTCAGATGGTGGTTTTAAAAAAGTTTCTTCGGCGATGAATTTACAGGGAATATATTTTCGACGGATATCGTTTTAACTGAAGTCTAGACAGTTTTGGATAAAACTGAATAAAAAACAAACTAGATTTTGCTATATTGTGTACCGTGACACGTCTGCAACTGCAGTTACTACGCTACGCTTTTAGGATACTTCAAACATGTTGATAAATCATTCAACAAATCCTAGGTATTTATGAGCATAAACATGACCATTATTAGGTAAATCTGTAGGACACTACGAACGTGTACAGTATGACACTGTGACACTGTAATATGCAATTAGTTTCATGAAAATATTTTACTTCGTTCATCCTAAAGCAGAGGTACTACATGCAAAACGTTCCACGTCTCGACACACATATAAACATACTCCCTGAAAACATAAAGTTGTTTTAACATATTAGGTCGGGGAAAAAGTCTTTTCGCATTATAGTATATAATATGAACTTGCAATAAAATCTATTCTCTACACAAAAAAGCTCGATATTTGGGTACCTCACGAGGTCATTGAAAGAAACCTAATGAACCGTGTACTCATTTGTGATTCTTGAAGCCAAAGAGATTTTATTACAAGTTCATACATACTATAATGCGAAAACCTTTTTCCCCGACCTAATATGACGTAAATCAAATGTTAGAATAATTATAAACTTGCTTCCGCCCGCGACTTCGTCCACGAGAAAGCACCTCCCGTGGTTAAAGTTTCCTATGTGTTAACCCAGGTCATAAACTATCTGTGTGTCAAAGTTCATTCAAATCCCTTCAGTAGATATCAAAGAATTACAAACATCCATCCATCCCCACAATCTTTCGCATTTATAATATTTATTAAACGCAGCGCGCAAACGTTCATAGCGCGAAAATTATATTATTTTCAATCTAGATTCGAGTTGAGCACGCGACAAGATATTCACTAACAAACATGTAATTTCTAATGAAATTATTTTGTAAGTATTTTATTTTACACTACAATTAAGAATCATAAATAAAAAAAAAACATTTTTAACACCTCCCAAAATTCTAAATTTCAAAAAAATGTGCTAACGCACATAAAACTTAACAATTAGTTCATCCAATAAAGACTCTCGCACATGATACAACATTACCAAAAACATTGTTTTGGCAAACACCCTAAAACCAGCCAACAAAACCCATTCATAACAAGTCTCAAAAAAAAATTTCATTTACCAATCCTGCCTTACCTCTAACATAAGTTACAGGGACATCATAAATCAAAGCTTGTGTCTACACACGGTGAGTCGTGACCAATCACACCGGACATGCGTATTGCATAGTAATGTTATTACCCCACCTCCCAATCGATACGGCGCATCTTTGCATCCCCCGCTAGAAGGATGGGGTCCAGATTCTTAGAAATGTAGCAGAGTCAACCACTAGACCTGAATTCCTGTCACAATATAAAGAAAACATACACGCCAATATTTTATCTTTCAATTTATATTTTTTTCTATGTATTTTTCCTGATCGTGAGAAAAACTGTCGTAGAATATATGTTTTCTTGTAAAAATAATTTTGAAACACTTAGCTTACAGACCAATATAAAAATTTATAATTTGGAGTCAATATAAATTTTATAGTAAACCTCAAATCTCCACTGAAAGCTTTTCTTAAAAAAATATAACAACAAAATATTTTCGCCTAAATTATTTATACATATCTGATCTATTCAAAGCAACTACGCAACTGTTTCCTCTTGATCAAACATTATCCAAATGATTAAAGAAAATCATCAAGACTTTCAAGACAATCAGAAAGAATCTAAACCGGCAACGAAACTACACCATTTACTTGGTCCAAATTTTCCAATAAATTTTCAACGTCTAATATCGGACACAGTCCACAAAACTCGTCCGTATATTTCATCAACAAACTACGATGTACATATGCCAAACTTATTTGTGAATGCGCCAAATTAATTATGAAATAGTACATTTATTTATTTTCACAATTAATACCGAAAAACAAAAACAAACACAGCCAGAAAGTTCCCGAAGTTTTAATGTCACAAAGTAGGTCGTAGGCTACGCCAGCTACGCGCTACGATGTCGTAGGCAATGTAAACAATTTCTGAGAAACGGGTCACGGAACTTTTAAAAAAGGCATGATATAGAAGAAAAATTATACTGCGATTTGAGAAAAGAAAGCTTCCAGTGGGTAACGACGGAAGCTTCGATATTTGCATCTTTATAGCATAAGAATTAAAGATATTTGAATCATCTTGAATCAGTTCCTCAGCCACTCATAAATCGGCTAATTCTTAAACTTAATTTCTCTGCGATTCGAACAAGTGACATGGACAATCAGCGTCTATGTAAAGTTCGTTTCAAAGTAAATAAACTACAATGACCTCTAACTTGTTGCATCACAAAGTTCACCCTCGCAGAGCAACATATTTAAAACTTTCAAATGAAAGTATGCTGTATTTCTATCTTCATAAGACTGAAAGTCTGAAATCGTTGTACATCGCCTATATTAAATTATGGTCCAGTTTCTGTCCGCTTTTTAAACCGCGTGAAAAAACTTCCCGGGGTATAAGATATCCTATGTTCTAATCCAGATTATACGCTACCAGTGTACCAAATTTACCAGAAATAATTTCTTTTCAAGAAAGAATTTCGATAAGAAACAAGAAAGAAAGACCAAGATGGCTGACTCCACTATCAAATGGGTTTCATAGCATAGAAGAGAGAGTGTACCAAATTTCATTTAAATCCATCCAGTAGATATTACGTGAAAGTTAAACATACATACATCTCACCCCACAAGGTTTCGCATTTACAATATCATATTTAGTAAGATAAAAATCCGTCCAACCGACCCACAAGCACGAACAGTGTGTATGCAAACAGAAACGAGTGGTAATTACCTAGAATCGCTCTCACAATGTGTGTCCGTTTTTTATTTTTATTTCACGACTCGATACATAATTGAATAGGACTTAGTACAAAATGCTTGAAAAGCGTTGGTTCTTGGAAGAAAATTATGCCACTCATTCATATTCTTTGGCGCGATAAATATAGAATGCATTTTATAGGCAGGACCCGAACCTCTCGAAGTTTCTAAAAGTGTCTTATCTTTTTTGTTCACGGTGCTTGAACTTTTAACTTGAGTAATAGTCACAAAACTGCGTAAATCTCTTTTATTCACCCTCAAAAAGGTTTAAGTAGTTTAATGTTAACTATTATCTTTTCGTTAGAATTCTATCTTAATATGCGACCTACAAATATAATAGTTTAAGAGGCAAGACTAGTGATAAACTTAGTCAATACACTACTCCAGCCAATTGTCGTACACATGAAAAGTGTCAAATAAATGAATTCAACAGTATCAAATAAATATTTATTGTTCGTAACTCAATAAACAAACAGTTCAACAGGCCGCAGCCCGTGGGGCTTTCGTTTATACTGGCATAACACTCAACAATTGAATAAATCATTATACACTAAAGACCAAACAGTAAGCAACAGGTTGGTTTAATGTACAGAAAATAATTTGGAGGAAGAGGAAAATATTTAAAATATTAACTACTGCTAAGGAAGACAAAGTTCTATCTTTGTCTAACGTTGTTAACTAGGTGAGCGTTGTTGCATTAAGTCGAATGA
Organism: Anticarsia gemmatalis; assembly: GCF_050436995.1. Lineage (NCBI taxonomy): Eukaryota > Metazoa > Arthropoda > Insecta > Lepidoptera > Erebidae > Anticarsia > Anticarsia gemmatalis. The sequence continues at coordinate 18,902,307 of NC_134776.1, read as the reverse complement.
GTTCGGCATAAAGCAGGTAATATTTATTTAAAGTCCTATAAGTTCGCAGGAGACTACATAATCGTTTACCAAACAGATACATATACTAAAATATAAATAAAGTGCGTTCAAGGAAAACTTACTTATTTATTTATTTTTAATTTTAAAAAAAATATGAGGCTTAAACTGCCATTGAAAAATCTAAAACATGGTTTAGAGAACCTGAGCTTAAGTTAATACTACACACTAGCAAAAGTAAACACACGACAAATGTTTACCCTTTTTATACATTATTACCTAAGATCTTAAATACTTAGAAATTAAGTTAAAAGCGCTAATTACTATGTACTTTGATTCCATAAAAAAGAACATCAACATATCTATAGATGATATCACATTCATGCCTAAGTGGTTTATTTTCTTTACGAAAAATACCAAGAGACTTGATGGAAACCATATTGGAAAAGCCCCGATAGTATATTCTAGGAAAAGAGAGCCCTCCAGTAAATATGACTGTTAATAACAACAATGAATGAAGTGTACTACGCAAATAACTTGTGGATTGTGGAACAGGTGGTTTATTGAATACTATTAAGTTATGAAACAAACTTTTTATGTAAAGAGATTTTACGTCAGTTAATCAAACTAACCATTGCTGGGTTATCAACTGTTAAAGAAACCTTAGGACTCAAATTTTAGGTTTTCTTTGAACCTAAAGACACTAAACGGCTATCTAAGATATACACAGGCGGGCTTTTATTGCGGTGGCTCGTCGTTCACTAACCAGTGAACTTATCTAGCTTTGAACGTCCTAAGAATAATGTAGTTGTAAACTTTCATCGCAAGTAACACGGATTTGTAAAAGTATTAAAAAGTTCTCAATCTTTTACTTATCTTAATTTTTATCTGAAAGTCTTTGGCGTTTTTATAAAGTGGGAAGAAAACAGTGAATTGCTCTAGTGCTGATAATATGAAAAATAATATTTCTTAAACGCAAAGTCGTAATCTTAACCCTGAGACTCATTGTAAGACGCCGTAGGCGATTGTGTGCGTGCACAACTTGAGCTTTACCCCGTATAATATGATTCACTTGTCGAATTTCTGGTCGCAAATATATTTTTTTTATTAACATATAACTCGAGATTTCGCTACGAGTAATATAAAAAATAATAGTCGTTGTCGTAAGAAAATACGGATATTGTTCCGTATGTTTTCATGTTGACGTAGGTCAGAACAATTTCAAATACTGGGAACGTTTAATTCCTGTATTGACGTACTGTTTTAACACGGGCGCGGGGATACTTTTTGCCTCCATATAACAGTTCTTATAAACGCAGAATTGAAGTCGGACGTGACGATTCATCATGGCACTGATTACCGCGGCTGCGACTGCAGGTAGATATAAAAAACACTACACATATTTATTCTATTTACTATCGAATTTTCCAAATATCTGGGTCAATATTTGTTTTGTTTTGAGGTCTAAAATTGGAATTGTACATCGAATTTGTACAGTTTTGTCGCACATTTTGTACGATCGTCACGTCCGAAACAAATTAACTAATCGGCGCGATCGTTTCGATTTTTTGCTCGTTTAATTGTCATTAATAAATTGTGATTTGTAAGTTACAAGGTAATTGAAAGTGTTTTATGCATTTTGGCTTCTCAGAAATGCAATTTCCGTGTAAATTTGGCGCATAAAATTCGGTAAAAATTTACAGTAATATGCGAATGCTTAACTTATCCAGTTTTCAAATTCAATCCGTCTTACTTTTTAAGGTAAGGTCTTATAAATTCTTAATTTTAAACAAGATAATTTACACATAATACATTATATTTCTAAAGTGTAGAATACTGGTTTAAAAGCTTCGAATACAGTAATCTTTTTAGTTGGAATTGTGCTTAGATTCGAACAAAGCGCAAACTAACTGAATCAACGCACACCGTTTATCCTAAGCCGATTTTCCAACGAAAAAATATCGGCTATCGGAAACCACTCTCTCTCTAATTCTGTTAACATATAAAACTAATGAAATATTTTTTACAGGAATATTTGTGTGAAGTGAAATATTTTTTTTATAAGTGAATCTTAATTAGTAAAATTGTGGTTTTCGCGACTATGATTAACCTTGATTTTCGTAAAAGTGGCATACTTACCTAAACTTTTAAAAACTAGTTAAACTTTTTAGATAATTTTTCGCGTTAAATTAGATTATTATATTCGATAAAATTTATTCAAATTATTTCTGAACAGTTGTGTCAAAGTGTTGCAAGTGTTCTTAAAAGCACGCATTGAAACGTAAAACGAAAATTCGTATTAAGCCGCGCGTACTCATACGTCTTGTCGTGAACTATTTATTAAACAGTATATTTTTGGGAACAATTACCCAAATAAATAATATTATTAAACAATAATAAGCGATATTTTTTAATACATAAAATGCCAACAATAATGTTTTTCAAGACGCTATAATGTGCTATATTATTCATCGTCTAACGGCTTCATGGTAGCCGATTCGTATGATAGTGGTCGAACAAGATTTTTTTACCAAGCTTTGAAATTTATTAAGATGCTCGAGAGTGTCTTAGTACATTAGTGTTACGCGAATTATATTGATGAGTAGAAATGCCCACGTTTTAGTTTCAGTTCAGAGATGCTTAACTCAAAGCTCATATACAAACACTTCGTAGGAGGAATATAGTAGCCGCGAGACAACACAATACTCACTTGCGAGACTCGCGTGCTATAACTTTGATGAATGATTCTTATCACGTAATATTAGTGTCTAACTCACAAAGTCTTTCTTAAATATTATCATTTCTTTTTTATAAAATTTTGAATTGTATTTTTGAATGTTTATTTTATTACAGATATTTTTCAATTACTATTTTTTTAAGATTACGACTAATACGATGATTATAATTATTATCTTATATTATCATTACATTAAATATTATTATTCACTACAATTTATCGCATACGAGTAGGTACGAGAATACGAACGAATCCGCTCACTGATAAATTAACTTACATTTCACTAACAACTGTCGAATATTATTACCATTACTTAAATAGTAAGCTTTTGTTTCCTAAAGCGTATACAACGGTAACTCTTTGTGTCTTTACCTGGAAAAATATAAATTTATCAAAGTAGACGGCTTCCCGGTGCGACAGTAAATAGCAGTTGTAAATATTTACTCGCACGACTACGCGGTCCCACAAGTAAAGCGTTAGCTGCGCTTTGTGGAAGGTTTAAAAATCCTAGATACAAACTAGATCAAACTGAGGACTAGGTCCAAAAGTTTCATAATCAACATAGTTATAAAAATATTCGAATGTTAATGTTTTGTCAATTTATAAGCTTCATAAATAATCAACATTACTAAAAAGTACATCATTATAATATGTCTTGAACAAAAAGCCCCAGCTTTAAAAAATAATTTCACTATATTTGACTGGCTCAATAGTCCACAAATTCTTATATATTCATCATTATTTTCTGAAGTAATTTAATTATACAAACACATCGCGAAATGTGCAATGAAACACTGTTCAATACTATGGCTTGTGCAACTTTTTGGTTAATATTAGTCAATCAAACTACGATAAATTATGTACAGGCGCGATATTCACTGTGTTTTAGTCACTACAAAGTCGCTTTACATTTTCTGTCCCCATGTATGCTTAGGTGGGAGCCAGGGCGGGCCGCTAGTAAATTCAAATATTTAATCGTATTTTGATATAAGACGAGTACTATAAATTTCTTATTGCACTTTTGATCAACATAGATCTGTATGTTGAACAACATAGATCGTGTGTGTAGTAATTTAGTAGGCGCGAATAAACGATTTTATTCACCAAAAAAATTACCCTTGGTTCAAAAACCTAATTTTATATCAACAAAGGTACAAAAGTCAGTTTAAAAAAGCACATTTCAAAATGCTTACAATACTATACTTCAGTTTTAACTATAAACTACTTAATAACTAAACCTACCACTTTTAAAAATACTATTACCATCAAGTTTTTCAAAGAGTCTAGATACGTTATACAACGATATATAAACCTATTGGTTGTAAACTTATAACACATCCATCTCGGAGTCACAGGATGTCTCAGACGTTTATTCATAACAGCGCGCCCATTATTGTATTGTGCATCGTGCAAGTTACTTACATATACACGAACAGATAGTAAATAACTCTTCCAGGGACGGCTACAGTCCCGCGCGAGCATATAACATTAAAATAGACGAATATTTATGCATATTATGAAAAGGTTTGGATTGCCTGTTCGTAGTATACTCAATAAATATAAAAATTTTGATGTGTTATAGAGTATCTAACTACTCAAAATAATTAAATCGTATTTGGAATAAAACAAAAATCCGAAAACTCCAAAATATTAATATCTCAAATGCTTATGCTTTGTTACAATTGTTTGAAATAATTGAATAAAGTTAAATAAAAATTATTAGAGTAACAACATATCAATCACGAATACGATCCCAAAAATATCACTAGGCTGTGACGTCAGAATTTACGGACATACAGTCAATTTTGTCATTTCGTAAAACAGCTGATCTGACTAGGAGACAAATACTTCATTCATTAGAATTCTATAAACTGGCTGTTTGGTAAAGATTATTGAAAATTCGAAAAATCTGTATATAGAATATTGTATGAATAGTCTGCTGGTGTATTATATACTACTACTTCGTTTGCGTCACATAAGAGAGAATAGGTCATATTTTTCCACGATTTTGTAACATTTTTCACTGGTTCTCTGCTCCTGTTGGTCGTAGCGTGTTGAAATATAGTCTATAAGCCTTTCTCAATAAATAGGCTGTCCAACAGAATTGAATTCCTCAATAATTCGCACCAGTACTTCTTGAGATTAGCGCGTTCAAACCAATAAACAAACAAATTCTATTTAACGCGTGATTGAGTAACAGACACAGATAATATTAATAATAAGTATAAATGCCAACAATCTTTATTCAGAGCATCATTAACAAGTTATCGAAAGAGACCATGTTACAGTAAAGAGCAACTTTTAATCTCTATACAATCACAAAAGATGACCGGTACTTTGCAGAAACTAGGTCACGCGAGCACCCTGCAATAGCTCACACTATTGTCACGAATAGGGGAGCATTACAAAGAAGCATTCTTTAAAAGAAACTCCTATAACTCCCGGTTTTTTAGTACATTTAGCTGTAGTTTATCTGTTTAAAAACTTTTTTTATATGAGTTTAAACGCTATTGTTAAGATAAACTACCGCTTAATATACCTCAGAAACCAGGGGTAAGAAATACAGATTTAGAGCCTGATAGTTGACCCATAACACAATATCTCATTCATGTTTGAACTGATTTAAAATCAATGAATGCAACAAGGGGTCTTAAATGTATATTTTTGCATACACGTGGTATCTTTGGCCTTGAAATCCGGAAACTGTGAGAATATGAATAATGGATGCTGTATAAATTAGGCAGGTGATGTGACCGTTAGCAGTCGTCAACTGTGGTACATTTGCGTGTACTGATTTTATCACGAAAACATTCCCGGTCGCTCGGTCGTGTACAATTTCGATAATACAAAAAAAACATATTATTTTAGCAAAGTAGTCTTACGTAATTAAACTGTATTTTTGTAAAGATTCAATAAATTCCTTAAGCAGTTGTTGCGTAGAAGAGTAACAAACAAACTTTCGCATTTATGATACTTGTAAGATTTTGTATTCATAAAGTTTTAATGGCTCTGTTAGCTAGTTACTAGTTAATCGATTTGCATAGTCAAATATAGAGCTACAGCAGTTGTAGAGCGACGTCTCAAATACAACATTACTAGGGCTCACGCGAGGCACGAGAGGCGGCCTGGTGCATACAAATTGTGGGTTAGTTGTGGAAGTTCCTCTTGTGTCAATTACAAATATTAATTCAATTTATTTTTTGGTCAATTGCTTTAGTAGACAAGCGATCAGTTATCTCTCTTGGCTTAGCAGTTAACGTTGATCATAAAAAGAACACGTAAGATTTATTTATTTAAATTTTTCGATGCAAATTAACTAACCAACACTAATTCTGGAATACCATTTATTAAGCACATTGTCTCGAATACACAACAATACTACAAATCTAACCAACTAGCCAAATATAAACATCTCTGCCTATAGTTTCGGGAAATAAAGATTACTGCAATACGGTTCAAGCAATACCGAGAATAGTATATCACAGATACCAGCTATTCACGTAACGTACTTTCATTCAATACGCGAGTTCGCGGCAATTTCATTCACCCTTGCAACGACACGGTCCGTCTCGGAAACACGCGTTTTTAAAGGTCATCGAGATACAAATACAAACATAGCGGCTTGGCTACCACCCCTTTGATCTCATCGTATTACACAGTATTAACGAAATGTTATAATAAAACACGTTTTTCATAAAATACGTGGACTTGGCTCATATTAAAGTTGTTTCAAAGTAATAAATTGTATCGTAAACAATCAAAGTAGATTTGTTTACAAACTGGTTCCGAAGATGTCCCTAAATTCAGTTCATCGGCGAAGTAGGTCCATAAGACGAGCTTAAGGATTAAGTACGTAACAAAAAGATTCACATTCTTATAATAAACACAGTTAAGTATAATAAATATCTCGTAAGAAAGATCACAGCCCAATTGATCAAATAATAATATATAAAAACGATGATTAATTTTTTTTAAGATAAAACATGGCTTTTCCGAATAATAAAACTGGTTTCTGGTAATCATCTTTCTAGACAAAAATCCGCTATTGAGATTATTTAATTTTGTTACTAAACAATCGCTTTCAAAAAATTATCCCATGTAAAACAACTGCAATCTTCGCTAAATGCATTCTAAACAAATTTATTTTTAATGTCATCCAATTTGTTTCTATACTGCAACAATACTTAGAAAACGACTACCTATATCATAAAACTTCCAAATAATTCTTAAAAGAATTCATTTACTTTTCAACTAACATTATCCACTAAATTGGAAGATGTAATATTAACTACATATAACGTTTTTTTACGCCAGCGCAGTAAACACCATATTAGCATTAGCGTGTCGCCAGCATTGATCAGTTATTCTCTTTTCTCCCATTCTTGCTTCCACACCAAGCAATAGGTGGAATTGTTCTCAACTGAAATAAATCGCGCAGATCTAAAGTACTACAAAAACATGACTTTTAAAACTTATTTTGGGAAAGCTAGTGTATACTAGGCAGTTTTACCTCCTCAGGTTAAATAATTTACGATCTCCCGACACAACGGTAACTGAATAACGATCCAGTTAGGTGCTTAAGCCCAAAATAAAACTAGGCCATGTCTATCAATCGATGCATTTACTGCACGATATTTTGTTTGTTTGCAAATGTACGTTTCTTAAACGTGTCGTAATATTCAGGCTAAACAAGCACGTCATTATCTAAACAACACGTGTTAGACCATAGGTAAAGATTCTTTAAAACTGGTCTTGATTTTTGCCTAAATGCGTTTTCAAATTAGTTAAAATTGAGGTCTTTGTAATCAGCACTATTCACGCCAGCATATTACATTAGTCAATAATTTTGTGAGTAGGTCACAAAACTACTTACATTATTTCTGCTGATAGCTTTCTTTCGCAATAAACAATACAAAGTCCCTTGATATGAAACATTGCAGATCTACTTTCCCTAACTAATTGCTGAATATACATTGCGAAATGGATTCACAATTAACTAGATTAGTTTGCGTCGACTTTTTGTGTTTTAAATATTCTAAAAACTACGTCAAAACTTTTTTTAGGCAAATCTTTTAGAGCCCATACCTTCAATTTTCAATACAAAATATGTACAGCAATAACGCAACAGACAGGGTACTAACTAAGCTAACACAACATCAAATATCTTTCTTCAGAAGTTTTTTAATAAAATCTCATTGGCTCGCACAGCAAGACCTAAAAAAGTCTGTTTGAAATTTGAATTTCTCTATAACAAATAATATTCCACGGTGTTGAATCGCACAGCTGAAACAAACCAGTACCATTCAAACGAAACAATAAATTGTTTAGTTCAAATCCTGTAATACCCATATTCGAGGTTTTGTCTTTGCCAGGTATTACAAACAATACCCAGATCATAGGAATATTCAATTCCTATTCATATTTGCTGCGGTTTTCACCTGTGTAGCATAATAATATTGTTGGTTAGCAATTAATGAAATTGATACTAAAACCGTGTCCATTGCGATATTACCAATAGCTTTTAGACGCAGCAGCAAATTCATTATCCCTATAATGCTGATACTATTTGTTATGATTTTAATCCATTTGGATTAGTACTAGCTTAGAGCCGCACAGCCATTTGCAAAATTAATCTCTTTAACGAAATTCCTTTGGCTATCTAACGTGGGAAGGTTTGTTTATCGCGCAGCATGTCTTACCAGAAACCAGTTTTCATTGAGACATGTAATATATTGTTAAAACATTTGGGGCTGGATCTAAGTTGCTGAAAAAGTATAGTTTGTACAACAAAGTTGATAAATCATGACGCGGAAAAGTATGCGAAAGTATTTCTTTACAGGGTAACGAGGACTATCGATGGCCATCCTACAATAATTTACAAAATATTAAGCAACTCACTAATAAGTCCAAAAAAAAAACAAATATAATCTGTTGAGAACACCTATAAATATTTTTTTTATTCTTTATTATAACGTAGACGTACTCCGTGGTCTAAGGTATTTTAACAATTCAGTAAAAATTGGCTAACTTTAATGTTTTATTTTTAGTAATATTATAAGTAGGTAATGTACGAATAAAGTATTTTCTTATAATGGTTTTTGACTCTAATAAACCGCATCTAAATCAAAAATATGCACTGAACTGCGTAGTTATAGGAAATTTTAATTGATTTACATGACCAGCAATTTGTAAACATTCGTTTGACAATTATCATAAAAACATTGGGATACAGCACTGACTTTCAGGAGCTATTTCTAAAATTTACTCGGAAATCGTAATAAACTTATTGCAAATACCAGCAATCTTTGATGAATTTTTGAACGGATTAAGAGCTGCCAATCAGTCTTTGGACAGATTAATCAACTCAACTTTAACTTGATGTACGTGCTCGTTAAAAAGAACATCTTATAAAATTATTTTTATTTTTTATTTATTTTCCATAAGTTTTAACATTTGATAATGCAGTGTATATTTCGCATGGACTAGTCTACAGCATACTAACATTTCCAATAAATTCTGATTGTTTACTTTTTTGTCAAATACTTCAATGAGCCATCGTGCTCAAGAAGGCCAAATAATATTGCACTTAATTCAAAAAATTTAACATAATAAATACACCTTACTACGCATTTAAATAAAAGTCAAAATTATTTTAAATTGTATAAGAACGGCAACATATTACTCAATTGTTGATTGATGTCAATTTGATTCCGAGAAATATGCCCTCAAAGTGAGAATCTCTCTCTTAAAACGCCAATCGTCATACCCGTTACCCTACATGATTTTAAAGGATGATTATAAACAAATTAATATTTATTTCGGAAGATTCAATATACAAACAAATCAATCTTTTAGAAGACGTTTAATGTTTCGATAATATAATTTTTCGTATCACGATTAATATGCATTCGCGATTTATCAACTTCTATTGTACAAACTAGTATCAAAGAAAATGTCTGCGAATCCCTGAAAAAGTACAGAAATGAAGTTATTTTTACTGGTTACATTACAGTTTTACAATTATATATATTTGACAATATATTACTTCTTCATGAGACACACCACAACCTCATAATCTAAGCATACAGGATACATTATATATTTAGTTTATTTGAGTTATTTGTCTAAGGTTTTAGTTGACTACTTAACTTCAATATTATAGGAGAGCCATAGACATACGTTTAAAATATAGCACTTGCTTATAGTTTTTCTAACTCTATTGGTCTATCTAAACTCTGTAACTGTATGTTAAACGCGAGGAGTAATAAAGTATCGAAATCCAATTGAACTACTGCCTCTGTAAAAAAGATTCTTAACTTCAAAATAACCTTACGCCGCGAACGAAAGCACACGACAGAGTTTAGTAAAAAAAAGTGTAAATTTTAAAGATACGTACGCGCGATGATTGAGAATGTTACGAAATAATATTAGGTATATTAATTTACTGCCTCTGTGATCACTAGATCTACGAGTAGTACTAGGTGCAGGCAAAGTGCTGATGGACTTTTCTTGTTTACATTAGATTATTCTTAACAGTAGCCCGCAATTTTGAAATCGTCCCCGGTTTATTATTATGGTTACGTATTACGGATATTGATTTGACACCACAACTGCCTACACCTTTGGGTATAAAGAGCGATGTGTTGTGTTTATTTTATTGAATTAAAGACTTGCTTCTAACATCAATATAGCCCGCGTTACTTAAAAAAATACTCTGAACTTCCGAAGTGTGGCTTTGTTTGTATGCTTGGCACAAACTATCGCAAATTAATAACAGTTCCTAATCTATGGTTCTAAAGCCCAAACTATGTAAACCAATAGGTAATATCTGTGAGACTTCCGTAATATATGACACAAGCAGAACGAACGAAATAGTCGTGAAGCAGAGGCCTATATTAAATGTGACTAACTTTGACTTTTATTTTGATTGTTGTGATTTTTATAACGAGCCGTAAAAAATATCACCCACCTATCTAATAATTCAAAAACACACAGTCTTAGGAAGTCGGACCTAGTTAACTAAAACGGCCCATTCTCATTTTCGCTGGGAACAGCTAATCACAGCCTGAACGCGATACATATGGTCATCGTTATGTAATGCTCAACGGTAGGTAGAAGTAGACGGAATAAATAGAAAGATAGATTTCTTCTAAGTTTCGTTATTGCACGTGCCCGGTGTCACGCAACAAACAGTCTCGAATAACTAGCAATGCGATAACTGATCGCGAGATCTCTTTGTCGGAAAGGACAAAGTGCTATTGGGATTTTTAATTTCTGCTAGAATTAATTAGAAACCCGGAGTTTAGTTACATGCCCGGTACATAGCAATAGGTTTTATTATCTGCCCCTATATCGCCCCTTATGAGGCCAACAATAAAAAGCTAAATGTGGGTGCATTTTATTTAGAACAAATTATAATATAATTAGTAGAATTTTATGTTCATTATTTACGGCAAAACATATCAAGTATGCTTAGCTTACGTTGATCTGGTGAGCTCAGTATGAGATAGAACTATTACCTAGGTATATATTATTTATATTATATTAGTTGTAATAGAAACTTTTAATTTGACATCCAAAATGTTTTGTTGTATGAAAATATTGGCAAATGATATTAAAATGAATGATCAATATATGTTTAATAACATTTTAATCTTATTGGTCAATGGATTTAAAATATTTCAATTATACAGATTTAATCTAGGCATATTTTTGTATTATGACAGTCAAATGCAATATCATAGGATGAGGAAATTTGAAAATTACCACTCTCCTAAGCACAGACTCATAATTTAAAAGGAAAAGGAGAAAGAGTGGACTCATTCTAAATTAAATAAGTAACAGATTGAAATAATGAAATCATTAACTGAGAAACATAAGACGTTTTCAGTAATATATTATTTATTGCAAATTATCTAGTCAGGGAGCCAAAAAAATTACCAATATTTATAAGAAACAAAATCTATCTGAATTAGAGAGGTAATTTGATTGTTTTTGTATGAATAATTTTAACAATATAAATGTAATGTAATGTGAATGAGATCTCTGTTAAATAATATTCATATTATTTCAGTACTTGTTACCAATGATAGGAGCATAAAGGTAATTTTATTATTGAATAGGAAATTCTGTTTACAGACCCATTTAGGAGTCTAGCTTAACTTATTCCAAATAGTGTAGGAATAGACATTTTTGACAAGAATCTTTATAGAAATCAATTGTTTTAACTTTTGAGGAGTAAATATATCAATTTGGGAATAAAATATAGTATTTCCTAAACAAATAACAGACATATCTTCACTACAATTATTAGAACTAGTGATACCTTGACTGAGAGTGTTCTGTTCAGCTGGATATATTATAGAGTCCAAAATTACTTATTTCATATGATTCAAAAATAGGGCCACCTAACTATTGAATAAGAATCCATAGTTTCTAGGAGAAACTAAATTTTTAATGTATTTAAGAATAATATATATCAACTTGGTTTAACATTACCCCTAAAGAGTTGGACAATTTTGGTCACAACCACTTTTCATAAGGGAATTACTATCAAATAATATTAAAATACATTCCTATATAAAACTATATTAACTCAACTATTTTATTATTAGAAATAACCAGTAAAATCAACTTCATTTCTTTCAACTATAAACTATGACTCACCAGCTAGAGATTCTGTATTGGTGTCCGGATTCTCCAGGATGTGGTAGTCGGTGTTGGAGTCCAATCCTTCAGCAATAGTCTGCCATGCTTCTTTGGAATTACTATTATTACTACTCTGGTGTATATTGTCTACTTCACTTTCACCCAAACTGTTCTCTCTTTTCACTTTTGACTTTTTCTCTTCACCGTCTTGGTATGTTCGCCTTCTTCTTTTGTAAGGAGTGAATAAACGCACTGGGCCCATAGCTGTTGACAAATATACCATTATAATTTCTAATTAAAAAATAAATTAGCTTAATAATTTCATTAATTGAACTAGTGGATCCAAGAATTCCTTTTAAGAAGGGAGTAGGGACACATAGGCAGGATACTAAATTCACCCACTCCAGAAGTGTATGAAAATGTTTGCTTTTCATAACTTATTAGTAACATTGATCCAACTAGGTGTATGTGCCCCTAATTGTCCTTAGATCCACCAGTGAATAGAACACATAAACCCAAAAACTCAATTATTCTTTATTAATACAGACATTTATTTATTTATAAACATAATGAACTCTTACATTTATTTGTCATAATTTCAATTACTATGTATCTCATTTTTAGAATATACACTATTTGTTTAAACTTTAAGCAATAATCTAATTATTATCCTAATAGCAGTTCAGCCTGCAAAGCAAGGTACTTGACCAAGATGACTTCTATTTATGAGAGTAGTTACTAGATATTTTCCCTTCTTATACAAAAAAGAAGGCCTAAACCTAGTTATTGAGGATAATAGACTAAGCCTTTCTAAAAATATATATGACATTTCCTATTGTTATATTGATCATGTCAATGATAAAAGGTCTTGACTAGATGCAACCTTTACTCTCAGATAAAGCAGTATTTTTAAACAAATACAAAATCTTTTCTGTGCTAAAATGTTATATGTAAAAATTCAATAAACAAAATGGTTTTCAATATATTATGAGATATTTATCTTTTGCCTTCTATTGTACAAGATTCAATTTGAATAGTATTTACAATGAAATTATCATATTGCTAAGCATATGAAAGAATATTTTCTATTCTAACTGCACATGGTCATGTCAACAGATGGCTATGATATGAAAATCTGCATATTACTAAGTAATTCTAAGATTTTCTTAGATATCTTAATATGGTGCAACATTGTGAAAATGTATAGACTTCCTGAAGTTATTTTAGAAATGATAAAAGGCTTTGTGTAGTGAATTATGAAAAGAATAGTAATATACCTAATACTTTGTTTCTCATACATAAATTCATGCATTTTTCATGTTTCATATATGTGTATATGAAGGGTGTATGTGGTTTTGTAAAGTATAATGTGGTTACATTCTTGTCTGGTAGACTAACATTATTTTTTAATCTAATTTGAGCCAGTCTTTTATTATCTGAAGTCTTTAAGTTAGACATTAAACATTCAGAATAAATATATCTGTGCAGTGTTTGATTTGATTACTTTTTCATATTTTTGATTCCCTTGGGCTTCTTTTTTGCCCTTTTCATCCCCAAAATTTAAGGGAAGTGGTATGATTTATTTAACTTTTTATAAATTACCATACAAATTAGATGGTTTTGAATATTTATTAAATATCCAAAAGTGTGTGGTAGTCAATTTTGATGATATGAGTGCCTAGTATCATGTTTCTTTTTAGTAGCTTAATTTGAACTGTGTGCAAATATATCTGGTGTGTTGATATTATAGTAGTCTTAAAATGCTGAAATAATGTGAAGCTGAAAAGCATGAACCTAGAAGTCATATAAAACCTGGAAAAGAAGGGCACATAGGGATACATGACCAATATACAGAAATAGCCAAGATTTAATAAAAATATAATTTTTATTTCATCTCTTTGGTGACAAACTACTGTCCCAATGGTGGGTACCGGTCTCTTCCTGGGATTATAAGAAGATTTAAAGCCATATACATTTTTATAATAATAACTTAATTTTTAAATAACTGAATAAAATAGAAAAATCAGCAATAGCATTTTAATTATGATATTGATTTGAAATAATAATCCAATTCTGATACTAAAACATTGATCTAGCAAGATTCAACCAAAATAAGTAGATTTTAAAGTTATTCATTTTATTGATTCTTACTAAATCATGTTTTATAAATTTGATAATTGCTCAGCAGTAAGATAATCTAGACTATTAATACTATTACTAAATACATCCAATTGAAAATGAAAGATGTTATAATGATTTGTTATTAAATTCAAGAAAAAAGTGCTTTAACTAAATATAATCCTAAAATAAATAGGTATGCCAGGCTCTTCTGATGGGTTTCTATAATTTTTTAATAATGGTGATGATATTCTAATGTCTAAAAACCAAAATCCTAATCTAATAACATATTCCAGTGCACAGCTCTATATTAATTCTACCTAAAAGTACATTTTGCCTTCATTCAATACTGAATTTCTTATCCCTTTCTAGTTTACTTACCATATCTCCACCTAATATTATCCTAGCTAACCCTTTTTTCACCCTTAAGTCTCCCTATATCTTTATTTATATAAATATTTCAGATAGCTTTAGCTAGCAGAGGCATTTCATAACAATTTTGACAGGTAACCACAGTGTTTTGCCATTATGACTCTAGGTTGAGTTTTTAGGTTATGTTTCTATTTTATCAAAACATTATGTATACTGTTAGCATAACCCTCACCTGTCTGGTCATCACAGCAAGCACCACAGGTACAGCTAGTGGCATGAGGGGTCAAC
This sequence comes from Anticarsia gemmatalis, assembly GCF_050436995.1. Taxonomy (NCBI): domain Eukaryota; kingdom Metazoa; phylum Arthropoda; class Insecta; order Lepidoptera; family Erebidae; genus Anticarsia; species Anticarsia gemmatalis. Next base: position 18,887,147 of record NC_134776.1, on the reverse strand, counting down.
ACTCCCTCATCTATCAATGCTTGGATACTCCTACCACCAAACCTAATAGATCTCTTCCAGTCTTTGCTAGATGCTCTACCACACAAGGCCTCAAATTCACTAGGTGTGTACCAATCCATGCCGTATTTGATGCACCTGCCGCGGCCCCCAGAGCCGAACCTCTGTTTGTGAAGCTCTGCTGATGTATTCTTACATCTAATTGGAAGAACAGGCATACTGGCGGTCTCCGCCCATGATCGCGCATTCGACGTCCGCGCATTAGGCGTAGTCGAGCCACTTTCTTCATGATCTGGCCTCGACTGAGGCGACGGGGGGTTCTGGATCACGATATGTGTAGGCTTTATGTCATCCGTCACGGGCCCTCCAGATATGAAGCCGTTATCAACACATATCATGGGCTTGAAGTGCGGCAGCTGGTCTGACGTTATCACGTTGAAAGTCGTCCCAGTGATGAGCGTACCGACTGGTAAGGAAACTGGAACGGTGACCACGCCATTGGAATCACCAGATATTCGTGTACTTTTGACGGTTGCCAAAACCGCCCCGCCATCAGATCGTTCGGCATCGTGATCGGCCCCCGCCGACAGGGGATCGGCTTCGGATACTTCGGTAATGTCCGGCATAACGACGTTGTCCGAACTTCTATTCTCCGCCATTGCTTGTTTCCTCCCGCCCCAATAAACACCCTGGAGGTGCTTACGTATTTTTAACAATCACACGAACATTTAACTGCTTGTATACGACCACACTAGTAGTTTTATACTACGTTCACCCATCGTCCGCCATAATTAAATCGAAAAATGAAAAACATTTCACGTACGCTACTTAGGTTATAGCGGGAAATTTAAATTTCAATCTAATAGAATTAGAAGCGTTTTGCACATATGCATACGATAAAATAAAAGTCCAGGCTTCACAGCCGCACCCTAATAACAAATAAAATATTTCAATTATTATTTAAAAGGAAACAATGCCAAAATCTTTGAGTAACATTATCAAAGTGTTATCTGTCATGATAAAAAAAAGTTATAAACAAACAGTAGAGCGTACTGACAGTACCAAATCGATGTTGACGAGCGAGACTGTATAGTGTTGCTACTTAGAAAAAAAAAGTTGCCATTTCGTAAGGTGCGGAATATAAGAAATTATCCTAATTTTAATTCTCTTTTAACTCAAGTACCTGTAAATGCAATGTTCAATCATATTACATAAAAATGTTTCTTAATCTTAGCTTATATATTCTCTCCCTGGCTGGTATCTAATTTTAGATATTTTTCCAAAGCGCCTAGCGACGTAATACAACAAGGGTGTTTAGAATGCGTACAAACCTGATAGTTAAAACATACATTTCAATTTTAGCAACAATTTGCTCAAATATAATCTAAAAAAAGAAATAATTACTTTCCTTTGTTTCACTTAATAAGACTACATACTTTGGACTGGTCATAAAAAGTATTCAATAATGTGACAGTAGATAAATCTGCAATAGGTAACGTAAAATATATGTACAAAATATTTAATACTAATCATTGTGTTAGGTAGTTTATTACACGTAACAGAACAATAGTCTTCCCGGAATGGGCTGCCAATTAGTTGGAAGTTCGGGCGCTATTCAATAAATGTTTAAATCCAATGGTGATGGACTAGTGATAACTGATATCCTTTGTTGTGCTACAGAGAATTTAATAATGAGAGGTTTTAGGAAGGCGAATAATGCAGCTGCATCGCATTCAGAAAATTATATGGAATAATAATTTTAGCTATTGGAAATATAATAAATACGAGAAGCCGCAACAAAACTTTTTATAGGTAAAAATACGCACTCGTGACAAGTACACAGGAAAGCAGTCTTGTTAATTTATCGAAGGCAAATGTTGTAGTCTTTCAAATATTTGTACAAGGAAATGGAAATGTAAGCCGTCCCTCGGTCTGTGTAACTGCGCTTGAGTTCTAGGGAGCGTCTGAGTCACAAGAAACCCTTTGTAAACACGCAATCAAGGCCGGGTTCTGTAAGAAAAAACTTAAATCCTTTTTAATTAGGTACTTTCTTTCATCAATCGCATTCAGAGAACTATACAAAGAGTCAGAACAAAATGTTTTTTCTCAATAAAATTAAAAGCGTTTCCAAGTTCTGTAAAATAATACTCTACATTGTTAGAAGAGACATAAATAAGTGAAAAAGTAAAATCTATTATCGAATACCTATTAATAGAATTCCTATTGTAAGTAGTCTCCGACAACACGGGTTTCAGCTTTCAGCGTAATTATTTTTTCACGAGTAATACGCGACTGCGAGATGCGATACTTTGTTGTACTTTTATCCAGTCTATTTTGTGGTATTTTATCGCTTTTGGTCTTATTTTTATCAATTAGTTAATTTATTAACTTTGCTGTATTCTTTGCTGCCTGCTAAGTAATCCTCATTGTAACTTCTTTGTATTATTTTCCGTGAAATCTACATCCATGGGATTAAGACTATTTACTTATTCCCTTTTGACTGAGTTTAAAAAATATATATTTCGTTTTACTTATGAATCCAGTTTGCCTGAGGATAATTTCTCCAAGTTACCAGCAGAATGTTTAAAGGAAGTAAAAGACCGCGCTGATGCCGTACACAACTTACTAGAGTGGTGCTAGTACCATCGTTAGAAAAGGATAGTGTTATACACAATGTATAGCGCTGTCTCTGTCTATACCGCTATCTCTTTCTTACCGTAGAACTTCCTCAATGTCAAATGCTGGCCATAGGCTGATCGTTGATCGCAATCCGCGTTATAATCAAACCATTTTAAGGAAAGGACTAGGAAATACCTGTCAAATAATAATATTCATAACTTTTAAACCTTCTTTACTATCAGCCTGCGACAACGGCCTGCGCCGAAACGTCAGGCAATCCATCGCAAAATTGATGTTCGTGTTGATTCCCGCATATTACCTAGATAATGCCGCAATTATTCGTAAAAGAAAATTTGTTCTCTGCCAGCACCTAAATAGCTAAATAAGAGGAAAATCTACAGTTCCACAAATTTTCAATAACGAATGGTAGCTGGAAATATCAACTGTTAATCTGTAATTCAGTCATTGGAATCTCTCGTTGGCCTCCACGTCCGATCATATTATTCCAGCAGCTGGATTAAGCTGATTTACGTAGACACTACTCTCATTATGTTACTCTGTTATATTTCACGAGTATTTTCAAACATACCTACTTACTTTTTTACGGGCTTTTCAGCTGTCCATTATCATTATCCATTGTCTTAGTTGCCAACTTGAGGCAAATTTTCCGTTGGAGGAATAATTGTAAAATTTTGGACATATCATATAAAGAAGAATCTGCTAAAATCGTAACAAACCTGTCATATAAGAGATGCTCGACGGGGTAACCCATTAAGTATGAGCCTAAATGTTCGTAATACATCTTGATCATAATAATTTTACACTTGTCAGTATTATTCGTGTTTAAATGTGTCTGACTACTCCTAAATAAATATCAGTAATGTTATCATTTGAAAATACAGTCGCTGTCGTATATTTACTGTTATATTATGTATCGGGTAGGTTATCCGACTCTTACCCGAAGGTCATGAAAGCCCTTAGTGTTGTATATAGGGTGGTAAACTAAATAAAAATACGTTATATAAAATATATTACTGCATTTTATTATATATTATTCTTTGGTATCCATAAAGAGGGGGTAAATCTACACCGGTTCTAAAGGGACCTTACTTGACTGGGAAAAGAACCGGCAAGAAAACCAGTCAAATCTAATACTTATGATATTTACATATACACTAAATAGTTAAATACACACATTATCACTTAATTCTATAACATATTGCAATATTATCCCGAAATGCTAACATAACTAAATCTAAAGTGTATATGTGTTATAGCCTAGAGATACTTAAATAATACACACATTACATTATATAATTAATTAATATCGATTCCTTTTCCTTTCCTTTCCTTTTAAATTACGTCTTGCGAGAGTCGAACCCGTGTCAGACATTGAGGTAGTTCATTCCAAATCATTGAGAATATAACAGGCACTGTTGTATTTCAGTTTGTTGTACATAAATAAACTTAACCTCCAAAAAGCAGACATTTTTTCGTATTTTTTTCTCAATTTCCATAATCTGGATTTAATAATATTATGTTGCTTGAAGTCAGTCATAGTGAAACGAACGATGTGCTCAATTCGAGAATCGAATCTAGACTGACATCGGCTTTGCATTTTGTGTTCGTAGTATGATTGACATTATGTAAAAGTTATGCAAAAACGATTCTTAACTGACACTTAACTATGATATTAAAGTCTAAACTAATAAACTTACTTTTTAATAACATTACCTTACGAACTAAAATATAGTCTAAACAAAAAATAGGCTATGATTAAATACGTGCCTATGAATACAATACCGTATATGATTAAATACATTATGACCTGTTCTAACCAACGGGTGGTTAGAACCGGTAATCGTTCAGAAATGTACACAAATATCGTTGTATCTACACAATGCGCTTGTAAAGGGTCTATTACGGAACCTCACGCTCTGTACACAAGTATTTGATGGACATACTACAAGTGATCGTGTGCCTACAATTCAAGGCACGTACTACCTAATGCATCGGACAATCCTGGTATTGTTAGTATTACTATATCAATATTGGACCAATACCACTGAATATGTTTTAAAAATTCTATCTGTCACACAAATAATACTAATTTGATTATGTATTCTTGATATAAAAATAACAACTAACTAACTGTATAAAATAAAATATTAGTAGATAAAATAGCTTATAAAAAACTTTACGTAATTTAAAAATAATATAAAACTACAAAATAATCATAATATGACTTATTACAAACAGCCAGAATTATCGAAAACAATTAATAAAAATACTTTGTCTTTATCAAACAAAGCAGAGAAAATTCAGTTTTACTATAAATAATTGAAAAGACACAGTCCCGGCCTAAAATTAGTACTCTTTGCAAGAGTATAATTACACCACAGTGATAGACAGCTCCCTATTTAAATAATTTTACCAATCTATAGCAAAATGGATACGTTACTATAGACATATACCTATGTGCAAGTGAAAAGTTCAGTTTACAATTTTATCGTAGCCGCGAGATCAATTTGCTGCGGTTTTATAGTGGTTTATCATAAAAGGGGGTAATACAATCTGGTAAATATTGAAAGTTAACCCTTTTTGCCCGTATTTTAATTAGCCTTATGATTCCCCGTGACTCCACCCTCACACAAAATGTAATCCGAACCTTTGAATCGGATACTTGAAGGGTATCAACGCGGCTGTCATAGTAGTTCACTTAGCTCTTCTGTATTAAACCGTTGTATTGCGAGGACGATCTGGCGATGTATTTTTTCAAAGACGCCACGGTCATCATACGTATTATGTGTTATTAATGTTGTACCAAATATATGTAATACAAAACGATGTATATGCACAACGTTATGTAACACATCGCAACTAAACAGCTGCAAACTAAAAAGGCCTCAAAGTCGAAGTAAACTGGATCTTTCCTTGCAGCATCCATTGCTTCCAAATAATACATTCAGTTACTAGACTAAAGAACAAAATAGGTAAGGGAAGAGAAAATCTTTAAGATTTCCTTTCTCAGTGGCAAACTAGATGCTGAAAATTATATTAAACAAAAATATATTAATGAAATTTAGAGCTCGATCTTGCATTATAACCAGCGCGGCGACTACAAGCAAAACAAAGAACACCTTATAAATAACATAACAATACAACGCTACAGTGAATATGAATATAAGATCTTTAAAAGACATAGGAAAGCCGTAATTATATACAATTTAAATACTATTTATTATCAGTTTCAAGCAGCACCAAAGCGTTTATTCTCTAGTCACCACTGTTTTGACCACATTTTCCACTTGACAAGCCGGGAGGGCCACGAACTGATTCTATCAGCGCCAGCATTCAAAAGACTTACTTCTGAAGTAGGTCCAAATGTCAAATGCTGTCAGCAATCATTGTAGAATTCACACTTTATCAACACTATCACAACCAACAGTAACTTTATCACAGATTACACTTCGCTAGCAATATTTTCTTCGTTTCAACGAATCGTTCTATACGGAACTCCTTACGTTATCCATGATGACATGACTCCAATTACCTAAAATAATAAGTCCTAATAAATCGTCGTTGCTCGTGAGATAACAATTCCATTATGTACCAAATCTAGTATGAGATATCTTGTTTTGAATGCCAAAGAAGTTGTGCTTGCTTCTCAACCGAAAAGGTACTCAAAATAATCTTATCTTAATGAATAATTGTGGGCTGGGCCATCGTTAAAATAATAGAACATAAGCGTACCTAAACAGCCTAAAAGTCGTGACCGTCGAAGGATGAGTCGTCGCTTTCCGCTTGGTTGATTCTACGCAAGTTGCTGGTGCACACCTCGGCGAGATTCCTCAGCTCGAGGTCCGCCCATAACGTCGACTCGGTAGGCGATGCGGGGACGCAGCTATCGTCTGAAATATCACAATAATATACCTCCTTATCTAATCACCTCGAAAAGAAAAGGAGAAGAAATAAAACGCCATAAAGTTATCGCGAGGCTTGCTCTTATGACTTGTTAAAAATTTGTATCGAGCATGTCCCACAATTGTCATGTGTGATAAATAACCTTTATTAAACATTTAATACCATCCCCAATAAATACAGTATACTTACGATCAAGTGAATACAGATATTTATTAGAAAATGCTATTAGTTACATGATTATTTTATACATAAATAATAAATGATTACTACAAAACTCCAAATACAAAAGGTACAGTTTTATCATATCAAATAGTGCGAAACTTCGTGTCTGTGGAAGATACAATTTACTACTTCACAAACTACTTACCAGGGTCCAAATAATTACTGGTTAGCTGCGTCCAAGGTACCAAACCTACCTAACTTAATTGGAAGGGGGTGATGGAACCTCATACTCATACTATACTTACCTCTTGTAATAAAATTTTGGGGGACACCTTTTCCTACATGTATACTTACAAGTTTTACCTGTCATGTGCAAGTGTAAAGGATTTTCCTAATAACCATGTACCAAACCCATATTCCTACATACTTACGTGCAGTTTTACCTTTACCAAGGCCTGAGGGCCTCATATTACCTGTTACCTTGCCACTTACTAGGCATTACCAATACCAATAGTTATCATAATCTTTCATGGGTCCTCCACGATTATTGTTGAAAATTCGCATAGACCTTACTTTCCCCCTTTCTATTTCTTACGTGTTTATTTGAGGTGCATGGTGATTGGTGACACTATAGGGGGCTACGATTTTTCCATCACCCCCTCTTTTCCTCTGATCGTTTAGGTTAGTAGGTATAAAATGCACTACAGTGGAAGTACATAAAAAAAAAGACTCAAAACCAAAAACAGCAGGCGTGGAAGCTTTTCAGTTCCACGGCTGTGTAGAAAAACTGACTAAAACACATCATCTAAATAACGTAAAATAAAAATAATGAATTTTAAAACATAATAAATGGTATAGCGTAGGATAAACTTGGACACAGTAATGAGACCTAGGTACAGAGAGATCAACATCTCTTTGCCTTAGTGCTTGTGCTTACTCTCTACAAATTTTGTTTTATTCTACTCAAAATACAGTTTGCAAAATGTTTTTTCACGTTTACAATAACCCGCTTAAAGCTCTCGTTCTGTGTAGTTATTTCAGTCTATCGGATTTAGTGGCCGGCTCCAACTGTTTTCATGGAAATATGTATCACGACGATTGTACTGGCTGAAGGATCGCTGAAAATAAATTCTATTTTAAGCTCAAAGCTCTACATAAAAACGTTATATTTTGTTCAATATTTATGAATTGTTTACTAACAAGCGAACACCGAACACATATTACTACGTTAAGTTTCTTACCCGTCGAAATGTTATAAGAAGTAAGTTAAATCAATCTCCTGGCTGTCTCACGAATCGCTTAAATCGTTTATTTCGCGTCTTTCGAATGTCTTCGAACTGAAAAGAAAATAGCTGTAAAGGATACAAAGAAGGAGAAGATATTTTTGAGATATTATATCATTAAAATCAGGAATGAAAATTCTCTTTATGAAAGGAGAATGGGCAAAATAGTATGGAGCCTGGGCGATCCGCGGCCAAACTTGGTTTTTTGTTTTTTTAATGTAGTTTAGTCCTATAATTACCGTGTAGAAGTTTTATTGCCGCGACGCACTTATATGACGAACAAAATACATTTTTGTTTTTGAGCACTTTTAATAGTATAAAAACATATTTTTGGCTTATATTCGGAGATTAAATAAAAAGTACTATTTATATTATTGCATACAAATGTAAACATTATAAATATTCGAACATCATAACATGTAAATATATAAATATCGTAACAAGTAAACATCTTGCTCTTCTATAATATATTCACTGAGACGACTTATCTGTCTTGAATGCTCAGCTTAAAAACGAGGCGTTCATAGCCAGTTGCGCTCACTGGTCGGTAAACAATCTGTTGGTTAAGCAACCGTTGGCGCGGTCATTCCATAGATGGGTGACCGCATTGTGGTATTTGAACTGAGCTTCTCCGTGCTTCCGAGGGCACGTAAAAAGTCGGTCCCGGTTGTTGTCAACTAAGATAACATTCGGGCGGCTTGAACAACTTTGAAACTGGGTGAACCATATGATAGATAGATACGAGTTACGATTATTGTTCATTTTGATGGCATTGCAATCGTTATAAGAAGATGTAACGTTATTACACAACATTAAATGCATTACAGACACGAAATAATTGTATTTGTTCTATGAAATTCCATTATATTTACATGTCAATATATTGTTTCCTGAAAGGATTGCAGCGAAACGTTCTTAGTAAAACTTGTTCCTAGTTATCATTACTTTAATTTGACACTACTTTCATTAATGGCCGCCGACCGCCCAGGAGTGCCCAATCTCCTTTCAAAAACGCATAGAGATACGAGATAGTGACGACACAGTTTCGTGTTTTCCTCTTTTATAATTGAAATTTCAACATTATTAATGAAATACATGACATAGCGTGAGCATTATGAGCTCCTACGAGTACCTACAAGTTTCGTAATTATTCGTTAACCTAGTCAGGTACTATTGACGTCGACCGACAACGACATAGTTCTCGTGACGTTTAATTTGCAACGAGATTTTGAAAAATTAATCAACTCATAGTGTCATTGAGCTAGGTGAAGTCTTGATCGAGTATCGTTCAATTCCCGATGACTGATAGTTCAATCATGAATGTAATTAATACAGCTCAGGTCCTGTCAATTGTGAAGACCTGACGATGGAGATGACGAGGTCAATCAGCGGCGGAATTGCCCAAAGCTATTATAAATGTACTTGGACGTCAAACTTAATCGAACTATCGGTGATGCATCAACGATAACTTATGTCATGGACGAACTATCAGTGACGAAAGTTATCGTTGATGCGTTGACCGAGTTAATGTGATGGTAGCCTTATAGTCAAACTACTTATTTCATAAAATAATATTTTAAAATAAAAATATGTATGGTATACAAACAGGAGTGCGCTACGCGACGTAGTATTAATTTCTCAAATCATTTTTCTTTAAAAATTCAAAAGCCTAACGTCATCTGTGGCGTTAATGAAGAAAAATAATTTACTTAGTTACAAAATCTACCAAAAGGAACATTTATAAGCAATCACATCAATAACTAAAAGATTCGCAAGAACATAGAATAAATTGAAATTCGCAATAATCATCGTCGCTTTTGAAATTAGCAATCTCAATCAAATGAAGAGCACAACAATTCGGTTTACCGATAATAAGTCAGAAAAAAAAATACACTCTGTACAACAGAGAAATATATATAATAATTGCACACTTTAAACACATATGTATAGTTACATCACTATCATAAACATAAAACTTTCCTAAACTTTAATAAAACTAGAAGATGTTACAAAGTTATGAAGTGGTACCTGCTTTCAGAAGCTTTCATGCACACAAGCACCCAAATTTAGATGCTAATTTAAATAATTTATTGATCTCCACTAATAAAATTCCATTTTACGATTTTACGATTAATTTTTGTCACTGTTAATTCCAGTTAACCGAGTTGCGATCGAAACGCGCGTAACTTTTTAAACATTTTAAAAAATGAATGAGACCAACACTAGATCGATTTGACGTTTTAAACTTTTTTTTGCGTTATTTTTTCTGGTTTATATTTCTTTTTCACTAGTGACTTTACTTGGCTCGTGAGCCGGGACAACTGCTGTAAAGCCTAGCCCACAGTTCTACATGTGCAACACCACATTCGACTTATATATGGAAAATGGAATGGGGAGTATTAAATATGTAATGATTCACTTAGTCCTCTTAGGGTTCTCTGCTACGAAAAACAAAACACTTAAACGTTAGTCGAATTTTCAGTCTGCACGCCCCAACATGGGCTTGGTATTTTATTTAACTGAAATACCTAGTATCAATTTTAGACGCAATTAAAACTACACGTACCTTGATAAAAAATATAAGTAGGATTTCAAAATTGCCATTAATTATTAATTTTTCGTTAAAACCCAGTCTGCTACTTTTGACGTTTATTATAAAACATACGTAACTTTAAAAGACAGCAAATCAGTTTGAGGAAAACTCCTAAATAAAATTAATAAAGTTAAAATTTGAATAAAATGAATAAAATTTAAAGAAATTTTCTAAATATTTAATATCACGGAGCCCTTTTTACGTGTGCCTCAATTCACACTTGGCGGGCAATTTTTCAATCGCTTTCCGATCGAGAAGCGGTAGTCGCCTTGAGACTGATCGATTTTATTAGGTACCCAGTGCAATGAATTAACGTTAATGCATTTTAAAACACCCGTGAACTAGGCTTTATATTTTAAGAACTTTCATGAAAAAATATAAAATTACTAGCTGACCCGCGCAACTTCGCTTGCGTCACATAAGAGAGAATGGGTCAGAATTTTCCATGTTTTTGTAACACTTTTTACTACTACTCTGCTCCTATTGGTCGTAGCGTGATGATATTAAATATGCTTTTTTTTCACAAAAAATATTCTCAAAATTATTTATATCTCTTAGTATAACGAAGTCGTGCTAAGACATATCCGCCATTAAAACAGTTGCCATGGCAACGGAATTTTGTTAATTCCATGTCATTATAATATTGATTTTTCGCGAATTCGTTGAATTTTCTGAATTTTCCCGGGAAATGCGTCATTTTCCCGGGGTAAAAAGTAGCCTATGTCCTTTCTCGGGTATCAAAATATCTCCATACCAAATTTCAGTAGTTTAGACGTGATTGAGTAGCAGACAGACAGACAGACAGACAGACAGAGTTACTTTCGCATTTATAATATTAGTATGGATAAACTAGCTGACTTGGTGAACTTCGTAACGCCAAACGGTTTAATTTTTATTTTTGCAATTTTTCTCTTTGTAAGTACCACCCTCGTACTGTGATATACGTACAGGGAGAAAATTTCTAATATAAATACTTATTATCTTATTAATTATCTTCTTCTTGTCGTATGGTTAGTGGTCAACCTAGTGTCAAAGTTGTTCAAGCCGCCCGAAGGCCTTTGACGTGGCTTAACGACTGTTATCGTAGTAGATAGCAACCGGGACCGATTTTTAACGAGCCCTCCGAAGCACGGAGACGCCCACTTGAAATACCACTATGCGGTCACCCATCTATGGAGTGACCGCGCCAAGTGTTGCTTAACCCACAGATCGTATACCGACCGGTGAACGCAACTGGCTACGGGCGACTCCATCCATACTTATGGGTACCTATAAATAAGTAAAGACGAACACCACTTTTTTCGAACTGGGAATCGAACCTAACACTTCACATTCAGCAGTGTAGTTAGTTAAAATTATTGTGATAATATAAATCGAGTCCATGTTGTGAATTCTGCATCCTTTCAAGAATTGTTTTATAAGACCTCTCAGGCATGCGAGGTTACACATTTTTCTAGGTAATATTTCTGTATTGCGCGATTCTCCTAACCGTTATTGGCTCATATTGAATAAGTTTAATATTCTACGGCAAAGCAAGGTTGATATTTTTCATAACAATATTATGTGGATATTGCATTTTATAATGCACTTTTATTGAAGAGGGACAATATTAAACTATATTGTAGTTTGCTTTCCTTTGAACAAAAGGTCACATATTAAATCAAGAAATGTATACCTAGTGATAAATATACTGTCTAACTAATATACGTCGTATAAGTTCTTCTTCTTCGATTAGTCACATAATGCTTTGTCTTTTTCACTGATACGATTTCAAAATTGATTGAAAGTGACAAGACAGCGTATAAATCAGGCCATACACGTTTTATTAGAAAGTCAGTGAGTGTAAAGTAAACTGAGGATAAAAAGATTAGAAAAATGACACAATATTGGGTCGATCGGCCCTCAAGAAGCGGACGAAAGTAACGCTCTAATAAACTATATTAATTATAATATAGTCCTAATCACACTTATGATGTGAGTCTCTAAATAGCACAACCTATTAAAGAAAACAAGATAAATATTGCGAAATAAGTAGAAAAACAAAAATAAAATAACGCACTTTTAATAAAACTAGTGAACTCGCGTTTTAAAGTTTTCAAATGTTTATAGTACTCAATCAATATATTTTATTATAAGTAGTTATAAAAATTCACGCTTCTATTTCTCGCTTATTTCATGATTCATAGTGTAAGTACCTAGTTAAACTTTGCGCAAAGTTAAAAGTTTTTGGTAAAGATTTAACTTGTCGATATTTTAGTTAAAAACTTCATACGTCTCGTTGCTCTACCGGATAAGTTAACTATGTCGCATTTGTAACTCATGCAAACTTTAACTTTTTAACAAGTAAAATAACCTGAACTTCGAAAAGTTTAAAAGTTTCGGGAAAGTTTTGCGTATCAAACGTCAATTTCTAAAGATGTTTTCTCAATGTTTCAACTTTTGTTAACAGTTTTCAATGGTATATTTAACCATAACTAACACTCATGTAGATAATATTATTATTGTAGTAAAATTTATTTATTAATGCGCTGACGAAATCTCATCGTGTCTTGGTAAACACAACAACGCGATATAAGTGAAGAGATTTGATTTTAAATGACTAACAATGCCATACATAGCTATAAATAGCGATTCGATTTTAAATAACTACGAATGAAATATTAGTAAAACAAATAAAATACATTTAACAATGTCTTATTTAAAATATTTTATAACAACATGCGCGATTGATAAAATTTATTCAAAAATACGTCATTATGTCCATGTCGGAATCGAACCCGCGATGGTTTATAGTAGACGCATGGCATCAATTATTATTATTGTGGGTTATTTCAGAGAAGGAAGCTTGAGGCTTAGGGTATCAAGGGAATGTTTAAGAATCTATATCAAAATCTCTATTTTAAATACTTAGGTAGAAAAGTTATCATTACCTAAAAAAACTTAACTTAAGTCAGAGGAATATTTTTCTAGTAACTAGTAATTTTTTTTATGTTATAAAAGAAGTTTACTGTGAAATTAAACACACAACAAAAATATCATAGACCCGGTATGCTCAGGTCTGATCTACAAATAAGATTTATAAATCAGTGTAATACTTAATTAGCATTACGGTTTCTTTTTGTCCTCTGGCGTTTAGAATTAGACATGTGTCTAATTCTATTTTCATTCAGTATCCACAAATTGTAGCCAGTTTCTGACCAATTACAGATTTGTAATTCTGACCAATGAAATGCTGCGAAGAATTAGTATGAATGGGCAATGGTTTAAATAAACCTGTTGACTTCACCGACATTATTTTATGTAATATTAATTGTATTAATCATATCACTGCTACATTTACATCAATTTATGACAAGGTGATTCTTACGGTGTGCTTAAACATCTGACCCCGGTAAATAATAAAGGGAATCTTCAAATAAAAATATTTTCATTTATAAATTCTAATTAATAGTAACACACAGTATTTAATTCTTATACAGTTGAGTGTTGAGACAACAACTTATACCCAGGTAATATTCGCTCAGCAAAGAATAAAAATATTTATAAAGTTTAGTTTAGAAAGTTTTCAAAACTGTAACTTGAATTTAAAAATATACCAAAAGTCAATAATATCACTGGTGACTTGAGTTCCGCGAATATTTATAAAAATTAAGAAGTATTTTTCATGTTAAAAAGTTTTAAAGCTTTAAAAAAAGTTTTACCTTGTCAATTTATTTTTTATTTGAAGCACTGGTATCATCGTATTCACAGGTAAAAACTAAGAGCTAAGGTAGGCGACTGAAGTAGGTCCTACCCCGAACGCGACTCTGAATTAAATTAACAACTCACCCGGGTATTATTTATTTGTTGGCACCTTCGCGGGAAACGCAAGTAGCTTCAAGAGTGATGCCTCCCACGCAGCAAAATCTCTCGCTTACGACTAGACCGGGGCTTGGTTTTAAATTATTTAAATTAAATAACAACTTAAGTTGTCGCGAGTGTATCTAACTGAAATTCGCGCGAGCAATGTTATCAGTTAGACGTGCGGTTATCAACTGGTAAAAATAAATCAAATGCCTAGTGCCTATTGACTACGGCAGGGTAACTTAGTGTCGCGATGTCGTCTTAAATTGACACGCGCAAAAGATTTTTATTTATTAGCCAGTTCAAACATGCCGCTCGCCGAGTGAAATTGGCTAAGCTTGGCGAGGTCTATTGTGACATTTGGCAAAAATTAAGGACCGGTTACAGAGTACGGCTATAGTCAGTATGGCCTGTATCTACCTACTATAATTATAAGTGTATGAAGTTTAAAGTCATCTTGCTGAGAAGACTATCTACTTAATTGATTACTTTTTATTAATTTAAATTAGGTACCTAGTATTTACATACCTATTCTACAGATTTTGAATCTGGAAAGTCCATTTTATAGAACCTAAAGAAACACCGCTAAGAAGATGTCGAATATGTACTAATTAAGTACCTATTAGTAACTTGCGGAAAAAAATATTACACCACTCCTAGCAGTTATACCCAAGAGCTATGTGGGGCCGCATACGCTCGAACATAAAAGCGGACGAGCCAATGGCCATTTACCTACCAAGATGCTATGGAAAACATTCCAAAAGAAATTGAAAACCTCATCGGCGTATGCTCGACCAAGGACTCTAACCCAACACTTCGAAAGCGTTAATCGCCACGCACTAAGTAGGTACGATTCATTTCTTCATTGGTTATACATTCTCGATAATACTTTATATACAAAGTTCATCAATAAAATATCTGATCTATGATTCAGCACAAGAAATTTTGGGCTTTTAACGTTGATAATTATTATTAACCTAGGTATTATTGTGATTTATCTGCCTGAATCCTCTTGCATGGGATAGGTCGCATTGCCCATTACCTATTTCTAATGCATAAATAAATTAGGTGTAATAAAGTGGGTATGTATTTTAATTATTAAAAAGCTTGTTATGCTTAATAAGCGCGGTATATAAAAAAAATAAAATAGTGTCTGAGTAAGAATATTATTGCTATAACTAATTAGGTAGGTACCTACCGAAGCAAAATATTTAACCAACTATCATAAAACGTAAAACGGGACTGGCAATGTACAAATCTTAAATCATTTTAAATTCCTTATTGAAAACCAATTATTATTTCCGGTTTTGTGAAGTTGCCGTGGCTCGTTTATGAAGCCTGTTACATATTTTTGAAATAATTTTGTGCCTAAATTTGCAACTTAACTAAGTATAAAAAGACTTCTTGTAGATCAAATAATTAAATCACAGTTTCATTATCATTCGATTTAACAACAAAAATGTAGTTGAAGCGAAGACATACTTATTATAAAATATTAACTTGACATAACTCCAGCTAAATTATCGATTTTCAAACGCCATTTCTACGCATTATAACCCAACCAAATGCCGTAGGCTTCTTAAGACCCCAAATCCTGTTAAGTCTTTTTGCTTTTCAAACTAGTTGTGTAGCAAACGTTGGCTTCTCGTTTTTACGACAAAAACAAACCAAAAGGAGGGAAATATTGAAAACTATAAAAATGTTTCGATTTCTTAAGTTTTATTAGGCAAATTTATTCAAAATGTGTTGTGTGTTGTTTTATACAACAGCAGTTGAAATGTGAGAGTGTTTTTTCAAGTGCTTCCCAAATTCGATTAGTAGTAAAGACTGATTTCTTGAGGTTTTTATTGTTATTTGTATTAAAAAATGGAAGAAGTAAGGTGTAAGCACAAAACCATCCAGAATGCTGCACACCACATAGCTTTGGAATGTATTCATCCTCAGGTAATGTGGAATTTACGTAATTTATTACCTACACATAGGCTATAAAACAAATTTCATTTAACTATTTAATATGTCCAAATTGCCAAAAAATGCTGATTTTCTGATCCAATTCAAAGAAATAAGCATTCTTTTATTGATGTAACATCTCAGATTCTGATTATTATTAAATTTTCATTCATAAATATCAGTTTGTACAGGCTAACTCAGTAGCAATACAAATAACATATAATAGGTACCTACATAATTATAGAAATAAGCTTCTACTGTGAATTATTCAGAACTAAAAATATATTATAGGTTATTTTCAAGTATAGGTTACTCTTGGTTACAAATTCTTATTGTCTTCCAATTATTCAAACAAAGTATGCAGAGAACAAAGGTATTTTTTTCAGTAGGTAAATAGTATAGTTTAGTACATCATTTTGATTCCTGTTCTTTAAATATAAATTGTCACCAAAAGGAACATCAACAGTTATATTTTAGGTTGGGCGTACTAAGCCTCTCATTAACAAATTGTGAAGTCTATGAAAATAAATGCACAGTATTCACACATTTCATTCATAAAACTATTTTACATTGATATAGTGCAATTTGGATTCAAATTCCAATTTTTTTATTTTTGTCATGCTAGGCAAAATGGCTAGTGGTTTGTGCAACCAAATAGATGTATATAAGAATCTTCTTTCTTGCCAGTATTTTGTTACCGGCCAGTCCGTGCAACATCATTTTGTATATCATAATATACCCAACTAGCGTTCCACACCTGAATATGCTCAGGAGGAGCAGATCTGTCCTTACATATTGTTAATAACATACATACCTATTAGAAATGTATCTGGAATTACTGCGAACTTATATTCTTGCATTCCCTTTGCAATAGTAGTTTGTATAATGATTATTATCAGACTGAAGTCCCACTATGATCTACAGGCTTAAAATCAATTATTTCTATTTTAAAATCTTATCAATATAATTCAATCATATTTCTATTAAATATTACTCTAAATCATCACTGACTTTAGTGAACCACTATGATAACTTTGGTATTTAGGTATGTTAAAGGAAAATTTACTTCAAAATGTTTATATCTTTTTTCGTATGCTAAGTTGGCACACCTACTTTCAAGGCAAGTTTGAGCTAGTTATATCACAATGTGATATAAGGAAGTCACATAATCTCTACTAATATTATACCCACGTGCCTCAGTATCTACTGAAGCAATTTGGATAGAATCTTGTATGAACTTAATTTGAGACCAAAAAAGGTCAAAAGAAAGTATAAAAGATAGTTGTACCCTAGAAATACAATGAGAATAGAAACTGTGTAGGTAATAAGCCATATAATTGTAGTCAGAGTCGTCAGCACGAGCACACCCAAAATCGTTATAAGACGATGTCAATAACACCGACACAGAAATTGAATAAATTACTGCAAACTGCCTCATTGTCGGCGAATCAGACTCTATTAACTCAATACTCCCAACTCTGTAGGTTTCTTCATGTTATATTATTGTCCAATGACTTAGTACAGATGCTTGTATGCAAGTGTCACTGCTTGCTGAGATTTACAACAATCAGAATCTAGAACATTAGTGACTAGTTAGTTAGTAGGCTATGCAGTTGAAGGTGGCCTGTACAATTGAACTGAATTAATTGTTGTAATCTGAATCAATTCTGTAAAACTTGCCAGGCTATTATGCCTATCGGGTATTTACCACGTGGGTAATAAATATTATAACTTGCACGGCCACAATATTCATCCCAAGAGCTTTAGCTCTGACAATTATTTCTTTATCAATGGGAAAGTTTGAATGCTAGCAAACAGTAACAATATATTAATCTCTCATTTCATCACAAAAAATATACTTTACTTGTGATGTCACTAGTACTATGTGAGTAGCCCAACTAGTAGTAAAATAGCCTATTATTTAGAGGAAAACCATAGTATATGAATAGTAATTATTTTCTGATGGACCTATAACTACCGTTTTGAATTCCAACTGAAGAAGCTTGCACACACATCTAGCAGATTTTTACAGGTAGCAGACAGCAGTATTTTATTCCTTTATTACTTAATTACTTTTAAAATACCTTTACATAAAGACAATATTCTATCATATTTATCTTAAATTTCAGATGTGAATTTGAGTTAAGAATTTTCAGCCACAATGAAGAATCGCTTGCGCTGGGAACTGTCACAAAACACCTATCATGGTGACATCTATAAAGTATATCAGTTTTATGAACAGCACTTTGTGTGCACATTTTACTATAATAAACAGAGCTTTTGTATTGTATCATTAACAGCAAATGTCTAACAGCAACTATTTCAAGTCATACACAAAATGTCTCAATACATACATAATATCACACCTTTTGCCCACAGGGGTAGGCCAAAGAATGCCAAACTTGGTGTTATAGACACTACTGACTACAGATTAAGGAATAGTAAGAGATCCTTGTTCGAAAGAAGTAGTATAATTATACTTAGATATTCTCATGATCAGTAGTTTTGACCCAACAATTCTATGGCACCAATACAGATCATAATGGTTGGCTTCTATATAGAACAAACCGATGAACATGAAACATAAATTATGGAGATTAAATTATACATTTTGCAGGAAATATTTTTTTCGAAGATCAATCTGATGATCATGATTTTATATTATCTATATACTATAAACATTCTTGGTTATTTTTTGTTACATATTAGTTTTAGCGCGAAAGTACCCTTATAATATACAGGACCTTAGTATGATGGCCTAAAATGATAGCAATATGAAAGCTCTGTTTATTTGAACATCACGGTTTGAAAGCACTGTATGTAAATTGTATATTGGTTGAGCTAGTTGTATTTGGTAGCTGCTAGATAATGCTGGTTATTTTCTCTGCTATTCGAGCATCCCTTCTTAAAAATACAATGTTTCTAATAAAAGTATCTAATTATCAAGTTCTGTCTCAAGTAGGTGCTTGAGACAAAGTTCTCAACATTGAGGATTCTTTTCACTATATTAAAAGGTTTTAGTTTACAATTTGAATTCTTGCATTCAGACTTATTGGTCTTCTATTTCTGAGTATTGATTTATTGAATCATATTTAATTCAAACGCCATCGCATTTGAAGCGTCCCCGATACGATTTCCACTTGCATACATCAAGTGAACTTTCCAAGCTATCGTAATTCCGTACTTTTGGAAATTCATAGTACAAGTTAGGTGGTATTGTCTAGCCAGCAAGCAGCACCAGTTCACAAAGCTCTATCCTAAGCACGGTTGTTCACAGCAATGTTTGTCACATGTCTGTACTCTTGGAAACTGGAACAAAAAAAACGGGAAAAAAAATACGAATCACAGTCGGTGCACGGGTCCCCGTACCATGTGCACCCGTATCCGTCGCCAGTGCGGCTGCAGCATGCCTTCCAGAGCACCCAGCACAGCCCCAAGATGTTCCATCCGAAGGGGCTCAAGCCGCACCTTGTGAGTAGATTGCTAGTTTGTGTTGTCATGGAATTTTGGCCGATTGATTTCATGATTTTGTACTGATTTAGGTACTCTTTGTTCCAAGTGTAGGAACTTGCTATTATGTCGTTTTATCGTGACTGTTAAATAATTCAACATAAAGTGTAATCTTCGGCTAAAATTCTCCAAAAAATATATTGTAAAAAAACATTATTCAAGAACGTTTAATTTTAATGTTGTTCGCAGTCGCAAAAAAAGAAGTCTCACTGCGTATGTATACAATATCGCTACGTAATCAGTAGATTTATCAACATGCTTATATATTACTCGTATTTAATTTAATTCACTTGCTTCCATGTATAAAACAGCTAACGCAATCACTGCAGTTAGTCACAATTTACCTTGCATTTAGAACCACCAGAACTTTGGTAATGTTCTGATACATAACACATACATTTTTTGATTCAATATACATACCGCTGCAATTACATAGTCAATTATATGAAATTGCTTTTAAATTAGACAAGCAATTAGTTTCAGTACACATTATATTGATACCTTATGCCATTAGATAAAGACGAGATCATTTTACTTCGCAATTTTATTACAAGTCTCCTTTTGACCGCCGCGGTCGCCTATTTCAATCATCTTGAATGTACAACGAATTGGAATAATCTGTAACGTTGTTCATTACTAAATAATAAATTTCATTGCTATTATAGACAGTGACTATGCACACAAACTGAAAGTTCAATAATCATAACGAAATATCGACATTAGTATTTGACGGTCAAGAGGTGAAAAACGCCTTTTAATTTAAAATATCGTCAGCTGGCGTGTCCATCTATTCACCCACGATTTCTGCTAGGATCCTCGCGCCTATGGTACTCCGAATGACAGTCCGATCTTGGGCCGAGCGCTCTGCCTCACACCACGGGGCAGCCCGGTCCCTGGCCGGGTGTCCCACCTCAATGAGAAGTTCCAGGACTCGCTGACTCTCACATCAGACACTGACGCGCTGGTCGCCAAGATCAGTGCTATGTTCCCAACTGTCAGTGAAACGCATATTAAGATACTGCTGAAGAAGTAAGTAGTTATTCATTGTGTATACAAAAAACTATGTTGTTTGTACATTTGCTTGATATAATTTGACTCTGTGTCACTACACCGCTACCATTGCGTCGTTAGTTCTTGTGTTCGATTCCCACACGGAATAATGATTTGTGCGATCTACAAATAGTTGTTTCGGCTCTGGTTGTACTTTGTGCCCGATGTTTGTATGTTTGCAAAAGTCACAACGACACAAAAGCAATTCTTTACGCAGGAGTTGTCTTTTAGAAACAAAAGCAAATATATCCATGTATCTAAGGTATTACAACCGTGAGGCCGTGGTGATAAGCGCTTTGCAAGTCGAGAAGCACCCGATAACAACTCCTGGGCCACTGACAATGTCGCCATCGGCTGTCCGGCTCCAGAAGGGAGCGCCAGGCGTTCACTCTGCCTTGCAACTGGCAAAGTGTGGATCCATTCAAGGATCAAGCCACTTCACGCCTCTGACTGGAACTCCACACGGTAAGTTTACTCGTACTTAAGGAAATTTATGCATTTTTGTACCTCTTTCAGGATTACCAATATCAGTGACTAAGGATAGTATTAAAGTTATTATATTGCACGATTAATTACTAAGTACCTTAGCTTTTATGTTAGAAATCGTTTACTGACTGTAATATAAATAACTATTAACTCCATGTTTTAATATAAGCGTTTGAAATACTGGTAGGTCGGGTTTACTTTTGAATACAGGGGTTAATTAGGAAATGTTTAAGTCCAATTACAAATACTCTATTTGAAATGCCAAAAGACAATTTTTCGCTAGCTTTTTATGCTATATTTTTATTTACTTACTATAGGACTGACCCAACTACGTACGGATATAGTTAAAATTTTACCCGTTGATTTCATTCTCGTGGGAACTTTGATCCCATACAAACCTACTCCCGAAAGTTATAAACATATTACAAATATAATTATCCAATTTAGTTCTGTTCAAAAGTTATGCGCGTACATACATTTCGGTAATTCATTTTTATTTATATAGATTTCCAAAATCAAATAAACACAAAATTATCCTAAAATAATCCAAAATAAAATGAAATCGTAAAAATTTTAATAACTGGGCTACTGGTCCCGGAAACCCGTAAAGTTCTTCAATTCTTGGCCACATAAATCATGTATTGTCATGGCGAACAATTGTCAATTGAATGTACTTTTCAAACTGAGCAGCCATAAACATTCACTTCGGAAACTCTTTTCCTTTACAAAGAATAAATATTGCGACATATTTTTCTTGAAGGTTGTAAAGGTGACTTACGGGTGACTTCTTAAGGACGTTTATTCCTATATTCTCACTCATTATATCGCCTCCCACAGGGATAGTCTTTCTTAATAAATTAATGATTGCTGTATTTATAATCAGATACGCCTTTGTATCCCGGATGACATTAGTCAACATGAGCGGACTTCCAATAATATTGCGTAATAAATCTGACGCCACCTTACAATCTTTATTTACCTATTTTTCTTAGTTACTTGGAATTTCT
Organism: Anticarsia gemmatalis; assembly: GCF_050436995.1. NCBI lineage: Eukaryota > Metazoa > Arthropoda > Insecta > Lepidoptera > Erebidae > Anticarsia > Anticarsia gemmatalis. The sequence continues at coordinate 18,864,723 of NC_134776.1, read as the reverse complement.
AAAGATAATCTTATGGGAAAATAACGTACTTTGAAATATTAAAATAACACTTCCGACTTTTCTAATACAATGGACTCAATTTTCAATTGCAATATATCTGCATGACTACACTCTTAGAAGTTATATATTTACACTATCTTAGGTCTTGCTACACGTAGTTTACACCACTCCGCAACTCCCTACAAGACACAATTATGCACCTATAATCAGGCCGTTACAAACGCGCGAACTACGTCACAATCAAAAGAATGAAATTAATGTGACAATGTGTGAGTGCGAGCGAGAGACTCCGATAAAATGACATGACTTAGTTCGCACGTTTGAGATGGCTACAGTAAAATTTCCAAAGACTTAGGTATTTCACTACCGCTATAGATCACGTCCGCGCATGATTTTGTACCCTACCACCATGTAGTTATAACACATATTGTAATAATACACCTGCGACGTGTGTAGGGTCTCCGTCCTTACTGCGGCCGGCTTCAGGCGCCTCCAGCTACTATGGTGCCAGGTCTATTGACACCACCACTACAACCACTACCAGGCACCAGTCGCCGAAGATGAAGCTGAAGTAAGTATCTTTTTTCACAAACAAATCTTTCATACTTTGCCTTGCAGTGGGAAAATTTGTACTCGCGTAGATGACTATATGTTACAGACTCTCTTCCAAATCAAATAAGATTTTTTTATTGTATTTAATACTTTACTAGTTTATCAAAATAAATTTACGTGTATCTAATATGTAAGACTCTAACATTCTATTTCGTTTTGTTAACGTTCCCACTGGTAGGCAAGATTTCTCTGCACATTTGACTTTAACAATTATTTCATTGTCTACCAGGTATCTCAAGTCCATATTCCCGAAGGCGGAAGAGACTCTGATCCTGGACGTTCTCGCGAACAAAGACAACAACGTCCAGAAAGCGAGCGAGGAACTCATCACCATGGGCTTTACCAAGAAAGAGACAGTCATCCCGCAGAAGAAGGAACAGGCTCCGACCCAGACGCCTCAACCTCAGAAGAAAGTTGTCACCATTATGAAGACTCTCGCCGAAAAGAATGCTCGTAAGTCTTTTTATATCAATCTTTTGTACTCAATTTCTTTGCATACAATGTGACTTTACAGGAACAACTGCTCAAGAAATTTGTTTTATTTTGACGTTGTTAGGGTCGCGTTGCTACGTTTTGCATAATAGAATAGTGATCGGATCGATTCTTCTGAAAATAGCCCCTTGCACTATTCGCTATGTATTCTTATTATCGACCGCAGCGGATTGGGGTGGTACATTATAAATAAGGGTATTTATAATGTACCACCCCAATCCGCTGCGGTCGATAATAAGAATACATAGCGAATACGACTTCAAAGACTTTCGTTCGCATTTTATCATGTAAGTTAGGGTACAAACTAGGGTGGATTAGGGCTCCCTCCGCGTGGGATACACCCCTTATATTTTGAACCAAGCGAAACGCGAAAAACAAAATCGAAACATACCGAACTTTACAAGAGTAGCAACAGATTTTATATACTGTTAAATACGGTCTGACCGTTGATAAATTAAATTACGCTTAAAAGGAATGACGGGAGTGCATATGGGGTTCCATGAAAAAGTCCATTAATACATCCAATTATTGGCTTAAAATGCAGCTAAAAGCCAAAATGGCTGCTTTAATGGAGCCCACTGGACAAAGAGACGTAATCCCTGCAACACTAATTAATATTGATTTTATCCCTTTACTTATCCAGTGTCCATTAGCCCCTAGCTTTATGCAATGTAGACATCTGTGCGCGGCGGTCGACGGAGATTTCAAATGATCAAATATATTTTGTCCAAGCGGCCGATATCCGAGGCGTTTAGACTTAGAGAATTAATAATTAAACCCCATTAGATCTAAATTCTGTTCTCTACTATTCTCGGGCCATTTCAAACGTGCGAACTAAGTCATGTCATTTTATCGGACTCTTTCGCTCGCACTTACACATTGTCACATTCCTATGAATCTTTTGATTATGACGTAGTTCGCATGTTTGTAACACTCAAGTTAGTCTATAGCCAAGATTAGTAACAAGACTCTTCCATTACCTCCTACCTAGTGAAAGAAAAGCTTCAAGCTAAATACAGCAATATAGCCGAACGCGTGATTACAATCGCACTTGAGAGCGTGGAGTTTAATGAGGAGCGCGCGGAACAGATCTTGAACGCCGTGCTGCAAGAGGAGGCGGCTCCCAAGGTCGTGAAGGTGGAACTCAAGGAGACTCGCCAGCCGGCTCCCGAGCCTAAGAAAGGGTTAGATGCATGAATTGTTCTGTGATCTAATCGTGACGATATTTGGGTGATATCCTTACACCCATATCTAAAAAAAAAATATTGCAAAAATTATGATTTAAATGTTGCATTGGTTTATCGGTCGAATTGGTACTTTTCCTCTGTTAGAACAAGGTGTCACCCAAATAATCGGATCTTTTTGTGTTGGGTGAATATACTTACGTTTATTGATATTAAAAACAAGTTAAAATTACTTTAAAAACGTAGGCATAGAATTCTCTGTCATTAATTTTCTAAAATAATGAAAATGTTAACTACCAAGGCCATTACTAAATGAGCCTTTACTCCTATTTAGAATCTTACCCTCTTATTCATAACCACACTATAAACCTATTTTTGTTAAAAAACTACTATAATATGTTTTCTCTTTTTCATTTCGCTAAGGAGTGAAAGATACAAAACTCTTTATAAGCCTTTCATAACTTCACATATTTTAAGGAATAAGAGGGTAACTCTAAATCTACTCTTATAAAAAGCTCGTATTATAACCGAGACAATTTAAACAGTATATTCGTTCAACTATTTTATCCATAACACGGCTTCGAACAAAACAAGTCGGTTTCAAATGTATGTAGTATCGCGACTACCTGTTTCACACGAACACTTCCAAACATACGACCCTACGCTTCTTAGCTTCTCACACTGGTGTTGTTTTAATATCATTATTTAATTAATTATTTACTAATACTAACTGGCCCTCGCGGCTTCGTACATACATCTATACTTTAGGAAACTTTAAAAGATGATAAAGTAAAAATAGCCTGTGACTAATACTTTATCTTCAACTATCTTCATAATAATTTATTTGTCGTAACATCTAGACCGTCGTTATCCGGGTTATTCTTGAAAGCGTTACACGTAGACTTTCGCATTAGTAATATTTTTTTATTCATAATAATAATATGCAACAACTATCATGGAATACAAATATTTTGATTTAAAATACGTTAGTCTTTTCATATGCATTTTCTAGAAACGCAGATTGAAGACGTTTTAAAGTTACACAATTAAGTTTGTGAGAGTTCCTTATGATAATAAAATGTCCATGATTAGGTCAAAAAGTTTGTTTCACGTTTTGACCGAGTCGAGCTTTGCGCGATGCTCATGCAAAATCAGAAACATTGAAACAGTTTAACTTGTGATGTAAAAATAATTCTCGTACTCTATATAAAACTACTTTATAAGTTGCTGTATCATCGATCTCTCTCCCCTACAGTCTCGAAGGGCGTAACTAAGGTAACCCATCTGAGTGCCCTTCTATTGTCGCAAGATACAACAGGACGCAATTCGATGAAATATGATACACTTGTCTATTGTCTATCAGAGGATGTAGGACGCTGCGTGGGTTCCAATTAATGAGCTCATTTCTCACTTTTTATAACAAATATACTTTTATTATCTAAGAAAATGTAATAAATTTATCTTCTGCGTTGTAAAGTACGATGATATTTGAGCAACACTATAACATACATGTAAAGTTATTTTCAACAGGCGGAGTTAATGAGTATAAATATTTTACAAACACCAATAAGACATTAATAAAATCATGTCATTTAATTCTAAACTTAATTCAGATCAAAATCATACAGCTGTTTTCAATAACCTATCTTCAAGAGAAGACAAGGCCTTAGTACTAACTTAGTTAGCTTTGAAATTCAACTTATTTATTTTGAGTTGATGATAACACTGTTTGATTGACTTATCCATAACAGGCTGTATTCTTTTCGACGATAGACTATTGACAATAGCTCTAAACTGACATTAAAACTAACTTTAAATCAATCTTAATCCCTCGATAACAGTTAGTATTAAATTGACCAACAATCCATCGGATGGTATGAGTAGAAAGGTCCTATAAGTTAAATAAGGTTAAATAATCCTGGAATACTCATAAACTCCGCCGTCTCATGGTACCGACCAGTGTTCAAGAGCGCGCGCCCTCCCCGCCGCCCGCGCCGCCGGCCTCCAGGCGCCTCAAGACGTGGACCGAGCATCTGAAGTATGTGGACGTTTGCATGATCGTGCTGGGTGCTATTTATATATCGTAGACAGATAGCTAGGCTTATAGTCAAGATTTTTAACTTTATACTAGGTTGACTTTGTACTCAGGCTACGATTTTTTGATATAGAAACTTCCATACTTTTAACTGTTGCATATAAAATTTGGTTGAAAATTTTTGATTCTGGTTTAGTTCCAGCCAGCTCAATATAGCATTGACATATTCGGTTAGACAAGAATAGACTAGACTAGATTGATTGGTTATGAACTTAATATTTAAAATTATATGTATAGCAATTTAAAAAGGTACTTTCTAGCCACCAAGAAAGCTTTAACGTCGAATCTCGATTGGACGCTTATCATCCTAAATTGACAGTGATGGGCTTATCTATTCGCCCAGTTTGTGTTCTTATCAATGTGATGATTCACCCTCATCGTAGATATTTGATCAGTCTGTTTTAAAACGTCGTGCAAGTGATACTTTTTTAGTCTAGTGTCAAAATAATGTTAAGAAGTTGGTCTTAAAATAGGACCCAGCATACAACCTTGCACTACTCCTGTAATGATCCAAAGTAATCCGTTCTTTAGGTAAATATAGTCATGACAAAGTGTTGAGCACCATTATTTTTATTAGATTGTGTGAATATACTTACGTTTATTTAACGTATGGGCTTAAAAACCGGTTCTTTTCAATGTGTATCGGTTTTTTTATAAATAAATGTTTGTAATAACTATTCTTCGGAAATATTCAGGCGTTAAATTTTTTACTGCAAAGAGATTTGGTTTTCTACAATTACATAGGTTTTTTTGCGAAAAATAAAGAGGTGCTCAATACTTTTGGTCATGTCATTATTATTATTGACATAGTGAATTTGGTCGACATAAATATTCTAATATTTGTTTATTAATATTTAGCATACAAGTTTTATGAAGCATGGTGTGTGTTAGTTAGTCGAAGGCTTAACTTGATTCTATAAATGTTACGAAGGTATTTTTTTTCTTGAATTCGGATTTTTATCGATGTTTTTCAACAATGAATCATAGAAATTGTCTTGTGTTGGTTAGATAAGATGATAATCTAGCTGCGTTATCCTAAATAGTAGATACAGATTGAATATTATGCTTTAGAGTTTAGATAATATTGTTATTCGGACTGAATGAGGCTTAATCTTATATAATTGTAAGTATTGCATTCAAATATCTTATTTTCACGTACAGATTTATATAAAACTAGATTAGAATCAAATATTATATTTATGTACATGCTTGGATATTTTAACAAAAATATAATAGTGTATGATTTGTATGTGTTTGTACGTTTGTGTGTATTTTATGTACTTAGCTAAGTGTATTTTCCCTTATATAAAAGATTGAACACAAAATAGTTTTGATATTAGGATATTACGCTAGGAAATTCATTAGTGGAACGGAGGAAAATCATATCAGAATTAGGTTGAAATCGAGTTTAAAATTATAAAGGACCACAATAGACTAGACCTTGGTTTTATAGTGAATAGAACTAGATCACTAGCTCCCGATAGCGTGACGTCATCTCATTCATATCATCTTATTATTATTTAGCCTCCTCAGGGTCATTTCGTCACCTCTATCACTGAATACTTTTAGCACCATATACTTAGACCATTTAAGAGTTCTATCCCTTTAGCCTTACTAGGAGTGCATGTGTATTCTACTGACTGTTAGATCGACAACATCGTGAGAGATGTTAGTATAAGTGTTGTGGTGTTCACAGGCCGATATTGAAGTCCAGTAGGAGTGTCGACTCTAAGTTTAAGTCACAGTACAGCACTCCGACTAAGGGAGCCAATCCCACACTGAGGCAGGGACCGAAGGATAGCTTGCTGCTGTGAGTTTTAAAACACAAAGCTACAATTGTATCATTACTAAGTTCAAATTATCAATGCGTGTACTATTATTTGATGCTATACAGTGAAGACTACATGCCGTGGTCTGGTCCCGACCCGGAGCTCCGCAGCGGTCAAGTCGTGAAGACAGATGGCCCTGAACCCAGGGACAAGGCGTACCCCCTGGCACGTGGCCCATCTGGCCTGGCCAAGGGCCCCGCAGGCCTTGCTAAGGGCTCTATCTACCAGAAACTCAACAAGAAATCTGCAAAAATGTAAGTAATCAATACCGCAGTCTACATTATTATAGGTTCTTCAAAGAAACTTAACTCCGAGGATAAAAGTTGAAGATTTTGTTCGCGAAACTACTTTCTACGGTTTCTTTAGGTTTGTGTTTTCTTTTTCAGAATCGGCTAGATTGAGCATGTTGACTACCATCATACATTTACAACGCGTCTATTCATCTCAATATCATTACGCGTCCTCTGGTTATGTTTTAATCTATCAGTTGCAACATCTAACCAGATATTTTTATCTTTATTCATCTAATTATAAAATATGCTAAGCAATGATCTCGGATACATTCCATTTTATTGAATTTTGCTCAATAAATTTTGTCGATAATTATGTATATCGAAAGTCCAGACAAAAATATTTTCTATTGTATGTATAAAATTCACATTACTTCCAAAAAACAAAACTTGTGTATGTTTTATCAAAGTCACTGAACATGTCTATTGACTTATCACTTGCGTATAATCCTCGCTTTTTAACCAAACATCCTTAATGTAATAAATATCTATAAATACACTGTCGTCCTAAGTTTTAGAAAGTCTATTCAATGACTTTGATAAAAACAAATTACTTCAATTTCTTTATGAACTTAGAGCCGTATCGTAGAATAGTTTTCCTCTCTGCCAAAATAACGACATTATTCTGGTTTATTAATATGTTCATTTATATTTTCTTCCATAAATTTTGAAATCGATGTTAGAAATAGTTAACTGATTATTCGTCTCTTCCAAACTAGACTTCCATTGAACTCGATATTAATAAATCAATAATAATGTGACTTGTGTTGTGTCCCGATCTTCCGACCCATTTATTTAAGTATAAGAGATTATGACGTCAGGGATTCTACATCCGGCCAAAGAGTTTTATGAAAATTATAAAAATTAGGGAGAGAAAATTAATAAGGGATAAATCTGTTTCACCACTTATAGACAAGTTAAGATTATCTTATAGATAAATAGACAACAATTTGAATAAATATTAAAATTCCATCCGTTAAGTTACAGATACTTTTCTGTAGGTGGTGAAACAGGTTTTAAATGTTTGTGCGCGGCGAGCGGAGAAGGAGAAAAATCAGTGTTGGGAAAATTTCATGTAATTAATTTATTGCGTATTTATTTGAAGGGCTTGATACTTTTGATCGGCGAAGCCTTCCATTAGCGTGATTACGCTATGTTATGCCGCAAACCACGTAATTGAAGATTCCGATTGAATCTTTACATCGTTTAATCAGTTTATTCAGTTCTTTTGCAAAACTTTCTTGCGTCTAATTGGACGGCATGGGGGTTGAAATTACGGAGAATGATCACACATGAAGGGAAATAGGTTATATGAAATCAATTACTTATTCAAAACTGTTTACAGATACAAGTCAATGTCATGTTTTGTAAAGACAACCTTGGACTCTAACGAGCTAACTATCAGATTCCGAGTTGTCCAATTAAATTTATTATAAGTTAAATAACTAAGGTCTATTTGGGTAACTTTGAATCATTTGGGTAACATTGACAGTGGGAATATGAACTAGTTTCGATTATTTTTTCATATGAAACCAACACATTTGATAAAGGTTTATTTTAGTTTTGCAAACTTTTATCTATATACTTATTTTAATTATTCTAGCAAAGTAATGAGACTCGTAAGACTAGGCGAATTAATACATATGCTAAGTGACTAAGTATAATAGTACTATATTGATAATGTTTGTCAAGGATCATCCATTGTGTGCAGTTACATCGTCAACTTTGTCACACTAGTATACTTATCAGCGTTCTAGTCATATTGTAATGGAAATTATTTATTATTCTTATAAGATTTTCTTGCTCTTTATTTTATACAGAAGATTGATTTATTATAAACAGACTTTTCAAAAAAGGTTAATTTTTAGCCGGCTTAAACAAAGAGGAAGTTCTCGATTAGACTTTTTCTTGTCAAAATAGATTTCAATTTCCTATTTCCTGCTAGTATCGTGCAAATAAAAACACAATGGCCCTCCGTTCTATCGCCATCGAATTATTATTCGTAATTTAGTATAATAAATTATTTTTGTATATAACACATTAAAATTTGTATTAGTATAATGTTACGTGCAATATCATTGCCAAATGGCTTACGAACTGTTAGAGCAGTATTAATTTAGTATATAATAATTATTTTTTTGGAAAAATAAAGGAGAATTGAAGTTAGACTTAGTATGCGTGTTTATAGATAATTGAGGTGTTGTCATCAGGATTTATATAGTATACAATAAGATATATAATGATATATCTTATATAAATATATAGAAAAGTCATACGTCGTTGCACTGGGCGGGAATTACCTTTATTTCTCTTGAAAATATAATTGATTATTTATTTTATCAGGTTTAAAACGCGGGATAAATGTTGTTCAAATCAATATCATTGTCTGGATATACGCTTGTTTCATTACTACTTAAGAACTATTCAGCGTCGCAATATTTCAATAAGACCAGCAGAATATAACTTTAACAAAATTGTATCCATGTCACAATGTTAGTTACCGTACTCCTCCGAAACGGCTTGACCGATGCTCATAAAATTTTGTGAGCATATTGAGAATCGGCCAACAACTATTTTTTATACCCTTAAGTGACACTATTTTTTTTGTATTTATATGGCAAAACAACGTTTGTCGCGTCAGCTAGTATTTTCATATATTTATGCCAATAAAAGTTGATGCTATAACGATTAGTATTATAATTTAGTTATTGTTCTAACTATACAGAATGCAATACAATTTTTATTATATTTTTTTATTATTATCTAAAAGTTCTTTAAGGGTAGTGAGACAAGTGTTAAAGTAATAGATTGAATATTTTAATTATAATCAAAGGGTGTGCCAATAAATATGGGTACGAAACCTAGTTTTGCCAAACTGCTTGAATTTTCCTTCTAGAATACAGCTTTTCAATAGCAATTTAATCAGTGTTTATACGTCTAGCCAAATATATGTGTAACCGTTTAATCAGATAGTTATTTAAATAGTCAATGGGTTTCGTATCCAATGGTATAATGTTACAAGATTAACCCCCGGTTCCTGAGGCACATTTAGCGGTAGTTTATCTATTCAATAGCGTTTAAATTTAAAAAAAACTGGCCAATTACCAAAAGAATACGAAAAAACACGATTATTGTATGGGGACTCCCCTTAATATGTATGTTGTTTGTTATAGCGGCAACGGAAATACAACATTATTTTGTGAAAATTTCAGCTTTCTTGCTATCACGGTTTATGAGATACATTCTGGAGACAGACAGGCAGACAGCGGAGGCTTAGTAATAGGGTCCCCTTTTACCCTTTGGGTACGGCACCCTAAAAACAGTTTGAATAGATAAACTACCGCTAAATGTGCCTCAAAAACCGGGGGCTAGGCTAATATACTCAATAATCCATCGAAATACTTCCATGTTATTTTTACTTGTTGTCTGAATGTTGTACTAGTGATAAGATAGTTATAGTTCACAGATAACTGTGTCTCGAACTGACCCAAACATGAAACCATAGTTATAAGAATATCGATACCTCCAAGTATAATGACTCATCTAACAGGTATCTTATTATCTTTATATATATAATTCTTCTGTAAGTGTGTATGTCACTGAACTTCTCTTAAACCACTGGACCGATTTGATGAAATTTTTTGTGTGCGTTCAAGCGGATCTGAGAATGGTTCAGATTCAAAATTATGTCCGATGGAAAATGTTTTTTTAATTAATTTTTAAATTATTAGACAGGACAACGTCTGTCGGGTCCGCTTGTTTATATGTATAAACGTATCTAAACCATGAACTTAATGTTACTGTTAAGAATAATAATTACCGATTAGTAATAATAAAAATCTAATTTTAAACCAAAGGAAGAGAAACAATTTCAAGTCGCTCCTCTGTAAAATTACTATAATGTCAGTTGATTCATTATACTTAGGAGTTATCGATACTTAGATACTAACCATGCATGTGTGAATTGTTTAGACACAGTATGACTTACACAGTCGCACGCGCAACATTCGTTATATATCTATCTCTTTTCCACTTCGTATATAACTTACGGCTTGTGTTAGAGAGGATACATGTATCGCCGTCTCGTTCCCACCTATGTATAAGTCAGACTTTTATGGTAAAAGTGGGCGGCGGCTTATCACAGTATAAATATGGAGTAGGAGTTCGTATCAGGTTTAGTGTGCACGAAGTGGGGGATGGATGTGTTTGGTAAAACTGTGAATGTATTTGCGTAGAAAAGTTAACATTATACGAGTTAATATAGTGAAAATTACATTATTTGTGGAGAATTTTGAGTGAAGTGTCTATCAAAAAGTATATTTTCATCAATGTAAGATCTTTTTAATATTTATTAATGTCAATCAATTTACACATGCATTTTATTATAAGAATAGATTAATTAGATTATAATTCCCGCGTGATTATGTTTGCTGTATAGATTGTCGAAATTAAAAGCCGTCGGTGTTTATAAGTTAGTGTTTAAGTGTACGTAAATTGTAGACTTTGGCCATGTTACATATCTCCTTGAGGCTCAGTCTCTCTAGTATAGAAGCTAGTCAATTAGGATACCTAAATATTGTAGCCATCACATTTTATTTTTGTGAAAATTGTCCAAATAAAAAAACTGTTGGATGAAGATTGCTGTTTTATTTCTAGATATTAAGACATAATTACAAACATCACATTCAAAGCTCACAAGAAATTCGTTCATATATCTCCTTAATCTATATTTTGACAGCTTGCCGAAATATGAAGAATTATTGACAATCAAAATAAACGACTACTACATCTAATTTTGTTACCCGGAGGTGCTACATTACTTACTGTACTAAATTACAACAATTTTGCATTTAAAATACAAGTATTATCAGTAAAAATTCGACATTGAAATAGATCATACTAATAGTATCTAATAAGTATTCATAATGTCTACACATAAAATCATTGGTGAAAATAAGGTAAGTATATTAAACACTCAATCTCTAAAAACTTAAGGTAGGGCACTATACTAATTAGGGATTCCTAGAAAAAACTATCAGATGTTTTCTCCTGAAGGTTATAGTTATACAGACATAGTCACATAGGAATACAGACAACTTCAAAATGACTTTGGTAAGTATCTTTGCTTTGAACCATCAACCACTTGTGTGGGAGGCAATTGCTAACACTACTTTACTACACATTTACTTTACTAATTACCTATTGAAACCTACTTGAAATGAATGGACACTAAACTAATGGTCACATGATCACATTTTATTAATGTACTATAATTAATAATTATATACTAAGAGATCAAAGGTACACTTACTTATATTTCTAAAAGTTGCAGGTTAGGTCACACGAGAGGTTTAAATTATTAATGCAAGGAAATCTAATAAATTCTATAAATGCAAAAGTTTGAGAACGGATTTAAGTTTGTAGTAACACAAAAAACATATAATGGTTTCTAATTAAATTAGGTATGTACATCAAGGACAGTTTATAACCTGGATTGAAATATACGATACACTATTTACCTCCGAAAATTTTAGATAGAAGATAGTTTTCTATAAATACATCAAAAATTTAATTTGTTTTTAACACTTACTAGTTAAGGGATAAAAGTAGGTACCTAACAAAATATAGAACATGACTCATAAAATACAATATTCTGAATTTGGTACTTAGTAGTGAAAAATTGATCATAGTAGGTATATAGGTACATATAAATAAAATGACATCGTTCAACTTACAAGTATTGAGCCCAACGGTGCCTGTGCCTCGTCAAGCATTTTATTTTTTTCTCCAGCTCCCGGATTGTCCTGCGGAAGCTCTGGTTCTCGATCAGGAGCTCGTTGATACGAGCGTATAGAAATGTCCTCTTGTTCAAATCGTCGAGAGTTTCCGCTCGGTATTTCTTGGTACATTTCTTGTGCTTCTTATTTAATTTTGCCACTGTATACTTAAGGTCGAAATTTTCCTTATTTATCGGATTACGTTTCAACAGTTCGGACATCTTAATGTCCTCAATCGCTTTCTCGTGGATCTGTAGCAAAGTGGCAACTTTTTCTTCTAATTTATGCCTCTCCGAAGTTAACTCAGAAATGCGAGAAATCATCAGTTTCCTTTCGAAAAGTTCCTGTTTTCGCAAATCGTTTAATTGTTTTTTATGGTTTAATTTCTGCTCCTTTGCAGACTTCTTTAACTTTTCATTTCGTGATTCCAGTAACTTAACTCTTTTTTCAAGTTTTTTGATCTGGTTGACATTAGCCATATCAACCTTAGTGAATTTGAGAGGATCCACTGGTTTTATCTTTTGTATGGCGTCTTGGGGGTCCTTGATAGCCATTTTTTGTTTTGCTTTTTGACGCGTTATTCGCCTACTCATCTTGTTCTTGTTTTGTGTCGAACCTAAAACAAAATAAGAATTAGTTAATTTGGTAGGTTAGTACATAACGGAGCTTTTTTAAAGTGAGGGTATTATGACTAGCGCTGCTTTCTAAAGCGAGGTTATGTCTATTATGTTAGTGGAGTATCATATTCGGAAGCGTAAGTACATAACTATTGAAACCTGTATCGCACCAAGTTCGTTATCAAATCTTTTATCTGGAGTCAACTCTGTATGCAACAGCTCGTTCATGGTGGACTTTATAATAGGTAATTATAATTGAATGCGTACACAAAATGGTACAAATGTGCTGTTGGTCATTGAGGAGTTCCTTCGCCAGGAGCCAACCCTGCGTGCTGCAGCTTGTTCAAGGTGGACTTTATAATAGGTAATTATAATTGAAAGCGTACACAAAATGGTACACATGTGCTGTTGCTCTTTGAGGAGTTCCTTCATCAGGAGCCAACCCTGCGTGCTGCAGCTTGTTCATGGTGGACTTTACAAAAGACAAATATAATTGAATGCGTACACAAAATTGCACACATGTGCTTTTGCTCATTGAGGAGTTCCTTTGCCAGGAGCCCATCCCGCGTGCTGCAGCTTGTTCATGGTGGACTTTACAATAGACAAATATAATTGAATGCGTACACAAAATTGTACACATGTGCTATTGCTCATTGAGGAGTTCCTTCGCCAGGAGCCAATCCCGCGTGCTACAGCTCGTTCATGCTGGACTTTATAATAGACAATTATAATTGAATATGCACACAAAATTGTACACATGTGCTATTGTTCATTGAGGAGTTCCTTCGTTAGGAGCCCATCCCGCGTGCTGCAGCTTGTTCATGGTGGACTTTACAATAGACAATTATAATTGAATGCGTACACCAAATTGTACACCTGTGCTGTTGCTCATTGAGGAGTTCCTTCACCAGGAGCCAAACCTACGTGCTGCAGCTTGTTCATGGTGGACTTTACAATAGCCAATCACTATTGAATGCGTACACCAAATTGTACACCTGTGCTATTGCTCATTGAGGAGTTCTTTCATCTAGAGCGAAGCGTAAGTATAGCAGCTCGGTGCATCGTTGCATGGCTGATTATGCAGTGTATTATAAAATAATGTATTCTCATAAACCAGGAGCAATCCGATTAGAAATAAGCAATACTCCAGAAAGATAGATTAGACACAAATTTAAGTTTGTTTTGTAATTCAAGAATATATATATAATTACAAAATATAAGGCATTTCAATCAACTCAACGGAGCGGCAACCAGAAGAACTGGTGGTCAGTAAGAACACTTAAGACTTTTATATGTAATGCAAGTGATTTAAGTTGACCTTGAATGGAAATTTTATTTTATTTGCTTTTAAACTTACCTTAGGTTCAACACAGGAGCGATATTTATGAATAATTGTTATTAGGTTTCAATTTTAGACCGTTTCCAATTAGGTTTTAGTTGTCGGTTAGTGGCGTCGGGACAGACGTCCGTCCCGACAAGTTACCGTTAAATATATGAATATCTGACACAGGTTGCACTTAATATATAAACTGACGTGCCGGTGTTGCCACGATGTTTAGGGGTGGCCCACCAATTGCCATAATTATTTGGAAATACAAGGATTAAAAATAAATAAAAAAAATATTACGGAATATGAGAAAAAGGTAAACAATAATTATTTTTATGACCAAAACAAAAATTATACATTTAATATTGCTTCGAAAATATTTATGTTAGTTCAATATGTGGACTTTGTCTATGGAAATCAACAGGTAATAAAAAGTAACGGCCATAAACGAGGTCCATAGTGACGTCACCCTTGCAAACAGATTGCCGGCCAATCTGAAATGCGAATCGCGAATGCAGAGATATAAGAATCGATCTAATATTACCTAACGGGGATGCAATTGCTGCTTCCGTTCCCCGCACTACTTTCCTATGTCACTTGTACTTTTTGGCTTTCTACACAGCAACTTGTTGCTAAACCCAGACCCGCGAAGTTAAATGTTAATTAAGTATTATGATTCAAGAATTCAAATGTTAGATGCTTAAATAAGTTATCGCGCAAATCAAATGAATAAAAGGGATCTTTAACCATTTTTGAGCCTAAAAATTGTAAGTGGAGGGAAAAAGAAAACTAGAACATATTATTTGTGATAAATTTTAAATAATTAGGTATGTTTTAAAATTATTTCTGTAAATTATTTTGTTAGGTACTTTGCCTAATAAATTATTAGGTAAGTACGTACAGTAGGTACTCGCCAAATAACTGAGACTAGGGCAATAACCGATTTATTAAGTAGGTCTCTTACGAGGTGAGGGTGGCGGGCGTCTGCTAACTTAGAATAACAATGTTAGTTGCCTAGCAACGTTCCACTGCGAGTACAGTTTTATTATAATGATGTCGCTTAGTGTGAGATCTACGCATTCGTTCAAGTTTCTAGTAGTAGTTTTAATATTTTATTTATGACGCGTCGAGGGTGTTTTTAAGGGAGGAGATTTAGAGCATTTTATAACATTTAAAACTTTTAGTTCTCAAGATAACGTAGGAATATTTATTGTTTGGTGTATTGATTACTACGTATTTGATGTTTATGGGTATAGGATATTACAGTACCTACTTGATAGAAAATTGTACTTAATTGTTTATTGGACCTACAATCAACACCGACTGTCTTTAGGTAAAAAGATGGATAATTTAGTCTCCACGGACGTTTGAGTGGTTAACAAACTTGCATAAATTAAAGTCAGCATAGATTCTAAAATTTATTAAATCACACATAGCGTTAATTTAATGCTGCATGATGCTAGAAATTTTGCACATAAACACACAGTGTTCAATCAGTCTTGTGCATAAAATGAGACATAAAACACTAAATAACACCGCTTAATGGCTAAAACATCGATGGTTGTCTCTCGTTTATTCTAAATATTAAAATTAATGATCAGGTAATTATATAGGTAGGTAACACTAGACATGATACATTAAACAACACTGCAATGAAACTGCCGGTTTAAAGTTTAGAATAATTTGAAAAAAGCTGCGTGCCAGTTTCATCACCTTTGAGCCGCCTAAATAAAGAGCGCGTCGCCTTTCAATATGTAAGAATATTCATGTATTCCCAAAGTGCTCAATCGTTTAGAATTTTAAATAAGTATTTGATCGGATATGTTAAAAAAAGGCTCGATGGGAAAGCTGCCGGGGAGCGGGAAAAGCGTTTGAAAAGCGCTCCTCTTTGTGAGTGTTTCTTTAGCATAGACTATTTTTGAAATCTCGCTTCGGCATCTCATAAATGCGAAAAAGGTTAATAAATAATGAAGAATTTATTTCAGATGAGTAGGTATGTACCTAAAGTTGATCGACGGTATCAGAGCTAAATTGGGGCTTCTCAATTATTTAAATGTGAAGCGGAGGTCTCTGCTTCTTGCTGTGAAACTTATCTTGGTTTTTACCCAAAATAAATCGTGGCAATATAGAAATTCATAAATATAATAATTATAATTATTAAAACGCTAGAATATTGAAGTATTCAGCCATTCATTGGAGCCGCACAGATTTTACAAGACATTATTTCTTCGGCTTACGACTCAACTTGCTGTTTGCTCAGGTTTCTTAAAAATCTATTCGTTAAAAAAATAAGTTCCTTTACGCAAATAACATAGTTTAGGCCGCGTAAGATTCGAATGAGAACAGATTAGCGATAACAATCAGCAGAGTTTCATTACAAAATAACTAAGGTAGGTACTTGAATCGACCTTTTAAAGACTTTAGTTAGTTACTAATCATAAATGTAAATATAAGGATTGCTTTCGACCAAAGCTATGTCCTTCTCTAATTGTTTGAGTTCTTGCTCCATTTTACTTTTGCGTAGAATCTTGGGTATAGTATCCGTCAGCATCGGTAGTTGAAGGAAGCCTTTCTGCATGATACTCCAGTTCTGTTTCAGATCCTGTCGAATACAAGGAATAAATATGAACATAAATATTTGCCTCTAGATTTTTAAACATATCTATCAAACCAGGGTAGTTATCACTCGCTGAGTGTACCATAGATATTTTTTAAAAAGATCCTAGAATTGTTGTTAAGATTTGAAAAAGGTAGAGAAGAAAAACTTTCTTTATTATTGGAGTAACCAAGGTTTTTTCCCTTGAATCATTAAAGCTGGCTGTAACGCTAAACCCAGGGTTTGCTGATGGGATAAAGGTCACTTACTTTTAATAATTTCTGGCGTTCTTCTTCGTTGATCAGTTTGCACAGACTTTCTTTATGTTCTTCTGCGTATCTGATTTTATCAAGCGCCTTTTGGATCTTTCTGTTTCTCTTGACGAGGTATGCGGGCATCTGACCGAAGTCAGGTCGCAAGCAGTACTCGGGTACTTCTCCGGAACCCTTGATCTTCTTCGTGTGCCCGTCTCTTGTGTCCACGAGTCTGTAATTAGCATTGTAGTAAGTATTGGCTGTGAATTTACTTAACTTATGTAATTAAATCTTTCATAAATAGATGAAAAATTAGAAGATATAAGGGTTTTATGGTAAAGTCTTCTTTTAACTGTATTTACCTTGGTTCGACCGGCTTTCCCTTCGTTTTTATAGCCTTCTTTATGTTCACAACTCTAAAGTTGATTTTTGGTTTCTCTGGCTTTTTTCCGGGAGGCGGACGTTTGGGGACAGGTGGAAGGTTACCGCTTTGGACACATTTATGATCAGACTTCTTGATCGGCTGGGTAATGCCTTCCCCTTTCTTTAGGAACTTGTCAGGAGGTTTAACAGGAACCTCGGCATACCCAAAAGTTCTACGAAGCTGTGGTCTTGTTAGAACTGCTTCTCGTAATTCCTTCTCAAGTTGAGATTCGTATCTGTAACAATAATCTGGCGTCTAAGTAATGGCGGTGAAATGTGCGCGTATGTTGTTAATTTCATTTATGTTTTTCTACTATAAAATTGGAATAACTCAAATGTTACCTGGGTGTCTTTGGTGGTTCCGGTGGCGGCTTATCCAAAATTGTATAGATAACTTCATTGTGTTCTACTATTTCAACGACCGACATAATGTTTTTCTATCAATATGCTGGTGTTGAACCGAACATTCAAAAGTATTATTTTAGTAAAGAGATAAATACAAAATAGAAATTGTAAAATCTATCAAGCAAGCTCCGCCACCCGTCGCTATGGGAACAAAAATCAAGATATTAATTTATGGACAAAATAACTAAAAAGAGTTCTTAATATTGATCAAACAAATTTTAGTAGGTATCTACGCATCTGGACAGTTAGATCGCAAAAATTAACATTTAGGCACCACAGAAAATAGAATTCCTAAAATAATTTTGGATATGCGAGTAAAACCATGCAGCAAAGCAAGTAGTGGTAGATGAAAACACGCACACTAACATATGGATTTGTTATTTGAATGTGTGTGTGGTAGTGTCTATGCTGTCAGCTGTCAAACTATATTTTCGTTATGGCAGCTCCAAGTCGTATATGTCAAATATGTCAATTCGACGTCATAACAAATATTTTCCATCGGTGATTATTTTTAGATTGTAATAGATTTTTTATTATTATATGTAACAAATAGTCGTTTTTATATTAAATCAATCAGTGTTTAATTAGGCAGGGCGCGATGTTAACACAAAGATTTCGTGGCCTGCACCGGGTCAGTGCCTACCGGTACATAGGTTCGCGGTATTTATCTGGTAAACTAGATACGTTAGATCATCAAGAGAAATTGGATGAATTACTATCGACTTTGCCTCCGAAGGCTAAAGTAGTGATATGTGGGGGTGGTGTGATGGGGGCTGCGGTGGCGTATCACCTGGCGGAGCGCGGCTGGGGCGACAAAACCGTAGTCGTCGAGAAAGAAAGGTTTGTTGACATAATTATTTATTTTGGTGATTACATTTAGTGCTATTATCATTTTAGTCAATTCTACTCTGGGGTATAATGTACTAAGTATATTAAAGATTACTTAATAGACTAATTGACTACACAAAGTATCCATTTAAATTCTTAAATATGATGTAACTCTGTTGCCGTCTCAAAACTTAAAGAACATTTTATCTCAAAGATTATTATAAAACTTACATTTTGGTAATTATACTCAATAAGTATATAAGTATGTCACCGTCTTGGCCAATATATGAACAAATGGGACTGACATTGCCATTTCTATTTTTTCAAAGTCGGGAACTGTGTCACATGTTACAAAGAGATTTGAATAGAGATACAACACAATAGCCTTATTGTACACAAATAGTACTGGCATATTACTTATTTATAGCACAGTTATTGATATCAATGCTGTTCATGATCTTTGCTCTTTTCGGGTAAAGCAACAAAATATGAATAATATAATAATTTTACAAGATGATTACATTCTCCTTGAAACACATACATCAGCAATAACTATTACACGATCACAATACATTGATTTTAATGTTTAAAACCAAAACATATCTAAAAAATAAGTAGAATATATTTTTTTAATACAAATTCAATGTATTTTTAACAGTATCAAAATGTTATCTCTTGCCTTTCAAAATCACTTTTTTTGACATTTCCTAAAGATTTCCACCTCAGAAGACAGTATTTCATAAGTGCTTCTCTCAAGTAATACTACACTTAATTATATTGTTATGGAAATGTCATTACTTAAAAACATATATACGCATAGTATACTGTTAATACACTATCTGTTCATTACAAAGATTTCCTTAAATCTTTCACCTACTTACTATGCCATGTACTGAGTGACTATTGAGCCCTAATTTCTTTACTATGACCCAACATACTGTTTAGTTATGGAGCCCTTACTACCATCATGACCCAACATAGTGTAGTATGTTGTTTTGATATCAAAGCTTGCAATTAAAAGCATTATTGATAGTTATTAGGAATAATATGTAGGTATTGAGAAAGGAAATAATGTTTTTATATACTGATCCAACTGAAAGTGTTGTTGTACATATCAATCAATTGTGACTACTAAGAAATTTATACAGTATATTTGCTAATAAAAATTATGAATTTTGCAATGCAGATTTCAGTAAATATAGTTGGAAAAGTACATTGTGTAGTTTTTGGGTTGTGTGTTACAAAATGATATATATTATCATAAAGTGTTGTTGTACATCAATCATGATAACAAACAAATAAGAACTTTACCTTTACCAATCAAAATTATGATTTGTTCAATACAGATTTCATTACATATAGTTTGAAGAGTGCAATGTTTAGATTATGATTGTGTGTAGGGAAATGTAAAAGTCCAGTTATATTGACATTTCAGAAGGTATACTAAATCAAATTTGTTGTGTGGACATTAAGATATTGTAGATTTTTTGGCTTGGACATTGTGAAGTGTTGTGTGAAGATATAAAAGTGCATTTTTTGTTCTGGGGGTACACTAAATGCAATACAAAGTCTGTATGCACAGTCTGTGATACAGTTTCATCAATCTCTTATGATTTTGGTAATAATTTGGTTCCCGCGCTGAAGGTCTTTCTTCCTATACACATATTTAATATATCCCTGTTGTTGTCACTGTTATCAATAATGTGTCCATTTTATGTCTATAAGGGATGATTTTACAGTAAAAATAAAATATATGTTATTTATTTCATAGAAAATGCAATTTTCCTAACATATCTTGCAAGTTTTCACCCTCTAAGAAGATGAGTGTTGAAATATCTCTTACTTATTCCCAGTATATTCTTTTTACTCATTAGAAATCAAGTGAAGTGCTAAATTTCATGTTTCTAAGTTTAGATTGTGTGAAAGAGTGTCAGTGAAGTGAATCAGTACTTGGTTTATAAAAAATGGCATTATGTGTTTATTTATTTGGATGCTTGTTATTCTCTAAAAGAAGTGAAAAGATTTCAATAATATTTACAAAATATAGTGGCAAATAATAGTGGGAATTTACACATACCATTTACATAAGGAAATCTTTCCAAACAAATTAAGAGTCACATAACATACATAATTATGTTTATAATATTTGGTGGTTCTTGTAGTCATGAAATTAGTAATTATCAGTCTATTAGTAGTCAGAGACCACGTTGATACAGTGATTGTGTGTTTTGTGTCTGTGAACAAATTAATAGAAAATTTATTACTTTTTCATACATAAGAGTATCTGATTGAAGAAATATTATTTCTTTATATTTTCTAGTATCTCTAATCTCTTATGATCTATTTATACATGAACAATATCTAAACTATGTCTCTCTGATATTAAATACCAAAATTGAAAGTGGTGAAAGATTTGACACAAGCTTTCATTGGTTCCGGAGAATGTCTTCTACATATTATTCACACAAATGGTCGAAATTTGTGCTCTCTTTGTAATAGTAGTGTCTTTTAACATTAACTTAGATGTTTATTATATTTTGTAGATACAATATCTATCAAAACACCTTGAAAAAAGGTATAGGTATGGTTGATAATCAACCCTTAGAGCATTTTTCTTATAAATTGGAAAGCAAGATTTATATTTGAATAATGATGTTAGTTACTTCTACAAATTGATAATTAAGACTATGTACTTGCAGAGAATCACGCTTTTTTACCATTCGGGTAGGCAGAGACAAAAGAAAAACAAAAAATAATGAGAAGGATAGGTTTTAATAGAGAGGATGTTAGATTTAATGCAGTTAAAGGTAGATTTAATTCATTAAAGTGATGAAATGGATTATAAACTGTGTTGATGGTCTACTAGAAGGAAAGCCAAGCCTATGTTTATTAATATTAAAAATTAGAAGGCTGTAGAACACAGCTTTATTAATCTCTTGTGCTCTAATTTAGATTCCGTGTTGTATGGTTCTCTTACAAGTTTTCTTATCTATCCATCCCTATTGTGGTCAGGTCATTCATTCGGTTTGTTTTTATAATTTACCTGTTATTGCATCTCTATTGCTGTTTTCTAATTGTGATTAAACATTTGTTAGTTTTTTTCCTTTTTACATAAATACCAAAATTATTTTCTCCTTTTTATCAGTTAAGGGGTGGATTTTCTAATAGCTATAGGACAGATACTCTTTTATTTGTAGCCTGAAGGTGAAATGTAAATATAGCTCCTCATATGAGCTTCCACCACCTAATTTACCTGCTTAAAAGATGAATTATGAAATACCTGTACTTATATCAAGTATTTGTTATTGTGTTGATTGTGTTGTTACATTACGGAGCAAATAGTTGTTGTGACCTGTGTTTAGTTTGGCTGATAATGAACTAGTGAGTGACTCAGGGGTACTGAATATGATGAGGATTCGCACGTAGATTGCTAAGTTGCAAGACCCAGTTCCACCACTTCGGGATAACTACTAGATAGCTTATTAGGTGAAATTTTGACAGTTGTTCTAATAAATTTGCTGTCACTTTATCCAGTAGATAGGCATATCTGGTCTGGGTAATCTGACCTTTAACTTTGAACTGTAGAGTTGGGCCTAAAACTCCAAAATTATCTCTTAAATAGATTAAGGATTGGCGCTTAAAACATTTTTCTTATAATAAATCAGAGAACCTGAACTGTAACTTGAGACATTCTTAGAAATCAGAATTACAGATGACTGGAATTTGTACTACAAATCTAAAATTATATTTAGCCATTTTACATAGAATTTTATTCTGATTCACAAGCAACTGAATAAAATTTCAATTTAACATAGAACTAAGGATTTTATTAGAGAAGACAATGAAAATGGTTTGATATACAATATACCTGTCATTGGTAGAAGAGAGTAGGTTTTAAAGTTATGAATGCAGGTATTTGTGACATGATTTTAGGATTCCATTAATTTATAATATTAGTAAAGAAGAAAATAACTTGAGTTAAGTGCCTCGCATATAAGTACAAAAGGCAAACTTCTTTTTTACATACTGAAATCTAACTGAGTAAGTTTTATAAATACAGCATGTATATCAATATTGGATAGATATTTAACTAGAAATTTGACTAAAAAACATGAAGGGAATATACTTCAAATCTCAATATACCCATTGATTTAAAAATAATGGACTTGCCCTTTTACAAAGTATTGCTTATAGTTGATTGAATCGGAACAGCATTGTCTTATGCATTGTATAAGTAAGCCAGGTTACTTGATACAAGTTAAAAATAAATTCTTAGATAGCCTATATAGACTTGATACCTAGATAATAGTAGCTTTAAATGCCAGCTTGATGAAGACATACTTTTGAATAAATTACTTACACAGAAGTAATTATAGTCCGACAACTTAGTAGGCTTAGCATGCATGATTTATCTAAAATATGATAAATAATTATGTGTATTACTAAAATAAAGTAAAACATTACACCCAAGGCTTAAGACAAAGTTGTTGGGCAATACCAGTGCAGTGTTACTTAACAAAATTGAGAAAAAACTGTTGGAATTTTTTTTTTTAGATATCCCAATAATTAATTACTTGCTGGTAGTAGGAGTGATGCAGAGATTTAATAGGTACTAACTGATCATTTTGGCACCAGACTTATAGCAAGACTTATCTTTATCTAGTCTCTAGGATTAACATAGTTAGCATAGGATTTATACATTAGGGAAGTTGTGAATTGCCAATCAACCTTTTTGAACAAATATTTTTATGTTGCACATATTGTGTGCGCAGTGGTATTTACTATAGGAATACTCTAATTAGGACTGCATTTGAGTACTTTTAAAATATTAGGAGGTAATATTTATTTATATACAAAAGATGTAAGATTATATCATACAGCCTAGATGAAACAGATAATTACAACACCCATACTACCTATTATTGTAAACTCTACAGTCTGCTTGTCTGTCTTGTACGCTATCACAGCCATATAGCTGAACATAATTTGATGAAATTGAACATAGAGCTACTTGAAAGCTCAACAAGATAGAAAGAAGGAGGTCTTGCTATTGTACCATGTTTTACTCAAGTCATATTGATGCGCTAGAAATAATTTATGGGTGTTAAAAAAATTGCTGTTTTTTAGCAGTTGAGTGTTGTTTTCGTTTTAACTCTATGATGCATGTTAGTACAAATTGACGACTAACTTCCATGCCTATTTATAACACCTACCTAACAGCCTAATAAATGATAAATTATCCCAATTTCACCCCATAAAGCATTCTTCAATGCATTAATTTTGAGGGAGTCTTTTATGTAAAGTTCATGGTTGATGAAGGTAAACAAAATTATGAAGATCTGTGAGCTATGCAGCTTACAGTGAGCTATCTGCTATAGCTGGTTTATTTTGGAAACGCCTAATAGGGTAGTTTACTACCAGTCATATCAGCTACTCTTATGAAATGACAAAAACACATTTTAATAAAGAAATATGACATCAAATAAGTGTCTAATAAAATGTTTCAATCTGTAATAATTACCATTTCAACATTATTTACGAAAACAATTACATAGCCTGACTTACTTTACGTAGCCGTACTTTGGATAAACCTTTTACGAGTACTTTAATCATTTTTCGTTAACCCTGTCAACTACCCAATTCTAAATTATTACCTAGATGAATCATACGTGCTAAGGCTCTTTACTAAGTTGTCGGATTATAATGTCATTTTGTAATTAAGTGTTACATCGATGAAAAAGTATTTAAAATACTTACGATTGTAAGTAAAACGTAGGGGGCGTAATTATCTTGTCAGTATCATTATTTCAATTTCAAATGGGTTGTTAGTACATTTTAGTGGGCAATGATTAGGGTAGTAGCATCAAAGTCAAAGTCAAATATTCTTTATTTCATAAACTTTAATAAGTATTTGAAATCGTCAAAATATTTTCTATCTACCACCGTTTGGGAAAAGCTTTTGCTCGTGAGAAGAAACGGCAAGAAACTCACGGCATGCAATGTTATCCATTATCGAGTGTTATTATGTTACCTACTATGTTTTTGGGTTTCAGGTCATAATAAATGTATGATAGACTTTTCAGACCTTAAGTTATATTGTTTATAAAAAGCAATTTCATGAGTCCTTGTATGGCGATTAAATCCTATCTGCAGGATTAATAGATATAAAAAAAATGCCTGATTCTTATGAGGGTAGGCAGAGACGTCACTTGCCTATAAATATCTTTTCATACGGAATCGCAAAGGATTTATATTTGTACTAGCTGACCCGGCAAACGTTGTATTGCCCTAAAAATGAAATAAAAAAACATTGTCCAGCGGACAAAATTGTGAATCTAAACCATTCTCAGATCCCCTTGAACACACACAAAAAAAATTATCACAATCGGTCCAGTCCTTTAAGAGAAGTTCAGTGACATACACACTTACAGAAGAATTATATACATAAAGATTTTCATGGGCTTAGGTTTATAGTTTTAACTTTGATAGATAATGAGACAGGAAGGGTCTAATAAAATATAAGGGCCGGTTAGGTCTTACGATTAAAATCTGAATTACTAGAGTACCTAAATAGGTACTCTAGTAATTCAAAATTCCTATAGGTATAGGTACTCTATAAATATGTAATTCTTTTACTTTCTTCCGTAGACTAATAAAATAACTAAGTTTCGTTTACTAAAAAATAAGCCGCGTTATATTTTTTAATAGCTAAGAGTCTAGATCTCAGTGTTTCGATTTGGTATTTGAAACCTATTGAGTTTGCAACCATTTTAGGCATTTACATCTTAGGCAGTCGTTTACCAAAAATCAGAACCTTGAAAGTCTGACAACCAGTCTTACCGAAGGGTATCATGTTACGCGTGGAGGTCCGATAGGCAGTCGCTTCATTTAAAACACTGGTATTCAGCTGCATCCGTTGTGACTGGAAGCCGACTCCAACATAGTTGGAAGAAAAGCTAGGCTGATGATATAGATTTGTTGTTCGTTTGTTTGTCGTATGGTTAGTGGTCAACCTAACTACCTGGCAAGGGTTAAGTTTACCGACCGGTGAGCGCAACTGGCTATGGGCGCCTCAAATACAGACTTAATAATATGTCAATTTGTATCAAGATTAAATGGCGTATTATTATATTATGTAATAATAGTTGACTTATACGTTTTGAATAAGTTGTTATTTGTTTACTCAGTAATATTAACGTATTGTGAAGCAAGGTTACTGACAACTAAAGATTTGAGCGATGAATAATGAGGAGCCTGTATACAATTGTGCTAATGATATTCGAAAATGATAACAGAATACAGGCATTTTGTAACAATAACTTTTAGTAAGTAATATTTTTTCAGTAAGATTAATTATTTAATGAAAGTAGATAGGTAAGTCAAAACTGCAGCTATAAGGTCAACCTGGGTAACTTTGAATCATTTGGGTAACATTGACAGTCGGAATATGAACTAGTTTCGATTATATTTTCATATGAAACCAACACAAATGATGAAGATTTATTTTAGTTTTGCTAACTTTTATCAATTGTGTTGGTTTCATATTAAAATATAATCGAAACTAGTTCAAATTCCCTCTGTCAATGTTACCCAAATGATTCAAAGTTACCCAGGTTGACTGCAGCTATTTTGAAATATTATTTGCGGGATTAATCGCGATTTATCTATTTTAACTTTAGTTAAAATTGGTAAATATTGGAATGGTTCTAATCAAAATCTAATTATCAATAATACTTTTGTTAAAACTTAATTATATACTTTTAACATATTATGTGTATTATTCGTGTTTTGAATTTCCTTTGGATGGATTTTAAAAAATGTTTTATTATAGGATTGAAAAAATTTTTTTTTGGATATACTCAGAGTTGAAATGTTCTAGATTTTCATGCACTCAGTCAGTAGTATAATGCATAACAACTTCGGTAATGAACTACTTAACTTGAATTACCAGCTCCGTTTTTACAATTAAGTATATTGAGTTATTCTTAATACATATACTTAATTTTCCTTTCTTGTGCATTTCATCACAATGCTAACATTTTTGGATATCAATTGCAATGTCTTCTTTTTATCATTCGAGTGATTAGGTTGTGTTTTGAAGTGATTTATCGGAAATATAAGATATCGTATCTATGTAAGGAAAGTTTAACAAGATATTATTAATATCGCTTGCTTTTTCATACATCCTACTATTATGCAAAGATTTGTGAGAATGTAAGAATGTATGTTATCCTTTCACGAAAAAGTCTATTGTACAGATTTGGATGAAATTCTGTACTCAGATAGTTTATAAACTGGGTTAACACAAAGGATACTTTTTACCCCGGATTTTTTTTTTGTTATTAGTATTTTAAGTGCAAAGGTTCGTGTAGATGTACATGTAATGTATGTTAGTCTTTCACGAAAACTACTGAACTGATTAAGATGTTTAGTACGAGAATAATTTTGTTACCTGGATTAACTCAGGATACTTTTTACCCCGGAAAATCACGTATAAAATTACGCCCTTGTCCCATAGTAGTAGGCAGAGACCAAAGAATACCGTTTGGTGTGATCCTTATAAACTTCTCTTGCATAATTAAAAATAATCTAATATAATTGCTACATAATTAATACTGATGATTCCAGGGTCGGAGGAGGCAGCCGGTGGCACTCATCAGGGCTCGTGGGTGCTTTCAAACCGACCCTCGCACAAGTGCGGCTCACGCAGTCCTCCGTGCGGCTGTTAGAAGAACTGGAGTCTCGAGGCCGGCCCACCGGGTGGAAGCAGTGCGGCTCCTTACTCCTGGCCAGGACCAGAGACCGCATGACCGTCTACAGGCGTATGAAGAGCCAATCAGTGTATGGAAGAATTTGCTGTTTTTTGCCAAAAAATCTCCCGAACAAAAACGGCAAATATTGTAAATTTTCATTGAATAATTTGACATAATAGTTTCGGGTTTTGTGAGTTCAATTCTCATACGGTACAAATGTATTGCATCAGTTATACTGTATAAGTACCTAATATCAATAGAAATTACTAAAGATAATAAGCATTCCATCATTTGTATTAAGCTATTTTGTGATTAAGCTATTAGGGAGGGGGGCGGTCCCCCCTGCCAGCGCCGCCGCCCGCATCGTTTGAGAAGTGGTGTGAGGGAAGGGGGATCGTCCTTGCGCCTCCACACCTCACACCGCCGCCCTGGTGCCTCCACCGTCTCTGAGCCTCCATACCCGCCGCGCCTCCCTCACTTCCGCGGCCCCCATGCGTTGTGTGGATTGCATTGTGCCAGACGGTAAAACACAAAATCAAACTCACACATGCAGACGGATGCATCGCTCGGTGGAGGTACAGGTGGTGTCTGGTTGCATTGGTGCCGTACACTTCTGGGCGGGACTTGCGATGTGCGGGCGAGACTATCCCCTCCAAAAATTGCATTATGTACCCCCCCCTCCAGTCGCCGGGTATAAAACATCCCTTCCCGGCTGATTCTGTCATTCCATATCGGAGCTCCCACCAGACTCGCCGTGTTCCCTTTACTCAATTCTCACTGCTGGCCATTATTGTGATAAATTATTTTATTTGCTTTGTGAATAATTTGGCCAGTTTCTGAGTGTAAAATTCAATAAAATATACACTCATATTTTCTAGTAAACTAACAAATATTGTGCATTTTTTATTGGAAATTCAGTGTTAAAATCAAGAAATTGATTTCAAAACTGTCGATAAAGCCAAGATGGCGAAAAAATTGGGTAAAATCACAGACTAAATCAGAAAACGGATCTGAAACTCGAAACAGTTTTTGTCGAAGGGTGATTTTCATATAAAACTCGAAAACCCCTTACATTTGATAATGCTAGCGGTATTTCCTGAACAGATCTTGGGGTATACATTGCGAGCTGGTGACTCCGAAAAAGTGTCAGGAGCTTTGGCCGTTGCTGAACGTGGAAGACATCCTGGGGGGGCTCTGGATACCTGACGACGGAGTGGCTGATCATCACTTGCTGTGCATGTCACTCATGCGGGAGGCCGTGGCCAAAGGTATACAAACTTTCATTATTAATTTTATATTCACAGGAGGTCTGGTGGTGCAGTAGCTGCCAAGTATTTTATATTCACAGGAGGTCTGGTGCAGTAGCTGCCAAGTATTTTATATTCACAGGAGGTCTGGAGGTGCAGTAGCTGCCAAGTATTTTATATTCACAGGAGGTCTGGAGGTGCAGGAGCTGCCAAGTATTTTATATTCACAGGAGGTCTGGCGGTGCAGTAGCTGCCAAGTATTTTATATTCACAGGAGGTCTGGTGCAGTAGCTGCCAAGTATTTTATATTCACAGGAGGTCTGGCGGTGCAGTAGCTGCCAAGTATTTTATATTCACAGGAGGTCTGGAGGTGCAGTAGCTGCCAAGTATTTTATATTCACAGGAGGTCTGGTGCAGTAGCTGCCAAGTATTTTATATTCACAGGAGGTCTGGCGGTGCAGTAGCTGCCAAGTATTTTATATTCACAGGAGGTCTGGCGGTGCAGTAGCTGCCAAGTATTTTATATTCACAGGAGGTCTGGCGGTGCAGGAGCTGCCAAGTATTTTATATTCACAGGAGGTCTGGAGGTGCAGTAGCTGCCAAGTATTTTATATTTACAGGAGGTCTGGAGGTGCAGTAGCTGCCAAGTATTTTATATTCACAGGAGGTCTGGCGGTGCAGGAGCTGCCAAGTATTTTATATTCACAGGAGGTCTGGTGCAGTAGCTGCCAAGTATTTTATATTCACAGGAGGTCTGGTGCAGTAGCTGCCAAGTATTTTATATTCACAGGAGGTCTGGTGCAGGAGCTGCCAAGTATTTTATATTCACAGGAGGTCTGGTGCAGTAGCTGCCAAGTATTTTATATTCACAGGAGGTCTGGTGCAGTAGCTGCCAAGTATTTTATATTCACAGGAGGTCTGGTGCAGGAGCTGCCAAGTATTTTATATTCACAGGAGGTCTGGTGCAGTAGCTGCCAAGTATTTTATATTCACAGGAGGTCTGGTGCAGGAGCTGCCAAGTATTTTATATTCACAGGAGGTCTGGTGCAGGAGCTGCCAAGTATTTTATATTCACAGGAGGTCTGGAGGTGCAGTAGCTGCCAAGTATTTTATATTCACAGGAGGTCTGGAGGTGCAGTAGCTGCCAAGTATTTTATATTCACAGGAGGTCTGGTGCAGTAGCTGCCAAGTATTTTATATTCACAGGAGGTCTGGCGGTGCAGTAGCTGCCAAGTATTTTATATTCACAGGAGGTCTGGCGGTGCAGGAGCTGCCAAGTATTTTATATTCACAGGAGGTCTGGAGGTGCAGTAGCTGCCAAGTATTTTATATTTACAGGAGGTCTGGAGGTGCAGTAGCTGCCAAGTATTTTATATTCACAGGAGGTCTGGAAGTGCAGTAGCTGCCAAGTATTTTATATTCACAGGAGGTCTGGTGCAGTAGCTGCCAAGTATTTTATATTCACAGGAGGTCTGGTGCAGTAGCTGCCAAGTATTTTATATTCACAGGAGGTCTGGTGCAGGAGCTGCCAAGTATTTTATATTCACAGGAGGTCTGGTGCAGGAGCTGCCAAGTATTTTATATTCACAGGAGGTCTGGTGCAGTAGCTGCCAAGTATTTTATATTCACAGGAGGTCTGGAGGTGCAGTAGCTGCCAAGTATTTTATATTCACAGGAGGTCTGGTGCAGGAGCTGCCAAGTATTTTATATTCACAGGAGGTCTGGTGCAGTAGCTGCCAAGTATTTTATATTCACAGGAGGTCTGGTGCAGGAGCTGCCAAGTATTTTATATTCACAGGAGGTCTGGAGGTGCAGGAGCTGCCAAGTATTTTATATTCACAGGAGGTCTGGAGGTGCAGGAGCTGCCAAGTATTTTATATTCACAGGAGGTCTGGAGGTGCAGGAGCTGCCAAGTATTTTATATTCACAGGAGGTCTGGTGCAGGAGCTGCCAAGTATTTTATATTCACAGGAGGTCTGGTGCAGTGGCTGCCAAGTATTTTATATTCACAGGAGGTCTGGTGCAGTGGCTGCCAAGTATTTTATATTCACAGGAGGTCTGGAGGTGCAGGAGCTGCCAAGTATTTTATATTCACAGGAGGTCTGGTGCAGTGGCTGCCAAGTATTTTATATTCACAGGAGGTCTGGTGCAGTGGCTGCCAAGTATTTTATATTCACAGGAGGTCTGGTGCAGTGGCTGCCAAGTATTTTATATTCACAGGAGGTCTGGAGGTGCAGGAGCTGCCAAGTATTTTATATTCACAGGAGGTCTGGTGCAGGAGCTGCCAAGTATTTTATATTCACAGGAGGTCTGGAGGTGCAGGAGCTGCCAAGTATTTTATATTCACAGGAGGTCTGGTGCAGGAGCTGCCAAGTATTTTATATTCACAGGAGGTCTGGAGGTGCAGGAGCTGCCAAGTATTTTATATTCACAGGAGGTCTGGTGCAGTAGCTGCCAAGTATTTTATATTCACAGGAGGTCTGGAGGTGCAGGAGCTGCCAAGTATTTTATATTCACAGGAGGTCTGGTGCAGTAGCTGCCAAGTATTTTATATTCACAGGAGGTCTGGAGGTGCAGTAGCTGCCAAGTATTTTATATTCACAGGAGGTCTGGTGCAGTAGCTGCCAAGTATTTTATATTCACAGGAGGTCTGGAGGTGCAGTAGCTGCCAAGTATTTTATATTCACAGGAGGTCTGGTGCAGTAGCTGCCAAGTATTTTATATTCACAGGAGGTCCGGTGCAGTAGCTGCCAAGTATTTTATATTCACAGGAGGTCTGGAGGTGCAGGAGCTGCCAAGTATTTTATATTCACAGGAGGTCTGGTGCAGTAGCTGCCAAGTATTTTATATTCACAGGAGGTCTGGTGCAGTAGCTGCCAAGTATTTTATATTCACAGGAGATCTGGTGCAGTAGCTGCCAAGTATTTTATATTCACAGGAGGTCTGGTGCAGTAGCTGCCAAGTATTTTATATTCACAGGAGATCTGGTGCAGTAGCTGCCAAGTATTTTATATTCACAGGAGATCTGGTGCAGGAGCTGCCAAGTATTTTATATTCACAGGAGGTCTGGTGGTGCAGTAGCCCCTAGCTTCAGCATAACATCATCAGCCGTCCATCTGAAATGAGGAGAAGAAAGACTCATTGTTATCCATAGTAATATGTATTGCTGTACAGGTGTCGGGGTAATGGAGGACTGCTCGGTGACGGCGGTGCTGTCCAAGGATGACAGGGTGTGTGGCGTGGAGACCAGCAAGGGCGCCATCGAGTGCCAGTACTTCGTCAACTGCGCTGGCTTCTGGGCCAGACAGGTGGGTTCATACTCCATACACAATACTCTATAGGCAGTTGCGCTCACAGGTCGGTAAAGCATACCCTGGCACGGTCATTCCGTAGATGGGTGACCATCAATACACCATAGGCAGTTGCCCTCACCGGTCGGTAAAGCATACCCTGGCACGGTCATTCCGTAGATGGGTGACCGTCAATACACCAAAGGCAGTTGCCCTCACCGGTCGGTAAAGCAAACCCTGGCGCGGTCATTCCGTAGATGGGTGACCGTCAATACACCAAAGGCAGTTGCCCTCACCGGTCGGTAAAGCAAACCCTGGCGCGGTCATTCCGTAGATGGGTGACCGTCAATACACCAAAGGCAGTTGCCCTCACCGGTCGGTAAAGCAAACCCTGGCGCGGTCATTCCGTAAATGGGTTACCGTATCTGAACTGGGCGTCTCCGTACTTTTTGGCACGTAAAACGTCGGTCCCGGTTGTTGTCAAAGATAACAGTCGTTTAGCTACGTCAAAGGACTTCAGGCGGTTGAACAACTTTGTCACTATGTTGTATGGTTAGTGGTCAACCTAGTGTCAAAGTTGTTCAAGCCTATCATACTACTGTTGTTTTTTTACTTGTGTGCACATAGTTCCTGTTCTGTTCCTGAACAATGGCGAAGAAGATATGCCTCATCGGAGGAACTGATGTGGATGTGAGTTTTAACTCACACTCACATCAGTCCCTCTTGTGAGGTACAATCATCATGGCAGCACTCAGCAACTACGACACCACTCACCACTCACTTATATGGACATAATGATACTACCAACGAGGAAAAGAAGACTTCAATTTATATATGATTTTTTTGAATGTGTTGTATTTATCATTGTCATGTATTGGCATTAAATGTTTTTAAACATTTACTAATGATATTTGCGTTACATTTCAGGTTGGCCAACTGGCTCGTCCTCAAGTGAAGGTGCCATTGCTGCCCTGCGAGCACTACTACTTACACACCAAGCCCATCGAAGGCCTCAATCCTATGACTCCAGGTAATTATTTATTTAATTGGTAATTACTTAGTGCCGCAAGTCTCGGGTTCGAATCCTGGGTCGAGTCAAAAAGTCTTTTTTGAGATTTTCTGAAGGAACTGCCCGGAGTTAGGAAGTTGAGGTCGTAGACCTCCGTGCCTCGGAGAGTTAAAGCCGTAGGTCCTGCACCTGACCTCTCACTGACTCCTCAACTGACCGCTGTAGCCTGATACCAGCTAGGACAATATAATTATTATAACTTATTCAACTCCAAGTCATTTCTTTACTAAGAATCGAATTCTAAATGAAATATGTCTATCTCTTTCCAGTAATACGCGATCCTGACGGCTACATCTACCTGCGCGAGAGAGACGGCTGCATTCTCGCCGGTGGGTTCGAACCCATCGCCAAACCTGTCTACGAAGAAGAAAGTAAGTAGTTTACTATATTCTGTAACGATTCTCTACCACAATCGGTTCAGCGCCTCTAGCGGGCGTCATAAGAACTATTTTGGCAGTATATTTTAAACCAGCTGATCCGCTCAACTTCGCTTGCGTCACATAAGAGAGGATAGGTCATAATTCTCCCAGTTTTTGTAACATTTTTCACTGGTACTCGGCTCCTATTGGTCGTAGCGTGATGTTACATAGCCTATAGACTTCCCCGATAAATGGGCTATCTAACACTGAAATATTTTTTTCAAATCGGACCAGTATATCCTGATCCTGAGATTAGCGCGTTTAAACAAACAAACAAACTCTTCAGCTTTATAATATTAGTATAGATGTCAAACTCTCGATACTCGATAGTTCTTAGAGAATCGCAAGAAGCAATTTGTTTTATAATATCTACGTAATCAGTTTCTTAAACACAATGTTTTCTAATTCCAGTAACTTCGATAGCCCAGCGATGCGTGCCCGAAGACTGGGACCACTTCCACGTGCTTCTGCAGCAGCTCCTCAAGCGTGTGCCGTCGCTGAGCCAAGCGGTGCTGCACAAGCTGTGCAACGGCCTGGAAGCCTTCTCGCCGGACTGCAAGTGGATAGTCGGCGAAGTGCCAGAGGTAAACACTATCCATCTTTGTTCCAGCTTGTTTATATTCGAAAAATATATGTTTTCCTGTAGCTCGATTCTCTACTACTATCGACTACCGACAACCTGTCATCGAGAAATTTTGTATGAAAATCTGATCAGCGCCTCTGACGGGTGTGGTAGGAAATATTTTGGCAGTACATACTAAACGTCAGAATTTCGATAGCTAGCCGGTTGTCGATAGTCGATAGTGGTAGAGAATCGAGATACTGATCGTATATAGCGGGGCGTTTCATGCGTAACAGTCTATTGGCATTGTTTCATTTTGTATCTGATTTATAGCTTGTTTATATTCGAGAAATATATGTTTTCCTTATCGTTTATAGCGGGGAATTCATGCGTACCAAATCTATTGGCATGGTTTCATTTTGTCTCTTTGTATTTGATTTATAATTCGGCTTCCAAAGTATGTAATTACTTACTCCGTTGGCTCAACGACCCAAAATGTGTCTTGACCTCCGACACGAGAGAACGCCACTTTGACCGATCTTTGGCCACTTCTAGCCAATCACCGGCTTGAAGCTCCCTCAGATGTATGTAGTATGTATTAGTGCCATATTCAATCAATTGTTGATATATAAATATATCATTAGACAACTCACACGGTCATTTGATTCCAAACTAAGCAGAGCTTGTACTATGGTAACCAAATAACTGATATACATACTTATTTGCTTCTAAATACATACTTATATAGATAAATTAACAATCACGTCAGAACAGATACTCGTGCTCATCACACGAATATTTGTCTCGGGTGGGATTCGAACCCAACACACGCGGCTATTACGGCGACCGCTTTAACCACGGCGCCAAACGTCCAGTTAAATTTTGAGTTCACTAAAAATAAGATCTTTATCATCATTTTTGTACTTGAAAGCAGGTGTTGGAAGCCTGAATTAGTAATCTGTTTAGAACTAAAAGAATATTGAAACAATGACAATAGTACTTTTGTTAGTACGCATGAGATTACTCGTTCAGCTTCCACGTATCTCAGTTGACAACTATCATCAAATTGATTGTCACTATTGTACATTGTTGCTTTGACGTAACGTGTTCATCACAATTATCTAGGTGAGATAACAATGTACAGTGCCTTCCAAATAGTTGTCAACCGAAATACGTGCTACCTAGTTCGTCGTGGAATCGAAGCTATGTGTGTTCATGCGTGTCTCTATGGGAACTACTGAACTATTCGGTGTTATTAATCACCGTTTAGTTGAAGTAAGACTTGTCAGAGACATGTAGTTCTTCGCACACGCCAACGGCCCTGCAGTAAGGCGACGGCATAAGGAATATTACATAATTTTTTTATGCTATTGTATTTGTATAATCTTGATTTGTTTTTCTATTGAGTTTCAGATTTACTGTACTAATTGGGACTTGTTCGGCTTTCTAACTTTTAATTAAATTCTGAAATAAAGGAGAGATAAATATTTGTCACATTCGCTACAGTAAAAAGTTTATTTTATCCTTCTAAATTAGTAGGTTGATCAGTAATGTTATGTCCTAGCGGCTAGATATTCGGCCACACCTTCTGTAATTTTGGAATATTTCTCTTTCACAATCATTATTCTTCTTTCAGCATTTTAGCTATTTAATATATTTCGTGGTGATTTATAATGAAACCAGCTTTTTCCCGCGACTTCGACCGCGTGGTTTGCGACTTGACAAAATTTTCATACAAACTTTCATCTCTATTTTATCCCCTTGGGGGTAGAATTTATCAAAATCCTTTCTTAGCGGATGCCTACGTCATAACATCTGCCTGCATTGCGTAAATTTCAGCTTGATCCGTCCAGTGGTTTTGGCGGTTGATAGATCACTATGTCAGTCAGTCACCTTTGATTTATATATATTTAGATATATTTCATGAAACCTTTGACATTGTCACTTTGACAGATGACGTCATACGCTCACTAGTAGCGCCATCTATCTTCAGAAACTAATAACTACTTCAAATGTAAAGACCTAAGTGATGTGTTCAATTCACAGCTTTTAAATACATTTGGTACAGCGAACATTTCAGGGGAGATCGCCGAGCTTACTTGATCTCGGGTAGTTCGATATTGCGAATAGAGCAGTACGCGTGAAAACGGTAAAGCGGCTAAATTCGGTTCATCGAACGTCCTGAGAATAAGTATTCACACAGTGCATCAAGATTTATCATATAACACTAATCATTTTATTACAGGACGAAATAACTTATAAAACATTCAAATATATTAATTTTCTTATCTAACCCACGTTTTCTGAGGTACATTTAGCGGTTTTCTCATAGGCCGTACATTCCGAACTGGCGGTAAATTCACTCTCTGTATCATTGACTATAAGTGTCAGCATTTGACCGATATGAATAAATGATTTGATTTTGGCAGTGTATCTATTCAATAGCGTTTAAACTCATATGAAAATGACAGTTTCAAATAAACTACCGCTAAATGTACTTCACAAACCAGGAGTAAGACTGCTATAATGTGTGTAAAAGTCTCGAAAGTTTAAAATATATTGTACAAATGTTGTTGGCAGATGTTCCAGTACCATGTGGCTGCGGGGATGAAGACGGTGGGCATCTCCGCGGCTGGCGGAGTCGGGCAGGCGACCGCGGACGAGATTATAGATGGGTATACGAAATACGACATGTATGAACTCGGCATCAATCGCTTCCTCGGGCTGCATAATAACAAGAGATTCTTAAGAGATCGAGTTAAGGAAGTTCCTGGTAAGTTTACATTTATTTTATACATTTTTGGAGATATAATACAAATAATATATTTTTTTGGAGAGTATTTTTATGAAAGCCAGCACTGGAAGCAAATAAAATAAAATATCAATCACATAGAACTGTATTATTATGAGTCACAATCTGTAGCAAAATAACAAGCTCTTTAAACATACAACTGAATTACTTCAACACTGAATTACAGACAAATGAATAGTGAGAAAAATACGGTTCGAACATTCAATCGGGCAGAGGTACCTCTGTTAGTGAGCTGTATACCTGAGTTAGTGAATGAACCCTAAGGAAAAGAAAGCCCAAAATGAGCTCGCAAGCCCTTTTATAGACGACGGATCGCCTGCAACTATATATGATTAAGCTCTATTAATTATAAACACTAACTAACATTTTCAATTGCGATATTTAATTCCTACATTACTACAATAATTTAATTATTCTTTTTTCAGGTGTGCACTACGGTCTCCCTTACCCGTTCCACGAGTTCGAGACTGGTCGTAACTTGCGTCTGTCACCTATATATCCCACCCTGCGGGACAACGGCGCCGTGTTCGGACAAGTCATGGGCTACGAGCGACCTACTTGGTTCGAGTCCCTCGGAGACACTAATATAGGTAGGTTAGGTATATATGTAAATATCGCATTAATTATATAATAGTAGTAATTAAAATAACGTCGACTATCGACTAGCGACGTCGATAAAGACGCCATTTTTTTTATTTCTGTTTCATTTTTAAAAAACAATGAGCGTAATTGTTTTTTGTACCCGTTTTAGGGAGTAATAAACAAGTTATTCATCGATTCTGGAATAATGTATTGTGAGTTACAGCACTATTGTATTATTAGTGCGATATATTAAATCGTGTCTTTTTCTTTTAGGGATAGCATCCTTGACTATTTTGTTTAGCAATTGAATTTATTAAATGTATACTTTACAATTGTTAAAGTGTGTTTTGTAGTGTAATTTTCTACCACTAACTATCGACTATAAACGTCGCTTTCGACAAATTTTGTATGAAAACTTGTCAGCGCCCCTAGTGAGTGTCATACGAACTAATTTTTAAAGTACTTTTTAGATGTCAAACTCTCGATAGAAATAGAAAATCACACTACATATTTGTGTTGAGATTTTAATATGAATATAAATGTTTGTGATAATTGTTAATGGTGACATTTTATTTAATTATTTCCTTGAGCGTTTATAGGTTACTAGCTGACCCGCGCAACTTCGCTTACGTCACATAAGAGAGAATAGTTCAAAATGTTCCCCGTTTTTGTAACATTTTTAACTGGTACTCTGCTCCTATTAGTCGTAGCGTGATGATATATAGCCAATAGCCTTCCTCGATAAATGGGCTATCTAACAATGAAAGAATTTTTGAAATCGGACCAGTAGTTCCTGAGATTAGCGCGTTCAAACAAACAAACAAACAAACTCCTCAGCTTTATAATATTAGTATAGATAATAACTAAACGAAATGTCGCTATATTTTATGTGACTTTTGTAAACAGGGAATGCCGTATCTTGCCTTCCTTTATAGTCTTCTTTTATTGAGATAGAAGAAGGCTATAGAGGAAGGAGAGGTATCATAACAACGATATAGAAGATTCGCGGCTGACGGAGATATACCACATCCAGCATTTAGAACATCAGTGACCTTTTTCAGCTGACGGTGGCCTGATTGATAGAGCTACATTTAATTATAATCTAGATGAATAATATTGCAAAAAGACATGAGTAAATGAGGTTTTCGAGGACGTTAAAGAAAGAGAGAAGTGTGGAAGAAATATTAGAAAGGCTGACTACACTACTATGAAATTCATAGCAAGGAAAAGAGAGTCTAGATTGTGCTTGCCTGTCTTGATAAGTAGTCAGACTATCTTCTAAGAAAATTAAGGACTTGAAGATACATGTGTCCCGCCTGTCAGCATATATCTGTCTCCCCGCGGAGACAATATATGCTCACGGGAGAGATTACACAGCATCGAGCAACTTTACAACAATATTTCTACTAAATTAATTACCGCTAAATGTACCTCAGAAACCTAAGACTAGCAACAGTAGCAACCTACTGAATATTGTGCAATAAATGTTTCATCGTTCCCAGATAACTTCCAGTTAGCTTGTCAGATGTCATTATCTTGTGGATAGGCTATCTGGAACTTATCTATCAACTGTGAAACTCGTTCAACGGCTTCTATGAAGACGACCGTTTACCTTGCCTTTTCTATTTTACAGGTATATATTTTGATAAACTGTTTTCATTCTTAACTTATGTCAATGTCTTCTATGTTTTTTATTCTTGGACGGACATATTCGCTTTGGTATTGTAGATGAATGTTCGAGAAAAATGCCGCTTCACATCGCCGCCTAATATATTTAAGCCGAATTGTGGCGATCAGACCCGAAGGAATACCCGATCGGCATAAGTCGATTATTATTAATTAGTTTAATTAAATATTAATTGCTTTGAGTCCGTTTATTTGTTCGATATATACTGCCGAACCGAATATGCCAACCGAATATATTTGTAGCAAGTTGTATTATTATGTGTGTGATATCAACTAATTATTCATTTTCGCATACATTTGTGTGTTCATGTGTTTCCACCCATCAAGCATTGAAAAAAGAAGAGTCACATCGTTCATTGCCCA
The DNA here is from genome assembly GCF_050436995.1 of Anticarsia gemmatalis. Lineage (NCBI taxonomy): Eukaryota > Metazoa > Arthropoda > Insecta > Lepidoptera > Erebidae > Anticarsia > Anticarsia gemmatalis. The sequence goes on along the minus strand of NC_134776.1, from coordinate 18,825,211 downwards.
TCACTATGATTAAATAAGTTATTTCAAAAATGGTGTATCTCGTGGCTGTATCGTTTGTGATATGCCGTTTTTCGAAATTTCATATTTAGTCACTGATTTCAGTGCAGTCGACGGATCACGGTACAACGGCGGGGAATGTTTTGCCGCCCGGTACAAATACCCGTTCTCTGATGAGAACTGTATTTGCACCAGGTGGAGAGACATAGAAAACAACGTTTTACAACATCAAGAATAACAACATTTACACCAGATATCTTTGTATTTTTAAACTATAAACTGTTTTTTATGTGACTTGTATTCGATTCTCTACCACTATCGAACGACTAACTATCGAAAATGTTGTATGACTATTGGTTTAGCGCCTCTAGCGGGCGTCTTAGAAACTATTTTTGCAGTACAGTTTAAATATTAAACTCACGATACTCGATGGTTCCAATTGTAGAGAATCGTGCTGTAATATCAAAATATGTAATCAAACTTATTATGATCTTTTTCTCCATTTCATTGTGTATTATTGGTTATAACCATATTTTCACGTTACCTCATTTCTACATACATAATATCGCCTTTGCCCTATAGGGGTTGACAGGGACCAAAGAACGCCAAAACCTTGTTTCTTATGACAAATATTTCATTATAAAAAAAGAAAATATATAACACAATATAATATTGTCTACAGATCCGGCAGACAAGTCAACTAAGCCCCGCCCGTTCAAGATAGCGTACACGAAGACCTTTGGCAAGCCGCACTGGTTCGACCTAGTCCAGAGAGAGTACTGGGCTTGCAGGGAACGAGTCGGCATTGCTGATTACTCATCGTTCGCTAAAATTGATATACAGGTACATATTTGTAACTAGTCTCATTTTTTAAAGAGCTTTTCGGATATGGTTGAAAAAAATACTATGACGATTTCAAATACTTGTTAAAGTTAATGAAATATAGTATATTTGACTTTGACTTTGAGCTAAATTTTGTATTGCACAGCTATAAAAATCGCAGTATTTTTTTCGTTGTTAATGCAATTCTAAAGTCCCCAACCCGCAATTGGCCAGCGTGGTGGACTCAAGGCCTAACCCCTCCCTCATTACGGGAGGAGACCCTTGCCCAGCAATGGGACATTAATGGGTTAATTTTTTTTTATTATAATGCAATTCTGTTTGTTATTTAGATATTAACTATACTGTAAAACACTGATTTGTTCAAAATTCTTTATTACTGAAAAACAGTTTTGTAATTTGTTCAATACTTAAAAAGTGCTTATTCAATTTCTTGATACAATCTACGATTTTGACTTTTTACTGAAAAAAGCAGTTTTTTATTATCTCCTGTAAAGTATGAAAATACATATGGCGAATTTGGCACGCACAACCTTTATTTGAGGCTTTAAAGTTGATTGGTGTAAATCGATACAGTACAATTTTTATCTTTCAAAAGTTTCTTAGTATCAATCAGAGTCTTAACACAAACGAAATTTCCTTACCCTCTTATGCATAAAAACACATGAAGTTATGAAAGGCTCATAAAGTGTTTTGTTTCTTTCACTCCTTAGCGAAATGAAAAAGAGAAAACATATTATAGTAGTTTCATAACTAAAATAGGTTTATAGGGTGTTTATAAGAGGGTTAATTTTTTGTCTTCTAAACTAGTACTAAAGTGTTATGTCCTTGTTTACAGTCTCAAGGTCGCGAGGTGGTGGACTTCTTGCAGTATCTATGCTCGAACGACGTCGACGTCCCCATAGGGAGTATTATACACACGGGCATGCAGAATGAACGCGGCGGCTACGAGAACGATTGTAGTCTCGCTAGAATATCTGATAACCAGTAAGTATCGTTTAACTTAATTATTGACTAGCTGAGCGCAACTTCGCTTGCGTCACATAAGAGAGAATGGGTCAAAATTTTCACCGTTTTTGTAACATTTCTCGTTGCTACTTCGCTCCTAATGGCCGTAGCGTGATGTTATATAGCCTATAGCCTTCCTCGATAAATGGCCTATCTAACACCGAAAGAATTTTTCAAATCGGACCGGTAGTTCCTGAGATTAACGCGTTCAAACAAACAAACTCAGTTTTATAATATTAGTATAGATATATAACTAAATATAAATTTCTTTATTACAGTTACATGATGATAGCGCCAACAATACAACAAACAAGATGCAAAGTCTGGTTGAAACGTCACCTCCCCCGCAACGGGTCAGTGACCCTATCTGACGTCACGTCCATGTACACCGCTATATGCGTCATGGGGCCCTTCACCAGGTCTTTACTAAGCGAACTGACTGACACAGACCTGGCGCCTTCAAACTTCCCTTTTTTCACTTTCAAAGAGATCGATGTGGGTCTCGCTAATGGAATCAGAGCTATGAATTTAACGCATACGGGCGAGTTGGGATATGTACTTTATATTCCTAATGAGGTTAGTATCATATGTACATATTTATATACATACACACTTACATACATGAAATCACGCCTGTAAATTAAAACTTATAAAATTATAGGGATCGTATCAAGTGGTGTTCTTTAGTATCTACCTACCCCAATGGGAAAATGGCGTAATATTTCATAGTCATTATATGTCCATACAAATAAATAATAATAAAACTACGCCTGTAAATGCATTCCTATTCAGTTATAAGGATCATAACAAGTGCTCTGGTCTCTAACTACCCCTATAAGAAATATAATTGGCGTGAATTTTTGTATGGCATTATTTATTGTACGATAGTCAGTGTCAAATAAATATTAAAAACACTATTTTTCTTGTTCGCAGTTCGCTCTGCATGTATACAATCGTCTAATGACAGTCGGTGAGAAATACGGAATATCTCATGTCGGATACTACGCGTCTCGAGCTCTTCGTGTAGAAAAGTTCTTCGCCTTCTGGGGACAAGATCTCGACACGATGACCACACCGCTAGAGTGTGGACGCACTTGGCGAGTCAAATTTGATGTAAGGGTTTAGTTTACTCTGATAGTCTAGTTTTTGTCTGATAGTCCGACTATTTTTGCTGATAGTCTGAATATTTTGTCGATAGTCTGACTATTGTATATGGTAGTCCGATTATTCCGACAGTCTGACTCTTACCCTGATAGTCGGTCTGTTATTCTTGATAGTCTGACTATTATAACTGATAGTCCGATTATTCCGATAGTCTGACTATTTCTTTGATGGTCCTTTTCCCGATAGTCAATTATCTTCTCGATAGTCTGACTATTTTCTTGATAGTCATTATTTTCTGATTATACATTGTTAAATATAAATTACATTTGGCAATTCTAAACAATTAAATAACATAATCTTATAATATTGTTAACAGAAAGACATCCCCTTCATCGGTCGGGAAGCCCTACTGCGCCAGAGAGCTGAAGGCATCCGTCGTCAATACGTTCAGCTGCTTCTAACTGACCATGATCATGAGCTAGACCTATGGTCATGGGGTGGAGAACCCATCTATAGAGACGGCAACTACTGTGGTCAAACTACCACTACAAGTTATGGATTCACTTTCAAAAAACAGGTTTGTATTGCTTTGAAATTTATTTAGTCTTGGGTGAGCTAGGCTTTCAAATAATTTGGCTCAGCGAATAAGGGGTGATAGAGGTGAAGAGGTAGTTATTGAGGAAGGCGGAGAGGGGCTAATAATAGAGTGCAGAGAGGAAGAGGGGGTAATCACTGAGAAAAGGGGGGGTTACTATCATAATTTTACGACTGTTATACTCGAAAGTATAAGCAGAGGTGTATGAAAGGGTCTAGGATAGAGTCTAATGAAAAATAATTTGAAATTTGTATGGTTTTTACATTTTTGGCTTTGTTCTAAGGTGTGCCTTGGCTTCGTCGAGAATTTGGACGCGGATGGAATACCACAGAAAATTAATAACGACTTCGTACTAAGCGGCCACTATGAGATCGATATCGCTGGCATTAGGTAAATATACGCTACTGACTATCCAACACACAAAATGACTATCTAAAACACTATCTTTTTTTGAGATGACTATTAAAATCCCTTTAAGAACCCCCTGTTTTCTAAATTGAAGCAGGAAACTTAACCTTTCTTACTACCAGATTGGTTATTAAAAACTTTAAGATTTATTAGCCAGACTAAAAACTCAAAAAATGAAATAAAAAAAATAATATCAAATTATTTAGATCAAACACAGACACTTATGATAGTCAATTTTATAAAATAAACTCCAGTTCACAGGACTACTGAAAATATAATTTAATTATACATAACACACCAGTTATACCCAAAATTAACAATAAAGAACACAAACTAATACTATATATTTTTCAGATACGCTGCCAAAGTAAATTTGCATTCACCAAACTTGCCTACCAAGTACCCAGATAAGGAACGCGACGTGTACCAAGCGACGCGCAAACATCACGACCCACAGCAATACTTAGGAAGGCACTATCAACCCTAAAATACCTTTTAACAAACCCTAGAATACATTTTAACAACCCTAAAATAGGTATTTAAGAGCTGTTAATAGGTATTCTAGAGTTTTTAAAAAAAAACCCTAAAATACCTATTAACCCTAAAATACCTATTAATTACCCCTAAACATCGATAACTCCTAAGTATAATGAGTCAACTGACATTATAGTCTTTCTTTGTCTTATGGTCAGTGGTCAACCTAGTGTCAAAGTTGTTCAAGCCTGAAGGCCTTTGACGTGGCTTAACGATTGTTATCTTAACTGACAACAACCGGCGCCGACTTTTTACGTGCCCTCCGAAGCACGGAAGCCCAGCTCACATACCACTATGCGGTCACCCATCTATGGAATGACCGCGTCAAAGGTTGCTTAACCCACAGATCGTTTACCGACCAGTGAGCGCAGCTGGCTATGGGCGCCTCGATATTATAGTAATTTTACAGGAGAGCGATTTGAAGGCAAATTGTTCCTCTTCTTTTGGTATAAAATTATTTGATTTTTGTTATAATTACTCGGTAATTATTGTTCTTTTATAAGAAAAGTAATGCTAACATTAAGATCATTGTTTATTATGTACGTTTATATATAAATAATAAAATATCTAAATGTGGAAGTTGACTCAGTATACCTAGGACGTATTGATTTACCTTCAATTGGGTACTTGACTGTCAACGAAAAATTATTAAACTTGTACTCGTAAAAGGTTCATCCGAAATGCTCAAACTTCGGTAGCTCACCTTTTTTTGTTTGAAATTTTAATCATTACGAACTGAATCATTCTATTAGGCACTCATTTGATTCCAACGAAAATACGTGAAGAGACGCTACAAATATTTCTATACTAAAATTTGTTTTTGGCATTTCATAAAGAGTAGCTGATTTGACTGTTGTCAAGTACCCAATTCTAGCCTTTAACTAGCTTTCCGCCCGTGGCACCCTTTTCGGGAGGGAATTTTCAGAAATCCTCTTTCAGAGCTCCTCTACACTTGCTAAGGAATCTTCATAGCAAATTTCAAGTTTCTACGTTCAGTAGTTTCAGCTGTGCGTTGTCCATCAGTCATTCAGTAACGGAAGAGTTTTATATATTTATTCGAAAGGAAATGACGTCATCGTAGCCCCGATAGCTTTTTGTAAATATGGATTTTTAAATTGTGTAAATCGAAACGTTTTTGAAGGAGTCGCGTATCTTTTTGGCCGTTTAGTCACTCCCAGAGTATTTTTAAAATATAAAAATCATATTAGATTTCGTCTATGGTAGTTTATAGGTCGTACTTTATCTATGCTGCTATTGGTATAAGGTCAATTTATTAGTGTGGCAACACTTGTAGGTTTAACCATTCGTAATTAAAGTAAGAGATTTTATGCGTGTGTCTAGTAAAATAATAATTATTATAACATAATTAATTATAAAAAAAAAACAATTATGCGATGCGATAAAGGACTGCTATATATTTATAATGGAGTGGCTAATGCCTTAATTTTCTCATATAATAATTCAAAGTAGTTGAAGATTTAAGTCTAGTCTAAAATCAATTGATAGAAATAAATAACTAGGATTAAAACTATTTAAATAATCTACATGGTTACATCAAGTACATGTATTTAGGTACCCTGTTAGTATAAGAATGAAAAATGATTCGCAAGAAAGAACTAAAAAGTAGTAAATATACTGAGTTCGTAAAGAACAGTATATTAGTTATAAAATCACTTAAATATATCAATCACGTTAGTGTAAATAACTCATAAGATTTACGTTAAATGTCACATGTAAATTTCACATTTCTAAATCTTACACCCCGGCAGCGCGAGCGCATCTGTACCTACAATATTATTTTATCTTTATTCTTATCACGTTTGCAGCTAAAAAATTATTTCGCGGATACTTGTATAGTCTTTAAAATAATACATTTCTGAACCCAATCTTGTCATAATAACGGTATATTCCCAGTTGTACCCTTTAAGCTGTCACTGTTGGGGTGACAATGGGAATTTTCCCATTTGTCACCCTTACATTGACCAGTGAATTTTCCCAGTTGTCACCACGAGGAGACAGTGATAGAGGGGACAACTGGGAATTTACTATAATAACTACACATCTAATCAGCTTTTTAATACAATTTAAAATAAAAGACCTTCAATGTTAATTAGCTGTAAGGAACAATAATATATTGGCTTGTTCATAAGAAAGACATATACAGGATCTACCTCTAAAACGAGTAGCTGCAATAAATGATTACTTATTGTTTGGAAACTGGCGTCTTTGTTGTTAGTATCGTAGTATACATTTATAAGATTACGTTTTTGAATAAAATAACTTAAAATTTTGTTTTAAAATTAACAATGCAATCAAAAACTGGTAACGACTATCAAGAATCTTTGAAAATGACAGCCGGGATCCAGAATTTAACGTGCCTTCCGAACTGGAGGAACTCGGAATGTATAACATTCACAGAACAACCTCGGCTTTACTACCAACAACTGCCGCGCGGATCTCTGAGGTAAAGCAACGCTGTCACGAACTCCTGAAGGTAGATTACCACGTCGAGGTAGACCGCGTAAACGTAGGCGATACGAATTTCACAGCTATCCGGATGGTAGACAAGAAATAGCGAGGGATGGAGACCGATGGACGTGTTGGGGAGACGTTTGCTTAGCAATAGAACAATATCATTCAGAAAAACCGCGTCTAAAACTTATAAATGTTTCAGTGCCGAAAATTTAACTCAAAATTCTTGCAAAAATTCCTAGAAAAATAATATCGTAGCCTCCTGCCGCCCAAAATCAATTTTAATTAACTACTTATCTCAAAGAATATTTTGTTCTCGTGAACAATAAATGAATCGCCAAATGTGTTGCTTAGCGCTAAACTCAAAAACTTGTTGTTTTTTCAATAATCTTCTCATTTTGGTTCGGACGGAGAAAAAATAATGCAAAAAAAATAATATTTAAATAAAAAAAATTATGAATCGACTGTTAGGCGGTATGAAGTTCACCGAGTCTGGTTTATAATAAAATTATGCTATAATTACTTTTATATTATGTTCTTACTTATAATGGGCCGCAGGAGTCCCTTTATGTTTATGTTTGTACCTACACCTTTACAATCGCGACAGTGTGTAGTGGCGAGGTGAGACGAGGCGGTGCGAGCGCTCGAGGCTCTTTGAACCTGATCAGCACGTCACCTTGTTCTTCAGTGTCGAGGGTCTTTGTGTGCTGCAGTACCAGCACCTACACCACCGAGCTGCGACACTCACTCGATCTCCCCCCTCTTTTGATAATTGGTGATTATTTTCGACCTCACTTCTACCTTTTTAGTCCCTTTTTTCTCCTTCCAATGTTCCTTCCTCTTAAACCACTCGTGGTAAAGTAAATTCAACCGTGCGGCTCTTTGAACTAAAAAAGAAATAAATGTGGAAAGAAAGTGTTTAAAAAGTAAAATAACATATCGGCGCTGACGGTTTAATAAAACACGGAGGAACTCAGAATGTATAAAATGGTCACCCATCCGCAGAACAATGTTAGTAAGTGCAGCTTTACCTCGGAAAATACCAAAAAACCGCGTCTAAAATCATATCGACACTGAAACTGTAATAGTAAATTCATGCAAAAGATTTTTTTAAATACAATAATCTCTATAAATATTGAAACTCAAAGTCATTAGCTGCACTTGTTCCTTTATATTTATGTTTGTACCTAAACCTAACAATCGCGACAGTGTGTAGTGGCGAGGTGAGACGAGGCGGTGCGAGCGCTCGAGGCTCTTTGAACCTGATCAGCACGTCACCTTGTTCTTCAGTGTCGAGGGTCTTTGTGTGCTGCAGTACCAGCACCTACACCACCGAGCTGCGACACTCACTCGATCTCCCCCCTCTTTTGATCATTGATGATTTTGGAGCCCACTCCTACCTATTTAGTCCCATTTTTCTCCTTTCAATCTTCCCTCCCATTAAAACACTCGTGGCAAAGTATATTCAACCGTGCGACTCTTCAAAACTAAAAAATAAATAAAATGAATTATGCAATAATAGATTGTTCCCGAAAACGGTTTAATCTTACTAAAGTTTCGTGTCAAAAATGTCAGAAATAAGGTGTCTTAAAATTAAAAAACGTATCGGCGCTGAAATTATAATAAAACACAAAGTAACTCGAAATGTATAATATGGTCACCCATCCACGAAACAATCTCGGCAAGTGCAGTTTAACCTCAAAAAAAAAGAACCGCGTCTAAAATCATACCGACATTAAAAGTTTATAAGTAAATTCGTGTAAAAAACTTAAACAACAATCTCTATAAATATTGAATGTCAAGTCATTAGCTGCACTTGTTCCTTTATATTTATGTTTGTACCTAAACCTAACAATCGCGACAGTGTGTAGTGGCGAGGTGAGACGAGGCGGTGCGAGCGCTCGAGGCTCTTTGAACCTGATCAGCACGTCACCTTGTTCTTCAGTGTCGAGGGTCTTTGTGTGCTGCAATACCAGCACCTACACCACCGAGCTGCGACACTCACTCGATCTCCCCCCTCTTTTGATACTTGATGATTTTGGAGCCCACTCCTACCTTTTTAGTCCCTCTTTTATCTTTCCAATATTCCCTCCTTTAAAATGTTGTGAAGTAAATTCAAACGCAACTCTTTAAACCTAAAAAAATGTAATAATAACTTGTTTGCGAAACGGTTTAGTCGTATAAGTTACGTGTCAAAAAATATAACAGAAAGAAGTTAAATTATGTCGGAAATAACGTGTCTAAAAAAAATAAAATCCTATCGGCGCTGAAAGATTAGTAAAACACTGAGAAACTCGTAAAAGTGTAAAATATGGTCATCCATCCTCAAAACAATCTCGGCAAGTGCAGCTTAACCTCAGAAAAAACAAAAAAACTGCGTCCAAAATCATATCGACACTGAAAATTTAATAGTAAATTCATGTAAAAGATTAAAAAGAAACAATAATCTTCATAAATATTAAATGTCAAAGTTATTAGCTGCACTTGTTCCTATATTTATGTTTGTACCTAAACCTATACAATCGCGACTGTGTGTAGTGGCGAGGTGAGACGAGGCGGTGCGAGCGCTCGAGGCTCTTTGAACCTGATCAGCACGTCACCTTGTTCTTCAGTGTCGAGGGTCTTTGTGTGCTGCAGTACCAGCACCTACACCACCGAGCTGCGACACTCACTCGATCTCCCCCCTCTTTTGATCATTGATGATTTTCGAGCCCACTCCTACCTTTTTAGTCCCACTTTTCTCCATCCAATGTTCCCTCCTTTTAAAACACTCGTGGCAAAGTATATTCAACCGTGCGACCCTTTAAAATAAAAAAACGTTTCGTGTCAAGAAATAAATAAAATTATGTCAGAAAAACGTGTCTAAAATATTAAAAACGTATCGGCGCTGAAAGATTAGTAACACACTAAGAAACTCGTAAACATGTAAAATATGGTCATCCATCCTCAAAACAATCTCGGCAAGTGCAGCTTAACCTCAGAAAAAAAAAACAAAAAACCGCGTCTAAAATCATACCGACACTAAAAGTTCAGTAATAATCTCTACAAATATTAAATGTCAAAGTTATTAGCTGCACTTGTTCCTTTATATTCATTTTTGTACCTAAACCTAACAATCGCGACAGTGTGTAGTGGCGAGGTGAGACGAGGCGGTGCGAGCGCTCGAGGCTCTTTGAACCTGATCAGCACGTCACCTTGTTCTTCAGTGTCGAGGGTCTTTGTGTGCTGCAGTACCAGCACCTACACCACCGAGCTGCGACACTCACTCGATCTCCCCCCTCTTTTGATCATTGATGATTTTGGAGCCCACTCTTACCCTTTTAGTCCCTCTTTTCTCCTTCCAATGTTCCCTCCTTTAAAATGTTATAAAGTAAATTTAACCGTGTGACTCTTTAAACCAAAAAATAATTAAAATCAATTACTTAACAATAACTTAGTCGCGGAAACGGTTCAATCGTATAAATTATTTAAGTTGTGTGTCAAAAATTATACAGTTTTGGTCAGAATAAATTCTATAGCGTTTAAAATACTACGATACTAATACCAAAGGAGCTTTTCTTTCCTTTAATTTCCATTAGTAGCGGCTTTAAATGTGACACTTAGTTATAATCAAACACAAACAAATTGGCGATGCGCAGTTGAATTGATCAGAAATAGTTGTACATAAGAGAATATATAATTAATCCCGGGGAATCCCCGATGTATAAGGAATATGGACAATATATACACAGATAAAATATAACTGATTAAGTTAAAATTAGGTTTAATATAACAATTTGAGATTGGACGTTCGATTGAAATTTAATTCGAATTACTGTAAATAGTAATATTAAAAGAATATATACGATCTATTTTATTAAAATTAATAATGAATTAAACAAATAATAATTGATGAATTTTATACATTTAGGATTGACGTTATAGTGTACAGAAATAATCATCGTGGCATTATTTATTCGTTCATTCGTTCATTTATCGTTTCGATCATTCATTGTTCAACATTCACGATGTTCCTTTTTAAGTTCCCTCCCTAGGACGGAAACGCTCAAATCAAACACAAAACGGTCACCCATTATGGAATGTTCGCGCTAAAATTGCTTAACATGATCGTATATCAATCGGCGAGCGTAACTATTTTCTTTAACATCACAATCAAATCACAATTTTTTTTTATTTTTTTTGATAAATTATTACATATTATTATACAATCAAATATTTAATCTTTTTTTCACATTATACTTATACATTATTTAAATCATCACATCACAAAAAAATATAATAATTTTGCGTAATATTAAGACTTTGTAATATTATAATAATTATCACACAATGGCGGGCAAAAGTTGCAATATAAAAATTAAATTATAAAAACGAATCATTCGTATAAAAGAGTGTTTATAAAATTATTCATAGTTTCGAATAAGTCTAGTATTTATAACCGAAAAGGAATTCGGACACGTCGTTTGTCTAATGGTCTAAAAATAGTAAATAATACGAAAAAGAATAGCAACACTGCCGTGTTATATTTAAAATTAAATAATTATCGTCATTTATATAAATATATACAGGGTGTCCCAAAACTCAACGATAATCCGTGACAGGATGAAAGGCCAAGTCATACCGGTTCTAGGAAAAATAAAAAAAAAATTCCATATCACTTAGTTCAGCAATAATAGACACTTTTCAAAAAAGTTGAAATTTCACACCCTTGGTCGCATTTTCAAGTCCTGTGATCACCAATGTCACAATTTCGCTGTGTTTTTTTGAATTTCGTGATCTTCATTAAATATGCTATTAATCGTAAAACAAATTAATGCACAAAACATTGTTAATTTAATAAAAAAAGTTAAGTTTTAGTGAGTCATGGTTCACAAAAATATCGTTAGTTAACTTTGACGCTTCATATTGAAAAAAAAATGTACTACACTACCCTTGGCAAGTTATTTCAAAAGTTGGCGCATTTCATCAAAATTTCAAAATGGTGCAACACTTGTCACTTTTCTTGCCATTAAAAATGTTATTTTTATTTGAACGACGAGTATCCTCGAAAATGGATCGAACGCAGTCGTACAATTGTATGGCCTTCTCGTTCCCCCGATCTTAATCCAGTAGATATTTTTTACTGGGAATGTATAAAATAAAAAGTCTATTCAAAATCAATACAAAATCTATCAGAACTTCGCCAGAAAATTGACACAGCGTCAGAAGAAATAAATGCAAGGAATTTTGCTTGACTGGTGCAAAGATCTTTTGTACGCCGTTGCAGAGCCTGTATTCGTGCCAGAGGAAAGCAATTATTTTTAGTAAAGATGTAATTGAGTCAGTCCATAACCAATATTTAATGTAATAAACATAATAGGTAATGATAATAAAAAAAAAAGAATGAACGAACCATCGTTCTTATTAAATTATTCTCCTTAAACTAAAGTAATTCCGAATTGTTTTCCTCTGGCACGAATACAGGCTCTGCAACGCCTTACAAAAGACCTTTGCACCAGTCAAGCAAAATTCCTTGCATTTATTACCTCTGACGCTGTGTCAATTTTCTGGCGAAGTTCTGATAGATTTTGTATTGATTTCGAATAGAGTTTTTCTTTTACGCATTCCCAGTAAAAAATATCTACTGGATTTAGATCGCGGGAACGAGGACGCCATACAATTGTACCACTGCGTTCGTCCATTTTCGAGTATACTCGTCGTTCAAATAAAAATAACATTTATAATGGCAAGAAAAGTGACAAGTGTTGCACCATTTTGAAATTTTGATGAAATGCGCCAACTTTTGAAATAACTTGCCAAGGGTAGTGTAGTACATTTTTTTTTCAATATGAAGCGTCAAAGTTAACTAACGATATTTTTGTGAACGATGACTAACTAAAACTTAACTTTTTTTATTAAATTAACATTGTTTTGTGCATTAATTTGTTTTACGATTAATAGCATATTTAATGAAGATCACGAAATTCAGAAAAACACAGCGAAATTGTGACATTGGTGATCACAGGACTTGAAAATGCGACCAAGGGTGTGAAATTTCAACTTTTTTGAAAAGTGTCTATTATTGCTGAACTAAGTGATATGGAATTTTTTTTTTATTTTTCCTAGAACCGGTATGACTTGGCCTTTCATCCTGTCTCGGATTATCGTTGAGTTATGGGACACCCTGTATATAAATACGTACATATAATCACGTATGTTATATACAAAACCATGCATTCAGTATCTATGACGACTTATACTTAATATTTAATTCGCTTCTTGTTTCACACAACAGTTTGACAACTAAATCGATTAGTATTTCTAATGAGGCGAGTAGTTTTGTAGATGTTGTGTGTAGTTTAGTGTGTGCACAGAAACATTCACTTGTACAGATCGGTATTGTTTCTACCTGTAGTTAGACTAGTGCGTGTAACGTGAATTCTTACCGTGCTAGTTAGTAGATTGAATAAAAAATGCACTGACCATTATTAATCACAATTTATTTTGCAAAAATTCCATCCGCGAATTCGTCCGCGTTTTAATCATCATTTTCGAATTCTCCTCCACTCCTATAAGCCATAGCGTGAAGCCTTACTTAATAAATACACTATTCAACAATGAAAATAAATTTCAATGCGAACTAGGAGTGCCGGAGGTTAGCGCGGTCAAAAGACATTGAGTCAATTCCAACCAGGATTGCCGGAGATTAGCGCGTTCAAGTACTGACTTCCCTACTTACTAACGGTGGTCACGTATAGTTTAAGAACTTAGAAAAGGCCTAGAAAGCCTTATAATTCTGTGTTTTTGCGACCAATAATTAGCTCAACTATAAAAACGTGTTAGTCACTAACGTTGTTGATTCCGAATTCTATATATCTTCTGCAAAATTTACGAAAAAGGCACTAAGTTGTTGAACTATAATAGACTAAGACCCAGTCTATTGATGACCATTTTCATAATCAAAATCACCTCGTATCACACCGGATGAAATCTAACTCAAAAACAAATATAAAATTAATAAATAAAAACCCATTAATGTCTCATTGCTGGGTTTGTCTTCTCCCGTAATAAGGGAGGGGTTAGGCCTTGAGTCCACCACATTGGCCAATTGCGGGTTGGGGACAAACAAATATAAAAATTGTAATACATCTTTCTACAAGCTCTTTTAGTCTCTTGTTCTTGGGTTAGGTTTACAAAAGCCTCATTGGAAATACATAGGTACATTTAAGAGTGTAGTTAGTGTAAAATGCCGGACGGAAATCCAGTACAGCATATGTCCGTGCCCTAGTTATTCTCACTGTTTAGGGAGGTCAGGCCTCAACAATTGAGATAGTTAGTTTGAACACCCCACTGACCGAAACGATGAGCACTAAATGGTCTATTCGTATACCTTTGCACATATTTATATGCCAGTAATCAATTACGATCTTCTCGTACCACAAATTTTGATGTCATTTGGCAGAAAATACGATGTTTTCGGCATAATATTTGATTACGTTGTCACACTTCGTTTAGCAAAATTTGAATAATCTATTTGAACAAGACTGCGTGTAAAATAAAGATACTGTGTGCATATAGGTTATTTAATATATTATTATATTACTTCTAGAAAATAATATGTATAATTACTACGCTGCATGTCACCTTCAGAAAAATTAGTTGTATATTAAAGTTTCTTGCCATAATTATATTGATGTCCATATTAAAATTAAGAGTACATAATGTAATTGATTAAACATGATTGATACAAACAGACTGTGTTTTATTACTACGTGAGTGTGGCGATACTTCTATTCTACGTGCCCTATTAACTTTGGTGCTATGGGATGGCGATGTGAGTCTGGCGTTGATGCCCCGAGATTGTGTTGGGAGTGTCGCATCGATGTCATGAGATCTTTTTTAGTTCGCGGTATTAATGTCATGAGATTGTCATAGGATCGTGGCAGTGATGCCACGAGGTCATCATAGGATCATGGCAGTGATGCCCTGAGATCGTCATAGGATCGTGGCAGTGATGCCATGAGATCGTCATAGAATCGTGGCAGTGATGTCATTAGATCGTCATAGGAGCGTGGCAGTGTTGCCATGAGATCGTCATAGGATCGTGGCAGTGATGTCATTAGATCGTCATAGGTGCGTGGCAGTGATGCCATGAGATCGTCATAGGATCGTGGCAGTGATGCCATGAGATCGTCATAGGATCGTGGCACTGATGGCATGATATCGTCATAGGATCGTGGCACTGATGGCATGATATCGTCATAGGATCGTGGCAGTGATGCCATGAGATCGTCATAGGATCGTGGCACTGATGCCATGAGATCGTCATAGGATCGTGGCACTGATGGCATGAGATCGTCATAGGATCGTGGCAGTGATGCCATGAGATAGCCATAGGATCGTGGCAGTGATGCCATGAGATCGTCATAGGATCGTGGCACTGATGGCATGATATCGTCATAGGATCGTGGCACTGATGGCATGATATCGTCATAGGATCGTGGCAGTAATGTCATGAGATCTTTTTTAGTTCGCGGTATTAATGTAATAAGATCGTCATAGGATCGTGGCACTGATGGCATGAGATCGTCATAGGATCGTGGCAGTGATGCCATGAGATAGCCATAGGATCGTGGCAGTGATGCCATGAGATCGTCATAGGATCGTGGCACTGATGGCATGATATCGTCATAGGATCGTGGCACTGATGGCATGAGAGCGTCATAGGATCGTGGCAGTGATGCCATGAGATCGCCATAGGATCGTGGCAGTGATGCCATGAGATCGTCATAGGATCGTGGCACTGATGGCATGAGATCGTCATAGTATCGTGGCAGTGATGTCATGAGATCGTCATAGGATCGTGGCAGTGATATCATGAGATCGTCATAGGATCGTGGCAGTGATGCCATAAGATCGTCATAGGATCGTGGCAGTGATGCCATAAGATCGTCATAGGATCGTGGCAGTGATGCCATGAGTTCGTCATAGAATCGTGGCAGTGATGCCATAAGATCGTCATAGGATCGTGGCAGTGATGCCATAAGATCGTCATAGGATCGTGGCAGTGATGCCATGAGTTCGTCATAGAATCGTGGCTGAGATGCCATGAGATCGTCATAGGATCGTGGCAGTAATGCCATGAGTTCGTCATAGGATCGTGGCACTGATGCCATGTAATCGTCATAGGATCGTGGCAGTGATGCCATGATAACGTCATAGGATCGTGGCTGTGATGCCATGAGAACGTCATAGGATCGTGGCAGTGATGCCATGAGATCGTCATAGGATCGTGGCACTGATGCCATGAGGTCGTCATAGGATCGTGGCACTGATGGCATGAGATCGTCATAGGATCGTGGCAGTGATGCCATGAGAACGTCATAGGATCGTGGCAGTGATGCCATGAGATCGTCATAGGATCGTGGCACTGATGGCATGATATCGTCATAGGATCGTGGCACTGATGGCATGATATCGTCATAGGATCGTGGCAGTAATGTCATGAGATCTTTTTTAGTTCGCGGTATTAATGTAATAAGATCGTCATAGGATCGTGGCACTGATGGCATGAGATCGTCATAGGATCGTGGCAGTGATGCCATGAGATAGCCATAGGATCGTGGCACTGATGGCATGATATCGTCATAGGATCGTGGCAGTAATGTCATGAGATCTTTTTTAGTTCGCGGTATTAATGTAATAAGATCGTCATAGGATCGTGGCAGTGATATCATGAGATCGTTATAGGATCGTGGCAGTGATGCCATAAGATCGTCATAGGATCGTGGCAGTGATGCCATAAGATCGTCATAGGATCGTGGCAGTGATGCCATGAGTTCGTCATAGAATCGTGGCAGTGATGCCATAAGATCGTCATAGGATCGTGGCAGTGATGCCATAAGATCGTCATAGGATCGTGGCAGTGATGCCATGAGTTCGTCATAGAATCGTGGCTGAGATGCCATGAGATCGTCATAGGATCGTGGCAGTAATGCCATGAGTTCGTCATAGGATCGTGGCACTGATGCCATGTAATCGTCATAGGATCGTGGCAGTGATGCCATGATAACGTCATAGGATCGTGGCAGTGATGCCATGAGAACGTCATAGGATCGTGGCAGTGATGCCATGAGATCGTCATAGGATCGTGGCACTGATGCCATGAGGTCGTCATAGGATCGTGGCACTGATGGCATGAGATCGTCATAGGATCGTGGCAGTGATGCCATGAGAACGTCATAGGATCGTGGCAGTGATGCCATGAGATCGTCATAGGATCGTGGCACTGATGGCATGATATCGTCATAGGATCGTGGCACTGATGGCATGATATCGTCATAGGATCGTGGCAGTAATGTCATGAGATCTTTTTTAGTTCGCGGTATTAATGTAATAAGATCGTCATAGGATCGTGGCACTGATGGCATGAGATCGTCATAGGATCGTGGCAGTGATGCCATGAGATAGCCATAGGATCGTGGCAGTGATGCCATGAGATCGTCATAGGATCGTGGCACTGATGGCATGATATCGTCATAGGATCGTGGCACTGATGGCATGAGAACGTCATAGGATCGTGGCAGTGATGCCATGAGATCGTCATAGGATCGTGGCACTGATAGCATGATATCGTCATAGGATCGTGGCACTGATGGCATGATATCGTCATAGGATCGTGGCAGTAATGTCATGAGATCTTCTTTAGTTCGCGGTATTAATGTAATAAGATCGTCATAGGATCGTGGCACTGATGGCATGAGATCGTCATAGGATCGTGGCAGTGATGCCATGAGATAGCCATAGGATCGTGGCAGTGATGCCATGAGATCGTCATAGGATCGTGGCACTGATGGCATGAGATCGTCATAGTATCGTGGCAGTGATGTCATGAGATCGTCATAGGATCGTGGCAGTGATATCATGAGATCGTCATAGGATCGTGGCAGTGATATCATGAGATCGTCATAGGATCGTGGCAGTGATGCCATGATGTCATCATAGGATCGTGGCACTGATGCCATGAGATCGTGGCAGAGATGGAATCAGGTGGTGATGGGAGCGTATTACTGAAGCCATGAGATCATTATAGGAGCGTGGCATTTTTGTCAATACAGTTGGTTATGTAAGGTGCGTGACAGTATTGCTATGAGATCGTGATTAGATCATGGCATGATGCAGGGTCAGCTTTTCTTTAATGCACCGAGAGTGAAGCATTGTTGTTTCGAATGATAGCGACACGCGTCGTGTAGTGCAAGGGGTCGTCTGACACTTAGGTCAAAGTCGGGTTCTATTTCGTCGTAAGTATCTAGCGGAGACAATAAGATAAGAACATCATGTGTGCTATGAAAATGCGCTTCAACAAGGTAACTGTGCGAGGAATATGCGCAGCTCCGCCTTGCGTAGTAACGATTATAGAAAGGCGCGCTAGCTTAGTTCAATACGTTTCCACCCGTGCCATATCATTTTGTAGCTAAATATGATTGATAAATATCAAATGATCTATAGCATAAGCAGCATAGCACATTTTTGGTAGAAATCAAAATAATTGTGAATTACTGGCAAAGAAGTCATGTGTGCACTCATTATCATTTGTATGAGAAATACAGAAGAAATAAATTGGATCGTTTATGTACCACTGCTGGGCAAGGGTCTGCCTGAATGGAGCAATAAATATTGAATTGAAAATGTGTTTCACTTCCAAGCCACAGCGCTGACACTAACAGTCACAACACATTGTCACCGAGTTGGCCTTGCTCTTTTGAATAATGAATAACTATTAGGATCAAACACATATACCTACTGTAATCTGGCATGATTGTAGGACCTACATGAATGAGAAAAGACTAGGTAATCTGGTCAAATCAAACCATGTGTACCATCTAATTTAAATACTTTATTTTATTTCTTCACACACAATATGATATTATATAATAACATTCATTAATACAGACTTGTTGTCTTAATCCTTATCAACTAGAGCTATTATAAATAGCTTTAGTCGCACTATATCATAATTTAATTTTATACATATAGGTACACAGTAGTCATCTAAATTCTAAGGAAAAATATTTTGCTTGCGACAAAAAGATTTAAGAGACATTGAATTCAAACATGATCAATTATCAGTATATTATTTTTCAGCGACGAATACATTAATACAATAATCCAGCTAATAAAGAGCGGAACATTAAATCAACATTTATAGTTAACAACAATATGGGACCACAATAACAATAATTGTGTGACTAAACATTATAACAGGATTTAAATAACTTTCAAAATATGGCATCAAATAGATAGAGATCTTAGGAAATGGATATTTTCTATCCAAAAATAATCGTATTTTGTGAATAATGGCTTTGGGCACAAACATAAAGTGTAAAAAGTAGGCAGCGCAAGCGATCTAAGGTACCAATATGGTACGAATAAAAAATTATTCTTCACAAAATATATTTACGTGACAGTCAAAATTAAAGGCTGTTTAAGTTGTTTGAAACAGTAATAGCAATTCTCTCATTTCGATCGTAAATATGCAGTAATTTTGACTGCCACATATTACATACAAATATAACTCAATTTTTCACATACTCTGTCAGACAGAGAGCAGTGTTTGGAAATTCTGATGTTAACATCCGCACAGCAAGAATAATCAAGTTATACTTACATCACATGTATGAAAGCTATTTCTAAATTAATTAGGGTTTCGCAGAGTCGCTTAGCACAACATTTATACATTACATTTACCTTTAATTACTATCTTAATATAAATAGAATCCCAACTATAGTTAAATGACATTATTTTCAAGTTGGTTTAGAACATTTGCAATGCCAGATAGGAATAAGAGATTGTTATAAAGATATTCTCATGCAACTATTATTTTATAATATTTTACCATCTTACTGATGTTGAAACTTGATTGATATTTATTCCATACTCATAATCCAAGTAATTTGCAGCCATTATAGACACCATTCACTTTCTTATACAAAGATATTTTGTTCTCAATACCAATTATGGTAACACTTATCAATTTGGTTTCACCAAGTATTTACAAATAAAAATATATCACCTACATAACATTTATTATCATTATTATGGAAAAATGCACCACCTTCAATAACAAGGTGGCTTGTCACTACTAATGGGAAGTCAATAAAATTGTAATATATTTGTGATGTAATCTTTGTCAATTATACTGTATCTGTATAAATAAAGTCAAGAAAATTGATAAGAAAAATGTGCAACAATTGATTGAATCATATTCACACTACATAATATATATTTCACAATGTTAAGTAAATTTATCATCAATAATAATTAATAGAGTGTCTTTTCACCACATAATTTGAAGCAGAGCTGCACTGTTGTTCTCGTTTTGTTCATTTATTCCGGCTCCTCAGGTAATCCACATCTTCGTGCTCTCCGCAAGGCCATTTCCTAGTCATAGGCTGAAAGGCTATTTCGGGTGTAGAAGGAAGGCTTCCTCAGCCTCTCCAAGGCAATATCATCAGGCGATGGTGTTGAGAAATCAAACACCTTTATGTTTGGGTTGTGTACTTGTACGCGCAGGTAGGGAGCAGCTACTGGTCTGTAGCGAGCACACAGCACTTTGCCAAAAGCAGATGGCCTAGCAATCTTATGCTTCAGCATGTGGCTCATATCTTGTGTTATCGGCAACACTGGATGCTCTGGCTTAAAATCGGCTGAGGTGTCCATGTTGGAGAATGATCCATCATCATCATTGCCATCAGCTGTATCAGGTATTACCATGGATTCCATGGAGCTGCTGCTGCTCAGTGGCTGTACAGCCTGGGCCTGAGATTGGCTGGCTTGCACCGCAGGCATTAAGTCAATCACACAACTAGAATCACCCAGTTCTAGTTTGCGCAAGTCTTCTTCAGCTTTCTTGAGCTCAGCTTTCCGCTTTTCTTCCTCAGCTCTAGCCTGCCTAGCTTTGAACATATTGCTCAGCTGCATGGCAAGGACATCATTAAGAGAGCTGTCGCTCATTGATTTCTGTTGTGCCTTGGGATCATCATCGTCGTCATCATCATCTGAATCATCTGGCTGCACAATGTTGGGGAACTGTAAGGGCAGGACCCGGCTGATGGGGTGTTCACTCATACTCGTACTCGGTATGGGAAACTTTATTGTTGATGTGAGGCCAGTCTCAGATAAGCCTCTCGGCATGTTAAAATTTGGCAGCTTGAATGGGCCGCCCCTCATTTCACCTGCATTTTTGTCTTGCTGCAGGTTTGTTTTGGAGAGGTGATTGTCTACCAACGCGAACAGAGAGGAATATGAGCTTGAGTCACCCATTGTGACAGTATTCGGCTATAACAAACAAAACATAGAATAAATACATAAAGGAATTTGAATGTACAAGAAGAAGGTTATTCGGAATGGGGATATCATGATGATTTAATCATTCATGAAAATAAAAAAAATGTAAGAAAACAATGTAAAAACAACAAATGGTGTAATACCCAGTTTTGGCAAAGTAGTTGGCGAAAGACAGCGAAGAATATGTTGTGTACGGCTTATCGTACTGCGAAAGTACACATACTGGGGGACTAATTTACTGATGTAGGAACCTTGAGCTCTCATTCTGAATGCACCGTCGGCTGTTGCGCATGAAATAATTCATTGAAACGCAGTGGAATAAACCGGAATTATTACAGTCGAAACAAGTACCTAATGATTAAATTATGTCGAAGGATAACATTTACACATTTACTGCAACTGATCTAGATAAAATACAAAGATTTAGAAAAAAATATCCGTCGTAATGCAACAAAGGAAATATGAGGTACACTTACAGATGTCGTCTTGTGTTCACCAAGAGAGACGATGTGCACTCATTAGAATATATTCATGTTAAACTGATTTAAAGCATTGATGCGATAAATTTTATCACTTTAAACACTGAAATGAATTTACTTTTTGTTTACGAAATTTTTAATACCTATCGCCATAGACAAGAATGATGTTACCATCTCACAATATTAAATTATTAAGGTCAAAGGTCACAGAATAAAAAAATCTACTGTTGGGTTGATGATATTAAAATAATGTAAATCTATTAAAACTTATTACAAATAAACACGGATTTGTTCTGTTATTTCAAAATTAAAGTATTTTTTACCAAACCATAGCCAAAAAACGTTATACATATAGCGTCAACGATGTGACTTTAATAGGTACGCAACTGTTTTTATTCGACAGTCATGTTATTTATAGCAGTACCTACGCTACTTTTGAAGAAATTATTTACTATCTATATAAAACATTATAAAACAACTTATAACGATACACAGTAGGCCTATTATCATTTTCTATTTGGCAAAACCATTTAACACGTTTTTTTCAAGTAAGAATATTATAAAAAAATAGGACTATTTAAATTTTATAACCTGTTGTGGTACCGAATTTGTTTGAAATGATTACTCTAAATATAAATTAAAAACTTCATGCCAATCTTTTAAGCGTTATGCTATTTATGTTCCACGGAATACTCCGCCGTTGGCGTTGCACCGTTATGAACGTTCGCATCCCTAGAGCTGTCAGTTTGACAATGACAATCTAACTCGAATTTATCTAGTCTGTGGTTTCCTGATACCGACAAACCAAAGAGTAAATTATTATGAGAGACATTACAGACAGACTTGGGCTAAGGACAGCAGGGAAATATTATTAAAGTTCAGTTTTATTACTTGTTTAAATTTCTTACGAACGACAATCCCAGCTGATATGCGACATAGTGAGTTTCTGAAAGTAGTTTCGTCGTCCTGCGCTAGCCATGCCAGGCGCAAAATATGAACAGCTGCCGTCGAAGCCTGACAATGAAGAGGACGTGTTTACAACGAAACCAAAGGCGAAATGGTCTGAAATATGTGTTCAGAAGAGTCTGCTGTCCTTAGGACTGATACTGCTGTACTTCTCTCTGTCGATTGGGTTGACGTTCTACCAGAGATGGCTCCTAACGGTAAGTGCGCTATCACTGATGTTTGCATTGATGTGCGTACTTTATTCTTGTTTTCTTTTACTTTGCTACGTGTTTATGAGAATGACATTTGCGTTGACTGCTGTGCGATGATTTGCCTTGTAAAGACAATGGGGTAAATAAATTACCATCTGTTTGTGCTTGCTGGCATGCTATTACAATATTTAACTGGACTGAAGCTTCTTGGTCGTTGTTTTGTCATGATATGTTTGTTGTTTGTAGTTGTACCCCTTAGATGAGTAGATAGACAGTTCTACTGATAGCAATTGCACTATAATATGACTCTAGATAGTATATTAAATAATAGTAAAGTGGCCACAAAACTATCCCAGATAACTTGTGTGATAACAATGTGATTGTATCATTGAATGGATTAAACATGTCTTAGAAGTATTGATAACATCAATTAGTATATATTTTACTCACAAACCTATAAATCTTGTTGAATTTGACAACTTTATCAAGAGTTGACTTGTTAAAACATAATGTTGTTATGAAAATATGCTTAACAAGTATCAAATTGTTGTTTCAGCTGTAGTATACATACATACAAAATTCTTGAAACAGCCTATGCTAATAAGAATCCTATAGCATTGTGCATTGTTTATGGCTATAACTTTTTTTAACCTCATAACAGATAAAAAATATTTACACATGTTTTTTACTTTTTTATCTCTATGAATGTACTTATGTAGTTAAGGTTGCATGCTAAAATGCATGTCATAAGTGAACCTAGAAATAGTATTTTAAATAGGGGAAAAAGCAAACTACCTTTTCCTTCTTGATTTTGTGGCTTTTGATAAAGAGGTATACAATTCCTATTGAATATGCATAAAGCCTGGTTTTACCTGGATAAGTGCTAGTTAGCTTATCATGTGAAATTGAAACAGGTGTTTACACACATTTGCTGTTAATTTATCTAGAAGATAATTTATCTGACTCTTTTCAATTAGCTGTAAAACTTGCCCATCTTAATATTCATCTAGTTTAAATACGTAGAGTGAGTCTACTTCTTATATGCATAGATGTATTTTCAAACTTTAGCCTACATGAATAAGATAAAGCTGTTTTTTCTACCTCTACCATATGGTAAAGATAGACAAAAACTAAACTTTTAAAAGCAATTAAGTCCAATTCACAAGATATATCTATGTGAATGAGGCAAGGGAAGTTTGTAAAATCGTACCAAGTGGTGTTTTCAAGTATCCATTTACTCTTATGTGGAAAAAGGTGTGATTTTATATGTATATGTATGTTTACTGCAAATAAGAGCTTGATGGCAAAATAAATACATTAAATCAAGCCTTGTTCTCATAGGGGTAGGCAGAGACCAAAATTAATATAATATAATGGCACATACCTCACTTACTTCTACAAAACCAAATATTATTTATCACTATGACATTTTATTACTTATAATTCTTATCTGCCCACTAAATGTGAATATAATACACATTTATTGTTTTACTGATAGCGTTTACTTAATCTTGAAATGAAATTTATCAACATTTTGGACGTTTG
The DNA here is from genome assembly GCF_050436995.1 of Anticarsia gemmatalis. Classification (NCBI taxonomy): domain Eukaryota; kingdom Metazoa; phylum Arthropoda; class Insecta; order Lepidoptera; family Erebidae; genus Anticarsia; species Anticarsia gemmatalis. The sequence continues at coordinate 18,800,746 of NC_134776.1, read as the reverse complement.
TTTGATGTAGACTATTTTTAACACAGTTTTTTTCGTTGACTAAACACAGAATGTTTTTTAGAACACACTGTACATGCATAAAATCACACCTTCTTCCTATAGGAGTAGGTAGAGACCACAGAGTGTGTTTTTTTTTAATCTTATTTATTAATTATCTGTCCCTTTGGGTTTTTTTTTATTTACATTATCTGTCCCATTGTAAGGCAAAGATCTTTGTATATGTTTTGCAGTCTGACTGTCCCACTGCTGGGCAAGGGTCTCCTCCCAAATGAGGAAAAGGTTAGGCCTTGAGTATTTTTTCAGTTACTATTATTTATTCTCTATATGATATTACTCCATAAATGTAGTTCAGTGAATGTTCAAGGTGTTTTAAACTTGTAATGAATGCTAATTACTTTGATAACTACCAGTTAGTAATTAATATAGAATTAGTTAAGTACTGTGTTTCTAAAACCTGTATTTAGACATGTCTCATGTTGTTACAAACAATTGCCATGACAATTGCTTAATGAAATTGTGTTTAAAAGAAAGTTACAAAACTTCTAATCAGAAAATCTTAAAATTTAAGTCTTTATATTTTATTTGCCTACAGCACCGAACTGATTTTAATAAAATTTGATAAGACCTGGTCAAATACATTCTACAGGTCTTTTTTATATCTGCGTGAGTGCGATTCCCGCACGATTCAGCTCGACACTAATATAAAAATTATGTTTGTCGATTTAAACCAAAGGAATGAGCAGACTTTCGAACAATATTTTACCTGTAGACTAATAATTGCCTTTGCGTATTTAAATTCTGTTGCTAGCGAAAGCTTATAGTGTCTTTCAGTCGGCTTACTTATGTTCTATATGCAACCTAGCTTGAAGAAATAGATGTATCATATAATTCGAGAACTTAGTAGAGACCCTTTGCATGTACGATTTATCTTTATTATGTAGCATAATACTGTGTGTGTCCAAAATATAGCAGCTGTATCAAACAGGCCACTATGAGCTGCATAAGCATATAGGTCAATGATGTTTTAAATTCTAATTTTTGTATAAATTCTCTAGTTGCAAATATTTCAAAACAAGGCTCCCTACTAAATTGTCAGACTATAATATCTAATTTATGTAGTAAAACAATTGTTTCCTAAACAAAACATATTATTATCCTATACTAAAGTAATACAATAAAAATATTTTATTAAAAAATTGTTTGTTGTGGTCACGAACGCGATAGCGTGTTGATAAAACATTATTTTATTGGTTTCCGTATTGCAAAGTGAGGAAAAATAAGAGGAAACTAGATCATTCATATTTATTACATAATTTGCAATAGTTAATTAACTATAAAAAAGTACCATTCGTATTATAAATCTAGGATTCTGATAAGGAATATATTCTTGCGACTTGCTAGCGGGTCCGTCAAATTGGGATAACGTAAATTTTCCTTTTTTTCGTCCTGTATCATACGCGTATTTTTTCTTTTTATACAAAATCAAATAATTACGGCGATACATTAAGTTGAAAAGTCGGATGACGACACGGTATAGTAGAAAACGTACTGCAAGGTGACGTCGTTAGCCCACACTCCGTTACTTTATAGCTTTTTTACTAAGCCAGTTATTGTTATTTAATGAAAAAAATACGTATATTTTCGACGGACAAAAAATAATAATATTCCTTCCCTATTGTCAAGGTTGAAGACAACGCAGGTTTTTTTATGTATGTCAAATGTTACGGTGTGTCCCTGAGGTAGTTTCATCGTAAAGCACGACGATAGAAATTAATGAAAATAGTACTTTATTTAAACGTCTTCTGAAGTATTTTTATTTTAAGAAAGAATATTTTCTGACTAGTAGAAAATTCGTGTATTGCAACTTTGCACGCTACATGTTGCAGGATATCGTCGCTTAGGTAACAATACCGCGCAAGTTAAATTTGACATGTTTCCAGGAGAGATAAAAAACTGATTATTATCTTTGAAATACTTCTGACATGTGTACTGAATACATAAATAGGTAGATATTAAGTTCGTTCAAGATTGGACAATTTAAAAAAAAATCTAACATCATTCGATGCGCGCTGACAAAATCTATCCAATGAAGTATAAAACGTCATATGACCAATTTTCGACTTACGCGGTATTGTTACCTAAGCGACGATATGCGCTCTTTCATTTATTTTCATCTATGAATACCATTTTTGAGCAAAATAATCTAACAAATAATATTCAGAAATAGTAAGAGCTCGCTTTATGTTCCAAAAACAAGACCCAAACCATGCTGATCAATAGAAGACATAGAAATGTAAAGACATCAGTCATGGACTCTTTTCTAATCCATCTCTTCATTCCAGGACTTCAAATTCCCCCTCACAGTGGTGATGTACCACTTGATCGTGAAGTGGATCCTCTCGGTGTTCGTGAGGATGGTCCTGTACCTGGTGACGGGGATCCCGCAGCTGATGCTGCCGTGCATCACCTGCCTCCGGTCCGTGGGACCCACGGGACTGGCCAGTGGGATTGACGTGGGATTCTCCAACTGGGGATTGGAACTGGTCACCATATCGTTGTATACGATGACGAAATCGACTACTATTATCTTCATCCTCGGTTTCGCGATACTACTTGGATTGGAGAAGAAGGTAAGATTATTTTTAATAAAATGTCTATTACATTTGATTTGTCAAAGTACAGAGACTTCTACTTTTTTCGGCTCTGAAAAAGAGTTAACTGAAATGATAGGTGCGGCATATTATTACTTGTTCTAAATTCGTCATGAAAATTTCGTCATCAGTTGAAAAGTCACAATTCTAACTTTGACGTCAATTAAACATATTTCTAAATGTAGTTAGCAATGAAATCTACTTATGACACGAATTATATTTTAAAAGTATTTATTTACGAGACTTGACCATCAGTGTAATTTTACATTTCTTTATCGTGTGTTGTAGCACTCAAGAAGTTAAGGCAGCCCAGTATGGACACTGTCCTTTTTGTAAACTGTTTTCCTACCCCTGCATCCCATATGGTAGTGGGGTCAGTCAGGCTTCCTTATCTTTCTCCTACACTTCGCTCTATCGTCGAAATAACAAATAGTCGATAATAATTCGGAAACCACTTTTGTCATTCCACGCAACAAAATTCCGTCTTATATTGGTCCGCATTCTAGATCCTCGACCATTTCGAAAATTTAGCCTTTCTTAATCAAAATATTTAATCAACCATTGTTACCAGTTTGACTATGTTCATTAACCGGTATATTAGTTTTCAATATACTATATTAAACCGGTTTTTAATCAGTTTTGAGATCTAAGCAGTGACGTAGTTTCTTGCCTCAGTTGTTAGACTCAAGTTAATAAGAATACAAAAGTGAAAGTGTCTTATTTGTATTGGTTTTATAGCGGTTCCTATAAACTAGTCTTGGTGCGATCTGAAGCCATGGCAGTTAGAATTGTATTGTACAGTACATCGTAGGTACTGTGAGGCTGTGTGTACAATTATTTTTATCTAAGTCTTGTAGAATATTAAAAAAAAACCCGTTACTAGTTTATAAAACCTTGTAAAAAGTAATGTGACGTCATGGCTGTTTATATTAATTTCTGACGTAATTAGCCCCAATTGCCTAACTTTAACTAAGTCGTGTTGTTTTATTTGGGAAAGGTAAATGCGTGTAATAATTATTTTTCCATCATTTTTTTTTATATATTATTAATATTGAAATAAGTAGTAAGTATATCGTAAGCGTTCGTCTGATCCCCTTGAACCATACACAATTTTGAATAATGACAGTCGCTTTTAATAACCCGCTAACTCTGTTCAAAATAAAATAATTTATTCATTTAGGTCAAATATTGACACTTATGATAGTCGTTACAATTACTGAATCTACCACTAGCTCGGAAACTGAGCAGAGCCTTATGAGAAGAGCTAGCAAGAAACTCACGGCCACTCTTTACAACCGCCAAAAGATTTACAATGTGGTTAATACAATAATTGATCATGCAAGCACTGCTGCCAACAATGTTTTAAGCACCTGATATTTTTATACATAAAAAGATATACAAAAATAGTTTTGTATCATTAAGCAAATATTAGCAAAACAAGAACAATATTAATTTAGTCTCCAACACAATGACGAGTGAACACAACTAATAGGTTTTTAATTGAAACAATAACTTAGTCATCTAGTTCACAATGACTTATTGTCATTTTTCACTAATTATTGTACTTAATTACTGTCGTTCAATTGATACGTGTGTGCAAATAGTCACGGCTGGTAGTTTTCGGCATTTGAAGCGATTGAACCACTTTATTTGCTAGATATTCACAAGATCTCGAACGATAAAATTTAAGGTGTGGCTTAAAACCTAGAGCTCTTTATAGTAAATACCTACTAGCTTTTGACCGCGACTTCGTCCGCGTGGTTTGTGACTTAGGGCAAAATTTTCATACAAACTTTCATCGACTATTTTATCCTCTTGGGGGTAGAATTGATCAAAATCCTTTTTAGCGAATGCCTACGTCATAACAGCTACCTGCATGCGAAATTTCAGCCCGATCCGTCCAGTGGTTTGGGCTATGCGTTGATAGATAACTATGTCAGTCACTTTTAAGTTATATAATATACCTATTTAGATAAAAGTATTGAGTAAAAATCACGGCTCGGTCGAAGAAAATTCTAAAATGACTGTATCGTATTGTTTCTACTGCCAGGGAATTTCGCGATTCATGTAACACACAATAACTAACCTGAAGCGGACATCAAGTGATGCGCTGAACATTTAATGGGTTGAACCTTGGACTTCGCGATCAATAGTAATACTACCCCCTTACATTGTCTCGCCACTCTTCAGCGATTCACTAATAGACGGGTCTCAGTTTTTAGTGCATCTGATTTTAAATTGATCTAGGATTTTTAATGGCTTAAACTGTTTTTCTCGGATTGAGATCTTTATATTATCATAGACTTGTGGCTAGTTCGTGTCATAGCAATGTTTTTTTAGTCGCTTTCTCTCGCTTGTGAAAGAAAGAAAGATGGAAAATAATATGTGTATTTATTTTCAGCAAACACTAGGTAATCACAATGCACACATGCAAAGATCTAATCAGTAATGTTCTTCTTCTTTCTTATAAATAAGAATGAATCGCCAAATGTGTTGTTAAGCGCAAAAATTAAGAAAGGCTCAACCAATTCGACTCATGTTTATTAGTAAAATTGCCTTTAAGTCAGGAATAGTTTTTATGGAGAGAAAAACAAAAAAAATCCTGAACGGCGCGCATCAGGTAGTTAATATGAAATGTCACAAACTAAAAATCATAATAAATATAAAAAACGTGCAGTATTTCATCTAAACAGACTAAATTGGCTCAATGCATTCAATGAGATGCAAGTGTCACATATTAGCTCAATCACTGAAATCAAAGTCTATTAGTGCAGCCAATAGGGCGCTAGAGAAAATATTAGCGGAGTTCAATTCGCATGACACTCAATTATTAGCAAACATTTAATTGTAAAGCGTGACAACTTGTTTATGATAAACAAGTGAAAGGTTACAAACGTTATCTTATCTGTGGCTGTATTTATATGGAGATATCGTGGGGAAATACCTCCTATTTTGAGAAGAGCGATGAACACATTTGATATTATATACCAGCTGTTTCATCTTTCGCTAACTGCTTTTGTGGTTTAAGCAGTAGATATTGTATACCACCGATAACGAAAATAGGTATAAGGTTTTTCTAATTACTATTTAAATATTCTTAACTAGAGGTCGCCCGCGACTTCGTCCGCGTGGAAACCCTACCCGTGTAAATCCCGATCCCTCGGGAATAAAAAGTTATGTGTTATTCTGGGTCTTCTGCTACCTATATACCAAGATTCATCGTAATCGGTTCAGTAGTATTTGCGTGAAAGAGAAACAAACATCCATACATACATTCTCACAAAATTTCGCATTTATAATATTAGTAGGATTATAGCCCTGAATTTGGCGATATAACTGGTACGCGGCAATAGGTTCGCCCCCTTACATATGTATCCTAATCCTACTAATGTTTTGCATTTCATACACTCCTCTACCTTCGGGTACAGCAGCTTAGCGAAATACTGTCGAGAATTGGAACAATTAATCATGCGTCTTGCGATTCTGGCCCTTTATCTATTGCTTGCGATACTCTGTTCTTTACACGCTGTTTTACTTGACGTGGTAGCTCGATAGTTTTATATTCTTTTCTTCATTGTTCACCTTTCGTTGTTTCTTCATTGTTTTGTCGTAAACACATACATTTTTGAAAAAGCGCAAGTCTGTATTAATAAATACTTATTAATAGATTCTTTCGATACAGGCCTTCTCCATCTTAGACTTTGGTATCGCTCACCATCAGGCGAGTTTAGCTCAAACGAAGACCTATCCATAACAAAATATCCAGTATAAGAGTTACAACTATTCTAAGCCCTGCCGAATGCTTTAATCGGGTCTGGAATGACCTGGCAACGTGTAAGATGTCTAGCAGTTGGTTGAATACCTCGCTCCCATTAGGGTAAGGTAACAATACTCGTGTTTGTAATAAAGGAAAATCGTGGCAAACAGACAGACAGTGTTACTACGCATTGTGACAAACACCTTGGCAACCATGTTACACGTGTTCATTGAATTTGAACTGATTTGACTTTATAAATCTTTCCAAAATAGGCTAAATCCGCCTTACGAATCGAAATATTTTTTAGTCCTGATGTACAGTTGCTTAAGCTGTCTAAATATGATTATGTAACGAAATGTTTATGACCTATTTTTACTATTAACTAAACTTACGTCAAGCTTTCTAGAATTTATGTTTGTCTTTTTTAATTGGTTAGTATTTAGTATAACAACTAAACCACTGACTCAAGCAAAATTGCTTGATACAAAAATAAAGTTCAGCAGAATAATTACTTTATTACACGATCAATTTTCGTGGAACATTGTTTGTTAATTGAGGACAGAAACTAATAATTACTAATACGAAAATAGTTGACATTTCTCCATCCACCGACACTGGATACACGAAAGTCGTGAGAAAACAAAACTAATTAGCAGGGGTGTTATGGAACTTTTTAACCGAAACTAACGATATCCGAAAAGACAAGAAACCGATAAAGGATTCGGATAGTAGATCGAAGCAAGCTTTTAACCACTAGCACTCCCCCGACTTTCCGCGTGGTTTGTGACTTAGGACAGAATATTCATACAAACTTTCATCCCCTATTTTATCTCCTTAGGGGTAGAATTGATCAAAATCTACTACTACCCTTACTATACTAACCTCAGCGGATACCTACGTCTGTGTCTACGTGCCTACAGAAATAAACCTAGATTCACACAGGATACTTTTTACAGCGGAAAGACTTTTCGCGCGGGCGATGTCGCGGGCGGAACCTAGTCTAATATCATTTCACATCTGTACCCATACCCGCTAAGGATATAATGTTGTTACTATATCCGATATCCGATTTCAAATCCGAAATGTTTATCCAAAACATTCCTACTAATTAGTGTACAATTGAGAAGTTATTATTGATTCGTGTAGGCTCTACTAATTGGCTTCACATGGCTGGTCATATCGGATGTCGTGAATAATGTTACCTTTTCACATATACAGAAATAGTTTGTGAGGAAACCTCCCCGCCCTACACTAGAGAACCTTCTTTGGGTATCTATTGAGGAGATTTTGGATTCTTTTCCTATTCTATTTTAACACATAGTAGGAAATGTTAAGCCTGCTTTAAATTCTTGTACTATAGTTTGGTCGACATTTTATAACTGATAGAATTATAGAAACAAACGAAATTTCAACGAAAAATCGATTTCATTGATTATAGTATGGCCTAAGGTGGTCTAATCATATTAGTTTTCGAACTAGCTGACCCTACGAACTTCGTACCGCATAACAGTCGATCCTTTAATTTTAATGTATTGTTTTTCATTTTTCAGTAAATTTTAGTTTTCTGTAAGAATTAGCAAAATCGGTTCAGCTGCTCTCGATATTTGCGCTTTGCAACACATTTAGCGATTCATTTTTATATTAGGAATACGATTTGACATTCGCTCGAACCTATTTCGATTGCATTCAAATTCGATCCTGTCGGGAGTAAGCCGCCAGATTGATATTTATCTCGACGGCACGTGTAAGTGAGGATGGAGGCGTTATCATTTTTCACTGGGGGTGGTCTTGATCTACTTTCTATACGAAACGAATATTAATGTCCGTGTTTTATAGATCGGGGAAAGTGAAATTTATTCCCCTTGATCTTGAAAGTTTCCTATGACTTTAAACAATTTTATATAATTCTTTAACATTGCAAAAGCTCATCTTTAGTAAGGGTGAATATTTTCACCACTTGGTGTGTTTCATTATGTGTAACGGATAAACTGTTCTCTTTTTGACTTACTATGATGACAATTGTATCGTGATTTTGTTAGTACTTTTTTTGAATATCGTATTGAACTTCACTTATAGGGATAGGTTGAGATTACAAGCAAATTAGGATTAATGGTCAATACGTGGCATAGGCTTGAAACAAGTCAAGTCTTCAGTTGTTCAGTATCAGCTAGTAAATTACAGTAGTTAGAAAATTACCTGCTGAAGAATGAGAATACAAGGTTTTTGTTCGAATTGCAGTCTTACGTCCCTCTCCATCTCCTTTCATTTCAAAATATGTATATACCTGTAGTGAAACAGTGTTTGAGTACTGAAAAAGTCTATTTAACTTAATAGGTATTTTTCAAACAACAGATTTCTGAAAACTTAGTTTGTTGATAGACTGTCATTCTTAACTAGTAGTTAACAACTCGTGTCCTCAGTCAGTTATCTGTTAGTTAAATGATTGAGTGATATTGATTTACGTCGGCGGTACAACAAAGGACAAGATATGAAAAGGTCATCTGCTACTTACTGCACTCTTCTTGTAGACAATACCTGTCTCATTCTGCTGTTATGAGAACAATAGCTATTGAATGGTGTTAAAATAGAACTTTATAGAGAAAAGAAATATCACATGTGAGTTAAGAAGGTTTTGATTTGTATAGCGGTGTTATTTAGTGTGATAAGTTGTGATGTAGCGATAAATAAGTTCTAGATATTGTTTTACTATAAACAATATTTATGCACTACTATTTATATAAGGTACTAGCGGACCCGACAGACGTTGTCCCGTCTACACGTCAAAAAAACATTGTCCAGCGGACAAAATTGTGAATCTAAACCATTCTCAGATCCCCTTGAACACGCACGAAAAATTTCATCAAAATCGGTCCAGTCGTTTAAGAGAAGTTCAGTGACATACACACTTACAGAAGAATTATATATATAAAGATTATCAACTTTGTAATTTAAGATTTCATATTTCCGTCTTTACAAACACTAACCGGATAAAGCCGGATCAAATTCCAATCATACATAGTAGTATGTATCCTACAAAAGCAGTTGAATAGTTTGTATTTTACTCTCTCAAGTAACCAAAGCGACTTAAGCAAATTTCTGGATCAAGTTGCATAATTAAATAAATAAATCTATTTATTTGTTACCACATATATCATGTGTAATAATTTTTTTTACGATACTTTACAATGTAGTCGTTGGGTCGTATTACAAACACAGTAAACTAACAAAACATTTATTCTATGTCTGACCAACAAACAATCAATAAAGCCGCTTCTAATTAATCACAATTCACAGTTCTCAATTAATCAACAAAGCCTAACACGAATTTATAATTTTTTATAATACAGCAGTTGAATCTCAGCAACCTTCACCACAGACCTTGCAGGCCCACACACCGTGTAAACAACTAAACTGTAAAGACGCAGGTAACCTCTCGTTGCGGTCCAACGATGCCGCGAAGATGTTTTTTCCGTTTGATGAGATTGAAGACTGGAGAGTCACGGTTCAGTAGCTTGTCGTCAAAAAAACTATTGTCAGTCAATGTCGAGTGTAACTGCATAGTTTTTCAGTTATTACAGTAGTGGGTTTTAAATTTGTTTGTCTGTATGTTACGCTTTCACGGTATAACGGCTGTTATATGATGAAATTTTTGCATGAAGATAGTTCAAGACTTCTTTAAGATTCTGTTCTAAAGCATCTTCATTCATTAATTCATAAGGAATGGGTAGTAAAAGTTTGTAAGCGATCGAATACACAAGTATTTCATAGTTTTATATACAGTTACAATGTAACATTACATATTCTGGCTTAATTAGAAAATAATATTCTTATTTGGAAGTTACCTTCTACTGTATAAGCTATCTTTTATTAGAATTTCATTTGACGTAAGGTCGAGGGTTTTTCAATCAATCAATTTATATAAAACTCTTCCGTTACTGAGTGACTGACTGATGGACAGCGCACAGCCGAAAATACTGAGCGTAGAAAGTCGAAATTTGGTATGAAGATGCCTTAGGAAGTGTAGAGGAGCACTAAGAGAGGATTTTTTAAAATTCTCCAGAAAAAGGTGGAATTCCACGCGGGCGGAACCGCGGGCTGAAAGCTAGTTGTAGTATAAAATTACGTGTTTTCCCCGAGATGTCAAGCGAAGATGTGGGCAGGGCTCTTACAATACATCGTTTTGCCATTAATCAAGCCTTTGTGCTGTAGGTATGCCCATTCACTGGGGACATTTTCTTAACACCTACGCTTTTGAGAATTTTTCCAGCAATGAATCAGCCACTTAGACGAGAGCTAGATAAATTTTCTTCTAAATTTTTATACGTATTTATGACTCACTGAATGAAAGAAAGGCCAAACTTTTATTAAGTATAATACTACAACTATGAAGCAGTCTTGATTGAAATACTCGTCATAATTTAGACTTATTTAAATCACTTTATGAAACCGCTTTTAAGGAGCTGTTAAAATTTCTCTTATCGGTTTTGCTTTTCGAATAGTATAAGACCTAAACAAGGGATTTAGCAAACATATAAATAGCGGATTACACTATTTTACACACAAGGCATTATACAGTATAAGACATTATAAAGTAAAGGATGGGTTTAAATTATCATGGATGAATGAATAAATGATAAACTTTAATGTTTAAAAGGCACGAGGGTATATACCCCTATCATGAGGGAGGGTTTAGCCATAAAGTCCACCATGTTTACTTCGACGAACATATAAAAATTTCAGTAAAATTATTATATGAATTGCATTTGTAATGTTCTGAGAAAAAGTACGTCTTGCCATGTGGATTGAAGGTAACTTTCTTGACCTTTGTCAAATGCGCGTGACATCAAATCAATACATAATAGTGAGTTACTATAATGTCATTGCCATTATTTTGTAGGCTACAGTTTAGATGGATGTTTGTTACTCAACCACACCAAAACTACTGAACAAATTTTGAGGAAAGATAAACCTGTTACCGTTTATAACTTGAATTAACTTATAGTATAGTTCTTCTTGAAGGTATGCAAAGTCTCCAACCCGCACTTGGCCAGCGTGGTGGATTGAGGCCTAACCACTCCCTCATTACGGGAGGAGACCCTTACCCAGCAGTGGGACATTAATGGGTTAAATTTATTATAGTTTTTCTTTTATTGTTTCGGGAGTATTTTATTCTTGCAAGACTACAACATACAAGCACTATATAAATAAATATTATGGTAATGCAGAGCAGTTTCAAAACTTTACAGTTTATTTCAATTATTGTGACTTTTTAAAATGCCAAGTCTTGTGATCGTGGTCTCAAGTACGTCCGGATGCAGCTGAGTACCAGTATTATACATGGAGCGACTGCTTATCGGCCCTCCACAACCCAGTTACCTGGGTTATAACACGATACCCGTCGATACGACTGGTTGTCAGACTTACAAGCTTCTGACTTCTGTTAACGACTGTCACAGATTTTTGAAAATGATAGCCTGGACCCACAATTTGATTTTCCGAAACACGGAAGACCTCGATGTGTATAGGATGGTCACCCATCCACAAAACAACCATGGCAAGCATAGCTTAACCTCAGAGATCGATCCGCGCTGCTGTTATTAACTAAGCCACTAAGCTCCTCAAGATTGATCTATTTATACATACCTAAATAATAGTTTACTTTTTTATTGCGGGAAATCTTTTTACACAGACGAAGTCGTGAGCAGAAGCCAATCGTATATAAATGGTCGTATTTGCTTAGCCTCAACATTCATAATGCATGTATTATTGATTTAGGTGTACATTGTTTTGTATAATACTACTAATTACTACAGTGTCCTTCGTGACAATGTTGCAAGAATTATCGATAACAACCGACTACTATCAGCTGTAGATGTATCGAGATCTAAGAATAAATTAATATAATATTACGTTTTAGAATTCAAATAATGAAAAAAGACAGTCATTTGAACATAGTAACTATGTACTCCTTTTTGAAGTCAATTAGAAAAAAACATTATATTGCTTTGACTTGTATCGTAAGAACTGTAGCTTGATTCTCTTCCATTATCGACTACTGACAAACGGCTATCGAGAAATTTTGTATTACAATTCGATCAGCGCCTCTAACGGGCGTCGTAGGAACTATTTTGGCAGTACATTTTAAATATTAAACTATCGATATGCGCTACAGATGTTGTGGTGTAGCGGTGATACATGTCGCTTTTGCGCAATGGTCTCGGGTTCTCATCCCGGGTTGGGTGAACAAGTTTCTTCTACGATACTGCATAGGACATGTTGTACTGATATAGAATTTCCGGTCTACTACAGTTTGTAAAGCCTCCCGTTAGGCTATGAGAGTAATAGCTTAGTAACTGTAAACTGACACTCACAAATGAATAGTTTCCTTAAATCGGCCATTGGGCCGAAAATAGACTAAATTATACATGATTATCCTTACTAATATTACCGCGAAAGTCTGCTAGTCTGCAACGCTTTAACAGTTAAACCGTTGCTCTGATTTCGACAAAATATAGTACGAAGATGTTTGAAGACCCAGGACCAAATATAGGCTCCTATTAGGTCGGGAAAAAGTCTTTTCGCATTATAGTATGTATGAACTTGTAATAAAATCTTTTTTCTACACAAAAAAGCTCGATATTTGGCATCACGAGCTCACTGAAAGAAACCTAATGAACCGTGTACTCATTTGTGATTATTGAAGTCAAATAGATTTTATTACAAGTTTATACATACTATAATGCGAAAAGACTTTTTCCCCCGACATTTTTTCACCACATGTTTTAAATGCCACATATTTTCACTAGTTTTTAATGAACTATTTTTTTTCCAGTCGTGGTCTCTAGTGGGCATAGTGCTCATGATAGCCGCAGGGCTGATCATGTTCACGTACAAAGCGACTCAGTTCAATCCCCTGGGCTTCAATTTCCTCCTCATCGCGTCATTCGCCGCTGGCTTACGATGGACCTTCGCACAGCTCCTCATGCAGAAGTCCAAGCTGGGACTCCACAACCCAGTCGACATGGTGTTCCACGTTCAACCTTGGATGTTTGTGTCGTTGCTGCCGTTTGCTATCATGTTTGAAGGTATGTTGGTTATATATCTTAGCCTATTTCAGCGAATCTTAACGCCGCTGCGCGTGCCATGTGTTTTTTAACATTTTTTTTTAAGGATCTTCCGAAAATGTAAAATGATGTTAAATATAACGAAGTACATTGTATAAAATCGCTGAAAATATTAATTTTTAGAAAGACTTTGTTCTTTTTAGATTTATTTAAAACATTATTTCTGAAAATTGTAGTTATGCGTTGTCTAGAATGTTTTATGCATACCAGGTTTGACAAACGAATGGTTAACAAACTATTGTGGGCAAAAAATATGATGGAATTTGTATGTAAAAAAGTAGTTTTTAAATAATTCTGAAATTAACCAAGAACTGAATTCACTACTTTTTGAGTGTGCACTTTCGCATAACGTTCGTCGTTCTTCTATATAATAATACCTCACCTAATTGCCTTAGAATTAAGGTAATTATTCGATCAATATAAGGTTTTAGCTCATCTTTAATATGTTTGTATATTTGGATTGATGAAAGATTAGTCGTTATATTTATTTTATTACGATTCCAAGCGACAGATATAAATAAAACACAATTAGACTATACTTTTAAAGAAAAGCTTTTTATTTATACACGCGATGTATTATTCACATAATTGATATATACGATCAACAATCATTATTTAATTTGATACGTTTTAACCATTAAGATTATTATAAAGTCGCCCGCAAAGACTCACGGCTTTCCCAATATGTCGTAACAATTTATTAATGGTTAGATGACAAACAAACGATTGACTTTATACCTTCTACTAGCTGACCCGCGTAAGAGAGAGTGGGTCATAATTTTCCCCATTTTGTAACATTTTTCGTTACCACTCCGCTCCTTATGGTGGTAGCGTGATGATATACAGGGTGTAAACGACAGCCTACCGAAAACGAAAAAAAAATGACTTTAGACACGATTCTGGTGCTTATGGCGTTGAAAATTTTCATCGGTTTTTTCTTGATTTTTCCGATTTTTTATGCGTTTTTTTTTATTTTTTCTGGTATTATTTCGTTAATACTACACAATGCAACATGAATATGAAAAAAAAAACCGTCATATTACTGTTTTTCACAAAAAACAGCAATGGATTAAAACAACGTATAAATTCGCTATCAGCTGTTCGGCCAACGACACCGCGCCGGCGGCGGCCGGCCGCGACGGTCGACGTCACGCCGCTTACCTACGCACGCCACACAGACACGATTACGCACACAGCTGTCAACCTCACACTCACTAGTATGCAGCGTTACTTAGTATTTGTTCTATGTTAAAAATGAAAATTACATAATTATCCCGCTCTCCGATAAAAGGTAAATTCATAAGATTTAAAATGTGTGATATCTTATTATTACACGTACAAATACATACAGAACAACAAAAAATCCTATTGATATTCTTTAGCGCTATAAAAATCTCTAATAAACAATTTAACATGTATTGTCGCTTTGTTCCATTTGTTCTTGCAAAATTCTATTCGATATTTACACGCTCATTCATACTTCATACAAGCGCGGTGCGACTCGAAAAGTAGATGGCCGTAGTGACGCGTGACGTCGCGACCGCGCGTGGATGTTACATAGATGGGATGCGACAAAATGGATGCTAAGTAATTCTCCGGGGATTATGAAATATGATAAGTTAGTTTCTCTGATAAGAATATTAATGGATATTGATTGTTATCATTGTTATGTACCTACATTTTTTATGGTTTAATTAAAAAAAAGGTTTCGTGTTTATTTTATTTACTTTAAGCTGATTTTATGTTATAAATATCAAAGTTTTTAAACTTACATCAATAATGTTTGTAATGTTATTTGGTATTTGAATAAAACTACAATGCAACCCGTAACAACTGTGACAAGTAAAAATAGTAATGCCACATCAATATTTTATTGAATCTAATCTCTCGCTGGGATCCTAACTCGTCGCTCGTCACCAAATCGGCGGCGCGCGGGCGGACGGCGCGGAGGGAGCGGGTGGCTCGGGCGAGGGGCGGCGCGAGTGAGCGGAGAGGCGCCCGCGCCGGCGGCTCTCTTTGATCGATAGTTCGAGCAATTCGCTCGCGGAAGACGGAAGCTCTTCACCTGTGTCGTTCGTTATGTCCTATTCGTCGTGTCGTGTGTGAACTGCTGTTTATTATTACTTGTTATTGTTCCGGTTTTGAGTTGTTAGTGTTTTTATTGTTATTATTTTTGTTGTTATTGTTTTCAAAGTGCAGTTGTGTTCGTAAATAGGAAGAAATGTTGATGTGTTATGTATGGTGAAGCACGTGGAAGTGCACGGCGTGCTCTGCACCTGTACGTCCGGATCCAAAGGTACTCAAACTCTCGCCATACACCAGGTATTTGCGTGTTGATAGACATTGATAACAATTTGTTTTAGCACTTCGTTATTATTGGTTACGTTTTGCTATTATTGTTTGATTTCACGTAAGCCAAGTAGGTACCTACCTACTTACAATTTTACTATGAGCTATTGTAACATACGGGCCTACTTACGATACCATAAACGATACATAAGATTGTTATCTAATGATAGCGTTGCATACTAGTGAGCGCATAGACGTGGTGGTACGCGTATGTACCTACGACGCGTCGCGACATGTCGTCGCTCAGCGCGCCGCCGCCGCGCCGCCAGAAATCTCGTAGGCATGCGCGGAGATACATCGCGTTGTTCACTATACATTGAACGCTCAAAAATGACTTACTCGGGAACCAATCATTTCCGAGAAATATCGTTGGAGTAAATTTCGCGCATACAGTGTCACAAACTTACCAGTAAAGTTTTCGGTTAGCTGTCATTTACACCCTGTATAACCTATAGCCTTCCTCGATAAATGGGCTATCTAAAAGTGAAAAAATTTTTCAAATCGGTCCAGTAGTTCCTGAGATTAGCGCGTTCAAACAAACAAACAAACAAACAATCAAACTAACAAACAAACTCTTCAGCTTTATAATATTAGTATAAATATTTTGATTACCTTGAAAATCTGCTGTGTTTCCATATCTCAGAAAAAAAAAATATATGCAGACTTTAACCCTCCCCCAAGTCTCAGTAGAACAGCATATATATACACAAGTAAAATTTGAAGACGATTGAGAAATATTTAGAGGTTTTTTCAGTGTTTCGTACCCAAAAGATAAAGAGACCGTCTGTCACTAGGCATGCATCTCCTGAACCGTGAATTAGACGGTTGAAATTTTCACAGATAATTTATTTAGGTTGCCGCTCCAATAACAGATACTAAAAATTAGAATAAAAAAGTGTCCTTTTTGCACCACCGAGGCTCGAGAGACGATCGAAATTAAAATTATAGTATTGGGAAACGACATACCCTAGTGATCCCAGTAAACACATTTAAGAACACAATTCCGTCTGAGTCTTTACTCCGACAAACTAGGAACTCAGTAACGCAGTCTTATTCTCTTATCATTTAAACCTCACCACAAAGTTCCTTAACCTTCATTTAACTAACTACATATATTAAACATCAAGTAGTACTACTTATGACACATATTTACGCATCACTACACCTGTCTCCACGAGGTGAGGCGCTTTCGTTCAGCGTCACACATTTACATAATCCGGATAATTTATACGATGTTCTAGGTATTTTGTTGTTACGTCAGTTTTGTTGTTCTAATGTGAATAACCTTTTAATATCTAGGTTTATGTGTAAGATTAACTTACCTTGTTCATTAGATGTCTTACCTTCCGTGGTAGTTAAGTTTTAGGGTCGAAAAAGAGTTAAATAGTCGTTTTCGACCCTAAAACTTAACTAACTAACTAAATATCAGACGATCTCAATAATATTTTTCCATCAAGAAAAATAAATTACATGAAATTTAAGTTTTTCTTAAATTAGATCGGCATTTCATAATCTTACTGTAAGGAGCGGTTTTGGTCACCGTTTATGGATCCTAGAAGTTTGCAACTGCCAGGAGCTTTAAACCAATTTATTTTAAATTAAATATCTTGTACACCTGACGATTCTCCACAGGTTTTTCGCTAAACCATTACTATACCAGTCTAGGGCGATTGTAATCTCGTACACTCGTACTAACTAAATAACACTTTAAAAGCAACTACATCAAGCGTCTAAAACCTCTTCCAGGGTTTACATGCTTCGACTACCTTCAGAAGCTGTCGGTAGACGAGCTGGTGCCGACGATCCTCAAGGTGTCCGTGGGCGCCACCATCGCCTTCGCCATGGAGATCAGCGAGTTCCTCGTCGTCACGTACACCTCTAGTCTCACGCTATCCATCTCGGGTATATTTAAGGTAAGACTTTAAGACCTGCTAATTTAGATATGAAAAATGAAGTTGTGTGCTATGAATAAGATTGAGTTTCGGTGTGCGTCCTCGTCTAGTGTACCACCGATGTCCTTTTGTAGCAGTTGTTAAGAATGATTATTTAGTAAGTATTTATACCGGGACTTGTATATTTTAAAGAACATAAAGCTTAACCTGTAACTCATTCTGGGTTGCACTCTTGCCCAGTTGTGGGACTGTAATAGGTTTTTTAGTATAACTGTCTAGTCCTCATAGATTCTTCAAAAAATGTTTCATCTCTAAGATCTCTTTAATATTTTCCAGGAAATGTGCATACTAGTCTTGGCCGTAGAGGTGAGCGGCGACGTGCTATCCCCCATCAACGTGGTGGGCCTGGCCGTCTGTCTGCTCGGCATCATCGGCCACATCATACACAAGGTGCTGTTCATCAAGTCAGTCGCCGGCACGGTCCACGCCATCGACTCCGACGACTTCGAGATCAAGCCAAGGTCAAAGGTCAAAGGTGAGCATGGTGAACCACTACTTGAGAAGCAAACCTGGCCGGCTAGCGAGGAAAGCGATTTAGACACAAATATGGTACTGTTCGAGGTCATTCAAAGACGGGACGGCAGGTAGATCGAAAGTGAGGAGTTCCGTTTCGTTGTAGGTGACAAGGCAAGATTAGTAATAGCTTTTATTATATTAGGTGTTCTGTGTGTATTGTTAGTCTCTGATGCAGATCCCAGTGCAAATAGTGGAGCGTTTGATTTGGGCTTATTTGGCGAGTATAAAGCCGTGATCTCACACGAGTATGAACAGTCATAAGATCTCAAAAGGCTTGGTTGAAAGTCGTACGTGCGCGTGAACGTATACGCACGTATTTTACGGGCTTATATTTGTCAAGTTACGCCTATTACAAACGCTCTCATTAAGTTTTTGTTTTGTAACAGTAGGATAATGCACGGTAGGTGACAACGAAGAAAGATTAACAATATATATATATATATATATATTTATAAAAGAATTTAATGAAATCAACTGCAATATAAAGAGAGAACGTACTTAATACAGAAGATTTAATGTTAACTAATTCATAAATATTGGACGTAAGAATACCTCAGATAAATAAAATGGTTAAGAAGTAATATGACGGTTGTTTGAAAAGCTTTCGTAAATAAAGATTTTAAATTAAAAACATATATAGGTAAATGAATAGTATAAATAAGTATGTCAATGAAATTTAGACAGAATTGTACCGTATTTGAGAATCGCTAGTGAAATATTCCTTTTACCACGATGAGGGATGAGTGCCACTTAGCAAAGGTGAATATTATCGAGATAATTAATTATTATAATTATTATTATATGATGATGGTTCAACGTGCTCTTATAGCCCAATAATGTTTATACTTTAAAACGTGCAGTTTGACCGTTGATAAACGAAATTATAAAAGCCCGAATTAAAAGTTTTCAAAAAATAATTATACAAGTTTTCGCATATCTGAAGGAAGTGAAATCTGCATTTGTCATGCGATTCAAAATGTTATACTTTTTCCAAAAATAAGAACAAATTGTTTAAAAATTGCGAATACGGCAAAGTATGACTTGCTATCTACAAAATATTGTTAATGTTGCCAGCTAAGTGGACTCTCCCTAATTGTTGACAGTTTGACAATATATTTTAATGACAGAGTATATAAACCAGAAATATTTTTGTACGAAACATAGCTTAAAATTATGAAGTCAATTTCCATTATTCCCCTCTCACTTGCACCTTCTCTTTCTGTGTCTCACTTTTACTACGATCCTAATTGTAACGTAACGCACAAAAAGTTTTAGACCAAAATTTATAAGAGTAAAAATATTAGGAAGTTTAGGAATAGGGTAAAATTGGGTGAAATTTCAGTGTTTCCTTAGAATTTTGTTTTGAAATAACTCTTCACTAATCTTCTTTTTTACTAGCTAGTAACCTTTGGAAAGATTTCAGTCTAATCATATTTACACAATATTAAATTACTGAATTAAAATTATTGTCCGTGACTATTTTTGCATTCCATTAACTGCGAAAATAAAAAAATATGTAGCAGTTTTTATTTACATTCTTAAAATGCATTAGAAAAAGCATCGTACGAGCTCTGACATCTATCAGAGACTGAGAAAATATCGTAAATTAAAAAACAGTTTTCTCTCTGGTTGATTCCTACTTTAGAGACCTAACTAGATCATAAGTCAATTGTCCTTGTTGAACACAGTTTTATAACGTTCTAAGGAAATAAAGTAACTGAAATTTTACCCTTCATAGTGCATAGCATAGAAACATAATAGTATCCTACATTTTCAACTCTTTAGTCAAATTGTAGAACCTACTTAACCCATCATATTAATAGACTGACATTCATAGTGAATAACTGAAACACCAGTATAGTAAAATATTTATATATATAACTATTATATAGTATTATTTATACAAGCACATTTATATGGAACGAGACGATCGAGACGGGAAAATGAGTGCAATTAATTACCGCTAGATGGCTCTTTTGTAACTCTCATTGTCAGTAGCGCGATTCTGTACAGTCGGTACTGCCGAGTATCGAAATTTTGACATTTAGAATGTACTGCCAAAATATTTCCTGCGACACCCGTCAGAGGCGCTGATCAGATTTTCATATAAAATTTCTCGATGACAGGTCGGTCGTCGGTAGTCGATAGTAGTAGAGAATCGAGCTACAGTAGTGTGTTTTTCCCATCTAACATCACTACGTCTACTTAAAGGTACTATGAGAAAATATTATATATTTGGGGTCAATGACCCCGCTAGAAGACCTTTTTGTTGAATGTTGTACATTTTAAGAGTACTGTCGGATATTTCATCATTTTCAAAAACGACTGCTCTAATTTGCATTGTTAGGAGATATACTAGTTCGCTAGATATAGTTTTCTAGCTAGAGTATGACTGCCACTAGCTAAGAACTTACTTACCAGCTTTTACTTGCAGTGGTATCGTGCCCTTATGAATAAAATATATCAACGGGTCTGATCTATCAGTTGAGTTGCTGTTCAGTCTCCCGTCTCGACCTTGTCTCGGTCCAACGGTCCCATACACACCCTAACCCATAAAATCCCCTATATAAAAGTTGAAATGGAAACGGAATAGTTAAATATATCAAAGTTTTTATACATTGGAAATATCTTTAATGTAGTGACATACCGAAATATTCATTGTTAATCTCACTTGTATGACTTTGGGAAGGCTAAATTCATAGCCTAATGAATGCGTTATAGTCTATCGTATGAAGCGTGCACGCACGTATACGTATATTAACGAGCGTACAAATAATTGTCACCATAAACAAGTGCAAAAAGAAATAATTTATAGTATGCTATTAACGAAAAAAAGTTAAAAAAATGTTAGTATTAAAAAGTATATAGCGAACTATAAATTATTCTCTTTACTTTATTGATTAACTTAATCATATTTTATCGTCAGATAGCTTTATCTACGGGATAACTTAAACGTTTAGATAGATTATAAAAATCTTTAAAATGCTGAAATCATTGTATTATCCCACGTTAAGTAGGCTCGGCGCAAAATCTTTTTCAAAATCGTGGTGTAGAGGGATTTGGTTGATGATTTTGCAACCGGCCGCCTACCTAACGTCAATTCTCTTTGAGAATATTTTAAAACGCTAATATAATATTCCCGAAATAAAGTTATCTGATGCCTAAAAGACAAGTTTCGGTATTTCAAGACATTAAAGATGTTTCCACAACCGAACAGTTGGCAATACACAGTGTCTAATAGGTTTAAAGTAACTTGAAAGTGAGATTAAATTAGGCGAAGTTAATATAAATAGTTTGTTATCGACTACATTCATTGTACAATATCGGAGTACTAGAGACAGTAGTCAGTTAGAATTTGTAAACTAATGGAGAAATTTGGAATTGCAACAAATGCCTTAAATAGAAACTAATATCGCTTTTGTACGAACGAAGTTATTGTGTCAATGCGGGCAGAGTTTGGCCGGCGCTGCCAACATTTGATAACAAAATTTTAAATGAATATATTACGTAAATCTCTTGCTTACTCCCGTGGGATTTTATGTATGTTTGTATGCATTACGTAATTGCCCTGATGAAGGATTTGAAAGGGACAATTTTTGACCCAAATATATAAAAATAATGCACGTTTTCATGTGTCAAATGACATTGTAGTATAAATTACTCTTTCCTTGAGTAATTCCTATGAAACTGCATTTGCGGTTTGCATCGTCGATGTTTCAAATAAGGATAATGTTATGACTATCGTCAATTCAGAGTTGAGTCATAATATATTTCAGAATGACTGCGTATGCCCCGCGACTTTGCCCGTAACACAACTGAATGAATATATTTATTAGACTTTGCCTTAAGCTACGTCACACAATTATACAATAGGAAATATAGAATAGAAATCAGTAGAAATATACGAGAATACAATGACAGGATTGTTTCAAAATAAAATTAATATAAAAATATAATAATATTATAACGGAAGGCTCGGTGTCACCTCAACAGAACGGAACTCCCGGTCGTGTTACAAATATTTATATGAAAAATTGTATTTTTAATATATTGATATTTTTATACTAAGAAAAATTATTTCTAAGTTTCTAAAAACTAGAATATTTTTGTTGACTGTTGGATCTTTTTTTTGCCTTTATTTTCTAAGTGACCGGTGGAATAATTTTTAAAATACGCCGTCGAGAGACTCGTGGGTCTATTATTGTGTATTTATAACGCAAAAATGTGTGTATATTATAATCTTATTGAATTTTATAAATTTTTATATACATAGAATTTACAATTTGTAACGCTTTGAAAAACGTTTACTTCAATACATTTGTATTTCGTACAAGTTGAGACAGAAACATGAAATTTTCAAATCTAAATATATTTTGTTGTTCTGTCGTTTAATGAACATTCCAAGGTATTTCAAAATTATTTGATATATTCGATGTCGCTTTGTGTGTTATTATTATTACGTGTGCTATACTCTGAACATTTTCTCTTTCCTAGATGTTAACCTACCAAAATAATTCCATTTCGTATAATAATGTTTAAGATACGTTTAAATTGTGTCCTCGGGTTGTCTACAGTAATCACTGCTTAATTGTTACAAATGTAGGCCTAATCTTTTGTCTATAAGGCTTGTTACACACGTATTCAAGTCGGCATGTTGGTTTTAACAATATTTATCGAACAGCAAAACCGATTTGAAGTTGAAATTACTACACTTGTTTGGCTTGTGCCGATCGGGTAGCCCCTTCGGTCATCAATTTGGTTTAAACTTTCAGCCGCGGCGAAAATGCCGCCGTTTAGTGCCGACCTTAGTATGTGTGTATCAAGTCTTACTTACTTTCCTATAATAACATTCCTAATTATAAATTATTATAATGTTGTGCTGTGTATATTTAATTTAGAGGTCATAACCTCATGTCGATGTGTGCTGTTTACGTTAGCGTGAGAGACTTTCACGGTGGCTTTTGTCACCTTGACATTTAAGTTATTACTCATGAAGATAGAAATACCAACATAGATATGAGACCTCACCATAAGTCCTCCGATATTCGGCTACGGCAGCCAGTTTCATTGAAACCAGCCACCTGTGCAGGAATTTGTTTATAGTGTCCAAGTGTGTCCACAATACGCAGGTACATTCAATTCCATTATTCTTATGGTACGGCTACACCAACACGACCACGTAAGGTCAGGCGCAGGACGATTTTACGTGCTCTCCGAGGCACGGAGGTCTATAACCTCAACTTTATAACTCCAGGCAATATTTGAAAAATTCTTAACAGACAAGAATTACTTATTGGCCCAACCCAGGTGATTCGAACCGCCACAGAGGCAGTCCTTTCTAATACACCCTCAAAATATCGCAAAAGGATTTCAATCAAAACTATCTATACTGTGTTAAGAGAATAAATATTATGGATGGTGACAAAACAACAGCCGTGACAAGTCACACTCGCGCTAAATTAGTTAAATAATGCTATGACGTCACATTTAGTGACAGTTATTAGTCATTCCTTTGATCGGTTTTATAACAAATTGCATATTTATAGCGAAATTTTATTTGAGGCTATCTTTATTGGTATATATTGAAATTTTAACGCAAGCCCAAATGAATGTTTTAGCTAAATTGTTGAGCCGGTCTTAACGTTGATTTCGAACATATTTTACATTTAGTTCTAAGTCTTTATACCTATGTATATTTTAGCTGTAATTGTACTGAAACTGGAACATTAGAAACAGTTGTGTCGAGGTATACTTAGATATACGTACGCACGAATACGTACACGGTAAAAGTTATCCGTTAAAACGATCTAATAATTATTATGTTCATAAACTACTGTATAACTATTTTTTACAGATAAAATTGAGTAAGTTCACTCAGCAAATAGGTATTGAAATATAAAAGTGCCGAGTTTAAAAAATAGCGTTTGTTGTCAATAATAATAGGTATGTCCAAGGCCTTCGGGCGGCTTGAACAACTTTGACACTAGGTTGACCACTAACCATACGATAAGCACTTATGACGTCACTGTTTCTAATGTAAAAGTCTAGCATTTGTTCTGAAAATGATTATGAACTGGATGAAGCTCAATCAATCGCATTTGTCAACTATGGTTGCTACAAGGAAATTGTATTTTAAGACACCAATTGTTTTTCATGAACTAGAAAAATAAAATTCATGTTTGACTATTATTTTTTGTTTTATTTTATAATAAAAATGTATCTAAATCCTTGTGAAGATTTCTTGACTGACTTTAAAAGTGAACTCAAAATTATCCGTGCCGAGCATGTTTATGAAACGAATTTTACAGTTGTTTTCATGAAATCAAATAAAACCTCGCACACTAGTCAAAACTCGTCGAATTTCTGGACGATTTGACGCGGGCAAGTGTGTTATGTTATCCAATATCCACATTTTTAAGAGTAACTTACCTTTACCAGTAGTATTTAGGTATAGGGAATTGTAGGAGTTATGGGTGTATTATAAATTACAGATTAAAAATAAAACCATACATAAATTATCACAAACGTTTAATACTACACTCGGGTCGATACAATTTCTGAGCTTTACCGTTATACATCATCAAATAAATTCATTATAATTATATTCATGCATATCATATTTTTGAGCGGTCGCATCAGACACAAAACATGTCATATTGAGCACTAATTGTCATCATTCGTAGGTTATATTTACATAAAACAATAACTAATTTACTCGTTAATAATAAATTAAAACAAATATTTTAAAATCTGTGAACTTCACTCTCACGTCTGCCTGTGTGATGGCACATACGATTTTTCTGTTAGCACCCGTCGATGACGACTTGTACTCATTTTAGATTCAACTTTTAAATTACTTTGTACCATACATAGTAGATTTTGTTTTGAAATGAACTTTGGACGTCTAAATCGATACTATGACCTTTTGAAAACTATAAGACTGTGTACGTTCATACAATACCTATTTTAGTTCGTATAAATAGACGCATAGCAACTGGAAGTAAGTTTAGTAACCAATTTTGTTCCAAATAGTTACATAGAACTGCGCTTTCAATTTGATACTAGTCTATGAATACGGATCTTAGACTTTTGAGAGCGATTCGCTCGTCAAAAAATCTAATTGCGGCCTTTGATGAACGTACAGTAAAGATGGCATTTTAATATATAATTTTATTTAATTGGAATAAGAATAAAAGATTGAGCAAAGAAGACTCAAAGTAAGTTTAAATATAAAATCTGTCATATTGTTAGATCCGTGTATTAACTACCTACGGACTCATACTGACGGTTGCTTAACTAAATAATTTATTAACACAATTAATAAAAAACCAGACAGGAAAGTTAGAGCAGTTTAACAATGATTATCTTCAATCTTATCTTATGAACTTACTAACTAACATAATTATTTACAATTCTTTATAACTGCTTATAAACTAAATTATTGGAAATTCGAAATAATACAATATTTATAAAAGAAAAGATCAAGGTAATCATAGTCCAAGCACGAAAGAATTGTCACATAAATAAATAATAAAATTATAAGAATAGTATTGTTTGAATTATTAAATATAGGGTTCAGAGTTTTAACTGCATATTAACGAAGATATACCTACTAGACTAAGATCTCGCTATACAATCACATTCGGGACTGAAAATTTTTAGACAACCCATTAGTAATATATTTAGTGACAAAGGAGAATGGGCACTCCTGGGCGGTCGGCGGCCATTAATGAAAGTAGTGTCAAATTAAAGTAATGATAACTAGGAACAACTTTTACTAAGAACGTTTCGCTGCAATCCTTTCAGGAAACAATATATTGACATGTAAATATAATGGAATTTCATAGAACAAATACAATTATTTCGTGTCTGTAATGCATTTAATGTTGTGTAATAACGTTACATCTTCTTATAACGATTGCAATGCCATCAAAATGAACAATAATCGTAACTCGTATCTATCTATCATATGGTTCACCCAGTTTCAAAGTTGTTCAAGCCGCCCGAATGTTATCTTAGTTGACAACAACCGGGACCGACTTTTTACGTGCCCTCGGAAGCACGGAGAAGCTCAGTTCAAATACCACAATGCGGTCACCCATCTATAGAATGACCGCGCCAACGGTTGCTTAACCAACAGATTGTTTACCGACCAGTGAGCGCAACTGGCTATGAACGCCTCGTTTTTAAGCTGAGCATTCAAGACAGATAAGTCGTCTCAGTGAATATATTATAGAAGAGCAAGATGTTTACTTGTTACGATATTTATATATTTACATGTTATGATTGTTCGAATATTAATAATGTCTAGATTTGTATGCAATAATATAAATAGTACTTTTTATTTAATCTCCGAATATAAGCCAAAAATATGTTTTTATACTATTAAAAGTGCTCAAAAACAAAAATGTATTTTGTTCGTCATAGAAGTGCGTCGCGGCAATAAAACTTCTACACGGTAATTATAGGACTAAACTACATTAAAAAAACAAAAAATCAAGTTTGGCCGCGGATCGCCCAGGCTCCATACTATTTTGCCCATTCTCCTTTAAGTTGATAAAAATTAATATATTTCATCTATTAATCTGCTCGGTGAAAGTTCGTTCTATAGCGGGATCCTATACTATATTTTTTGTTTCATTTAGTCACAGGTTACATTCAACATTTAAATATCACTGATCTCAGGATTTGCTTTTTCAAAATCCTAAATCAGTTTCATTTATAACTAGGTGTAGTGTGAACAGTCGTTAATATGCGATTGAATAATAATATAAAATTAGTAAACACAAATAAATATAAATTACAAGTATCAAGAAAGGTTGTTATTTGGTACGATTGTATAATATCGACTGCTAAATTCCACTCGTTTCAGTTCACGTTACCTGCCGTTCCATTATAAAAAATATTTAAAAATTACGCCTAATCATGCTTAAAAATAATGTTGATTAATATTCTTTTGTCATATCGATTCATTTAATATTTGAGTCTTTTCACATTCACTCACACTCAAATTTTGTTAAGGGGATATAGCAGTCTTTACTAATACCTAGGCTTATGGTTATGGTGGGGGCGATGGGGGGAGTGCCAGTCGGGGTGCCTGGGCTCGCGGTGATGGTGATGGTGGTGATGACGACGCTTGTCTCTCGAGTGAGGAGCGGGATATACGTCCGACACTACTAATTCCGAGCCGTCTTTGGGAGCTTCTCTGTCTCCATGTCTCCTGTTGTGGCCGTGCTTGGCCCCCGCGGCCTCGTGCAGCTCCTCCCACGCTTGGCGGTAGTACCTATTCAGTCCACTCCTGGATTCCGAGGAGGACGAGTCCAGGGAGCCGACGGTGTTGCAGTCAGGAGACACGTGGTGTCTGTAGCGCTTGCCGTCGTTGTGTTTCCTGCTAACATAGGTAATATTCGACATTAATTTTTGGTCAATGAGACTGATTTTCAGGTGATGACTTATAGTATTTGAGGAAATATGTGAAGATGTGGATAAAAATCCTTCTTTGTGAATGGTTTTTGATTCGTTCTCAGGTCATAGTAATACCAATTATGTTTATTAAATTTTACATAAGTTTGCAATGGAATACTTTTTGTATTAAGCTAACTTTTTAAGAACTGACCTAAAGAGGTCTAATTTCTCTTCTTTTTCACGACACAGGGTTAACCTAGCATAAGTAGAATACCTAAGTATAAAGTTTTATTTACAAAATCGGTGCATATCGTGACAATCGGTATAGTTGTCGTGAGATTTGGCGCGAAGGCGTTGCAGTGCGGAGTACGATTGCCTTTTCGTCATTTTGCGATAGTGGTAGGTACATATTTTTGAAGCTGCGCCTTCAGTGTCGCCGTGTTTAAGAAGATAAGATATCCAGAACAGTCATAGTGATGAAGCCGTGTTGAAAACGTGTTCGTATTTCAGCCAGTGATAAAATATTTCAGTATATATTCCGTTTGTGTTTCAAGTTTGCAAGTGCGTCCAATACCGGTGCGAGAGCGATGACATGGTGGTTGTTAAATACATATATAAATGTTAATACTACTACATAATATATATTACTTATATTTTATAATAAAATTTATATTTTACTTTAATTGTTATTGAATAGCTACCTTAGATAATGCGACAATCAACATTAATCCACAAGATTTTGTGAAATAGATTTAGAGCGTATTTTCATAGTATTTAAGCTCATTTTACGAGCCTGTATGCCTCTTAATGCGTGTCTTATACAATCGTATACGCGCTCATTATTTTGCATGCGCTGGACGCCATCACAAGCGCGACAAAACATAAATTTCTTCGAAAAACGCTATTAGGTTTGCTTCAGTTTACTATAACGCGAATGGGTGGCCAACCACCATGTCAACGTAGTACCTTAAAACGAACGCACTGGCTATAAAGGGTTGGAGAAGTGGCCAGCTCGATGCGTGTGCCGATGGGCCCTTGCGAACTCGCGCCTCCCGACCTGCTGGTCCGGGAAGGGCAGGGCCAAGAGAGTGTACCACCGCGATGGCAGCTCGCGCACCGCCGGCGGAGGACGCTTGGGACCCCCGCTAGTGTTTCAAGTGTCGATGTAGTATACCAAATGTTGTATATTTCATAGCTTTATCTTTTGGTTTGACCTTAGGTAGGTAGGCATGTTTATATGATTTGATTTATGATGTTTGATGTTTGGATTGATGTGTTGTATGCATTTCGCTGTCTTCTGTTTTTTGTAGTAGATTGAATGGTTGTTTAGCTATGTAGTTTCGTAATAGAAATGTCACTGCCTAGATACACATATAACAACGATTCATTTTAAGGTACTACCTGACAAGGGCTTCCTCAACTGTTTATATTGCCAGGTAAAGTTTTATTTCTCGCTAATAGGGGATTTTGTAAATATTGGTAAGTATATCAAGGCAGTGCCTAAAATGATCTTCCTGTTCTCACAGAACAGTTGAACAGTTGAAACACCAATCACGAATTTTAACGATAGAAATATCGTTAAACCATTTTCGAAGCCCTAACTATGGCTGCCTCGATTGTCTTAATAATAACTATTGTCAAAGTTTCGCTTCCAACTGTATTAGTTGACAAAACTGATTCAAACTCGCAGTAGTGTAATTTGTGCCCTTTTCAAAACACTCGTGAATGTATTGGGAACAAAGCTGCGATGTGGACACATTCTTAAAACACTTTGACAGCGGCAAAAGTCACACACTTATTGAATAGACTAGTAATGACTGCTTACCTCCTGACGAGTATGACGATGGTCGTGATGATGGCTATGAGGAAGACGAGGGCTCCGAAGGCGCCTAGCGCGACGACCGCTCCGATGTTGAGCCTAGCACCGACCGGGTCACGACGCTCGCCGTCCACTGACTGCGGCACGTTCACGCGGGGAGTCTGCTCTGCGCGGATGTTGTTGCCGCTGCCGAGGATCTGGAAGACACAGTTACAAGCTTTAGTAATGACGTCGTGTGATCAAGAATTTTGTTTGGGGTAATTTTGGGGTCAGTTGGGTATGCTTGTGAAGAAAAGAGTGGAGTAAAAAAATTGTGTTATTAAAGGAATTAATGTCTTTAATTTGCAGTCATTATGAAGCATAAATCTTAATGGGAACTTGATTTGAAATAAAACTATTAAT
The DNA here is from genome assembly GCF_050436995.1 of Anticarsia gemmatalis. NCBI lineage: Eukaryota > Metazoa > Arthropoda > Insecta > Lepidoptera > Erebidae > Anticarsia > Anticarsia gemmatalis. The sequence goes on along the minus strand of NC_134776.1, from coordinate 18,770,771 downwards.
TTCGCTTTATACTTTGAAAATGCAGTATAAAAAAAATTGTAGTTAAGAATTAATTATTTTCTACTGCAAATTGTGATCCAAAAATCATAATCAAGTAAAATTTAATTAAAGGAGTTGACTTTGTTGATCAGTTAATGAATGCAGACCTGTAGAATTGTAACAAAGTGTCTCTTACCTGGTTTTCCCTCGGATGGCTCGCAACAATAATATGCGGGATATGGCTTGTAGGAGACTCGTGGTTATCAGGCACGGTCACCTTTCTCTCCGGAGGTCTTTCGTAGATCCTGGTGGTCGGTCTCTCCGTGGACGTCTTCGGCTTCAGCCTGCGCGGTGGTTCAGCCGTCACGAAGGGTGTTGGTGAGGACAGTGGTCTGGGAGACGTGCGCAGTTTGGTGGGGCCGGCGAGCACCAGGCGGGGTGTGGTCGGTGACACAAAGAGTGGAGGTGTGGTCGGCAGTGGAGGGGCACTAGTTGTCGTCGTCGTTGTGGTCGTTGGGCGTTCTTCCGCTGCTGGTTTCAAAAATTGTGATATTATAGTTCAGTTTCGATTTTAATGACCTATGACATAATATAATTCTTTCAAAACATATTTAAAATGGAAGCAATATCACCTTCAACGGAACAAGTTTTGTGGGTTACATGCACTGCTGTTTCATTAAGAATAAACGCCAAAGATACAAATATGACGACATTTTTGAAACACTCAACAAGCAGTAAAGTACTTTTGAAGTATTTTTTGGCAAAATCCAGAAATGTTCTTAATACTTACGCGAGCATATCGGCGCGGGTTTATCCCACAGACCGGAGGCAAGGCAGACTATTCTTCTGGCTCCTTGCATCCTGTGACCCCTCAGGCAGACGTACTCGGCCACGGCACCAAACACCGACGCGTTTTGAGATAGCGAGACCCTTGCGTTCAACACTTGAGGCGGGTCTTCGCATTGAACCACTGTTGAAGAAGAGTAAATTGTTTAGTAAAATTCTCGCTATCGAGATACTTTGTATGAAATTCTGATCAGCACCTCTAGCGGGCGCTGTATGAACTAGTTTTGCAAAACATTAAAATTTTTAAAAATGCGTTGACTTGCTTAAAAATCTGTTCGTGTTATTCCTTTTTTGCATGCACTTGCGTGAAAAGGTATTTAAATCATATTTCAATAATAACAATTCTTAAAAAAGCAATGTATAATTTTAATGTATTTTCCAGTTTTGTAACTAGATGGCGTTAGATTGGCTTGGAGGCAACACGAGTAGAGATGGGTAGTTCACCACCACGGTAAAACCCGCAACTCGGGTTAATATTTATTTGGACCCATTTTTTCTTCCCGTTTCTAATTTACCACTTTGCCAGATCCATGTATCAAAACCGAAATTATAAAACGAATGAATTCAAAGCAACATTCAAAATATTTAGTTTTGTGTGTTTCTACTTTCACGTTTTAAAATAATATTTATACAAAGATCTTAGTAAAAAAAAAAACTTGGTATTACTATTTTTTAAACTAATATAAATTGTATTTTATTTAGGTAGTAAACTGAGTTGACATTTGGTTTAACTTTCACTCAGGTGGTACTTGATCTTTATGAAATTGAAAAAATATTAACATTATTTTTAATGAAACTACACCGCTATGATGTCAATATCAGGTGCATGAGAGAAAACAACGATACTAAATAATCAATGATTTTGGTTTATACCAGATTTTTGTAGCCAGTTTAAATTTAACAAGTTTGGTATTTTTTTTACCACTCGCATCCGCCCATCTCTGACTAACGCCCTTTCTGTGTTCGGGATCAATACTTTACAAGCGATGCTAGCGCCTCCACCACTTTTAAAGTGTTATATTACAAAACTTACTAAATCTGTGCCGTTATAGACATAATTCAAGTATTAAAACTTCTTTCTTTTAAGCTATTTATACAAGAGGGAGGTTTTTAGAGTTAGATATGTATGCGAATACAGTCTAATAAATGCAAATGCAGTATTACGAACTATTAGTTCCAATAGTTTCACTAGATGGCGCTGATTGGCGATTCAACTGCAGCGCGAAGGCGAGCAAACGAAACACGGTATATAATGATATATGGAAATATATAAGGAATGTATAATATATAGTATTAAAGAACGAAAAGAAGAAGAAGAAGAAGGGACCTTACAAATTTCCCTTGCTTCAAGCATCTTGTCGTGCTAGACCGCCGGTTAGGAGTTCTAAGCACCAGACTTTTTTGCACGAAATCACTGATATTATAGTTTTTTTCAGACCTCCTGTTCCACCGCTGAACAAAAGCCTACCCTTTTTAATTGATTTCCAAAGGAGGAGGTTCTAACCATTACTGTATTTTTCTTTTCCTCCAAAAAGTCCCAATCTGTTTCATAGAGGGAAATATTATCTTACAGCTACTTACATACATAATATCACGCCTTTTCCCATAGCAGAGACCAATGATCGTCACTTACTACGGTCTAGGGTTGGGTAGAGACCCAAGAAAGCCACTTGTTACGATTCTTACAAACTTCCTTTGCCACACTCAAATCCATCCATTTTTCGTACGGGAGCATCATTATAACTATTTATTCAGTCATCTTTCTTCTTTAAAAAGAAAACTCCCGCATTAAGGAATGCTCTTGCGCGGGACTTTTACAAACATACATACGGACACAAAGTACAACCAGACCCGAGACAATTTGTGGATTGCACAAATAATTGTTCCGTGTGGTAAATAATCGAATCCACGACAATATTCAGACGCAATGATAGTGGAGAAGGCAATCAAAGTAATATTCTTCATATTGTCAATGTTTCGTTAGTATTGTATTGTCACGCGCAGAATTACGACATAATGGCTCTATCGCAGTTTCCTGCCTTCCGTCGTCATACAAGCGACCCACTTGACAATGACGAGATGTAGAAAGCCACGCTACGCCTACTTGTGAAAAATCCATATCGCTGTATTGTACAGTCGGTCACAAAGTTGGGAAATTATATTCAACTAGCGTTTGCTCGCGAGGTACGCGTGGTTTGTGACTTAGGACAGAATTTTCTTACACACTTTCATCCCTTATTTTATCCCTTTGGTCGTGAATTGATCAAAATCCTTTATTAGCGGATGTCTTCGCCATAACATCTACCTGTATGCCAAATTTCAGCCCGATCTGTCCAGTGGTTTAGGCTGTGCGTTGATAGGTAGATCACTATGTCAGTCACCTTTGAGTTATATATTTTTAGATATATTCAACAAGCGGCTGATCTTTCATAAAAAAAGTTTTTGTCCATTTTACCCCCTACGAGGTGGCAATTTCCAAATTTCCACTCTTAGTCTTTCTCTACACATCTTAAGGAATCTTCATACCAAATTTCAACTTTCTACGCTCAGTAGTTTCGTCTGTGCGTTGTCCATCAGTCACTCAGTAACGGAAGAGTTTTATATGTATAGATTGTATAACTTTTAAGTGAAGAACTGATGACAGTTAGGTAATTGAAAAAACCATTATAACTATTGCTAAATTTCAATAGAACCAGCTCGTTAGAATTCTAAGGTGAATAATGTATTTTCATTTTAGGAGGATTACAATCACTTTCGGAGTAAATTTAGCGGTAGTTTATCTGATTCTTTTAAATAGCTTTTTTATATGAGTTCAAACGCCATTGAATAGATAAACTACCGCCAAATGTACCTCAGAAACCGGGGTAAGTAATTTTTCTTGCATGTTTTAATGTTATTTTCTGAGTATAGTTCAAATGAAACACTTTTGTCATAGCGAGTACACGTTCCCATTGCAATTTACAAGATGCGACATATAATTACGACTAATTGTCGTCGCGGTCGCGATACGGTCTCGTCTGTCGCAAATTGTTTTTTCTATTCAATGTGTGTTTAGAACTTTTATATTCATAATTCTAATACAGTAAACATGTGTTCTACGGCGAAGAAAATCAAACAAAAAATGGGCGAAACATGTCCCCGAAGACATTGTTACATTACCTTTTTAAAAAGTACAATATTCTGCAGTATGACGGAATTAAGGGTGTTTTAACCTAAAATGCACAACAACTCGTGTAGAAACAAAAGTAGTTTAACAAGACCACTGGTTTTTAAAGATGTCAGAGTTACGACCTATCTAAAATACTTAGTTAACAAACTCGGAACCCACTCTAAGGAGATTTAACCCTTGCCAAAATAAAAAAATGCTATATTTTCACAGGGTTTTTAAAATTTCGCTTACAATCCATGTACTGAAAAACCTACTTTATATTCAATTTATCAACTATCAGGGCTACCAAGTACAGAACTGCTATTGCAAAATAGTAAAATACCAGCATAAGACCCATATACTGAGAAACTTGCTTTAGAATTAATCAACTTATTATCAGGGTGACAAAACAGCGAAAGACTACAGTAATTATCCAAATACCAGCACAGTTAACTAGTTGCAACTTACCATCACACCTAGGCGGGGGTCCATTCCACCGTTCGTCAATGTCGCAGACCAGGCGGGACCTGCCCACCATCTCGTACCCGGCCTTGCAAGAGTACTGCACGTGGGAGAGGTAAGACACGGAGCCGTTGATCAGCTCGTACGTGCCGTGGGGTATCTCTGCTGGGAAGCCGCACTCTATGCCTGGAAACATTGATAATATTACAACTACAGTCAACCTGGGTAACTTTGAATCATTTGGGTAACATTGACAGTAGGAATTTGAACTAGTTGCAATTAATTTTTCATATGAAACCAACACAATTGATAAAATTTGCAAAACTAAAATAAACCTTTATCAATTGTGTTGGTTTCATATGAAAAAATAATCGAAACTAGTTCATATTCTCACTGTTAATGTTACCCAAATGATTCAAAGTTACCGAAATTGACCTAAGTGCAAAAGATCATCATTTATTCACAGCCTTCCCGCTGCTGATGGGTACTTTGTTTGGTTATGTGACGCGTCCTGTGCTAGTCTCATTTAAGAATGTCTTGCCTTTATATGTTATTCATATTCATATTTTTTATTAACAAGTGGTGAAAGTTTGAAATTGGATGCTTATATTTGTTTACAAGATAAATAATAAATACTATCTGCTACTACTTTGAAGATGATAATTAGTGTGATAACGAATTGAGACTCGAGATCGATCTAGATTCGATTGCATCGAATCGTTTTTCCGTCAGCAAAATCGCCGCAAATCACGTTTGTACAAGTATCCAACTTACGTTTACAAACAGGCGGGAATTCGTCATAGAATCCAGTATCAAGGCACGTCCTGACCGTGGGTCCGACCAGTAGGTGACCATCGTCGCACGAATACTCCACCGAGGCGCCGACCTCGAAGCTGTCGGCCGATATCGTGGAGTTAGGAGGCTGCTCCGGACGACCGCAAGCCTTCGGCTCTGAAAGGACAACAGCAATTAGTTTAACTATTCGCTATTTTATGTAAAACAATCGCTTAAGCATCACGCATAGCAGTTCGCTGCGCCTATCAGCTGGGCAACAAACAAAAAGTGACTTACGGTGTTGACAGATATAGTTCAGTCTCGCTTGGCAGTCGGTGTCGGCCCAGAGCCAGCCCTTGCTGCCGTCGAAGCGGGCGCACTCCTCGCCACCACCGGGCGCGTTCCAGAAAGACACGGTGACGTCATTGCCGTTCACCCACTTCCAGTTGGCAGGGTCTCTGTTGTCACGGACTGCTCCCATCCAGTACTGGCTGCTGCTGTCACTCCTGTAAAGATACGATCGGTCAGGGTTGCACGATCTTAACGACGATTGATTTTGTAGCATCTGAGAGGTGTAAATTGATGCTAATCGGTGATTATGGTTAACGTTAGCATTAATAACATGATACATAAAATGTTACGCTTAACATCTTGGCAACATCTTCGCTTCATTCCATAAGGTAGTTATGCCACATAGGGTCCACATAAACGTAACTTTTCTTTTTAAATAGTTTTCTACGTCACTCAACAATGGAGCTTACATAAACGCTGAATGAAAATGCCTAAACAATCTTGAAAAGAGTCAGTAAAGCCGCAATTGGTCACAATAGTATTGAACACAGCCAGCACACACACATTTGCAGTAAATAAATTGAAAGTATTTCACAGAAGAGAGAATCATCAACTAGCGCACAGCGCACAGCTGTTCCGTTAAGAATTGCTGGAGTTACTTATATATCTAGTCGAGTGCTTCGTAAGAAATAACGCCGTTTTGACATACAAAGACCTACATAATGTACAATCATAACTGTATGTGGAACATATGGATAGGTCCCAAATGCAGTAGTAATCTGATATGGAAATGTAATGACTGTTTAGGCATATTTTCCGGAACAAGAAAATATTTTAATTTTGAATTAGGCTTAGAAGTAATTATGTATCAAAGATTGTGAAAGCGAAATTGACACAAAAAATATCTGTGTTTAGGATTCAAATGTAGTTTTCAAACTTGCTTAAATGTGGTTTGGATTATCATATTTTCAAAAGAAGCGGATGAAAGAAATAGAATAACTATTGTATAGTTCAAGCAAAATGTACTTAATGCGATTGTGTAACATTATAAAATCATATTCAGTGGTAAATTGCAGTTATGTTTAAGTGTTTCCTTGATAGCAAATCATTTGAAAATGCCAATATTGACAAGTGCCTATAACTTTACATTTATTGTGCGTGCAACATATCAAAGGATTATAACCGATTTATTACTTAAAAGCAAAAAAGATCGAACACAAACCTATCGCTTTCCTACTGCCAATATAAACGCATTTCCTAAAGTGAAAACGAACGTATATTAAAAACACATTAAGCAGTTTATTATTATGATAATAAGGAGTAAATATCGCACGCATATAGCAGTTCCATTTTGTAATACAAAACTCTTATAAAACTGAATATATTTTTGCAAAACACTTGTCATAACAAGACCTACATTTTGTATTATTCAACTGTAACTTTCGACCATTAATTAATACACGAACTCTTTCCTTTGTGTCTCAACTTTCGCTGCAATACACGGAATAAGTTTATAAATAAACGCCAGCGAATTATATCTAACACAGGTTGCAATAATTTCGCAAAGCAGCAGTTAAGTCATGTAAGTAATAGCAGTTAGGTCTCAACGTGTTACCGGTACACGATACTTTCGTGTCCAAATTGTGCACAGATTTCTTTCTTATTACTTATTTTGAGCCATTACTCAAAAGTCGGCTTGTTTTATAACGATCTGGTACGAGACGCCTGCAGATACGAAGATTTTGTCAAAAACATGGACATTTCCGGTTAAATACTGTATCGTATTATCATAAAGAAGCTTCGCTAAGTCTGGAAGTAGGCCAGTTTGAACTGCATATATCTAAAGGCTTGTCCTAATATCGAACCTTTAGATAAGAAAAGATCAATCTAGATACAAAAAGATGTTAATTTGGACCAGTTTCTTGTATAAATATCTTGTCAACTCTAACTTCCAACGTACTGTGATAACTAGACAACACGTAATTTATAAATCTAAATGCATATGTTCATACATATTTATTTAAAACAGATAATTGTACATCCAGTTAGAAACAGATACTCGTAATTGATCCTTTACTACATAATTAGTTTATATACCCCGTTAACACAATGTCAACTTTCTACTACCTACTTCGACTTTTCATCCTAACCTATAAAGGCATACTGATTCCGTTAGCTACGCGCCCTATAATTGTCGGCCATGATTATATACGGTCACTTCCCTCAGCCCAGATGTAAGTTTATAGAATAAATATCTGTAATACGAACTCATGATAATAGTTTACGCGTCAGTAGTTTGTGCAGTGATATGATAACGGCTTTAGCTATTTGCGTACCGTCAACTGTAGCTAGATTCTCTACTACTATAGACTACCGACAATCCACCTGTCATCCAGAAATTTTGTATGATAATCTGATATTGGCAGGAAATATTTTGGCAGTACATTCTAAAACGTAAAAAAAATCGTTACTCGATAGTACCGACTGTACAGAATCGCGCTACTGTAGCTAGATTCTGTACAGTCGGTAGTTTTGAGTATCGAGAGTTTGACATTTGAACTGTACTGCAAAAATAGTTTCTACGACGCCCGCAAGAGGCGCTGAACCGATTGTCAACCAAAATTTTTCGACAGCTAGCCGGTTGTTGGTTGCCGATAGTGGAAGAGAATCGAGGTATTGTGGCATCTATTCTTTGCCAGGTTTTTACCAACTGAAAAATATAGGTATGATCAGTGGTATTTGTATTTGGTAAATGTATAATTTTAAATAAATAAGTCTTAGTCTTTTAATGAAGGGACCAAAGTGTCGCACTTCAAAGTTAGCTGACTGCAACACGGTGCCGGCGGTCAGTAGTTGTTAACTGAGATACGTGATACGCATACTGTATACCACATCCAAAAAACGATACGACTATTTTAATCACGTGTTTGTTACCCAAATTAACTGCTCAACGCTGAGTAAGGGTCAGCCCAACAACACTCACAGTCTTCTTTTTAAAATAATTCTATAAAAACACTAGCGGACCCGACAGACGTTGTCCTGTCTAATAAATTAAAAATTAATTAAAAAAACATTGTCCAGCGGACAAAATTGTGAATCTAAACCATTCTCAGATCCCCTTGAACACACACAAAAAATAGTCAAAATCGGTCCAGTCGTTTAAGAGAAGTTTAGTGACATACACACTTACAGAAGAATTATATATATAAAGATTTTAAAGTTCCCTCAGCAATCATTTGTAAGTCAATCTTACGTCACTAATCTTATAACATATCGTTCACGATTACTACAATGTGCTATGAAATTGTGCGTCTACGTAAAAGGAAACGAATTAGCTTGACGATTGATGCTTGACGAAATTGACTGATGGACTGACCACGTATGGTCGTCCCGTTAGTTTAATATTCTGTGAGTTATGGCGTGGATAATTTTGAAGATATTTTACAAGCTGTTTGGTATTGTCGATCTATATTATGACAGTTAATAAATATTGTTATAAAGTAGAATAATAATGTGGGAGATTTGTGGTAGACGTTGTAATTTTAAATCTCGCAGTAATCATTTATTAATACTGATATATTTTTAGGTGACATATTTTTACTAGTGAGAGAAGACGGTACGGCGTTTGCTATCTAGAAATATCTGAACTATGCACACTATCAGATTTAATCATTACGTAAATAAAGTTTTAATGAACATCTACTTTGAAAATCATCCACTTCTGTCAGTTACTCAGACGCCTAAGTACAATAGTAAAAATATTTAAATTCCAAGAAAAGTATTCGTTGAGAAGAAATAACAGGTCCAAAATTGAGTATAAGTCGACCAGCTAGTGCTGTAACGGTTCAAAAGCCAGTCCAACGACGAGTCCCGTATGTCGAAGTACCGAGCAGTATCAAGCAGTATGGCTGCCATGTCGAACTGTGAGTGATACGGTTTACATCGTGTTATGACCAATTTGCCACAACGGAACATCCATGTATGATTACATTCGTTACTACGACTTGTACGGAGAGAGCCTACTTTTCTGTGTTACGACGTGTTTTTGGCGTCATAAACTGTTATAGTAAGTCGCGCGGAGAAACGACGAAAATCCCGATTCTGAGATAGTTAACTTTGCTGTTAAAATCTGTTTTAAACATTTTTTTAACCCGTTACTATCCCACTGCAGGGAAAGGGTCTCCTTCCAAACGAGGGGGAACTAGGTTTTAGTCATAGCTACAGAAATATTGTTTAAACATACCCTAAAACTTACAGCATTGATAAAAATAAATAGATTGTAACATACATGTCATAAGTTCGCAAGCGTATAAACATCGACTCACCTGTGTCGTCGCCACAGCTCCCAGCTGATGAAGCCTTGCAGCGCGGGGTTGCTCTCGTCCACCAACGTGCCTCCTCTCGACCGGCAGAAGCCCAGGGCATCCGTGAAGGAGGCCGGCTGCCGATCGTAGAAGATGTAGCATTTGCCGTTGTAAGTCGCCGTACTGCCGGGGGGCTGGTCACGGAATTGCGGGCATCTTTCGATGGGTAACGCCTGGTCGGTGTACACAAATGCTTCACAGATTGAGAGCTGGCTTGGGCTGGAAGCTTCTAAGTGCACGCTGACGAATGCACCTGGCATCGGAGGGTTGCATGGCAGGAAGAGAGGCTGGCCCTCTTCGAGGAAGCCGGTGTAGCGGTTGCAGATCGGGTTGGTGCCGAGGTCGGGACGGTTGTTGCCGACGCGAACTACCACCACCGCTGGCTTGTTCGCTCCTAGAAATTCGGAAGTGAATATTAGTTACTTTTGTTTCTAAGTAATAACACTGAAAGTTGTCGTTGGTTTTTGATGCAATTTATTGAAAAAAGATTCTATAGCATCTGAGTGTAACAGGGAACCTTATAAAGTCATTCGACTTTTAAGTTAAGCTTAGATATTCCAAACTTAGGCATCACAGGCTAAAATTAAATAATGAAACCTTATTTTTTTTTATATTAGACGTTTTTTCACTTCATCATCAACCTCGTAATCGTAACGCAAATAGCTTTTCACGAAAAACTACTACACGCGCTAGAATTTCAGTCAAACCTTGTTTTTTATTTATAAAATAGTAATACAACTCTTCAATAACATATTTCTATTATCACGACCTTCTAATAACAATGTCAAATACTACATTTTAACGTAAATGCTGAAGATTGACATTGACTTTGAATGTTTTTGTATTGTTTAGTGCTAATGGACCTGAAAGGTCACTACGCTTCATAAAGTAATACTGCACCAGACTATATCAGTGCGTATGTCTTTTTGTTCTACTAAAACTGAGCGATCGAGAAGAGCGGTAGAGAATCGAGGTAAGGTACATCGTTCATTATCTATCTATACTAATATTATAAAGCTGAAGAGTTTGTTTGTTTGATTGTTTGTTTGTTTGTTTGTTTGAACGCGCTAATCTCAGGAACTACTGGTCCGATTTAAAAAATTCTTTCAGTGTTAGATAGTCCATTTATCGAGGAAGGTTATAGGCTATATATCATCACGCTACTACCAATAGGAGCAGAGTACCAGTGAAAAATGTTACAAAAACGGGGAAAATTTTGACCCATTCTCTCTTATGTGACGCAAGCGAAGTTGCGCGGGTCAGCTAGTGTTGTATATTAAGGAAAAGGCTGATCAAGTATAGAAGAATAATCAGGTACAATCTCTTTGCCTTCACTCTCAAAAATATTTTGACGCAGCTTTTAATTCAATACCTTACTCATGCTAGGTCTTACAGTCTCTTGCAAACTTGACAGAAGATTTAACCATGAATGCCCTGCGTCTGACTTACAAATATGCAAAAATAAAAGGAGAAAATAATGTCTATAAAATTGCCTTCTACCCGCATCACCCATGTGGAAAATATTCCATCAATCTTCCGACTATTTCATGAGATAATAAGATGTATTAGACTAAGAACCGCTTCGGTAGTTTCTAAGATTACTTGATGCAAACAAGCAGGGAAAATACTTTGTTTTTATAATATTAGAAGCATAATAATAAGTATAGAGTAACTGGCAATTAATATAGTTACGTCGGGTAAAACTATCTATGTAAGATAAAGCTAATTATTTCTTACATCAAATATTATTTAATGACTACTGTGGCACGGTCAGTAACGTATTCGATAGCTGTAGCTCGATTCTCTACTACTATCGAGTACCGACAACCGAACTGTCATCGAGAAAATTTGTATGAAAATCTGATCAGCGCCTCTGACGGGTGTCGGAGGAAACATTTTGGCAGTACATTCTAAATGTCAAATGTCGATAGCTAGCCGGTTGTCGGTAGTCGATAGTGGTAGAGAATCGAGGTACTGATCACGAGGTCTCAAGTTCCAATTCCGGGTCGGGCAAATAATTGATCTATTCTATTTTATATGAGAGTAGATCCACAAATAATTGTTTCGGGTCTGGTTGTACTTTGTCTGTTGTTTGTATGTTTGTCCCCGCGACACAAAAGCAATTCTTAGTAGTAAAAATGTCTTTTCTATTTACTGTTTAATGTAACTTTTAAAAGTATATAGTATGTAAATCGGTCAGAAATGCCATTAAAATAATATAAAAATAAAAAGCGAAAATTTCCAAAAACTCGATCATGAATATATAATAGTATTAAGAGTTGAATTAAGTAAATGGCTATTTTATTCATCTTGCATTTTAAATCGATTTTAAAGTGATTCGCATTCAAAATGCATTTGAAGCGGAGAATGTTTATTGTGTAAGTATATTATGTGCAAGAAACTGTATTATATGCGGAGTGCATCTCCAATTTTCATATGTTGCAACACTTGCGTCTAAATAGGTTAGTGTTGCCACATTTGTAAAACAACAAGAGTTTTTGGAGCTAAATAAGTTTTTTATTTTAAAGTATTACTAAGCTTACCTTATAACTTTTGGCAGTTCATAGTATAGTAAATATAAATAAAGTATAAATACATGTTTAAAAATGAACCTTTCAAATTATGAAAGATTTCTTCAAATGCGTTCAGTGGTTCCAGAGGTTATCCTCTTCATAAAAATATAAAAAATGACACACAATCTTAGCTCTTTTTTTAATAATTAAATATATTGGATACTCATATAGGTGTAGTTAGTTGGTTTGAGTTCTAGCGAACGCGGCGATCTAAGATCACCGGCTTTTCAGTATGAAGAGCTGAATTTCCGAATCATGAAGGGTAAATTGATGTACCTACATTGACAAAAATTCAGAATCTAAAAGTAATTTGTACGGCACAGAAACACCAAGAACTAGTTTCAAATTCTAATACCATTCATGAGAGACGTTATAAAATAGAACGTTATTGTTCCAGTTTGATATTGCGTGGGACTTGGTAAAGTCCCTGAGGCATGTCATAACATTGTTGCCTTATTATGTTCGCGTGTCTTCACTCCCGTGGGATCCTACGACCCTATTGTGAGGTCTACTGAACTAATGACCTATTCTATTGTTTTATAGCACGTTTGGAACAGTGGTTAACGTGGCCATATTGCTGTAATAACCCAAGTGTCGCATATAGGTTCGAATATTGCCTATGGCGAATATTTGTGTGATGAGTGTTTGTTCTGAAAGTGGTTGTAACTTTATCTAAATAAATATGTCATTGGACAACTCACACACAGTCATTTGAATCGAAACTTAGCAGTCTGTACTATGGTAGCCAAATGACTGTTAAACATACTTATATACTTCTAAATACACATAATATATACAAGTTTTTAAGAACATATATCAATTATCTGGTTGCCATAGTACAAGCTCTGTTTAATTTGGAATAAGATACCAATGTGTGGATAAGCCAAATATGTTAGCTACTGTACAAAAATATTGTCCATTGACCCATGAAACAAGCCTAGTTTAACATTTTCTGTATATAGATTTATTTATATAAATAGACGTTCCTTTAAATATCTTAGAGAAGTGGGTTAGTTATATTTCGGCTAGGCCTTTATTCGCCCCAGTTATCTATAAAAAGTTTTCGTAAATGCCACCTGGAGGTCTATTTTTGAGATAGGTCAGTGTTATTGACGTCATTTGCCTGGAAATAGTTGACCGACTTGGTCATCTTCTTAGAGGTACTTGCATGTGAGAAACGGGATATAAATATGTATATACATATATACACACGAAAAAAGCCTGAAGAATGGCTAAGGGAATTTTTTGAAACACGGTAATCAGTGGAAATAATGCATCATTAACTGTTTTTATTAATACTATCGTTACAAAATAATCAATATTGTTACAAAAGCTAGGGCTGCTATCAAACTTTAAGCAAAAAGTCGTAACAAAATTCTATCGTATATAATATTGTCGTATTATGATGTATACAAGATATAAGTGAGTGTGAGGTTTCCGAAGACGATGTCCGGGCAGGACAGAGCGAAGCGAAGGATTAAAATCCGGAAGGCTGACCCCACTAGCCCACTACCATATGGGATTCTGGATTCATAGCATGGAAGAGAGAGATTATGTGTACAAGTCGCGACAATTTAATATCGGATGAGATATTAAAAAACATCTAAAAAAAGGAAAGGCTCTTATCAAATTCGATCTAGATTCGTATCGAAAATACGAGACAGGAAATCGTGAAAGTATACGAAATATGCACATATCCTAAAAAAAACAAGCCCGGTAATTTATTCAATAGATAGGATTTATCAAATAATTATTGTGCGATGTCTTTTACTTTCTCATGATTTGACGGAGCTACTTTCACTAAACACTAGTTATTTGCCGCGGCGGTGCCTGTCGTCAGAACGTAATCACAGTACCAAGGGTCGTTCTATTAAATTATTGTTAGAAAGTTTTGTAAAATGAGTTGTTTTAGTAAAGGGGCGGGTTGTGGTGTCTTGTCGTGGTTAGAAGCTTCGAGTTCAATGACCGATTTATATTAAAGCCGTTGTGTTGGATGCTAAAGTTGGTGTATAATTTTGTATGATATAAAGAAGAAATAGAATAGGCTATTTGTAATACAAAAGTGGTGTTATCACAATTCTAATGTTTATAAGCATTTATTCTTTTACTTTGTGCAGACAAACATTTAGCAGTTTGTTATTAACTACTTTTCATTGGGCTAGTTGACTATTTCTTATAGCTTATAACGTATTCGAGTCTTCTCTAAATTGGTGGGCTATATAACACAACCTGGTACTTCAGTTAACGATACAGTATAAATATAAAAATATCCAATATGAATTATTCTGTAAATAGTTATCGATTATTACCTACTTTGTATTTATTTTCATAGCAAATGATTAGAAATCGTCACGGTACGCGACACAAACGTCTGCGGTGATTCAGTTTAAATTGACAAACAATTATAATAATGGTTGAAAGAAAATTTATTTAGTTCTTAATATTATTCTAATTCAAATATTGAGAATTTACTTTTTATAGCTTTTTAGTTACGATTATAACCAAACTAAGACTCTTAACATAACAGCTCCACAACCGAAACGGTCAAGCCGTTTTCAAGTTTTACGTTTGCCAAACCATTTGGCAAATCATGTTTATCTACAAATAAATATAGACATTGTGTTTCTATAACAACCCTCAGATAATCTACTACTCCCGTGACCTTAAGAAGTTCAAGGGGAAGGTGGAACGAACCCCCAATATAAACAGCCTTTGTGGCCGTGACCCTCCCCTCGGCTGAAAGGTAATAAATATTCATGAGATTGAGGGTAGGTCAGGACGTTCTGTGATTTTACGTCAGGGCGGAATTGGGGCGTCTAAAGCGCTAAAACTTTTGGGGTATTCTTAGCTAAAATGAAATTGAATGATTTTGGTTGGAGTGTGTTATGAATCTATACTAATATTATAAAGCTGAAGAGTTTGTTTGTTTGTTTGTTTGTTTGTTTGTTTGTTTGAACGCGCTAATCTCAGGAACTAATGGTCCGATTTGAAAAAATATTTCAGTGTTAGATAGTCCAGTTATCGAGAAAGGCTATAGGTTATATAACATCATGCTATGATGGATAAAATAGCTATCTATTTTAAAGTTGTGGTCTTAATTTTATAAAAAACCGACTAAAGAAGTTACAGAATGATTAGTTACACTAAAATGCAACTTACCGAGCCAACAAATTATATCGCAGAATCATTATTTATAATTTAAATGACTAAGATGTTTTTGAAAGCCCTCTACAAATTAAAGTGTTTTTACGTTAACTTTTGTTTTATTGTATTCAAATAAAACACATTGTAAAGATCCATTTAGGTAGCTCCGTAAGTCCGTACGTTAACTATATCTACATGAAGCAATAAAATCAACAAAAGAGGTAACATACAAGTGCGTGTTTAAAGCCTAGTTTCCCATAGTAATAAGCAACGATATAATAAAATCTAAACAGGCCATAGTCCTATCAATCTTAAAACTTGAGGAAACACGAATATACACGAACAAAGAGGCGGCATTTTCAATGTGCTTCCGAATTCTCACGGAAATGCGCCCGCGCCGGAGGACACCATTATTTTACATTGTTTGTACAAAAACACGCTGTATTTATGTAAATGAATAACATTTATCATATTAAAGGTTAGATTTAATGTTTACATACATAAAATAACGCCCGTTGTACTCGAAGGTGTAGACAGAGGTGTTTAAAATATACCCAAGTGTCGCCATGAACAATTTTACCCTCGTGGAGTAGGGGCGAGCCTTTGGCCATTTAACAGACGCATTACCAAACGCGGTGCTTTTATTGAGAAATTACAAAAGACCAATAGCAATTTGCCCAACCCAGAAATTGAACCCCATTATCAGAAGAATATACTACCGACCGCGCCACAAGGGCAGTTAGTTAATGTTTAATATTAAAGTTTATTGGCCCTAAATGTCTACCCTCTGAATAACTAAAGAAAAGATAAAGGTCATCGCTACGTAACCGCTATGCGTTTAATTGTGAAATCTATATAAAGGCTAACGAAATAAGGTCGTTAGCAATACAAACTATGAATCCTAAACAATAATCTAAAATAAAAAATGACTAGGGAAACCTAATAATCAGTTTTGAATACCTATTCAGCGATACCCTACATGACGCAGCCATTTTTTTCTTTATGTCAAGATAGCGACTGGCCGTGGTTATGGTGAATTTTAATTACTGTTATGTCTTTAATGCAAGGTTAATTCAAATCGGTCAAGCTGTCTAGTCTCTACAATGCCTAGGAACAAACATACATACATAGACTTATTAACACAATACCCTCTTTTGCGTCGCGAGGCTAAGTAGGATCCGCACACTAGCTACTTTTAAATGTTATAAATAAATGCGTACTTAGCCATGAGCTTGCCTTAAAAGCATCTTCCTAATCAAAGAATTGATTGTTAAAATCTATTCGACCAATGTTAAATCGTCACATAAGCGCTATTGGCTGTAAGGCTGTATTATTTAGAAGAGAGGAGTTAACTAGTGTGTTATGAAGCGTCTTGGCCCAGTTGACCGACGGAGCGGAGGTGCTAAATATATAACTACAAGATAAGGTGTAAGTGAGAACACGCTATCAGGCTTACGATTACAAATGCATGGATTTAGGTATTACTTGTAGACCCACGTGGCTCCACTCGCTTTAAAATTTGCAAAACTTGAAGTACACTTTCATTCCCTATTTTAAAAAGCTAAGGAATGATTTTAAATACACTGAAACACGTGTCTATTTATTTCAAACTAAAATTCAAAGTATGAAGTTTCATACATCTAGTTTTGAAAATAACGAACTTCCATACAAAACTTTCATATCCTATTTTACCCCCTTAGATGTGGATTACTAAAAAATACTTTCTTGGAGGGTGCCTACATCATAAAAGGCATCCTTTGTCGAAATTTCATGTTTCTAACTGCTATAGTTTGGCTGTGCTATTATAATCAGTCAATCAGTCAGTCTGGACAAGTAAATTTATATGTATAGATTACTTGTTTAAAATCGCGAATTAAATACCTGTAGTATTTTACCTATTGCCTGTGTAAAGCGAAAAATATTTGAAATTTCAAAGATACTTACTCGTAACGACATGTATTACGAGATAGTAAAGTAGTTGGTACAGTGTCAGAAAAAACAAAATGCTCACGTGCGCCATCTTTTTTTCTATGACTATTTAATTCATAAAACATACATACGATCTTTTCGCCCGCTGCTATGCCTGGGTGGAGTTTTATACTCTTCTGGGGTGATTTTTTGAATAAAACAACAATAGGAAAACGTGCTTTGTCGACCACATTTTATGCGCATTTAGCCTTACAAAATCACCGAAAAGATTTAACTAATTAAAAGACTTAACTTTAAGATTTAACTAACTAAAATTAACTAAAGAATTACTTTAATATAGGTCAAAAATTCAAAAATGAACTTTCCGTTTCCATACTGCTACGTAGTTGAAGTTCGAAAGACAAACGCTAATAAATTTTCGAACTACCTTCAAGTAATCGAATAATCTACTTTGTTATTTTATTTTTCTCACTAGATGGCGACATTAGTCCTTATTGAGGCCGGCTTTGAAAACATTATCCGATCTTTTACAACAAGTTAAATAGTTTTACAATAGTGCTGTAACTCAACATAGAACTTTTATCAGAATCGACTAATAACTGGTTTATTACTCTCTTTTATGTACAAAAAGAAACTAAATGCTCTTTGTGTTTTAAAAATGAAATAGAACATATTTTGTTACTAATAAATGAAAAAAAAAAATGGTATGGTTATGGTGTTGTCTAGTTGTAGTTGTGTCGATGTATTTTGAGTTACTACACTATTGTATTATTATTGCGATATGTACATATGTATGTTTGTTACGATTTTACAAAAATACTACTGTATGGATTTTAATGAAATTCGGTAGACTGAGAGCTGTTAACTTGGATTAACACGTAGGATACTATTTACCACGGAATTATTTTACGCGGACGAAGTCGCGAGCTGATGCAAGTAATATAAAATTAACAAAGCTTATGATACAGCTAGCTTTTGCCCGCGACTTCGTCTGCCTGGTTTGTGATTTAGGACATAAATTTCATACAAACTATCATTCTCTATCATATCCCCTTGGGGTTAGAATTCATCAAAGTTCTTTCTAGCGGATGCCTTAGTCATAACATCTATCTGCAAGCCAAATTTCATCCCGATCTGTCCAATGGTTTGGGTTGTGCGTTGATAAATCACTATTACCCCGGTTTCTGAGGCACATCTTACTGTATTTTATCTATTCAAACTATTTTATATGAGTTTAAACGCTATTGAATAGATAAACTACCGCTAAATGTATCTCAGAAACCGGGCATATGTCAGACACATATTATATAACTGAAAAGTGACTGACCCCGTTTTCTGAGTACATATAGCGGTAGTTTATCTATTCAATAGCGTTTAAGCTCATATAAAGTTAGTCAGTCACCTTTGAGTTGTATAATATTTCGTTTTATAAAAACTTACCACAGCAGGGTTTTCCGAAGTCCAGCCTAACGAGCTGCACCATGTAAGGCTCAAGGAGGTTGACGTACCACCAGGGCACGCGTTCAGCCTTCGTCAGAGTGCACGTGTCCGCGCTGAAGGTGGCTGCGGTGGAGCCGTCCAGGGCGCGCTGAGGGACCCCTCCGTCTTCAGTAGATGCTTGCATAGGAGCCTTTCCGGCCGCTACGTTGAGAACTGTAAAGAAATATTGGTTTAATTATGTGTTTAGAGGGTAAAGAGAATGATGGATTTATGAACAGATTTATGACATTTAAAAGATTTTAAAATAAACGTTGCAGTAAGAGAAGACAGTTTCTTTTTTATTAAGCGACTTCATTTAATAACAATGGCGATTAATTGGGTTCAACTGATCAGTACGATCTCAAAAGTCTAAAACATGACTAGATAAAACATACATCCTAGCTAAACGTTTAAGGCATGCAAAAATACTTCCTTCAAAAGTTTTAATTACTTATTTGATACCGATAAATAACTAGCTTTGCATACAAATAAACGATTTTAGACAACTTGTAAATATTCAGTATTAAATAGATTAGTTTAAAAGAAGAAGGTTTTATAGTCTAATAACCTATTATGTAACATCTGAATATTTTTATTTTTATTTCTGCTTATTGAATGGTTAGGGGCCAACCTAGTGTCAAAGTTGTTCAACTGCCCAAAGACCTTTAACGTGGCTTAACGACTGTTATCTTACTTGAAAAAAACCCGGACCGATTTTTTTAGGTGCTTTCCGAAGCCCAGAGTCGCCCAGTTCAAATACCACTACGGGTTCACCATGGAATGAAGGCGCCAAGGTTTGCTTAACCCACAGTTTACCGACCGGTAAGCGCAACTGGCTATGGGCGTCTCGATTTTTATTTCAATCGAAGAAAACATTGAAAAATTTCCAATAATGTTGCCACATGGAAAATACATTTGAAATACATAAGTAACGTGTAAGGTGCATCTAACGGTAGTACAGATGACGGCTCGAGTTAGCACATCCACAGTCGACTTGTAGTCACCTCTCGATAATTGTTTGTACTTACTCAACTATAACAGCACTTTTTCAGACACATTGCTTCAAACTAGCGTGTTTTGAATAGCATTTTTGAGTTTAAAAGTTACGGCTTTTGAAAATGGACTTTGGACTCGTATAACGGTGTTAAATGCAGAAAAAAATACGGTAATCAAAATAGCAATTTAATGTACAGCTGTATTGTCTTTTTATACTAACTTTATGCGTTTGTTTTTATGTCATTTTTTATAGTACATAGATGAGGAATTTTCTGATTTGTTTCTTCGGTAAAATAAGAAACGTTAGATGGATAAGCCAAAGTTCGCGAAATATATATCCCTTCTAAAGTAACTCTGTGTGTCTCCTCTTCATGCCTAAACCACTGATGACCCGTTTTCGGAGGCATATTTAGCAGTAGTTTATCAATTTAAACTGTCATGTTTATAACAGTTTTAACGCTATTGAATATATAAACTACCGCTAAATGTTCTTCGAAAACCGAGCAAACAGAGAGAAAAGAAAATTTTAAACCCAAGAAAGGACATGGGATATTTATTATTGCCTAAAACCCATGGGAAGGTAATATCTGCAAGTAATAAGCTATATCACAATAGTCGAGAGTCGCGGGCAAGAGCTACGAGTATAAAACATCTATGTAAATTACTCAACAATATAATATTTTATTTAACGAAATACGGTAGCCATATGTTTGCTGGTTGTCGGAGAGTACGGTCCCGGATGTGTATCCTAATTTGATAAGTACACACTTCGACAAGTCGGTACACACTTGAGGTTAAAGCGTTAACGGCATTTTAATGTACACGTGTATACTACAGATATTAATACCTAACATTATACTTCACCTAAGGCTACCGAAAATATAAAAAATATGTTTTTATTCTTTATACAATAAATATATAATAGTAGTCTTCGAATCGATTAAATGCAATGTAAGATTAAACTTGGTTCTTTATAGTAAAATTGTATCTCATTGATCCCATTCCAGTAGGAATTTAGATCGATTCCATCGAAACCTTGGACTGACAACTATTGCAAACACATAAAAAAATAATTATCCAGTTTGGTGTTGTTGTTCCTAAGCCGTGCGTGTACATACATTTTCATCATTCATTTTTATTTATATACTAGCTTTCTGCCAGTATTTTTCCCCGTGTGTTTTTAAATATCCAGAAATCCTGCCTTAGTGCTCTTCTACTTTTCCTAAGGAATCTTCATAACAAATTTTAACTTTATACACTCAGTAGTTTCGCCTGTCGTTGCCGATCAGTCACTCAGTAACGGAAGAGTTTTATCTTCATTGACAGATTCAACAACTTACGACGTTTTGAAAATGTCCAAGCACATTGCTAAGTGAGTATAAGTACTTAAAGGTTAAAAAACCGTCTTTCTAGGATGCAAGACTCTGATGCGTGGATAACATCGTGAGAAGACTCACACGTTTAAACTCACATTATATCTGTAATATGACGACATCTAGATGGACATAACATCTGTTAAGACAAACAGATAACGTGTTTTTTAGTGCGTGTGTATATTTTTCTATAGGGACTTGTAATTAGACTGGTAACGAAATAAAGTTTAGTATCATGGAATATTTAATAATATCTTGCCTCCACTAGATGATCCTATAAGGGTCTGTTCTTTTTCTGAGCTCGTCGCACCATCGCTTCGAGTCTACTGTGGTCTGTGTATTACGATTGTAACATCTAAACTATTGTAGACAAAAAAAAATCCTGTAACCTTTTAGTCTTTTGTCTCCGCTCGTGGAAGCATTTCGTCAATGTATGTAAACTTTGCGCGTCTACTTAATCTTGTAAGTGGCATAGTATATATTCCTGTGTATTAGTAAAAAGTTCAAAGGAATACAATTTGTTATCTTACTTAGACTTATATTACTTATTTACTTTGAATTATATTCAAAAGAATATAATTCGTAACCTTACTTTACTCACGAAAACGCTTTCAAGACGGAACTTTTTGTGATGACCATTGTACTCAAGTGCGTACATAAGCACAAATAATTTGATTCATTCTCTATGACCTTGAATTAGCAACACTTTTCAATCAATTACCTATCAGCAACTTAACAACATCCTACGGGAAACACCATACAGCCTTATCCGATAGCATTGAACCTTAACCAAGGTCATATGACCTCTAATCAGTTATAGAGGCGCACACAGCCAGTTGGCTCACCGGTCAGTAAACGATCTGTGGGTAAAGCAACCGTTGGCGCGGTTATTCCACAGATGGGTGACCGCAAAGTAGTATTTGAACTGGGCGTCTCCGTGATTCAGAGGGCACGTAAAAAGTCGGTCCCGGCTGTTGTCTACTAAGAAAACAGTCGTTAAGTCATGTCAAAGGCCTTCAGGCGGCTTGAACAACTTTGACACTAGGTTGACCACTACAAACAAGTCATAGAACGACAAGTTGCGAAAAGAATCGATTATATTTCAGCTGCGACAATGTATGGCAGTGGGACGGAGGCATAGCTCCCCGAACGTGTTCGAGATGGAAAGTGTGCAGCCGACCGGAACGCACGGCAAAAACTTACGATGACCTCTCTTACTACAGACTTGTCGCATTTTTAGATCAATCGGAGCAACTACTAATATAATACATATTATGTATATTGTATATGTAACTAAACTAACTCGTCGTCCGGGACAACCCTTTCCTTGCCCAGCAGTGGGACAGTAACAGGTTAAAAAAAGGAACTAGTGAAAATACAAGCATAAATATATTTTTCGTTCAAGTAGCACTTTTATCTTTGTTTCTATACAAAAAACCTGACGGTGTTCCTTCGACGGTCATCATAAGGTGGTCAGGACGCGGTACCTCCAATTAGATACTCCGCGTCCCAGCCGGATATTGATACAGCCTACTGTATTCTTATTCCGTTGGACTTGAGCGTTTTAAACTACAGCGTCATCTTTATATATATAATTCTTCTGTAAGAGTCTATGTCACTGAACTTCTCTTAAACGACTGGACCGATTTCGATGAAATTTTTTGTGTGTGTTCAAAGGGATCTGAGAATTGTTTAGATTCACAATTTTGTCCGCTGGACAATGTGTTTTTATTTAATTTTTATGGCAAAACAACGTTTGCCGGGACAGCTAGTGTCATATATATATATCTATACTATGATGCATAGCGTTGTTCGACTTCCTAATGAAATAGTAAAAGTTCAATGTCACGTATAATTAATTTGTTAACTGTGAACTTTACTTTGGCATAAATTGATGTTTTCAAATTAAAATCTAATCTATTTTAATATGACATCCTTTCATTCTTAAGTCTAAGGTCGACTAGTCTACGAACTAATTATAAAATGCAGTGTTTTACGATAATTTATGGTTATCAAAATGTTAAAAGCTAGATAAGCCATCACCTTCAACCATTTTTATAACTGTATGTAAAAAATTCAAATATAATTTAAACATTTTACTTGGCTCCCATTACTCAGGATAACATTGTCAATAGCGGAAAATGGGTTTGTGTCATACACCACTGCCTACGACTACGGGTATAGTAAACGAGATAAGTATATTAAGCCTTTTTCTATATTATTATGTATTTGCACATTTTTCCTAAACTTCCATTTAAGACTAACTAAGCCTCCTGAAGAAGTCTAAACCAAAAAACATATTAAAAAGCCCAATTTGACTCAACACCGTTTTCAAAAACACTGCAAAAAGTATGTAAATGACAATGTAACAAACCGACTGAGACGAAACGTCTTTGTTTTAATAAAATCTGTTCAAATTCGTGCAAACTAAATAAGTGTCGCTCGCGTAATTTATTTCACGTTAGTCTAAAATGTATTATAATAGAACCTTCAGTTTATGTGGTCGCACTTGTAAGATTTTACACTCCGTTTTTTGAAGAGCTCATAACCATTTGCACTTAGTGGTCGGTAAACTATCAGCGGGGTAAACCACGGTTGGCGCGGTTAATCTACACATGGATGACCGCATAGTGGTTAGAACTTAGCTTCTCCGTGCTTCGGAGGGTACGAACAATTTTGGTCCCGGTTGGTGGCAGTTACTATAACAGTCGTTTAGTCATGTCAAAGGCTTTTCGGGCATGAACAATCTTGACACTAGGTTGACCACTGACCATGCGATCAAATAAAAGATAACAATCCCTTTTGGAGCTCCCATATAAGCCTGCGCACTAAGCTTCGTGTATCCTGATTGAATGATAGTGATATTTTAATTTACAAATTACATAGCTTTGTAAATTAATTTACAAAGCTATGTAACATTTAAATGGCATTTAGAGGCAGGAAGTAGGTATTTTACGACGAGATCTAGCGGAATGATATTGATGTATTTGTACCTAATATTTAATCATTTATTTTTATTTAACGTGCGATGCAAGGTGTACGTCAAATTTATGATCACTATTTAGTACATTGCTGCTTTGACATAATGTGGTAATTGCTATAATATTAGGGAGTAGACAATGTACAGCATGGCTTTCAAATAGTCGTCAACTGAGGTACGTGATAGTGCTCTGGTACTTATCGAGAGATTCTTAACAATTTTAACAAATAGTGTTATGGTACAATAATTTTCTTCTTTACTCCAAACTTTCTATAACTAGGTGGCTATGAGTTAATTGAGTGGGCGCATTATCTATCAGTGTGTGTAACAAAAGTACGACATTTGGGCTAATGCACGATAAATTGTTCTCATCATCGAGAGCGAGAGTTGTCAAACATAAAGGCATTACTTTCGACATGTTACGGTCGCGGTTTATAAGGTTGACATGAAATTTAACCACTTTAAGGCGCTAATGAACACACAGCTTTAAATTTAGTATTTTTTTGTTTGTATGACAATTGTTGCAGACGAGATAATCTTTATAATTATGATGCAATTAGACTTTTATTCTTATGAATCCCGTAAAAATATGAGAGGGACGTAATTTTAATGTGATTTTCTTATTATTTCGCTTAATCTGGGATAGAGGACCGAATCCGCAGTTAATCAGGGATATAGCCTATGAATATGGATTAAGATTCTAAAGATAAGTGTTGCCAAAAATACGACGAAGCGCTCCGAGAAAAGATAGGTTTTGACTTTGCACTTCGCTTGGCTCGACTTGGCAAGGCCACTCCCATGCCCCCAAATTAAACCTTTGCGACAAAGCATATGGCATAAAAATATCTGTCAAGTTCAAGATACAAAAGATTTTTTGCTCCAAAGACGAGACAAGATATACTTGTACATGTATATTATGTACTAGCTGACCCGCGCAACTTCTTTTGCGTCACATATGAGAGAAAGGGTCTGAAAATTTCCCCGTTTTTGAAACATTTTTTACTGTTACTCTGCTTCTATTAGTAGTAGCGTGATGATATATAACCTATAGCCTCGATAAATGGGCTATCTAGCACTGAAATATTTTTTCTAATCAGACCCGTAGTTCCTGAGATTAGCGCGTTCAAACAAACAAACTCTTCATGTTTATAATATTAGTATAGATTCACTGATACACCTTCGTACTAGTATCTGACGATCTAACGCACTTGACTCTTAATATAATAATATCAATATGTATTAAATCTTCATTGTAACAAGTGGGTGGTTCTCCGTAATAAAAAAACAATCAGAAAGTGATATAGAATATAATTCACGAAGATATCATCTATGATGTATCATGTGATCATGTGAAGTGTGAGATGTGAATGGAGTGACATTGAACAGTGTTGTGTTGTGTAATGTTTCTCAAACTTTTACGCATGCAGAGCTCTAAGAAACCAAGCACAATATCAAGGACCCGTTAGTTAAAACACAGGATTGTTTTTAAGCCAATTAATTTTAATGCTGAAAAATAATTAACCCGTTACTATCCCATTATTAGGCAAGGTCTCCTCCCATAATAAGGTATTCATCATCATCATCATCTCAGCCGGGAATCGTCCACTGCTGGACAAAGGCCTCCCCCATCGAGCGCCAATAGGACCGGTCCTGGGCCGCCCTCATCCTCGGTATTAGTAGTGAAGATTTTTTTTAACCTGTTATTGTTCCATGGCTGGAAGGGTCTCCTGCCGTAATGAGGGAAGGGGTAAGGCCTTGAATCTACCACGCTGTCCAAGTGCAGCATGGGCTCTTTCACAGCCATTTAAATACCCAGTTAAAAATAAATTAAAACTAATCAACTATTGTGAACGTCGATCCTGAGCAAACGTAATGATTACTTAAACTGAGTAGCCATTTTTTAATAATTCAAATCCATAGACAAGACCTCCAGTACCAACGCTCATGGAACCGCAATATCCACAGATAACACAGCGGACTATCATGGCCGTGGACCCCCAATGTCCGCAGATAACATAGCGAGCTAAGATGGTCATAGACCCCAGGGGTCTGTAAACATGTTAAGAAACACTGGTGTAGTGTATGTTGTGTGTAAGGTACAGTAAAGTAGCACACAGTCTGCGGCGCCGCTCATTGACAAGGTGGTTCGTAGTAAACATGCCGCTCCGACTACTCTCGCGCACTTCACAGGGCTGGCAACATTGATTGGGTATTAATAACTTTGATTTATATGATAATCGCCTAAATGATAATAAGTATGAAAAAGTTATAATCGCCTGATTAAAAATAATGATGTTATGTTTAAATTCGCGTGATTCTCTTTTGAAAATCTTATTAGATGGTATTTAGATTCTACTTTTCTTACGATAGATTTTGTTTGTATTGCACCTTTACATGTAAAATTCTTAGATCAAAGAACTTTAATGCCGACAATAATTCTTAAAATTTTACAACATGTGTCCCTTAGGCCAGTTCGTTTAAACATATTCCTGAACTACCTGTAACCAGAGCTAAGAGCTTCTATTTTACTTTTGTTATTATTACAGACCCTAACAACTACCCACGCTCATATAATAACTAGTTAGAGTTCTTTTATCAATGAAACAGCCGTTGAAGGCAGATCGACAGCCCTGCAAATAACGGCTCATGGAAGTGTGCCGACACTTGTCGTTAACGGTGAGGCTCGCACGCGCCCGCCTCCCGGCTCCACCTGCCTAACTCGCACATCCAGTCCGTGCCCTCGGGCCAATCGCACAGATTATTTCCTTCCACCGTTCTAAGAACACGCTCACGGCGACTGTTTATTAATATCTAATATTTAATAACATATGTGGGTTTTCTTGGATAGTCAGATGTTCGCGTAGCAAATTCCTATGCTTGATAACTGTAGTTATACATTCGGTATTTTACAGCAAAAAATTGTTCCTACGCATTATTTTAGGGGTCACAATTTCGAAAGAAATTGGCGATAGTTGTCGGCAATTGATAGACGAAAGAAATCGTCCTTCTGGCTGTCGAACAGCGAGCGAAAAGAAAAGTTAGAATACGTTATCGCTACATCTAATTACTACAGGCTAAACCTTCAAACTTGCGTCTTCGTCTGATAAGTACTTTGTCTTTAATGCACATATTATCTTATCATCGCTACAAACCCATTCATCTCAATTCAGTGTCAATCGTATTAACAAGAAAATTGACAATAATTCATATCAAGCACTAAATCATGCCGACAAACCAACTCAAAATTCCCAATTAAAATACTTATAAAATGATATATTACAATCATTAATGCATCATTTGGACAATAGGCATCATGTCCCATACACTACGATAACACTCATTCAATGATAATCACTCGCCTTAAAACGACGGAAGTCTTTTGTGTTCACTATTGAATAGCTAATACTTTTACTAATAGGGTAGTGTTATAACTAACTATATATGAAGTGATATCGGCCTATCTATTACTTATATGGCAGGTAATAACTTCGAATATGGATGATAATGGATGTGAAATTAATATCTTAGGGTCAGGAATTTTATTGGTAACAATTTCTCTTTATAAAGGTTACTTAACAAAGGTTAGTTACTGTGAAAAGTACTAGTTATCTTGTTAACCTTTCGGTGAAGCACAAAGGTTTTTCTAAGTTGGTTCTTTTTGTAGTGTATTGGATAGTATTCGAAAACTGAGTCATAGTATTTTTAGACCCTTCGCACAAATAGGCATTCAGATATGTATTCCTAAATCTGTTGAAACAAAAAATTAGCAAAGACAGACCTGATTTATATAGTATTCATAAGTTAACTTAGTAGATCATCACCGTAAAGAGAATATTTAAAAAACCAATTATAATTTTTTTACCAACTTTACGTAACACAATTTGGAACATACATTGTGCCTATGAGTTCCTATGAGACACATTTATGACGAGTACAATATGTAAATCGTCTAATAAGCCAGAGATTTTGTCAATAAAAGCCACCAATCTTTACATCAAGATAAGTGAAACTTAACATGACAATGACAGTAAAGTTCAATTCATCTTCCTGCCCCTCAGTAGCTCAATTCTCTACTACTATCGACTACCGACAACCGAGCTGACATCGAGAAATTTTGTATGAAAATCTGATCAGCGCCTCTGACGGGCGTCGTAGGAAACATTTTAGCAGTACATTCTAAACGTCAAAATTTCGATAGCCAGCCGGTTGTCGGTAGTCGATAGTGGTAGAGAATTGAGGTACTGATCTCGACCTAAACAACATAATTATGTCAGAAGCATAAGGACATAAGTAACCTTTTACATCCACTGTCACTTCAATGTGTCATGCACTTGTCAGTCAGAAACCTTCATAAATAAGGCATTACAATGGAGAAAGTGACTGTTATGTGCGTAGGTCATGTCACATTACAAATTAACTATCATTTTAATAGACAAGTAGTGTACGTTACAATTGTGATATTTTGAAATTAAAGTCTTATGTCAGTTCGATTATAACTTAGTGATTCGGATCTGTAGCACAATTCTGTATAATCTGTACTGACGAGTATCGAGAGTTTAACATTTAAAATGTACTGCCAAAATAGTTTCTACGACGCTCGTCAGAGGCGCTGACCAGATTTCTTAAGGCACTAGAATATTCCGTGAGAAGGTAGCAGGTGCAAAGGAGCCCAGAATTCACCGCGCTGGCCAAGTGCGGGTTGGGGACTTGGCATGCATGGAAAATGTGTTTAAAAACTTTTAGGCATGCAATTTTCCATCGGAGGTATTAAAATTAAATTATTAAAGAATAATAGAACATTACCCAAACCAGGAATCAAACCCAGAATCTCGTGTTTAACAGTCTGATACACTAGCGACCGCGCCACAGAGGCAGTCTCAATAAAACGCTAACTACTGTTAGTAGGTACTATCGGCGGAAATCGGCATAAAATAAATGCAAAAGTATACTATACTTAAACGATATTTTATCCTATCTTAACTAAGCATCAGAGTGGCAACATCGAGTGCCAATAACCGCGACATTATGAACCACTCCCAATTAGGAACGATTATCAGTTCATTAGCATGCCGGCCGCGACACTGACGCGCCGATGACCCCTTTACCTTATTTCAAAGGAGTTTGACATACAAACAAACATACATAAACATTAAACAAGGCGCGCCGACACAAATAACCGCAAGCATTTTCGTTTTTTTATTAATGACTCAAATAATTATGTGGGCAGAATTAATATCGAGACCCAGATTTTAAAGATTTTGAAAAGATTCTTGTCTATGTGTGATTGATTCATGGGATGGGTTCTAAGGCTAGGCCTCGCCTCAAAATAAATAATAATAGAAACCATTTATTAAGTATCATTTGGGTCACAGATGGACATATATGAATGTTGTATACAGTTAGGTAGGTGTGATGATTTTATAACGACAACTAACTGACCTTTCTTTCAACGTTCGTCATAGTAGTTAGGTAGTTACTAATTTGAGGTATCATTAGCAAAGCGCTTCAAAAATATAAAAGTAAGGAGATAATTCTAAAATCTCAATACTTTGGATAAATGCGATATGCCAGTCGAAATTAGGTATATCTATTTGGTTCGAGATGTATGCACCTAAAAATCACAAAAACCAGGTTTCTTTTTTGGATGGAAAAAAATAGTACAGAAGAGAAAACAATAAAATATTACAAACATCTATTGAAATATCTTCATTTAAAATGAAGCGTTTCTAACTTTTGTACTAGGTAGCAATAGGCTTACTATCTGTAACATGAGGCCAAAAGAATCTATTTAAAACGGCCTTACAGTATATCATTTACTAATGCCTACTCTTTAAGAGAGATATAAATAAAATTGTTATTATAACACAGTTTTAGCAGATGGGCGGTAGATGATCGTCATCGGAGGCTGTGTTCAAACCGATGGGTAACGGTGAAAGATAGTCGATACCGGGCCCGTGTAACTGTACCGAGTAGATTACCACTCCACTGGTAGAATGCAGTCCATCACATTTGTAACACCACGCAATATTTAGAAAAAAATGTTTTGATTCGAGTGAGAAATGATTTCGAAGGTACAGCCGTTAAAAGTTCGTATTGGTAGTGTAGTTCTAGGCCACAGTACGAAATTTTTAGTTATTGTTTGTGGTTTCCTAAAGAATTTCTGGATAAGAGATGACTAGTTTCCGATTTTGAGTTTTTGATACCATATGTCCGTTGTTTGTTGCTTGCAAGATTCGGCGAGATATAAAATGAATTCTTAAGGCGGCTGTTTATTTTCAAACGTGCTGTTTATGCTAACTTGTATTTTGACAGAACCGTGGATGGCTAAAAAAAATGACAACAGAATCAAATCTAACACAATAGTCCCTTCAGTCATTTTTAACATAAAACCATACCTACTTTTCATAGGGGTAGGCTGAGACCAGAGAACGCCGGTAACACATCTATACATCATCATGAATCATACAGGCGTGTGTTAGATATGGGAATCGACTCCATACTTTAAGCGCAGTAGTATCTATCCACCTAGTCACTCTTCTAGCAAACTGGCTCAGTAATGTTTATGCTAACAGCAAAGGGTCTAAATTACACTCCCATTTGTAACTCCGACTATAGCTAAGTCTATCTAGAACTAGACTATAATCTAGGGTGATCAAACGGGTCTATGAACCCAAGTCATGCGACTGACAAACTAACCTATTTCTTTAAGTTAACCGTTATTGATTAACGTGAAGTAAAATAACATTATATTATATCTTTATTGTTTGTTAAAAAGCGTGTACAATACTCGTGTTGTATGATGTTTTTCTACTAAAGTAGGGTTAGTGAAGTCTGTTGAAGATTCTTATCTAATACAAAAATTTACACACCCTAGTAATATTGTATTATATTAGATCTTGTCAAAAAGCATAATAGGGTTTGAGGTTTGGGTATTGAAATATTATGTACTTACTAGCTGACTCGGCAAACGTTGTTTTGCCATATAAATAGAAAAAAAAAATAGTGTCCCTTAGGGGTATGAAAAATAGATGTTGGCCGATTCTCAGACCTACTCAATATGCTCACAAAATTTCATGAGAATCGGTCATGCCGTTTCGGAGGAGTATGGTAACGAAAACTGTGACGGGAGAATTTTATATATTAGATTTAAAAGGAACAGCTGAAACCAAAATCTTCCGCAGCTTATCGTTTTTTTACATAAATAAATTCAACTAACAAAGTTTATATAAGAAACGTATTATATTAAGCATAGTAAGCACGTTAATGTCACTAATTTCTTCGATAAAAAATCCGTTCATGGTAGATATTTAGTTACGTTATCTATTTTGGTATAAATATGGTAGTGATTTGTAGTAAATATAGTTATACTCTACTATCTACTACTAAGCCATGTACATTTTATTATTGAATGATGATTATCTAATAAGTAATATAAGTTTGACAGCCCTAATCGGCATGAATAGTCTGTCACTACTATATCTACTAGGGATGACACTACACATACAGCAGCAAAATAATAATGCATTTTTAGATAGAAGACTAGAATTCTTTTACATAGAATTTAGAAATTTTCGTCATTCATACATGTACCAGTTCTTTAAATATTTATTTCGGCATGAGAAATCAAATGTACAATTTCTTTTTGAATATGTCGCAATTAAGTGAAAACAAATTTTCATTCGATTTGGTCATAAGTGAATCGCCGTCATATTTGTTTATCACGACGCTCATCGTAAACCATTGTCGTTCATGATGATACTAGAAACCTACTCCGACCTGTTGACCTTTGATCTTGATAGCCTCTTAGGGTACGAAGCCATCCTGATTGTCTTATAAAGGCTATAGTGGGTGGATCAAAGCACCGAAAGACAATTTATCTTAGTAATATTATAAAGGCGAAAGTTTGTGAGCACGTATGCATGTTTGTTACTCTTTCACAAAAAGACTGCTACATCGATTTCAATGAAATTTCGTACATAGTTAGCTTATAATTTGGATTTAATAGGATACCCTAGGATAGATTTTTACCCGGTAAAAACTTTTTTAGGCGGATGAAGTCGCAAGCAAAAGCTAGTGATGAAATAAAGACCAATCGTGTATAAACATGAGAAAAGTAAATACTTTCGCATTTGTTTACTTAATTTTTCTACAAAAAAAAATGTTTTGAAGAAAATAAGTAACGAACAGAAAATCTTGCTTTAATTAGTTTCTCAATCACACAGTGTGTTCGTAAAATCGTGACCAATTAATAAACACTTCGTTCATCTTCATTATACATAGCTTTGACATTTATTATAAGCAAAAATTGTCTTCAGGGAATTAAGTAGACTAAAAAATCTATCTTCAGATCAGTTTCGCGATTACACTTAAATTCGTGCTCAATTAATAACACTTCAAACATCTTTATTACAAAAAAAAGGCTGAAATTGTAACATGTTCAATCAGCTAATATTTTTTTTCATTTATTTTCCTAGAATATTTGCCATTAAAGCCTTAATTTAATGCATGCAATGCATAAACATGTACAGTAAAAAATCTTTAATATCAAAAACATAATCCAAAAAATTGTAACAACCACACAATCCAAACATCACACTTTCATACTCCAAAACGTATAAAAAGCGAACAAATATAATAAAACAATACGAAATAAAGCGTCAACCATAGCAACTGTGACCCACTTTTACTTTCTTCGTGAAAACGCTTCACATGCGCAGGCGCACGCGCTCAATGCCATCTAAAAAGCGGAAGAGTAGCGATTGGCGCGCACTCCCACGGCTCTCGCTAGGAAAGTCCGCCCTTTGTGATCGCTCCGAGCCTCTCCACTCCATACGACACGTACTATATTAAATTCTATTGTTTGTTTGTCTAATAGAATTGTGTTGTGAAATTGTGACGAATTTTAGATGAGAACCGACTGAGATTGACGCGGATTTTGTGCTAAAGTTTGCTGCTGGTTTATTTTTAGCTGTTTTTGTGTAAGATAAAGACCGTGTTATCGCGATTTCGGATTGTGTTTCAATGGCCACGGTCAAGATGTAATTGCGGTGATACTATCTCTGTGCGTTTGTTAATACAGCTTAAGTTAAACGTGAATACTCGTATTCAAGTTTATACACTATTTTACTGAGTTCCATTGATCATAAGATGATATTTTAGCGAAGATTGCGCAATATCTAATTTAATAACTGATTTGCTATGTTTTAACTAAAACCCTCATCCGATATCCAACAAAATTCACATACAAACATAACAAAACTAAGAAACAACATCAATCTTATAACAACTTACCACAAAACGGTATTCCATCAGGAGTCCACTTGCCATTGGCTCCACACACCCGCCTGGTGGGGCCCAAGAGCTCGAAGCCTCGCTCACACTCGTACGAGGCTACGGTGCCTTCTCCCATGGTCTCTTCGGAGAACGTCACCTTCGAGTGCGCAGGGGCACCCGGGAAACGACATGTTGATGCTGATAACCCTGTAGACAAGAAAAGAAAAGATAAGTAAAGGTTTGAACTTCCATAGTCCAAGTGATAAAGTATTTTTTGAGATGCCTAAGCGTTAAAGTAAGAGACTACTATTTCTTAGGTTCAGTAACAGTTAGAAGAGGTTTTTTCTTATTTTTGTTAGAATATGCTGAAGTTTGCAAGTACATAAACCTTGCTTTTGCAGATGTTTGCTAACGGCAGTTTGCAAAAACGGCAAAAGTTTAGCGTGTTTTCATTAGTTCGCCGTCGAGTAATGCGCAACGATATAAACTTTAACATAAAAGAATAAAAGCAAACTAGAAGAATACTAATATATTAAAATGGCTACGTTACTAACATTTTCCCTGTTTAACTAACTAAAATTGATCATCAGATTGTGAGACCGACATCGTCAGTTAATCAGGAACACCTAAGTGGAAAATGTTCTAAGAAGTGAATGAATCATATCAACCATGTGGTTTGTTACGGGAAAAGGACCACCATAATCGATGGGAGTCGTATGTACTTTTAGAACTTCATACGAGAATGTGTCATGGAATGTTTTGAAGAATTGTACATAGCACAACAGTTATTTATTGCAATAATTAATCATGATCATGATAATTAGTACCTATTCTTTTTTACAAACTGTTTTACTAATATACGTCATGTATGTTTTGATTAGTTATATAGTGTTTTGTTCCTTTGAATCAATTTTGAAACTGTATATGAGTGAAAAGCACAAAACTCCGTACTCATCAGGGGCTATTATGTATCTTAGTAGACTATTTGAAAGAAACTATGCTGAAATAGTTTTCTCGATCAGATTATAGTGATTAACACGTTACGTCGAACCAACAATGTACTGAATAGTGACCATCAATTGAATGTACACTAGTTGTCAATTGAGCTATGTTATACGCATTCAGAACTTACACAACATTTATTAGTAAAACAATTAGTTTACAGAACTAAAAATAAAGTCTAAGTTTTCTCCAGCTTTCTTTCAATTGTTAACAAACAAACATCGTTTCAGGGTCACGCCTTTTTCCCATGAGGGTGCCTGTGCTTACACTCTTTTCTTAAGAAATAGATTTAAATCTGGACCGCTTTGGACCTGCGAGTGAAAGCAACTCTTTGAACTTAAACGCTAAGGTCCCGATTCAATTGAATCATATTGTGTAGAAAATTCATAGATTTTTTGCTAAAAAATTACTTATAGCTATCCCAATTTCTGCTAGGGACTCGTCACAAAGGGCGTTATGCGATAGACCTTGATCCACCACGCTGGCTAAGTACGGATTGGGGACTTAACATGCAGACGTGCAAGGCTTCATCTCGATGTTTCCCTTTACCGTTAAAACGAGTAATAATTATTTCTAATACACACATTACTACAAGAAGATATTGGTAGTAAGCCTTGGGTTTGAAATCTCGAATGAACCACGTGCGTGCCGAATGCTGAGACCACTCATCAATTTCAAAAGACTATAAAGTCCTTTGAAATTCAAAATATATAATAAATAGACGTAAAGGTTAGTAAAGTGCCCGATATATGAGATTAGGCTCGCCCCCTATTTCATGAGACGCTGCCTCGCCCTTTACATAGACTCAAAAATATTTAACTATACACTTTTTGAAAGGCCTGTTATTTCCTCTGTCATATTTTCATAAAAATATATTATGTCATGCCATAATTGTCTATGATAAAAATAAACATTTATGATTTTGTATCTAATTGTTTTAAAGTTATTTATATTTTATGTGCAATGGGAAATATAATGAATTATTTTTTGGCTTTACGCCACAAACCTTACTGTGGTCATGGCGACTGTGATAAACATCACTCGGGTATATCTGTAGGTATTACACAATTATTTTAATCTTATTTACATTGTAAACTAGAGGACAGACCCGACTTCTCCCGGATATAGTATAGTTTTATCCCGTTGATTCCGTTCCCGTGAAAATGATCCCATCGATCTCATGCAAACGTTGTCCCGACAGAAACAGACATACATGTATTTTTATTATTACGCATTTTTTTCAGCAAAGAACGCCACTTTATAAAGATCGTTAACCTAGCTATTTCTTAACATTTTCATTGGTATATTTTCAAGCTGTTATAAATAGCGAAATGTGTCTTGTATCTATTTAATGTTTTTACCATATTTTGTAACAATTTACGCAAAGAAATAACAATCCTATTTCTACACTAAAACTTGAAAAAACAATCAGAAATAATTCGTAATTCTTTACACAAACAGTAACGTATTTTTTCTCAACAGAGAAGTCCACATCCAGAAGATGAGGGCACAGAAGAGTTCGTTCTGACAGAGAGTGAGAGGTCAGTCCTCCTAGTCCTTCGCATGACGTGCGTGATCCTCCTGGTCATCATGCTGACCATCCACCTGAGGTCCCTGAGGGTCTTCCGATGGGAACAGTCGGTGTCTGGTGGAGTACTCGTCACTTATTCCGTGGCTATGATTGGTTTAGTCTTCTGTGCTGGTATAGAGAAGTGTGGCTGCAGAGCCTTGCAGGTAAGTTTAAAATAATTGAGGCCAGATTCACATTATTTAATAAGTGTCAGAAATCTGTCTGCTAAATAAAATGACAGCAAGT
Source organism: Anticarsia gemmatalis (assembly GCF_050436995.1). NCBI lineage: Eukaryota > Metazoa > Arthropoda > Insecta > Lepidoptera > Erebidae > Anticarsia > Anticarsia gemmatalis. The sequence goes on along the minus strand of NC_134776.1, from coordinate 18,734,342 downwards.
CAATGAAAACTACTTTTAATACTCTAACAGTTCCCCTATCAGATAGTTATTCGGGAGGGATGAAACCTGGTCTTTGGTGTTTTATAAGTTTGTAATCAAAGTAATTAAGACTTTAGAAGGAAGATAGCCTGACTATAATAGAGTGTTTGTAAATGAGTTTAATGAACTGTGTGATTAGGATTACGATATATTTAAATTACTTCTTCCCAATTTTTCAAAAAGTTTAAAAATAAGTTTTTTTTACTTTCTTTTCTTTTTTTTCTTTCTTTCTAAGGTTTTTTTCTGTAATTAAACGACTAAGATAACATTGTGTTTCTCAGGCCTATCTATGCAGTACCGGAGCCGCACTAATGGTGGCCAACTGTGCTGCAATCTGGTACCGCTGGCGAAGTGCCAACGAGCTGACCAGAGCCGTGGCCGAGTTGCTATCCACTCTGGGAGTCCCTCTACGAAGACAAGTCTTGCTGAAGGTCTGTTTAAGTGCAGCAACAGCGATATGCCTCCTGCTAGACCTTTCGTTGCTGCCTATATTCTTTTTCATTGGTCGCGGACGGACGTAGTGAATGCATAAGAGCCTATTTGTTATTGTTTTGTGGTATGGCTTCTCTTAACCCTTTGTTCACGTGCTCACGACGCTATATTTTTGTCAACATTTGCCGTCGAAAGCATCGTGAGCACTTTCTGATTTGTCGAGTATAGCCGACCGTGGCGGTCAAAGGGTTGAACAGTACTGGTACAGAGGAATTCAAGGCACGTATTTATACGCGTTAAGCCTAGGAAACTATGAGGTATTTATTCTTACTGTTACCACTGAAGCGGGTATTATTTCACAATACCGCTAACCAATATGATATCTACTGACAACCGTAGTACCAACTGTTTCGTTAAAATGATGAAACTTTCAGGATTGTCTGAATGGGTCTTGTGTGTGTGTCGGTCTATTATAATGTATTTCTTATAACTAAATTGAAAAACCCAGACAGAGTAGAAATACACTGTCCTTCGAATAACCTTTTTATAAAGAACAATAGAACGTCCTTTCATCCTAGACGTAGGTGTTAAGGACTGTCTGTCCTTTCGACGTTGGTCCTATGTAATATTTTTTTTTTGTAACAAAGGGCAGTGAAATGCAAAGAAAAGCAATTTTAAATAAACATCTTTTATACAATATTTTAGCAGACACGTGTATCAATCTAATAATAAAATCGAGAATATAACATCTTTATTTTTTTGATTTTCTTTATCACAATTCAGTAGGGTTTAAATTTATGTAAATAAACATGAATCGCCAAATGTTTTGGTGATGGTACAAAGCCCGAGAGCGACTCTATTAATTTGACAAAATTTTGCTGTCATACTTTTTGAAGTACGGGGTAGATTTTTATGGACATATTATTATCTATAAGCCCGAATAGTTGAGAGGATAATAGCAAAGAATATACAAATTTTCACGTGTCACCTAGAGCATAATAAAAGACACCCTAATTGTCAAAAGTATGTTTAATCTCTACTTACAGTTACACTCATCCATAATAATTCAAGTAGATTTCGTATACTATCATACTGCATTGTCCCAAAGCGGCACACGCTTCAAAAGTCATCAAATTGATTTTTACAAAACCATTTCAATTATATTCTAATGTACAATTAAAATTAAAGTACATCAGTATATCGCTCTTTCTCTTTCTTCCATATTTGAATTATAGCATGTAAGAAAGAAAGAGAGAATATAGCTACGTTGTCAAGTAATGTTCAGTCATCATCACGTGCACATTCATTGCGATGGGAGATCATCAACGGTTAATGGAAGCTCGTGCAATCAAATGACTATCATTGATATGATGTACTGGCTTGTAGCTAGTTGTTACTGCGGCTTCGGTCGCGTGGGTTACACAATGGTGAACTAAAACTGTTAGTTGTAATTGTTAGTTTGCACTTTTTGAACCGGCAATTTACTGTAGTAGTATATTTAAGAAAATTTTTATTTACGTAGATTGCTAATGGTATCCGAAAAAACTGAAATAAAGCTGATGATATAATAAAAAAATACAGGATTTTCTAGAGGGAAAACACCTGCAGTTTTCGTGTATTAAGTCTTGTTTTTCTTTCATATTAATATGATTTTATATTGTTCTATGGCGTTATACGTTAAAAGGATCATTGAATGGACGATTAGTAAAGTTTATTTCATTTCTTTTTTAATTTTAATTTTAACACGACAATACATTGCGAATTAATCTTGAAACGTTACTTGCCAAAGTCCACATCTCTCATCTCCATGTTGTAAATGTTTAGTCTAACACACAGACAGACATAATTACAATATCATTAATACATTTCTGTGTCAATTCATATAGCACGTGTAGTGCGGTGCTGAGCGGTGTCAATAGCACTTGATTATGATAACTGTTATACACCGGTACCTTTTAGCTGCTTTATCAAATACTAGCTGACCCGCGCAACTTCGCTTGCAACATAAGAGAGAATGTGTCAAATTTTTTCCCGTTTTTGTAACATTTTTTACTCGTACTCTGCTCCTATTGGTCGTAGCGAGATTATATATGCCTATAGCCTTCCTCGATAAATGGGATATCTACTTTTCAAATTGGACCAGTAGTTCCTGAGATTAGCGCGTTCAAACAAACAAACAAACACTTTAGCTTTGTAATATTAGTATAGATATACATTTGATCTGATATTGTTTCAGTTTATTGATCTCTTAACCTTATTACCACGAGTATTTGATCTAACGGCCGGTTTTCTATAACTTAACGCAGTTAAGAGATGTATGTAGTAGGTAGTGTCGTTTCTAGAAAATAATTGTTATAAATTGATTGATTTATAAAAATTGGACTTGAACTTAAGCCAATAAAAAAGATGTGCTTTTCATAATTTTGATATCGCATACGATAAAAAAAGTTTGGCTCTTATTTTTTTTTATTTATATAACACTTTGTTTTGCCCAAGATTAAATCTGCATTCATACTTACACTACCGACTAATGACTTCAGCAAGAATAAAGTTATTCTGTAGGTCTTGTCTATATGTATATCTTATTTACTTAGACAAGTCAAAGGCCTTCAGGCGGCTTGAACAACTTTGACACTAGCTTGACCGCTAACCATACGATAAGAAAAAGACCCCCGGTTTCTGAGGCACATTTAGCGGTAGTTTATCTATTCAATAGCGTATAAACTCTTATAAAAAAATGCTATTGGATAGATAAACTACCTCTAAATGTACCTCAGAAACCGGGGGTTAGACAAAACATATGAATTTCACGCCCCACCTTTTACAATGCCGTAATCGAGTAAAAATACGTAATCTGCATACCCAGTCTAGGTTATACAAGTATAGTGTTACTCAAGACAAGCTGTTTAGCATAATAGATAGAGCAAGTAATTTGTGATGTTATTTATTTTGACTGAGTCGTGATCGGATTACCCCGCTTTCCCCAGCAGTACACAACGACAGACGATTCTCCGCCGATTCGACACAATACTCATGTTGTTAGCTTTCCAAAGTAAAGCTTTACAAATATATTCAGTTAGTCTTGCCCGGGCTTGGCACATATGCATATTTTTACATGCCTGCTTTAACTTATCGACCGAGGTACATGTAATACTAACTAAACTGTTAATTTTAGCCCCTTGTAATATAAGTGGCGAGCCTATTTATATATACCAGTGGATCCCAACTAGTGGTCCGCAGAAGTCAAAAAGTGATCCACGGATGTATATTTTATTACTGACTGTTATTCGTACTTAATTTGTACTTACATGCAAGTTCAGAAATCACATTAATCAATACAAAATTACAGAAGTTTTTCCCAAAAAATATTACTTTTTCTTGTTTTGTCATAGTGGTCCCTGCTTATAAAAATAGTATAAAAGTGGTCCCTGGTAACAAGAATAGTATAAAAGTGGTCCCGGTTCCCGTTTGGGAACCCCTGATATATTCAGAACACGTTACCAAACCTCGGGGTATTATTATTTGAATGCTCATAGTGCTATAGAATATTTTAATAATATAATTTGTTCTTTATCACTATGAGACCCTACACCAGCGCCCAAACTACAAAGGTAGTCAAAAGTATATATATTTGTAGTCATATTCTATAAAACAGACAGACACGCCAGACGTTTCGATTAACGCGAGGCAATAACCCACTTTACGGAGATTAATCACAGAGCGCAAGGGTCGTAAGTTCGATTTCCCCACGAAAAAGTATTTGAGTCATCGACTAATAGCTGCTTCAGGTTTGGTTATAATTGTTGTTTTTTTAAGTAGGTATGTTAGAGATCATAAAACAACAAATAAATTTTAATAAAAAAATGATTTTTAAGAAAATAAGCCCTAATTTAAAAACATTTCAAACAAAGACGTATTATTGTGTGTTGTTCTAATCAATGTGTTATTTTAAATTAGCTATACCTAAACCATATTATTAAAAAAAATATCAAAAATCTCTAGTATTTTTCATCTTAAAAGTAACGTCATACAATCATCATCCATGGTTTTGCAACCAATACAGCATCACACAGCGTCACAGCTATGTGGTGCATCTGTGGAGTGTCCTCCACAGGGTGTCAGGGTGTTTTGGGTGACTTGATGTCTCGCGCTGCTGCTCCGAGCGCGTGACATCAAGCCACGAGCTTGTCTGCCGGTGCACCGCCTTTTATACCCTCCGGAGCCCGCTAGGGTGCGGTATGCGCATGCGCGAATTTAGCCTCCCACCAGATTGAAAACCCCTTTCTTTGCTTTGCTTGATTTGTAACTAGGTCTAGCCAGCTTCTTATTCCGCGCGTAAATTTTGGTTTCTATGATTATTTTTAGTTAAATACGTAGTCTGTTGGATTCTTTGAAAAATAAGCTCTCAAACAAAAAAAGAATTTCGAAAATCGGACCAGTAGTTTCGGAGTTACAGAAAATTATATTTCACGTATATTTTTTTATATTTGTGAGGTATTTAATGATTGTTAGAGGCTCATTACATAATATAATTAGAGGTGCATAACTGCATAGTATAATATGTAATGACAGATATGAATTTATGAACTTAGTTTTCATCTAAGTATAGGAGGCGCTGCGCTGAGAAGTGCATATCATATCTAATGATAAAATTACTTTATTGCAATTACGTTAAAGGTTTTTGACACATTTTAACGGTATACAAAGCTCCTGCGTAATAGACTTAGGGCCTAACCTCTTCCTGGTCCGAGAGGAGACCCGTGCCCGGCAGTGAGACAGTACAAATTATGTTAAATAAAAACATACATAAAAAATATCGAACAAGATAATCTCCAACGTTAAACCAAAGCCGTAAACACTTTCTCAATGCACATGACGAGCACATTTATTAACTAAATCACTATTATTACACGAACACTTAAGTTGACGCCGTGAAACAGTTCCCATATGTCACTAGCTCGCAGTGTTTAGACTGTGGAAAATTAACAGTATACTGCAAACGGTCTCCGCTATTAGTTTGATTAAGAAAGCATAAACTGACACCGTGGATGTCGCGAGAGAATTATATAAATAACTACTGTATGCCAACAACTTAGTAGAAAGCCATTGACATGCAAGTTTCGCGGCTAGTGTGGTACACAAAAGTACAGTATTTAAAATTCTATATTTATTTATTTACCAGCTCATATTGTCCCATTGCAGGGCAAAGGCCTCCCTTACCTCTTTCCATCTATTTAATTATTAGTACCTCTTGTACTATATTCAGAAAATATAGTAGAAGAGGTGATGCATAACATAACATCAGTGCCTCGCAGGCTTAAGCATTTGACTGTGACTGGTTCGATAAAGGGACTTTATATAAGAAATATACATAGCTATTTATTATAATCAAGATAAATCGTGCATGCCAAGGCTCTTTTCTAAGTTGTTGAACTTACGAGTATAACATACAAGATTGTTTCATTTTGTAAAATGGTTTTTAAACTTTCCCGAATTGCAGCCATGCATTTGTTAGACTGTTGCGCACGCCGGTCGTTAATCGATCGGTGAGAAGCACGCTTCGGTGCGGATGTCTATAGATGGGTGGCCGTTTGATGCTATATGAGCTGAGCGTCTACATTCAGAGAATAGTTGACAGTCTGTTATAGAGAATAGTTGTATCAAAATGAATAAAAGTCGATAAGCCATGTCGAAAGTTTGCAGACAGCTTGAATAAGATTGACATTAAATTTAATAAGGCTGTATACCTTAGGAGTGAGAGGTGTATTAATTACACTCGTGATTCATTCATTCGTAAATCATGTGTAATAGGGAGCCAGTCTTTTGCTTTACACAGGGCACTATATTGAACTCCTAAGTATTATACTGTTTCAGTAACATGTTTAAGATGACTAAACCAAAACATTGCATTCTAAACCTCACACGAAGTTTTTATTCGCTTACGTTTGCAAATGGTTTCCATATAATTTGTAAGCGTTACGTAACATTATAAGTAATTTTGGGAAATTAAAGCTGTGATGACAGGTAATATTATGAGAAGAACACCTGTCGAAAATAATTATAATATGTATCAGCGTATGTCCGCGGCTTCGCGTCTCTTTCCTCGGGTTAAAAAAGTAACTTATGTTTTAAACTGTAAGCCGATTATCAACTTCATAATATTTTCTGTAAAAGGCTAACAAATATCTTACATGTTCAGAAACTTAGCATTATTAAATACTAGCTGACCCGCGCAACTTCGCTTGCGTCACAGAAGAGAGAATGGGTCAACATTTTTCACGTTTTTGTAACATTTTTTATTGCTACTCTGCTCCTATTGTTTGTAGCGTGATGTTATGTAGCCTATAACCTTCCTCGATAAATGGGCTACCTACCACTGAAAGAATTTTTCAAATCGGACCAGTAATTCCTGAGATTAGCGCGTTCAAACAAACAAACAAACTCTTCAGCTTTATAATATTAGTATAGATAATATTAGTATAGATTTATCGATACTTTCAGAAATAATCTTAGCAGCTATTTATACTCTAAGCCTACTAAGAACGTTACAAGTTTCCCAGTGCAAGGGCAAAGGCCAACCGCTTTTACTTGTTCACTGATTCCTTGCACAGAAGTCGAGCCGCGCTGAAGGACGCTCCTAGTCTAAACAACATTCCGTCTATACTACGAGATGAACGAGGCAAGGTCGAGCCTTTCTCAAAACTTTCTATCCCCGTGGGTAGAGGCAAAACCTCACTGGGTCAGCGCGCAGGTGCGGCCAATAACCTCGCGATGACTCAGCTATTATACTTCTTGTTCTCGCGATTTAGTTAATTATTTAATTTGCTGTTAATAACTTAAGTAGTTGGAAACACTTATTTTTTTGTATGGTAAGCGATGGTAGCCGCGGTTGGTTAAAGGATGGGTAGCCGCTGTCAGTTTTGAACTTGGTTTGCTTGGTTACCGCTTCACTCTCAGGTCCAGTGCCCGCGTTATTTATATTATAACCATTAATTTTAATAAAATCATTGCACAAAATACAATTTTAAACATATTTATTTCAAAAGATACAAAACTATAAATATGTTATAAATACCGATGTAAGTATTAATTTCACAAACGACTCTACTAAATAACTAGCCGATAAGCGCAATGCAAATAAAACTGTTCCACACGAGGGAGAAATTAATGAAATAATATAAATCACCTGAAACGCCGTGTCTACGAGAACAATTATTCAGAACTGATTTAAAATGCCCATATCTTCGAAACTATTCAACCGATTTTCACCAATCAAGTCTCTATCTACTCGTTATAATATAGTCTTTTAGACTATATACATTCCTATATTAATTATTGTGTAGTTTTTAGTATAACGCTCGAAATATCCGACCGAGTTTTACCATATCATCGCTACATATTGTAACAGGGTACGAATGGCTGAATGAACACACCAAAGTCACCGCCCGACGGACAATATTCGGCTGCGTTATTAAAAAGCTTGTATCTCTGGATATATCCAACCGATTTTCACCAATCGAGTTTCTATCTACTCGTCTTTTAATAAACTTTTTAACTATATAAATACCAATATTAATTATTGTGTAGTTTTTAGCCTAACGCTCGCAATAACAGACGAAGTTTTACCACGTCTACGGGTACATGTTGCTTGTAGGGAGCAAAATACATCAACAGAGCGACGCGATGCCGCGCCGGCAACGAATGATTACTGCGTTAATAAAATGCTTGTATCTTTGGATTTATCCAACCGATTCTCACCAATCAAGTTTCTATTTATTCGTCGCATAATATACTTTTAACCTTTATAAAGTATATTATTTTATACTTTGTAGTTTTAAGTATGACGCTTGAAATAACAAACACTAATCTCCAGTCTACGACACCCACGGCGTCGCCGCTGACGTTGCCTTTATAGGTTCCATATAATAAATATTATTCGAAGCTTTTGGTGACTGTTCCCGCCACATCGATGTTTTCCAAAAGTGATCTATTTTCACAATATCGTCTATTTAACGGCCAATATTTTATTAACATCGGTTCATTAGTTTAAGTGTGATCACCATACAGGTGGACCGAGTAACTTTAGATTGTTTTATATTTATATGAAAATAATATTAAGTCGCTGTGCTACTATTCATTTTCATATTATAGGTAATATATAGTAACTCTGGAATTATTAAATAACACAAGTAGGTATATTATGATTTAAAAAAATGGTACTTGAAACAAATTTTGGATAATTTAATTTTACACCACCATGAATAAATAATCAACTAATATAATCTGAGCAAAAAATCCGATTTTGCATTTGTTTTTTTTAAGTTTCACCTTTTCAAACGGGCGAAATTTTACCTATTAATTTCTAATACTAACGCATAGCGTAGCGTTTGTGGGTGTCTACCACCATAGTTAGTTAAAATACTCGTATCTTCGTAACTATCCAACCGATTTACATCAATCAAAATTCTATATACTCGTCACAAAATACATTTTTAAACTATACAAAACATATTATTTTATACTTTATAATTTGTAGTAAAACGCTCGAAATATCAAACAGGACATTACAAAGTCTACGGTACACACAGCGCCGCCGCCCAATATCGATTGCCTAGGCTTTACAGGTTCTATATAAATACTAGGTACGGTGAACTTTTGCAGGCTGCTCTCGACGCGAGGATGTTTTCCAAAAGTTGCTTTTCCATATCATTTATGGATTTGATAATATGTTACCTGTTTCAGATTAACAGTTTACGATTTAAAATAAGAAATAGACTTACAGATATAATTTTGCATTGATAATATTAGAATAGATATGCTAGTATGAATTAGTCTATTTGTGAAATTATCAGATTGTTAAATATTTGTGAAATTAATATATATAGGCTTCTACACTTATTATAAGTGCAATAAATTACGCGTTCAACTTAAACTGTTTTTTGCATCAAACATTTTACTAACTTCTCTAATGTTATTTTCGATATTTATCTATATATGGCCAGTGTGATCTTTACATAACAACATACATAAGCACACTGAACAATATTAGCACATTACACAACGTGTGGTGAGAGATTACGTGCGGGGTGAATGACCGATAGTGTACCAACATGACTTCCTTCCGATAAGCGCTTGTGGTAGACAAAGAACTTTTTAATCATTTTTATGCGTAAAAAAGTGATAAGGATTTGGTTAGGGGGAGATACTTTGTTTCTTACTTGTGTAGGCTTATACTGTGTAGTTTTAAAAAGGCAAAGAAGATAATATTTTTTGTTCCTACTGGTCGTTTTATTAGTAACTAGCCGACCCGCGCAACTTCGCTTGCGTCACATAAGAGAGAATGGGTCAAAATTTTCCCCGTTTTTGTAACATTTCTTACTGCTGCTCTGCTCCTATTGGTCGTAGCGTGATGATATATAGCCTATAACCTTCCTCGATAAATGGGCTATCTAACACTGAAAGAAGTTTTCGAATCGGACCCGTAGTTCCTGAGATTAGCGCGTTCAAACAAACAAACAAACAAACAAACAAACAAACAAACAAACTCTTCAGCTTTATAATATTAGTATAGATAATATTGGAACAAACACTCCCTTGTCTTATAGGAGAAGGTAAAATACTAAAGAATGAGAAATAATATTATTATTTAAAACTAATATTATTTATTTATTATTTAATTTTAGTATTATTTATAAAAATAAATAATATCATTAATTGCTTTCTACATTTGCTTTTAAATACTTCTTTTCTACTTGGTATTGATTTCCCGTGGCATTTTAATACACCGGGCTCGTAAAACAATACACTCGGAATTAATATACCGTAAATAGTTTATGTTATATAATAATTCCAAACACATAACATGCTTATAAATATGTTTTACCTAATGAAGATTGAAACTAGGACCACAACACCACGCCGACAATATATTTCTTAAGATTTTAGTAACGACAAAATGTATTCGATTTTTCTATGCGACTAGTTGACCCGCGCGGCTCCTTTCACATGAAAATTGATGTATATTTTTAATCCTTTCTTTGCATTTTCCTTTCACAAAATCTTCCGAGTGTGGAGTTCCGATAGGCAGTCGCTCTATGTAAAATAGCTGGATACCAACAGCTGCACCCCGTGGGACTGGAAGCCGACTCCAACATAGTTAAAAGAAAGGCTAGGCTAAAGATGATGATAGTTAGAATTTAGAAGAACTCGTTCTCGAGAATTGCGCGTAGCAACACTTAGCGATTCATTTTTATGCGATAGATTTGTGACCCACATTTTACTTATTTAAAACTAACATATTAGAAATCTACAAATTGATTCGCAAATAAAACATATTAAATATACGATCGCGAAACCGTTTATTAGATGCAAATATTTAATAGAAAATGTTTAGTATCTACTTTCTAAGGCCTGCTTTATATTTTGCAAGAATTTTTATATAAATCTTAATAATATAATATTAACTGTGCTTTGTTTTACCTCTCTCGTTATTAAGAAGGATTCACACATGATTTTCGTGACAAAGAAAGCCAGAACAAAAGTATAATATTTGACTAATTATGTAAAGACAACTCACTATAACTGCAAGAAAAAGTAACGATCACAATGACTTTGCAAACATACAAATTTTTTGCAGATTTAAAGCACCTGCGAGAAATGTAAGGTTTGAATTAGTTCCTCCAAGTACGGAACCGACGACCATCATGTAAGTACCATGTTGTGTTACAAATGAATTATGAGATATTGATCACCAATGCAGTGCATCAACTAAACTACTACCGCTACATGTTATGTACATATGTATATACTTATATAATAAATAGGAAAGTCTATCTATCTGTTACATACCTCTGAGCCGAGTTGAATTTTTACTATTAGCCCATTGAAATGTTATATGAGTTTAAGCTTTCTTAGAGGACGCAATTTTATTTTTGGAACATGTGGGGGGAGTCCATAGAAGCTTAATTTGAAGTTTGTGCGGTCGCCACTCTTGTCCCCCGGCCGCCATCTTAGAAAAGGGGATGGAAACTTCAAGTTAAGCTTCTATGGACCGCCCCCCCAAATGTTCCAAAAATAAAATTGCGTCCTCTAAGAAATGCAATATTCGGCCCTCAAATTGTAACATTTCAATGGACTATATGTACATAATATAATGAGGTATCAAGTTTAGGCATATGATCTTCATTTTACTATTTTTATCGGCTCCCATAGGGGGTGGAACATATCGCGAATAAACAGGGATCAAATTACTATCACACCTGTTACACCCGAAGGTGGACGGCATTAACAATGTTGGTCCCAGGTAATGGCGGCGAGACTGTTTCCATTTACCGAGTACGTTACCAAACTATTCAAAGAACGTGACAAATATTCCAATAATAAATAAATATAGCCCATTAATGTCCCACTGCTTGGCAAGGGTCTCCTCCCGCAGAGCAGGGGATTAGGCCTTGAATCCACCCGGCTGGCCAAGTGCGGGTTGGGGACTTTGCATACCCTCACTATAAGTATATGTCAATAATATTCCAATAGCACTTTGCCCTGGGAATAAAACCTGAGACCTCGTGATAACACACTGGCCATAGAAACAATATTTACAACGTTATTAATTTCGCAGTCACCACAAAATGGTCATCAACTTATCAATATGACAATATTTACACAAATTGCTGTAAACTAGCTTTTCTCGATTGTCATTAACACGTTGGTCTCCAAGGTTGTGACCCTCCACGACCGGTCCGTGACCCGGTTAACTTGCCAATATATTAATATGCTTTGAGGTTGTTTTAACCGTTTATAGATATCTGCGGTTGCTAACGGAACCGTTGCTGACGGGTGGGTTTTTTTACTAGACGGTCGGACGCCAATGGTTATTATAGGTTGTTGAAAATGATTGAAAATAGTAGTTCAAATATCGTAGCAAGATAATTAAGTATGATATTATAGAATTGTATTCTGAGTTATTTTTTTTTTGTAGTAGTCAAGAGATCGGGAACCCTTATGACTCTGATGTCACTTTTGAGTACCTAGGAAAGATTAATTGTAATGCACGGATTACAGCGATCAGACGAAGTAATTATAAAGAAATGTTTAGTTTTCAAGTTTTTAAACATTCGCCAAGCATTTAGGATATGTTATTCCGCATTTGTCTACTGCACACATGAAAACTGATCTATAATTGGGTATTACATAATATTACTCATAGCATATTCGAACCCTTAAAATTTTATTTGATCTTAAACATAAAATTAGTGTTTTATTTCCTTGAGCTTTGAAAGTAGCGCAACAAATATACCAAGCACTTTACCTCAATAAAAGTCATTTAATTTCACAGTTTTTAAAGAAAAAACCGCATTTAAAATAAGCATAACCCTTTCTAAACGTAGGTAATTCCGACCCGAATGACTCCATTGGGAAAATCTGTTCATACATCGTAGCTTCGTTAGTACTCGATTATGAACTTTATTGTTAAGGTGATAAGAGCGTTGTTGGTCTGAGATGCGTCACCAAGCTTTCACATTTCTCGATGGGATTGCGTCAAGATTATCTTACTCATTGGATGAAAGTTTTCTTAGAAGGTGTATGACTGAGTATGAGTTGTGGTGTTTACTCCTGTTTTATAACCGCTGTTGATATTATTAATATAATGTTTTTCCTTTAAATCGTTGTATAAGTCTCTAATATATTAGTACTGACTATTAGTAGGTGAATATCAAGTTTAAAGCAATGATATTGGTTGTTACACGATTTGATAATGCCCTACGTGTGTACCTATAGGTATATTTAGAATTGCACAGTTCATGCTCGTAACTCGTCCTTCTTCCCTCGTTCCTCTTTGTATCGATTTTAAAATCTATCACACGCGTTATAGCCATTACTCCTGTTTTATAGCTACGAAAAATATTAGAAATATGAACTAGAAATGATGCTGGTTTATGGTTGCAATTCTCCTTCGGGAATGTTAGGTGGCTTATTCCTTGAGTCCACTACACCAGGTAAAGTATTATACAGCAACTATCTAGTCACATAAAAATGTAATTATAGTAAGTCAATGAAAACATGTCTTCAATTCTTCATATTACGTAGGTTGTAGACATACATTTATTCAGGCCTATCAATGTTAAAGGGTAATAACGATGTAAGTACTTTTTCTTTCGCGATTAGTACACATAATATTCAAATCTACCCGCTGACTCCTCAGGCACGGCAGACAGCCCGTGTCGGGTAAACAAACAAGGTATCTTTACCTTAAATTTTCAACCGCGTTAAAGACCCGTTGCATTATTATTTTAAAGGGTAACTTTTCTAACATCGGAATAAAGAACCCACCAACTTAAGAGAAACTACAATTACAAGTAAATTGCAACCAGTTTCTGCTTGATTAATTTTGTTAATTAAAATCAAATATTTAGTGAAAACAGGAAATACAGGCGTTGCTAAATATAATGTAGTTTATATCCGTTTGAACTATGAATCAGTAAAGAGAAAATACTGAGGTTGTGTGCCGTTGTTCTATTTACGTAGTACATCTTGCAAGCTGAAAATGACTCACGAGTCACGCACGACATAAAGTTATTTACACAAGTAATTTCAGTCTAAATACAAATGGGATTTTGAAACTTGGAAATTTGAGGTCTTTGCTCTTAACCCGAGTTATTAGATTTTAGTTTAGAATATACCTATACTTTTAATACAAATTAATATTTTAACTTCGTCGTTGTGGTGTGGTTGTTTAGATTTCCTATGTGGCTGACAAAGCTCCCCATTGGCTAAAGGCCTTGCCAATAAACAAAATTTTTGATAAAATCTTTAAGATCGAGTTTAGTGTATATTTTGTAATACTAATATTCAGTACTAGGGGTAAGCTTCATTCTACCTTGAGTAGTAGCCAAAGTCTTTTAGACTTTCAAAGTCAGTTTCTCGATAAGTAATTTGAAAATATCGGGCTTTTTTACTTTTACAATGATTTTAGCTCTGCAACTGAAGCGTAAATTCATAATAATAATTGACATTTGTTTAAGATTTATATTAACTAAAGTATAACAAGTTAAAGGATATAACATGATTTCAACGGCAATATAAATAAATTTTTCATGTGCTTCTTATCCATGTCTTCCATATTAACATCCACATCAAAGAAATGTTGACTCTCAAACCACTCCCGCTTGGAGAGAGGGGACGTTAAAGATGTTTTATGAATTTAATCCCTCATCGTTAGGGGAATATAATCCTTCAAAAGTGGCGATAAAAGAGGAAAGAATATTTTTTATTTCTTAATAAGCCATTAGTATTACTTATAGAGGATTTTAAATTTTTGAGAAGCCTGATCCCTTCAAAGCTTGTGATTCTTTGAAAGAACGATAATAATTTTGTATCAACTTCAAATGGATTTTGTTACTTAGTTATTATACGTTGTAGTCGGTACCGTAACGAACGGGATGATGATACGGGAACTTTTCATATGCGGGCGTTTATATATTTTTATAGTTTTAATTTTGTTTTTAATGCTTCTAGCTGCACGTATGGAGTATATCCCGTTTAACGTTTACAGATAAGATTGATTGGCGAATAACTTTGTAATTTGGATAGATTTTCATATAGTAATTATTTTTGAAAAGCACTTGATTCTAATGCAACTAAAAGGGTTCGATTCAATAGGGTTAAATCAAAGTCTAACATACTTTTCCTTGAATAGAAATTTAAAGGTTTGTAACAAAAACATCCTCCATCACTCTTATTCGAGCCCTCAAAACAAACGATCACCATTAAATATTTTTATTAACACTCGTCTAACAGTCCGAAGGCCCATTTAAATAAATTCCGAATTCCGTATAATGTTGGTTAGCGGGTGGGGCCGCATTCTTGCACCGTTACGGGTCCAATGCGCAGTTATTTCGCGGGTAATCGGGTCGAGGCGTGCGCGCGCTCCGATGTAGATTGAACCACGCGACACATCCGCGTGTGTGACGGTTCGATGGTACCGGACTGTTACATGTACGGCCGGCGCTAATGTTCGGCAGGTTGTTTAGACGTAGAAAGCTTCTTGAAAAATTGATTCTAGGAATGTTTATGGGTTATGACTAATGGCTGACATATTTTTGAGGTATTTTTATGGTTTTAAGGTTTAAAAATAAGGTTGTAAAAAGGGATTGTTAAGTATAAGATGCCACAACCTGTAGCTCGTTACATAGGGCAATGCGTGTAGATTCCTACTTGAAAAGATATCCTATGTATGACTTATAATTGCTGTGTCACGGGACTATAAAAATCTATTTCAATATCTAGGCTCTAAACTAAAGCTTCATATAGCAAACGGAAATAGAGAAACGCTATAACGCTCTCAAGTAAATCAAATCTTTTAAATGGTCTCCATTCAATTACTAATGGCTATATCCTTTCTTTACATTTCTTTGTGCCGGCGAAAGCTCAAAGTAATTAACATGTCGTTGTGTCATAATTGTGAAGGAAATGTACGAGTAAAAGAATTATAGCGTCGAATGTCGGCTGACTCAGAGTTTTCCCTTTTATTCAAGTAAGTGTTAGGTTGGTTTAAAACGTTTCCTTTATGTTATGTAAGGCTTGGTGATAGTGTACTGGGTGAAGTGGGTATTTATCAAGTATACCGGATTGTAGTCGTAATGTGGGGTTTCCTCGTACGAACTTCTAGGTAGTGTTATATAGAAGTTTGTATTTTCCTTGTTACGTGGGGTTTAAATATAGTGCAACATAGAAATTTGTATTTACCCGGTTACGTGGGGTTTCGAATACAGTATGTAGAAAAATCTGGGGATTTTGACTTCACTTGTGCGTTACTCTTCAGGGAATTTGTTTTGGTGTGATAAAAAATCAAGGGTGTAGTATTTTGGCCAGCTTGTGTTTGTTCATTAAGGAATATATGATGTTGTAATACTGCCGGAAATAGATCTAGGATTAAAGTTTGGTTATTAAAGGAAACTAACTCAGAATATAAAGATGGTAAAGTGCTATGATTCTTTAAATCGCTGTGTTAATTGACTTTAAATAAATACATTTAAACAACGTATACACAGTTATTTGACGGAAAAAAAACCTAAGATATGACCTACATTAATACTATTTTTCATACAACAGTGCTATCATTAAGGTTCATTATATTATTTCCAACTCACGGCAACCATTGCGCCATACATCACACGCGTTAACCGTTAATAAGTAATAACTTTCATTAATTGAGCCTTACTTATGAAGATAATAAGATAATATGTTCTCCACAATGCTGGTAGGTGGCGCGCGTGTCACGTGAGTTACAAAATCTTTACTAATATTATAAAGCTGAAGAGTTTGTTTGTTTGAACGCGCTAATCTCAGGAACTTCTAGTCCGATTTAAAAAAAATCTTTCACTGTTAGATAGCCCATTTATCAAAGAAGGCTATAGGCTATATATCATCACGCTACGGCCAATTGGAGTAGGGTACCAGTAAAAAATGTTACAAAAACGGGGAAAATTATAACCCATTCTCTCTTATGTGACGCAAGCGAAGTTGCGCGGGTCAGCTAGTAATAGATAACAATGTTTAATTAAATGATACTTTCACTCCGTCAGCCAAAAATGTACTTTTACTTGCGGCGCCTACGATGTGAATTGTACTGTTTTTTGTTTATATGAAACTGTTTTAAGTGCATTAATGTACTTCCTGCGATCTACTGAGTTATTTTTCTAAACATATTTTCGTATATGTTGTAAAGGCAAATGCCTGTTCTGAATGTGTCGATATATATTGATAGTAGATTTGTAAACGAAAAGTAATTGTTGTGCAAGTAAGGAAATGTCTTTAGCAGTGACATACTCAAACTGGGTAATTAAAAAAATGTTACCTGTTTAAACACACAATAGCTTATACCCCGGGAAATCTTTTGTCTGAAGTCCAGTTGGGAATAAAGACTGGTGTTTAAGCAAGGAGAAGTGTTTACCTAACAGAGACATGCCCAAATAGATTATTTGAAAAATGGTGTGCCTATGTATGTCATTTTATTATACCTAGTTATATAAGTTTTTGAGTTTTTTATAGCGTCTTAAAGGCGACTGCAATCTTCGATGCGCTCGCGACTAAGACCAATGTAACCGAAAGCTTTGAGGATTTCAATAAAATTTATATATAACAATGATACCATAAAAATTTCGTATTTAAGAACAATTTGCTTTGTACTAAGACGTTTCACATATTTTTAGGAGCCCACTTTAAAAGCAAAGTACACAATTAATACAAATTAAGATAGACAAAGTTCATTGTCCGGTCATAGGGCGTATTTCACGGGCCGATTTTGCCGCAGTTTTCCTATAACTATAGCTATATAATTGATTGGTGCAAGGATGTCGTCCGTATTGCAGGTGGCAGGGCGAGGCTGCTCCCGGGCTGCTGTGTGCGCATGCGCGTGGACCTCGCCCATAATCCTGCTGCACCCAGGACATTCACCTCTATCAAGTACCAAATTGTTATAGACTCTCGTAACCCTTTGTTCGTATGCTAGTAAAAGCCTCTATAAGATGAGATAGATTCTTTGTTTGCTTGTATGATGGTAAAAGGAGAGATGAAGGAACTGTGATAGAGAGCATTTTTTAAAAGAATTCTTGAATATGATTTGTACTTCTCACGTTAAAACGAATAAAGCCATGCATGCCCAAGATGTCTCCAAAACAGTTCTTGAATGCAAAGTCTTCAGCTTGTACTACGCCAGGGTCGTGCGAAAAAGGCATTAATTAACCCTGCTTTATTCAAGGATGTAAAGTTTCCAACCCGTTGCAATAACCCCTTTGCCAAGCTCGATACCTTTATTTACCAGATATCAGCTTCCCTAAATATCGTCGAGCAGATAGCCGGTTGTAGAGACATTAAAATCCCTCAACAGCACTTTTTGAGAAAGAAAGTAACCCAATTGTAATAAAATCAAGGGCGATATACATATTGGAAGGCATAGTGTAATATTGCGTAAGGTATTCACAGGATCCTTGATACGCAACGTCACCTTGGCCAGCCGATGCTATCGGCAATTAACGCGGCGTTTCCTCACCGCTACGTTTTCTAAGGGAAGTTGCCCAAGCTGTGTGCGCATGACATTTGATTGTTCGCTGATAGTCTTCATGCCCCTATTGTTGGGCAGGTGTTAGTTTTAATAGACTTAATTACTTTATTTATAAACTAGCTGACCCGCGCAACTTCGCTTGCGTCACATAAGAGAGTATGGGTCATAATTTTCCCCGTTTTTGTTATATTTTTTACTGGTACTCTGCTTCTTTTGGTCGTAGCGTATGATATATAGCCTATAGCTTTTACTCGCGACTTCGTCCGCCACCTGAATTTTCCCATGGAAATGCGTCATTTCCCGGGGTAACAAGTAGCCTATGTCCTTTCTCGGGTATCAAAATATCTCCATACCAAATTTCATGCAAATTGGTTCAGTAGTTTAGTCGTGATTGACTGAATGAATAACAGACAAACTGACAGACAGAGTTACTTTCGCATTTATAATATTAGTATGGATAGTTGGTTATGATAGCAATTTTTTGAACCTTGGGTATTACAAAGTAACATAAGTACATACATAAAATCACACCTTCTTCTCATAGGTAGAGACTTAAGAGCGCCACTTGGTACGATCCTTACAAACTTCCTTTGTTTCATTCTCATCCATACATCTTGTCATACAGGACCGCCGGTTACGAGTACTACGCACCTGACCTTTTTGCAAAATATTACCGATATGGTTTGTGTATGTCGTTTTAGGGCATTAAACAAAAATTATCTCATATTTTTTAGACATAGATCTACGCAAATAGTGTATGATTTAATATCCAAACATGTCAAGAAGTTTATTTTATTCATATACAAAGTAGATAGAACTCGAGTTTGTTCCCATTTACTAGAAAATTTTCAATCTACAGCTCGTTACTGAAAATATACAGCAGGATATTGAAAAATTTACAGCGTTACCGCTCAGTCTGTGGAGGAAGCCTTCAAATGCAATAACGAAACACTTTTATAAAAATGTATTTCTTAACTTTACAGTTTGCTGATAAAATATTGATTACTCGCGAGCGAGGCTTTATTTATGTCCTATTGCAGCAGCCTGGTCTCATGGAGATCTTTATGAAAATTCAACATAACTACTCTACGTTCGTAAACTTTTTACAAGTAATTAAAATAGCAATATTTTTGACAATTTTTTGAAAAGTTGGCTGCTCGTGAGAAGAATCTACATTCAAAGTATGTTAGATTCAACTATTTCGAGTAGAGGAGTAAAGGCTTAGCTTAGACTAGCCTAGATCTTCACATTTATAATATTCCTTAAAAGAAATTCTATTGAAATAGAATAATGTATGTGATGCCTATGTAAATAAGATGATATTTAAAAAAATCTAATGTTTTCTGATTTCAGCTATAATATTTCTTGTTATCCGGAGTTTGGTAACGTGCCCGGTAAATAGCAATAGGCTCGCGCCTGGGACTTACATTGTGAATTGCAAATCGCGGGCGTATTTAATTCACCTCTACCTTTATTTTCGAGTATATAAGATATTATATGTACTACATATTATGTAGGTATGTATATAAATGTAAGTCATCTTGTCGGAGTCCGTGTGATCTGAATCAGGTGCAGACGATGACTGAACATGATTACGTCTGATGTACATACGTCTCATGATCACATGATCGTGCTATCTGATTCGTATGCCAATTACTAGCACGTGAGGTTATGCTATTTGGAAGAAATGAGCTCTAGAGTATGGCGAAATAATATAAGTAGAATTTTATAGTCTATGGAGGGATGTTCACGCTTGAAAATATTTGGATTCAAGGAGTTTTATGTTTAAAAATATGTAGTTGGTGGTCTTTTTTATGGTATCTGCCTACCCCTATGGGTAAGAGGCGTGATTTAATTATTTTTGTGTTACGGTCATAATCCAGATCGGTCTGATTTTAAACAAGAATTGTATAAAAGGTGCTCTATTTTATGGATGATTCAGATGGGATGAAGTCCATTGTTTCTACTTAGTTGGATCTTCAGTGGCACTTTTAATGTTTCTCTTAAACAAGCCCGCACTTTATTTCTTTAGAGACTATGAAACGAATAGGAAATTGACTTGATCATAGAAACACATATTTGTTTCAAGCGGGATTCAAGCCCTCTAGTATTTACTAGTTAACGGCTTTAACAAATATCTGCTTGGAGACTTGGCATTTTACAAACCCTGATAGAGTCAGGTGCATAGTAATCGTAACCGGGGGATCCTGTATAACAATATGTATGGATGTAAATGAAACAAAGGAAATTTGTAAGGATCGTACTAAGGGGCGTTCTCTGGTCTGGTGAAGAAGGCATGATTTAATGTATGTATGATGGCATAGTCTTTGTCAAAGCTACGGTAGCTTCACCTATCTTTACGACCAACAGTCTTTCACACTTAAATATACCGCCTGAAGTAATAAACCCAATGACCTTTGTCGTGATATTCACGAAATAAGTGATAAACCACCACTTTCACTGGTTCTAGTAGCTCATGTAAACCGCATCACGTAGTTGGGTGAGTAGACAAGTTGCTGTTGTGTCTCACACTATGTTAGGATTTGTTAACCTTTTTATAGGGTAATGGCTGATCGATGACTAATTTTTTGAGTATGATTTGTTTTTTATTACTTCTGTGGTTTGGGCGATCGGTATACTGTTGAATACGTGGTCCCGGGATCTTTATTTGTCGGGATCGTGCTTTTAGATTTTTCTTATTTGTGTAAGAATATTCTGAATATTAGTAGCCAAGAGTTTGCTAACGTGCTCGGTTTATGGCAATAAGTTTGCCCCCTGTCACATGGGACTTATTTATAAAACGGCAAATCGATAATAGGTGTATTTTACAAGCCTCTGCCTACGCTTTCGGATATAATAGACGTGTGTTATAAATAAATAAAAAATGTGTTTTCAGTCTTGCTTTCCGCAAGATAGATATTACTCAGGAAGTATTCTCGGGCATGTTTTAAACAATAAATTGTTATGAATCAATTATTTTTATTTTATATAAATAAATGGTAAATAAATAAATATTTGTATTTTATTGTGATAAGTGTGTAGAAAAAATAAAACTGTGAAGGATGACAATAATGAATAGGATGTTTGTTAAACAATTTGTTTTGTAAGTTACCTTATGGTCAGAAAAAATATTGTTCTGACATTTTCTAAATATAATTTTTAATGTATAATTAAAATTCCTAAGTTTTTTGCATGTGGATGAAGTATAAGTAGTTTGAAGGGTTTTGGACAATTGGTCCTTGGTCTTTACCTACTCATGGGAATAAAACGTCATTTTATGAATGTTTAAATTAGTCATTAAATTCTTATACCGAGCAACAGAATCATTTAAATTTAAACAACTAATTTGAAATCTAGAAAAATAATTTATACCCTAAAAATTATATTCACACGGGCGTGGCTGTTACATGCCGAACATGGGCGGCAAGCATTTTGCGTCAATGCAGATATCAGAGTGCATTGACCCTACAGTTCCGGCTGTAAACCAATCTAGCATCCCATCCCCCGTGATATATCGATCCCTTGGGACCACACCTTGGAAATGATGCATGCAAATTTGATGCATATGTCCTGCACTTTTGGCCGCCAATGGCTTGCTGGTAGAGCTATAAATCTGTTTCATGTTTTATATGGTGACGCAGTGATTGTGCAAGAGAGAGGTGCAGCTTCGGTTATCCTGCTGCAGTGGCTCCGGTCTACGTGTGCCCTTTATAGCTAGGTATGGTGAGGTAGAGCGTTACCATGGTGATGTGGTATTAACCCGTACCTGGGCTTTTTAATTGGCGATCGATATGTCTAGCCGATGAGGCACAAAGGGACTATGATTTCAATTATCTCTTTTGATGGAGTCTGTCTGGGATAACATAACTATAACACACCATAGCTGGGGTGGCCATATAGTTTCAATTCGCAATGCAATGCTGGTTAGGATTATAAAAAAAATGAGAACAAAAGCTAGTTTTGCGTCTTAAGAATAAGTCGGATAACCTTTTCGATGGTTAAAGTGATAGCATATGTATGAAAAAATCTGTCAATATTCCTCTTGATAATCTAACCGATACTTATTCGAAGATCGTTAATCTGCCTATGAGCCCTGGTTTTTGAATTCACAGATTGACTTTTCAATATTTAATGCGATAGCAAAGTATTAAACATAAATGTTGAAGAAATAGTAAATTATAAAATTACCCGATTAATCAAAAGATAATGAAACCGACGATAACAGCTATATTTTATTCGGTCGGAAAATTTAGTACAGTGCCTTGCAATGCATGATTAAGGCCCAGCGCAGACAGACCGGAATAATCCTCGCGCGGTCTCGAGCATTTTCTTTACGGCTCGCGGATGCTCGAGCATGCTCGCGACTGCTCGAGCCTGCGCGAGGAAAACTTTCTAGGTTACCATTCTTCATTAAACAGGC
Organism: Anticarsia gemmatalis; assembly: GCF_050436995.1. Taxonomy (NCBI): domain Eukaryota; kingdom Metazoa; phylum Arthropoda; class Insecta; order Lepidoptera; family Erebidae; genus Anticarsia; species Anticarsia gemmatalis. The sequence goes on along the minus strand of NC_134776.1, from coordinate 18,711,390 downwards.
CAGTTTTCGTGAAAATTCGTCAACGATGGTAGACTGGGCCATGATTATAATTGCTCTTTTGACTGAAGAAGAATAAAAATGACGTTCTCTCTCTTTAACCTCAGTAACAACATTGGATTTTTTCGTACAATGCTCGCGCGTCCTCGAGTATGCGCGGGGATACCCGCGCATCCTCGAGGACGCGCGAGCATTTTTTGTCAGGTTCAAGCAATTATGCACTTTATTTCAATTACTTTAAAGTTGATTTTCAAGTGCGTTAAAAAAATCCTCTCCGCTGCGCTCCTCTTGGTCTGCGCTGACCCTTATCTAGATTATTGTTACACGTTTTGTGTATCCCCAAAATAAAGCAGCTGTATCAATCAAACCACCGTCAGATGCTCAGATTTTTTATGAGTTGATGATTTATTTATTTCTTTAAAAAATATTTCATTATTTTGTACCTCTCTAGCCGAGTAACCTAGCCCAACTAGCACACAAGCGCTATAACAAGCTGCACAATGGCCGGTTAAAGGATTTTCATAACGCCTTAGGCTCCTTAGTAAGAAGTATAGTGGTTCTATAAGCGGCTACAGATCTCTTGTAGCGTCAAATAGGCCCATACTGTCCAGCTTATAGCTCGACATTGGATCTACAGTGGTCGTAAATAGTAATTATAATAATACGTAGTATAGTAGTAATACAGGAGCGCTAAAATAAGATGAAGGTGATATAATCGCGCTACAAGAGCTTTTTCGCAGCTTCGTGGCGCTTACCAGCTTCGAAAAAGCTCTTGCAGCGCGATTATACCACCTTTACCTTATTTTAGCGCTACTGTGTAACGGTTATAAATGCTAACGCTCTAAATTAGTAATATGGTCGGTTTATTATGGTGTAAACTAAATATATTTTTTTAAAATGAATCATCAGTGACAAATGAGGAGACATTTTATTTTTACGGATTGGATTATTAAAATAACAAGTAGTCTATCGCTTTTATTTCTTTGTGTACGTGATATGAAAGTGCGAGTGCCAGTTTGCTGTCAATATATATGTATATTATCGTCAATATTTTCATGCGCCCTCAAAATATTCAGTTTTAAATGCAAAAATTATATAGATATGTGGATTTGGAAATTGTATTTTGAACATAAATAAGACTTTGAGGGTTACAGATAATTTAATTAGGGTTATAGGTGAATAAAAAATGATTTTAATTATGTTAACGTTACCAGGCTATAGATTTATATGATCTTCAAAAGATCGTAATAACCTCAAAAATATGTTTACCAAATGCTATAATGGCGTCTCGATCAAGCAGCTCTCAGAGTTGGTTACATCTGCTCTAGCGCCTTAAGCTGTACAAAGGCTCTAGTGTTTGCTGTTGTAGACCTCAAGGTTTTGCAGTTGTGGCATAGGAGTGCTTCAATATAACTGTTTTGGTCGCACACCAGCATTTTACTCGTACTTTTAGGGGTCAGTCGTTGAATATTAAAATAGTTTGAAAATCTTTTTTTTTTTATTTATTTTATTTATTTTATTTATTTTATTTATTTTATTTATTTTATTTATTTTATTTATTTTATTTATTTTATTTATTTTATTTATTTTATTTATTTTATTTATTTTATTTATTTTATTTATTTTATTTATTTTATTTATTTTATTTATTTTATTTATTTTATTTATTTTATTTATTTTATTTATTTTATTTATTTTATTTATTTTATTTATTTTATTTATTTTATTTATTTTATTTATTTTATTTATTTTATTTATTTTATTTATTTTATTTATTTTATTTATTTTATTTATTTTATTTATTTTATTTATTTTATTTATTTTATTTATTTTATTTATTTTATTTATTTTATTTATTTTATTTATTTTATTTATTTTATTTATTTTATTTATTTTATTTATTTTATTTATTTTATTTATTTTATTTATTATTTATTTTTCTTTAAAAACAGTTGACAGACTGAACCACCACTGCACCTATGTAAATATATTATGATAATAATTTTAAGCTTTAGTATAAAGGTATATTACTCGGTTATAGCGCTTTAGGTGCTTAACATAATTCTGTAATCCCCATGGCTGTAAAAATGTTTCGAATGATACCTTATACATCTATTTGCCGTACAGAAGCCATATAAATATCTGATATAACGCTCAAGGCGCTATTAAAGACCTACGCAACTCTTTTATAGATGAGTAATACACTAGCCCTAAAAAAATCTGTTATAGAACCTAAGGCATTACAAAAAGCTTATTTACGCTCTTGAGCGCTATAAGCGCAACGCATAACTCCGTTTAAACTCCTTTATCTCCTAAAGTCCCCTTATACAGTTAACGGTGTTATAGAAGATTCCATTAACTCAGTTATACTTCCCTAGGCTGTCTAGCGATGCAATTACATGCTCATATATCACTATAAGTCATTAGTTTCCTACTAAACGGCTACTGTCCCGCCTAGCTGTTAAAGGGTTTTTTAAATAGCTAGTATACAACTTATAGAGAATTGTACAGCATTTGAACGACTCTTATGCAACTATCAGGCTGTATAACGACTGTATAAGCAGCTTGTGTGCTAGTTGGGAGAGACCTTGCATAAAAGGCTCTCAACAAAATTATTGAACATCATAGTCTATCTTACTATCAAACACGAAATTCATAATTACTATTGACGAATTATTAAAAACTTTACGTTACGCCTAACCAAACAAACAATAAAATGACAATCGGACATCATCCTCACATATTACGAAATGCAACATTACGAGAGATAGGAAACGTAGACACGCAACAGAGGCTGCGTTTTTTTTGTCGCACTCTAGTGCGGTATCCGGCAAAAAACGCATTCTTCGACGCACTGGCCTTATATAAATTGATCCTTTGAAATGATGCGACAGTTTTTGTTTGATTTCGCTCTACCTTTGTAATAATGATAACCTGAGATTTTTTGTAAAATTCCAATGACAAGCTCAAATACTTTAGTACCTATCCTCATTGTGAATAACGCGCTTTAAATGTGATATCGAATCATACCTATAGGTAAGTCGTCTTTACTGTTATTTTGAAGTTAGTTAAAAAGACTCCAATAATTCAACAGTTTCGTAATGTCTTTAAATTCCAAATGTAAAACATTCAACACTATGCAAGTAATCGATATTTAATGCAGAAAGATATTTATTTAAAAATACTATTTTATTGATATAGCCGCGCTATAAAACTGCATCGTCCGGACGTGCATCTATTTCGCCGCAGCCAACGCCCCAATCGATCACGGCACAGATGTAATATGTGACTAAATATTTTTGTAATTTTTTCTAGACATTTTGTAATAGTCAAATTCAGTCTGTCAGTCAAAAACCAACATTTTTGTTAATTCTCCACAGTAAAGTTTCCTTTTTCTTACCGAAACCAAAGATATTTCCAAAGAAGTATTAACAAAGTGTAGTTTTTCTGACCCAGGATCCGAACTTGTTACTTATTACATTGTAAATACTGTCACGCGACGTGCACAGCAGGTCAGCGGCGGCCGGAAGCGAGGGGTTTCGTGCACATCCGGTTAGGGATGCACTTAAAATGGGGAAGACGACAGTTATGTCACACTGTCACCTGTTTAGTTTAACAGCCAATATTTTGTAATAAAATATTGTTGAAAGACTTTCTGGTAATTTCGGTACATTTAATGCTACTATGACTATACCGGCTCTACATTGTTAAAATCAAAGAATCAACAAAAATATTTTTTTACTTCTAGACAGTTGGTCTAGGTGAGGGAAAGAGGAAGGCTGCCAACCATATGGGATACATAAAGTAGGCTTGCGATAAGGTAAAGTGCCCAATGCTCCTGGCTAGAGGAAAGTTACGCCTCTGCATCAAGAGTGAAGAACGCAGGTCGCTGCAATCACAACAAACGTACGCCTTACGTAAAAGAACAAATACGGTAGCAATCGCGACATTATTCATCTATCAAACTCCTGAACAATCACTAAACAATCATAGAAATCTTAATCAAGCAACCGATATTAAAAACCCAACGAAGCGTACCACAAAAAACTAAGATCTTTTCATGTTACTAATTATAAAGAGATGTAACACAGTACAAATTATCTCCTCGCATCTTACGCCGATCTTGAGGCGGCAACGTTCACTGTTCATTGAACACTTAACTAACTCAGGTAACGCACCGCTGGCCACGCACTTGCGGGACCAACTAATGCTATTCTAATATATGAGACTTCTTATTTACAAAAGGTTGGAAAAACAAGAGAAATAGGTTACACTTGCATATGCTGATGTATGAAGGCATGCATGAATGTATGCTCTAACTTGGTAGAGAGCCTTGTTTGCAAGGTTCGCGGTTAGCGGTGATATACGAAATTCAGAAAATTATTGACCCGTTGGCTGACGAAGCTAATGTTTGATGCAACTCCTATATTTTTGCATACAAACAATGATTAGTTAGAATATAGATAAATTGTGCATTATAAGAGTAGATATTCTTAAGTTTGTAGAACTGCAAGTAATTTTATATTTATAAATACCCTGGTACAATTAGATTATTGAAATAGTCAATTGACTGCTGAATGCTTGTATGTATTATGTCATTATAATACATATTAGAGAACTAAAACTTTTAAGATGTTATAGATTCAGAAAAATAATACAATTATTGAAATAAATGAAATATAGAGCCAAGATTGGTCTTTTGTGTTTGATATGGGAGGCAATTTTTGGATGCAATAGTGCACACGCATTTTAAAATTGAATGGCGCATGCGACCCAAGTAAACGTTTTATATTTTAAGCTGGAGACCTCATAGTGACTTAAACTCCCAAATCAATGCTATCAAGGGCCTACCGGTTCAGTAGCTGTGGTCAACTGAAATTGTCAACAAAATCCAAACTGTATCTCTAACCACTAGAAACCGGAGTAGATTACCTCTTAAATAAGTGACAGTTATTTATGATGTAAGTTGAGAAAAATAGGTACAGAACAGGAAAACCGGAGAGTAAAACAGCAGAAAATTTTGTAAAACCACACCCTTAAAGGATTTGAGGTCAGCTTTTGACTATGGCATGTAGTTATATATCGTAATATTTGAGATCTATGCCCTGCAATGTAAAAGAAAATTACCTAAAATTTATCTTTCACAGATAATTTTGTTAAATATCGTGACACCTACAGAAATCGCGATACAAGAATTATCACTCAACAATGTTAGTCATTTAAAGAGAGAGATGCGAATAAATATTTGACCTACATTGCACGAAACGAAAGATCGAAAGAAAGCTAAACAGCGCATCGATGAAATGGCTGATACATAGCACTTCCGTACTCTTACACACCTACATTTGAGCCCTTTAGGACTTCAACAGACTGTAGAAGAAGGACTCTACATTAATTTGAGAGTCGATCTCACAAAGATACGAGGAAGAGAAATGTATGCTCTCTACATTCCGTGACTCTCCTCCGATTCAAGATTTATTTAGTCATGCAAGATCTGTGAGAGTGTAATAGTAACACACATTACAGTAACAGTAAGTAAATACGATACGAAAACCCGAGCCTACGAGTACCGTAATCTCAAGGTTCATATCCCATGAAGTTTGTAACCGCAGCCCGTCACCTGTGACTGGGTCTCATCGCGACCCCAATAACCAGAGGAAATTACCCCACATACACAACCGACCGAGCGGCAAATCATTGAAAACTTAACAAAAACAATAGGATTCATACCAAAAAGAAATCTTAGAAGAAAGTACCCTACTTTTGTAGCGATAAGATAAGAAAAAAAATTGGCACCGACCTTGAACGAAGGTGAGGATAACACAAATATATAAAACATCCATTTTCAATTTTTCACACTGTACTTGTAGAGAACACTCGCGGCGTATGTGTGGGGCGCACGGTCATGGCGCGAGGAGCATGCGCAGCGGTCAGGCGGCGACTGAACGAGCGCCGCGCGGCAGGTGCGCACGCGCAGGTACTTTCTTCCCCCCCTCGCCCCCTCTCCCCGGAGCTTTCGCGCGCTGAATAACCAATTTCTGTCGCTACTCGCTCCCGGGTAGCCCGTACGTGTTTTGAAACGTAAAACTATTGGGTCAGTAGGTACGACTTTGTATTCTAATTACGGATTATGTTCGATTAAATGGCGTTCGTTACGGTTTTATTGATTTTTTTATTCTATTACGTAGATAGAATTTGTAATGTTTTGTGAAATAAGAGCATGTTTGTCTTTCGTGCTCTCGTTTGGCAACCAATTTGTTAGTTTGCAGACAAAATATGCAGAGAAAATATCAATACGATAACTCTAAATTTTACCAACGTAACATTTTTTATGTTACTTAGAGCTATAAAATGTTTTTTAGCGAATGACCATGAATAAAAACCGAGCGCACACGCATGAAGCGCGTTGATGTCTTTTGTACTATCATAGTCAATAAATTTTACATAAGTATGTTTTCACTGCGCGTACAAATATTAGATAATGTGATTAGTGCTGGTACATTGTGTACGTTTATGTCCGTTTATTAACGTAGGAGTTTCGATGATTGTGTTAATGATCATAATTATTATGCTGCAATCATTAGTCGAAAGGAAAATTGTTTTTGGGATTATTTCATTTGCACTTCTACTTTCTTTGAGATTTTTAGGCAATACTACATAACATATAAACATAACATCAACCCTGTTATACCAGAAGGCGTAGGCAGAAATGTATGAAATGCACTGACGTTTTGTAATCTCACACATTCATGTAATAGGTGGCCAACCTTTTGCAATTTATCAGGCAGACTCTACGCTATTATGGTAAAATATTTAAATATGAATTAGAACTGACTCAAAGGTACTGTGCACTGTCTAAATGTCGAATCCGAGACCCCGTGATCGTCAGTCGGATACACTACGTACCACAAATTTTATTTATACGGAATGTATTTCAGTAATTAAACTAAAGCTTTACACTAAAAGGCTACTACCTTATTTCAGGCTGACTGAACTGTTCACACAATATAACACTATCGCCACTCGGTTCGTTCCGGTTTGCTGCAAAAACTGGTCGTAAATTATGGACGAAAGTGAATTATTATGATATACGCCTTCAGCACTGAAACATTTACAAAAAGTATACCGGTGTGTAATACACACCTTGTAGTATCCGATCTGTTCTTCAGGCTACTTTTTGTTTACCTGTTACTATCACACTGCTGGGCAAAGGTTTCTTCCCGGACGAGGCAAGGGTTAGGCTTTGAGTCCTCCACGCTGGGTACGGGTTGGTGACTTTGCATGCCCTCAAGGATGTGTTAAAATTTTTAGGCATGTGAAGTTTCATCTTGATATTTTCCTTCATTGTTAGAGCAAGTGATAATTATTTCTAATAAACACGTAACTTCGCGATTGGCATAGGTATAAAAAAACAGCATTTAGAAGACTAATGACCCATAGACCTATGCGGCTCACGGGGATATTTTTGATACCGTTTCTATATTTTGGAAATACACAGAATTCTCAAGTATATTCTCAAAAACCGCGCGTCCTAGGCATTCCACTCAGTTGTTGAAGTATAGAAACTGACTGTCACAAAATATGCCCAATAAAACCTAGCAATATACAAAAGCCTTTTCATTCAATCATCGCACCAATGTAAACCTGCGAAGAAAGAAGATAAATAGCTGCCAAAAACTGTAACAAAACAGCTATCTTTACAATATTAAAATTATTTCGTCGCCGATCACTCTAACATCCATAACGGACGCTCGAGCGACTTCTGATCGTGAATAACAAATCAATTAAATTACATATCCAAAAAAAACTCGTTATTATACTTGTTTCGTAGCTGATTAACCCAAAAACTGTAGCGACGAAATTTCTTCAAAAAAGAAACCAATTTTATAGCAAGATTGTTATTAATTCACTTTCTAAGCACAATTGATTCGATAGAGTTGCGTAAGCAGAGATTGTAGAGCGCTCGTCTCGAACGATCGCCTCCATCAGCCGTGGATTGGCTATCATCACGCTAAAGCCCTTGGGGGTGGATAGCTGGTCTGTGTATATATTTAGAACTGACACTGACAATAACGGGAGTGGATTTGAAAAAATAATTTGTAGCAAATAACATTTTGCTTTTTTTAACCGACTTAAGAAAATAATAAATAAGTTTTCAATACAATATAATAAAAACCCCAAACTTAGACCGTAAATAGTGATCTTATCGGTAATACCCTAAAATTATACAGGTGCGTAAATATAACAAACCACTTGCTAACATATGTAACGATTTATGGTCTCTAAAGTTTTGAAAGGTTTGTAGTTTGTACACATAAAAAATGCTTAGTGGACTACAGGGATAGGTGGGATAGGTGGTCGAAGTTGTAGATCTCCTTGCGTTGGAGAGCACCTAAAGATATCGGTCTTACGCCTGACGTCTAGTCGTGTCGGATATCTGTCCTACCGGACTATGAGAGTAAAGGAATAGAGTGTGAACCTGTGTACTGACCTGACTTACCTGGACACTGTAATCAAAATCCTGCACAGTTTGCTAGTTTCTATCAAGTTGTCCGCCGCGCCGTAGGTAAGAGGCCATTATTATTACAGAAAACTCTAATTTTAAAAGTACCCGAAACAAGTACTTTTAAATCACGACTAATTCTTGCAAAAATCTAAATCAAATCATTGACTAAAATACCAGCCACTCACGCGCCTTTATTCCTTGCTCTTAAGGCCTACCGGAGAGGTCATCGTCTAGCGGTGCGAGTCGATTTGTTTGAATAAATTATATTATTAAATTAATAATAAGAAATACATTCGAACAATTCACACGTTCATTTGAATCCCAATTAAGCAATACTTGTAGTATAGTAATCAGATAACTGATAATCGTACTTATGTATTTCTAAATACATAGTCCATACATAGTTGCAATATCATATTTCCAGTCTAATCTAGCCCTTCACTGCATTAGTATTCTAAACACAAATGAGCACTACACTAACTTAAGCCTTATCTTTTATCATCTTTTATGACTAGGAAAAGCCAGATTTCTAGATATCTATTTCTAAAATTTGAATTCCTGCATTTGAAATAAAACTATAGACGTGCATTTTGAATAGATTTTGATATAATAAAAATTTTGGAAAGTGGACTCAATTAAATGTTTCTCGCTTGAACTCATATGAACTCATCATTGCTAAATTTCGTTTTGTTTAAACACTAGCAGCCTGTCTCGGTTCCGCAGTTACACCTGATTAACTTTTACAAATTATACACAAAAATATTCCTTGGGAATCGTTTTATACATTAATAAAAACAGAAATAGGTATTTACAAAGTGGTTTTAGGCGGTATTGAAATATCACGGGAATTGCACTATACCCTACTATATGTAGGGATTAACGCCGTATCTTCGCCGCAACAAGCATAGTATGTAAGTATGTTTATCAGTTATTTGGTTACTACAAACTCTGCTTAGTTTAGTATCAAATGTCGTTCAAATAGTTATTTGATGTTCAAATATATCTAGGTGTTTTTTTAACCCATTCCTGTCCCTCTGCATGGCAAGGGACTCTTCATAAACGAGGCAGGTGCTAGGCCCTGAGTTCACCACGCTGGTCAAGCGCGGGATGTGGAGTTTGCATGCCCTCAATAGATGTATGAAACATATTTTAGGCAAGGTTTCATCGCGATGATTTCCTCACCGTTATAGCAAGTGGTAATTATTTCTAATACACACATAACTTTGAAAAGACATTGGTGTTTTGCCTCGGGTTCGGACCTGCAACCACTTGCGTGGGTGGTGCCAACTTGAATCACTAGGCTATCTCTGCTTGTGATATAAATTTATTTTATTATTATTTATACTGAGGGTCCACAACTCCGCTATCGTTGTATGAACAACGCGTGACATGCACCTTGTTCCTAATAAGGCGATGGAAATCGTGTTGGATACGTCCCAACAAATTCCTTCGAGTAGCGCTGTCACCACAGGCTGTCACACACAGTCATCCTAACGTATGGCAACTGAAAGTATTTGGCTCCTAATTTTATATTATAAACTAGCTTTTGCAAGTGACTTCGTTCGCGTGGTTTGTGGCTTAGTACAGAATTTTCATACAAACTTTCATCCCCTATTTTATGCCCTTAAGAATACAATTAATCAAAATCCCTTCTTAGCGAATGCCTATGTAACAACATAGTCTACCTGCATGCCAAATTTCAGCCCGATCCGTCCAGTGGTTTGGGCTGTGCGTTGATAAATCACTATGTCAATCAGTTACCTTTGAGATATGCATAATTATTAAGACTAGCAGCAGAAAATCTCAAAGAAATACAATAATTTTTACATCGTGCGTTTACAATTACATGTAATTGATAGTTGAAGCAGGACCACGTCTGTCACACTTGTTATGTAATTATTAAATAATAACAAATCTTTAGCTCGTCATTTATATAAGAATCGACTAATTATTGCGGAAGGAGAGATTCAGCATATTATGAATCAAAAATAGGCATTAATTAATAAATATCTAATAAGCGTCTGATATAATCAATGAATGTATTAATATGGTATTAGATTTAGGGGAAATATCAATTTTAAACACTTTTGAATACGGAGTTGACTGTTGCTAGGGGTAACGGGCAAGTTATCGGACTTCCGTTCGGGTTGTATGCCATCTATTGCACTACCGACGAAAAACTGTTTGAAACCGTACAAGAGTATACAATCAAACTATTGTACAGTTAAGTCTAAACTATACCGAAATATACAACTAAAGAATGAAGAAAAAAAGGGAATTTACGAAACAACAACCAAAAAATGCGAACTCTGATTACTTTTGCTTGTATTACAAGCCAATATTTTTCATTCTACTGACCACACAAATACAGTAATTACCATTTACTACATAGTACATAATACTTGTAACGCCCACCGTTAGACAACATAATGTGTCCAATATTCCCGTTACCTCACTCATAGGAATCCCAATCACGGCGGCCATTTTAAAGTGGTAACTCACGTAATGGCTGAACTGCTTCAAAAGTATTTAACTAAAAGTGACTGATATCGTACTTACCTACTAAAAGGTTTTAGAAATGCTCCTTGATGAATGGCTTTTAAACTATCTGTTTCTTGACTGCCTCTGTGGCGAAATTGGTATTGTATATGACTGCGCGCAGAGGACTCGGGTTCGAATCCTGGGTCAGGCAAAAAAAAAATTCCTCCCGTGGTTTATTCACGTATGGATATTCACTTTACCAATAGACGAGGCAATAAACTAAAAAGATTTTAGTGTAAAAGGACTATGGGCGGAATCGTCCCCACCCATCAACAAAAATGAAATGTAGCTCAATTGATATATCTTGGCAAGACGATATTTTTATACTATGGCGACATTGCCCAAATGCATGGGGTTCTCATAGTATCTTACGTTTAAACAAATATCTCGTTAACGTATTATTGACGACTAATTCCAAAATACATGCTCATTTATTTATTAATTAGTGCACAGCGGCGGACGCCGCATGCACATAAAGATAGCTGGGTACAAAATAACCCCCTCCCCCCGCTCTCCAACCCACGATTTTAGATCTGATCAGATTTTAATCTGCCAGCGCATCTGTTAGACAGCATTATAATTGACGAGTAAAAATAATTATTGAAATATGAAATCAATAACATGTATTAACCATAATATATAATGGAAATGATATAAGTATATACATATGAGTGCCTCTGTGGCGCGGTCGGTAGTATATGCGACTGCGGTGCGAGAGGTCTCGGGTTCGAATCCTGGGTCGGGCCAAACAGTCTTTTCTGAGATTTTCTGTTAAGAATTTCCTAGAGATTGCCCGGAGTTAGGAAGTTGAGGTCGAAGACCTCCGTGCCTCGGAGAGCACGTAAAGCCGTCGGTCCTGCGCCTGACCTCTCACTGGTCGTGTCGGTTATCCGTCCCACCAAACTATGAGAGTGATAGAATAGAGAGTGTACCTGTGTATTGTGCACACACTTGGACACTATAAACAAAGTCCGGCACAGATGGCCAGTTTCAATGAAACTGACCGCCGTAGCCGTATATCGGCTAGGAGGACATTATTATACATATGAGTTAGTACTGTAATATAACAATAATGTTAAAATAACTTACAAATGTAAAATAAAAATATACATTAAATAATAATTACAAATTGTTTTTTTTTTTTAAATATATATTCCCACTGATTTATCAAAAACAAAGGATTTTAATTAAATAGGGGGCACTTTATGAACACGTTGGTATCAGTTCCATGTTTGTTGGTAGGTGGGGACGGAGCCCATACATTTTTGCCCATAGTCCTTTAATTAAGTATACGATTTCTGAAGATACACAGAGAGAATAATATCAGTCAGGGCCAGTATTTAACTATACTACTACTTCGAATAGAAATAGTATGATGTATGGCCACATGACACAGTAAGCCGATCCCATTGTCTATAAATGGTTGACAATAGGAAACCTCAAGCCATGGGGGACCTCGCACTATATTTTATGCAAACAACTACCGTCACACATGAACACGTGTTAAAATCTTAACTATTACTTACTTACAGAATAAACTTATTGCAGAACTATGTTCTTTTTTCTATTTCGTTTTTTAATTACATTTTATGGGCCATAGGCTGTGTAACATCACGCTATGAGTTAGATCCGTTTGCTTAGTCTTGGGGAATCATAGTTACGAATTATCAGGGAAAAAATAGATTGCTTTGCAATTACAATAAAAATTTTAAAGCACTATTCTTTTTCTTGTACTCTTCCGTGGAATTGTCCATCAAAAACATTCTGAAAAGGGGTTTTGGTCGATGTTTTTTGTAACCAGCCGTCTGTCTGATGTTAACCCTCAAATCGCTACCGACCATTAAACAATGACAGTATTATCGCAGCGTATTTAATGGCTACCTATCTTATATTAGGCGCTGGAATGCACCGAGCACTTTCCCTTATCCTTATGGGCCTTATGGCTTGGCCTTTCTGGTTCACGGCTACCTTACAGGGATTAGTAATAGGAACGTGTAGTGGTGTCTACCTTTCTAATTACGACGAACAAATGATCATTTGTTTATTTGGTGTGCCTACTTTTGCTTTTTTGGCTATGACGGATTTTAAACTTTATAGGACACAACGGCACAAACTTTGCTAAAATTGTTTTTTGAAGACAACTCCCTTACTTAACTCACTGCTTTTGTGTCTTGGGGAGTTTTACAAACATAGAAATAACGGACGCAAAGTACAACCAGGCCCAGAACAACTATTTGTGGATCGCAAAAATATCTGTTCCTTGTGGGGATCGAACCCACGACCTTTCGACGTACTGGTAGCGGCGTCGTGACCACTTTGACCAACGCGCCACGGAAGCCGTCGTTTAAACTAATACTTAATTTTTCCTCTGTAGAAACGCTTCATGCTCCGTATCCTTATCTAGACTGAACGAACCGTGAGTCGGACGCCAATCATGGTTTGAGTTTTTAACGCGGAGCCGGTCGTATTATCGTAGATGCCTAAATTATTTTGCCGGTGAAGAACTTTAGCGAGGTTCCATACATGGACGCTACATAGCAGGTAAGCAGGCGTGGGCACTATTTACCTGCAATGTAGCGTAACGCGCGGGCACCGGCAGAAGCACGAGAAAAGGATCTCGGCCACGGATAGAAGGATAGGCCCGAGCGACAAAGTTGTGTGCGCATTTTCATGTAGGCATATTACTTTAAGAGAATCTAGCTCTTTGGGCGCTGCAACGAATGCAACAAGACGACATTCATGCACAGGTCAGCTAGTTATATATAATACTAGCTGACCCGCGCAACTTCGCTTGCGTCACATAAGAGAGAATGGGTCAGAATTTTCCATGTTTTTGTAACACTTTTTACTGTTACCTACTCTGCTCCTATTGGTCGTAGCGTGATGATATAAAATATGCTTTTTTTTCATGAAAAGTATTCTCAAAATTATTTATATCTCTTAGTATAACGAAGTCGCGCTAAGGCATATCCGCCATTAAAACAGTTGCCGTGGCAACGGAATTTTGTTGATTCAATGTCATTATAATGTTGATTTTTCGCGACTTCGTTGAATATTCTGAATTTTCCCGGGAAATGCGTCATTTTCCCGGGGTAAAAAGTAGCCTATGTCCTTTCTCGGGTATCAAAATATCTCCATACCAAATTTCATGCAAATTGGTTCAGTAGTTTAGACGTGATTGAGTAGCAGACAGACAGACAGACAGACAGACAGACAGACAGACAGACAGAGTTACTTTCGCATTTATAATATTAGTATGGATGTTTATAATTCAAAAATGATGCCACATTTCAAATTCAAAACACAATTACAAAATGCAAACTAAGAAGGGCACTTAAGAGTTAAAAAAAAGGCTGTATAGATTATCAAAGATTGTAATTCTTACCGAAAAAGTTTAATTTTTCTTTAACTCAGTCAAATACCTACCCAAATTATTAAGAATTATATTAGATTTTTTATTTCAATTTTAATTTTTCTAATCGCAATATGCGGAATTACCGAGATTGGAAGCCCTAATTGGCATTAAAATAGCACATATTGTCATTAAAATAATCTTCGTTCGTTTTACCGTACTTACGTACTATGTACTATCACTATGTAATAAAGCTGGCAACATTATTCGATTTTTTGACATTTGTATCTGCCAAATTACTTTCTTTCTAACTTCTTACTATCTCTGTTCTCGTTAATTTAAGATTCATTCTATCTCTTATCCTTTCTGACTCTGTTTGTATTCTTGGTAATTTTATCAATACTTACAATGACGCTTTCGGAGTTTATTGTTTTGTTAGATATTTTGGAGAGGTTGCTGGTTTTTGTTTTGTTTGATGGTTTATTTAATTACAATATTTTATTTCGTCTATCTTGCTACTTATTTCCTAAAAACAAAATAGTAATCCAAAATAATATACTTCAGTTTTCTATATTGTTTTATTTAAAATAATTATGGTTGATTTATTGTGAAATATTATGGTCCAAACTTTGACTTTGTGTTTATGGAGTACACAAAAATATTATACAAGTTTTTTAGCGTTTAGTTATGATGCAATTTTTTTTCTATTTATTTAATACGGTCTGTATATTGAATACATTAATTCGATAAAATTGAAATTGGCATAAGTACACGGTACTAAAAATTATATCAAGTCTTGCAACACTTGAAATGTCATTGTCAAATTATTTTCATAGTTTGATAACATGGCATGGGTGCCTATGTTTTTATTGTTGTCAAAAAATAGGCGATAAGTCAAATAGATTTTAATCAATACATTAGAATAAGGGATTTTAGGTTTAAGTGCAAATGCAATACAAGTTAAATAATTAAAAGTTATTCAAATGATATCAACTGGAACCATAACTACGTAGCAGGTATTTATTTGAACCCTATATTACATAGGGTCTAGATTTTAAGGCCTAGCCCGGCGCTTAAAGCAATCAATACTATGTACTTGTTAGTAGGAGCGGTCAGTGGCTCCTGCATTCGTGCTCTCTCTGGCTCGAGCGTCGATCTCACGCTCTCACCCTACCTTGCTTCCTTGGCCGGGAGCGCGCAGGGATATCGCGCAGCCGTGCGGTGCCAGTAACCCTCAGATACACCGTGTCCTCCGCCGACAGCGCTCGTGTCGGCCTTACTGAGAGGAATTACCTGATTCTGAGTCTTTTCAGTCCTGTTGTGTACTAATATAGTGCTTATTTCCTTGTGTTGAATTTGATCAGTGTGAGTGAGTGAAAATGATGGATGGTCGGGCAGAACATCTCTTGGAGATGCTGACCCTCCTCGTAGCATCTGAGAGAAAATTACACCGTGGTGATTTCAAATGTTCGGAGGTGGAGACCATGGATTACCTGTTAGGGGATTATGCCATAAGGTATGTTTATCTTTATTTATAATTCATATTTTAAATTGTTTGTATATTCTTAAGTGGTTGGGTTATTTATCATTCAGGTTTTTTTAATAGAGTTTACACAAAGCATTTACCTGTAATTGCTGTAAATCAGTTAGTGTATTATTGGTGAAGTTATAAGTAAACTATTTGCTAGTGATAATATAATGAGGTGGGTGTAGGTTAGACACTTTTGTGCTAAGTGGAGGCGTCATATCTATGTATTGTTGGAATTTAAATTCTGTTCTTTATCTGAATTAATATCCAACTGGGGAGATTAAATTTAATTATTAATTTAATGTAAGAGCAGTTTGACACTGGCTTACTTGATACTGTCTTAAGTCTAGCATTAAAGAGAATTTAATAGCAACTCCTTATTATTTAAACCTGAGAATATAAGCTCAGCCAAACACTACTATGCTAGCTGTTTGTAGCTAGTTGCACTCAGTCACAGGCCAGTAAGAAATCAGCAACCTAAAGCAACATTTAATGGCAACAATCTATCAATCTCTTAAATATAAAGCAGAATAATGGATCATATAATATAGCTATATACTGAGGACTTAAACTCATTGAGTAAAGACAAACATGTTTTCAAATTTACCATTTTGAATAAAAATTTAAATTAAAATAATTGCTATTAATCAAAAATATAAAGTGAAAGTAAAAAAAAATTGACATGTACTATAGTAGCTATGACAATGTACACATATTATATATTTAGTCTTGACTACATCACCTATGTACATGAAGTTAAAATAAAATACTTTTCAACAGGGAAACCATGCACATGTTTATGGATTTCGTACGGGAAATGTCTAAAGAAAGTAGACGCCCAGATATGGTACCTGAAAAAGACGAGGGCCTAGCCCTTCTGTGGAAAACAAAGGGCAATGACCTTTACAATACTCAAAACTATGACGCTGCTTATTCAGCGTACTGTACCAGTTTGAAACTTGCTCGCGAGGATGGGCAAATATTTCCACTGTCACTGGGGAATCGATCTGCTTGTTTGTACAAGCTTAATGGATTTCAAGTAAGCTTAATCGTACAGATCCATACATACTAAGTATAATGAGTCAACTGACATTATAGTAATTTTACAGGAGAGCGATTTGAAATCAAATCAATTTTTATTATTACTCGGTAATTATGAAAAAATTTAACACTTACATTAAAATCATAGTTTATTATGTACGTTTATATAAAAATAATAAATTATCTAAAGTAGTCAGACTCAGTATACTTAGGAGGTAAGTATTGAAAGTATAAAAGTTATATGTATAGTAGTTGAGACAAGTTGACTTGAGAGTAACATGTATGATTCTTCTGTCAGTATGCTATCGAGGATGTGGAGCGCGCCTTCCGTCATGGCTTCCCTGAAAACGCGTCCAAATTTAAGTTATACATTCGCCGCGTTGAATGTTACGTTGGCCTCAAGCGACGAGCGGAGGCAAGACAATGCTTCCTAGAGGCAAGAGCTAATCTCTACCTCATTGACACCAATGCTCCGTACGGCAGTGAGTAATTTGTATTTCCTACTTACTCTAATATCGTCACTGTGCATGTAAAAATCGCCATTTGTTAAAGTTTCTTTTCGTTAATATAAAACGGTCAGAAATTCATTCAATACTCAGATTTTTACACATGCAGCGATGTATTGCAAAGTTTATAGTTACAGTACAATATTAGTTCAGGTTTGCTTTTCTATGTGTTGCTGTGCGATATCAGTAATTTGTATATAATAACTGATTTAGCGTGAATATTTGCGGCTCAGCGACACAAGCTGTGCGCAAAATTATACGTTTGTATGTGATTTTTTCAGAAGCCATGTTGACAAAAATGTCCGAACTGGATGCCGCGACCCAAGCGCTGCTGGATTACTTTTGTGCTATACCCCGGCTCCCCCCCTTAGCGGAACTACATAACGGTCCCAACCCTCAGTTTCAAAACGCATCTGCTTCTATAGAACTCGTGTAAGACACTTTCACAAATACTTAACACGCTTAGACACAAATTCAAATTCATATTGTATGTTTCTAAATATTTTCTTAGTAAATATTCAAAAATGTTTAATTTTGCGTTACTTAATACCCTGTAATTATAAACTAAAAGGATTGTGTAAATAAAATTAGGATGAAATATATTATTACTTATGAGAACCGCACATTGAGTCAGTGAGCGTGTGTTACAGCCGCAAGTTTGAGATGGGTCGGCATGTGGTGGCGAGAGAGCTGCTGAACCGCGGTGACGTAATGTTCATTGAAGAGCCGTACGTCGTAGTGCCAGTTCAGAAGAGCTTCGAGTACATCTGCGACGGCTGTGCCATAGACAAGATCAATCCTATACCGTGAGTTCGTCTTATACTACAATTTGTATTAATATCTAGGTGATAGTAGTAACTTCGCCGGTTTTAAATACATAATGCATGTTAGGTCTCATGTAATAGGAAGGAGTTTATTGCCAAATTTATGTTCGGCACCTTAGCAACGCTACTGCCGAATGCTGGCTGGGCTGATTGATGCCGGACAGAATACTTGTGTAGCAAGCCTTACAGATATCGTAGGTAAAAAAAACATTTATTACCAGTCTAGCAGTGTAACCCCACTAGTTGCAGCCTGTATCGGCGCTATCAATATACAACAATTGCCCGATCGGACTAAAATTATAAATGTTTAATTTGATTGTATATGCATTAACATATTCCAATTGTGACTAATAGTATGTGTTTTCCAGATGCCTGGTGTGTTCGTTCAGCATCTACTGCAGCGTGGAATGCCGCCAACAAGCCTGGGACCATTACCACAAATATGAGTGCAGCGGCGTCCAGATGCACTTCTTTGCACACCTCGGACTCGGCCACTTGGGTTTCAGGTATGTCTTTTATACCCTAACATAACCAACCATGATAAAAATCAAATCATTTATTCATTTAAGTCAAATATTGACACTTATGATAGTTGGTATCATTACTGAATCTACCACTAGCTCGGAAAGTGGGTAGAGCCTTATGAGAAGAGCTAGCAAGAAACTCACGGCCACTCTTTTCAATCGCCAAACGATTTACAAGTGAAACAATAATTGCGTTAAAAAAATAATTTAACAAAGCTTGTACATAGTACCAGCTCTCCTAAACTGGAATCAGATGACCGTGTGTGAGTTGTCCCAAAATATATATTTATTTCTTATTTGTTGCAGGGTGCTCCTGCGCAGTGCCCGGGAGGGCTACCCCGGCTTGTTGGAAAGCGGCCACCGCGTCGAGTCTGCTAAAGACATCTTTGACTACTACAAGCAGTTCGATCCCCTGCAAATCTATGAGCAGGATGATCGCTTCCTACACATGTTTCATTTAATGTCGAACTTAGACAGAATGCCTGATGAGGACTATCTTCAATACGCTATAGTTAGTAAATTTTCTATCTTTATTAAAAGATTTGTTCAGTCTTACCGAAGAATATCGTGTTATAACCCAGGTATGGTTGTGGAGGTCAGATAGGCAGTCGCTCCATGTAAAATACTAGTATTCACATCCGGTGAGACTGGAAGCCGACTCCAACATAGTTGGTAGAAAGGCTAAGCTGATCCTATTTCAAAATTAAATACATTATATTTTAATTACCCTAAATTTAATAAGTGTATTAGAAAGCATAATAATATACATAACTATTTACAAATCATCCGATCATCATACTAAAGTATTTCTTTGTTTCACAGTACGCCGGTCTCTTAACCCAGTATTTGATCGAGCACACGAACTTCATGGAGTTCCTCGACCAGCAGCTCGGGCACCAGCTGCCGACGCACGAGCTGCACGTGTTCTCCGCCGCGCTCATCTTCCGCAGCATCGGACAGATGGTCATGAACGCTCACGCCACATTCTCTCTCGTCGAATATAAACTTGATATGTTCCATTTTGATGGTAAGTATATATTTGACTATATTACCATACGGCGGCGGTTCAGGTGGTCGCCACACCACCACCATTGCGTCGTGGGTTCAATTCCCACACGGAACAATTATTTGTGCGATCAACAAATTGTTGTTTCGGGTCTGGTTGTACTTTGTGTCGTTGTTTGTATGTTTGTAAGACTCCCTGCGGCAAAAGAGTAATTCTTAGTGCGAGAATTGTCTTTTTTTAATATCATAGTCACTTAAGGATTAGCTATCATTAAGTTTTGGACGCTACTAAAGTTATACCATTAATTATAAGACTTTGTCACATAATAATAAACTGTACAATTATGTTATCAGCCGAAGCTGCCCGCGAGCCGAGGGAGACTCGCATCGCAACCGCCGTCTACCCGTCTTGCTCCATGATGAATCACTCGTGTGACCCGAACATCACTTCCATGTGAGTAATTACTGTTATTTAAACATAATTAATAAATATATAATAATATATAATCAGCCTATATTGTCCCACTGCAGGGCAAAGGGCCTCCCTTCCCTCTTTTAGTCTTACTCTGTCTAAATCTATTTCATTATGCTTTTAAATTATTATATGATCAAAAATGATATACTAAAAGGTCTCCTAACTGTCATAGACAGTTCTAACATGCATATATACATACATAAAATTACGTCTAATTCCCATAGGGGTCCTTACAAACTTGTCTCATTCAGATCCACACAGATTATCATACAATAAGTTAATAAAATTGTTGTAGCATTTATATTAATGAAGTAATATTTCATGTTTCAGGTTCATGGGTACCAAGCTGGTGGTGCGCGCGGCTCGAGAGATCATCCCCGGCGAGCCGGTGTTCAACTGCTACGGGCCGCACTACTCCCGCCAGCCCACCTTACTGCGTCGCAAGGAGCTCTTACAACAATACAAGTTCCTGTGCACGTGTGCCGCCTGCCTGGACCGCGCTCGCGGCGACTTCGTGGTAAGTCATACTACACACTTTTTCGACACGGTTTTTTATCCCACTGCTGGGCAACTTCTCCCAAATAAGGGAGTTAGGCCTTGAGTACTTGGCCAAGTACGACAGCCATTGTGTGTTGCCTCGGGTTCGAACCGTCGATCATTTGCGTGAATGCCGACTTATACCACTCGGCTATCACTGCAGTTTCAACACGTAATTTAAATAAAAAGAACCTTTGTTGTCTTTTTTTATTTATTTCTTATTAAAGACTTTACTAATACTTTTTGTTTTGACTAATAAAAAATAAATAGACATTTTGAGACATTAAATGGTGTGTTAGAAGTTATACTATTATACGTGGTCCTAAAATGTGCTAGCGTGCTGTCCTGTGCTGTTTCTATGTCTTATTTGTTTAATAATTTTATTTCAGGATGAAATAGATGATGAAGCCGGTGGCTCGTGACACGTGCATGACTCACGCTTGCTACTACCTACTTTGTATTCCTTTAAATTTTAAGTTTATGTTTTGATCAGTAAATAAAGAATTATTACTTATTATTTGTATGTTTTTATTTTTTTGCGTTTACTTTGAGTTAATTTATATATACACAAACACACATACATTGATGATAGGTATGAAATCAGAAAGTATTGCGAAACTACTATACCACAGCAGTGGCCTTAAAGTCTCTATCTTCTATTTATCCTCATAGAATTGCAAGAGCATGGTACCCATTGCTCCAAATAAACGCAAATAAGTACCCAAGTGACCTATAACAATACACATAAACATGCCGACGATTTGAGATAAAGACTTAATTTCTTGTATACAGAGTACTTAATATATAAACTATGTAGGCTAGACAACACTCAGAGAATTGACTTCACAATACATCATCATATCAGCCTGTAGACGCCCACTGACGGACATGGGCCTCACGAAACCTACAAAAGGTTATATTAATTAGTTTGCTAACACTCGCTGGTGGTGCTGGTGGTGGTAGATGTGTGTTGTTTTGCCCGACAGATGCTATTCTCGGCGTATTCGTGCCAGTCGTGCCGCGGCCCCGTGATCAGCATCCACCGGGGCGAGTGGGTGTGCCAGCAATGCAGCAGTGAGCTCGACCTCAGCCGCGCGCTACACTTCATCGACAAGACCAAAGAAGTTCTCGCTAGCGGTAATTTTACTTGCTATATTCCACTGACATGCTATTCAAATTATTTGTGTACAAGTATCTTTTTGAACATAATTAATGTAAAAATTGTAGGTTGATAAAGATTGCTACTATAATTCAATACTCCTAAATAAGTATTATAAACCTGAAGGACAGAATGACTACGAATGAGTTGCGCGTGAGTCTTATGGTGTTGTATTGTTGTCAGCTACGAAGATGCCTACACCAGAGCTATGTGTTGAGCGGGCGCTATCTGCGCTCCGCATGAGCCAGCAGGTGTACCACCGCCACAATACAGCCCTGCGCTGTTGCGCCTCCAAGGTGGCAATTTTGTTGGCTGAGGCCGGTCAGTAAATCACAACTTAGTTAATTTACCTCACGTAATTGCCTATCCTTTAAATGAACCGAAGCGTTTTATCTATTCGGTAGTGTCAACACAATTGGTTTATTTTTCAGGCGAGTTCAAACAGAGCTTGGAGATACTCCGCGGCAACCTTCAATCCCAGGAGTACCAGTTCGGGTCCTTCAGTGTGGAGGTGAGAGAGTTGCATTTTTGGTACCTTCATCTTCATTTGTATCATATTGACTATAAAAGAACATTGAACGTAACACATTGTCGCAGGTTGCCCATGAACTGCGCAAGTTGGCCAGCATTGCTCTGCGCCGCGTGACGGCTACTATTTATGCTCCGGACGCTTCGTAAGTTTATTATCTATTAACTGGTTCCTACTGCGAACATAATACATCTTGCCACAGCACACAATCATGAATATTGCACTGCGAACATTGTATAATTGCTGGTTCGAGACAATTTTTACATTTCCTAATATGTAATATTATATCAGTTGTGTTTTCACTTACAGAGATAACATCGTTGAAGCGAGCAACATCGTGACGAAGGCGACACGGCTCTTTGATCTTTACTACGGGCCGTGGGGAGACACGGCTAACTACCTGTTCTCCTGCGAATACATCTTGAACAAGCTGCCAGGTCTTATCGTCCGCCGGCAACCAGGCGCTCCTCCGGCCCTTGCACAAATGGAACACGTGAGGTTGATGAGTATGCTGGACAAACTCAAACCCTGGCCTCAACTAGTGCCGCCGCCGTTATGCCCATATTAAAAGGTTAAATTGACTTCGTCGCGGCGTGTCATTTTTATTTTTACAGCTTGGCTAGCGGCCTAACTGCCATTTGACCCCGTTACCATGAAAATGGTTCTTATAAAAACTGAAATACTTAATTGTTTGCTAAGTTACACAGGCATGTTAAAAATTTTTCGAGTACATATCTTTTTGCTAGGCATTTACGAAACCACTAATTGAGTCTAATTTATCAACGATTGCACTTAGAGCTTATAATTAATTATAATTAATGTAATTATTCATCGAACATTCAGCTTTGTTTAAGATAGTTAGCTACTAAAACGAAACGAATGGCCTGTGTTTATTTGATCTAAGTGATTTAATTAAGGCCGTATAGGTAACATTTAACAATTATTGCAGCTATTTGATTCAAGGGGGCTATAATTTACACAAAACTTTACTAAGTTACTTTTTACTTAACTGGTGAAGTTAGTTTTTAAATATTGATGCAATGACTCGTGTGTTAGGTACTTCTATATCTCTATGCCTAATTAAGGATTTATAAGTATTGTAAAACTTGTCTTAGTAATAGGTTGAGGCAGGTTGGCGCCATAATATATTTCACTGTTTAAAATCTCGATAAAGAAGTAAACTTTAGACTATTACGATGTGCCAAATTACAACAAAAGGATAAAAGAAAAAATATATAAAGGCACTTTCGAATAGTAAGATAATTATATTGTCTTTCTTTAAGACGAAATCGTAACTAAGAAATGAAAAAGGGCAAATTGAGAACCTTTCCCTTTTTTTAATTAAGCTAAAAAGTATCAACTATTACTTGTTCAGATAACACTCAAGAACTAGCCAACCTGTTTCTTAGTTATAAATGTTTTTAATATATAACCTATTGATGTCTATTAATATGGAATACGTAAAAATATCTCATTATAAATGTTAGATTAAGCAAAAATGTGATGAATGTGATCTAAAATAACCAAATTTCATTGTTTGGACTACATTTTTTTGAAGTACCGAACATATACAATGTGTTTTTACTTTTAAGCTGTTGTATTAGGGATTATGGAAATTATTTGAAGCTGGTCTATAATTATATTTAATTTAGTTAAGTACACAATCAAATAATTTATGTAATGTTCTTTTAAAAGGTCAGCTACTTTTGTTATCTTCAATAATTTATGTCATGTTTGTATACGTATTAAAAGTAAATGTTATTCACTCCGCCTACTCTCATGGGATCATGGCGTCAATTTAGCTGTATCAACGACTAAATGTCCTTTTTAAATATTTATCTCTGAAGAAACTAGTCTTATAAGTAATATAACGTCTCGTATATAAGGTTACATAATCGAGACCACTACAACGAGTTGTATTTGCACTCAAGTAAAACTTTCTCAACATATTTATTATAAAGACTTGAAGAAACGTGCGGTGCGATTAGGTATTGAAATTGTTATAATATTTTTGTAAAAGACAAGGTATTGAAAACGTGTCTAGTTAGGAAAAATATTTTTTTTTGTTGTATTATTGGAAACCGAATTGGCATTGCCTACATCGCACATGATTCACATGTATTTTAAAGAACAACTCTAATTGTTAAAAGTCAACTGTAGTACTAATCTCTCGGCATTCAGCCATGACACACTGTAGTGTCTTCTTCATTTTGATGTCAGTAGATCTGTAGAACCATATTTAATCAAAAAAACTAATTGTGAAATCACTGAAAGACAAATAAATAAAATCACCACCAATAGTTGTTTAATTTATACAAATCCCAGATCTTTCCCACAGATACATGATATTATAATACCTACATTACATTATTATTTTTTCGGGAGATAATTTGAAGTGTGGTTCAATTCCCGGGCATAATGGGGGTTTTTTTTATCATAACTCTCACGGAGAAAGCAGAATTCTTTTGAAAGACTTGCTACTATAATAGAATCATAGTAAGGGCGACATCCATACTAATATTAAAAATGCGAAAGTAACTCTGTCTGTCTGTCTGTCTACTACTCAATCACGCCTAAACTACTGAACCAATTTGCATGAAATTTGGTATGGAGATATTTTGATACCCGAGAAAGGACATAAGCTATATATCATCACGCTACGACCAAAAGGTGCACAGTAGGTACCAGTAATTAATGTTACAAAAACGGAGAAAAATTTCACCCATTCTCTCTTATTGGACGCAAGCGAAGATGCGCGGGACAGAATCAAAGTAAGGGCGACATTTAGGAATAAAAATAAATATATAGGAATAAATAATCTATACTAATATTATAAAGCTGAAGAGTTTGTTTGTTTGTTTGAACGCGCTAATCTCAGGAACTACGGGTCCGATTAGGAAATTTCTTTCACTGTTAGATGGCCCATTTATCATGTACGTCAGGCTGGCCCGGCCCCATGGAATTTAATAATGAGATTGTTATCAATCCAATGTACCCGGGTATACTAATATATGTAACACCTTCATTTTCAATGTAACTCTTTTTAAAAGAAATTACGTGCACTTCTTAGTGGCCGGGCCAGCCTGACGTTTTCAGCCCGGCCACCTTGTTTCCCACTAATCTACAAAAAATACTGGCAATATTGTGCTACAGATTAAATGTACCCTATAATTTATGCATATGTAACACAAAATCGAATCCTAAAATGCAATAGCATACGAAATATTTGCGGTTGCAGGTGGCCGGGCTAAAATTATTTCGTTAATATAAAACAGTAAAACTGCAACACCTACCAAAAACTAATACCAGTACATAATGAGATATAGAGATATAGAATACATGTAACGCTTTCATTTTAAATTATAATACATATTTAGAAAGAATAATCACTTGAAATTATATTTCAGCCCGGCCACCTAAAAGCGGTAATATTCCCTAAAATCTTATGCCAATTTGTACAGTAAAACCTGATACAGCTATGAAATGAAAGTTACATTCGTTTCGTTTTAGTCGTATACCTTTAAGCCTTCTGTTTGACTAGATTATCAAAATCTGAGAAACTTGCCGAAGAGTGACTATCATTTATTAACTAATTTCCAAAAACGGGGAAAATTTTGACCCATTCTCTCTTACGTGACGCAAGCGAAGTTGCGCGGGTCAGCTAGTGTACTATAAATTATCCTAAATAATATTTAGATTTAGCAGAAAAATCAAAGGATTCAGTATTTACTGTGCATTGGTATTACGTAAAATTCTGTATTATTAAAAAGTTCCTTCTCGTTACAAGTATTCAGTATTAATAAAACAATGATATATGTATATTGTAATGTAGGCAGAAAAGCACGTAAATCGACTAATGGTAGGAAAGGAAAGGAAACATTTAAGCCACCGCTTTGACGCTGCTGAAATTACTGTAAAATTGTAAAATTACGTATTGACGTAAAATAAATATTCATTCATAATATAAGACAACTCACACACGACCATTTGATGCCAAACTAAGCGGACCTTATTCTATGGTGACTAAGTAACTGATGAAAGATCTTTGTAAATTACAATCGAGACCTATAATTTTACATGTCTCCCGAAACATGGCGAAACTCGGCATGGTCACCCATCCACGAAACATTACTACTATTAAGGATCCACTATTAACGAAATAAAACCATAAATTGATATATTACCATTTTATTAGTTTGTCAAATTAACTACGCATACAAAAGGAGGTACATTGCTTTGTGTTCAATCCTTGCATTGGATATAATCTCAACTTTATCTATAACAAATATTTAGTATTAGATCTAAATTAGTATTAATATTTGCTAATGAGGCAGTACATTTAACTCGAACAACCTCGCCTCATTAGCAGATATAATACTACCTATAAACTATTCGGTTTGAAGGCAACGGCTATTGCTAATAAAATATATTATTTCAACTTACTACTGATGAACCGTAGGGAACATTTTAGAATATTTTTACATTTGTAAGGTGAGTAAAGATGCTTAGATAAGTCTGTAGTTTAGTTACGATGCAAGTTTTTTGAGAAAACACGATTTATAAGAACTATAATAAACATCTGTTGATAACGTTCTTCTTTCAAAAGCCTTGCAGCGTGTACTAAACTCTTAGGCCCTGTCTCAACTGCTGAATAAGTTACAATTAGTCTACCAGACGAAATTTAGTCAGTTGTTTTGTATTGCCACTTTATCTAGCGTATAGAATATAGACTATTTAAAACTTATTCAACAGTGAAACCGGCTAAGAATTGAACAGTCTATAGATAAATTGCAAGTGCACAGCAGTAATATAATAAAAATTAAAGCTTAAAACAGCGAACACAGCTCATAATATACATGATTGTTCTACAAAGTTACAATTACAGTAGATATTGTACAAGTGTAAATTCAAGTAAAGTAAGAAAATATTAGACCATCTTTGTTACAATAGTACTAACTTTGCTGTTAGGAAAGTTCATATTTAAAATAGCCAGTTTAAGTTTATGAATAAGTGTCAGCTAATGTAGAAACATTTGTCAAAATTCCATGTGGTATTTGACACTTATACGAAAGTGAAATCCGGCCTTAGTAAACAGAACTGATTAAAAATGGGTTACAAAATAAACTGCTTTAGATCACTTATTATTATTAAAACCTTCGCCTTAGTTGATTTTAAGGCTAGTAATCTATGCCGAAACGTCAAGCAAGCGAGCTAAAAACGCTTTCATTAATTCCTATGTACTTAATATTAAATACATACATATAACAGCTAAGTTAGTACTATTGTTTTCTTAAGCTCCGATTAGGCCACAGAGTTGAATAACCAAGCAGTGAGTGACTGTCACATAAATGAATCAAATTATAAACAAATGAAAGATGTCTATCAAAATTATTTAGTTGTGTTATGAAGTACACACCATAAGTCGCAGACTCGCTAACACATGATACTATTATGTTGAAAATTTAAGGCCCGTTTGACCGTTCGTACACAAGGCTACGCATATCTCCGATACTCAATTTTAGTCCTTTAGAGGTTGCTAGTCGCTAATATGTGTCAATGAATCCGCGATTATGGTGTCTCGAATTCATACTCCACTTTTGATCAGTTATGGCCAATGACTACAGTCAATTGGTTGATTAGAAAATATTAATACAAATATGAAATATTGTACATACAATGATTTCAAAGGTCAGTAAATAATAGTTACAAGAAATCGTGTACGATATAAAAGTTGGTGTTTTATACTTATACAACAAATAGCGAGATATCTCCATAAGACGAAGTATATAAAGAACAAAATTATAAAAATGATCATCGCACCAAAGAATACTAAAAGCTCGCTTGCATTACAAGATTTATCTACTGTTACTGTGTAGTGGTTATTTAGCGCTCCTATTATTGAGAAGTGCGAAAACAGATGCAGATACTAATCGTTCTATTATCTTACTGTGTTATTAATTGACTAAATTTACTTGGTTATTAAGTTTAGTAGTTGTATAGTAACTAAATAACCACCCACAGTGTTATATTTGTTCAATAAAGCGTTATCTTTACAGAGCCATTTTGCATACAACGCCAACGCTCTGCCGACTTGGTACTAACTAAATTATATACACGAATTGGGAAGACTAATTCACTAATGTAAAAAAATAATTTTCATTGTGCATTATTTATGAAAATAATAATACACTTTAATATAAAAATATTAATATACCAATAACTAACGTAAAAGACTTGTGATAAAGAATTTCTTAAGGAAATGTTAAATATTTTTGAAAATGCGGACCAAGCCGACGCCATCGCTTACTTATAATTAGTTTTAAATATAAAAATATATATAAATATGCGTCTATGCTAACATTTACATGACGTTATAGGTACTGAATTATTGCTTTCGGTAAGCTGAGTAAGGCAAACTGCTAGTGCAATGGCGCGGGAGATATAGGCACATATTGCAACAATATTTATTGAATTGTGTTTTATAAGTATAAATAAATATACTATTGAGCTTTCGAACACACCCGTTAAAGGTGCAAAGCAATCTTAACCTGTGCAACTCTTCTCAAGAAATATCTTAGCATTTTTTTTGTCTCCATAAAAACCTCTCTCGGATCTTAAAGCCATCTATTTCGGGCTTGGCAACACGTTAGGTGATTAGTTTTTATATATAAAATCATTAGTGATTATCCTGACGCAATAAATATTGTATAAAAACGTATCTACCTATATCTCCCGTGCCAGTACATGTGACAAACGGTGTGTGTTCTGCACATTGGTTGATATAAATATATTTGTGTAACTTCTATTATAAATACATGTATTTATCATACGTTATATTGTATAAAAATATGTATTTCCAACAGCAAAACGGTGTGAACTGAACACAGCAAAATTTACAAATAATACTTATTTCTTGGGAAATATTTCTCTACCATTGTCAGAATTAGAATCATTTGATGGAATTTCTCGATATAACTTAGTAGAGTTATTAAAGTAGACATCTTGCCATCTTAATTATCATCTTTTAATACAAATAGCAACACCATTTTAAAAATCTGTTACGCGATTCTGGTCTTTGAAACCAAAATTCATAAAATCGAGATTGCTGTTTAAGAATTTACTGTACTTACTTGTACATAAAGGAGATTATATCAAATGGGCCTACTAGTTATATCTTGTAACATGATTATAACAAAATGAATTGTATTTCGTTTTTCTTTCAATAAGAATAGATCCCACTTTGTAATATGTCTGACAATCGTAGAAATTAACGAATGTATTTCAACCAGATAACAAATATATATAAATATGTATATTCTAAAGCTATATTTAATAAGTGAATTGTATTGCTTATTGTTTCTTGGCATCGGTAACAACTAATCGCTTGTAACAGTATATTAAACTCTGCGCTTACCCTATCTTAAAACTGTGTTAAGGCCTAAGGCACCGTGGAACTGCTAAAGGCATAAAATATTCGTTGGTTGTGCTTTGCATTGATTCGCAATTAAATGTGACTTACTACTGGTTTCACTAAACTTTGACAATAACATTTTCTTAAATCCCAATTCCGCAATTGGTTAGTCGTGGACTCAAGGCCTCTCCTTCATTCTGGAAGGAGATCTGTAGTGGGACAGCAAATCCACATGCATAACTTAACTCCTAAAGGTGCAGCAAAAGGGAATAAGTAATACACCCACTTTTCCCCCTTTTACAATGTTAGTCTCAAGTCTACAGAAAATATGTACCCGCGTCTGCTGTTGTTACTAAGCCACGAGTTCCTCGCACGTTTATTAGTAAGACAGTTAATTACTTCGTACATTTGCTGTGACTATAGAATAATGTATTTGTAGTGAAACCAGCTTCTAATGTTTAAAAAGTCCAAGTTTGCATCATCTAACAATCTATTTTCTTCTACTTATTTCGGTATAAAATATTTAATTTTAATTCCTATTACTATCTGTCTATGAGCTGTTGTTATAACGTATGATAAATACTACTTGTATACTATGTTTTGATTCATAAATAAGGCTATTTTTCGTTTCAAAAGGTGTTATTTTAAAGCAATATGCCACTACAATGCCTGCCAAGACGTGAATTACCTTTTACTTCCAACATTCATTCCCTCCAAATAAGTGTTAGTTAACTTATTAGATGGAGTTTTGTGTTGTTTTTATACTTTATCTATTGGATAGACTATCTAACACTCATTAATAAGCTATGAAACTGACGGTTTAACTTTGACCATAGTAATGGCAGAGATAAGTATATCTTGTAGCTTCATAATAATCAACAGTCAAAAGAAAAATACTCAAGAATAAGCATCAATCTCACAAAATGTATTATTATGACTTTGTACGGCTGTGAAATTTGAGCGAATTTAAAAAATTTTGATACAATTTTTGTTTTTGTGAGATGAAAACACTGCTTTTCATATACTATGAGTTTAAGAATTGTTGCACAAATGTGTTTGGTTTTTACACATTTTAACTATGTATAAGTTAAAGAACTGTATAGCCACGTGATTTTTATCCCTATACAATCAATCTATATATGGCATGTTGCAGTAAAATATTGCTTTAAAATAAACCTCTAACAGTGAATTCAGTCAATTATAATCAAAATCTCAACATTTTCAAATACGTGTGTTATGTTTACAAGTGACTGATATAACTATAACAATATAATATGTATTTAGAATCATTATTTGAACATCACTGAGTGCAAAACGGACGTAATGTGATTTACAGTGTGTTGGCACTTACAAATAGAACTTATTTACTGGGAATTATAGGCTGAAAAGTGTTCAAGATCTCGACAAAGTTCTATCGCAACAAGTCTAAGTCATTGTATCCCTTCTAATTTGAAACTACGAAACAAAAACAATCAATTTACATTATCTATTTCAATCCATCGTCAAATTATAATGAAATAAACATGTTGTTTTCTATTTCGTATTTTTCATTAAAACTAACTCACTTATTGCGATAGAAAATTCTTCATACCACTTCCAAAAGGACACATATCTCATTACAAATACATAAGACATACGTTATTTTCGAAATAAAATATTCAATTGGAGCAAATTAAAAATCATTGTAATATTTTTAAGTGCCAACACCTGTGGATGTACTTTGACAGCTGTCAAAACTGACAGTAGTGACAGCTCGCGTCATTAGACGGGGCAAGCGTGAACGTGCCAACATTTAACTCGAATACATCATTTATAAACGCATGTTACTAACAAAGTACGAAACATTATATGTATAACAATATGTTACGTCTACCGTATATACAGATTTGGTTGGGACCAAACGGTTTTAACCAATAACTGGTAGACTTAGTATATGCCTGTTTATCCAAACATGTTTTTAGTAGTACGGGAAATATTCCTGGTATTTCTTAGTACCGAGAGTTTTATCATGATGATTGAAAGTCAGCAAAGTCCATTTCAAAATATTATTTTAACGTTTAATTAATCGCAGATTTTATACAGTCAATGTCCCACTGCTTGGAAAAGGTAAGGTAATTTATTAACTTGTATACCTATGTAAAGTAGGCTCTGGACTTTAACAGTTTTTGTTGCTGGCTAAACATTCCTTATATATCTTTCCCGTACTACTACAAAACAGAATTTAAAATCAGCACTTATATACATCGCAAACAGCGTTTATAAATGCATTAACTACACCTAAATGTAAGAACTATACAATAAAAAAATATCTTCATGTAACTCATTTGGCATATCTAGCACACATAGAGACCGTTTGATGGGCCGTAGGGCCTTAGGGTCATAGGGTCACGGGTCAATGACCGCGACCGACCGAGGTACCAGACCATAGGTACATTAAGATCATAAGAAATAAAGCTTGATTACATGTGTCAATTTTGTATGAAGAACAACTGCGTCGGTGACTACCTTTATAAATTGTTTTTTTTTTATAACATGATTTTGTGATTTTTTATGAAAAAAATATATATGACGTCATCGACACAGTTCGTTCAGAAACGATAATAAAGTCAGCGAGTCCATTTGCTAACAGATTATAACTTAAACAATAACGAAACTAAATAAATGTGATTAATTTAACATCTTATAATAGCTGCAATGTCCACTCAAGGTTTGTTCTAATTAAAATTAAAAGAATGAACTAAACATTGTGGATTGTGACGTCATTTGACAGGCAGACCCGACTTTTAAACCAGAGTTATAAATTTCATTTTTAAATCTAACTGAACAAATGACAATCACATTAGAAATCGAATTACGGAACTCGAAATTTCATACAAACATACTTTTCAAAACAATTTTCCGAAAAAAATAACAAGTTACACTTTCAAATTCAAACAATCTAGTTGAACATGAAAAAGACTACACATCAACTAAGATTACGCGACATTTATTGGTAAACCAATAAGTAAATACCTTAAACAAAACCAAAATCCATTAAAATTTAAACAAATAATAGCTCAATAATATCTTTAAAAGGTGATTGTTTGTATGTTTGTAAGTTCGTGTGACGTATTTCGAAGGTACACAAAGACTACGCGGGCGATATACCGGGTACGTTCGAGCATCCAACGATAGTTAGTCGCCAACACTGCCGCCTGCACTTCGCCTTCTGTAATTTAGAAAATACGTGTTATTATAGCAAAGTTATAGAGAATAATTTTCTGCTTGAGAGTTCGTTTATGTAAAAAGATTTATTGGGGTAACAAGTATCTTATGTGTTAATCTAGTGAGGCTGTGTATTTCAGTTTCACAGTCAATAATCTGTACAATGCTTCTTTTCTAAGATAATAGTACAGTCAATTGTGGCACTGCTGGGAGACTATGTATTTCAGTTTGACAGCCAATAATCTATACATTGCTTCTTTTCTTCTTCTTCTTGTCGTATGGTTAGTGGTCAACCTAGTGTCAAAGTTGTTCAAGCCGCCCGAAGACCTTTGACGTGGCTTAACGATTGTTATCGTAGTAGATAACAACTGGGACCGACTTTTAACGTGCCCTCCGAAGCACGGGAACGCCTAGTTGGAATACCACTATGCGGTCACCCATCTATGGAGTTACCGCGCCAATGGTTGATTTACCCACAGATCGTTTACCGACCGATGAGCGCAACTGGCTATGGGTGCTCCATGCTTGGTAAAGTTCTCTTCCCGGAATAAGGGAGGGATTAGGCCTAGAGTCCACCACGGTCAAGTGCGGGTTAGGTTACTTTGCATACCTTCAAGAACTGTTCCAAAGAACTCTCAGGTATGCAAAGTTGCATCACGATGTTCTCCTTCACCGTTTTAATACACACATTACTTTGAAAAGTCGTTGGTGTGTTGCTTGTGTTCGAACCTGCAATCACTTGCGTGGGAGGTACCAACTTATACACTCGGCTAACTAACCCTAATAAATTATTTTTGGTAGGTATATAAAGTGAATTTATGTGCTTACCTATCGGCAGCCATTAACGCTTGGTGCGCGTCTCGCTGTGCGGACACTTGCACTAACTCTGCCACTGTCGCCGCCTGCTGTTCAGCTGTAACAAGACGTCATTCATTGTTATTTAAACCGCTAGGCTACACGAAGATATACCTCAAAAAGATAGTCATTTTTATAGACATTTTTCCTATCAGATAAAGGCGTTTTATTTTTATAAACACGTTATTTTCAGATACAAATTTTAAATGCTTGTTGCAGTTTGCATAGCCAATGATATGTAATGAATAACAAAACAAAAAAATGTCATGATATTGATTTCAATGGTATGTTTTGTGTTACAAATGTTAAGAGTTAAGACACATGTAGTGTGACGTCATACTTACTTGGAAAAGTGGATAACTGAAGCCTAAGGTCTTCGCACGTTCTTACTACTGAGTATTCTTTACTTACCAATATAAATGCTGGTAGCTGCTTTGGTTGTCTTTTTATAGTGTTGATGCTTTTATAATACTGATAAGTCTTTAGAAGAGTAACTTTAGAAATAGTCTAGAGAAACATTGCCCCATAGAGCCTAATCACTTTTATTTTAAAACTGCAACTGCCGTATTTTTATCTCGATTATACTCTTCTACAAAGACTTCAGAATTACAAGTCCGAACAAACATTACCAGAAAGTGGCCTGGTGAGTCTACGCTCGAGTCTTGCAAGTCTTCGGGCTGAGGGTTCGTCTCTAGGCTCCTCTCTCGCCCGGCGCTGGGCCACGAGCCTCGCCCAGCGGGCTTCGAACCACAGCTGCATGGCGTCCCGTTCGTCCACGTCACCCGGCCCGCCGGTGGCGCCCCCACTCGGACCTGCTGTTAGTCGCGGCCGAGCGTGATAGCCAGTTAGTCTAGTTCGGGTTATGACACATGTGGTCACGGAATAAATAGCTAACAAGAGGAAGGGGTGTGTGGGCGCGGCGCGCGTGCTATACTAAGTAGATGACACTCAAAGCACGTATAAACAACTCCAGACCGAATTATAGCACAAAGTATCAGTGCAAAATGTCATTTAAATACTGCGGGTCATTTTAATTTGAAACATCGTTTATTCCTTGTCATACTTTAGTGTGTTTTAGATGTCATCAGCTAAGTTTGGCGACAGCCATCTTCGATGAAATAGTATGCCCTTTTCTCTTGTGTTAGTTATTCCGTGCGTGTGATCATGTTATATGATAAATGTTACTGATTAACTTCGCTTGTATTATGTTGCTTAGTCACATAGATAGTTAAAATGTGCAAGCAGCATTTCAGAATGATTTTTTATGTTAAGTGTCACTAAAATAAAACAAAATTTATGAATGTCGTGAATGACATGGAAATTGAAGTATTGAGACATGACTGGAAACATTACGAATATAAGTATTCCAGCGTTCTTTATTGGTTATAAGAACAAAAATCGTATAGTATATTCAGTTTTAAAGACTTAAAAATAAAAGCTATTTGACTGAATTATTCTTATCGGAAAAAATGCAGTCTTTTAGTGTTACCTGGTACTCGATGTTGTGGTCGGTGTTCAACGGGGGGACAGTAGCTGGCGGGGGGAGGGGGCACGGGGGGCGCCTCCTGCAGCGCGCCCGTCGACTTGTGCGCGTTCGTCAGAGGCTGCTGGGGCTCCTGCGAAGTCAGCACTACTATCACCATGTGAATTGATAGAAACGAATTATACGTACTATTTTATGAAATTATTTCCTTTCTCTGTCTTTTTAGAGTATTTTAGCGCGATTTTAGTATAAGGAAGAAGAAAAAGTAGAATTGTAGCACTATTTACAAAAGATCAGAGTATTATCTTTCAAATCATATTTGTACATGTTATAGAAGTATAGATTAAAAATTGCTTTATATTATAAAATATTATGTTGATTTTAAAAATGTCATTCAAGGAAAAATATGTTTTTAAAAGAGTCATCTATTTTTTAATAGGGCTTTTATATTAATTACGCAGTATCATTGGAAAGGCTGCCAGAACCAGGTATTTATCTTTTAAAATCTTTACTAATAAAATAAGACTAGCTTATAAATATTTATTGTCTACTTTAATCCCTTATCACACAAAACAAATAAATATTTACTTTATTGAATAGGAGAACACATGAAATGCTTTATTTTGAAATTTCCCAAAGGTACAAACCTATAATTAAACACGGATATTTAATTGCATTGTATGATAAGGATTAAAGAAGATATCTTACTTACTATTTACATACAGCATAGCCATTCATACAAGCCACTGATATATTGCAATGTTATATTATATTATACACCATTTAACTCTTACTAAATATATAAGTCGCAGAAAAAACCCATTTTCACAACTAATGGATAACTATGAGATACCTTATCAAATGGAATTTTGACAAATGTCTTCAGACACTAACGACCAGTTTCTTTAAATAAATATTACATTCAAATTCGTCAAACTAATTTGACTGTCACTTTTATCTTACCCCTATTTCGGCCAGTTTCTTTTGATGAAGAAACTGGCCGTTTCTGCCGCTTCATCTAGCAGATAGGGTACCTGATAGTTACTCATTAGCTGTGAATGTAGATCTGTACTATGTGACGTATTTTTGGTTTAATATAATATTACGCGCAATACCAATGTTCATCAAGCATTATACATGCACATACATTTACAACTGTAATACCGCTGAATTGAGAAATTGAAGACTGCAAGACATTTACCGTAATGATCAGTAAAACCAAACATTAAGACGATAACTTACTGTTAAGAGAATGATGGGATTACATTTCTAGTATAACCGGACAAATAATTATTGTTATGTAAGTGGGAAAGGAAGCTATTAAATTCTCTCTCAGTGATGTAAGTATTATCACAGGCACAAGGCAAATGACCTACTTGCATAGAATACTCTTGATGTAAATTAATAATGAACAATTTAGTTTTAACTGATCATTACGGTATCATGCATGTTGAGTACCGCCTCGCGCAGAGGCGCAGCGTAGCGCAAGAAGCCCACAGACAACAAATTATACAAAGACCAGACAGATGATGCACAAGACGAATGGCTAACGTTGGATCTCCTTTCATAAGTTATTTTATTTATTTAGATAAGAGCGATAATTCGTGGAAGAAGCCATTTAAGGGGTTGAATTGCTAGAAGTATATAAATTGTAAAAAGAGGATGTAAGGCCCCTTTAAAAGGGCACCAAACATATTATAGTTTTATAAAAAAACTCAATCAAATATGGTTTCCTTTAATTTACAATAATGTCCATGTTACAAGTGAATATGTATTCACTTATTCACTAGAGGTACTAAGTTCAAGTAGTCTAATGACTATTGAAATCAATCATGATAAAATTAAAAAAATAGCATAATG
Organism: Anticarsia gemmatalis; assembly: GCF_050436995.1. Taxonomy (NCBI): domain Eukaryota; kingdom Metazoa; phylum Arthropoda; class Insecta; order Lepidoptera; family Erebidae; genus Anticarsia; species Anticarsia gemmatalis. Next base: position 18,674,053 of record NC_134776.1, on the reverse strand, counting down.
GACAACTTTTGCAAACTCTAAAGTGTATTGGGGACGGATGTTTATTATAACTACTGTCACTACTGTGTTAGTTAATTATGTAGAGGAGATCCAACGTCATACGAAATGATAGAACATAGTCATGTAACATGCCCTTACCATTGTAGATTGAGTCACAGCACTGGTCATACTCATTGCTGATCAATCACTAAGATAAACTAATCTTATATATTGTACATTTTCTATCACAATATTCACATCAGTTACTCCAAGATAATGTAAAACTAAGGTAAAAATATAATAAAAGAAAAAACTTCTTCTAAATCTTTTGACAAATGTTTTTGGGTTGATGGCATGTTACTACATTTATTTCCCTGCGATCTATACTTCCGACTGTTCCAGGACATCAGCAACAAATAGAATAATAATACCAAAATTAAATTAAGTGGAACGAATTATAGAAACATATTTCCAGCAGTATCGAAAGACCAAAGAAAATTCTTCAAGTCATCTTAACGAGCCAATTCTTAATAACTGCTCTATGAAAATACTTCATTTCGTAATCAGGCAATGAGTAAACCAGCGTATGAGAGCTCAAAATGCAAGGTTCAAGACATGATCTGTGCGCGTAGACGTAACATGCGACTCACGACATTCGACAATGCGGTATGCTTACGTGCCACTGCAGGGCCGGCTCCGAGAACCACTGAAATCACAACTGGTGTTAGTCTACGAAGGGTGCCCGATCATTCTAAATTTTGTGGACATTCGGTGCCGGTTTAAGACTAAAGTAAAGTGCTATGAAATTACTTGCTTGTTTAAAACACGCGTCTTTCTTTAAATCTAACCCTCTTATTCATAAACACACAATAAACCTATTTTAGTTAAAAGACTACTATAATATGTTTTCTCTTTTTCATTTCGCTAAGGAGTGAAAGAAACAAAACACTTTATAAGCCTTTCATAACTTCATATATTTTTATGAATAAGAGGGTTATTGTGTGTTTACGAATAAGGGGGTAAGTCTTTAAAACAATGTTTGTATTTCATTGATATTGTCTGAATGTTTTAAGCACAATCATGTACAATATAATGGTAGTTTAACATTTCTGTATGTAAAGTTAAATGTATAGAAAGATTTTAATGATTGTGTCATTATCATGTATTTTTTACTAGACCGCGTATCGAGCATCAAAGTTTATTAAATTTTTCATAAAGTTGTTAATAGTTCTTAATCCGGCACCGAATAACTGGCCAATAATATCCTCATCCGTGTCATAACGCCGAATATTGGACACCCTCTAATGTTAACGACCAACCCCTGTTTAATTGCTACTTATTTTTACAATATACACACTGTGGGCCGAGGCGATTCATGTCTTCGTAATGGTGTACTAAGCATTCGTGATCTATAACCATTTAGTATCTTTATATTGTTTTTTCTTTTAGTAGTAAATTATTAGTATTTCTCTGAGAACTGTACATAAACTGAGACTATGTGACACTTAAAAGCTAACTTCAGAAACATTGAGTACAATAGTATTATCTCTTTTAAGCTCAGAGTGTTAAAAGCATCTGATTATTCTGTATTTCATTCATGTACAGATTATTAAATCATTACCATACATTGATTTTTTTAAGGCCCACGGCCTCACTAGAGACATCCATATATAAAAACCATGAATAGTTTAAGATCCTATTAAATTAATTATTATTTTTCAAAAGTTAAGAGTCACGAATGCTTGTACAAATTTAGAACTGAATTAGATACAAAATGTTCATGTAGTGCTTTGTATTACCAAAATGCGATGTCATTCGCATGTCAAGTTGATTTCGGTTATATAGTTGGTTGCACTTGAAATGGACATGATTTTGTCGTATTATGTGAAATATTATGAAAAGTCGTGGCCACGGACTATTATTATTACTCTTAGTTATAGTTATTTATTATAATATTAGTCTGTGTTTATGACAAGAATAATATGTGATAGTAAGTTGACTTGTTTGTAAAATATTGTTTGTAAAATTATGTTATGTTTCATTATGTTGTTTGTTATTTAATTGTCTATTCTTCTAATAATTAATAGTTACTGTATACCACCACCGGCATATCTCTATTTAAAGTGTTTACACTATATTAATGTCTCCAAATTAAAGTTAAGTTAATTCCGGTGGCCACAACTATAAATACTTTGCTTCATCTACGTTATCAACATTATTGAGGGGAGGGTATCTTACCTTATGTCTAGGTCCCAGTCGCCTATTGAGGTAATTGGAAATACTCTTCATAATACTCTTGCGTCGCCTCTCTCTCGCTAGTTCAGGGTCTGAGAAGGAGGGGGTGACAGGTAAAGGCATGAGAGGCGGCGCCGGGCGGGGAGGGGGCGGCGGAGGCGGCGGCGCTGGCAGCGTCGGCGGCGGAGGCACGGGCGGAGGCACGTTACACGGCGACACTCTCGTCCTCCGCGTCGACTTCCTACCAGGCCGAGGTCCGCTCCCTAACCTCTCTAACACTAGCCTTCTCACTACTTCAGTTTGCTCCTCCCGTTCTCGTTTAATCTCTTGCACCTTATCCGTCGTGTTAGTCGGCACAGGGCTCACCGGTGACAAGGAACCTGAACTCAAGTTGATTGAAACAGACAGCTCGAAGCTGCGCGTCGGTGAGTCAGTGCTACGTGACGTCGACCGGTTGAACGTCTCGCTCGCCGACCGACAGATGGCGGGAGAGTACAGTCTAATCGTACAAGGACCCGAGAACGGACTAGGTGTAGGGAACTTCGTCTTAGGAGTATCAGGTATTAGAGGCGGCGATATCTCTGAACTTTCTGTCTCAACCGGCTTATCTTTCTCTAAAGGCGGAGATATATCTGATAAACTTAGCGACTCTATTTTCGTTTCTACGTTCGGTTCGGGAGTCACCTCGGGCTTTGGACTTTCAATCTTTGGACTGCTGTCACTCTTTTGAACACTGTCTGATGTTGATTTACTCTCACTTGTAGTATCGTTTTCGATGGACTTCAAGAGCTGTGGTGATTTGAGATCGCAAGGTTCTGAATCTGCGTCGATATCCTCGATAGATTCTAGCTCGGCCAAGTTTTGAGCCAAACTGGCCTCCTGACTGACGGGCTTGAATACAGTTTCCGAAAAACTCCTCTCTATAAAATTCATTGAGCGATCGTTGCTCGGGGAGTACGGGTCGTAATCGTTCTCTACTAATTCCATATAACCTTCGTTCCTTGGCGTTACAGGGGTTTCCAGTGAGGGATCTTGGTCTCCTTCGTCAGCGAATTCGAAGTGTTCTAACGCGTTTGAGTAGACGACGGCTTCAGGGGGACTGGTCCTTCCACACACGTGAGAGGCGACTGCGGCTATATTCTTCGCGTCATGCACCAACTTAGGCCCGCTCAACGTTCTGGGGTTCTTACTTCTCTTCCTTTCGTCTCTATCGTCAAAGCCGCAGTCGTCTAAAACGGCGCTTTCAGCCGCCCAGTCGGACAGTTCGGTCTCTGTTAGCGCCAGTGTTGTGGCGTCGCGACATGACTCTGACGACTCTGATTCAGCTGCGGCAACAATAGTGGTACCTGTAGCTGTTCCCGATGCTTTCTCGTCTTCAGTGCTATTGATCAACATTAAACTATCTAACTGTATTAACTCTCCACCTTCGTCGTGCACCTCTACCCTCGGTACTGACTGGTTGGGAGCAGTCTCCGTGTGAGACGAATCATCAGACAGAGAATCTGATTCTACATCTGGCTCTTTCTCCTCCTTGGGTGCCTCTGTCCTCCAGTCTTTACAGAGGGGTGAGTCACCTTTAGTTAGTAAGTCTACGGGTGCAACACTGCAAAGGTTCTTAATAATATCGGGCATCGGCTGCGCTTTCTTCTCCTCAGTGGCCAGTTGGAAGGTAACTATTGGTTTCTGTGGTTGTGGTTGAGGCGTGGTGGTCACAGCGGGGTGTAACATCTTCTGGAATTCTGTTATATTTGATCTGAATGCCTCAAACTTGGTGTCGATTTGGGAGGTGGAGTCCGATTTCCGGACGGCGGGTGGCGAAGGTTCGCCGAGCAGGTACCGTCTTTTGAGTTCTAGAGCGCGTTTCGTGGCGAGTCCTCCGGCGGAGCGAGTTCTGCTGAGAGGGTAGTCTTGGGGCGGCGGGGGCGCGGGCGGGGTGGCCTCCGTCACGAGTATGGCGGGAGGGGAGGGCGCGGGGACTATCTCCTCGCGCGCGAACTCGCTATCGGTCGACACTTCCGTCGCCGAAGACACCTCCTCGTCGCTGGACTCGCTTTCCTCCTCGGATTCCACCTGTATTAAAGCTTAGTTAAACATACATACCTACAGAACATGGTGTTTGGCCCCATGAGAGAGGTATAAAGCTAGGCCTCTACCACAAGCGAGTGGTGGAAGGTGTACACAGTACATAGAAAGGTGCGAGGGAACCACACTAACTTACCGTCGCGGAGATGGCGGGCTCGCGACTCTTTTACTTGTATGGTGTATAACTATACATAATATATACATTGGGAATGTCACAAATGTATGATTAACTTTAGTTTAAATAACAAACAATAGTATAAGTTGTTCCAAAACTTAAATAGCCGTTTAGTGGCATTGCGCATCGCGTGCAAGTACTAAGCATAAGCTGAAAACCTTTCGAAAACATTCATTTGAAAATCTTCGAAACGACTTTATTTAATCAAAGCTGTAGCTTTATTATTTAACTCGATCCACACATTTGTAACATCCCAAAAAAATAAATATAAAAATCAATTCACAAAACAAGACAATATTTACATATATAAATAGATATGTACATATAGTGCGCTATGATACATAACTGAATGTTATAAGCTAGTTAAATAAACACATACTATATATTAAATTCATATATTATTAATATATTCATACATAAAAATAAAAACATTTAAAAGCGCCATCGATTCAGACAAAAAACTTACTGTTTTATTAGATTTTTTTAAATTTTAGTTTTTTACTTTTTATATTATTTTTTCTATTTTTGTAGAAGTCTATAAGACTATAAGAGAATCTAAGGAAAATCTTAAGAATAGCTATGAGTAAGCTACATAGATTTTAGCTCATAAGCATTTTATTTAATCGCATAGAATAGTAACTCTCTCGCTTTAGTAATTAGTTGAAATAAGCGAGCGAGTACTTTTAGTCTTAGACGAATATACGAACGTGCACGTATACGTGTACGTTAAAATAACTACACTACATCTAATCTATATAGAACTAAACTGATAACTGCTAAAACAGTTTTCAGATAATTCCGAGTACTATAGAATTATGAGTAAATGAGTATATATGTGATAATGTAAAATGTATGTATGTATATAAATAAAACAGTAAGCTGCAGACGGTAGTTAGTGTGGGCAAACTACACTCTTACCGCGCCTCGCCGCCGCCCCTTTGTTACGCTAGCGTGATGATATGACTCATGCGCGATGTATGACTAACTGATTAAATAGTAATAGTTATAAAAGTGATTTTTGTAAAGTATATCTTAGATACTGTCTTTTGTTTAAAATTTAAAATTCGAAATGTTTATATGAAATCTCTTTGTAAAGAGGTATTTTGAAAGTAAATGTTTGTATGTAATTGCTTGATATTTAAATCGAGCTTTGAGGGAGCTTAGAATATTGTAGAGGATTGGAAATGAGAAAATATCACATAACAATGTGACTATTGTGTATTTTATGGTCTAGAACTGTATGAAAATAGTGTAACTGTATGGGTAGAAAAGTATTGATTTGGAGTCTTAAAACTCAAGATTTTGGTAGTCTTCAAAACTTGTAAAAGATAGAGAAATGAGCTCATTAGTAACGATATCAAACCAGCATCAAATGTTTGATTTAGAGCAAGTATATCGGGCGGCGTGGTGGCGGGCGCGGCTTGGTCGCACCTCCCTACGTGTCGTGCGACTGGTCGCGCGACTTGTCGACTAGGCGACGCAGCAGCGCGGTACCTCGCTGCTGTCGGTGGGCGGCCGAGCGTCGGCCGGCACCTCGCGGCGGCGCGCCTCGCGGGCCGCTCGCATGCGGGAACATGACTCGTTGCCGGATGACTCGGCACCTGGACACAAAAATCGTATGTTGTTGTTCAACCCGCCCGAAAGGCCTTTGACATTGTTATCTTTAATTGACAACAACCGGGACCGACTATTTACGTGCCCTCCGAAGCACAGAGACGCTCAGCGCAATTACCACTATTTGGTCACCCGTCTATAGAATGACCGCGTTAACCGTTGCTTAACCCACTGACCATTTAACGGTGTTTTTTCTTCTCTTTTTATGTCGGTGAGCGCAACTGGCTATGAGCGCATGGACGATACACAAATACAGTCTTGATGAAACTAAAAACTATGATATTTAGCCAAGGTCTTGCGCAAGAGTCTACTTGACAGTCATATGTAGCAGTTTCTTCTTATTCAACGACTCTCGTAACAATACCATTACAGAGTCATACGTCTTGAACGGAGATATATGAGGGAGGAGGAGAGGGGCTGTGACAGTATGCTTCTTGTATTTACTACCTAGTAAGGCCTTTTTAGCCCAATTTACTTCTTTATCCAAAAACACTTCGACACAGCAATTGCATTACCCAACCGATAGGTATCATTAAATTGGTAATAACATACCACTCTACATGCTATTCATAATTGCATCACCAAAACACATACCAGCGTTTATGTCAAAAACAACCAATCATTTTAATTTGAAGACTGCACGTGGCAATATACCATACCCCGTTATTAGTGCACATGTAAAAGGATAAAAAATACAATTACTTAGGGAACATGCAAGCTGCCTTTGATCGGACTGTCATTATGAACTAGTCTGTCTATCAAAAGAAGAATAATAAACCGTAGAGAGGGTTGGGAATTAATTAAAATTTTCTCATTTAGGATTTGTGCATGTTTGTGAATGGTGGACGTTGACGGACCCTTATGCACGTGGCATATCAATTTAGTATCAAATTAATACACTCGTTCTTCAAAGGCAGGCATTTAATTAAAATTGTACGCTGACTGGATTTGAAAGGCATGTAGATTAATAGAGAAGGGTTGGGTTGTGTATTTACTTGTGTTTACTTTTAAGCCATGTTTATGTACTATGGGAATAAATGTAATAGTTTGGTAGATAATATGCACCCAGAAGCATAAGATATTTCTTTGATATTCCGGTGTAACCTCCTCAAGCTGTCAAGGCAGTCCTTTTCGAAGAATATAGAAGTGATTTTCTGCAACTATCAACTTCTAGTTAATTTCGCAAGATCATTTCTTTAAGACATTTCAAACGCTCGCTAGTTGATAATAGTTTTCAAGAAAATTGCTGCAGAGAGCAATTTTCTTCAGACGGCACTATCGAATATAGAGTTTGACATCCAAAATTTAGTTCCTACAATATCTCGCTAGGGGCGCTGATCGGTGTTTCATACAAAATTTGTCGATAGCTATCCGATTAACGGCTATGGTAGAATACTGCACTACGGTTAAAATAAAATGTGTATTTGCTCACCATCATCAGAATAGTCGTCATATCCGAAGGAATCGTCTGAGAAGTAGAGGTCGGAGTGCGCGGGGCGGGGCGCGGCGACCTGCGGCGGGGGGGACGCGCCCGCCTCGTTGTCGCTGTCGCCGGCGTCCGTGTACTCCTCCGAGCTGGACTCTTCCTCGTCACTGAAACAAGCACAAGAAAATATTACTTAAGCTGTTTAGTTTTATTGTATTAGTAGGCTTCGAATGATAAGTTTTTTCAAACTATCATTAGTTTTAGGCACATGGCAAAGAGTAAGATTTACCGAAACTTGCATCTTCATGAGAATAGGGTTGAATTAAGGAGATATTTGTATATCATTTTATTTTATAAGTTATCGATGCTTATATAGGTTTTCTATATTTTTCGCCTGGGTAATTGAAACGTACACATCGACTCTTTTACCAACTCAAGTATGAAAAAAGTCTTAAATTTTTATAACCATTTTCCCTGTTACATAAACTCAATCAGAGTCTAACCGACAAAGTTCTAGCTTCTTACAACATCAACTCATTATAAAATGTATCATCAAATATCAGACCTAAGTCCTCCAGCGCCGGAGGTCTCTGAAGCGAGGAAGTTCCTATCGGTCCATTCATCTTCGTCGATCTCTCGGGCGCCGCTGTCGGACAGCTCGAGGCTGATGCGCTCCGGCGTGGGCGGCGGCTGCGTGGCGCCCGCGTCCGGCACGCTCACGCCAGAGTGACGCAGGCACACCAGGCGACTGCCGTAACGCTCCATTGTGTAATTACTGGAACAATAATAGTAATTAATTGAAAAATCAAGTACTACACCACAAACTACACCTTAAAAATCATAAACGTTCGTGATGCATGTTTAATATAAAAGTTAGTAGGAATTAACGAGAACACGCATTTTACTTTGGAATGCCCGACGTCAGTCTGCGACCACGACCTGTGTAACCTGCGCCGAAACGTCAAGCATTTTAAGGTAAAATGCGTGTCCGCGTCAATTCCCGTAACCTATTATTAAACAGACTCTAGTACGTAATATTTCGACCTTCAAGCCAAAAATCCACAAGTTACGAATATAAAATGTTAACTTGTATTCTTAGGGCGTACGTTAAAAATTGCGTGAGCGCACACAACGAACGTCCACTCTGTACACAAATAAAAGCACAAAGGAACATTGCACGTGTCGGCAACAGTTGCAGCTGCTACCATTATACAATGCAGACACGAGACTGTACATCCGTGTGAGTTTCGCGATTCCCATGCGGCTCTCGAGACTCATATAATAATGAATGGACTCAAAGTATAAACAGTCCAAACAACAATTGTAAAGATAAAAATAATATTTTGATTCACATGTACGAGTCGGTAACCGTTGCCTCACGATTATAGATATAATATTATGCTTGGAGACAATGATATTCATTTGTAACTACACTGCGAATAGTGGCCACCTGGCAGATTGTAAAGTCTGAGATGCACTTTAGCCTAGCGTCGACCGAGTAACGTGAGGACAGTCTATTCGACTTGTTTTTCACTCGGTCTGGCTCGACTAGCTGGATGAGTGAAGGCAAAGGTGCAGAGCATTTGGCTTTTTAAAAAAAACCAAGCGATTTATTGTTAAGTGTCCAATACAAAGGCCAGATGGGTAGTGGCTCCATGTAAAACACTGGTATTCAGCTGCATCCGTTAAGACTGGAAGATAGTTTGGAAGAAAGGCTAAGCTGATTGGGGGAGTAACAAAACTTAGTAGCCTTCTTCGGGCATCGCAATGTTTGCATGATAGGTGAAACTGACTTTGGATTTCTTAACTCGTTGTCACTCGCAATCAGTTGTCTCTCGCTTTTACTGGCCTTGTTGATATTCGTTTAAGCTCGACCAGGATACATCTTACACATACTTCCCTCGTATTCATTAACCGACACTTGACTAGGTGTAAGCTTACCTAATAGGGTATGCAAGGTGACTGAGATAAGGTAAGTGAAGTGAAATATTCGATTCATGGCATCATCAAGACAAGTAGTAAGAATGTCGAACTTATACATTTCTGTTAATCATTTCTGGAGTGCTTCGTGTTCGAGAAAAATCTCATCTGGTTAGATTTGATGTTTCAACACAGTTCAAGATTGGAGGAGATTAAGTTAGGAATCATTCTTATAATGTTCATTCTAGCAATAATCGAATATAATTTAGAGTGTAAAGTGAAGTTTTATTCGCTTTGATATTATGTTTGTATTAAATAATTAACGTTTTATGTTTTCTTACATGAATTCTTCGAGACTTCCAAGCAGTATATATTATTGTACATAAAAGACAAACATTCTGCCATATGCAGACTGCATCAAAGGGGTACTTAGTAACATAAAAGAGATCAAATTTAAGATAACCCCTTTTAACAATCTCTGTACAGCTGCCAAGGGTTTTAAATTTCACCATCTGTCCAAATGCAAAAACGAATGCACCCTTTAGCATCTTATATATTGCACCCCCAATGCAGTTTATTAAAACCATATAAAGCACCCTCGCCCCTGATGATGACGCATAATGCCGCATTGCGTCATCCAAGGCAAGCTTCCATCTCATTTAGCTTAGAGCGAGACGGCAATAAATCACTGAGTTCGTCTTTAAAACTGGTTTAACAAAAGAAAGGGGGTAAAAGTCGCAATGCGTCGGTCGATCTGCGCATGCGCAAAGAGATGCGTCTGATCGATAACTGCAGCGAGGGGACACACACAGACAAATGCGTACATAAGAAACTTTCTAAGGGCGAAGGGTATTGCGTTTTAAATTTCACCCCTTTCGCTACGGGAGCGCAGTCCCCGAGGCTCTGGCGGCCATTTTGTACTGCACCAAATGAAATGAAATTGGACGCTCTTTGATTTTTATGAAAAAAAAATTGTAAACGCCAGTAATTTTAGACTTGAATAACTACAATAATTCTTATTTCTTCTATTATCTTGCTTTCAATCGCCAGTAAGTAACGACTACATCGTAATTCAAAAATGACCGTTATAATTTTTCTGGTTCTTTTTACCAGTGCAAAAAATACACATATTGCAGGTAAATGGACTAGCGGAACATTTTTTCATTTTCATTTCATTAACATCAGTTACCTCGATCTCCCACATAAAAATATGCACAGCACGAACGCACAGACAAAGTGTAATAATACTCATAAAAATCGATATATAATACCCAATAATTCTAATCATGTAACGGAATCGGTCGCACTTTTCGTTAAACACATTATTAGTTGCATATTAAATAGAAAAATATATAGTGCACGTCGAATATCCTAACATAGCGTACACTCGCACGCTTAACCAACGTACGACCAATGTCAGTAGAAAGTAATACTCTAAACCTACGGACCTTATCTATACTAATAGTAATATTATAAAGCTGAAGAGTTTGTTTGTTTGAAAGCGCTAATCTCAAGAACTACTGATCCGAATCGAAAAAATCTTTCAGTGTTTGATAGTCTATTTATTGAGAAAGGCTATAATCTATATATCATCACGCTACGACCAATAGGAACACCAAGAAGAAATGTTACAAAAAGGGGGAAAAATTAGACGCATTCTCTTTTATGTGACGCAAGCAAAGTTGCGCAGGTCAGCTAGTAATACATATTATTTAAGTTTTTCAACTATAAGCTACTATAATTAAGTCTTTTATTAATTAACAACAGCAAAATAAGTTATTCAACTCACCCAGGGCGTAGTACAGCTTTACAGACAGCACATCTGAAGCAAGCGCGGTGTAGATGCAGGCCGTCTGCTGTGACGCCTTCTGCCGCGAACACGCGAGTCCCGCACGCCGCGCACTGCATGCCCGTGGACGAGGGACCACGCCAACTCGCTTTTTTAACCTAGAGTATTTGAATTTGTAGTTAGAAATGCTATAAATTATACGAGTAAGCGCTTTGGTGAACACTGTAAGCTTATACTGTTTAATATAATAAGTAAATAAATAAATAACTAAAAGACTTGTTTAGATTATATTGAAAGGTTAAAAATAGATTATAAACTGTTTCGTAGACTAATTTGTTTAAGGAATAAGACTTTTTCTTTTCTCATCTTCATGAATCATCTCCATAATAAAGCCCATTTACAATAAACCTTCATGAATCGTATGCTTAAACCTTCCTTATGAGTAAACTTATCTATAAACAAAAATCTTTTTTATAGTATAAGTTGATTGGAGACATACACATGGCGAGAAAACTCGTTTGTAATGTGTTAAATATTTCATTATTGGACTATATTAATCTATTTCGGAAGATTAAGATTACTAAGATAAAAATAACAGCAACAAATCAACATCTATTTAATATCTTATAAATAGATTTAAAGACCGATCAATCCATTACAATAATAACTAATTTCAGAATTCAGACAATGTACTCAATGAGGCAATTCGCATACCACACTAGTCTAGAAATAAGATGATACTGATCAATCTTCAATTGTCTTATGTATCAAGCACGCTACGAATGTTATTTACGATAACATTCTTGATTAATCGCCAGACGTAAACGATATTTTATATACCTGTCTAACCTTTGAGGAAAACGATCGATTTGCTATAGATCTATAAATAATATGAGCTATGTAAATAACACGCTAAGAATATATATAACGCAGAGCGCAATAGCTGCAGAATGCAAAGTTATAGTTCTCCTGTACCAAGTTATCGAAATTTTGACGTTCAAAAAAGCATTCATAAAATAGTTCCTAAAGCGTCCGCTAGGGGCGCTGATTAGATTATTGTATAAAATTTAACAATATATAGCAAGTAGTCGATAGAAAATTGCTATCCTATTTATGATATAAAAACCTTCTAATGCCTATTCTTAGAAAGTTAATAATAAGAACAGTAAATAAGGCACGGATGAAATAAATAATAAGTAAAAAGTGACATACCTCTTCTTTAACCTCCTTCGGTTCTTTGGAAGCTTTCGAATGCTCGGGCTCTTGTTTGACGAACTTGTTGGCCAAATTCGCAACCTGCAACAAAAGTCGTTTGTACTGAAACTGAAACTTGCATTTTTACCACAAGAATACCACAATGTCTGTAAGAAAACACGTTGTAGCAATGTTTTATAATATTAAATTAAATAACCATAATTAACGAAAAATGACGACTTAAATAATTTGTTAACGCGCTATTTATTCTTTAACGTTTCAAAGTAACTTTTGATATGGAGCCACATCTCTGAAAGAATGTTTTCTATGAAACCTAAAGCGAACTAAATCGAGGTACCTTCTTAGTGCCCTGGTTCGGTCTGCCAGAGTCCTTCAGTTTCTGGTCGAGTTTGTGTAGCGTCTCGTCGATCTCCACCCACTTCTCCTCGTTACCCTCCCCCTCTTTCAGTCTTCGTTGACGGCCCAAGAACTGTAACATGACAAATATATAAGATTTTATTATCTTAACTACACGTCGCAAGTGTACAGCTCTTTAACTAACAGTGATCGAGTTCTATTTCAGCAATACCGAGCGTACAATACTGACCTTTATAGGGAAAGTTTGTTTATAAATAGGTGACATTAACACTAGCTATTTACCTGTTCCCGATCCCACTTCGGCACTCGTTCGGCAGTCTTCGGCTCGGGCCGGCCGAGTCTGTTCTCCATAATCTTTCGTTCAATCTCCTTCATATTCCAGTCGTCCCTCTCGATCTTGCCCACGGAGCGCATGAGGTCCTTGGGTTTGGAAGGCCGAGGGGACGACGCGTTGGTCGTAGTGCCGCTGAGCTCGGCAGCGAGGCGCGCCACTCGGGCGCCTCCGCCGGCCGTTCGGCCTCCCCCGCCGACAATACGACCCTCCTCCTATAATATAGAGTTATCGTAAGATTACGAATGCTTTTGCTGTTTGAAAACTCACTCAGATTAGCTTGATTTTTAGGTAAAATGTCTTCAAAATATTTTTTATAAATGGTATCAATATCGAACTTTGAAGCTAATAAATTAAAAGAAAGAGTAACAATATTATAGATTTCCTTATTTGCGAAAAGCTTTCTGTCTTATCTAGACAGTAGCAATCCTCATGAAATCACTCTTTGGGCAGAAATACGTAGCTAATCTGAGCAACGAAATAAATTATTCAGAAATTTAACACATCAAGTTCTTCATCATCTTATATTAGTTTACTAAGTCGTAGTTTTTTCGAAATTTGTTCTGTTAGTTTAAAACACAGTGTAAATATAAAACACAAGTGGTATTAATGTATAATGTCATGCACACACTGAACGCTAGTTAAATATTAGAGTAGAAGTAGACATCTCCGGCGATTGGTTCAAACGTGCGTGTTAAGTCCTTTTGGCGGAGTGATCGAGAGGACTTACGTAGAGATAGCAAGACTAGCCTCAGACGATTTATAGCCAATTATTAAAAAATTTAGTCGTCTTTATGTTGTTCATCAAATGCTACTGTAATTAGTGGTATACATTGAAACACAAGCACTACGTTGCCTAACGAACGAATTCTGATAACACAGAATGTATACTGCCCTGTTGTACGTGTTATAAAGTTTACTTTTAACTTACGAGACTGGACTTCAAATAATAAATTAAACGCTTTGTATTTGCTGACTCAATACAATACGTTAAATCACGGTGGACCACCATGAAACCACTAATGAAGGAAAAGTATTAGTTTTAGATATAATTACCCAAAAGTATCAATAAAAACCTACACGTAAGTAAATTCCTCTCAACCGCTCCTTATACCGTTGAACAGAGGCTCCCCAAACAAAGCGGATCATTCCATGCGACACACAGCCCTCACATAGTGCTGCAGCTTCTTCTCCAGCTTCTTGACGCGCTCGTCGAAATCCGGCGCCGACGCGCGGTACTGCTGCAGACCGTAGTCGTTCTCTAAGTCCGCCGACGGCTGAAAGTCCAGCCGCGGCTCAGCAGCCAACATCTGAATACTCTTCTCAAATCTCTGCTTCATTATCTCTCTCGCTGCCTTTCTTCTACCACCTTTAGGCCTCTTTGATTCTGTTGCTTTCCTTTGCACTAAATCGGACATCCTCTGCATCCTAAACGACATCTCCTCGCTGTTCCTTCTCTGAGGTACTTCTGGCTGTCGCAACCTTTGTTCTTGGCCTAAACCTTGCCCTTGCTTGATCAAGTCAACAACTTTCTGCCTTCGTATCGCCATCTCTGGGTTGCCGATAGATTCCCGTTTAGCTCTATCAGGGCTCGGCGTGTCCCGCCGTTTGCCTTCAATGATTTCCGCCATGCGCTGCATTCGTAACGCCATCTCTGGGTTTGTGGCAGAACCTGATCGTATCGATCTTGATTCAGGGCTAGGCGTATGTCTACGTTTGTGTCCCTCGAACAACTGAGCTATACGCTTCGTGTTCGCCACTTCAGTGGATCCTATCGAGTTGGATCGCTTATTTAGCTTTATTTCTGGACTTTGTGAATGCCGTAGTCTTTGCGTGTCAATCACTTCGGATAGTCTCCTTCCTTTCTGCGGCAGTGGACTCTCGGATGATCTTGAGAATTTCTTCGTACTGTCTATAGATGAAGCCCTGGGGAAAATCTTTTTAGCGTCTATAGAGGGTGACCTGCTGAAAGTTTTCCTGTCTACTTTACCGACGAGCGTGGCGTCAGTGTCGGCGGAGTCGTCGAAGATGTCGGAGAAGTCTGGCACCTTTACAGTGCTGAGATCGAGGCCCTTCAACCTGCGGGGAGGTTTGACGGGCTTCTGGTTCTCCTGCTCGAAGAAATGGGCGAGTTTCTGCGGTTCCTTCACCCTAGTCTTGGTGGCGCCTTGCAGCAGCTGCGCTAAAGATTGCCTCAATACCGCTGGATCGGGAGATTCATCAGGATCTAGTAATGCGAGTATTTGTTCCTGTAAGTCTTTCTGTTTGTCCGTTTGTTTGTCATCGTCGAGAGCATCGTGTCCTTCGATGAGGCGCGCCAGTTGCGTGATATCGTTGAGGTCGAGTTTGCCGATCTTTTTGCGTATGTACTCAGCTGGATCGTTACTTACTTGTTGTGGACGCACCGAGCGGCGTTTCTTTCTGTAGCTCGAGTGGGATTTGTCGGTGTCCGCCGCATCTACGATCAAAATATAATGTTCAAAGATGGAAGGATACTGTAATTAAATATGAGTTGGGAAGCAAAAATCACAACTTTATGAATCAAAACTGAAAAGGGATTGGAACTTAAAACTCTCTTAAATTGGGATCTACTAAACTAAGGCCTAGTTTCACCACTTCTGAATGGGCATCAGAGGTCTTTAATGTCGTAGTTGTGTTTCACTTTTGCTGTCACTTTATCTGGCAGATAGCTTATCTGACACCTGCTCACAAGCTGTGAAACTGGCCCTACGTCTATTATAAATAAATAGTAATAGAACTCACTTGAATAAACGGATACAGGGTGTTCAACGTGCGACGTGCGAACATGCTTCTCTTTCTGCATACTCTGTTTGATCTATCGACATACGGCGTTATAATTAACAAAACAATACACATATATACAAGATACTTAACCAATAGCAAACAATGTAAACCGACTTCAAAGCAAAACGACTTTGGTCGATATTTTTTAACCCCACCTTTTGAATAAACTAAAGAAATGTGAACGTAATGGACAAAAAAAAATTCCCATGGGATTTTTAAATGTATTCACTTACAATTGAAAAAATATACACTTATTTTGCGAGGAGACTCTAAAAAAATTGCTATAATAAATAGAGAGATACAAGAACAATATAGTCTGCTTCAGTATTCCGGTGCTATTGAAAACTACTGTCCTTTGCAAAGGTTCAAGTTTATTTTATCAGTTAAACAGGACTTTAAAGATCTTTCTCATGATTTCTACACAGTCTCCTATGAAAAGATGAACTGCACCATAGAATAAGCCAGATTTAATTCAAGAGTAACTGTCTAAATTATTACTTGATTTAAAACCAGACATCTTCTTTCAGTACATTATTATCTGGTTTTCATTCAATGCAAAACGATTATTTTTGCATTTTAATATCCCTTTTATATTAAGTTATACAATGCAGAGATACAGTTACTCTGGTCCATACACAATGAACCCTTTTTGTTAATACAGACAGACAAAGCTACTTTCAATATTTTTATAAGATATTCCTGTTTTTATTCAATCCTACAATGCAGAAAGATCTTGTTTTCTTTATATACTGCAGACAGACAGACATTTTAGAATTTAAATAGTGAATCTGATAAACATTACTTTGCTGGAACATTACCGATTGCATTATCATATTGGCTTCAGCAATCATTATTCTATTTCAGATAAAATACTTAAATCCTTAACGAACGGTACACTGAAAGTTCCAAAATTGAAACCTAAATAAAAATTGGTTTAGTAGTTTTTGAGTTTACCGCGAAAAGACGGATGGACAAACTTGGTTCTTAATATATGTATTACCTGGTCAAACACATCGGTCTGGTGATGTATGTGCGGCACTTCTCCTTTGAAAGCATTGTATACGCGAGTTAGGTATGATCGCAGCTTCGCGTCCGGTACATCGCGGAGGGTACCGCCTGATGAGAATGGAACTATGCCTGTAAGAAATAAATTACGGTAAGACTGGGTTTAATTTCCTGTTATTTGCTGCAAATATACTGAAGATTTCTTATGTAAAGAAAACCGATATAAGAGTAATTGCCACTGAAAAGAACAATTGAATCGATATATACCTTTAAATTAATACTTAACAAGTAACAAACTAAACTTAAGTGAAATCAAGGTTGTTCGTATGTTTCACATGAATCGTACACGTGTTGCGTACACGTGCACGATTCATGAATGGAGAACACAAAATGGCGGCGCTTCTCCTTACCAAGGTAAGAAAGTCTTTCAACTCAAACAACAATGTTTATTTACATTATTAATTATAGTGTAATATAAGTTTTTGAAGGCATGCAAAGTCCACAACCCGCACTTGGCCAGCGTGGTGGACTCGAGGCCTAATCCCCCCCTCATTACGGAAGGAGACTCTTGCCCAGCAGTGGCACATTAACGTGTCTTATTGATATAACACAAAAATATAGTCCCCTGATACAGATAAAACAATGCTACTCTTTAATACAATGGAATTTGTTATGTAAATTAATAATTAATGCCATCAAAAACATTCTGTAAAAACCTCAAGTCTCGCCGTAAAAAGTTGTGAGATCTATATAATACCAAGTCGATTAATCTATTTAGTCTCTACTTAAAGGACCTTCTGTCTTAAGTTATTACGTATGTTATTATCATGCCAATTATAAAAAAAAATACCTTTAAAACAAATAGACCGACCTGGCCATCGCATGATTTGATTATTAGTATGTATCACACTACACAGCACGACGAGAACTTAATGTTCCTGAAATGTTAATGGCGAATTTGTGTTTTCTTGCGATGACCAAGTCGATCTATTTGTTTTAAAGGTATTTTTTTTTATAATTGGCATGATAATAACATACGTAATAACTTAAGACAGAAGGTCCTTTAAGTAGAGACTAAATAGATTAATCGACTTGGTATTATATAGATCTCACAACTTTTTACGGCGAGACTTGAGGTTTTTACAGAATGTTTTTGATGGCATCTCACTTCTTTTTGTAGAGCGAACATAAGTCCAATTTGTATGGAAAGACGTTTTTTTTTCATAATTCAACGTATTTTCCTACGGGAATGTTGTTCAGTTTCATGGGCTAAACACCCTTACCCACCCTATACCCCTTCCCGTTATGCCTCATATAGTAGGTACCTATTTACACCTATTTATTTTATTTTCTACAGTAATAATAATTCATTAACTGCAAATGTAACCTAGTAATCTTATACATTTATATAGGATTACAAAGTTATTGTTGCAGTTAGTGTATTTAGAAAACTGGACCGAAATTAGAAAATATTGAATTTTTCCCATGATCAAGACACTAAACCCTATTTGTATTCTAAATTTTAAGCTTCTAAGTCTGCTAGAAGTACCTTAGACTTTTGATGATCGGTGAGTCAGTGAGTCAGTGAATCAGTGAATCAGTGAATCAGTGAGTGACAAAATTCAAAATTTTAACAAGTTGTCATTCTTAAACTACTGGTTCAAATTGACTGAAATTTTAAATATACCGTGTTTATACAATGACTGATTAGTTGCTGAAAATCCAGGCTTCTTGTTTTATCCACAACGAAATTATAGGGGTGTCAAAAATAGCCCGAATTGCTTCGAGAAAAGGATGTTACGGCCGTGCCGCTTTTTTTTTGCTCGACTTGCGGGGGCACTTCCGTGCCCCCAGATAATATTATAAAGCTGAAGAGTTTGTTTGTTTGTTTGTTTGAACGCGCTAATCTCAGGAACTACTGGTCCGATTTGAATAGGCTATAGGCTATACATCATCACGCTACAACCAATGGGAGCAGAGTACGAGTAAAAAATGTTACTAAAACGGGGAAAATTATGACGCATTCTCTCTTATGAGACGCAAGCGAAGTCGCGCGGGTCAGCTAGTTTAAATTAAGGGTCTATGAATCTCTTACCAAATTCTTGCTGTAGTATATGATAGACTGCTCTCGGCGCGGTAGTAGAAGGTAGCAAGTCTGGTCTATATCGTCGTAGCAACTCCGTCAGCGCGGCCGGACTGGCCGCTGCCCTTATACCCGGCTCTGACCACGCCACCCAAGATACCAGAGCTTCTTCTGATACTTCTGCTTCTGTAAACAGGAATACAGCTGTTAGTAAATAAAAAATAATTATTGAATAAAATAATTATAGAACACAATAATATTACACACTAATAATAGTAATGTCCTCCTAGCCGATATACGGCTACGGCGGTCAGTTTCATTGAAACTGGCCATCTGTGCAGGACTTTGTTTATAGTGTCCAAGTGTGTGCACAATACACAGGTACACTTTCTATTCCTACACTCCCATAGTCCGGTGGGACGGATAACCGACACGTCCAGTGAGAGGTCAGGCGCAGGACCGACGGCTTTACGAGGCACGGAGGTCTTCGGCCTCAACTTCCCAACTCCGGGCAATCTCTAAGAAATTCTTAACAGAAAATCTCAGAAAAGACTAATGTAAGTATGACGATTTAAACAGCACCGAAACTTCACAAAGAATACGGAATTAATTCAATGCAATTAAATAATTGCTTTCTTAATCAAACCTAAATTATGATGCTGATTGGTGTTCGATCAGCATCATAATTTATATATATTTCCTATTGAATAGACAACAACTAGTCATATGACTTTAATAAATGTGTGTTATCTCACTTTACGTATGAGTTTTAATTTTATAATATTTTCAAAATCTGCCATCAGTCACTTGTACACTACATTGTGTAATAGCACGCCAAAAGTACAATAACCAAAAGAACTTAATAGTAAATAGTCACTCATGCTAGAATGTCATAAAACATAGAGACAAGTAACAACAATTATCTCGTATTTTTTGTATTTCTGTATATGTACCAAATTATTATGTACAACTGGTATACAATGTACACTGCCGTAGGCAGCTTATCAGCACGTCTTTACGCTCCATAGAACTTATTTAGACCAAGGGCCATCTGTCCAAACTGTACAAAACTTGAATTGAAATAATTAAATATTTCCCCTTTAAATTCTATAGAAAAAGATTGAATCGCATGTTATTACGGTTCAAAAATTACATCATTGTACATTGTTGAACACGTGTTATTTTGCGCAGCGGCCATTATTATTAGTCTCTGTTAAGTAATAATACGTACGCTTGCACGTGCGAGGTATGCGGTCGCACGATATCGTGAAATCGTGTATGGACTGCGCCAAATTACTTTTGGTGTCTGAATATAGCAGTAAGCCGCTGCGAGAAAGGCAAGAAATAGAAAGAGAATCAGGAGGGAAGTGTAGGTGATGGAGACGAATCACCGACAGTGTCTATTTATTCCAATACCTTAGAGTTTTACATTGAAAAGGTACTTCAAAATAGTTTTTGCCTCGTCCTCTAGAGACGCTGATCAATTTCGATGCAAAATTTTTCGATATAACTATTTCGGCTAGCGCCGGTAGTAGTAGATAATAGCAGTTCTGTTCCTCGTTTTCGTTCATTGCCTTTTTTGCAGCAGCTCGCAGCTATATTCAGGCACACAAAGTTATTTGGCGCATGTTACACGTGCCGTGATTAATTAGAGGGTGAGTCACAAAGAATTTGGGGGTCAGATCAAGGACATAGGGGAGAGCTAATCCGGTTTTTGTATCATATAGGTATACAGGCACACAGACGTATTGGGACCCCTCACCCACAGCCGTCTGCTAGGGGAACATTCAATTAGTCTTTGAGTAGCGACCGGTGTACACAAAAACTAGATTAAAATGATGTACATAGGCTGTACCTGTGTGAGTGCGCGAGGGTCCGCGGAAGGGTCCGAGTAAATAACAAAACAAAATCAATACTGTCTGGACTCTTGCTACTTTTAAAGCAGCATTCGGATTTTATTCAACTGTTATGGTTGGAATATTTGTGATTTAAAACCAGTCTTCAAGATTATTTCTCAAGGGAACGAGTCTCATTGTATACTACGTTTCTTAAGAAATGAAGCTATATCAATGTCATAGTACATTTCTTATGTCATTTATTGCTAAGGATACTTGATTTATAATCGTTTACGATTACGAATGCGGTATATGGTAGCAAGGTTGATGGTGGAAAGATCAAGCCAAAGAGCAAGCCGTGAGTTTCTTGCAGTTTCTTCTCACGAGCAACAGCTTTTCCGAAACGGTGGTAGATAAAAAATATTTTGACGATTTCAAATACTTGTTAAAGTTTATGAAATAAAGAATATTTGACTTTGACTTTGATCTGATAATAGATCTTCAGCAACGACAGACCAAGAAAGAAAAAAATGCGTGTCATGCAGAGTGCACGTACACGCAATCGACGAATACGATAAGCGTATAATCAGAGTAGTTTTTAAAAGTTTTAATGGTATTTAGTGTGATCGGTGATCGGTTTTTAAAGCTAAGCTCTTCTGGTTTAAGAAAGAAATAGTATGTAGTGCCTTGGTAATCAACACTAATTTGAGACCTTTTCTTTCTCTAAGTTCCTAATACATCCATTCATCAAACAATAAATGAACAGTCATACACAATCGCACTTATAACAACGTAACGTAACGTAATCAAGTCATACCTCTACGCCGTTTCCTCTGAGTAGGTGCAGCATCAAGCGGCAACGGTTCATCAGAGTCATAGAATGACGTCACTCGGTGAGGCGTCACAGCCGCGCGGTTCAGGTTGGGATACCTCGTGCCAGGGTCTAGGGTGTACGCGCCGAAGTCACGGTGAAGGTTCTCTGGAGTCGTTTGAGCTGTTGAAGTAAAAATATTCTTATTAGTCTTTGAGGCGCCCATAGCCAGTTGCGCTCACCGGTCGGTAAACGATCTGTGGGTTAAGCAAATCTTGGCGCGGTCATTCCATAGATGGGTGACCGCATAGTGGTATTTGAACTGGGCGTCTCCGTGCTTCGGAGGGCACGTTAAAAGTCGGTCCCGGTTGTTGTCAATTAAGATAACTGTCGTGAAGCCACGTCAAAGGCCTTTGGGCGGCTTGAACAACTTTGACACTAGGTTGACCACTAACCATACGATAAGAAGAAGAAGAAGAATTAGTCTTTGAAATGCTGAAGAAGCACTCAATGAGGCGGGCAAAAATAGGTTATGAATTTATATGTAGACTAACTTATAAACTACCGCGCTACCCACGTGGGTTTTCATGTAAAAAGTAACTATAAT
The DNA here is from genome assembly GCF_050436995.1 of Anticarsia gemmatalis. Classification (NCBI taxonomy): domain Eukaryota; kingdom Metazoa; phylum Arthropoda; class Insecta; order Lepidoptera; family Erebidae; genus Anticarsia; species Anticarsia gemmatalis. Next base: position 18,651,784 of record NC_134776.1, on the reverse strand, counting down.
ATATCTAGGTATTTCCCAATCAAAACTCTTAATCAGTTCTGTTGTTTGTTGCAGAGAGCGTAAACTTTTCGTTTGAATATAATATGAAGATATAAGGACGTAACATACAGAACATAACATTTAACATAGTCGGCTATACCAGCTAAGCCAAACTAAATTAGTTTCGTTTTTATAATATACTAGCTGACCCGGCAAACGTTGTTTTGCCATAAAAATTAAATGAAAAAACATTGTCCAGCGGATAAAATTGTGAACCTAAACCATTCTCAGATCCCCTTGAACACACACAAAAAATTTCATCATAATCTGTCCAGTCGTTTAAGAGAAGTTCAGTGACATACACACTTACAGAAGAATTATATATATAAAGATGGTCATTACTGTTACACGAACATGTAACTCCATTTATTCTTTATCAGATCCATCTCATGTTAAGCTCCTAGCAAACTACTAATAGTTTTAAATTAGTTTATAAAGAAATATAAAATCGCACAGCAGGATTTGATACAATCTAGTCTGTATCATAATCGTATAGGGTTGAAATTGTTGAACATAATATTGCCCCTGTGAGAAATTCGCGCAGCTGCCCTTTGATTTTCATCATGTTATTATTAATTTCAATACATTTCATGTTATTGTAAGTCTGTTTTTATATTGTGCTAAAATGCCAAATATCGACAGATCATCATATCCTAGCGAGGCATCACTCGACAGCTAAGAAAACAACTATGAAATAAGGATTTCTACTTGTAAGTTCGAATAAAGGAATACTTTTAGAATCAATCAAGTTAATAAACTATGATTCTATTATTTTTTTCCGGTTCAAAAGCATATCAGCATATTGGAAGAGCAGCATACAAATCTTTCTTCATTTCTTTATTCATTTCTATACATATGTTTCGCACAAACTTTAGCATTTATAGTAACAGTAAGGTAATGTATGCTCACCTAAAAGCCTATAAATAGACTCCCTCTCAGCGATAACTTCAAGTGGATGTGGTGCAGGGTTCATGCCCCAGGCGCGGACAGCCCAGGCAGCGTCTAGCGCGGATAGAAAACCTCTAGCACAACCTGAGCCGGTCGGCCAGAAAGGCTCGAGTAGACTGTCACCGACTAGCTGGCAGAGCAGACGACGGCCGTGACGTTCGTAAACCTGTACAAAAAAATATATGTTTAATGAGTAACAAAAATATAGTCTATTATAACTCTTTTGAATTTGATATCGAAAACAACGCAAAACTTTGGAACAATGATATATGAAATACAGACGACGAAGGAACATTAAAATTAATTTGTCCATGAATATTTTCAAGTTCTCACATTCCGTTCCATCAGACTGTATTTATAAATTACTATATTATCACTGTCGCCGAGGCTAATTATAAGTCGGGATGAATCGTGATATTCGGAATAGATTCAAAAACAGCAGCAATATACATATTTTTATCTACTACTTACCATACTAGCATTCTCAGCGGCATACATAGAAGTAAAGTCAAACAGCGCGACGTCGGGCTCTCCGTAGTGGTTGAGGGCGAAGTCTCTCAGCGGCATGCGTCCATCGGTGGAGAACCTCGCCGCTTCTTGAGCGTATCTCATCAACGCCGCTCGGTCTACGTTCTCCACGCTTAATAGACGAGACACTTCCGCGTAGTCCTGCAAGTTTACAACAGCGGTGAAGAATTTTCGTTTACAATTTATGGTTTAATGTTTAGAAACCGTAAAACGGGTTGAATTTAAGGAACATTTGGGGTGAATTGAGGATGGTTATTTTGATAACAGAAAGTCAATAAGTCGCACAGAAAGCTAGCTACAAGGTTAATTGTACACGGTCCATGGTAAGACCACTAAAACTATCAATAAGACTGTATAGAACTGAATAATTAGCGTTAAACATAACCATTTTATAAAAATTTTGGAAGTCACTCTTTTTAATGCACAGTTCCTATCTACAGACGCCATTTAAGACATATGGGAACACTGTCTTAAGGTCAAATTAGACAATAGATAAGCAACAGTATCTTGTGATTGCATTCATTGACTTTTATTTTACATTCTTTAACTTTTATTTATTGTATGATAAGTGATCAGCGTAGATTTAAACTGCGTAAGGGCCTTCGAGAGGTCTTAACGACTTTTACCTCAATCAAATGTCTACATAAGACACTGTATATAATTCAATTACTACGATATTTAAGATACTCACATTAAGCAGTACACCTTTATCAAGCAGACTGTGTTTCTTAGCCGTCATGACGAAGTAATGCGTATCATCTTTGTAATAGACTATGTTCTCGAGATCTATGCCCGTCACCTCGTACAGCTCCTTGAAGAACTTCTGATTGAATATAAACGCTACGCCGCTTATTTCTGGCACCTGGTAAGTAAAACACATATTAGTTTAGTTATTTTAAACAGTGTCATTATCTAATATATTAAATTCTCGCGTCACAGTTTTCGTTGCCATACTCCTCCGAAACGGTTTGACCGATTTTGATGAAATTTTGTGAGCATATTGAGTAGGTCTGAGAATCGGCCAAGATCTATTTTTTATACCCCTAAGTGACACTATTTTTGTTTTATGGCAAAACAACGTTTGCCGGGTCAGCTAGTACTATTATAAAACCTTTGCTAAAAGCAGTCGCTATAAAGTAGTTAACGTAGCCTAAAGGAACCTTAAGGATTATAAACAATTCTTATGCGTCCAACTTGAATATGCGCAAAAAGAAAGTGTATCATCTGTTATCTGAATTGAATAGCTGCATTTTTGCTAAGGCGGAAGTGAAAGCTTAAAGTTGTCTTTACTAACGCATTCTGTCGTTAGAAAAGTGATGAACGCGCTCACTTTAAATAATTTCCCCGTACATTTGTATGTGTTCGCGAATAGAATGTCGAATGTAATGGAATAGGATTACAGATGTTTTTTGACATGCTACAATGCGACATTAATTTCCGCTTAGTGTATTTTTGAAGAACACATATCGAAAATATGACTACTCGACTGAGTTTCTCTTACTATACAAACGTCTTTCGATTAAAAACGCAAATCACTCACCGAGGCCTCCTGCTCCGAATGCCTATTAATAAAGTTAGCAGTGATAGCCATGGCCAGCTTCCCTCTGAACTCCTTCCTCTTGAAGCCGTGGAGGGTGTTCCTCTTGCCGTCAGCACCGACTAACGCATCGAACTCGTATTGTGCTACTGGGTGATCGCTTGGTAACACGCGCGCTCGCCAACCTAAAGCTAAACAACGAAAATTGTTATATAAATAATATATACTAATATTATAAAGCTGAAGAGTTTGTTTGTTTGTTTGAACGCGCTAATCTCAGGAACTACGGGTCCGATTTGAAAAATTCTTTCAGTGTTAGATAGCCCATTTATCGAGGAAGGTTAAAGGCTATATATCATCACGCTACGACCAATAGGAGCAGAGTACCAATAAAAAATGTTACGAAAACGGGAAAAAAATTGACCCATTCTCTCTTATGTGACGCAAGCGAAGTTGCGCGGGTCATCTAGTTTATAATATGACTGAATACCACAATACAATTATTTTAATTACTATACTTAAGCTGGGCAAGGTTCTCCTCTTAAATTGAGGGACGGAATAGGTCTTTACTCCACCTCGCTGGGCAATGATCGACTCACGAATTAAGGAAGCGGTTAGGCCTTCTGTCGTATCCCAAACTACTAAATACCTTCAAATTCACAAACTATTTAGGTACCCACTTTTATAAAGAATAGTGTAATTTGAATATAAGTAAATATATTTTCAACATAGACTTAGTTTCAAACATGTCTCGTAATATAATAAGCGTTACTTAAACTGCAAAGTAACTTACTCATTACATTTCGACCCAAATACCAATGTAATTCATTGTATGTACCAAGATCTGCATACTTATGTAAATCCTGTCACACAACGGACATTCATGTGGTAATTCCTTTACTTAACTATTACAAATATTAAAATAATAAACTGCCTCTGTGGCGCAGTCGGTAGTGTATGCGACTGTCGCGCAAGAGGTCTCGGTTTCTAATCCTGAGTCGGGCCAAGAACTCCAAATTGAGATTTTCGGTTAGGAATTATTAAAAAATTGTCCAGATTTAGGAAGTTGTGGTCGTAGACCTCAGTGTTTCGAAGAGCACGAAAAGCTATTGGTCTTACGCCTGACCTCTGGTCACTGGTCGTGTTGGTTACCCTTCCCACCGAGATATGGAAGTAAGCTAATAGACAGTGGGCTTGTGCACACACTTGGATACTATAAACAAAGTCCTGTCAAGTGGTTGATTTCAATGATACTGGCCGCCGTAAATATCGGAAAAGAGGATATTATTAAATTGGTACTTACTTTCTGAATTTTCGCTAACAGTAGGCTCTAAAAGTTCCTCAAAACTAACACCTTCGTGGAATTCCACACCGAGAAGTAATGCCACCTGAAATAAAATTGTTTTATAAGAATATGTTTTTATTTCCATTATTTCCTTTCTTTCTAAGTGTCATTCTTCATCTTAATGTTAAGCATTTGAACAGGTCTTATCGTTATAATACATTAAAATAATAAAATGTGATCTGTAAGTCATATTGACTCAGAACTTAGTTTTTAATAGGAAACAAAAAGTTCTAGGTATAAACCCACCTTCGTTCAATTTACAACTATTTGTCCATTTGTATGACACTTTTATTAAAAATGTCAATGCAAACAATTGATCAAACACATGTTATAAGTTAAAATCAAATGCGTACGTACGCATGTACTTGATTATCTTACCTTCATCAATATACACTGTAACTGTCTGATACTGATGTGGTCTATGGAGCCGGCGCAGAACTTGCCGAAGAACTTCTTAGCGCCGAGGGCCCTCAGGTCCTGGATCACGAAGGGCCACAAGTGCAGCACGTTGTTACGTGACATACGGTCGCGTTTCTCTATTACCACCTAAAAGATACGACAATATTTTATAAACTGTTAAATGACATTGGTTTTTCATAAAAGGCAGAAGGTTCCTTGACATCCAGGAACATCTAAGCTCTAAAACACACTGGGCTGTCATTTTCCTCTTCCTCAACATACCTAGGTATTTAACCCAGCAATAATTAGTAGCATAATACTAGTTGAACAGCAAGGTACTACTTGGTCAATAGTTCGTCGTAGATACTTGACAATCAAACTCGTAGAATGTCATGATAGACATTATCAAACTCATCCAAAAAGATGCACCATTATCTCCATCAGCATGGACATTTGGTATATTTTATCACGCAGGTGAAAATTTGCCACTATGCCTGATCAAGCAACAAAATCATGCACATACCCATAAATCCTTTATTTGCTATCTAATCAAGCTTAAATTATAAAGTTATCAGATAAAGACTTACCACTTTAGCGCCAAGCAGCTGGCACTCGATGGCCGCCCGCAGTCCGCAGGGGCCGGCACCAATGATGAGCACCTTGCCCGACGCGCTCACTCTTCCCTTGCCGTACACCTTGTGGTTGGCGCGCGCGTCGAACTTCTTGAACAGAGCCATGGCTTTCCATGAACTCGCTAGTTTCGCCTGAAATGTTACCATATTGTTAAGAATGGTTACAGATGAAAAAAAAAACATATTAGCTTACGATAAGAGCTAGGAACACTAGGCCTAATATGAGCAACGAACACGAATATTAGTTGCAAATTCGTTAAATAGAGAAATGTCATAAATAACCACCTCCTGAATTTCGTTTTCATACACCGTAGCAGGTACACAGTACCACGTTGGAGTCGCTTCTACTTGATACACAATTGGAAAAGGACTGAATCCAGTGTTCTGACTCAAACAGAATGATGTCCACAGGGGCGATTTTCTAACACTATTGACACCCTAGCAGCTGTAAAGTTTCGCAAGCCTGTTTTCTGCAAGTAATTTTAATTGTCAAATGCTCGCTAGTCTAAAGTACCGACTGTAGGAAATCGACATGTATATAGAAATCAAACGCATTTATTTTCAGTGAAGAATAATCGATCTCTTTAATTCGTTCTTAAATAATTACCACGTCTACTATTCTATTTTAAAATCTTCAATAGAAATCAAATCAACAACCCACAGCAAATCATAAATCCGATCAGACTTTGTAAACAGTCTAGTAAGTTTCAAGGAGCATACAAGAATAACCTCTCGTTATAACTTCTAAACCGAACTGCAAAGGTCGAAGCCGTCTGGAAACTTTCTTCAATTTATTTGACACATTACAAACTATATCGATAAGGTTAACTCGTACATTGCATGTCTTGTCTTAACGTCTACCTGAAGTACAATGTCAAGACCAATCGATGGAAAGCGGAAGCTCTTTGCCTAGCCTTGAATTGTTGATGTGAAAATTGCACTAAACGATGCACCACCGTACGAATGTACATTTTAAATGACATTCAGCCTGTAATTACGTTCACCACAAGTTGTAATATTTCGAACTTGACAGAATAATGTAGTGAGTCATTTATTTAAATGGCAGGTAGAATAATTAAGGCTTTAGGGCTAGGGTTTCCATATCGTAAGGGGACGTGTATAAGGAAAAACCCTTTGGATACCCGCCTTTATTACTATAGGGTACCTAACTTTAGGAAGTACTGTTTAGTTACGAAGAGATAACTGTTAAGGGTTTTGTACCCTAATAACAAATTGTTCTTTGATTGGTAAGCTGCAGGTAGGTGTCTGAGGGGTCAGCTAGTAAATAAATCGGATTTCGATGATTTTAAAACTATTCAGTTTTCTGTCACGCGCCTTTATATGACAACAATAACAACACCCAGAACAAGTACCCAGACCAACTAACAAATATATTTTCTCGGTCATTTTAGGCAATGTTCTTTAATACAGTTCAAGGTATGCAAGGTCCCTAACTCGCACTTAGCCAGCGTGGTGGATTCAGGAATAACCCCTCATTACGGGAGGAGACCCTTGCCCAACAGTGGGAAATTAATAAGTTAACTTTTATTCTAGGCAATGATTTTGCGATAGACATAGGCTTTCCTTTGAATATGTAGAACGAAGTAAATAGAGTAACACGATAATGATATAGGTCTGCAACTTCGCCTGCAAGAGGCCGATGCGTTGTCATAGATAACACTCGGAAGCACCGTTCCACTTACGAAGTTGCTGTTGTTCTACTGTTGCAATGAAAATATAAATATTTATTAATGAGTAAACTGTTTCAATGCCATTAGAAAATGTTTTAAGTTTGCAACCTTAGGCGTTGAAACTAGTTAGCCTTTTTTTGACAAAGTTTCGAGATAAATATTCGTGGAAACGTATGTTAGGAAATAAGGAAATTCCTCTGTCGTATTATGGTTATAGTGCACAATTGATATCAATTTCTGGAAATAATCAATTTGTATTTTTCGAATCAATGGCACGCCCCTTATCACATGACACTAACTGAGGGCGAAACGATGTATGTATGGTACACTTTCGCCAACACCTTCGGGAATAACAGGCATGATATAATGTTTAAATGTATGTAAGAAATTTGTTCAGTAGTCCGGAGAGTCACCCCTTAGAACAATATGTGAAGGACAAAACGCCTGCTTACACCTAAAAGTATGGCAAAGATGATGTTATAAGAAATATAATTTTAATATATCAAGTAAATAGTTAAATAATCTTTGATTAAAACTTGAACCTAATAACAAGTGCATAATAATATTATGAGTCACAACAATACAAAAATCCGGATTTAACTTTCATAATGCACTTAAGTATCAATCTATTTGAAGTGCTTGAGTCAAAATTCTAGGTACAATAATAGGAACCGATAATTATCTATCAAATTATTCACAAATGATAGATAAGCTTCTGTTTTATACGAAGAGTGTAGAATGATTCAGCTATTGGTGATGACAGTGTGTCTCATGACTAATGTGTTACTTTTAGCCGTCACAAGTATAACCCTTCGGAATACGGTAGTTGCATGCCTACCAGTCAAATCAGCTACTCTTTATGAAATGTCAAAAACACATTTTAGTATAGAACTTCATAGTGACGTTACAAGTTTCATATTTTGTCTGTAATAATTTTAATTTCAACATTATGACAACAAAAAATGACATGCGGGCTTATCACGTATCTCAGTTGACAGCTAGTATTTGTCAAATTGATGGTCACTATTCAGTACATTGCTGCTTTGAAGTAACATGTTAATCACAATGTTCTAAGGGAGAAAACAATGTACAGCGTAGTGGCTTTCAAATAGCTGTCAAATGAGATACGTGAATTTTTTTCGAGTAATATTTCGAATATTATTTGATATTTCGTTAACCCATTCAACTAACCATTGACATAATGGTGTCTAAATACCTAGTCAACCGCTGAAACATGTTGACGACTTGTGTCGGAGCTTTTTTACTGACTTCAAAAAGGAGGAGGTAGTATCTCCAACAATCATTTCAGTGACGTGAAGAAACAAAGTCGACGACTTAGGTTCAATGCTGGCGGTTTCTTTCATTCAGCCGGTTTCTTCAACGTAATTAATACATAATAAATTCAACTATTAAGATTTGGTATTGAGAAATTTCTTCCTTTTTTGGTGGTAACAAACTTGTAAATATTTTTCTAACGTCCAATCTAGATGTAACTGTGGCATCAAACCTATGGTCGCGACACGCGGCCGCAACAACAGTGATGCAGACGACTCAACCTGAATTAATATTATTTTGGGTATTTTCTTGAACGTACCTGAGATGTAACAATACTTTTACTGCTTAAGAAATCCCTTGATAATGTAAATATATGATTATAATTTTTCGTTTATTATTGCGTTGATCATTTTAACAGATAAAAAAAAGGTTTATCCGTTGTCTTTTCTTTTGTTTCTGTTTCCATACTTATAGCAATATTACAGAAGAGATATATACGAAATGAATTCAACTTTTTATACAAAATGTATCGATAACTTAATATAATAATTACTTAATAAGGGTAATAAACTGTCACTTTGCTTTGAATGGTGACAAAACCTTCTAGTTCAGTATGTGCATAAATTTTTCATTTAGCTTATATTTTTAATTTTATGTTATTATGCGATTTAAATGAAATAATAAATATTTAATTGAGAGGTTTAGTCTAGTAGACGTACTAGTGCCCTCACTACGTGATTGAGGTAGAACTACAGAGAACAGAATTTGAAAAAGAGGTAGCAGGACGACGCTGTTTTAAAATAATATTATTTTAATTTATTTCTTTAGCAGAAAAAAATATCAAGAAAAATCTATTAGATCAAAAATGTATTGCTCGTTTCTAAATGTGTCTGTATTTTGTTACGATTTTTTTATATATTTGTATTCTAGTTTGTTTGTATATCACTCAATATAACATTTCAGAGTTCAATTATTAGATGCAACCGAAAATATAACTACTATTATATTATTTTGTATTTATTAACTGATTTCCAATTAATTGCCGCCTTGCTTTAAGCGCCAGGACAGAGGTAGTCTATGGCCCGTTTTAATTCTTTATTTTTCGACAAACTTAAAACAAACATTATTATCCATCGATTTAAGTTTACTTCGCTTTCTGTTAACTATTCTAGGATAGCAATCCAGATCGAAATCTGTTAATGTTCCTTAGAATGTACATAGACAGTTACATTAACACATAGTATATTCATTATGGATGTTAATGTATATAAGTATGTATTTAGAAGTATATAAGTATATAAGTATGTTTATCAGTTATTTGGTTACCACAGTACAAGCACTGCTTAGTTTGGAATCAAATGACCGTGTGTGAGTTGTCCAATCATATTTATTATTATAGGAAATCTTTTCACGCGAACGAAGTCGCGAGTAGAAGCTAGTTTGTACATACGTAGTCACAAAAATGAGACTGATGTAAACCAGTTTGTAAAGCAATGCCAAGAGCACTATGTCTCGGCCGACACCTATTAACTTTTGACATTACGTAAATATTTACTCAAAGTAATAAAATTTCAATTGCTGTAATAAATACATGTTTATTGTTTGTTTTGTTTATGAGAAGCGAGATATGCGCAGTAAGTGATTGACCGGATTCACCTACCGAATATATTTAGTTGGCTTATTATAAGCATAATTAAAGGAATGACTTTAGTTTGTTTGAGACTATAAAATATACTTTTAAAAGAAGAGGTTTTACCGATCACTACCAGAAAGTTATCGGCGATTCTCGTATGAAAAAGTTATCAACGACCGTATTTTATAAGAACGTTTTAACTATCTAACTCTATACGAAGCCGGTACGACTAAGATAAGTGTTGAAGAAGTCTTCCTCTTTTAGCACCTGGTGGTGAAGCTGTGGCCGCCTTTCTTTTATGTTTAAAGCGTTGAAACTATAGATGCTGAAAGCAATTCCTACTCCGAAATTGGCGCCACATAATGTTTATTAGTTAGCAAATATACAGAAGATGTAAACTTAACTATCTTAAAGCTTCTTTTTACTATGTGAGGAGAAAATCTTCCTTCCTAAACCTTCTTAATTTTAAATATGAAAACTGCTCTAAAATTACCACTAACGATTTAGAAGAAGCAATGTCGTGACTGATGTTATATTAATACAATATCTCTCAGCGGTCAAAAGTGTTAAGAAATGTCGCTTAGATCAAAATTAATTGCTGTTTCTATTTATTCTATAAATACAATTGTTTTTCTGCAATTATATTAGTTTGTGTATCACGCAACATCCATTGAACGACTTTCGGTGACAAATAACATTATTTCAGAGTAGAAATAATTATTTTTATTGAAAGGCATTGAAATGACAAATCGAAAATGCATAGTCTCTTCTCCCTGTTCAATAACATGATTTTGATCTTCACTACATTTTATTATCATATTGAACACCCCACCGTGTCTGTCTGTCTGTTAGCGATAAACTCAAAACCTTCTGAACGGATTTTCTCTAATAAATAGAGCAATTTGGAGTAAGGTTTGTAGTTACTTGTACACGTAATTTATAAACCGGAGTCGAAGCCAGGCAATTTGCTAGTAGTTTAGAAGTACATGAATAAATCTAGCTTACATGGCCTGTATCTATTAACCATGTACCATGGAAATACCGTACCTAATGTTTAGTATGGAACATAAAATCAGTCATGTATGTGGTATCCACAAATGGCAATTCTAATAGAAAACCGTTTACTACGTCGTAATGCGTTTACTTTATAACAGCAGTATTACCTAGTAGTTTGCATGTCAAACGTAACGACTTTAGATGCCTTATTGAAACCCAACTTGGGAAAGTACAGTTAATGTTATAGAAGAAAAGCGGGCTAGTGAAATATTTCCAAATCAATCAATATAAACATTTGTATACAGAAAAAACGTTTGTTAAGCATTTTGAACGTCACTGTGTGTCATTATCAAAATAGACAGAATTCTAATCCAAAAATAGCTACATTAACTTGCATACTTCATTGAAGAAAAAACCAGTTTTGAGGGACAAGGGACCGATATAAACCGAAAACATTCATCGCACAGCATACCCATAGCAAAGCAACAATCATTTGCCTTCTGTCACAAAATCGCACAGCAAATCTTGTCAACGCACAGCACTTGATCTATCCGAGAAATAGTTAACCGAGTTAGGTGATTCTACAATAGTTACACAATTGACAATCGCTTCAATCAATGGACATCCTCTGCTAAAAATTTACGATTTCATTCAGGACACGTAGAGGTCAATACTCTATCCTTTCACAATATTCTGCAAATTTTATGCCATTTTCAGGGACTACGCTTCAGCAAAAATTGACTAACATGAGACAAACGGGACTTGCATGGAATATTTTGAGATAACAGTACAAAAGCTCAGCTTTGACGTCGTGAGAATTATCTGGAAGAGTACTTTCGAATTATCACATTTTGAATTTAAAACTCAGGAATATCGAGTTTGTCAGGTTTATAAAAACAACAAGCACAATAGAGATGAATCCTTTCATCTCGGATTCTTTTCATTGCTATTGAGAGCCACAATTGGGATATATAGGGTATCACAGTAAATAGTCTCAGGTAACATAATTATTAACAGTTTAGTATTCATCGCACGATCATTGTAGGAAACATCAAAGCGAATCATCATGTCGACTGTAAAATGTTGGGGAGTGAGCAGGGTTCTGCAGCTGCGGCGAGCTAGCAAGGCCAGCAATATTGCTTTGTCATGGGATTTACATAATTTATGCACCATCGAACATTGGCAAGCGGCTCGAGACTTGCAAGATTTGTATGCACCATACATGCGAAGTTAATTTTACTTTTGAACAATTGGTAAGATTATAAAACGATAAAAACTGCCTTTTATTACCAGCGACTGCGTATAGCATTCAATTTTAAAGTTTGAATTTCTGTTTATTTTCAAATGGTGAAGGAAAACATTGTATGCAAACGTATTGTACAACAGTAAATAGAGATCGAATGACAATAATATTGACGATGATGTAAATAGTTCGTCACAACTTTCGCCCTCATTATAATCGCAGTAATGTCGTTATCACGGCCACTGTTATCACACAGATAAACGGATAATTAACGATAACAATACATTGAAATTAGCGCACAGACGGTTTCCAGAAATTCGCCAAGTATTGTTGATAAACAATTACTAAAACAATTTATAGACATGCATAATACTTAGAACATCATGGAGATATTCTAAACTAAAACTTATATGAACAGATTGAAGGAAAGACTAATTAATTGATGGATCATTTATCTTCATAATCAATGTCTAGTGATTTTTTTCATTATAAGAAACGAGCGTTATTATGCTTTGTCCAGTACAAACCAACTGCATCCGACTTTGAGCGGTACTGAGTGGTCAAAATTCGGGACTAATTGGAAAATTGACAAAGATTGCTGTATTTAGTTGATTGTACGCAATTTTGCGCATTATTCTCGTCATATAATGAAACATGGTCCAGGTGTGTGACCTTAATTTAGCCCCTTTAGACCACACAGGGAGCATATTATAATGGTAGATTGGTATTTAAAGAAGTGAAATAGGTCGATCGAGCCAGTGGGGTCTGTCTAAGAATAGCGTCTCTTCACTCGGTGACATTGTCACAAGATGAAGCAAGGGGCGCGGAATAAATTAATCCTATTATTTACTCTTGAAGAAACTCATATATATGTGTTTCCAATCTGCGTAGTTATAATACTTTGATGAGTCATGTAAAATGTTTTATTAAACATACCTGAAAAAGCCTAAAAGTAATTGTACTCGCTTACATAAAAAAAAAGTTGTGTATGGCCTTATTCAATACATTACGCACAGCATTTTAGTCCTTATTGAGATATTATTATGTTTCTCCGATAACTTTATTTCCACACTTCATAAACAATCAATTTATTGTGCCTTCTCAAAAATATTTCGCCAGCGACAAGCGAAAGCCATAGCAAGTACACAATACAGAGTGAATCAACCAAGCATTCGCAGTTATGGTATAATAATTTGAATATAATAATGTATCGCCGCCTCGCCCGCCATAGTGTATCGAATATGGTGCGAGATCCGCTATCGTAGGGTACAAAGACACCATGGGTTATGCAAGGTTCATTAGAAGTGGCACCTTTGATGCAACTGTAGGAAATAGGAAATATTCACTGATTTCTGCCCGTGTTTTGACAACTTAGAAAGATTTCTCTTGGTAGAAATTGCCTTATGTGTTAGTTTAGTCTACAAACTACCTTTTTTGGTAATGAAAATCTATTCAGTTGATTTGGCGTGAAATATTAAAAGTAACAGCACATGAACATACATTTTCATATTTCTACTAAGTACCAGTACGATAATTTTATAAATATGATTGTTTTAATTCTTTGTTCTTCTTTCACGTGAAACAGAGCGATGGACGAAGTTATCCTCATCGAGGCGAGGCCGCGTGGTCTAACCACAGAATAAAAATGATTGAAACGTTCATATAATATAGGTGTAGGTTATAAGTCCTTCGTATATCATTAGTGTACCAAAGAATATTTGCGCCAACAACAATTTTAATGGGCTTTATTTCGCCTTAAAGCCCACGCATGCACGAGCGAGGCATAAATCGTTTGTTTTTATTTTCTTTTTGTTATGTACCTAAAGTTTGGGTCAATTTTATTACGTTTAGAGGTCAATGAATCACTGTATTTATGCCCGAGTCACTGGATCGCGATTATTTATTATTGCCGTATCTGATTACGGCTTGATTGTGTTCTGATAAGTGGGAATTTAGGTACTGTGGACGGAAAACATTTGTATATTAATATAGTAGTATATTAAATATGCAGTACCCTATCCTGTCTGCCCACGATGTTATTATTCAAAGTACAGCGAGCTCAAAGCGTCATTTTAACGTCATCGTAAAACGGTTCGAGTACCTTGTACTCCCACAAAGAACGCATATCATTTAACGCACTAAAACTGATTAAGCTACAGCTACACATGCTCAAGGCTAGTACCAAAATTAAAAAAAGCCATTTATGAGCGATTGCTAAAAAATAGCGCGTGTCGAAACAGTTAATTTCGAGTGGTTCTCTAATCAAAAATCGTTCACTTTACCCCAGACTTTAAACTTAAAATTCAAATCTAATGATCAAACGATTATTCTTCAGAAACGCTGACTCCTTGCAATAAGCCTCCCCTACTTGCACTTTAAATTATGCGCAGAAAACCCACTCAAGGCATGTTTCAAGAGCACTACATAGTACGATCGTGGGACGTGTTAATTCCTGTTATATACAGATATAACATATTTTAAAGTAATCCGTGAGCTTTTCCCCCCACGACGTGCAAATTCCAGCACGGCCACGTGATCAGGTGGAGCTGCATATTTTGGTCGAGTGCCACGCTACATGTTCCAGATTAATTTCTACGTATTTAGTGTTAAATCCGGATTCCATTGGATATTCTAAATTCATTAGATAGTATGTTATTGGTATTTAAACAGGCAGCATTTGATTCTTTCCGAAAATATAATTTAAGAAGCTTGTGCATGTGCACTATTGGTCATGTAATTACCAATTGCAACTGCCACGAATCTGCGTAATAACGTCAAAACCAAGATCATCCTTGTAATTCACCCTTTTGTACTCAATAAAAAACCAACAGTCTGACCATTGTACCAATAAGTATTGTGTACTATAAAGCTACCCTAACCATGGGAGCTGACATCGTTCCTGCAACGTGTTAGCAATGATTATACAGGAAATGAGGTCAATCCTTTCAAAATGTTGTTGCCACCTGAATCAAGTTTATACGCAGATGTTTCTCATCCACCTTTGTCTGTATTAAATAAGGACCTTTGCAGTATATAGTCCAGTCTGTTGGCCAGTTGCCAAAACAGATACATAATGAGGGGACATTTTCAAAAGACACCACACCTGGTATAGCGGATGGGAACCGAGTATATTATCAATTGAAATCAACGAGGAACAAAGAAGCTTGACCCTCGCGTCTGTATAAAAATCTAAATAGTTATTACCAAAATGTAATATGATATAAAACGACCATTATGCGAATTTTACAATTAAGACGTGTTTCTTTTCATAGTGGCATTAAGTCCCCAGCATAAAGATAGTTATAATACTTAAGAATTCTCCACCAAACGATTAACATTATACGTTATAATAGGGAGCAAACTGATTGCTTTTCAACGAACACTATCTCAATTCATAACAGAAAAGTATGCAGTACAAAGCGCAACATGATCTCAAACGGTAGCTACCGTTTGACCACCAAGGCAGATAAGTATGATGCAAATTATAATATCAGATTTCATGTCCCGTAACTTTAGATTAATTAAAAATGTTAGGTAATGTCTCACACTCGCGAACAAAGAAAGGCATACAAAATAAACTTATAACCAAATATACGGTCTACATCGTCACAGTCTAATAAATCGCTACTATATTAATAATTATATCACTTTCTAAGTTAGTGCGACTCGAAGTAATAACTAATGCTTCAAACTGACTTGTTACATAGACAATATGGTTGGATTTTGATTGGCAGATGGGAATTAATATATTGAAAACTGGAGTCTAGATTCCCTTGGAATATTTGAAGTGAGTACGTGTGGCTGATATTAATCTGCATGTTGAAGGATAAGTTGAACGATGTAGTTATTAGTTTGCTGATGAGTCGAGTTATTTGCAGTGGATATGTAATTAATCATGTTCTAACTATCTTATTGTTTATTAAAATACGCCACTTTCAAAAAGGACACATCTAACATTAGGAACATATCAAACGCTTCCCTTTTGTAAATTCCATATTATTTTGTTCAAGTGGAGACTTCTTTGTTCAGGTGAAAACAGTTCCCCAACAGTCAGACAGTCATAGGTCAGAAAAATCCAAACTTTTCTGTGATAAAAGTATATCTATCGCTGTATACCTCTAGATAAAATTTCGCGACGCGTCTCTCCCTAAAGCTGGTAGTATATATGAAATCCATAATAGCCAGACGGCTAGACGATCTGTATTTAACTTAAAAGCCAAGTGTAGTTCGATCAATTATTCGGGCCCGTCTGGTGGGAGGATTACAAATAGACAAAGTTTAAACCTCAGGTTAAGTGAGAATGGCAGATACATAGTCTGGCGGAAAACTTCCGAGCACTATGTACTGGAATACGTGATATTTATGTACTATCTAAAGAGATAAAGAAGAAAATTTTGTGTTTATAATTCTTTGTCATGGTATACATGAAGAAAATAACGTGAATATGCAATGGGGTTGATACCCAATATTGGGGAATCCCGATAATGACTCATTTGTAACGTAAAGGGCAACAGTCTTTCGTTTGAAGACATTAAATTTTGACGTCTTGACTACGAGCTACGGATTTAACTAGTGGGAGCTGTTGGTTATCAAAACTTGCCATGATCGGAATTCCCTGAACATCTTCAGTAGCCGAATTGGCTATAGTGGAAAATCTCACCTTTAATTTGGGGTAGAAGTCTGGTAGTCTGTTTGGTTTGAGGTTGAGGGTGTTGCAGATCTCTCTGTGCAGCGCGAGGATCTGCTTCATGGTGCCGGCCGAGCAGAAGTGGTCGAACATCTCAGCCGCCAGCGCGCACTCCGGTGGAGTCGGCTCCACGCGCGCACCCCTATTCATCTTGAAGGGTCTGTAACACAAGAAAATATATAGTTAGACAATGTATCATAAACTCAGATATTTTTACACAGCACTTTATTAAAATGTAAAGAAAGACTTAGTTCTTGATCTAGAAAGCCTTAAGTAACCCCCGCTTTCTGAGTACATTTAGCGGTAGTTACTATTCAATAGCGTCAAAACGCATACAAAAAAAACGCTATTGAATAGAAAACTAGCTAACTAAAGGCGGGGGTTACTCAGGTTTATAAATACCCTTCTTCGAATGTGTAAAAGGCGTAGTTTTGGACGATGCTGATAAACAAAACCGTTTAATTTACAAATTGTTTTCTAGGGAGACAGTCTGCCATATAGAATACCAAATACTCAGATCAATAAAATTCGCACCAGCAGTACAATATTTATATATTTCGCACACAGGTCGTCTACACGGCGCGACGTGACGCCTTAAAAATGAATTTGATCTTCTATTTACGTACGTATAAGGCATCCCTTTGTGACTAGAGGGTGAGGGTGGAGCACAATCAAATAACACCAATTATCAAAATATGCATATTGAAAATACTCTTTTGAAACTCGATGAAGATGAAAACTTATAAGAGATTTTACGCTTTATTAAACTTTTAAAGATTTGATGCATAGAGGGTAATAAATTGTGCGTCAAGGTTGAAGATACTGAATAGGAGTTTTCAATTTCTTCGTTTCTCGTATAGATATTAAAGTACATGAAATATTCTATCAATAAAAAGTATTGAACGTACCCACTGAATCCGCACACACTCACGACACTATAATATATACTAAAGTCTTCAGATAGCAATTACGATAATCTGTTGGCGCCACCTTATCAATCAAAGATCACCACCGATTCATTCATATGACACCGCTACTGATTACTTAACACCGTGTTACTATAGCACATTCATAAACTCGTTTGTTTACATGCACTTTTGCCTCCAAAGATAAATAAATACATAACTACGTTCATTTTCACGTAACGATTATCACGTCTTATTCATTTGACGTTAGGAAGGGACTACGGGCAACGATCGCTACATAAACGATTACCACCGTAGTCGCTCGCCGCTCCGTTCTACGTAATTCTCATTCATAATCTGTCATCCACTTTTGCGGGAAATGCACGTGCACTTTGAAAGTTAACACCGATGTTGAAAACAATAACGACAAATATGATATTGTTTTGTAAACTGTATTGTTTTGAGAACTTGTTTATTATTTGTAAACATGTATTTGTAGATGTCGTTGTCAAGAGCAACGGTACAAAGCTTTGTCTTACACTGTTGTGTGTTACAAGTTTATCGTATCGCATCAAGCGTGTATGATATTAATACACGTGCGATGTCCACAGTACCCTTGACGAGTCTATGTTCTATAATTAGTCTGTTACATTAGTACAAAGTGCATTGCTAACTATCAGGCGTTCATTCACGGACTGTCATCCCACGTGCTTTCCGTTCGATCTTAAATCTATCAACGTCTCATTATCATTCCTTTACTGGGCTTGGGTTTCATTTCAACTAAGCAATTAAATCTGTTTCAAGTATGTTTTGAGTCTTATAAATAACTCTTACGATTTCATGTCATATTTTCGTTCATTTTTAAAACTGCACACGAATCTGTTTGTAGTATCTCGCCCTCTCACAAAGTGGGGTGCAAGCACGTGTGTGTGCGTGTGGTTGTATAATATGTATGTATGTGTGTGTGTTTATACGTGTGTGAGTATGTCTGTATGTGTGGGTGACTGTAATTAAGTGTTTCTGAATTTAATCCTGCTGAGTAGTCTTTGTACCTAGATATGTAGCTAAACCGCCCTCTTTCACTGCAAAATTAATACGCATTTCAATTAATTCCGTTTCAATGCTCGATATTGCTTTTAAGGCAAAGGGGTTGTTTAATAATTCCATTTGGTCAAGCCCGTATGTCTGAGCTGAGATTATTTGGAGTGCTATCAGACATAAGACGATACAATTTTGACTATCTACTCAAATGTATACCGCCAAACGAATGTACCAAACCTGTCCATTATTTTTGACAAAATACATGTTTCAATCTAGAAAATATCATAAAATTCGTACGAAAGCGATTTGTTCATCCGACAATAGGAAAGATGAAAAGGTGTAGTATTCTATAATCACCTTTAATACATAAACTTTAAACAAAATATTTCGTGTATAAAAGCCATGTCACGCTTGTAGAAATATTTGTTCGCATATTTAGCGTACCTATCTTCGATCTAATCTAAAGCATAGATTACTGGTATTTAGATACAAGTCTAACACCGTGACGAATAGTAATCATGGTTTAAATATCGACACACATGACACTATGTTCGAAAATTGTGAAGTATTTCTTCTTTTATTACGAGCCTTATATGCTGTTGGCCACGAAAATACTTTTGGTCGCAATTACCTCTATTTGTTGCAATATAAACTGAGTGTTGGATTCAATTCAAGTATTTTTATCTTTAACACAAATATGCACTTTATCTTAATATAACTTTAACAGATTTACAACTAGTTATTTCGATGAGTTTATTATTGTTACTAAAATAATAGTCACAGTCTAAGTTAATTACAAAATAATTGTTAGGGTTATTCTTAAACTAAACAGATATAGGTATGTACAAGTATAGGTTTTTACCATTTTAAAAAAAGATAGGCTAAGCACAGCGGATGATAAGCAATAAATTCGATGGATATTTAAAATCATGGACACTTTGCGTAAAGGACGAAATACGTATAGAGAAAAAATGATTCCCTACATCCTACGAACTTAATAGCACATAGTACTATCGTGAAACAAATAGATGGCAGTAACGATTCGCGTTGGTATCTGACCTTGAGTTAGATATCATCAAACCTTCGTGAAGAAAACTTGAAAATTTAAGCAGGCTATAAACTGTACCGCACTTAAATACACTTAACATAATAAAAGGCGCGTATATTCGCACCCGACAACGAAATATAAGGCAAAACCACTGCATCTTTGGAATTTAAACTCTTTAATTTACGACAATAATACTCACTGTTCAAAACACACAAAAAATAATAGATTTTAAAGCAGATGTTGGTCGGTTTAATACTAATATTACCTAACAAAATTTTAATCCCGCCGTCATCACAGTAAAAAGCTTAAAACTGTTCAGTTTTAACTGGATTAAGTTCTCGGTAGGTTCGCGGCAGTGCAGCGAGGCAACTGACCTATTTCGTCAGTGTTCACCGGACGTAGTAATTGAAACAATACATCTAAAGCCCTGCTCCCTTTACGATGCGCAAGAACGTTCGCATACAAACGACCAACACGACTATCTGCGTAAGTGCAACAAACTCCCTTTATATCGGGATAAACTATGTTTGATGCATGAACAAAGATGGCATGATGTGCTTGAAATTCAATTTTATGGATCTTCTCGAAGGATTCAGAAAATTATGACTCTTTCATTTCTCATCCAACGGTATTCGAAGATTGACCTTTAATCTTACAACACCCGAGACAAAAGATAATTTGTTTATTAAGTAATTTGTAACCATCTCTTCAAGAAATAACTAGATGGATCCATTTGTAATTGCTATCAAAGATCCAACAATATGCCTCTTTATACCACCAGCAAATGTGCAACAAATTAAGTAAAAACATAGATTCGTTATAAGAAAACATCTTTTTGTAGCTGCTCTAAGTCACATCCGTGAGATAAAGGTACAAGGTTACAATGTTTATAATCAGCTATAAGTCTAAAACACTTTTATACAACACATCTCTTGTATCAAACAAAAAAGTAGCAGTTTAAGTAACAATGTAACCAAAAGTTCTAACATGTTTAAAATATAATGTAAGCTCCTTTCCATACCTTCGTTTCTTAAAAAGATTTCCCCAAATAAAAATATTATTTATTTATACCTTATATTTCTCACCGCGTTTAGAACACGTTTAGCAATTAAATTGTATGTAAGTATGCAAACTGCGGTAGTTTAAAAATATCATATACGTATCAAGCCACGTTGTTAAAAGATTATCCATGTCATCAAAATCCGTACGTTTTTTTGTGTGGAAGCGTATCAAACTACCATATATACAAATACATTTGCATTGATATTCATTAAAAGAACAAATAAAGTAGTCTTTATGTGATCATTTGCCAGTTTTTCTTTATGACACCATTTGCATTCATTCATAATAACACCGCATATCTCACAACCAGATCTTGTGTTTACATCACCTCGTTAATATGTCTTATGATGTCATAGATCAATATAAATAATTGCACTCAGTCTATTTCAATAGAAATTACATTAAAATGAATTAACATACATAAGTCCCCAACCCGCACTTGGTCAGCGTGGTGTACTCAAAGCCTAACTCCTCCCTCATTACGGGAGGAGACCCTTGCCCAGCAGTGGGACATTAACTGGTGAAATTTATTAGTATTATTAATGTACAAATATTTTGAACCCAAAGTAAATGTATGCAACGGACCACTAGACAATAGATCTCGACTTGAATTCAAACGTATTTCGGTAATAAGTCTGCTTTTATTCCACAAACAAATCTAAAAATTCATTCGATATTAATACATGTAGTACATAATATTTTTAAGAAAATAACTGTAGAATATTTTTTCTTGTTCCTATGGAGCCGATCTAAGCTCATAGAGAAAAACATTTATGAATGGTTAATTGAGCTCAAGATATTTCCATACTTCTTCTCATCAGTTTTCTACAATAAATAGATGGTAGGCTGATGATTACACATTTATTTAAAACCAATTAAACACAGGCAATGCAAAAAAACACTAACAATTTTCTATTCAGATAAAATGCAGTGAATAAAATAAACGATTTTTCATTATGAATTGAAGAAGTACCTATTATAAATTACATGAGTCTAAAATGTTTATCTTCCTGGCCCTTAAAGAAAAAAGGCTTCAAGTTCGTGAGGTCACAAAAACGAATAAAAAAGCATAATATAAAAGTCCAAGGTTATAAAAACCGTGTCCTTAGTAATACATTGACGGAGTATGGGAAAGATTTGCATTCAACAATAGTTTTGTAGATAATGTCGAATAGTGCACAATACCAACGTACAATGTCACACGTATTATTATCAATATTACAATTCAGAAAAAAAAAACATTGCGCTAGTATTACTTTTGTTACTTAATCATAACAAAACTCTGCAGATTTTTGTTTAATACACAGATAGTTTATTACAGTACAATCAACGAGAAACAAGAGTCATTATGAATGAGTGAGTAATTCGACATATTCTTTTCTTTTTCTAGTAATGTCCTTTATACTTCTTGTTTTACAGGAGCAAGTATAAGAATCGTAGTCCAACTGATAGACTGACTACATCGTAGACTGATTCTAAGTATATCAGACGGTACTAGAGAAATTGAATAGTCTAATTAATATGATTATGCAAAGGCACTGTCTGTGCAATAATTAAGCGAGTAATGTGCGCAGACCGTTACGTTGGGCTTATAAAACTATCACGTACAAAAATAATCCTTGTTTCTAAGACAATATGGTCTTTTTTAACGTCTTGTATGTACTCTGTGCAATATGGTCTCGGTGCTCAAAAAGCGCTAATTAGAGTTTTTAGTACAATTAATATGTACCCGTGTTACAAAGTAAATTTTGAGAAAGTATTCTAGTAAAAGGAAGGAAGTATAGAAAAGAGTTATTTCTTTGTTGTTATGTGTAAAACCGGGTACTGTGAGCGTTACATGAAACGTTCGCAGTGGCGGCCACACGTCGAATTTACGTTACATTACACGATGGATTACATTTCGCGTAACACCCGTCTGGACCCGGTTTAAAATCGTTAATTAACTAACTTTTATCGAAGACCTCATCAAGACATCTGCACTAGTCCCAAAAATTAAGGGATATAAAAAAAGAATCCAAATTTTTGGGTGATTTTCAACAAGCTGTAACTCCGAGGAAAATGGTCGTACAGAAAAAATAAAAAAAATAAATTGTAGCTCCAAGTGTCTAGTTTTTAGATATGACCATGAATTTTTTTTGTCATGGCCAGGTCTGGAGAAATCCTACGAAAACTACCAAAAAAAATTTTTTCCAAATTTTTTTGACTCCTAAAAAAAGGTCTACGGGCTTCAAAAATTTTTTTTTGATTCTTTCGTTCTAAAGTTCTTTTAGAAATTTTAATCTTCTTTAATTTGCCGTATTCAAAAAGCCTGTACGACGATTTGCCACGGAGTAATCGTCAATCAAAGCAAAAAAGTTATTTTTGACTTTAATATTCAATAATGATCGTACAGCAAATCAAAGGAGGGTTTTGAAAACTGCACAATATTCTCTATAAGAAAATGTAAACATCTTCTAAGAAAATTTTTTTTTTGAATTGAAACCTCGGACTGAAAAAAAGACAAAAATTCGCGAAATTAAGGATATTTGGATAACTTGGTATAACTTTGGATAAAATGGATGAACGAAGGATATCGTCGGTAATTTTTCAACCTCAAAGTGTCCCCTAAAATCCCTCAAAAATTCAAAGCGCTGCGATTTATTTTTCATTGTGCCCCGAAGCTTCAAATTCTTTGTTGTTGCAAAAATCACCATTGTGAGCAATTTTGTGGTTTTTATTCATTTTTTTAATAAAAAACGTTTTTTTCTCTCTAAAATCTTTATTTTTTCGATTATCAAGCAAATCGCGTGCCTATGCTCACTCCACGACATCGTCGAGCCCGATTGGCTTATGCGCATGGCCATCACGATTGGGGACGTAGACAGTGGACCAGTGTCTTATGGACTGACGAATCTCGATTTTGTCTTCATGGCAGCGATAGACGATCTCTCGTTTTGCGATTTGCTTTTTAATCGAAAAAATAAAGATTTTAGAGAGAAAAAACTTTTTTTATTAAAAAAATGAATAAAAAACACAAATGGTGGCTCACAATGGTGATTTTTGCAACAACAAAGAATTTGAAGCTTCGGGGCACAATGAAAAATAAATCGCAGCGCTTTGAATTTTTGAGGGATTTTAGGGGACACTTTGAGGTTGAAAAATTACCGACGATATCCTTCGTTCATCCATTTTATCCAAAGTTATACCAAGTTATCCAAATATCCTTAATTTCGTGAATTTTTGTCTTTTTTTCAGTCCGAGGTTTCAATTCAAAAAAAAATATTTTCTTAGAAGATGTTTACATTTTCTTATAGAGAATATTGTGCAGTTTTCAAAACCCTCCTTTGATTTGCTGTACGATCATTATTGAATATTAAAGTCAAAAATAACTTTTTTGCTTTGATTGACGATTACTCCGTGGCAAATCGTCGTACAGGCTTTTTGAATACGGCAAATTAAAGAAGATTAAAATTTCTAAAAGAACTTTAGAACGAAAGAATCAAAAAAAAATTTTTGAAGCCCGTAGACCTTTTTTTAGGAGTCAAAAAAATTTGGAAAAAATTTTTTTTGGTAGTTTTCGTAGGATTTCTCCAGACCTGGCCATGACAAAAAAAATTCATGGTCATATCTAAAAACTAGACACTTGGAGCTACAATTTATTTTTTTTATTTTTTCTGTACGACCATTTTCCTCGGAGTTACAGCTTGTTGAAAATCACCCAAAAATTTGGATTATTTTTTTATATCCCTTAATTTTTGGGACTAGTTTATATTTCTGATAGAGATTCACTTGCCTCTGATATGGAAAGAAGGCGTGATTTTATACATGTAAATAGGTTTTTTTCATAAAACTCTGTTTAATAGATTTCGCCAAAAAAATTTACAAATATCCATTCATTCTATCTTACGTTTTAATAATAGTAGTAAAATTATTGGCACCCTCTCTACTGACGATATATCGTAAAATATAAGAAAAACTGTCAGAGTTCAACAACCTTCGATCATTAGCACAAGTCCATGATGACAGGAGAAAACCGGCACTCGTTTATTATTTCCGGGAAAAGTGTGGAAATCGATTATTTTCATATGATTCTTTATGTTATTTACTATACTATACACTATAGTTAGAAGTTCACTTTCAACATTGCGATTTTCTTTTAGTGTTATCATAATAAAGGACCTGTACCTATTTCTGAACTCCGTAGATAGGTATAACGGAACAAGGAAGATTGATTAAGTGCTTATACAACAATTAAAAATACTATAATATAACTATAAATAAAAATCCTACTAATAATATAAGTGCGAAAGTTTGTTTATGTGGATGCTTATTTATTCTTTGAAGGATTTTGATGAAACTTGGAACAACAATTTTATTTGTTGTGAAAAAAATTATATAAAATAAATAGCCGACCTCATTTTGCCGTTTCAAGCTGCAAGTACATTATTTAAAAATCTATTAGGAACAAGAACAGATAGTTGGATTAACATAGTACATCTATCACAATACTCTTATCTTAACAATCGGATGAAGCGGCCGACAAAACGACTTACATAAAGATATTTAAATACTCTTAATTTCAATTAAATTAAGCGTTAGAAAGTATCACATTCAAATTTAACTGTCGTAGTCAAATGAACGCAAGTTGGTTATTACGTAAGAGATTTAACATAATGCGAAGTATTATAATGCATTACTTAATAATTATTAATTTACTGTTAATGAGCACTGAATATTGTTATTAAAATATCTTTTTCTTTAAACTATGAAAGCGGAACGGACGTTTACAAATAAACTCATTGCAATTGTAGTTAAGATATCTGATATGTAATTGTTTATGAAAAGAAAATACTAATTATTTTTTATGCCACAAGGAGATGACGCTTAGCAGTCACATTAGTCAGCCCGTGACAACGGTCGATGTAATTCGTTCGAATCGTCGGGTAAGCAAATAAGGAATCCTAAACTTTACTTTATGATATTATGTGTACAAGTCGCGAGAGTTTAAAATCGTTATTTCTTAGATGTCAACATTATTAAACTTTTTCCAAATACAACATTTAAGCAATTCTTGGCAAGGAATGCCACGTCCCTTATTCTTATTTGGTGAGCGTGATGGGCGTGATGGGCTCAGTACCTTACCCCTTTCTCCTTGCAAGAGACCATACATAACAGTAGGACAGCGACAGATTAATAGTCAAGCCGTGTTCAGCATGTAACAGCAATGACGTAAAGCTACCGATGATCTTTAAAAACAAGTAGCATATGTAAAACATGCCAAAACTGTCATGTTTCATCTACAGATATAAACAAATAGCACTGCAAACACAAAGTATATCAACATCGGAAACAAAATGTCAAAGAATAATTCAGAAGAATCAAACTATCTTTATAATGTATAGCTGACCCGCGCAACTTCGCTTGCGTCACATAAGAGAGAATGGGTCAAAATTTTCCCCGTTTTTGTAACATTTTTCGTTGCTACTCCGCTCCTATTGGTTGTAGCGTGATGAAATATAGCCTATAACCTTCCTCGATAAATGGACTATCTAACACTGAAATAATTTTTCAAATCGGACCAGTAGTTCCTGAGATTAGCGCGTTCAAATAAACAAACAAACAAACAAACTCTTCCGCTTTATAATATTAGTATAGATCAGTAGTATTTTATACCTAGTACTAGCTGACCCGCGCAACTTCGCTTGCGTCACATAAGAGAGAATAGGTCATAATTCTCCCCGTTTTTGTAACATTTTTCGTTGCTACTCCGCTCCTAATTGCCCTAGCCTTCCTCGATAAATGGACTATCTAACACTGGAAGAATTTTTCAAATCGGACCAATAGATCCTGAGATTAGCGCGTTCAAACAAACAAACAAACAAACTCTTCAGCTTTATAATATTATAGTATATAATATAGAGTATAGATAAAACATACGTAACGTAATACTCGCAAGGTTAACCTTAACTAGTTCCACGCGTCAAATCAAAAGATTCATCTTAACTAAGTGTTCCTCTATCAATAGAGCGTGTTCCCACACTCGATGTTTGTACCTACCGCGATATCACGCTGACAACAAGATTATGATAAGACGGTAATCTGTTTCGAGTTTTTCTAGTACATATTAAAACTGTGCCGATGTATTTCTAAATGCATCATACAACAAATAAGATTATACGAAATAGTTTTAGCCGAACATGAGTAAATTGATTGTCAATTAAAACGAACTTATGCCCGGTTTCTGAGCTACATTTAGCGGTAGTTTATATATTCAATAGCGTTTTATATGAGCTTAAACGCTATTGAATGAATAAACTACCGCTAAATGTACCTCAGAAATCAGGGGTTAAAGACGCCCACCGTTTTGAATTCTCATCATTTGACCTATCACTGCAAATAAAACTCACGGCTCAATCAAGTAAAATTGTGTGTGAGTAAGAAACATAAGAAAGTAATCAGTATGAGAATCAATTCTGCACAAAATGGTAGAATAGGAATACGCATTTGAGTAATAGATTTTTAATGCTCGCTGACGTTATCCATTGCAACAAACGATCGCATAGTCATCATATTGCACGCAGAGTAATCATGAAAGACTTAAAATAATATTAATTTTACCTGAAAGCGACGAAAAGCCAATATAAGTCGCAAAGCATTAATCATTCAGAGTTATGGCCGTTTTCAATACCCAATCTATCTACTGTTTACTTACTGTAGTAAGTAAACAGTAGATAGATTGGGTATGTAGTAACGATACAATTACTAGCTTGAAAGCTACATCAATAATGGATAGCTATAACTGTCTAAATTAGTTGACGATAGATAATGACAAAAATGGCTATGATAACAATCTATCCGTAATCTTTAAAAGAACATAGAAAATGGCCGTTAAAAACATGCTTAGATACGTAAATCTCGTACCTAACAACTATACGATAGGCACGACTTGCAACGTTTATTTACGCATTATCAAGTGCAGCGACTATATTTAGCTGCCGTTCATCAGGTGTCTTCATAGACAGTCAATCATTGTGAGTATTGTGACATTATGTCACGCATTGACTCAACGTAATAAATTAACTGTTTATATTGCATTATAAACGTCTACTCCGGATGTGAGGGTCGTATTTTCTCGCTGATATTAGGTCGAAGACCTAACGTAAGATCTTATACAACTATTAATTATAGGTTTATTAGAAAGTATACTGTATGAAGGAAAAGTGAACATACATATTATTTTTATAAAAGCAAGGGCTCTTTCGTAACCGGATAGAAAACAAAAGTGACAAATCCTGATAACTACTACAACAGATATTACTTGAAAGGATTTACAAAGTATATTAACACATTACTTGCGCTCGTATTCGGTAATCTAATATTATAATTAGTGATTACTAATAGAATAAATATTAATTAGAATAAAATAATAACTTACTAATATGAGAGTATCTGTATTAGGCACAGTGCCTCGATTCTCTACTACTATCGACTATCGACAACCGAACTGTCATCGAGAAATTTTGTATGAAAATCTGATCAGCGCCTCTGACGGGTGTCGTAGGAAACATTTTGGCTGTACATTCTAAATGTCAAAATTTCGATAGTTAGCCGGTTGTCGGTAGTCGATAGTGGTAGAAAATCGAGGTACTGATATCGGTACACAAAGATATTGACATTTAAAAAGGAAGCATTTTCTTGCCGTTCCTTCTCACGAGCAACAACAACTTTTAGCTAATTAGTAAATTAAAAATATTTAACGATGTTTAACACTTCTAAAAAGTTTATGAAATAAATTATATTTTGAATTAAGTTTGTTACTCTACGGTTGAAGAGTTCAAAACGTAACCTTTACCGGAGTCACATCAAACAATTGTTTAGTAGTAATATCAAATAGTATAATTTAACAAGGAACTACAATGAGTTAATTGGTGGACATATGATAAAACTAATTGGAACAACAAGACGACAGATATTTAGAGTGACGTCACCAATGAGTCACTTCGCTGTTAGTACACAAATGCTACTCATATAAGTCATATACTCGTATGTAATTGTAGCCAAACTGTCTACACTTGACAGACGACTTTTATAAACATTTACTATTATTTGTTACGATAACTGACTTGAAAGACTTCGTCTACATATAATTTTAGGAAAAAATTATAATTATCTTTGGAAAAAGGAGTCTGTTTGAATAATAATCTGTTTGTAAGGACCAAGTGTGGTTCTCTGGTCACTGCCTGCCTTTATTGGTAGAAGGCGTGATTTTATGTGTGTAAAAACCAGTTTAGTGGTTTGACTGTGGAAGTTTGATAGCCAGACAGATAAACAGACTTTAGTATTTATAATATTTATAAGAATATATTATGGAAAAATAAGCTATAGATTCAACGTGTTATTCGATTGAAGATTTAGGATGATCATGGTAATTTGTAAGTTGAGTCCAGTAGCAATTCAACAATCCCCTGACCAGACATTGGTCTTTTCATCTGTAAAAAACTACAAGATTTCTAATCAAATCTAATTGAGAAAATCAAAAACAAAGACAATTTTACGCGAGACAATCGCAAGCATTACGTAGTAAGAACTACCTACACATATTCAAACTAAGTGTATCAATAGTGCATCAGATTGTAAGACGGAAGTGGTGTGACTCAGGACTCTTAGTGACGTCTATTTACGGAGCCACGACTCACTGCAGGTGCCCGACGAGGAAGAACATCATTATACCAGCAATGGAAACAGTGGGTGGGGTGTATCATATAAACCGAGTATTAAGATCTTACTAGATAGCCTTTTATAGTAAGCTAGGCATACTACAACAATAACTGCGTAACACGCAAAAACTACTGAACCAATTTAAGTGAATTTTTGCAGTAATATGGGTTAAACATCACTTTTCAGCCAACACTTTTAAGGGTTCCGTACTTTTAGGGTTAAACTTAAACATCAACGCTATATCTCATGAACTGCGATAGTAAAACAGTTGAAAAGTTCATAAATGATGATAGAAAATTAGAGTGAAATAAAAAAAATATGGTATTCTCTTGCAGCAAACGTGATTTTTTGGCTGTATTTTCAAATAATAGTACGGGACACTTCGTGCCCGAGTCATACGCACTTATCGTGTTTTATTTCCAAATTTCATAAGAGCGGAGGCGTCAGCTAGTTTGGAATAATTCATGTAAAATTAGAATCAAGCAAATTAAAAAAAATATAGAATACGTGTCATCTTTAGTTAATTGAGTGCCTAACATTGACAATTCGCTGAAATCGTGTAAGTAATAATTAATCGACAAGAATAAATGCCTCATAAATCTTTGAAGAAATAATCTGGTGAGATTCCTTCACACTTTATTTATTAGCGGATTGCTTCTATTATATATTGTATTCGGATTAGGCTCAATCAAGTAAAATTGTGTGTGAGTAAGAAACATAAGAAAGTAATCAGTATGAGAATCAATTCTGCACAAAATGGTAGAATAGGAATACGCATTTGAGTAATAGATTTTTAATGCTCGCTGACGTTATCCATTGCAACAAACGATCGCATAGTCATCATATTGCACGCAGAGTAATCATGAAAGACTTAAAATAATATTAATTTTACCTGAAAGCGACGAAAAGCCAATATAAGTCGCAAAGCATTAATCATTCAGAGTTATGGCCGTTTTCAATACCCAATCTATCTACTGTTTACTTACTGTAGTAAGTAAACAGTAGATAGATTGGGTATGTAGTAACGATACAATTACTAGCTTGAAAGCTACATCAATAATGGATAGCTATAACTGTCTAAATTAGTTGACGATAGATAATGACAAAAATGGCTATGATAACAATCTATCCGTAATCTTTAAAAGAACATAGAAAATGGCCGTTAAAAACATGCTTAGATACGTAAATCTCGTACCTAACAACTATACGATAGGCACGACTTGCAACGTTTATTTACGCATTATCAAGTGCAGCGACTATATTTAGCTGCCGTTCATCAGGTGTCTTCATAGACAGTCAATCATTGTGAGTATTGTGACATTATGTCACGCATTGACTCAACGTAATAAATTAACTGTTTATATTGCATTATAAACGTCTACTCCGGATGTGAGGGTCGTATTTTCTCGCTGATATTAGGTCGAAGACCTAACGTAAGATCTTATACAACTATTAATTATAGGTTTATTAGAAAGTATACTGTATGAAGGAAAAGTGAACATACATATTATTTTTATAAAAGCAAGGGCTCTTTCGTAACCGGATAGAAAACAAAAGTGACAAATCCTGATAACTACTACAACAGATATTACTTGAAAGGATTTACAAAGTATATTAACACATTACTTGCGCTCGTATTCGGTAATCTAATATTATAATTAGTGATTACTAATAGAATAAATATTAATTAGAATAAAATAATAACTTACTAATATGAGAGTATCTGTATTAGGCACAGTGCCTCGATTCTCTACTACTATCGACTATCGACAACCGAACTGTCATCGAGAAATTTTGTATGAAAATCTGATCAGCGCCTCTGACGGGTGTCGTAGGAAACATTTTGGCTGTACATTCTAAATGTCAAAATTTCGATAGTTAGCCGGTTGTCGGTAGTCGATAGTGGTAGAAAATCGAGGTACTGATATCGGTACACAAAGATATTGACATTTAAAAAGGAAGCATTTTCTTGCCGTTCCTTCTCACGAGCAACAACAACTTTTAGCTAATTAGTAAATTAAAAATATTTAACGATGTTTAACACTTCTAAAAAGTTTATGAAATAAATTATATTTTGAATTAAGTTTGTTACTCTACGGTTGAAGAGTTCAAAACGTAACCTTTACCGGAGTCACATCAAACAATTGTTTAGTAGTAATATCAAATAGTATAATTTAACAAGGAACTACAATGAGTTAATTGGTGGACATATGATAAAACTAATTGGAACAACAAGACGACAGATATTTAGAGTGACGTCACCAATGAGTCACTTCGCTGTTAGTACACAAATGCTACTCATATAAGTCATATACTCGTATGTAATTGTAGCCAAACTGTCTACACTTGACAGACGACTTTTATAAACATTTACTATTATTTGTTACGATAACTGACTTGAAAGACTTCGTCTACATATAATTTTAGGAAAAAATTATAATTATCTTTGGAAAAAGGAGTCTGTTTGAATAATAATCTGTTTGTAAGGACCAAGTGTGGTTCTCTGGTCACTGCCTGCCTTTATTGGTAGAAGGCGTGATTTTATGTGTGTAAAAACCAGTTTAGTGGTTTGACTGTGGAAGTTTGATAGCCAGACAGATAAACAGACTTTAGTATTTATAATATTTATAAGAATATATTATGGAAAAATAAGCTATAGATTCAACGTGTTATTCGATTGAAGATTTAGGATGATCATGGTAATTTGTAAGTTGAGTCCAGTAGCAATTCAACAATCCCCTGACCAGACATTGGTCTTTTCATCTGTAAAAAACTACAAGATTTCTAATCAAATCTAATTGAGAAAATCAAAAACAAAGACAATTTTACGCGAGACAATCGCAAGCATTACGTAGTAAGAACTACCTACACATATTCAAACTAAGTGTATCAATAGTGCATCAGATTGTAAGACGGAAGTGGTGTGACTCAGGACTCTTAGTGACGTCTATTTACGGAGCCACGACTCACTGCAGGTGCCCGACGAGGAAGAACATCATTATACCAGCAATGGAAACAGTGGGTGGGGTGTATCATATAAACCGAGTATTAAGATCTTACTAGATAGCCTTTTATAGTAAGCTAGGCATACTACAACAATAACTGCGTAACACGCAAAAACTACTGAACCAATTTAAGTGAATTTTTGCAGTAATATGGGTTAAACATCACTTTTCAGCCAACACTTTTAAGGGTTCCGTACTTTTAGGGTTAAACTTAAACATCAACGCTATATCTCATGAACTGCGATAGTAAAACAGTTGAAAAGTTCATAAATGATGATAGAAAATTAGAGTGAAATAAAAAAAATATGGTATTCTCTTGCAGCAAACGTGATTTTTTGGCTGTATTTTCAAATAATAGTACGGGACACTTCGTGCCCGAGTCATACGCACTTATCGTGTTTTATTTCCAAATTTCATAAGAGCGGAGGCGTCAGCTAGTTTGGAATAATTCATGTAAAATTAGAATCAAGCAAATTAAAAAAAATATAGAATACGTGTCATCTTTAGTTAATTGAGTGCCTAACATTGACAATTCGCTGAAATCGTGTAAGTAATAATTAATCGACAAGAATAAATGCCTCATAAATCTTTGAAGAAATAATCTGGTGAGATTCCTTCACACTTTATTTATTAGCGGATTGCTTCTATTATATATTGTATTCGGATTAGGCATAACGTGATAAGATTTATGACAAAATTTGTCTTTAGAACACACTTACATATATAATATCACGCAAATTATACCCTAAAGTTTGAGCAGAGGTATATGAAATATACCCGTGTTTAGCCATTAAAACATTAGATTGATAAATTATATAAAGCCTGTAAATTGTATAAGTACCATTATTTAATACCAAATATATTATAAAAATACATTATTACCAATCCGCGAATAACACTATAAATAAAAACACATAAGACAGTAGGAAAAAGTCTTCGTATTATAAAATTGATGAGCTGAACACCGCGCTATAACATATTCATCGCTTAGAAAGTGTTGTATAGTTTTTATCGGTTTGCACGGCGAAAGATGGGAGCGTTTTTCAGTCATTATTCACGTTTATATTTCAGTAGCTAATTGGATTAGTGCGGAAACATACGAAACTGTTCGTGTGAGCGTTCCTGAATGATTCAATAATTTACTATTTTTATAAGTTTTCTGGAAACTGTGATTAGTATTCGGTTTTCGTTCGTAAACTAAATGTCTCAGTTTTCGGCATCGTCATTAATAAGATTATTTTATATCTTGAAGTACACACATAGACCACAGACGGCTGTCGTCCCATCTTAAAGTACTTCCAAATTTTGAAGTTCAGTATAAATTACTATGACTCAATCAGATGATAAAAGAAAGAATTGCGGTCGCACAACATTCGTATTAGCAGCTAGTACAATAAGTCACTCGCTATTTAAATCTAAGGAAACAGTGTTGATGATTTGTAAGCGTTGGCTCAGAGTGCAAAGTATGACACATTTTTTATACATGTACTTGTATAACATATCACTTAAATCATAATCTAAATAAATACAAATCGTATTAAAAACAACATATAAAAATTATATAGGAAACAAACAATATTATTGTGGAGTTTATTTATAAATATCCGCGTTTGAGTGTCTTAAAATAGAGTTTTGGCGCATACGACGCGGCTCGGCTGATTCACGAGGCTCGCATCAACACCAATCCGTTGCTTTTGATCTACTTTGATATAATTAAAGAAAATCTACTGGAAACACCGGAATTTGAGTTTATGGGTAAATAATAAGGTAAACTATTTATGTGTACGGGTGTGTGTGCTGTATTTGTACGGGTTATTTTTGGAGATTGGTGTGAAGAGTTTAAACGATAATGTACAATTTAGCCAAACACTGTTTATGTTCTACTCTTATATTAATACTCATAAGTAAAGACAACAAATGAAACCCGTATTCATAATCAGGAACATATTTTCAAGAACTCTGAAATATTTTCTTAGATTTTTTTTCTCATCTAAGGATATGATATCACGTCCAATCTTTTGACATCACGTTACCAAAGCGTATATAAAGATGAATATTATATCAAGCCGAATCTATACTAATATTATAAGCTGAAGAGTTTGTTTGTTTGTTTGAACGCGCTAATCTCAGGAACTACTGGTCCGATTGTTAGATAGTCCATTTATCTAGAAAGGCTATATATAAACTATATATCATCACGCTACGACCAATAGGAGCAGAGTAGCAATAAAAAAATGTGACAAAGGGGAAAATTTTGAACCATTCTATCTTATGTGACGCAAGCGCAGTTGCGCGGGTCAGCTAGTAAATTCATAAAACAATATGAATTGGTAAATAATATTTTGGAATGAGTAGCAACAAAATATTTTCCCCAACAGAAAGCTAAAAATTGCCAGACGGACCCTTCATACCTTAAATTGCACGTGGCAACTTGTATATTGTGTAACAAAATATGATATGTCCTAATCTCCTGTCAGTTTTAATTGCCCCGGATCATGACCCTCGTCATTGAGGCGGATTATACGCCTATTAGACCGACTTAAGAAATAACAACGTACAAAATATTATAAAGGTACCAATTATTAAGTATTATCCCTATTTGAATCAATTAGGGAGAATTTTATAATACTTGAGTAAAGCCGTTGAAGATATAAGTATGCCACCAAAAACATTCTGTAAAAACCTCAAGTCTCGCCGTAAAAAGTGGTGAGATCTAAGTAATACCAAGTCGATTAATCTATTTAGTCTCTACTTAAAGGACCTTCTGTCTTAAGTTATTACGTATGTTATTATCATGCCAATAAAAAAAAAATACCTCTAAAACAAATAGACCGACCTGGCCATCGCATGATTTAATTATTAGTATGTATCACACTACACAGCACGACGAGAAGTTAATGCTCCTGAAATGTTAATGGCGAATTTGTGTTTTCTTGCGATGACCAAGTCGATCTATTTGTTTTAAAGGTATTTTTTTTTAATTGGCATGATAATAACATACGTAATAACTTAAGACAGAAGGTCCTTTAAGTAGAGACTAAATAGATTAATCGACTTGGTATTACTTAGATCTCACCACTTTTTACGGCGAGACTTGAGGTTTTTACAGAATGTTTTTGGTGGCATCTCACTTCTTTTTGTAGAGCGAACACAAGTCCAATTTGTATGGAAAGACGTTTTTTTTTCATAATTCAACATATTTTCCTATGGGTATGTTGTTCAGTTTCATGGGCTAAACACCCTTACCCACCCTATATAGTTATGCCTCATATAGTAGGTACCTATTTACACCTATTTATTTTATTTTCTACAGTAATAATAAATCATTAACTGCAAATGTAACCTTGTAATCTTATACATTTATATGGGATTACAAAGTTATTGTTGCAGTTGGTGTATTTAGAAAACTGGACCGAAATTAGAAAATATTAAATTTTTCCCATGATTAAGACACTAAACCCTATTTGTATTCTAAATTTGAAGCTTCTAAGTCTGCTAGAAGTACCTTAGACTTTTGATGATCGGTGAGTCAGTGAGTCAGTGAATCAGTGAGTGACAAAATTCAAAATTTTAACAAGTTGTCATTCTTAAACTACTGGTTCAAATTGACTGAAATTTTAAATATACCGTGTTTATACAATGACTAATTAGTTGCTGAAAATCCAGGCTTCTTGTTTTATCCACAACGAAATTATAGGGGTGTCAAAAATAGCCCGAATTGCTTCGAGAAAAGGATGGTACGGCCGTGCCGCTTTTTTTTTGCTCGACTTGCGGGGGCACTTCCGTGCCCCCAGATGTTTTTTGATCTTCAGTATTTTTTGCGACTCAATTGGGCTCATTTTTGCTACTTATGTGAAGAGGGAATTGAGAGCTTTGTTATGATTTTTTTGACGAAGTGTAACAAAATATACTTCTCTAAGTATTTATCTCATGACTTCTTTGTTTGTTTTACAGACACAGAGTACAATACATATTAGTACAATCCGTGGTGATCATTATACACACCACGTCACGGGCATAGTCAAATAATGGCAGTAAGGTTCAGAGTTAAATTCTACATGCTACATAACATGCTTTATAAACTCCTTACTAGAATAAGTGTCAGTATTAGATATGTCTTGTTGTATTTATTCCCATGGAAAATTTTAACGCATCAATCCCAAACAAATCTTACCTGAACAGTTCCAAACATATTAAAAGGAATTATCCAATTTGGTTTAGTTGTTCAAAAGTTATGGGCTTAGATTTCGGTGTTTTTTTTTACACACTTACATAGATAATAGATATAATAGGTACTTATTTTTTAGTGGAGTCCCGCGAGTAAGTCTCAATCACCTACCCGTACATTTTCTCATTACGCAACGCTCTCTCGTGTTATGTACTAAGAAGTTATTAATTAATCAGCGTTGCGAAACTTCCTAGCGTGGTGCATATCGATACTTTATTAATCTGTTATGCAGGAAACATCGACGTCAACGTTTTTCTAAAGAAAATAATGGACAATTTAATTATGATATACGTGATTATACCCTGTAATTATTATACAGTTTGAAAAGACTATCAACTACTAGATATGAAGAGTTTAGTTAGAAGATACATGGACAATTTTTACTATCAATTGTTTAATCCCGTTTCAGGACTAGGGTCCTAGAATAATGGAGATTCGCAATTATATTCTACTACTATTAACACGATTTCTGAGGATGTACGACTGTTTGGTCTTTGGTTAAAAAAGATCGACATTTTAATTCTGATACACACTAAAAAGATAAACAGATACATAACCCGAAGAGGCCAAGTCAAAGTAAAAAGCAGAAATCGCGACCGAGCTCGTTTTTTAATGCGCTAAAAGGTTTCGTGTACAAGTAAACAGCTAAGAATAGTTCGAGGTTTCGATACATACCTAAAAGGAAATTTAGTTCTCTAGGTCACGAGACACAAAGATACAAGTGTGCGACGGTACGTGCCGCTAAAGCCCAAGGGCAGAGAGAGTCGTATCATACACAATTAGAATATAAATGTACTTCCGTGCTTTAACACTTTCTTTGGCAAACGAACTAGTTCATATTCTTACTGCATACGTAACCTTTGGGGATAGAAACTATAGCGGATGGAACGAAAGATGCGGTGAATGGCTTATGATAATTATTGATTTATGTTATAATATAAATAATATTATAAAAGAACGGATCTTAGTTATTCTTATTAAGTTACCTTATTTTTAAATCCAATCTCATATCAGTAAGACTCGCGCTTGGGCTAAGTGATAGACTTAAAAGCCGATCTATCACTCCTAATTAACATTACCCGTGCCTAGCAGTAGGACATTTTAACCTATCCCTGAACGTTCCTGTAACTATATGAGAGCCGACGAATCCTATGTAAGAATACGTTTTTGCATCAAAAAGAAACAATTAACTTACTAATTGTTCTACTGCCTACAATTTTTGTAAACAAAATTAACCTCTTTAGAAAATTGACAGCATAAAGTTATAAAAACAATAAAACATAACTAATTATTGTTATAAAACAACATCTAAGTTCACACGGTTATCAATGATACACGAACAAAGAATGCGTTCACACCGCGTGGACGAGGAAGGCAGATAATGTCCGTATGCGTATAATAAACTCTATGTGTAATAAACGAGCTTCATGGCTTCAATAGTCGCTTTCATGAGTTCCTTATTTCTAACTACCCAAATTACAAAGATATATTGTAACCGTATTAACTGCACGTTTGGCGCAGTGGTTAACGTAGTTACTTCGCCGCAGTAACGAAAATGGTTCGAATACCACCCCGGCACAAATATTTGTGTGATGAGCACGAGTATCTGTTCCGAGCATGATTGTCTATTTATCTATATAAGTATGTATCTGGAAGTATATTTAAATATGTTTTTCAGTTATTTGGTTGCCCTAGTACAAGCTCTGCTTAGTTTGTAATCAAATGACCGTATGTGAGATGTTTAATAATATTTATTATAATTATTCAGACATCTATAAAATATTTGATACAATTCAGGTTCGCGATCGAATTGTGTGTGAATTGGGCATGAGTCAATTGAGAATGTGCGTTGGTCAATTGCTGAGACAATTTCATTGGAGATTCTAGTATGTCAATCGAATTAATAATTGAAGATGGGCGGTTAGATGACTGATCACAAAACACAAGATTTAAGCATACATTTTACATTACATACATTGATTTGTTAATAAAATGGTGTGTATCTTTGCAGTAGAAACGACGGACGCAAAGTACAAACCGAAACAACTATCTGGGGATCCCACAAACATTTGCTCGATGTGGGAATCAAACCCACGACCTCCCGACACACTGTGGCGTGGCGACCACCTTAATTACAGCGCCATGGAGGCCATCAAATGAAGTTTCACAAAACGGAAAGTTTGTATGTTTTACGACTTATTTTCTATTTCGTTTAGAAATGTTTCTGTGACACGTGTGGTGGAACGGCCATAAAATGACGGTTATAACTTTGTATAGAACTAAGGCACCACTTATCATGCAAGTCTTAAAAGTCACATTGCATATTGGAGCGAAGTAGACGGTAATTTGCATACATCATAACGTGGCTATTAACCGCATTGTAAATTAATTACCGATTAAAAACAATACACGTGAGTTTCCAGGTTTTATTGTTTATTCTATAGTGATAAGAGTGGGTATAAAAAGAGGATTTCTGAATGAAATAAACATATAACCTCAATATTTTTTTGTATTTTGTAGGTGAGTTATATCTTTTTGTGGAACATATCTATGAAATACCTCTCAAACTTCTAATGCTCGGTTTCTGAGTACATTTAGCAGTAGTTTATCTATTCAAAAGCGTTTTTTATACGAGTTTAATCGCTATTGAATAGAAAAACTGCTGTTAAAGTCTAATCCCATTAAAGAATAACTTTGTACTCAATGGGAAAAATACATAATTGTGTTTAACCTGTCCACCGGTCGCGAGAATAACCACTTCCTTTTATACACACATTACCCTTTAGGGCTGAGTAACTTATTCATATTCTCTTAGGATTAAATACTTTACATTCCTATGGTACACATGACTAGATTACTCTTTATGTCGATCTAACATGAATCAGTACGAGATAATTTATGATTTGCTATTTAGTTATTCCATTGTTTATGGCAATATCATCAGATTCTAACCGACTTCAAAAAATAGAGGAGGTTCTCAATTCGACTGTATTTTTTTTTTAATTCAGCTAACTGTTAATTACTAGCAGAAATACTTTTTCTTAGATCATTCAATTCTATTTTTGAAGACAGTAAAACGACTTATGTAATAAATCAAATATAATTTTTGGGGATAAAATGATCGACGGGGTTGATGGATCAAGGACGATTAAAGTTAAAGGGACCAGAACTGCTTAGACTACATTTACATAGGGTACAATAGTTTCTATTTCATTAAAACATATTTGCGAGAACAAACAAATTAAGGCCGGGATTATTAAAGTTAGATACTCGACGATACAAGATTTCTACGACGAGTTTTGCCTTACTTTATTCATCCACAATAGAAATACAAGCGACACTTCTTCTTCTTGTCGTATGGTTAGTGGTCAACCTAGTGTCAAAGTTGTTCAAGCCGCCCGAAGGCCTTTGACGTGGCTTAACGACTGTTATCTTAATTGACAACAACCGGGACCGACTTTTTACGTGCCCTCCGAAGCACGGAGACGCCCTGTTGAAATACCACTATGCGGTCACCCATCTATGGAATGACCGCGCCTAGGTTTGCTTTACCCACAGATCGTTTACCGACCGGTGAGCGCAACTGGCTACGGGCGCCTTTCCTTAGCGACACTTATAATCGATGTTAATACATAAAAGGATTCGTGACTATATCATAAATATATCAATTACCAAGCGAGCAATAATTATTATGGACACAATCGCCATATAAAGAAGGGAAGCATAAAGTACTCAATGTACAAAGAGCTAATTCCTTACTCACCTACGCCTACGATACGACAAGATAATCAGTGTTACCAACTTAAGGGTATTATACCTTGAGATTTAGGGTTAAAATAAGTGTATTGGATATTTTCGATATTATGAGGTTGTTCTTACTGTGCTTATCTATTTTGATAAATAGATATTTGTTTTTATCATAATAATATTGTTTAAGCAAATTACAGACAACCCGAATAAGCTACTACTGCCTTCCAACAGTAGGTGTTTCGCTGAGAGTTTCAAGCGGTTATTATGTATTTTCAAAGATTGTTTCATATTAGGGTATTAGGGCTGAGAGAAGTAGGCGTTTTTTTATTTCCTATAGGGGTAAATACTTCTGGAAGTGGCCATCCCTGAAGAGTGTTATTCTTAGTCACTTCCGTGTAAACATGCATAAATCTAATAACAGTGAGATCTAAACGCGGTATTTTCACTGGTAAAGTGTAGGCGCGGCACCCAAGGCCGATAGTGTATACATAGGCCCGATTTCGAGGTCACACTGCCGCGATTTCACGGTTTTCAGCCGATAGAATGTTATGTGCTATCAAAGAACCAATTCACATGAATAGTGTTTAGACTACAATGTCAAGAACAAATTCTAGTTCCATCGGCAATAGATTTCCTACTATACTATCCTACTAATGTTATAAATACAAAAGTTTATAAGTATGGCTGGATGGATTGATGAATGTATGTTTATAACTCATTCACGAAAAATCTTCTGAACGGATTCTAAACTAGAAAAACATATAAGATACTTTTTACCCCGGGAAATATTGTCACGCGGACGAAGTCGCAGGTGGAAGCTAGTTTTTTGAGAAATTGTCTATGTCTACATAATCTATCACCTTGCAAATGTGTGTCGAAATACGGTAAAAGGGTTACAAGTAACAAGCGGTTTCTTCGTAAAGACCACTATGGAAGCCTTATTTGGCCACCCCGCGGCAAAATATCGAGAATCTCGTCGGCAAAACAATTAGCATTACACAATACACTAACAAGATAAACTCATTCGTATTTGAAACCTAAAACGGTAGAACGAATGTAAGTAAATACTTCAAACCGTTCTCGTGTTTCACAAATACATTGCTGCATGTTGCTAACAAAAAGTGACACTATTTCAGTCAAAGATAGCAAAACAAATGAATTTCTATGCCGAAGGGTTAATTATGGCACACGATTTCTTAACGACTGACTCCAGTGTGAATGTAGGACAGAATTACTTCATTGTTATTCCGTGATAATGTTTTATAACTCCTAAATGAAGTTGTATAATATACTTCATTAAGACTTTTTT
This sequence comes from Anticarsia gemmatalis, assembly GCF_050436995.1. NCBI lineage: Eukaryota > Metazoa > Arthropoda > Insecta > Lepidoptera > Erebidae > Anticarsia > Anticarsia gemmatalis. The sequence continues at coordinate 18,609,786 of NC_134776.1, read as the reverse complement.
TTCTTGCATAGCTAAACATTAAGTGAGATATTTCATTATGTTATTTGCCTTTTGAGTACAGCGTGAATTAGTACAGTATTACTACAATTACAGGCTCGCTTCATTTGATGCTTAAATGGTATGGAATGGTATGGAAAGGTACAAATGATACCTTAATGCAAAATATTAAGTATGTTGGCTCATTGCTTGGTTTATCTTTCAAATGCGTGATCACAGTGCGGTATACGTTTAAGGGGTTTAAAGGTTTAAGGCTTGACTGATTAGATTAAATCATTCTTTAGAATAACATGCACTTGAACTACCCGAAATACGTGTTTCCTTCATTTATTCATCAAGGTAGTACGAACGGATAAGTTAAAACCGTAGAGTGATTGTCAAAGATTTGTGTACTAAATATTCGTACACAAACGAACCTGCGTTGGAACGTATTCTTGTATCAGCGCGGTGTAGTAATAATGAAAATATGCATCGGCCTCTGGCACGCAAAAACACACGCTGTCGAAATACACAGCACACCTACAATACGCCTATCGAAGCCATCTAGTCATAGATACGTATCGATCGGAAATAGATCAGTTCTTTGGCAATCCCGCTCAGTGAACCAAACTGAAAGAATCGACAGGACACATTATTATACATCTACTAGCTGACCAAATAGCTGAAATTTAAAAAGGATACTGTCACTTAGTGGTATGAAAAATAGATGTTAACCTATTCTTAGACCTACTCAATTATGCTCACAAAGTTTCATGAGAATCGGTCAAGGCGTTTCGGAGGAGTACGGTAATTAACATTGTGACGTGGAAATTTTATAATTATATAAAATTATCCTACTAATATTATAAATGTGAAATGTTGTGAGAATGGATGGATGTATGAATGTATGTTAGTCTTTAGAATGATTTGGGACAGAGACGCGAACAGTAACTAGTACTATTTAAATTTGCTGATCAAGCTAGCGTTGATCTAATAAATCTCGACGTCTTCAGCAATCATCGTCGTCTTTCAGCAACACAGGCACTGTCTATACATAAAAACCTCCCTCGAGCATTAATTCGTCTTTCAGTATCAACCGCATAACAATCCTTTTAGTATATTTGAGTTAATCGCGAACTTCACTGTGCGTGACCAAGCTATTGCTCTAATTAATTTAACTTAATTGTTTTTGGTGAAGTATTAACTGTACATTGAAAGATACCTACGCTTACAACATGATTTTCGACGCCCCTGCAACTATTTCTAGGACAATAAATAGACTACCTTAGTAAGGAACAGTATTATAGTGTAGAAGTAGTATTCAATACTTTCGATATTCGGTAAACGACTATAGGTTATGCCCCGTATTATTTGGATAACATTAATAATGGCGAAACGTGGATTTGTTTCATACACCTCTGCCTACACTTTCGGGTATAACAGGCGAGATTTTATTAATATATGGAGTATATTAATCTATACTATATTATAAAGCTGAAGAGTTTGTTTGTTTGTTTGTTTGAACGCGCTGATCTCAGTAACTACTGGTCCGATTTGAAAAATTCTTTCAGTGTTAGATAGTCCATTTATCGAGGAAGGTTATAGGCTATTTATCATCACGCTACTACCAATAGGAGCAGAGTACCAGTGAAATTATTACAAAAACGGGGAAATTTTTGACCCATTCTCTCTTATGTGACGCAAGCGAAGTTGCGCGGGTCAGCTAGTATGGAGTATATTAATATACGATATGCAGAGATCCTCGCTTCTTACAACAAAATAGCTTAAAAAAAAGCTATAAATATATTCTAACTAATAGGTTAATTCGATGAACACTTCTTTACTGAACAAAACAAAGTAGGTAAGTAGTAGTGTGTACACACCTTCATGTTCCAACATTTTATTTGTTTGTCACGCTCCACGTGATTGAGGTGAAACCTGTCGGATAGGCGAGGTCTTGATTATTTAAATTTCCATATGCTCCCACTGTATTCTACTTATCGAAGGACAAAGGCATTCAATATCTAGTAAATTATGTACAGAAAGAGAATGAGAGATATATCTTTTCTATTTTATAAGAGTTTTGAAAGATCCCCAATACATTATGGATCAAAATGTAAAAGTTTCATGGCAGCCAAAAAGCTAGTATGTTTTTTAGAACACGCTTATCTTAATAACTACTAGTCCGGTGTTAGTAACCCAAGTATTAGCAAAATACATCGAGCATTTCTTCCTACAAGTTCATGCGAGCGTAGCCGCGGGGATTAGCTAAGTAATAATCGTAATAACCACGTCACAAAGCTCTAGGCTATCACGAATTTCAATAAACGACTATTTTAAAGTCACTATGCTGTACATTGTTTTCTCTTTTAGAATATAGTTATTAACACGTTACGTCAAAGCAGCAATGTACTGAATAGTGACCATCAATTTGTCGTACATTCGTTGTCAACTGAGATGCGTGATAATCCCGCTCGTCGATAGTACATGTTTATATGAAATATTTCTATTTAATACCCATTTTGTATGACGAGTACTTAAACGACTAATCTAAATATGAGTCAACTATTCAAGAGCAGTAAAAGCGTCATTAAATCTAATTTATTTGACAGCGTGTACTCAATTTGGTGTAATAAACTGTTGGAAAATTAAGACGTATATATGATTGGTACGAGCGATATAACTAGGGGAGGTTCTTTGAATTGAAACAATGTAGAATTACTTATGCTAACATGAACAATAAGAGACTTGACCAAATATTTGGCAGTGATAAAAAAAACAAACTACGACATTTTGGGCCGAAATCAATACCGTTTTATGAAGATGGATGTTTATATCAATAATAAATTATTATTTAGTTCCGACAATTTGGCATTTGACATAAAACAAAGTAGTTAATGACTACACATAAACATACACACTTGCTTTGCGTAGCTGCAAAGTTTAAAGATACTTAGTAAAAGCTAAAAACCTCTGTATGTTCCTCACAAAACTAATATCGTATCGTAACCTATCATATTATTATAGTCTTTCGTTTACGACGATAACACTGACTGCTATTCACGTTCATCAAAATACTGATACTCAAAATACAGCAAGTACAACGAACTTTGTCAAAATATACCTAACAATAGCGAAAATCTCAAAAATACGGTATTTTGTGTACAGCGGCAGCGGACGGTGTATGAGAAACAGTTGGCAGGTAGCCAACCCTCGCGATATTGAGAGCGCGGTGTACACCTCTAGATGCAAAACAACATAAGTATAATTAAGAAATGTTATCAATGCGTTCTCGCATTACCAACAACGCGATTTCCTACACTCGGTACTACCGAGTACCGAGCATTATTTGACTGGGTGTCGCTATCGACAACTGTCGAGTTATCAACAAATTTTGTATGAAAACCTGATTATCACCCCAGATACATTTTATTTTGTAAGGATATTCAAATGTCAAACTCTCGACAATCGAGTCGAATCGAATCGCCTCTCAACTAACGATATGAAAAGGCGACTTATTGCGGTATATTAATCACAAAACTGCAGTTGACATGGCTGATTTTACACAAAAAAATGTATTGCATAATAATACAATATCATTGATTAATTTTTACTATACAGTTGATGCACGCGAATTAAAGAAACCTGAAGAGAATTGGTAACTAAATTTCTCTAATTGCCAATTGACTTTTTATTTTTATAACTTAAATGTTAGTAAAATTATTACAATTATTAACCTATACAATACTTAAGGCGCAAAATCATCATGTTTTCATAATATCACCCAAACTCTATTGGATAATAAAGTTTAATTGTTCCAAAAACTCATTCACCCAATGTTATTCAAACAGAATTATAGTAAACATGTTAAAAGTGCAGAAAAACAAACAAACACTACAGTTTAGAAGTGTTTACAAATAAAACTGGACTATATTACCTTTATCCTCAATGGAAATAATTGTAAATGCAACTTTGAAAAGGACATAAGTCATATGTCTTTGCAAGGAGATATGAGACCTTTTTAAAATTGTGTGATTAAATATCCTGTTTTTAAAAAATCCTGTACCATAACTTTTTAGTACCAGTTTATAATATTCAAGTAAAGACTATGATACTTTTTGACACAAAAGTATTATATTATTCTCATAATTACTAGTAATTACGTTATGTATCTTCATCTATTTCATTCTAAATGATATCATTAATGTAACTACTTCAACTGCTAATGAAGAGAACTTTCTAAAACATGTATATTTCTGTATTAAGAAAAACGCAATACATCAATTTCATATCATAATATAACGTAATTTATTTAATTAACAACGTGGAACAAAAGAAGCTTATTTACTTGATACTTTTGGTAATCCCAAATAAGTGTGTGTGTAGTCTTTTCGAAATGTTAAACAAATCAGATGTGAAAGGGTTGCACCCTACCTGTATTGTGTAGGTATATATTCACGGACATGAGCTTATTACTTGCAAAATGACCCCTCATTTACAACGGTCAAAGTTTTATTGTGAGTACTCAAATTTCTCATGAGAACAGAAATAATAATGTTTATATGTGAAAATTACTATGTTACTAGTTAGATTGTTTTAGAAATGCACCTACATAGCCGCAAACTATTGAAAATAGTTTGCTTATATTTGTCTTTAATATATCATTAAAATTTGTGTGAACAAAGTCAAAATAAATGTGTTTTTAACTATTCACATCATAAACAAAGTGTCTAGGCAGAATGAACACTGAGCCTTTGAAGGTAGAACCACACATTGTTAAATACTTATATTATAGTTTTAATTGTCTATGACAACACAGATCTAACATACTGGCTGAAAGCCTCAATAAATATAGTATGACAAATAAATCAAGTAATAAAACTTTGACATTCACTGTAGATCACTGTGTACAAACTGTTTCACCTATTCATTTGTTGCACCAACTTGTCAGCCATAATCAAAACTTTTGACAGTCTAATTAAGTTTATGAAACATTTAACAATGCATGCAATACTTTAGAACAACAGCTATATGCTTTGTTATTTTTTTGAACTATCTTAGCGTCTTAATAGAGCGTTATTTCATTATTTAGTAACAATTATTCACTCATTACGAGTTCGGCCAATATAAACTTAACTCAACCAACTTGATATTCGAAACACAAAAAATGAATAACACTTACCTAAACAAACGTTTTGTGAGACGAAATAATCATTTAGTATCTAAATACGTATTCAGGACAACCGAAACGCAACAGAAAGTAGTACACTGTCGGGTGAACGTACGCACAGAGTAAAATTAGAAAAATGAAATACGTACTTAAGCCGCATAAGCTAACACATTTGACAGAATAATCAAGACCTCCCGCCCACATCTATAAGATAATGAAAACATCCTTACCTCGAATTAAGGCTCGCAAATGAGTAATTCGTTTTTAGTGCTCAACACTGTATATCGAAAAAATCCGATCGTAAATAAATATACACTGTTCATCATAATAAACCCATTGCAACACTTCTTAATGTTGGTGCACACTTATCATAGTATTATAATGTTACACGATGTACTTTAAACAGTAGAATAATATAACTATACTGACCTGAAAATTACTAGTAATTTAATAACACTCCCCTTCTATCGCGACCATTGCTACTAAAGCATAGACAAAGCACAGACGTAGTATACAGTTTTTTTTGACGACGACAGATCAACTTGTCATAGACATAAGAAGTAAGACAGTAGAAACAAGTTTACAAGGGATTTTAATCAGAAAAACAACACGTGTGTAAACCAAAATAACATAATAATTCATTATTATTGTGACTATTATAAGATAATAGTCGTAATATTCGCTAACTTGCTATGAGTACGATGGTGGCGCCACGAAAAAAAGAAAAATAAAGATGCACAGATAATAATTCCATACCTGCAATGGTATCTAATCCGTCTTAAGTAGTCAAAAACTAATTTTGTCATTATTATTATAATTTACATATTATTTTATTAATAAAATAATCTACGTAATAAGTACAATTAATTATATAAACTTACATCCATTAAAAGCGTACAACATTAAACTTACCAATGTCATCTATCTGCACGCACACAAAATAAAATCCCTTAAAATTTAAATGAAATTATGTGTCAGTAGAATAATAATAGGAATAAGTAAAATATATCTACAGCTCATCCGTAATCAGTACATATTTTTACCACGGCGCAGTGTGCGCTCGCGCTGCCTGATCCCGTACCCAACCATGCACATGGTGATTGTCCAAATGCTAAAGATAATTCAACTCTTCTTATCGTTAGCTTAATCAAACCTGAAATGGGTAACATGAGTATGCAGTGTGTAAACCACACACTGCCTTTCGCTTGTATCATTTGGTGCTATGAACACAACTTATAGTAGGTATAATACATTTTTCATTAGATTAGGCTGTTAAATAACAGTTAAATTACTGCTTCATGGAAAATTAATTTAATCATTTATCCAGCGTTTATCTAAGTCCAGGAACACATACTCTATATTAAAATAAAACCATGCTTGGTTAGTTTACGTATATGAAGTATGTTCCTACATAAGTGCCGCTTATAATACTTTTTTTTTAAATTTAACCAGGTAACCATAACGTTGAAGCTTGTAGTTATACAATAAAAACCATACCCACCATTGGTTTTAAGCGGCTCGGTAAAAATAAATATTATCAATTCAGTTTATAGATGTAACAAATGCCTACTTATGTTATAAAGGAATCTTAATGATTAAAATCTGAGCTGTATTCTTCTTTGCGATTGCTTATTAATCTGTCTTATCTTACAATAAAACCTTTTAGTCAGGTCTATGTCTTTCGGGGCTATCATAATAGGTGAACATGTTTTTGCAATTTATACATTATCCTAAACCATATCTGTACAAAAACAGTCATACGTGCAGTGCGCAAAAGTGTCCGGACCTGCAAATTGTATTATATACCAAGTAGTTACATTTACACTACTAGGTAGTGGGATTGACAATATGGAATTTACTATTGCCTATTTTTTTTTTCGATACATGCGCCACCAACAGCACGCAAATCTTACACGGGTTATAGTATGTCTCAAATTATTTTTTCAGTAAGGTTAAGCCGTTATTTTTTACAACCGGTGGCGCCATCTAGGATTGTATTCGCAGTTTAATCCTTGTTATATTCCACTTTAACGCGAAAAGGTTTCGCAAAATAAATGCTTATAAATTCATCGGAACAACATGAAATAAATATTTTTTGAGCAAATTGAGTTGTGTTTTTACTCGAACCAGATAATACGCCTGGAGGTGATATTATTATTCTGTATTAACATTAAACGGGTCTGGCAGCGGCTATTTATGGAGAAGGCAATATTGGGCTAAAGGTTCGCTTCTCGCACTTCGCTTACGTTACACTGTGCTATTAGTTGTTATATACTTACCGAGATACTGCCAGCAAGCAGCTGCAATTGTGTTGCTTTTAGTTAGGATTAATAGATTGGATATAGTAGGTACTGACTTTACTGAGGGATCCTATTTTAAATAAAAATCCAGGAATCTTGTTTCAAGATAAAATATAATTATTTTTACCAAGACATGAAACCAACGTGCAAATATTTACAATCTTTTATTTTTCTGTGTATGTGTATTAACTGTATAAGATCACACAAATATTATTATTAAAAAGATTAAATATTTTACTTTGGTTTTTCTTGACGACAATTATTATCTATGATTTTCGCGAAAAAAATAATCGTAGAAAGAGGAAACGCTTGTGTAAAAATTAATCTTTATTACAAGATATCATATTAGTTAATTAAGAAAAAAAGTTTTTCTTCTGCCTCTATTTTAAATGAGATTTATTAAAAAAAAATGGTATATGAGATGCGCCCTATTTTTCTTTAAACAATAATAAACATTTCAACGATTAACAATCCAACTTGATTCTAGAGAAAAAAATAATCGTAGAAAGAGGAAACGCTTGTGTAAAAATTAATCTTTATTACAAGATATCATATTTCAGATATTTATATTAGTTAATTAAGAAAAAAAGTTTTTCTTCTGCCTCTATTTTGAAAGAGATTTAACGACATTTTATCGTATTTGAGAAGCGACCTATTTTTCTTTAAACAATAATGAACATTTCAACGATTAACAATCTAACTTAGCAATAATGATAATATTTAATTGTGTTGCCATAATAAAAATCTAAAACCATGCATTACGACTTTTCTCGACGCCTGTAGTCGGTCGGTACCTACGGTAACATTGCGGCAGGGTGAGGGCATGGGCCGGCATGGCATGGCATTCCTCGGCATTGTATGTATAATTGTTCTGGCAACATTAGTAGAAAGAGTTTAGAGACGCTTGCAGTACGCGCCAGTTTCATGTTTTGTTTGGCGGCATAGGTAATGTTTTCGTAACAACACATTGGGCGACGATTGGTACGACGAGCCAAGCTATGAGGCCGTAAGTATTGTTTGTGTTTTTTTTGTCTTAGCTATATTCAATCTCTGCTGGCAAAAGTTATATTACATCGTAACATTTTGGGGTAAGGGGTCGTCCTGTAAATTGTAGATTGAATGCTCTCATGGCGCGGTTAAGGCAACGCCCGGCTCTGGCAGCCATTGTGCGACAACTCTTGACCACCTGCTTGGAATTAATCAAGTACATACAGCCATTTCCAGCCCTAAAACTTGTACAAGTGTGGATAGATCACTAACTTTAGAACAGTTTCCTGTTTTTCTAAGTGATCAACAATGCCTAGTTTATGCAATACTGCGAATTTATTGAGCTTTTTATGTAATTCATCTTTTATGCATCTTTTGAGGTGTGCTAATATGGTATGTTATAGTGCATTTCAAATATTTAAATTTCGAACTGATTGCAACATGGCCGACATTAGGTTTAGCCGAAAGTTTGTTTTATTTGAGGACCAACAATGTAAGTCATAGTAACCTATATTTGTCTTTGTTTACATGACAAAGTTGGATTTTGTTTGTGTCATAACCTTACTTGTTATTTTCGATGTTTAAAACTACTTTATTATGATTGATTGCAAGATTTATTCTAGGAGGCATCCATCATGATTTCGACTCATTTAATATTATTATTAATTGCCATTTAATATGAAAACAAAAGAAACACTAGTTAGATTTTATTCAAGTCAGTTCAGCTATATTTTTGTGGTAACCAACATACATTTTCTTATCTAAACTCGTACCTACAAGTTTAGATACGGTACCTAATAGATCACTAGCTTTAGAACAGTTTCCTGATTTTCTAAGTGATCAACAATGCGTATTTTATGCAATACTGCGAATTTATTGAGCTGCATAACAGTTTTAATTCATATTTTATTTTGTACTTTATGGTATGTAAAGTGCATTCACAAATATTAAAATTCGAACTAATTGCAACATGGCCGACATTAGGTTTAGCCTAAAGTTCGTTTTATTTGGGGACCAACAATGTAAGTCATATTTTCCTATATTTGTCTTTGTTTACATGACAAAGTTGGATTTTATTTGTGTCAGAACCCTTACCTTTTATTTTGTATGTTTAAAATTACATTAATAAGATTGATTGCAAGATTTATTCTAGAAGGCATCCATCATGACTTCTACACATTTAATATTAATTGCCATCTAATATGATATCAAAACATACACTAGATGGTTTTGTTCAAGTCAGTTCAGCTCAGTTTTTGTGATTGAGTAACCAACATACAGCTTCTTAGTTCTTACTAGGTAACTAATATTTAAACCATTTATTTTTTAAAGCACATGTATGACTGCCACATGCCTACAAGACTTTATCTTATCTTTTGTGCTTTATAAATAGCACAATAATCCCAAAAATATAACTGCTGAATTATTTCTTTGATTAAATGCCCCCCTTTAACCTTCATTGCCATCTGCTCTCAACGTACCTGTTGTATTGTATGGAAAACAGGATCAAAATGATAGGGTGCACTACCGCACATAGCAGGATTAAAGAACCCTCTGATTGAATGATGTGATTGCCTGATTCTGGAACAAATGTAATCTGAGCACTGTTGCTTGCACACATTATTTTTTTGACTGTTAAATGAAATTGTATGAAAATTTTTAGAAGATATATTTTCTATGGCGGTATCCATTGAATACACATTGAAGTCTGAATAGTTACTCAGTCATTATTTCAAAAAAGTAAGGTTAGTTTGTTATAAAATGTTGATGGCTTATACATAAACATATTGTATTTTGCTCCTTAACTTTATACATGAGTTATCTGAGTACATTAAAGATATTGATAAAGTTTACAACATTACACAGGTCCATGATTTTGTAGCAACATTAAGTAACCAGCTTCAATCTAACTAGTAAATTGTTGCAAGTTTTCAACATGTCACACTACCTTTAATGTTATTATGTATCCTGAATGTTATAAGGCTATGTGAATCTACCAATTATAACAATATATAGCTGTATTATAATTCAATATTTAAATAAAACTACATTAAGAGCAGTTAAAGCTGCTTTTGGTTTCTTGTTTTTAATAATAATGATTTGACATTTCGACAATTACGTGCGGTACTGGCGCCATTACCGATAGACGGTTTATCATAAAACATAAATGCTATGTTTCGCGCGGGACACTGCGTCTTAATTATCGGGAACGGTGCAAGTAAATGACGTTCAAGAAAGTGATTGTAGTCGACGCGTTTATATGTAGGTACATGTCCGCTTATGAATTTAACGACGCGGTTTGTTTTGGCGCGAAACGACAATTCGCGGCATTCGCGCCAAAACAAAGAGTTTGTTTTTCGAGAGAATCTTTACGATAGTGAAGTTAGTTTAAGGTTAATTTTACAACTTATGGTCTGTAGAGCGATTGTGTACAATTATCGAGACATTTTGGATGGAAATAGCGAACCTAACAGGTTTTTGCAAGCACTATGCTCTTCGTTGACGTGGCGCCATTTTGTAACAATCAATAAAATAATATAAATCGTTATGCATAATATTAATTGCTGGAGTTAGACAGTTAGTGTTAAACATTATTTTTTATTTATAAAATCATTAAATTATTTAAGTAATCCTTATTGCATACTTTAGGAAGGCTGTATAAGTATTGTTTCCATTGCCTGCTTCAAAGGAGGCAAAATAAATAGACGCTGGTTCTTTATTTGTGCTTAATGTTTCGTTAAACAATATTAATTATGATATTTTCATATGATTGATATATTTTTATTTTTACTTAGGTATACGGTTTAACGTAGACTATAATTATTATTGATGAGAATAATACTTTACATGGTTAATTGTTTGCACTATATGAATATTATATTTAAAATTAGATACACAATAATTATAACCAATAAAGTTTTCAAACAATACAACAAGTTTTAAAAACGAATCTTTTCTTTTCTGACTCACGTTAAATGTCAAGTTGTCCATACTCGATAGTTCGCGATTCTCTGCTGGATTTCTGCCGGTTTTTTTAACGAGTAGGTAGCTCGATAGCAATGTATGGTACTCGATAGTGTGACGTTGGTATCGAGGCACCGATCTGTAATTTACGTGTCAGATAAGTTATAATTTTTATTTAATTTATAAATTCACGTTTGTAATAAAGGTGTCTATAGAGATCTATTGAAATATATTATTATGAATAGGTAGCACTTTTCGGGAATCGGATCCGATCGGTCGTATATTGTCGAATCTGTAGGTCGTTCCTACCCTGAGTTATGATTATACTAGCTGACCCGCGCAACTTCGCTTGCGTCACATAAGAGAGAATGGGTCAGAATTTTCCACGTTTTTATAACACTTTTTACTGGTACGCTGCTCCTATTGGTCGTAGCGTGATGATATAAAATATGCTTTTTTTCACGAAAAATTTTCTCAAAATTATTTATATCTCTTAATATAACGAAGTCGCGCTAATGCATATCCGCCATTAAAACAGTTGCCATGACAACGGAATTTTGTTAATTCAATGTCATTATAATATTGGTTATTCCCGACTTAGTTCGCCACCTGAATTTTCCCGGGAAATGCGTCATTTTCCCGGGGTAAAAAGTAGCCTATGTCCTTTCTCGGGTATCAAAATATCTCCATACCAAATTTCATGCAAATTGGTTCAGTAGTTTAGGCGTGATTGAGTAGCAGACAGACAGACAGAGTTACTTTCGCATTTATAATATTATAGTATGGATTATTTGTCTTCCTGTTATATTCGAGGAAGAGCAGCTTGCTGATTATTATACTCAAACACACAAAGTAATTTGGCGCAGACTATAGGAACGACTTATTGTAATTTCTTGTATATTATTACTCATTTTGCAGAAACTGCGTCTATTGCGCGATCAGTAGTATACCTATGCAACTGCTAAACGCAAGGTCCCCGCTTCGATTCAATGTTGACAATTTAGAATATTTTTCAATAGTAGGCTATACTTAGGCAATAGACTCGCCCCCTTTTACATGGAACTATTATTGTTAATGGCGGACCGTGGGTGTGTTTCTTTATGTAGGTATTTAATACTCATTTTTGTATCTCCGATGTGTGTAAAAAGGACCAAATATGATTATAGTAACTGCATTTTAACTGTTTACTGTCCCACTGCTGGGTAAGGGTCTTCCGAAATGAGGAAGGTGTTAGGCCTTGAACCTACCTCGCTGGTCAAGTGCGTGATAGACTTGGCATTCCTTCAACATGTTCATGTTTTCTTTCTCCATTAGAAAATGTTGTACATATATATTTCTAATACCTGTGTTGCCTTGGGTTTAAACCTCCAACCACTTTATGGCGGATTCCTGAAACACTCTTTTATTACTTCTGATTTAGGCTTTGTATTTTTACTTTTTCCTTACCCTGGCTGGCCTGAGCTAATTGTACTAGTAACGTAGTATTGTCTTATATCAATACTTTAACATCTATCAACTTATAATGCGATTATTTTTAATTTTTATTATATGCTTAGAAAATATGCCTTACAGCTGTCTATTTTACGCAAATCAAACATAGTTCTAATATAACGCTTTTTGTAGAATTTCTCCAGAAAATGATGAAATATCGTTATTGATTAATTAAGGCCACAATCAGCCCTAAGCAAAGCATCAATATTAATTCCTGGAGCTAGCTTATAGAGAGCATACGCAGAATTTAACTTCTAACTCTTTTACATAATAATATTGCGTTATTATAACTTGTCCACAAACTTACTAGTCCACAATTTACGCCAGCAAATAATTAAAAAAAAATGAAACCATGAGCAATTTTGTCATAATATTTATTCGATTATATGTGAATTACAATTGTAAGGTACTTATTTATACGTTACTTTAAAGTAATTATATATTGAGCTATTTACTCGAATTCATCTATTTCAAAAGTCGTTGTGGAACCGGAGGTGCTCGGGGCAGGCTTGGCTTCGCGTACTCCGCTAACAGTTGTATTAGGTTGGCTGGCCGCCGGGGCAGATGCTCCGCCATCTCTCAAGTGTTCGTCGTTAGGCTGGCTAGACGCAGGGGCAGCCGTGAGGCCATCGAGGGAGAATGTCGGGGTTTCGGCAAAGGTCACGCGAGCTGTGGGCGGGGTAGTCACCGAGGCGAGTCTACCATGCTTGCTGCCTCCGACTCCAAACCTAAAATTGGCCATTTGTAATAGAGTAAGTTGACTAGTCACCGGGGCGATTCTGCGGGTTCCCGGACCTGTTCCGGAAGGGCCCGCTTCAGCAGATCGGCTACTTCCCCTGTTGTTTCCTCTATCGGAGGAGGCTTGTGGTCCTATTTTGTCACATTCTCGGTCTTCGTTAGGAGGTGAAGCACGTAAGATTCGTCGTCTAATATACTTTAGAGAAACTGTTCTGCGACGAACATTTCTTCCGTCCAGGCCAGCTCTCGCAACGGCCAAACTAGCCACGTTGTCACCAAGATAATCTCTGTTAGCTTCCAGTGCAAGTTGCCTGACAGTTCGATTGGCTGTAGGGCGAGCTCTGCCGACATTCGGCACATTAATGTTCATCTCTCTCCTGGGATGATCGATTCTTTGTCGCCTAGTCCGCTTCCATGCATCCAGGATAGGTTTAAGTACCAACGCTATCCTGAAAATACAAAAGTATTTGGAGTTAATTATTCATACACATCTTAATCCTGAAAATCGTTATTGTTCCTAGTACTAAATCACGTGGAAGCTATAAAAATGAATGAGAGCAAAATCCTAACAGACTTTTATATGCTTGGTTTCACCACTTCTGAATAAATAGCGGTTAGCTTCTCAAGGGGAATTCTGATAGTTATTTTTATTTTGTCGATTTATCCATCAAATATATTAGCCGACACTTATTCATAAGTATGGAAACGTTTTGTGTTACGGTACATACCATTGAAACTGCAGCCGGGTCACTAACCAAATTATGTCCCGCCGATTATAACCGTTGCGGGAAGACCTATAACAATGAAAAGTGCGTAATATTTGTGCATTTGTCTATATGAATTATCTTAATGAGTCCAATTGCCTTTACCTAAGGTGTGCTGAGTGTAATGAGCGAGGAATATTTAAACATTTATCAAAATTTATTAATTAACATTACATATTAAATAATAACAGTTAGTAATAAAAATACTTCGAATTCTTTGGATCTCAAAACATACAGTAACATAATAATAATAATAAAAGTAAAATGACATTACTAGGAGCTGTGTTATGTGGGTTAGTTCCTGACTTCCTGAGTACTCCGGCTTATTTTTGTCTTGATGAACTATTAAAATTAAATTTTAAAAGTACCGGGGGCCTCGGGGATCGGGTTACTCAGGGACTAACCCTGTTATGAGTTCGCAAACGTTTTGCAGTAACATATTCAAACATTGTTTTGTGATTAATATTTATTAGCATATCAGTCGCAAAACTCAATGGTAGTATAATATCGCAAGCACTATGCCTATAACATTAGCAAAATATTCTTCGGAATTGATGTTAGGAAAAATTATAAGTTCGCCAGCAAATTAAAAATTCAGTGCTGTGATTGGAACGTGTTGTAGAAACTTACAATCGCTTTGAAAACTTTGAAGTGATTTCGCGAATACTAATATAAGAGACATAATTACTACATACCGCACCATGGTTACTAGTTCCCATGTATCATGCGAGTGCTCGCTCTCAAACAATATTTTCAACAATTGTTTTTTGTTGTAACTGTCTTCAGATTTGAATTGACAAACTCTGCGAAGCCTCAGCATAAAGTAGCGATGTTCTAGAGGCATGTAAAATATTAGTAGTGATCAGTCGGTAATTGGCTAAGTAATTAAACTACTCACGTCACACTGTTATAGAATTGAATTAGGTAGTTACTTACCGTGAGGGCGGCATGATGCTGGAATGGCACGTCCAACCAGGGAACCAACCGCTGCGGCTGCCGCGGCTTTGTCTATAAAGTTAAAAGACACAAATATAGCAACAATAAATCTTTGATGCTTTAACCTAACCGTATAAGAAACATTTGGAGGATTAATCGAGACTTCAGGTAACGAAAAATCTATTGCGTGTAAATACTGAAGCAACAGTCGAAATGGCGGATGCACTCAACAAAGTATTGAAAAACTCGCGTAAAACTTGACTAAAAATTCAAACCCAATATGACCTATACAACAATGAACGTTATTCGCGCCTACAGTGAACTGTATTATGTAATAATTACCGTTTAGAGAATATTTGCACGTAATGCACAGCAGCCGACGCACCTCCGCTGGCTTGCAGGCGTAAGGGACGCCGGGCGGGCGGTGTGGCGTTGCACCCCCTTGCGCATGTGCAAAGAGTACATGATAAGGAATAGACGAGCCGATAATATATGCCAGGTGTAATAAGTTCATGTCATATCACAAATATAACAAATTTATTCAAATAAACTATTACTATTTATTAGCGTTAGGTTGGGTTATATATCCACATAGAGATCCACTGACGACTTTTTATAGAGCGATTAAAATGTGATAAAAATCTTTACATATTCAAAACCAATAATTTCACCAAAACTTTCAAATTATGAATTTCAGTAAATTCATAATAATAGAATAGAGGATTTCGTGGCGAAGTAACAACAACGGCGGTCAGATCGTTCTCTCAGATTAAGCTACACTGGCCGATTTTGGTCTGTGGATGGGTGACCATACAATTTAATCTCAATGCTTTTTAATTCACACATTAATTCGGAAAGTAACTAACTCGTGTTGGGACCGTCGACCATTTGCGTGGAAGGTGTAATCTAAGCTGCTAGACTATCACTGCTTACTCTTAATAGTATATGGTAACGGTTTAACCTTTTGACATCTTAGATTAATATTTTCGGTTTCGCCTAAAGTCGGAGCTCGATCCCAGCATTATAATTTTTGTACTGTCATAATTCTTAATCAAATTTAAACCCAATTTACCATACTTTAATGAATAAGACATTAATTCCTTTTTCGTGTTTTACTTTTATTATTTACAACTGTGTTAAATTCCTGTCTGTAGTTTTTAAGTCTATGGCGAAATGATCGCGCGGTATCACTTGAAATATCTCGATAGATCGAAATTCGGTCAGGTTTTCTTTCACTCAAATTAAATGGTCAATGGGCAACAGCTACAGATTATACCACAAAAAATTCTAGGAAATTTCCGCTCGATCAATAATGTCCGGGCAAGATTACGAATAAGTTCGTAAACAGGTCATGTTTATAAATCAACCAAATCTTATATAGGACTAGCTGATCCGCGCAACTTCGCTTGCGTCACATAAGAGAGAATGGGTCAACATTTTCCCCGTTTTTGTATCATTTTTAATTGCTACTTTGCTCCTTTTGGTCGTAGCGTGATGATACATAGCCTATAACCTTCCTCGATAAATGGACTATCTAACGCTAGAATTTTTGAAATCGGACCAATACTTCCTGTGACTAGCGCGTTCAAACAAACAAACACTTCAGCTTTATAATATTAGTATAGATTTCTAGTACTCGTCAACAATGATTCTTGACTCTGTCGTCTCAGTATAATAAAATCCTATTGCACGGATATCTTATATCGATCTTTTAACGGAAAATTTAAAAGTTACCTTTAGTCTTGAACAAAAAAATAATTGAATAAGCATAACTGTCGTATATTCTATTTTCATTTGCTGCGCGACTGTATCACTACGCGTGTTATAACCGAGAGTGTAGGTTCGAGAAAACTTACTAATGAAAATTAGTAAATCTCAGTGACACTGACTCTCTAGGGACTTTTACCCCAGATCTCGCGATCAGCAGCGGCATACACTACCGCTAAGACCATTGAAGCCACCTGAAAGGAATTTTTTGCCTTCTTTAACCAATATTATGCTCACATAATGAGCGGTTACACCTTACTCACTAGCTAATTATTAAGAATTCTTTATTAAAAGAAAGAATCGAAAGCTCGCGATGAAATTACGCAGTTGTTAGGTAAAAGCTGTCGCTAGAGCCCTTTAGTTAAGAATAACAATGTTGATGAAACAAGGACCTATTAGAGAGGTGTCATTCAGTGATTGTATTCAATGTTAGAGACGAGAGACTCCACTAATGGGTGCTTTGTTGTTTAATGAGGCCGCAAGGATTGACAGGCTTCTTATTTTGTCCTCGAACTCATTATTGAAGGTGATTTTTCTAGTTTACGAACAATGTTTGTTACTATGAAGAAAATGTTTAAAATGAATATGTAATGAAAAATAATATACCTAGTGCCCTACCTTACCTTGTACCTTTGCTTACAACTACAGTGTGGTATAAAATGTCATCTTTGTCTCTGAAATTTTTGCGAAATATCTTAATCATAAATCAATGATTTATCATCAAAAGATTCTCTATGAAAATTAAACGGAAATTCCTAAAACGACACTATAAAGACATACATAATTTAATGTTATGTTACTTATTATAAAATTAGTGGCGTTATTTCGATAACTAAGTTGTGTAGTACTCGAATAAATCAAGGTGTGAAAATGATAAAGTTAAAATATGGTTTTTTAGTTTAAAGATGCCTAATTTGTAAAATAGTGTGCGCAAAATACTGGCTATCGAGTCTTTCCTTCGAGGGTCACCATCCATACAATTCACCCTTCAACAACGCTTTTCAAAAACTGACCAAGTGCGAGATGGTCTCGCGCACGAAGGGTTCCGTTCCATCCATATTAATTTATAAATACGTATTCCGTGAATATTTCAAGCGCCTTGTAGTTGCCAAAAAATACGTCTGTGTTACGGCTCACATAGGTTTTTTAAATTTCGTTATTTATTTTTAAAGTAACTATATAAATACATATTCTCTAAATATTTCAAGTATCTCCTTGCAGTCATTATTGATATTAATATAAAACAATCAAACAAAAAAATACGTTTGCGATGTATAGGACCGGGAATCTCTTTAAATATTTATTTTGTTCTGGTTTTTAGTATTTCTTTTTAAAGCGTCATCAGTAATACATAATCTAGAAATTTCGGCTTTCTAATACCACGGTTTATGAGATACAACCTATCGACAGACAGCGAAGTCTCAGTTATTACGTCCTGTTTTTACCATTTGGGCACGGATTCCCAAAAAAGACACGTGTGCGGCAAAAGACCTATGGCGCCTTGTTCCCCCGTTTTTAGTATTACATGTATGTACTTTATTACTCATTATTTAATTATCATGGTGACGATCCTATGTCCGGTTGGCCATTTGCAACATTTCTCATCATTCGAAAATTCAATCAAGGAGTTATAAAAAGTGTCTATTTGGTTTGATCGGAACATTTGCATTCGAAGGAATCGGGATATTAGTATTTTTTAGATTAAAAAGCGTGTTATTTGCTACCAAAAACTAGACTATAGGTTATTAAAAAAGTCATCGTAACTCATATTTCGAATCCGCGAGAGAGCATTGCCAAAAAAAGTTCACCACTAGCTTTCAAAAGAAAAACATTGATTACTAAATCTTTGTCTTGAATAAACAGAATACCACAGGTATGAGATGCCGTACATCAGGGAGATTATCACGTATTTCAATCGACAACTATTTAAAAACCACTTTATATTGAGTTCTCTCTTACATTATAGTGATTGACACATTAGATCAAAGCAGCGTTGTTGATTAAATAGTAACGAATTTTTTGATGTGCAGTTGTGAACTGAGATACGTGATTAACCAGGGCATTAACCCCAACGAGACATTGCATTTTAAACTGGAAAATCGGGCCGTCTTGGCGACCCTTGTATTGAGCATCCTTTTATATCATTGACAAACCAAATGACATATAATAGCCACATAAAAGACCATTTTATTTACAATTGGTTGAACGGCTCGCCAGTTTACCTTCTAACATCCTTCATCTCCCTTCTCACATTCTTATTTTTAAACTTAAATAAGTCTTAATATGATAGACTGCACCCTATCGTCACTTGAAAGATGATAGCTATTATTTTGTTATATCAAGCATAATGTAAGGCGCTGTCTCCACGGGCGAGAGAATCGCGACGAGTCCGCCTTTGTATCGTCGGACAATCTCCACGAACGAGCGATAATTCCGCCGCGTATCGTCGCGAGTCGTAACGGAATCGCAGAGATTCCGCGGCGACTCGTAACGGTATTCCCGCGTTTTCCTTGTTTAAAAAGCTTCTCGAAACAAGAGCCAACATTGAAAATAAATGACGCTGCATTTGACAGCGCGCTCGTCGCGATCGCGCGGCGGACTCGCTGCTTGTCGCGGCCGACTAGCGACGATGTATTGACGTTTCGCACGCTCGTTGACACTCGTCGTATCGCGGCGATATTATCGCCGTGTGGAGACGGTTCCATAGAGAGTGTATAGAAATATGTGGCACGACGATAATATCGCCGCGATTCTCTCGCTCGTGGAGACAGCGCCTTATTCGTAATTTCGTACTAATATTGTAAATGTGTAAACCCATTGGTGGGCTCTTTGAGAGACAAAATATCTTATAGAACCACTTATTTGACCCAAAATCACATATATACAATCACAAAAACACAATATAATAATATGTATGATTTATTGTGATTTGGTAGTGTTGTATTCTTCTTTCCACATTTTAGGCTGAACTGATTTGAATAAAATTTCGCAGGGTTTAGGTTGCCACGATCATTAATTAATATTTTACTAGAATTACCTTACCAATACTCACTTGGATGTTCGCTGATATTTTTCTCTAATAAGTTCCTCTACCTTATGAGGGGTGTCTTTATTAATTTCATCGTGTTTTAAACCTCATTAGAATAGGCACTACATTTTCTGGGTTACAGTATTTGTTTCCAATATCTATATTTCACAATGAACGGTATAAAGACCACTTTACATTTTGCACAGAAAGATACAAATAGGGGTTAAGAATAATAGCGCGCTATTTACTATGCTGCCGTCCTCTAACTATAATGCCGTTATCTACAAAAACAATGTTTCGAAATATTCGATAAAAAGGCGCGAGAAAAGAAATATGCAATGCTGTTTCGTAACTATCTGAAAACTGCGATTTGAAATATCTTTAGCAGCATCTGGAAACAGCAATGCATATATCTTTTCTCGCGCCTTTTCGCGAATATCTCGAAACAAAATGCCGTTATCCACAAAATTGTTTTTGTAGATAACGGCATTATAGTTAGAGGTCGGCAGTATGATACTCAAGCTGTAACAATTCTTAATACTAACACTTCAATGTCCGCATTGTTTCCCGTAAGGTGTCATCAATTCAATTCAAATTATCCTTCATAATACTTTACAGATATTTAAAATCCTAATCGTTTCGGAAAAGCTCTTGAAAAGAAACTCACGGATTGCGTAATAATCTTATTACAGCACAACAAAAAGTACTATCTGATGGTTAGCGAATAACTTTTTTAGTCTTCTCTTATTGATATAGTTAATCACTTGTGATTTTTAACGCCTTAGAAACACATCTAGGCGCAAGTTTCAACATCAACGCTGAGTCGTTGACGCAGGTGAAGCTGCAGCTTTTATCGCAGACCGATTCGTTAATTCTTTCTCTCACCGACAAATAAACTGGTCATCGTGAATGTATTACCGTTGTTTTGAAATAATACAGATACATTTCAATGTGTACTTACTATAACAAATGTTTGAATAAGGCTATTATGTGGGAACATTCCCCTAACAGAACGAGTGGTTGTCCTTGTTTCATGTCTTTGTACAAAATGTTTGAGAATTTAACGTTTGTTCATCTTATTATGAGACCAAGGTTAATCTGTTTGTGCAAAAACACCTATAACCTGATCTTTTGTATATTATTTATAGGGGTCTGGGTGTCTAGACCTATTATTTTCTACTTTTGATTGACAGCAACTGTCTGTAACGGATTTAGCTCCCATGAGATACTATTATGAATACACTTGACAACACTTGTATACTGTTTTAATATATTATGTTTTTGACCATCTATAACGTTTATTTTTGCACATATTTTGATAGGAAAACTTATAAAAGTATATAGAAATGTCAGAAAAGGAGGCAGACAAGATGCATATGCATGCATGCATGCATTTACCAAGTAAATACAGACGCCAAAGGAGGCCTTTGGTTTATGCCGTCCTTTCATGGCAAAAAGGATTTTATGTATGTACTTCGATGCTTAACTTAGATCTCGAGATAGTTAATGCAGAGCAAGTTTGCGACGCGACGTTGTAATCTCCGGGTTACCTTTGAAATATTTCCCTCCTGACGAACTTAATAAAATCTGTCTAGACGCGAATTCAAATTCTTATTTTCCAATTTGACAATATTTTGTTTATGTTTACACGATGTACGAGAACTTATGTTCGTGAGATACGTACTGATGTTTTCGGAACGAATTCTTACTGAACATTAATAATGAAAATAAATGTTTTTCTTTCTTATTTAGTTATATATTTTTTTGTTTTTCATACGTTTCTGCACTGCTTCACCTTCGGGTCTAACAGGCGTAAGAATACTAAGAATAAGAAGTATGTATTCAATATTTTTTCATTATTTTCGGTAGTCTAGTTAGCAATAGATATATATATATATATAAGTACATAGCAAATTTTAGCTGATTAGCACTTGCGTAGACATTAGGTAAAATAAGTAGCATATTTTAAATCCTGGATTTACAAGTATTTTATTGCTGAATTTCATGAGTAAACATAGCAGACAGACTTATGCCCGGTTTTTGAGGCACATTTAGCAGTAGTTTATCTATTCAAACTGTCATGTTTATATGAACTTAAAGGCTATTGAATAGATAAACTACCGCTTAATCATCTCAGAGACCGGGGTAAGAAAGACTCCAAAATCCATATTATAGCACTTCTTCTTCTTCTATCGTGTCAACGACTCACCATGGGATTACCTAAACAATTGTTGACCAGAACCTGGCAACCTCAACTGCTTTATCCGTCGCCAAGTTTAGGTCCTCAATTGTGCAGGTTGTGGGACAGAGAGGGCATTGGAGTAGATGTGCCATGGTTTGTGATGGGGCACCACAATCACAGCCACCTTGATTGGTTAAACCCCACTTGCGCATAGTATCTCGACAACGGCCCGTCTGAGCTCGCAATCGGTTAAGGGACTTCCAGACAGGCCATTGCCGGCCGTGTCCAGGCGGAAGATGCTCGGCTGGCTGTATAAAGTCAGATGGAGGTGGATGCCTTTCACGCCAGAGCTTCAGCCTTGTTTCCCTTTCTTGTTATAAGCACTACATAATATGGATTTTGAACAACAAAGCGATTCAATAATTATTTTCTTATTGAAAACAAGATTTTTGAGTACTTAGAGTGACTCACCCCCGGTTTCTGAGGTACATTAAGCAATAGTTTATCTTTTCAATAACGTTAAAACTCATACAAAAAAAAAAAACACTATTGAATAGATAAACTACCGCTAAATTTACTCAGAAACCGGGGGTAAGACTAACGAGTAGATAGTTTAATTAGTTTAAAATGTAGATTTATTGATTGTACTGTTAGAAACATTAGTTTAGTTTTACTCGTATCAATAAAATAACTAGTGGTTATACGTAATTTCAGTCAACAATGTTCTTTAACCACAAGTTTTTAATACGATCATAATAATGTACTAGTCGACGCCAGTTGTGCTCAGAATGTTCAACATTTTTATGAATAACTAGCACTTTTAACTTTCACAGACAGAATTTGGCTAATAAAAAAATATTTATCTATTTAAAAGCAATGATTGAAAGAGCACGGAAAAATGGCTTTCCGATTTTACCTTGTAATATTCCAAGTTTAAATGATACTTAATCGTAATTACTACATATTATAAAAAAATAAAATTCTCTCAATTCGTCTTTTTCTTTGTCTCGACGCTGTTGCATATTTTATTTCTAAGCCTAATAAACAAAGATAAATATTTGTTTTCATTTAAAATCCAATATATAACAGGTTTAGACTTTCTCTTCTTACAGACAGCACGATTATTGTTTTGATGAAACGTTAGACTTATTTAAGTATTTTCTAAGTTTTCTTTGTTGTCTAGTGTCCTTAATTCTCCTTAAAAGGTGAGGGATCAATAAACTTTCGAGATAAGAGAATTTCGTTTCAGGGGAAAATTTTGCGATAGTAGACATTCTGCGAATTGAATGTCTGCGATTTAGGTGTTTTTATTTGCTCTTGAACAGAATTATCTCGAAAAATGTTTTTATAATACTAATAGGTAGCGAGGGTGGTAGGCAGTGGGTAGAATCGGACGAGGTGGTCGTGTCTATAGCTACATTTGCTTAAGTGCGCGTACTCTATCATTTTGAAAATATTTTTGTGATCTATAAATGCTTACTGATCGAACGATCAGTGACAAGCAACCTTTAGCGCGGACTTTCCGGAGATGAGGGGTCGCCTCGAGACCCGTAAAAAATCGGTGTTAGTGTCATGTATGTCCGTAAAGTCTTCGCGACACGGTAGTAAAAGAACTGTCTTATAAAAAAATAATTATAACACAATACTAATGGGTATTTGTTCAATGAGCCGGCCACTTTCCGCCGGCCGGCTTTTCTTATACCGTTTGATACAGGCCTACGGTTCAACAGGTTAGCATAAGCACTCTTTGAGACACGTGACTGCTGTCAAGATCTCGCCGAGTCACGTTGCCATAGCAACCGCGTTGTTTTCAGCGCTTCATAACATTTCATGCGCAACAATTATGAGTTCAAGTTCAACAAATCAAGATTTGCGAAGAGTTAGAATATATTTTGGTCGTTGTAATTATTGTAGTGTAGTTTTATGTTATTGTTTAGACTAGCTAACATCATGAATCGGAAGTACAATGTAAAATTTTATGTGGACGTTAGCTTTCTTGTCTAGTGCTCTCACGTGGTCTGTTGTCGCAACTGTGCGTAACTTCTAAAATAGTTAGATTTTTTTATTCAAGATTTATGTAGTAATTTGACAGGATGAGGATTTAGTGATGAATAAGCACGATTATCGATTATTTTTTTTACGATTTGAACATAATGGACCTCAGGGAATAAAATACTGATCGTTTTTTAACTTCTATTCATAGCCTCAAATAATTTTAGGATAAAATATCAGTTCAAATAGAATCGTATGGTGAAAACTTTTACCAAACTATTTTTTTTTCCTAAGTATGCTTAAACAAAATTTAATATATTTGCTTTTTTTTCAAATTACTCATTTGATTCTCGATGGTCTCCTAAAGTTGTTAAACATTTTTTAATTAGTAGGTTCTAACTTAATTTTTTTTTATTTAATTAATATATCTGTTCAAGTACATATTGAGGATCATTAATGTGCGTAAATTTTAAAAGATGGTCAGAAGAAACTTATTCATTTCCTGTCCAGAAAACTAGACCAATTGGTAATAAATGTGTATACAATCACTCGAAATCAGTCCTTAAGACACAAAATACCATGAATCTATCGACGCCACATCGCAAGTACCAAACCATTAGAGAGTACCAACGTAAACACAGACTAATTAGTTTCCGAATAGGTCTATAATAATAACAAATATACGATCCCCTCGAATACATCCCTCACCCCCTAATTGGGGTGGAAGGTGAGCTTAGCAGTATTGGTATTGCCTGGGCAACAGCCGCCCGGGGCTCGATCTATATAGACGCCGACACACACATCTGCACACCCTTTGTGCTATGTACTAGTGCATCCCCAGGTAGCCTAGCCGGTGCACGGGTCGAAACTGACGCTAAGAGCGAGACAGATATATTTTTGTTCGTTGCAACCGACGCCGTGGCAGGAGCGTCGTTCCCCCTCCCCGTAGGGTATAAAAGGTCAGGGCGCGTCGCCCCTTTAGTTCATTTCGGGACCGGGCGCGATCGTTTGCAGAACAAGTTCACGGTTTCTGCTGGCTTGGGTCGGGTGGCTGCCGATATGGCCCCGGCCTTAGCCAGCCCGTCTGTCGGCTAGTGAGTGAGTGAGTGGCTCCAGTCCTGAGGCTGCTGGACTAGCATGACGCGCCGCCGAAAACGCAAGAGACTATGGTGAGACCATCTTCTTATTGATATGTATCTATTTATCTATCTATTGTCTTTCAAATCATATTTTTTATTTTTGTTTATAGTGTTAATTTATTGTTATCTTAAATGTTTTTTATGTAATTTAATGTTTAAATCTTAAACTTCTTTTATAACTATGTATTAAATTCAACTATATTTTTATTTTTTGTATACAATTACTATTTATATATAAATTACTATATTAAGTATTTAATTTAAAATGTTGTAATATGTTATGACGTATTTTACTTTTGTAAAATGGGACCTTTTTATGATCATGTGTATTGTGCTAAATTCGCGTTCAATTGTATCAAAATTAACTGGGAATAATTAACTTTTGATTGGGAGAGTTAATAAAGTAGTTATATTAAAGACTAGAAAAAAGTTTGTTCTTTACATTTAAACGCTCGGAAATGCGTATTCAATCATATAAAATTTTGAAAAATCAATGTTTCATGGGATGAGTTGTATATAGGTTGCATTTCCGCGTCGATATCCTCCACCCCCTCTCAGTTCGCGCACCCCACACACGCGCACCTATGCAGGCAGCCGCTCGATGCAGCCCAGCCAAGTCTAGACTTGCACTTTTGCGCATGTGCAACGGCCATTGACATGACCCCGGCCTCGCCCAGGAAACACCCAACCCTAGGAAAATCTAGACTTGGCCATTTAACGCTCTGACATTTAAAATATTTTGAATCTCATAATGCTCAAACCTTTGTTTTTCATATTTATGCGACAGCAACAATCCATTATCAGTAAAAAAACAATTCTTTGTCCCTTAAGTCGAAGATACTTCGAAACTTTTCTGAATTCAAAAAAATATTTTCTGCTTCATAAATAAATTCCTCAACTCATTAAAAAGCTTTTCAAGCAAGTTATCTTCCAAAACACTTACTTATTTATTAATTACAAATAAATTTTGCCTTTTCCCATATGGCTTAAGAGTTGTTAATATGCCACTCAGCTAGCGGTCGACCTAAGGGGTTTTAAGAAGTTTTTCTCAGCAAAAATAAAATTATAGATCTTTGGGTCCTAACTTAATTGTACTATTATTCTCTCACTTATTCATACGCCCGAGCCGTATTTCAAACTATCGAACCAAGTAAAAAAGGTCTTTAACCAAAACTTAGCTACATCATTGATTGCCTCGAGATACCTATAAAACTAAACATTTTGAAAAGTCTATCAACAAATGCTAGTAGTAGTTTTGCATTGCACAAAGAAACTGCGAAAATAATAACATTTAAATCAATTGAAAGATCGGACAACGCGGTTCTATTATGATTTGCGCAGCAACTGTCAAAACCAAAACGTTCTGCGACTTGAACCTTGTAACATACAAGTTAAGAGCTATATTAAAATTACAAAATATTCACCCTAAGCTTTCTGTTGGACAAATAAAAATGTATCTTATGTGGTAGAACATAAGATCTAAAATTAAAAAAATGTTGCTTAGGACACGTGCATAACATGTTTTCGGTTCACTGTTTAATTGTCAAAATTCAAATCCAAACTATTGTTCGGAATCCTCTTTCAAGGCGGATTAGTTACAAGTTCGTAAAAAGAAAACGGGAACTATAAATATTCCGCGCAACAAAGACTAAATCAGCTTTGTTTGCGATCGACTAAACTTGAAGATAATAATTGTATTTTAGTAAATGATTAAGCTTTTGAAAAATAGACTAACTCGCAGTAGCCAAAAAATTATACAAATCTAGAAATGGACTTACTTTCAGTAGTTATCTCAGTAGCCAAAATATAAAAATAATCTAGGAATAGACTAACTATGCTATCAGTAGCCAGAAATAAAAACTAATCCAGAAAAAGATTAACACTCAATAGCTATAAAAAATATCTTGTCTAGGAGTTAGACTAATTCTCAGGAGCTTATAAAATAAAAATAGTCTATAAATAGTCAACAGCCAAAAAAAAATCTATAAAAGGACTAACTACCAGTAGCCAAAGTTTAAAACCGATCTAGAAATAGGCTAACTCAGTAGCAAAACAATAAAATCCATACTAATATTATAAATGCGAAAGTAACTCTGTCTGTCTGTCTGTTACTTAATCACGCCTAAACTACTGAACCACCCAATTGAGATTGCATGAGATTTGGTAGGACGATATTTAGATACGCGAGAAATGACATAGGCTACTTTTTACCCCGGGAAAATTACACATAATGGGAAAATTAAGATTTTGCGTAGAAAAATCTGTCACAGAGACGAAATATTTTTAATCCAAAAAAAACCTTAGAAAAATGTAGCTTTGAATTGGCGAAGAGATTTTTTAAATTGGTACGATAGTGAAAATAAACCGATAAAGGCAAACATTAATAGTGATCATATAAAGGTTCTCAAATTGTTTATATTGAATACCGTACTTATTATTATTTATTTTATAAAATTTTATTTACTAAATTCTCGGTCTCAAAAACATCGATCATAACATGTATTGTTAAAAAAACGTTAGAACGTTTTTGTAATAACCATGTCTAATATTTTACTAATTCTAAATTTTAAGTCAGAAATTTTTTAGAACACTTTTTGATGGTAAAATTTCTAGTTATCAAAATATGACTTCAAGATCATTACAATCTGACTAAAAATCATAGATGAAACTAAGGAAAAAATCTGCTGAAGTTATTAACTGCGGCTTCAGAAAACAGTAAAACTAAGTTATTATTTGATATGGGTATTTACTTGAATAAGTCCACAGATAAATTTTAAGAATCATGTTTCAAATGCATATACAAAATTCTGACTGCAAAAAATATTCTAAATTGAAAAATATTATCAATTTAGACAAAATTACAAATTTTGAAGCATATGTCAATCAGATTTTAAAGATTTAAGCTTCACGGATTAGAAAGAAAAGGTCACCCCAAAAACAGAATCTGTCATTTAACTACTGCCAAATTGACTTAATTTTTTTCCTTTAATATTATTTATCTTTCGTATTTATATCTACATTCTAACATTAATTTCAATTTCAAAAGCTAAGGTAGTAATATAGATAAATAGAAATGTTTCAAACTTAACGTAACAGTAAAAGAATAATGGAAAATGCATCTAAATAGTTTTCTTAACTAAATATTATTCAGGTATCGAACGTTGACGAAACAAAGAACTGGTAGGTAGGGAGATATAATTTAGGGCTTGGTGAAACCATATTGCTTAGCAATATTCAGTACTAGTCAACCCCACGCTCAAGCGATTATCCGTGAGAGTGGCTAGCCGTGTGGTTACAGTTTAACATGCAACCACCTGAAAATTTTAGGGCGGTTCAACCTAGGCGGTCGCATAATAAACTGTAGAAGAAGCAGGTAGTTGCCAATATTTCTTAGCACGACCCATGTATCAAACCCGAAATCTCATGATCGGCAGTCAGTCGGATTCACTACCGACCGCGCCACAGAGGCAAGTCTGATTTAAGTTATAAACAGGCTAACGACTCTATTCCTTACTAAACTTTTATTAGTTCGTACATGGTATCGTATAGTAATAAGTATAAGGTTTATCTCATTTTAGGATTTTTCTCCGTTAATTACATTTATAAAATTATAAAGATAGTAATTTATTGTCATTTCAAATCTAAGCAACTTTAAATTGCAAGAGATAGACCGATTAAACCCGACGAAAAATTAAATAAAAATACGTATTTTTTTAATGAATTTAATATTTAGACTATCTATCTCAATTCTATTCTAATATTCCCGAAATCACAACTTAGGCTGACAGAACAAGTCTAGACGTGGTGCCTCCACGTGTGGGGGCAGTATACTCTATGTACAATTTTCATCACAGACTCTTTCAAAGGCGGTTTGTAAATAAAACTACACACGCGAAATACTAATATAATTGACTACCACCCGAATAACTCAATAGATACATTCGTATAGGACATGTCTAGACAGGGGATCAAATTAAAACCACATCAAAAGGGTGCCGCCACGGGCGCACGTATTTCGGAAAATTTATTTATACATAAACTACGCTCAACAATGTACATGTCTGTAGGGGTCCATTCGACGCATTATCAAACCATCCCTCAGCCCTCTGAAACTCCATCGTGAGTTGATAAATCAATGGACTTCCACCCGAAACAGAGGCTTCGATAAATCTATGCATTCATATAGAACATGTCTAGACGTGGGGGCTAAAGGGGGAGCGACTTATGTATAACATTTTGTTTGAAGTACTACCAGAATATTACCGACGTGCACAAAGCTTCCGACAAATTAATTAACTCACCCCCGGATACAGACTTGCTGTATATTTATACTATACACATTCAGGTAGAGTACGTCTAGACCATCATGGCGGACAATCGATAGTGGAGGGATCGCCCTTCCCTGCCTACCCCCTGACTGTGGTATATAACGTTTGATTCGGTACCTAGCCGGCTAGGTGAGGGAGGCTGCATCCTCTGCGCTACACCACCGCGTTAGGTACAGGTGCTGTCTGGCAGTATTGATTTATGCTTCCTACTGCAATCCTTTTTGAAGGGACTGAATTAAATTTTACATTCGATGTAGTCGTGGGTAGTAGTTCGCTTTGGTTTTTGTTAACTAAAAATAGAAAAATTACGCTTTTCATTTAAGAAAAATGAGGACCTTACACACTTATCAATAAATAAAAGACTTATCGTGGCGATCATATATATAAGCTAAAACCTGGCAAAGAAAAAGATGCTATTTAGGGCTCTTCGTTTATAAGCAATAAAATATAAGTTATTTTTGGTTGTTAATTATTAGAAAATGACGGAGTTAGTTATCGATTAATATCATCGATTAATATCATCGATTAATATCATCGATTAATATCATCGATTAATAGTATCTATCGTTTGAATGATGCTGAGAGGCTTCGGCTAGACTTGTTCTGCATAGTTAAGTCTGCCGTTTCAACTTTTAAGTCAGACTTTTCTTTTCTGCCTTTAGTAAGTCTTGGATTAAAGGAAATTGATCGTATTGACATATTGTCTCATGATTCCAATAACGAATTACATATAATGTAGTCTGGAAGTAATTGAATTTTAGTCGTTTGTAGACTTCATTTCGCGAATGTCAGTTTTACTGATTTTGAAAATCTGAGGTCATCTTGACTTCATTTTCTAAGATTTTAAACTTAACTCCGTTTTTGGACTTTCATTTTGATTTTGTCGGCGAACGGTTGATCTGATCAAAAAATTCCAAGGGATAAAAAGTGTTTATTTTTAGCCAATCTATACGATAAAAACCAAAAACAGCAACATTTTGAGACATTTTAATTTTCGTCGAGTCAAGTCCAGCTTCCTATAGTAACGAGAGAACTTCAAACCCATTTTGTCGGCAAACCGTGGGTCGGATCAAAAAAACTCAAGGGGCAAAAAGTGCTTATTTTTAGCCAATCTATACGATAAAAGCAAAAGAATTACAATATATAACATTTTTGAAAATTTTCGAAAATTTTTCTGTCCTAGTCGCCTTGCACACCCTTTGCTACACTCCAACCGATTAATGCAATAAATATAATGATTAGTTTTATTTTTTGGATTCCAGCAAAGTAGACTAGTTCGGTCAATTGTGCAGATTTTGACAATAACTACTTCATACCTTATTAAAATTTGCTCTAATCAACTAATTTAAGTTAGGTTCAACGCTGACTTCTTATAAAATAAAATGTAGTTACGAAAATTAATATTTATGTTTTTGATTATTGTTTAGTTAAACAACAACAATTCCAATAGGGGTTCGCCTCCAGTAATTTACTCAATGCATTGTCATCGATTTATCCAAAGGTAAAGATAAATGAAAGCTTAGAATTTGAGTATATCAATGAAAATTGTTATATTAGAAATAAAAGATCTCGAACTGAGCTCGATCTTTGAATTTACAGATTTTAACCGATGATTAAATGGAATGGCAAAGTTGATGACTTATATGCCAGTACTCGCAGATCGAATATAGAAATGATACATATTATATGCATGGGGGTTACCCAGCAAAACAAAGATGCATAAAACTACAAATTTAATAACTTAAAAACTCACGAGAGGCAATCTGTCGAAATGTGAGTATTCATAACCATCGATTAGAGATAACCTGCAACACTATTATCCGCGCTTTATAGCGAAATGTACAACGTAATGCTTGCGAACTAACGCTTATCACGACCTGCGAACTAACTCACCTTTGCAAATGCACATTTTATTCGACCCACCCCCGGTTTCTGAGTACATTTAGCGGTAGTTTATCTATTTAATAGCGTTTTTTTATATGTATTTAACTTTATTGAATAGATAAACTACCGCTAAATGTACCTAAGAAACCGGGGGCCAGTGCTTTATCTAGCTGGTACGGTAGAGTTGGTATTTATAGTACCCGCCCCCTAGTGAGACTAGAATTTTTAATTTTTTTATATGACATCAAATATTGTATTTGAATAAATTTTTCAACGGCTGCTTGTTTTATGCCTGTTACCATTATGTCAGGTGCAAGTTAAACCATTTTGTCAATTTTAGAGGATATAGTACAATTCCCTATTACAAGGCATTTTAGTCACACACGTAGTTGCACGGATCCTTGCTCACGATGCCATTATTATATAGGCATTTATAACCTATAATACTATAGTAGCACGTAGTTGAAACATAACAAATTTAAATTTGCCGTCACATATTAAAAGACCACTCTAGCCTATATTTTAGTATTGGTCTCGAGATGTTCAGTAATCATGTCTCCGGGCAAAGGCATGGGTTTAGATTACTTTTGCATGACTTGTTTATTTAATGTATTTTAGTTCGCAGTATATCTCAAAATTTGTTCAACGAAATGTGTAATATAGATAATTAGGTGTCTCCTAGTTTTTCCATGATACTATTAAAAAGTTATTATCAATGAAAATTACTTACGCCAATATATTCTAAGTACTACAAACTGTTTGGTTCCCACAAGTCCTTGCCGCTTAAGAAGAAAGTGTTTAGTGCGGATTTGATCATATCATATAAATGTACCGATTTTGCGTCGTTTTTACAATACACAAAGTTCAAACTCGTATGTTAGTATTTGTATATCCAATTTTGTTCACGATCATTCTTTGTTCTGACAAAGAAGTCAACAGCTAGGGAGATGTAGGACGAACTCATTTATAGGCTGTTGCTTTTCTGTTATTAGCAGCTGCGAATCATTGCTTTCTTTTTCTGCTCGTGCACATACCTTACTGCTGGCGATTAGTAGACTTGGTGAAGAGCCATCCTTTGGGTATAATACAATTTTATATATTTTATAAACATGGAGAGAGAGCAGTGATAGCCGAGTGGTATAAGATGATACCTCCCATGCAAGTGGTTGCACGTTCGGGCCCGAGGCAGCACACCAATGACTTTTCGAAGTTACGTGTGTATTAGAAATAATTATCACATGCTCCAACAACATCGTGAAGAAACCTTGCATACCTAAAATTTGTTTAATTCATTTATTGAGGGCATGCAAGTCCCCAACCCGCGCTTGGCCAGCGTGGTGGACTACAGGCCTAACCCCTCCCTTATTACGGGAGGGGACCCTTGCTCAGCAGTGGGACATTAATGGGTTCAATTTATTATAAACGTGGCTTTTTATACATAATATGTTAGCTGGCAATTCACGTGTATTGAGCATTCAATCTCCAATAAAGGGATTTAAAAACGTTGTAATGATTTTACAGTATAGTATGCCTGTATTATATGCTAGTGATAATAATTATTTGCTAATGCGACAATGTTTATAAGCCAGATTGTTTTCTCAATTTGAGTGTTTTTTCTTTGCAATAGGACGACGAGGAAAGTGACCGCCCAGCGCAAATTTGCGCAGGGCGCTCACTTGCCTCCGCCGCCGGCCCCAGCCGCTCCACCGGCTCCGCCCCCGCCTGAGCGCAGGGAACCACCGCCACCGAATCAGGAAACCAATGTCTATGTTAACCGTATGTCGGCCACTAATTTATTAGATGTCGTGTGTTTTCAAAGTAAGTTAAGAGTCGTAGTTCTTACTTATATAACAATCAGATAGTAAAACGAAATATCATTTAAATTAACTTACATTCATATTTGTAGATGTGCACACTCACTATCAACCGGTTGTACTGGTGAGAAGGTGCGACGATGGGAGTAATGAGGCATCATCGCCGTTACTTACAAGAGATCAGATTAAATCATCGCCAGCACCATCGACATCGATGTTAACACAGCGGAAAAAAAATAGAAAAGTGCACTCTCCTGATCCTGATATTGATCTGTCGCCAACATTTGAGTTGCCGCTCATGAGTGTACTTCGCGTGGCCCCTGTACGATCAGAAGCACCGAGACCACGTGCATCAAGGAAACCGCGTCGTACTATCGCACGCGCTGATGCTCGCACCAACGTACGCACCACCGTACGCACCAACGAACGCTCCAACGCACGCCCTAACGCACGCTCTATCGCCCGCACTATTGCACGCAGTATCGCACGCAATGATTCACGCGCTGAGGCACGCACTGAAGGCCGCGTTACCAGACACAGCTTACACGTGATGAAGCTAAGAACACAGTCAGAAAGACATGCTCCTCAGAGGATGACTCCTCCACTAGTGGCTTCAAAACGAAAACAATCTTTGGGGCGTGGGAAACGGACGCTACCTAAGAAACGGCGCACAGTCGTAACCAGCACCGACGAATCTTCGGAAGAAGGCATAACATTAGCAGCTTTACGAAATGAATTAGTAGAATACGGTTGTAGAGATGAAATAGTTGAACCTTTGCACAAACGAAGGCAACAAACGACACAGGCAAATAATGGCGGAGTCACAACTAACATGGGTCCTCCGACCGCTCCCACGACGGCTGCCTCAACGCCGTCAGTTGCCAGGCCACGTTACACTAGCTATCTGCCTGCGTCAGTCAGAATGAATACTCCGAGTGATATTGATCTACAATCAAATTGTCATTCTGAACTAGATGTACCGCTTGAACCATATATGACGGCCAACACAGAAGATACGTGTTCAGCTACGCTCGAAGGTAAGATAATTGTAATTTATATACATTTATATAACATTTAGTCTAGAAGTAGCAGTAGAAGTAGGTAGTAGTAGTAGAAGTAGGTAGTAGTAGTAGAAGTAGGTAGTAGTAGTAGAAGTAGGTAGTAGTAGTAGAAGTAGGTAGTAGTAGTAGAAGTAGGTAGTAGTAGTAGAAGTAGGTAGTAGTAGTAGAAGTAGGTAGTAGTAGTAGAAGTAGGTAGTAGTAGTAGAAGTAGGTAGTAGTAGTAGAAGTAGGTAGTAGTAGTAGAAGTAGGTAGTAGTAGTAGAAGTAGGTAGTAGTAGTAGAAGTAGGTAGTAGTAGTAGGTAGTAGTAGTAGAAGTAGGTAGTAGTAGCAGAAGTAGGTAGTAGTAGCTGAGTAAAATCAAAGAATTCATCAATTATACTTTTTTTTAGGACCGCCAATGGTCATTGCTGACATTGCTACTATTTCACCAAGTTATTTTAATCGTAAGTTTTACAGTTTACATAATATAGGTAATTTTATGTTTTTTCCTCTTTTAACATATATTAATTATTGTTGAACTTATTTTAGGAATTGGGTGTACAAGTAAAATGTCACATTATAACAAATCACAAGATAGCCTCACAAAGCAACCACAGACAAGACAAGCAGGCCCTAATGAAATGCAACCGGGCCCTAGTAGAATACCGCCGGGCTCTAGTAGAATACAAACAGGCCCTAGTAGAATACAACCGGGTCCTAGTGAAACGCAGTCGGGCCCTAGAGAAGTGCGACCTGGCCCTAGTGAAGCCCAACCTGGCCCTAGCGGAGTGCAGCCTGGCATTAGTCGAAATTTAGCAGAAGTACGCCCTCAAAGAAGCTCAACATTTGCCAATACTGCACGCTCATATTACGGTGAGGTGGGCATTCGACACTGGATAGATCGCTCACGACCGCCAAATACGGATACCGGTGCAGACGGACGTGACGACGACTGTTCGTGCGATACTCCCGAGATCACTGAAGCTTGCATTGCGGGCTCCTGGAAATCGATACAAGCCATCAGTTTAATCCCTGCTCCTGTATTTGCTGCGAGATGCAAAATCTGTAGGCCTTGTGAAAGGATCTCGAAACTAATGCAGCTTACTACTCTATTAAAACGTCAGAAGAAGATTGAATGTCTCTTAGACGACAATAATCAGCCTACTGGCAGCCGCCATGCTTTTAATATAAGGCCCGAATCAAGGCTAGGCCTAGAAGCAAATGAACATATATTTACAGAATTGCTGCCCAGACATCCGCATCTAATGATCATTGTGAAATCAAGTATGTTAGTCGATAAACAAGTATTTGCCGCAAGCCTTATACCACGATCAGAAGCTCGAGGAGGACTTGAATTTTCATTAACAGATCATGAATATCTCGTCGACTGTCTTTTAGAGACATTAAGTTTAAATTTGGGAGATCCACCTCCGGTTTTCAAGAAGGCGCCTAATCCAAAGGAAAAGCAGCAAAAATCACCACCACCGCGTCCGTCGTCTCCAAGTCCAAAGGAAGATAATATCGACGAGGAAAAGAAGAAGAAGGAAGAAAAAAAGAAAGATACTCTGATCGAAGATGCCCGTGTATTATGGCCTACACTTGAAGAATTTGAAGTAAGATTTCAAATACGATTATTATAAGGAACCGTCTTTCATTTTGTAAGGAATGCTTTGTTGATGTTGTATTGTTGTTTACAGGACCCTATAGCATTTATTGAATCTGTATGGACTATAGTGTCAAAGTATGGCATGTGTAAAATCATGCCACCAACATCTTTCACTCCAGCGTGTAAGACAGACGAAAATATCCGGTTCGAAGCTTCTAATCAATACATACCTAGATTGTACAACCGTTGGGGTCCATCGGCGAGAGAGCTGTGTGCCATCAAATTATCTCTGAAAATTGAGAACGTCAAATTTGATAAAGCACCAATCGTAAGTAATCATCAATCTGTTGTTTGAGATTTGTTTGTATTAGTGCTAAATGCTCATGTCATTTACAGATCGATGGCCTAGAAGTCAACTTGCCTAAACTATACCAGACAGTGCAACAACACGGCGGTTTTGAAACCGTAATAGATCGTAGAAAATGGGAGCTAGTCGCCGAAGATATGAAATTTAACCCAACTCCAACGACAGAACGCAAACTAGACAACATCTACGTCAAATATTTAATACCCTATGACACAATGTCTCCTTGTAAGTTACCTTCAGCATAATGTTGGTCGTGAATACAACACGTTCCATTAATTTAGCTATAATTCTTGCTTACTCATGTCTTAATTGTAGTGGAGCGTCAAGAATGTATGCGCAAGGTGGAGCAATCTTGGAACAAAAAAGTCCAAAAACTTCTGGCTCGAGCTATGAACCCATTGCACCGCAAAAAGCGGCTATTAGATGAATCGGAGGCATCCGAAAGCGATACCGAGGAGGATGACACCGGAGACGCCGAGGACTGCGTCACGCCCGGCCTTCATATGGACCTGCACAAATATAGGAAGGTGGGTTCATCACGAGTACGCGAGTGTGCCGGCGCTGCTCGAAAACCTTTACAGCTAGCGCATTGAATAGCGACTGTTTTGTTACGTAATATGAGATTCAACTGTTTATTTTAGGTAGCGAAGAGCCTTTCTAATAATATTTTGGGTGACAAATGCTTGACAACAAAACAAATCGAGGATGAATATTGGCGCACCGTCATTCTAGGCAACAACCACGTGGTCGCGAATGCTGGTTGCATTGACACAGGTCCTCAAGGGTATGGCTTCACCAATGTGAAGAGCGAACCCTATGGAGAAAGTCCATGGAATCTTAAGGTATGTCTATTTCTCAGCCTAGTTTTAATTTTGTTAGGATGGCAAATACTTAAATTGTGTTTTGTTTTAGAATTTAACTCACCACAAAGCTAACGTGCTGCGTTCACTGGGCCCTGTGCTCGGCGTGACTGTACCTACACTTCACTTGGGCATGCTCTTTTCTACCAGCTGCTGGCACAGAGACCCACATTTTGTCGGTTGGGCCGACTACCAACACGAAGGTCCCACTAAAGTGTGGTAAGTAATTTCCTAATAACATACACTGTCGTCGTTTTTCAATTGAGCATCAAATAAAACAATAATTTGTACGTAACAGGTACAGCATACCGGAATCGGATGGTAAAGCTTTCCGCACGGCGGTGGAGAAGCTAACTCCGACCGTGTGCCAGAACAAATCGCTATGGCTGCCGTCGGACATCACGATGATCCCGCCGAGTCTGCTCCGCGCCGAGGGCGTGACAGTGTACCGCTTGGAGCAGAATCCCGGGGAGTTTGTTATCGTGATGCCCGGCGCGTACTCCTGCTCCATCAGCACGGGCTACACCGTGTCTGAAAGCGTATACTTCGCCACCAGCCGCTGGCTCGATGAAGTCAATAAAGTTTTCAAGGTAACTAACGAGACCAAAGACTTATTACTGTTCGTTATATGTAATAGGTATATGATATAATGTAATACGTAATCTTTTTAATCACAGGACACGCGAGAATCTTGCGAGCCTACAATGTTCTCAATAGAACAACTATTAAAAGGTATCATCGATGACCCGACTACGGATCTTCTAAAGCTCCACAAGATCAAGCCCATGGTGGACGACTACTTTGTTAGCGAAATTGTTGATAGAGAACAGTTGCAGGAGATGGGAGTCCAGTGTTTCATGAACACGGTAAGTTAACATTTCATGTAATACTGTCACTGAAAAATATAATTTTATGCACACAATGTGGAAACTACTGGAAACAGATCCCAAGTATTGGCTCTATAATCTTATATTGTGTTCAGGCGGACACACGAGG
The DNA here is from genome assembly GCF_050436995.1 of Anticarsia gemmatalis. Taxonomy (NCBI): domain Eukaryota; kingdom Metazoa; phylum Arthropoda; class Insecta; order Lepidoptera; family Erebidae; genus Anticarsia; species Anticarsia gemmatalis. Next base: position 18,571,456 of record NC_134776.1, on the reverse strand, counting down.
AAAGTCGAAAGCGAAAAAAAGGTCAAGACAAGTCAAACAGGTGTGGGGCCACATACAACATGAATGTGACGTCTGCAGACGAGCACTGTTTCTATCTAAGGTACAGTTTGTGATTGATTATTCCTCTACAAACTTTATTATTTTGTATTATGAGAGCTCGAGCGTAATGAATAAACTTTTTGGTAACAGGTGAGACACTTGCCATTCAGAAATCGGTATGTATGCCTGGAGCACGCGCTGCAGATTATACGGAAACGAAATAACGCCATCAACCTGCAACAACTTGAGCTGCACTTTAGGGTGAGTACAGAAGAGCTATACCACATGGTAGAAACCGTTAACGAACGCGTAAATCTCACCGAGTTACCAGACTTGCCTGACTTGCCTCCCGAGACTTTGTCAGACGTCAAGTCATTCACGTCATCACACAATGAAATACGTTAGCCGTCTGCTAACTAAAATTGTTAAGATATAATATAACTTAACTTGAGTTAACCCTTTGACCGTTAAAGGCAGTTAAAGGGTTAAATTCATATTAAAAAAAACAAGGTATTGACTAAACTATCCCTAAATGTTCCTAAGAAACCGGGCATAAACAATTCAACATGTTTAAAGGATACTTAATGTTATTTTAGTTTTCAACATGTTTGAGGGATACTTAATGTTATTTTAGTTAGCAGTCGGGCTGTCATAATAAGATGAACGATACCAAATATTTTCTCATCACATAAATATCTTTGTGCCGAATACGATAACATATTGTATTATAATTTTACAAACATTAGACATTTAATTGTACATATGTAATTACAGTATTTTTAAGGTGAAACGTGCCGATTTTCAAAAATTAATGTCATTGTGTAATCGTCTCCGGTGATGATACGTTTAATGGTCAAATCGAGGCGTGTCTGTAAACAGAACAATTTTGGCTCGCACAAATAGGATGAAGTTATTCAATGGTCGGCTTAAACTCTAAGATTTTGCATAATTTATTAAACAAAATGTGATAACGAGGTCAACAATTTATAATTTTAGTATAATATATTTAAACTTACGACGACGATAACATACGAGTATTGAAAGGGCTGTTGAAAATCATATAGATACTAATTGGTACCACATTAACTTTAATTTTAGTCTGCGGTAGTAACAACATCCAATCCCAACTCGATGTCCCGTCGCCTAAAACCGTAGTTCACCATTGATCCCTGTGAAATAATTCATTAAAAAATTGTATTAAAATGAATGCAAACGAAAACCTCCTAATTTTTTTGAATCGGCTGAAAAAAACTTCATATTCTAAAAAATTGTACTTTCAAACTAAAAATGTATGACAATTGGCTTTAAAGTATTTTTATCCTTTTTTTGGGGGCTCCCCCCTCTCTCCCCAATAGTGTCCCATTAAGATCCTAAATTCAAAGACACTAACACGGGTGTTTAAAAAAAACCTTGCATGATGTGACGCACAGACAGACTGACCTTAGAGTATTTTTTATTTCCAGCACTGACGGATTAGGGTGGGGTAAGCCAACTTTTTGGCTTACAGGGGAGGGATAAGGGGGGGAGCGCTCAAGGGGGTGGTTGTGATTCATCACAGCCACCTTCTTGAATCCGTCACTGCTGTTTTTGACAATAACTCGAAATTTAATCAAAATTAACATAAAATACATTTTTAGTTATTAAAACATAAATTCAATAAATATTTTACCCGGGATTTGTGAACACATTTTGGTTGTCAGGGCACGTTGCTTTGGTGCGTTTAGAAAGCGTTGCAATAGGAGATGAGCCGCAGAATAAGACTGATTCACTTTGACATTCACCCGTCATATTCACTACACAAGCTAATACATTCACGACGCCACTACTTTGCATTGTTCATGACATCAAAATCACAATAATACTTCCATGAATTGTTGTCTTATCACATTCGGAACTTAATAATCCGCTACAATGACTAATTGCCTCAAACGTGCCACACGCGCTTTTAACAATTTACATGCACCAGTAGTGTCATATACATAATCCCGATACTAAATCGGTGTAACGTGGCCGGTATGAAATAGTGAAGCTTCTTCATGCTTATCGCTCATTAACCCACTGAAATTATATTTTATTAGACTATTAATTTGACTTAACCAAAGCACAAAAATTGATAACATTCGTAATTTAGTTTTCCTCTTAAAACACTAAGTCACTTCGTCAAACTCATCACATTTCACTATACTCCAGATCATCTATTAATCCATCATTGAAAGAAATTCTTTGGCTCTAGATACGGGATAGCAACAAGCATTTATTCTCCATATTTATCACGATTTGTCTAATAACTGTATTAGGAAATTGTATTTCCATACAGTAATGGTAAAATAACCAGTTAACCACGGGAATAAACTGCCCAAAAAAAAAAAAATAGGTGATACGTAAACTTAATTAAATTGTAATGCAAATACTGCCACTATGTATAGACGTTCGCCGTATATCTGTGAGACTGGAAATGTTCGATAGTTGTATGGTCGAAAGGACCTGTCACCTAAACTTCTTAAGAACTCATTATTAAATCATATTGCGCTTGTGATGGTCCACGCCGCTAAAAAGTATATTAAACTTAAAAAAAATGTTTTACCGTTAAATAAGTTGTTTTACGTATCTATAAGTTATTGTTTGTTCATATACAATTATAATACTTTCAGCCCAGTAATTACGAAAATACCTATATAAAAAAAATCAACACTTGTCATGGAAATTGAAAAGAACACCTTGATATTTTATTAGTTATTAATACATCTTTTTTATAAATTCAAAACTACAGTAATACACGCATTCGTCGGCACCATCACTTGTGTAGAAGTAGTGATTTCTTAATTTTATTTTTCTGGCTATGAGACGTTCTTGATAACATTATTTGGGATTCTATTTTACCTACACTTACCAATTACGTGCAATTCAATATTTATTTCGCAAAGATAATAACGCTTAGCATTTTTTCTACAAACCACTACTATAAAATAGTTTCGAGTAAAACACCGGCTTCAAAACAAAGTGACAGCTTAATTGCGCCACGAATATACATCACATAATGTAGACAAATAAGCGCGTTGCTAATAGATCACAATAATACTCGTCAAATTTAGTTTAAACTGAAAAGCACATTGAAATCAAGATAAGAAAATTAACTGAAAATGAAAATTAATGAGGTAGCAAATACGAATTGAGTACCACCACCTTATTTTTGAAGCCGGATTAAAAACACTTGCGATTAGGTATAACAATTACGAAAATCTCATAGTAAAGACAGTTGTTATTTTCAAATAAACATTTTTTGGCCACAACATTACCGTCTTATCTGCTTTTGGCTGATACAAACACTATTATATACAATAGTCAACTGTCTTCCGAAACTCCAGTGCCGAGAACCGTAATACAATATATTCTTCTTCGAAAATCCCTTTCGAATAATGACTTATATGCTTTTTTTTTGTTTTTTTTTATTACTTTTAAAACTGGTTTCGCTGGTTTTCTATTACGACAGTAGAGGGAGACAGATGTAGTCATTAGGCGAAAACATCGGCCAATAATAGGACGTTTAATTTATAAAAATGGAGCCTCGTTCGATAACATCAGAATTCGTAGCGGTATTGAGATAAAGGCTCCTAGAATATGCATGTGTCGATGACACGAGGAGTGTCGTAGTGAGTACGTCAGCCGACAGTAAGGAGCAATGCTCGATGAGACCGCGTGGTCAGGTCTGAAGACGTAAGGACCCTGGTCGACTGGGCGAACGCGTTAAGCTAACTTATGAACTAAGTATAGGATTTAATGTTTGTTTTAGAGTATATAATTATGTGTTAAGTTATACGCTCGTGCCTACATAGAATTAATTTAGTATGTTAGTGTGAAAAACAGAAAACCCAAAAAAAATAAAAAGAATTAAAATCCCCAAAAAAAATATAAAATAAATAGAAATACTCCAAAAAAAATATATAAAAATTTTAAAAAGACGAAAAAAAATTAGTCTAAGTAGATAGAACAGAACATATTATAGCAAAATACTAATAAATAATTATAATAAATTTAAAAGAAAGTTTATATATTATAATTATATATCACTATTTAGATATAAGGAGAGAAATATATATTAGTCGTATAAGACGCACTTTTATTTAGTATAGACATCAAAATAATAATTTTATTTTGTTAGAAGCATGCACTGTTATTGAAAGAAGAATTAAAGCTGTTTCCAGAACAGAAATAAAAGTAGGCCTCCGTTAAAGCACACAAGTATGCCATAAATTTGTACTTCGACACATCTTTATTACCAAATCGAAATCCTTTATAAAAATAAATACGCGTGACAGACAAGTGTTCAATATCCAGTACTGTAGTATTCTAAAAGCAGAAAGGTCTCAGGTTAGGACATTAAATTAAGAAAATACTAAAATATTACAATTTCGTCAAATATGGGTTAAGAAAAGTTTTCGAGGGTCCTATACCGAGGTCATAATAAAATGTGCAATAAAAGTGTTTGAAGATTTAAAAATCAGTGCGTGCTATCCCTTTTATTTTATCACAATAATACAAACAGGTCTAAGATACGAATAGTCACACACTGTGACTGTCAACAGTCACCAGTATATACAGCGATAATTTTTTATATCAGTCACTCGTGCGACTCAGTTCGCAATTTCGATGTAAACTTTAGTAACTTAACTTATAGTTGCTCGGCGACTGTCAACAGAATGTAACGTCTCTCTCTCCTTAGTCCCTGTAATCTTATACGTCGCGACTGACGCATTCACTTTTAATTTTTGTCCCTTCCCCTACGTCCTCTCGTCTTTATTTCGCATTTTGTAATTCTTTATAATAAGCTGGGACGTATAAGATAACATGGCTTTGCCGTTTGAACACGCAAAGTCTACTTCCGGAAGAAAGACGAAATAGACCAACTCTGTTTTAAGTTTTCCGAATTTCTCTAAAACCCTGATAATAACTCCTCGACTTATATCGAAGTCTTAACAAAATTAGTCTCTAAACAAACAATTTTAATTTTCGCATTTAATTACGATCATTGTAATCTCTACGAAGATAATTCTAAAACATCTACTTTTTATCTATTGCTGTAACACCTTATTCCGAGACTGTGTGACTATTTTCGGAACGATCCCAATTTCCAAAATATCGACATTATAGTTTCAAATTAAAAGTGGATTTTTGTTCGTTATTTCGCACATAGAATAATAAATTCACTAGTAAGGTAAAGGGGATGAACACCACTAGGTTTATAAGCATAGTATATATCTAGTAATAAATGTAAATATCAAAGGAGTACACAATAAACACCAATCAGTATTTAAGTAGGTTAAGCAAGTAGTTGTAAATACAAACATAATATCGGAACACGGAAATAAATAATTAAGTTATAATAGATAAATGTAAATACATCATTATAAACCACACTCATATACCACTCACTATGTTCATAGTTAAGGTCCTCATGCGTTTCTTAATATAAACAAACCCTTTGGATTTTGTCTTACTCATGTATCATAAGACAATTCATCGTACAATCAGTCAAGAATACAAAAATCATAACTGTTTCGATTTAAAATTTGATGAATTCTACGGGCGTTAAATGCAATAATACATTTAAGTGTTTACAATCAGGCCGTTTTTGCAATAACACCGAAGTGCAATAATAAGTTATAGTAGGTACTTGAGACATTAAGTGCAAAGGGTTAATTATATATAATGTAGTACACATTTTTCATAACATTTTATTGACCCGGCGTAGGGATGTGACGACCCCATCGCCCAGTGGCAGTGTTTTTCTGTCACTGCAATCAGTCCGCACCTGGGCACAGCACTAGCTTTTCCAAATCCATCAAAATTATACCATATTCCTTGAATCAATTTATTTTTTTATTACATCGAAAATGTTTCGTCAATCGAACAATTTATTTAATCAATTTAAACAATAATTCACGGGTAATTATTATTTGTGTCTTAAAAAAACAAAATTGATTTTCTTTTGGACTTTTTTCAAACTACAATATTCCAATTTAATTTCTCATTTTATTCTTTGGCACGTAACTTTTGAAATATTTACGAAAACATATTACTTTCACTCAATTACAGTCCATGTTTTAAGAATCTATGATCGCTGAATAAACTCTAAAAATCATCCCATCAAATTATTCCGACAATATTGGCACTTGCTTTTTATTGAGTTCAATAATTTTCCGCTGTGCTAGTGCCCCTAACAAACGAGGTGCAATGACCCTGCACGTCTTAGGGTCCTTACCGTTGAATGTCAGCTTTCATTCGAATTTATTTTCAAAATACTGGCCAAATCTTTACTAAAATTATTACGAACTAAGTTAAAATATATTGTTTCTCTCGTAAACTTTTTTTTTTCTGAACTTTCGATCCAAAAAATAGTTAATTGTTACTTTTTTACTATTCATTAGTTTTAAGATACATTTAGTTTGTTGACATTCAACGAAGTTTTTTTATTACATTAATTAGGTACATTTCATAATCCTTTTTTATTCCACGATTATAATTTGAATCAAAATTTTGAATTGTCGTTCACCCACTTCGTTTTTATCGTGTACTTTTTGACATAGTTTGGACATGACCTTGCTCCCCACTTTTTTCTCAGTTCTCTCCCCCAAATGATTTTCTCCCATTAACTAGCATATTTCATTAGATTTATAGTTTACATAGTATATCATTCACCATTAGTGTTCAGGGAAATTAAAGGCGTTGTGGAGTGACGACCTCATCGCCCACTGTTGGGATAAATACAGTGACGCATTGGGATAGAAATTTCAATTTCAGTTGTTTACTTCTTCAAATTAATATCGATCCACATTCCCAATTATCTTAAAAAAGCGAAGGCGGTTTTTCATTTAGGAACGTACGTATGAGCTCTGTAGGTATTCCGGCAGCGCAATCAGTCGGCATCTTCCGACACAAGGCAGGAGCTCGGCCCGCGCCCTCTCCGGTGCTAGGTGCAATAATTACGAGTAGGTAGTGTCTTTAACATCGAAGGTGCGCATTTATGAGAACGATCGATACTCAAATTGTCCCTATGTACTTGATTAGTCGTAAGTTTAGCTAGTAAATTAGCATTAAGTCTGTCGGATACGCTCTGCGTTCCGTGAGGCCGCGCCTGGATTTAGTGTAGTTAGTGGAATAAGATAGTGCATATAAATTTACGGGCAAACGTAATGTTAGAATAGGGTTTTCTATTTTCATAGCTATAATGTGTTTTTAGTTTTCTTTTTGCTATATTTAATTATTTTATTCAATAAGAACAGAAAAATACGTTACTCCTTAAGGTTCACCTTAATTTTACCAAATTAATAACATTTCGCAAAATATAAAATATATTAATCAATAAACTTTAACCCTCATTAACACTAGTTCTGTCCGTCAAAAATATTCTAATAAGTTTATTTTTACAAATAGAAACGGCACAAAATTACAAATTGAAATCTATACATAGATTGAAAGTAATTCGATATTTTTGTTTATGATCTTAAATGGAGTAATCCTTCTTGTATCAGGCCGGTTTAGTATTATTTAATGTTTGTTATGTGTGTGAGTGTTTGATATGTGTGCATGTGTGTGTAAGGGGGAGTGATACTATAATAAGCGATTAAAATTACGTGCAACAAGCAATTTCGTATTTAATAAAAGTATATTTTCGGCTCACAATGAATAAAAAATCAATGTTTCGGTCTTTCAAGTAACTGTATTGTGTAATTAAATTATAGTCATCGCCTCACTCGCCAATAAGATCGCTTGTAAGTTATTCGTAGCGGTACAAATCTGATGTTAGTCAATAGTTCACAATCCATAGGTATCAAAACACACGTTAAGACGAATCATGAAGCCATTATCGCAGTATTTTAAGTTTTAGATGAATCGCTTAGGTCCTTCCCACATACGAGACAACCAAATCCAGTGTCTTCCATATACGTAGTTAACTGTTTTAATCAAAATTGCCGCGTGGTCTCGGCGTCGATTAGACCACCGTAGAACTAAAGACTAGGAAATAAAACATACGAATGTTCAGCAGATACAGTCTGAGACATCGTTAACATCACAATAACAACATTTCAATACTGACTCTGTACGTTAGTTTCATTGTTCTCCTATCATTTATGTATTATGTTTCTTTTCTATGATTTGTTGAGAGCGCTATGACATTACGCCAACGTGTGCCTTAATATATAGATGTGCCGCGGCACGGCCCGTGGTACTTATATCATTTATTATTTTCTTTTTTACAACATTTTGGCATATTAATCTTTCATTTGACATGTAATAATGTTTTTCCCAAATTGACAGTTACTTTTTGCGTTATTATTATATCAGTTTATTCTTTATATTATATAATTTAGTCTGTTAGTTTCGAATTGTTCGCTTGAGTTACGAATAGTTACAATCGTTATGCTCTTTTGAAAGTAGTAGTCAGTATTCCAAGTGTTGGACAAATCACAATTGGGCTTCCGATTATATTATTATTTTCAAAATCCCAATTCGATATAGCAGTATTATTCATAAATTAAAAAGTAGTTTTATCTGGATCGCATTACAATAAAAATATGCCCCTATTCGTAATATTTGTTTGAAACACATTTGACATTTCTAAATGCCAGATTAAAGGAAAAATGTGTCAAAATTCTATCTGGTAAGCTAACTGATAGTTATTCAGGAGTTGTGGTGAAACCTGGACTAAATTTACAGTATTTGGTTTCATTATTCTTTCTCTACAATTAAATCTATGTTAGACTTTATTTTTCTCTAAAGACATATCCAAATCTCGGATCTTATTCTCGATTAATTTACAAATCTCCAATCGGTCGCGTGTGAGTTGTTCAAATAACATTCAATATCATCTAGTTTATTTCGTATTCTATCTTGCTCTCAGGCTGACTCATATTGTAAAATAACAAATATTTTTATTTAATGCGATCTTTATTTTAAATTCACACTTGGCTATTTACTTGTCACTTGATGTTCACATAGATTTGTAAAATAACAGGTACTAGTTCACACAAATTTAAAAATTCAATTAATTAATAGTTACTGTTTTGTACAGAGAATATTATGTGTGTCGATTTAAAATTCATAATAATATACATATAAATAAATAATATTCTTGGTGTATATCAAACAGTCATAGCATTAAGTGTATCTTTGTCTATATTGTCTAGGGCCAGTCTAGATGTGTGGTCCCACCGAATCAATTCAATTGACGCGCTATTCGTTCATTTTCCATCTGGTCGCTGTCTAAAGTTCTCATCTGTACAAAACTTCAACAATCTGTAATCAATAATTTTCCATTTCCTTGACCTCTCACTCTCACTTCTTTCCAAACATATAGTTTCTACATAGAGGATTAAAATCTGTTTCTAAATCATCTTAATCACCAACATGATAAACAAGAATGTGTCCTCCATCGCATATGAGCCCACAGCGCGTGTATAGGTCCGATCGTGCCGGTCACATTGTAACTATCGCGTGCGACGCACCGCTACACAATTGACATGATAACACCCGTCTAAGTGTTCAGAGAGTGACTGTGAAGTGATAGTCGAAAGAGCATTTGTATTCTGACGATGAGACTCCCAGAGGATGAGAAGTGTGATCCGCGCGCGGGAATGACGTGCGTGATGCGCGGGCGCAGACATCGCATTCTACTCGCCGCAACACTCCACACATATCACAATATTCTCATTGCGCACACTGAACTGATACTCCTAGATATAATCAAGTAATTCTTGTCGCAGTTGTCGCTGACGACAACCTAACAACATTCGGAATATGATTATTGTAATTATTTCCTGAACGAGTCTTTCAAGCGTCCTAACGACTTGTGCGATCTTCGTTTTAGTAGTTGTAATAAGTGTCTATATATTTCAATTGATTAGTAAATTTTATGAAATTTTGACAATGTCTATTATAGAGGTTTCAGTGATGTACATGTATGTGTGAAAGTGATTTGTGCGGTTGTAAGGGGATAAAGGACCTATAGTAGGTTTTGTCTAATTAATTCTAGCTACGAATCTTTTATAAGCGATCTCGCCATTCGACAAGCTATTTTAGCATCTGATTTTTGTTATCTAATCTGTATCTATGTATTAGTTAAGGAAAGATGAAGTATATTTCAAATAATTATAAGTATGATTTAATTAAAAATAAAAAAAATACAAAAAATAATAGGCTAATTAGGTTAAGTAAAAGTTAGGCATGAGTAACATCACGAAGTGTAAGAAAGAGGTAGATGGGCATGTTATACCAGCCGTTTGTGTGAAGTGAAATAACTCGAAACAATAGAAAGCCCAAACGGAGTGGAACGATTAAGATGCGTTCCTATGTGGATAGCCAGAACTAAATAATAACTCAGATGTCTGGAAATACGGAGAGGCCTTTGCCCAACAGTAAGATACAATACTAGGCTAAATAATGATAGAGTAAGGTGATTCAATATTTTAGTTGACCGTTACTTTGGATATGCCGTGGGCGCGGAGGTGCAATTTAGTACGCAGATGAGATCTCAATCAATACCTACGCGGACGGGAATGCGTGTGTAGCGCTCGTATCGAGCGGCACTCTTTAACGTCACAACAACCAACGTTTGAAGACAATGCACTGACGTTCCAGTACTTATCTTTTTACAATTGTCGAGCAGATCGCGGAGTACGCGACTATTGTAGAAAGTAGTGTCTTCAGCTTAAATCCTCTCGATACTCGTCCATATTACATCACAGATGGCTCCCGTGCCGCGAGTGTTACTAATAATGCGTAATGCGTACCTTTCGTTTACAACAAAATTATTTAAAATTAAAATAAATTATTTTATTTAAAATCATATTAAGTTCGAACTTATTTCGTATTTAATTATTGAAATGATCTTGCTTTATTACAGTATTATAATTGTATGTCTTATCTTAATGAGTTCAGGTTATAAATTAGTCCGGCAAAAAGTCATCAATTTTAACTAACAATTCACGTATTTCTTTTACATATTTACACATACTAAAGTACAGGGCTTAAAATAACAGCAGTAATGAGCCCCCGCAAGGCACCTCGAGGCAAGGTGACGGGCAGTAGCGACCCCGCGGTACCTGAGTGCTCCAGGGGGAAGGCACCTTCCTCATCTCCGGCTTGCCTTAGTTGGCTGGTCGGAGTGAAAACTGACGAGGAAGCGGTCCCCCGCCTCTGGCTTGCCTTCATTGGCCGTCCAGAGAGGAGTCGCAAGAGCAGAGCTCCCACTCTGCTCGGAGGACGGATACGGAGCGTAAGATGGCAGTTGAGCCGGTCATTGCATCTTGCTAAGGCTGAGCTTAACGTCCATTGAGACCTCTCCGTCCTTCAGCCGCTCACGTCCCTGCTTGGGGTTTGTGAGTTGGCAAGTCTCCGCCTGCTATTTTTAGCGTGTTTTCAAAATTTTTATAGGCAGGTGCCAGTTAAATGTGTAAAAGAAAACCAATTTCGTATTCAAATTCACCCACAAATCAGGCCATAAAATTTTCAATCCAATATCCAAACCTTATGTTTTAGGTCTTAAGTTAGTTTAAGTTGTTAGTTATCAGCGGAAAATAATATCAGTTAAGTTGACAACGTTTTTCTATTAATTTTGATTTGTTCGAAACTAGTTTCAATTGTTTTCCTTATACATTTCACGTTTCATAAAGTAATTCGTTAAATAAATCAGTTACAAAGATTTCGTTTAGTTTCATTCATTAGGTTCATGTTTAGTTTCTGTTTCAAATCATCGTATTATAAACAGTTAGTTACGTGGTCATGTTAGTTTCATTTTTTTTAATAATAAGATAAAAATTTAGTTACAAAGTTTCGTTTAGTTTCTTTCATTGCGTTCGCGTAATTTTTTCGTTTCAAATCATTGTTCAGTAGAAAGTTAGTTTCATCACAATATTAAATAGTATTTTTTTCTTCAGGTAATTCGTTAAGGTTTTGTTCAGTTTTATTCATCGCGTTTATGTTTAGTTTTCGTTTCAAATCATTGTTGAATAAATAGTTAATTGCATCACAATTTTTTTTTTCAAGTCATTCGTTACAAAGTTTTCGTTCAGTTTTATTCATTGCGTTCGCGTTAATTTTTCGTTTTAAATCATCGTTCAATGAACAGTTTGTTACGTCGCCGTGTTAAACAGTTTTTATTCCAGTTACACGTTCAAAAATCAGTTACAAAGATTTCATTTAGTTCATGTTAATTTTTTGTTTCCAATCATTGTTCAATAAATAGTCAGTTTCATCTGTTTACCAAATAGTCTTCTTTTCCTTCTAAAATCAGTTTCAAAAACTTCGTCGAGTTTTGTTCATTACGTTCATGTTTAGGTTTCGTATCACGTAGGTAAGGCAAAAGTTGAGTATGAATAACATCACAAAGTGTAGGAAAGAGGTAGATGGGCAAGTTTTACCAGCCGTTTGTGTGAAGTGAAATAACTCGAAACAATAGAAAGCCCAAACGGAGTGGAACGATTAAGATGCGTTCCTATGTGGATAGCCAGAACTAGAAAACATCTCAGATGTCTGGAAATACGGAGAGGCCTTTGCCCAACAGTAAGATACAATACTAGGCTAAATAATGATAGAGTAAGGTGATTCAATATTTTAGTTGACCGTTACTTTGGATATGCCGTGGGCGCGGAGGTGCAATTTAGTACGCAGATGAGATCTCAATCAATACCTACGCGGACGGGAATGCGTGTGTAGCGCTCGTATCGAGCGGCACTCTTTAACGTCACAACAACCAACGTTTGAAGACAATGCACTGACGTTCCAGTACTTATTTTTTTACAATTGTCGAGCAGATCGCGGAGTACGCGACTATTGTAGAAAGTAGTGTCTTCGGCTTAAATCCTCTCGATACTCGTCCATATTACATCACAGATGGCTCCCGTGCCGCGAGTGTTACTAATAATGCGTAATGCGTACCTTTCGTTTACAACTAAATTATTTAAAATTAAAATAAATTATTTTATTTATAATCATATTAAGTTCGAACTTATTTCGTATTTAATTATTGAAATTATCTTGCTTTATTACAGTATTATAATTGTATGTCTTATCTTAATGAGTTCAGGTTATAAGTTAGTCCGGCGATAAGTCATCAATTTTAACTAACAATTCACGTATTTCTTTTACATATTTACACATACTAAAGTACAGGGCTTAAAATAACAGCAGTAATGAGCCCCCGCAAGGCACCTCGAGGCAAGGTGACGGGCAGTAGCGACCCCGCGGTACCTGAGTGCTCCAGGGGGAAGGCACCTTCCTCATCTCCGGCTTGCCTTAGTTGGCTGGTCGGAGTGAAAACTGACAAGGAAGCGGTCCCCCGCCTCTGGCTTGCCTTCATTGGCCGTCCAGAGAGGAGTCGCAAGAGCAGAGCTCCCACTCGGCTCGGAGGACGGATACGGAGCGTAAGATGGCAGTTGAGCCGGTCATTGCATCTTGCTAAGGCGAGTGATCAGAGCTTAACGTCTATCGAGACCTCTCCGTCCTTCAGCCGCTCACGTCCCTGCTTGGGGTTTGTGAGTTGGCAAGTCTCCGCCTGCCATTTCAGCGTGTTTTCAAAATTTTCATAGGCAGGTGCCAGTTAAATGTGTAAAAGAAAACCAATTTCGTATTCAAATTCACCCACAAATCAGGCCATAAAATTTTCAATCCAATATCCAAACCTTATGTTTTAGGACTTAAGTTAGTTTAAGTTGTTAGTTATCAGCGGAAAATATTATCAGTTAAGTTGACAACGTTTTTCTATTAATTTTGATTTGTTCGAAACTAGTTTCAATTGTTTTCATTTTACATTTCACGTTTCAATCATTCCGTTTCATATGAAGTCGTTCGTCAAAAAAATCAGTTACAAAGATTTCGTTCAGTTTAATTCATTAGGTTCATGTTTAGTTTTGGTTTCAAATCATTGTTCAATAAACTCTGTTTATTTTTTTATAAAAACCGTTAATAGTTTGTATAATTATCAGTTAGATTATTTTTTTTTGGGTTAGTGTTTTCCTTGTTTATTTGAGGATAGGGGTTTCCTTTCATTTGGAGTTATAATGTTGTTTGAGTAGGGTTCTTGAAAATAATAACAAATTTTTGAATTCAATATCTTTTCAATATTTAACAGTTAGTTTCGTTCGATCGTTTAAAAATTAGGTTGTCCGTAAAATTTAGTTACAGTTTCATTACAATAGAGCTTATTTTATTATAGTATGATTTCATTCTTAAGAGATGTAGTAGGTACCTAAGCGTTATTTAATTTTGCTTAATTTTCACCGTGTCTGTTAGGAGTGCCCGCTCTTGGTTGGAGCGGCCTCTGGCGCGGGCACGGTCGATCAACGCAACAAAGCGCCGTCTTGCAGTTCAGCTTGACTAATAACTATTTACGCCTGTTAGTGTACCATTGACCAGTTGATGTACATTAGCGTAAGGATTGGCCTAGCTGACGAAGGCGATCACATCGTCACGGCAGTTGTGAGAGCTCCTCATTGCTCTAGAGGGGGACCCTTTTAGACTAGCAGACTTCTTTGAAGATCGTAGCGGCAATAGGCCAATGATAGTGGTTAGTACGACGACGGCCGCAAGGTTGTAGTTGGAACGGACACATTGAACTGTTGACGTGATATTCCCAGATCCAACCGATGTGCTGGAGGGAATCAGGTATGCTAAGAATGTGCAAACCGACAGGACTAGTATATCTTTAACACCTTTCGAAGATCACTCCTATCACCTCTAATTGGTGAAGTTTTTGCCCTTGTCCCAATTCATTTTAATTATATCACTTCATTTTTCGCTGTTAAGCTTCAGCGAAATTTGAAGAGCTGAATTTTCTTTTAAATTTATTTTATTCTTAATATCCCCTTTCTCGTTAGTTTCTCGTCCTCAACCCCCCGGTCCTGATAAAAACGGATGTGTAACTTTCTGGACAGGTCCAAGTGTCGGTAGCAATAATCAACGGAAAGAGCGTGTTTTTCTTTCTTTTCTTTAGGCTATTGATATTTGACCATGAATATTAGTCGTATGATAGTAGTAATATACTGCTACTGCTAATAGTCGGGCTGACACAAAGTTACATATTGTTTTGAATGGATTACGGTCTGTTAGGGTAAATAAGCAGTCCCCCATATTATCACTTCGGTGAGTTTCTGCCGAAGTGATGTTAGTGAGAGATTCTGTGATACGACACGGGGCTATTGTCGGCATTTAATCATAGAATACCTCATTACGGGAGTGAGGGTTGCCACGTTCTCTTGGAAAGTTGTTATGTACTGTTAAATCTGTTAGGCCCCCGTTTAAAAATACTCATTGGATAAACAAACAAAAAAACACGTTTTAGACACAGCGAAAAATCAATAATAATACTAAATTACAAAGTTGGCAACCCTAAGGATGGTATCAAGTTAGCCACGCGTGGCAATAATAGTTGGAAGGTTTTCTATCGGAAAGTTTAACATCGTTTAAAAATAATGCATGTAGAAAATAAAGCAACAGCCTATGCAAAACAACAATTCGCACTGAAGCGAAAAAATTAACAAAACTAATCAATTAACACCTAGCACTAAACACTGACACATCGGTTTATTAGGATTGATAGCACACAGAGACTAGGAAAGAGGTTCGGCCCCGCGTGGCTTTGGGCGGAATGAACCGATGTGGTCCGCAGGTGGCGACGAGCAGCGACCACCTGCTGTTAAGTGCTAAGTACCCACACGCTCGCAATTACGTCTACTATACTATTCTACGGTTGAATGGTCAAACGACACAACATTTGAGTGAATCTCAACAATGACAGTGCCAGCGTGAGACTTACGCGTAACTTAAAAATTTGCGAATTTGAGTATTGGGCCACAGTCGTCATGTTAACTGGTAATGACAACTCCAAGAATAGTATAGTCGATAATTGTGTACGTGATTGTACTGTATTTGTAAGCCGCGCTACTTAACACCAGTCAATCATTGACAGTAGCTAGTCGACTTTAAGTCTGCTCTCTTGCTATTCTTTGCATGAAATATGTCCCCGTAATAAATCGTGCGAGGTTTAGCCACACCAGTAAAGTTAACATCAAAGTAAGCTGGCACTTCTTTTTTTTTCTTCTCCACTCATCCCTATCAGCTGCTGCCGATTCTGTAACAACACTTCTTGCGATCCGGTCATGTCTCTATTTATAGGTCTGTTCGATCATGGCATAGAGACATACGGACACGCTCCCGACCTGCCCAGTCACTGTAGCTCCTCATACTCATTTCTCCACGGCTACAGTGTCCCACAGACCCCTCCTTCCTACCCACATTCCAATTTCCTATAACACCGCCCCTGATCCCGTCCACTATCCCGTTGACCTGAAGAGGCAGCCGCTCTACGATACATCAATCAAAACCTTAGTTTCAACATTTTCTTACTTTATTATCATTCACAAAAGTAGCATCTCCGAGCTAACAGCTACATTTTAAGAATCATAAATCATTTCATCTTCGAGTGCTCGGACCATTTTTACTTTATTCCTTATACACAAGCACATGTTTACTAAAGGTTTCATACTTCAGCGAATATGTGTAATGCGTATACAATCGTATACGTTAAACAGTAAAGGCGAAAGGATTTTCAACAGCCACTTTCAATACTCGTATTGGTTTATAAATCAATACTGACGCGGTATATGATATCGAAACGTCCACTAAAAATCTTGTGTCAAAATTGTATTGTGACTTTATAAATAAGTATATTTCGGTCGATGCTGAAAAGAATCACCATCAAAACGCTTTATTAACCGTACGCCACCAACAGAGTATCAGGCATCCAGAACATCGGACTTTCTGTACCTATTACAGACACGCCTCGTTTTACTTGAGTCGAGTAAATAAAGTTGTGAACGAATAAATTATGCCCTCTGCGAATCGATATAATTCTGGTAAGGAAACAATAAAACACAAAGATGTAATACAGAAAATTGGCCATCAATAAATATCCTTTAAGATAACGTATAATGCCAACAGCGTGATAAAACTGGGTGTGATTTATTCGTTCACATTCACAAACGCAAACACTACGTACTAATACGTACCTAGTATAGTACACCCACTGAACAGATGTAATCTACATTATGTAGATTTGACGACGTCTTTATTTTTTGTACTTATTATCCCAAAAAGTATCAAATTCAACCTTTTTATACGGAGATCACAATTTTTAGATACATTAATTGATACAGGACGTTTGGAACAAAAAGACTGAGTGTTAAAAAATAAGCTTTCTAAAGTTAACTATATTTCATACATTTCTTTTGTCTTTACGAGACATTAAAATCTATTTTGATTTACAAAATCATATCCTAGGCCTTAGGCTACCTAGTTTTAAGTTTATCTGGTAATTTTACTTTGTCACCGTCACAACTGATCGAGAGAAAAGACAAAACAGGTCTTGAATGTACACCGTTAACGACAACATAATAATACAAAGAAACCAAGCATTCGCGCAGACCGTCGCCGAGACTAGTTCTCCAGAGGCACGAGTCGCTTATCATTATAAGTTTAGTTCATAAGAACATGTTAGTATTAAGTCTGGGTGTTAGTTGTAAGTGATACATCACACGTTTCTCAGTAAACAGTAATTTAATTGTGTATGACATAACCTTTGCTGTAATAAACCGAGATTCGGTAATAAGAAAGTCATATTTAATGATCTCTGTATTTCTTCGTGGGGGAGTTTCACTATTTATTTTAGTATTTAAAGATAAATCGAACTCATCTCAATTTCATAACTGGATGCGAATAAAAATAAAATGAGACGATCACGAAATGCTGCAATCAAACATAATAAAATAATTCGAAAAATTTCAAATGGTATACAGACCAGTGAATAGTTACCAGTTAATCATCACAACGGCACTGGCCTTTGGATAGGTGCCTCATTTACATCAAAACTACTAGTCACTAGCATATGAGATGATAAAAAGCTATATTTAGCTGTAACATCATTCGAATGATAAAACGATCTCACCACAGTTGTCTCCAGTGAAACTTCTCCACTACAACCTGTCACTATCTGTTCTGTCTTTCAATGTGTGTAGTCATTTACAATCTATTATTGTCCTCGTATTTTAATATGGAAAGTGACATTTGACAAATTTTGATGAAGGGATAACATCCAGAATAAGAAAGACAAAGAAATGAACTCAGTTAGTTGTAAGGATTTCCCGTAAGACGTCACTAGACGCAGGTGTAACATTGTATCATGCATTGTAGAGTGTAAGGAGCAACGCTCACTCTCATGAGCTTCTGTTAGATGTAAGTCTATATTGTCCAATGATACTGTGTATGCGGTGGCTGACTATAGCTTACCTGAGTGTTTGAGAGTACTCTTCGACTATACTTGTAGATAACGATGACCGCTAAGCTCACTGCCACGACATCGTAGTATGTAAAGGCAGTAATCTAATGTAGTTTCTGTCCTCAGCTGCTTTTGTAATATATCACAGTAGTACCAATAATAACGTTTATATGTCTATATTTAAACGGTGTTTATTAACATATGGATTCCTCGTCTACGATTTGACTAAACAATTCTGAATACTCTTTAGATGACGTATGTCGCAATTTCGCTACTAAGTAGTTGGCATATCGAAATTAATCTCTAGACGAGCACGTTTATGGTTCTCGAACTTAATCTTCTTTCAAATACAGTTTAAAGTATTTGTAATAGGCGACCTTAAATTTCCATTAGCTGGATCCTCCCAGCCTTTCCAAATAACAATTAACTAAACATCTGTAGGTTAAAGTATGATATTGCGCTTCCGCGTATCGATTTAGTCATAACTCATTATAACATTTCTGTGTCTGTGTTACCTTATAAGTAAACAGTAATGTAAGAACCAAATATAATCACTTAATGTCTCGTCTAAGAGTATTTATATGTCCATATAATCAGTAGGTAGTGTTACTAAGATGAATATAAGGCGCACTGCTCGCGACTGTATACTGTACACGGTATATACAACATGCTACCTCTAAATAATCATATAATAATCAATACTCCGAATAAGGAGACAAGTTCATGTTTAATCATTCAGAATCGAGTATGTCCATTCGTCCAGAACATTCAGTCATCTAGTTTACCCAATTTTTTAAACATTAATTGTCCTATAAAGTATTATAATAGTTTTGAGACATTTATGTTGCCGCAGTGCGTACTTTCGATAGCGAAGTCACAATCGCCCGTTTGTATCACATATTTGATAAATAAATATAGTCGTCTTTCTCGGGGTGTCCGAGCCTGGCTGTGAATCGTCAAGTGCCGATCTCGTAGAAAGACTGTAGTTTAAGTGGCAACCAATCACCAATGATGCCTTTTCTCCTCATTTATGAACAATTTGACCCCTTTAACGCCAACGTAACTATCTAGCATGTAACGAAACATATAAGTATGTAATAACGTACTACAACACTAAAACTATAATAGATCAAAACATGGGGCTGCTGCTATGCGGTCGTAGTGTCAAATGTCCCCGTCAGTCCAAAACATCCTCCTGAACTTCACTTTCAGTACTTTTGGCGTTAAACCTCTCTTCATTTGCCACTTTTTAATTGCACAAATTTGCCACAAAGTAAGTAGGTACTGTTAGTACATCTTATACATTATTTTCGCAGAAACTACATATTGTAAGCTTAGCTATACTTATTATTTAATGTCCAAGTCGTTGGCGTTTAAGGGCTTTCAATTATGTTGTACAATATGATAATGAATAATTATTTTATCAGTAACATTTTGATTCAATATTAGGATATACTGTTTCTTTCATAGTCATAGCCGAGCCAGCCATCGCATCATTTTATAATCTATTCAACAAGCCTTGAGACAAACACCTAATAATTTAATAAAAACATCAATTATGTTTTTTTTTTAATTATAATGCATTTTACAGTAATCATAAGTTTGCTTTACTTTCTTTATTACTGCAAAACCTATTGATTAATTACAATTTAATAAAATTTTGCATGACATGATTATTTATAAATTAATTAATGAAGAAAGAAACAAAACCTTTGGTCTTAGATGCAATTTTTTTTTATTTGACATCTTTTTATTCGCTTTGTCTCAAGGCGAGTGGGATAGGCTATAATCTTTTTGTTAGTCATGTAAGCCTTGTAAAAATAGCCCACCGTGGCCAATTTTGTCAATGTAAGACATACTAATTGTAAGTTAGTGTTCACTATCAGTGTGAACTTATGTCTAGTGATTAAGGATGTTACCTATTTTCATTTATTTTGTACTGTGGCGGATCCAGGTATTTTAGTTTGTAAGGGGGCTTGTGGGTTCTTTAAATGAGAATATTGGGGGGTATTGAAATGTTAAAGTTGATTCAAATATTAAGGAGGGGGCTTTCAGACGTAAGAAGGGAGACCTACTCCATGTTTTGGGGTGGTTGAGAATTGCTGTGATTGGTGTGTTATGAGATGCTAAGAAGTGGGGTTAAATTTTGAAAGGAGCGGGGCATGTGATAAAGATTGAGCTCATCTCTTTTTTTTCTACCTGGATCCGCTAGCGCTAAGTTTCTTCTGACCTGATTATCATGCTATTATATGCAACTTTTATTTTTATACAATGATTTTTTGTCTTTACACTTCTTAATAAATTATTTGTGTATTTAATTTCTATGTAATGAGTCATAATAAATAATACCTGACAAATTACTGAAACTCAGTAATTAAACATTACAATTTAACTGTAATCACAATTTAACATCACAACTCTCAAAACACGCCAACATCTACATAACATCACAATTTTTATCGCAAGCTGTACCTATGCAAATAAAGCTCGATTATATAGATTCAAGAAAATAACATGATTGTATTAAATTCAGCGTGTTTTGAGCATTCAACATTGTACTAGTAGCATTATATAACTAATGCATCACCCCCACAGGGTTATTACCAAAAATACTAGTGACTGACTTTGTTTAATTTAAGCTTTGGATTTATGAATCTTCTTACTTATGTTCGATTAAAAGATAATGTCGTAGTGTACCAACGTAATAAATTATTTCAAATGAACGATTAACTTTTATTATGTACCCTTATACCCTTCCTTACTGCTCAGTTTCTCAAGATTTTGCCTATATTAAGGTGATACTAATCGTAAACCTCTTCTTGAAGTAATTGTACAACAAGAGCTGAAATGACATAAATGTTTATTAGAATTATCACGTTACTCAGGGTTCAATTCCCTGATCTAGTAATGTTATTATGAGAGAAGTTTAAGACTATGAATTCAATTATGTTCCTGTTGAAAACCCAGCCTTATGTGCAGGGACCAATACTTTACACTATAACTATGATGTGGTAAGTATAGACTGAAATATGGTACATACGAACAAAAAATAAACTAAGCTTTAGGCATAGTTCCTGTGGTTAAAGTCCATAGCGATCTGAGTTATATCTTCTATAGTCGGCATATCTCTAGTTTTCCTTCAGAGACTCAATAAGTGTTGAAAAGCCATGGAAATGTATAACTTAAGTATTGAATCAATAACTGTAATACAGATGTTAATAACATCGATAGAAATAGGTACCTTTCATATTCATTCATTTACCAATGATTAGGTATTGAAATTAGTCATTATGAAAACAAGTTTTTTAAGGAATTACATTTTACTAGAAAATGTTTCTGGATAGGCACCTAGCGTCATCTATGTAAGCGCCATTGTAAACTATTGACGCATGCGCAATAAATGCTACCAAGATGAAACATTCTAGATAGGAAGCTAGCGCCATCTATGTGAGGGCCACTGTAAACTATCGACGCGGGTGCGGTAGAGGATAGCTTGTGCTATCCAATCACCGAAAATAAATCACAAACCAACCAATCGCCGCGCTTTGCATCCTATCTATAACGACTGCGCATGCGCTAGAAGAGCAGACAATCAGACGGTTAGAAAGGGAGAGCATGTTGCTATCGATAACAGAAATACAATTTCTGATCTTAGTATCCAATCGTTCTGATCCATTCCGTTACTATGCTAGAAGACAAAAACAGTATCTGTCTACTGACTCATGCGCGGTAAGCATTGATAGCCGCCATTTTGTTAATCCTCGGAAATGTAAGATGGCGTGACATCAACTTACTCAAGTGGCTAAGATAAATTACTGGCTTTCCTAGAATTAGTGTCCAACTTCAACTACTAGCCTATATGAACCTTAGTATAGTGCACCTAAGCGGCTAAAAGAACACAGCAGACCTTAGGAACTTTATAATATACAAAGATTTCCTCTAAAATTTCTTAGCGTCCGAGTGTAAGTGGTTCTTGTTGTTTCTGCAACCCGAAGTCTACTATGTTTGACCACTATAGATATTCTGAAAACAATTAGCAGAGTAATGAAATAAAATAACACAATACATTGAAAAAGAGTTTATTTATCAAATGTTGGCAAGTTTACATTATGACAGAAAATGTTGTTTGTACCCGTTAGTTGTAGTTGTTCTGTCCGGTGATGAGATTGTTGTCCTCTGAATATATTTATTACAACCATTAAATACCATATGTGTGAGTGTAGGTGACAAATGGATGCTATTAACTTCAAACTGAAGTGATTGTGCTCTTTCATACCTTATGATGGTATTTGCCCGCTGGATGTTATTTTGCTTGACGTTTCGGTTTCTGGTTTTGCTAGCAAGCTAAATATGAGACAGCACAACCGCAACAATTTAAATAGGTATTCGAGATTTGTTCGTTATGCTAAGTTCAAGTAAAATTCAGTCTATTAGTCACCTGTAGCCCAACAGAGCATCGGATGAGTAAGTACATCCGACGTGACAGGGCGCGGCAGAGGGAATGTTACACCGATATACATCTAATCTTAAATACAAGATAAGTACGTTAAGTTATCATCTATACCTTAATACTAGAACCGTTAAGTAGTAAATCTCCTCAAGAAATGAGGTGTTCTAAAAGTAGTAATGTGTATATATCGAGTGATAGTTTATGTTTAATCGTATACTAGAATGATCGAAGTGAGGTGGGCGTGTTAGCCGCGGGTGAGCTGAGAAAGTGGTGGGTGGTACAGTGTCGGCTCTGATGCTCGCACTAGCCACGGTTCAATATCTCCCGAACTACGCTCTGCATTGTATTTCCCGTCATCGTTAATTCGGGAGAGTTTCATTAAATCATCTCATCCAAGTCGTAAGTATCTCGTGACTCCATATCATCAGAGCGCCTAGTTTTGAACAGTAGAACACTTACGAGCTACAGTAAAGTAGTAAACATCAAATACATGAATACACTTTCTCAGATACCTTCACAGATTTCGCAAGACGACCGTGTCAATGAAACCTAAAACGGTTATTAAAGATGTGAAGCATCTCTATCTAGCAACAATTCCTAAAGCTCATGTTCCCATCAGCATGTCAGCAATGTTTGTAACGGCTTCCCAAACAGCGTCTATCAAAATTATGACATATTGCGGGCGAAGTAATATAACAAAAATATTATTTATCGAAGCTTCGGTTGCGTGCGTTGAGTCGTGCGGGTCGGGTTCGTCACGGAGACGTTCTACCGGCGCCCACGAATAACGACACGTACGAGATACCTCTGCCGGCAAAAAGAGCGTCCTTTGTGGTAACACCATGTACTATATATATATAAAACACAAAGTAGGGATCAAATTGTCGGAGGAAAAACAATATCTCTGTACATTATTTCGTCCGCACAACCGCAACTCTAAATAGAAACTGAATGGAAAACAATATACAAGACTCTTCAAAATTACAGCGCCTTCGTTCATTATCATTATCCTACACTAAACACGCATATACTTCATCGTTTATCGCCGTCGTCGCCTCAGTATAACCTCCTGTCATATCATGTTGTACACTACTCACGCTTCTTCTATCCCTCACGTCTTGTTTCGACAGCCTCCACGTCCACATTCATACCTAACATCCGTCTCATTCACTAAGCTAACATATAATTAAGAGACTCCTACAATACCAACAACTGGGAGAGTCCATCACTGAGGTCGTTCAGTACGTTATTGACAGTGAGATGGAATACACCTGTCAAGCCACAATCCATTAAGTCCATGTTCCCGTTCACGTGTAAGTATTACATGCATCGGCTTTCCAAACGGCGTCTACCAAAATTATGACACATTACGGGCGAAGTAATATAATAAATATTATTTATCGAAGCTTCGGTTGCGTGCGTTGAGTCGTGCGGGTCGGGTTCGTCACGGAGACGTTCTACCGGCGCCCACAAATAACGACACGTACGAGATACCTCTGCCGGCAAAGAGAGCGTCCTTTGTGGGACCATTTTCTATATTTACAACACAAAGAAGGAATCAAATTGTCGGAGGAAAAACAATATCTCTTTGCATTATTTCGTCCTTACAATCTCAATTCTAAATAGAAGCAGCTTAAAAACACTATACAAGACTCTTCAAAATTACAGTCGCTCTCATTCATCACCACCTTGCTACGCTGGTTTCTAATTTTCTCCTTTCACCTACCTCCTATTGCCCTCGACTCTGTGTAACCTTCTTTCATATCAAGTTGTGCAATCATTCCTTCATCTCTATCTTCCCTTTGGGATGCCTCCGCGTCCACATTCAATGGCAACATATAATTAAGAGAATCCTACAAATACTAACAAGCGAGAACTAGTCCGTCACTCAGGTCACACATTATATCCAACTATTCCCTGTAACATCTCACGAAATCGGTGTCGAGGCTGATAGATCTACACTTATTTTTTTGTCCTTAATCTATGTTTGCGACAGCAAATACTGAGCATGCGGAAGAAATCTTTATAAAAAAATACAATAAAAATACCTTAAACCTATAGATAAAACTTATTAAAAAATGCCTAATTTATACAAATAATTCGATGGATTTGTTTCAAACTGGCACTGGGATGCAATTATATAGTGTGCTATGTTTTCTATCATTTTCAAATAAAGCGTACTTTATCCGAGTACAATAGGAACATGTTTTATTGCTAAGTTGATGTGTTTAGGCCAGTGTTTCTCCAAACTAATCATAATATTGTGGCGAACTAAAACTGTACCTCGGCCGCCGATCCATTAAAAATAATCATGATGTGAGAATGTATTTTTTGAATGCGTCAAAACTGAGCACGTAATTAATCATTTAAAACTCAGAGCAGAGCGGACCGAGGCAGCTTATTCCTATAATTATCGACACAAGCTAATATCTAATGAAGTATTAATACGTTACGTGCAACAATAGGCCTGCTATTGATAAATTGATAGCTTTCTATCAAGGTTGTAGGTTATTTTTTGTTATCACTTTACATAGTGAATAATTCGGTAGCGGTACAAGGCTGTGTCTGATTTCAGTGTTTCGGTGAATAGAATGTTTTGTACCGCCTAAGAGGCGCGGGCTCAATATACTGAACACCCCACTCTAGTACTAACAAGAGATACAGTCTCGCGAAAACCATACAACGGTTTGTGAGCTATTTTTGTTTTCTACCTGTGGGATATTATAGCGCCGAACTTAACAAGTATGGCGCGCTTTGAAACCCGAGAGACGCTCAGTTCCGAAACTACTAAACGACTACCCATCTTAAATGCCGTTGGTTATCTTCAATGGACGTTACTTACCGAATTGGTTTATGAGTAAAAACAGGAAGTCTAAAATACGGATTCCAAATATTGATCCAATACGTATATCAACCTTGATAATGCTGCAACTGTAAATTTATGTATGTATCGCCAATGTTTTGAACAACCGAGAATAACAATAAACGAAGTATAAAAACTAAAAATTGTGGTGTTGCAAAAGTTAATGAGATGGAGGAGCCCTGTACAGTGGGCCAGGCAGTAGGTTAAAAATAAATTGTGATAAAAAACGAATGCCCAGCAGTGAGAGAACTGAAGACCACTTGTGGAGGAAAGAGTCCATCAAGTGGGAAGTTTTGCCCACTTTATGGGTTGAAAGTGGGCAAGGAGGCCAGCTTGGCCTTGACCTCCTCGCTGGAGTCGTCGCACAGCAGCAGGGAGTGCGAGTAGCCCATGGCTACTTGAGTGATGCTCAGCCCGTCCATGCGAGACACTTCCTTAGGCCTCGCGGTCGACTTATTGATCTCACCCGTACCCTGCAAAGTTTAAACATGATAATATTTATTTGATACTTAATTATGCAACTTAGATAAAAATGTATTAAACCTCGAGTCCAGACTAGTCAATGCTTGAAATAAAAGAGGCTATCTCACGCACAGCGGGCCGCGCTTGCGAACACTACCAACACAAGAAACACAGCAATTCGCATTCATTCCTAACAATTACTTAGTTACGTTCCTCAAGCATAAATGGTGTTGTAAAAATGTAATGTCATTAAAAGCTGTGTTTTTATAATTTAATGACTAGTGATAATAATCGTATGTCTGTCTGTGTAAAGTAAGTATGGTGTAATAGATACTAACCAGTTCGCCGTAAGTGGGCGAGACTCCCCAAGCCACGAGGGAATCGTCGGCTGCCAGCACGATGGATGTGTTACTGGTGCCCACGCTACGAATATTCCACCCTGGAAAGTTACACAGTAATAATTAATTACTAAGAACAATTATAAAGTTGTTATATTTCATTTATTTTGTATCAAGATATGAAGAGCGTAAAGTTTTGGCTGTAGAAATTGTATGACTTCAAGTGATGTCTGTTTGGTAGATATATACAAATCATGTACATTCGCCAATTTGTAAGTATTAACTGTTGTCAACAGTTCAAAGCGTTCCTTATTTGTGTATCCTTTTGATCCATCATTAGTGCTCCATCCATGTTTAGTTTCGCGTAGTAATCGTTGTAATAGTAAAGGAAACGCATACATACCGTCATGTATTCAAGTATAATATAGTTATGTACGCACCACTAAGGTCTTGCACGGGTTTCGGGTACATATTAGCTTCCCCCGTGCGTTTAGTTTGCCCGAACAAGAATAGGGCCCCTGCAGAAAAAAATATACAGTCAATTAAATGTTCTAGTTAAACGATTATTATACAATATTGTTGTAATATACTTACGTTGTTGGTTGCGTGAAAGTCCCACTATTTTGGAACCGAATAACTTATGTTAATTGAAAACGAATATTATTTAATTAAAGGTGTAACTCTTAACCATTCTTCAGAAGTATATTAATAAAGTTTCATACAAAAATATAATCTGGTTATGGCTGAACTCAGTCAAAACTAGATTATGCCCGGTTAAGAGATACATGTGAAAAACTTGTCTTCAATATGTATCTCAGATGATAGCAAACAGTACAATCTTTTCTTCAAGTGATTATTTAAGAACAGATAACTGTTTTAATATTAAACAGTATTTACTTGTGTGTAATGAGTTATTTAAAAGTGAGGTGATTAAAATGAATTTGTGACAATGTAAAAACAATTTATTATTAAAACTGTTTCCGTTGTGAGTTTAATTGCAAGGGAATGATGGAACTAAAATGTTTTATAGCTATTGCATAATGATTTCGAGCAGTATTCGAAACTGCGCTAGCTCCATAACTAATATGCTTAATGATATGATGCTTACTGCACCAAGTCATGTTAAATAAAAAATACTGCTATTTTTATGAATGAAATATTACAGTGTATTCGACAATCCTGTACCCGGAGGAGTATTTGGCAGTATTGTACATTGAATGGTACTGCAATATCTTGCTTTATAATGGTATTCTTGTTTTTTTTTTATGGAGGCTATATTTAATAATTTCAGCAGATATAATTTAGAAATGTAATGTAGAAAATATTTATAACATTTGCAAATATTCAGTAAGAATGTTTATTTCAGGTAAAATTTAAATATAAGTGAAATAGATGGGTAAAGGATTTCTGAAATACACTGTATTTTAAAGTGGACCAAGCTAAGCCAGTTTCAAAACTAAAATGTGTGGGTCTGTGATTGTTCTAGATATATCGCCGATTCTCGACTTGGTGTAATAAACACCTCATTCTATTTCAAAATACTATGTTCTTCGCTATTTAAGTTTATTTTTTATTCAAATTATGAGTGACTGAAAAGATTTCTACTATTTGCCTCTACGGCGCGATCACATTTGACCGATGTTTGTTGATCAAACGAAGCAATTGAAAATCAGTGCTTTGCCTACGTGATGAACGAAAGCTTTAAACCAAAAGTGATCAACCAAAATTTGTCAGCAAATAAATGTTTGTTAATATTGATCATCAAAGTCGAGCAACTGTGGCCGCGGCTAGGATCATCTGAGACGTGTGTGCGCGCGACGTGGTGTCGCTCATACGTACCGAGTTCGTTCACGGCGAGGCTGAAGGTGGCGCCGCAGTGCACGGAGCGCACGCCGCGCGCCTGAGAGTCGAAGTACTTGATGAGCCGCGGCACACTCTCGTCCTTCTGCTCCGCGTGGCCGAGGCGCCCGAACCCGCCGAAGCCCCAGCTGTACGCGCGCTTCTTCGAGTCGATAGCCACCTATGCAATAAAGTGCTAGCCAATTTATAAGTTCAAACATATTTTTACAACAGTTTATTCGTTCCCTTGAAGATTATAATATTGTTAATAGAACTCGCAGAAAGCTAATTGGTATAAGTAATCCATTTTGAATGTCTGTTCGCTAAGCATGTTCGCAAGCTGATCATAGTTTGAATATGACCTTTTATAATAGTGAACACATTAATAGGGAAGTGACTATTCATGTATAATTACAGTACAAAAAGTCATTAACAATCTCTCAACTAGTATAAAACTTTAGTATTGTATGTAAAGTCATCATTGCGATGTATATGTTACCGTGTGGTTGTTTCCGCAGGAGAAGTCGACGATCTCTACGTCCTTGACGGGCGACACGTGGCCGTCCTTGGACTTCTCGAAGAACAGCGCCACGTGCTTCGGCACCGTCTCGAAGTGGAACGAGAGCTTCGTCGATGTCACGAAGTACTTGCCGTCGGTGTTGTGACCTGAAGTTGACAACACCTATGTCTTAACAACTTTTCGACTTACTAACACCAATGAGTTGATAGCACCCGCATTAGTACTTTTTGACTCATAGTGTACTCAAAAACCAATGTATGACAATGAGAGATCTAATTCCTACTTATGTTTAATTAATAAATGATTCTGCTTCTGACAAGTTATTGAGTAATTGTATAAGGTTGAAGCTACTATTTCAACATCAGATGTGTTTGGTTTAACAAAAAGAATGATCGGAACAAAAGTGATCAAGTATTAATATTTGCCTATAAACAAATAGTGACTGCTCAAGCAAATTATTTATTGTCTAGTTTGATTTAAGACACAAAGTCCTTGACCAGTGTAAACTGTAACATTTCAAATGCAGGAATGCTTTGATTCTTCTAGGATATAAGGTACAATAAACCTATTATCTTTTTGCACATCCACTGCAAACATTATAACTACACAAAATTGACGGATGTTTCCTGTTAACACTCTGCATCCACACATAATACAATATATTATTATGTATATACTAAACATTGCCAGTCTCCGTACCACAAGTCAAGATAGACTCAGTATAGACTGTGTAATCTGAGTATTCCTTACTTCCTGGTATATATATTCCTAGGTAATTAAGACTCAATAAGTACTCAATGTTAATACCTGCCACCTGTACATCGACCCAAGATTATGAGTATCCAGAGTAACCCTAATACTGTTCAACCACTGAACTTAACTGGTTTTTCAGGAATAAACTAATGTAATATCAATCTAACGACTTATCATAGCAAGTCCATCAATACATCAACCTAAGTTACCCGTGTATATAACTAAACTACTCCGGAATACCATTGATAACGTCATTAAATCAGCCACCAATAGATCAACCCAAAAATGATCTGAGTATCTACAATACAGTTTAAACACTAAAATAGGGGAACAAACAATGTAATAAAACCCAAAGCACTTATAATTGCAAATCAGCCACCGACAGATCAAACTAAGATTATCCCGTGTGAACCTGAATACAGTTCAACCACTAAAATCCTTGAATACAACAATGTAATATTTTCTCTAAGGGCTTATCAATACAAATCACCCACTGATATATCAACTTAAGATTGTCCCATGTAACCCTGAAACTGGATTATAGTAAAATCACTGAAATGCCCTGGTACTCTGTGGATAAAAATGTAATTTCGCTCAGCAACATTGCCAATCAGCCGCAAGATGTGAGTGACCCTAACACAGAAATGCCTGTGGTATTGAGATGATAAAATAGAAAGCACAAACATTACAAGTACCAAAATATACATTGATCTGAGTAATCTGATAACACACTTCTACCTCTCCTTAATATATTATAAGGGTATAATAAAACTCATTTCACTTTTTATTTATTTCCACACATATAAAAAGTGTTCTTACCAAGTTGTCCATACTCGGGCAGCCCAAAGGAGTGCAGGGAGCCGTTGCAGTCCAGGATCATGGAGAACTCCGCGCCGCAGCCCACCTTCACCACCGGAGCGCCGCTGCCACACAAGAGAAACTTACAGTACATTGTAGAATTTGTAACATACGTAGGCAGAGCTGACGTTTTGACGTTTATAATGTAAGTTCCATGCAATAGTGAGTGACCCTATTACTTTATATCGCTAATGTGGACAGGTTATAATTCTGGGCTATTGTAAATACACCGGTTGACATGTGAGTTGAGCAAAGGATAGCACTAAGGATTCGCCTTCCTAAAAAATACATGAGATTTATAAATCAGTAGCGTTCATTCAAAATACAAATTAGAGAGTAGGAATAATCTGTGTTTCAAATTCAAATTATTTTTATTCACAGAAAATGTTTGTTATATCTGGAGTTTGTATGATTGATGATGCTGTCTTAAAGAACCACGGCATGGTTCATTGAACCTATCATGAATGTAATATAAAGAAAAGAGTAAATTACGTGTATCGGATCCTAGTCGGCTTGAGGATCTGGGGCGTGGTGTTGCCGAGCCCGCACTGGCCGCACTTGTTATCTCCGCAAGCGTACACCGTGCCCGTATCTGTTGAAATAACAGTCATGTTACGAACATACTTGTATCGGGTGCTAAATCACATAGTGAATAATGTTAGGGTTTCATAGAATAAAACGCAAGCTTTTTTATTAATCTTTATTGTTGTTTCCTGAAAGAAAATATGTTAAGGTTATACTAATTTAACTATGTGACTATTAGAGGCGGAAAGGCTGAGTTGATTTCTTGAAAAAAGATATATCTAATAGAGTGATTATTGTAGTATCTTAGATATTAGATGTGTTACTTAGTTATCTAGCCATTCTATTAGGCTAATAGCATGTTGAATATTAAAGTTGGTACAGCTCGGTAGACTGTATGAAAAATTACTTGTATTGAATGAAACGGCTCCGATGGTTGCAAGAGATGTATCAGCTGAAGGCATATATACTATTGCAGCAAGTTGATTCATTTAATTGAGATCATTGTGACCACTGACTAGAGAGAGAGCCGTATTTAATTTTCTTTGTTTCTGTAAGGTAAATAACGAATAAAGGTATATAAGTACCTGTGACGAACAAAGTGTGGTGTCTGCCGACGGCGGCATGGATGATGTTCTTGCCCCGCAGCCCCGGCACTGGCTCCGGCACGTTGCGCGTGGTCGTGTCGCCGAAGCCCAGCTGGCCGCATGTGTTTCGACCTGTTTATACAAAATATGCCATTAATCGAATAGAAGAAAACTTCTCAGAAAAAATGTCCTTGCTTTTTCAATACAATTTAATTTCTGTGGATTATATAGATGTCCAGCTGATGTGAAATTCAACAAAACTAAATAGGCAACTATACAATAAATTGGTAACTTCATAATAAGTTATAATGTATGAAGACCATCGCGCGCACTCATCAAAAATAATGAACTTCATTGACGAACAGTTGTCTTAACTTCGCAATCAGTTTATACATACCAAAGGTGTAAGCTTCGCCGTCTTCTGTCACCAGTACGGAGTGGCCAGCCGAGCAGTGACTGGCTATGAAGCGGTACTGAAACAAACCACATTCATTGTATTTTTGTTAATAAAAAGTCATGTTATAATACTAGTCGCACAGTAAAGGAACCTATTCTCAAGTCAAATACCATGCTAATATTAAGAAGTTGAGAAAAAAAATGCCCATACCAGCAAGTAAGAGCAGTTAAAGAACAATATGAATCGTTTTATCGCAGATATGTTTATAGCACTGAAAGAGCAAGAAATACCGCGTAAAGTAGAATGAAGAACCTCGTGCACTCACCCGGCGATCAGTGAATTTGTGGAAAGTGTAGAGATTAGGGTGAGTCCTCTTGGTCGGGTTGTTGTCCCGGCGGGCGACCATCTCCCAGGAGACCAGCCCAGCGATCATCAGCACTCCCGGCGTCTTGTACAAGGTCTTCAGTACCTCCTGTTTAACAAATATAAACATGTTATAAAGAGAAAATTATAGAAGCGTAGTATCTTATACTCATAGGTAGGTAATATCTTACCTCAGGTAGTTTGACGGTCGGTTCTTCAAGCAGCGGCGAGGGGCTCCTCTGTTCTTCAGGAGCCTGCTCCTCCACGGTGGAATCGTCGCTTTCTTCGTCCTCCGACACCGGCTTGCGCGGCTTCTTCTTCCCCGCGCGGCTGTTCCGCGGGGTCAGGTGGCGGTACGGCAGGAGCTTGCCGTCCTTTGTCATGCTGCCTCTTGGTACTGCAGACAAATAACACTTTTAAAACTAAATCCAATCGCGAGCAAACGAAAATGTTTGGCATTTGATAAGAACGCACTTGCACTTTGCATTGTAATTGCAATGATATATTAGAGGCTAAGCCCACAGCCAAGTACAGAAACTAAATCTAGTTTATTTACGGCTCAGTTTTGGGGAAACGTATTACCTAATCAAGGACGGCTAACATATGCAATAAGCTTACACTTTTTAATTCTTCGAATAGAACTATTATCTGCAAACACTATGAGTGCTGAATAATTAATTTTGGCGGACATAGCTCGCTTGTCTCGCCGCCGTCCGCGCGTCGCCAACTCTACTAAACGCGGGCCAGTCTAGGACCGTGCTGCCAGGTGAGCTAGGGCGGCTGAGGGGTCGCGAGGAAACTGCGTTATTGATTGCAACTAAATACCACATCAAATAAGATTGATATGACCGCGCATCCACCCTTGCACCATCCCCTCCCGCGGATGCAACGCCCAGAGTCCCAGACTATATACATATGCAAGGATAAACATAGATTTGTTGACGCGCGGTATGTCCTGACTAAGGGACTTTACATACGACGACTTTTAGCGGCGCAATATTTTTAGCATTTATGGAAATGTAAAGAATATTTACTCATCGTTCTTGTGCCTTTTGATGTTTATGAAACGATAAGATTTGAATTTGAGTCTGGTCAGGGTCGGCTTGTCTCCGTTAATATGAACCGTCTGCGTATGAACATAAAGTCCACAAATGCGTCGGATGTAAAATGGGTGGCAAATGATAATTTGAGGTTTGCATCTTCAGTGCTTACTGCAATCTGTTGATTTTAAAGTAGGGCAAGAACAAGGCAAGTTCCTTCGTGTCAGGGGTGCATACATTTACATCAATGACAAGATCACTGAACTTGGAATTATTAGGCGATGGTAAATTTGAGTAATGGAGTGAAATTTGTCAAAGTACATAAAAAAGTTTTTCCTGAGCAGTCTGTAGATATGAGACAAGACTTATAGGCATAATAATAAGTACATCATTAATTAAGGAATCACGTACATTATCGATTAAAATGTCATAAATAAAAATGCCGAGTCAAAAAGTAGCCAAGTCCTAATAATAAGCGATGTCTGCCCCCACTTGGCAGTGGCTGGAGCATACGGAGTCTGCGCCATTAGGGTGGTTCAATTACGCTACAGGAGATTAAAAATAAATTGTATCGATTCCTCGAGCTGAATGTTGCGCAAAAATGCAGTAACGCCCTTCTAAGAGACATGCGCATTTTAAGTTATGGAAAAAGTTCAAACTTCATTAAAAATATGAAATTGAGGTAATGAGAACAATTGACGGTAGTTTGTAAACGTCGTAACGACTAACGGCCGTTGACTATGACTAGCGAAAGGCACCGTTATTTTGAAATGGCAACTAAGTAGAACGAAATACGTATCACTATTTAAAAAAAGGCAGTTTATGTTATGTACACACAGGGAAAGAATATTATACGTCTTATAGTAAGTACAATAATACGAGTAAGTTAATACAGAATAGTAATATGGTAAAAACAATATCAGGAAATATGCGAAGCTCGCCTGGATGAGATTGGCACAGGATCGGGACAAACCGAACCTGAACCCGGGACTTAGCAATATGTGGGTTGTGAGCCTGTGTATGATGGTGATGATCATGATCGTCAAATATACTATACTATGGTTCAAAATCTCTTACGCCGACCTCACTAATGTGTAAATGTACCAATATACACTATCCGTAACACTTATATAATATTTTTTTGTCACAAAAAAATAAAATTAATATAGCTCATAAATAATAAGTTATTACAAAAACATAACACTTGCACTTACATCACATATCAATCTAATAATATTCCCTAACCAACAAAGACTACTGAAAACCGAGGACGCGTATAGCTTCGGCTAGGGTTCGGGAGCACTATTGATTTTCTAGACAGTCTGCGATGACTATAAATCGGGACGTATAGCGCACAGATCGCAACTACGCAGACTCCGCAGACCTAGACGACTAGGTACGCTACAGGTTACTATATATGTAGCGTGTAAACCATTTTGAACCTTATGCAATGGACGTTAAAGTTACATTTCGCTGTGATTGTATCGGGCGCCGCGGGGGTGAGGGGGTCGGTATCAACAATTCGGCGCCCCTAGCGGGACGCTACAGGTCCTACTATCCGTACATACACCTATGGATGGTCTTTGACAAGATGAACGACCACGAGATCGTGTGCATCGTCATAATAATAAAATCGCCAGCTAAATTCCGGCGCGCTCACAAACGTCGAATAAAGAACATCATCAAGATGCTGGGGGTGAGCCCGCTCAACTTCAAACGCAAATTTCGCCGTTTCAAGTAGAAGAGTATGCCACGAGCATCATCCACGTCCTTGTGCTAGACATTTTTATTTGTGAAGCTTGACGAGTTACTTTGCGGCGGGGGCGGCGCGGCTACAGCAGAGAGGGCGATGCTGACCTACACCAACATGTCGACACGGGCGGCGTGCGCCAGTGTGAACACAGCGGAATGAACAAAGGGAAGTGGAGCAGACCTGGACCAGTCACACATCACGATTGAAGGAAGGCTGCCGGAAGCAGGTGGAAGAACATCATGTGCAAAGAAAACAGTGCGCCAGTTAGTTGAGAAATGTTTGCTAGAGCTAATAACCCCATGTATGAGCATAACCATTTAGAACCCTAATAAACATCTTGTATACCTAATAACTTGTTTAATTTACCTCTCCTAACACAACTACACAACACAATTACACAAATTCATACATTTGCTCGCTCAGACAAAGAAAGTAACTTGAGGTGAATTTCAATTCAATAAGAAAAAGATTCAATGCATTTCAGTTACAGCTCTCTCAGTGATTTGCTAAAAGACAATTCTAATGAAAATTCACTATTTTTCTTGATAACAGTAACATTATACCAAACCCTTTAAATTTACACTCCATCAAGCGAGCAACCTACATAATGCAAATAATTTGAGTTAGTTTCATTAAAAGCATTTGAGCGAATGATATCTATCAGATCTGGCAAGTCACATTTAACCAAGTGATACTGAGCATTCCCAAGCACAAATGATACAGCAGTATGTGCATTAAATGTTCTAAGATAGGTAAAATTATACATAGACTATCTTGAACAAACAAAATCAAATAACTCAGCAGTATTGGTGACTTGACCTACAAATACATGATGAATTCTAGGTTAGCCTCGAATGTAAAGCAAGACCTAGATATGTTATGTTTGATGCTGACTACAGCTACAATTAAATGATAATATTGATGTAAAGCCTAATTTTGAGGATTTTAACTTGTACATGACAAGCAATTAGGTGTCTCATTGGCAGATTGTTAAAATGCAACATGGCTAGCTTTAATCAAAATTTTGCAATGTGTTATCAAGAGAAATTCAATTTAGGATCAAATTAGGGATAAATATTTATGTTTTTCTTAATAAATCATAGTTCTATGATTATGGAAGATTTACCATAGCTGTAGCATCTAAAGTCTCTAGAATAGTCCAGTCAAACACTTGCAAGGACTGAACATGTCCATAGTGAGTAATGAAAACCACCACAAAAAATAGTTAGGTATAATACAAGCCTATAAATCTATTACAGCAGAGATTTCAAGTCAAAGTACAGAATTCCTATTGAAATAGTTAATGTGAAGACAGTCTTTCTAGTACATGAATGTTATAACATTCTAATTACCCTACATAGTAATTTCATTGATTAACCTAATAAGACATTAAATATAGTCAGTTTGTATTTTACACTTTTTTAATTTATACTTTTTTATCTTAAGTTGTTCTTGTTGTAATAAGAAGAAATATAAGTAAACTGGCAGAGAATGTCTAAGGCATTAAGCTAGACTATGTATTGTTTAAATCTATAGTAATATTATAAAGCTGAAGAGTTTATTTGTTTGTTTGTTTGTTTGAACGCGCTAATCTCAGGAACTACTGGTCCGATTTGAAAAATTCTTTCAGTGTTAGATAGTCCATTTATCGAGGAAGGTTATTGGCTATATATCATCGCGCTACTACCAATAGGAGCAGAGTACCAGTGAAAAATGTTACAAAAACGGGGAACATTTTTAACGCTTATGTAACGCAAGCGAAGTTGCGCGGGTCAGCTAGTATTTTATATTTATTTATTAGATCACCAAGATGATCAAGAAGATATATTTATATTGGATGGATGGCGATTTTAGGAATTACTAGTACTCATAAACAATTATCAAGAAAATGATAAGGCTGATGATCTTACTGTTTACATTATACTGAAAAAAGCTGAGTTGCTAAAGAAGAGGTTCACTTATAATGAGTATATACTTATAAAAAAATCACTAAATGATTTTACATAAGTTATCAATTAGCACCACAGCTTGTAGATGTGTGTAGATGATGTAAGTATCTGGTATGCTATACGCTTATTGATAAAGTGAAACTGTATCTGCAAGTACTGTCTTCTGAAAATTATAAGCAAAATGTTGAAAAAAGTAGAAATGAAAAGGGCATGTGAAATAAACCTATGCAAAGTGAGCCTAATTCCTTTGCATATAAATTAATATTGAATAGATAGGAATTTACTCAAAGCATAATTTTGATTTCAATCAGGACATATTTGATTGAATATAATTATAATTTTAAATGAAAATAGTATGTCTCCAAATTTTAATTGAAGATACATAATTTATTTGTAAATTACACTTGAAACAGTGCTAAAAGGCAAGTTAAGTAAGAATTTAAGTTATTTAGATTCTTGTTGACAATATTTTAATTTATACAGGTAATAGAGAAGCTGAATGTGCTTATTTACTTTAATATATATTTTCCATGGTTTTAAGAAAATAGATGTGAGGGTAATTTTGTTTCTTCCTTATAGGACAGCTTATAGAGTTATAGGACTTACCCCCGGTTTCTGTAGTACAATTAGCGGTAGTTTATCTATTCAATAGTATTTAAACTCAAAATCCACTATTGAAAAGATAAACTACCTAACTACTACTAACTAAATGCACTCAGAAATCGGTGAGTGTTAAAGTGAAATATTATCTAGGTACTGGTTCCTACTATCAATTTATTGTTGTTTAAACAATTCATCAGATCAAAGAGGTATGATGCAAGGTATGAGGCTTTAAACTTTTTATAAAGAAAATAAAATCTATTATGTATAATAATTTAAGACATGTTTCGGAGAATGTTGACATTAATTTAAGGTAGGTTCTTAGGTTTATTAGAGTTAGGATATGCTATTTATCTACCCACATATTTGGTTGTTTTGTTATACCTACCCTGTATAAGAAAATAAGTTTTCTATTCAATACTTTTTAATAAAAAATAACTAGGTATGTAGGTATGAAAATGTTAATGTTAATATATTTTTATAGATCTGTAATTATAATTATAGTATTAAAAATGAGTGTAGTTAAAAGAATAAAGCAAGTACATACCTACAAAAAAAAAAGAATTAAATATCTTTTTTTCTATTTGAATACACAAATCTTTGCAACCTGGCAGACAGTTTTGACTACCTAGCATTGCACTGTGACTTATGGGTGCCATGTTATTACCAAAAACAAATGAAAATCCGAGAGGAACAGCCTGTAATGCACATTTGTTACAAGTTCTGTACCTACCTACATTTGTTTTTTTTTGTGCATGTTGTTCATGACTATAGATTTATTGAGTGTGTTATTATTTTGTTTATAATACTAACCATGCGTTGATTGTAGATAGGTAATGTTTTAGCTTTATTCACAATAAATTATAAGTAATTTTTGATTACATACTTGTGCTGGACTGATATAAATAACATAAAATAACAAAATTATACTTAGTTGCAATTTTTTAGTGGCTTTAAGTTTTTAGTGTAGGTATGATATATTAATTTAATTAACAATGTATATTCTTACATAGATAATTACACTACTAAGCAAATATATAGGTACCTAATATATCTAATAAAATATCTCCTATGCACTTCGAAAAAAGTTTATTAAAAACATATTTTTTTAAATTTTATTGAATTCATCGTTTATCTATTCGCATTAATGACGTCATAATGATGTTATTTACAATTTCTCATTTTCGTCACCATTTGTTTTTGTAATTAGCCGCGTTTTGTATCATTTCTTCAAAATAGTTCGGATAATGCTCAATATGAATATAATTAAGTTATTTCTGGCAGTTAACAGTAAACACATTTTTTTTATAAGGCGTCCGGTCAACTAAGTAGGCATCTTTGATACAACAATGAAAAAAAAAGCCGTTATGATAGATTATAAAAAATAATTTAGCAAATATGAATGTTAAAACCAAACCAACATGTGTAAAACTAACAGGTACACATAAATTAATGCCAAAGTAATGATATTGCAAAGTTTTTTTTATGAATATATCATAATTAACTAAGTTATTGTAAACCCATGTTATACATACCGACACGTGTAATCAAATATAACAATGTTTACTCACAACAGATCAAAAGTAACATATGAATCATTTTTAAACCAAACTTTTATAACATATAAACCTACTTACTCATAATTACTGGAAACAAATGTTTAAAAATAATATTCAAAAATGTCTGTCACAAGCTTCGGCCGACAAAGTTAATAGAGTACTAGTGATGTGCTAAACGAAATAACCAATACAACCACCTAATTTAAATAGGTAATAAGTTGTACTTCTTTCAACATCATAATACTACGAAAGTGTCAAATAACGTGATGGAACCCTTGATACTGTTTAATATCAAGATTTACTTAGTTGGAGTATTAAATATAAGAGATAATAATTAAAATAATAACCATCATTACAATCTTTTTTTCAAAAAACATCGACTGGTCTTGTTCAACACTTATTTTTTTTTGTCGTCGTGTTCGTGTTTGAAGCCGGAATTATAAAGGTAGTTAATGAGTATATAATAAAAATAATTGAATGATTATTTATTGCGTTTTATACATTATAAAAATGATATTATAATATTATGATGATCTAAAATATTTTATGTTCTTGATGTGAAGATTTTACGATTAGCATCCGTTCATATTATTATAATACCCACTCAATGGGTTATAATAATATAACAATATTATTATTTATAAAAAAAATCTGACATAGGAACATGATAGATAGGTAGGTACATCATTATTGCCGAAATATTTTGACTATTTTTTTAGTCTGACCAACTATAAAATGTGTACCCACCACCAACCATTGCTTTTTCTAAAATACATTTTTTTTATAAATAGCTTATTTATCTGATCTACAAAGATGAGGAAAATAAACTATTGTATGCTGATTACCAACATAATAAATTATTTTCTTAAATAAATGAGTTACCTCTTACTTAAAAGATCAGGTTTCAAAAATATTTACGCGTAGAAAAAGTGTCGTGCGCGTCACTTGTGACTTGAGTTTCGTGACGTTGATCTGTAGAGCTGGCTTTGTAATTTTATGGCGGGAAAAATGAAAAAATCGTTTCGTGTTAATTCAGTTTTGGCGTTCATTTGTTTATACTATCTGGGGGCACGGAAGTGCCCCCGCAAGTCGAGCAAAAAAAAAGCGGCACGGCCGTAACATCCTTTTCTCGAAGCAATTCGGGCTATTTTTGACACCCCTATAATTTCGTTGTGGATAAAACAAGAAGCCTGGATTTTCAGCAACTAATCAGTAATTGTATAAATACGGTATATTTAAAATTTCAGTCAATTTGAACCAGTAGTTTAAGAATGACAACTTGTTAAAATTTTGAATTTTGTCACTCACTGATTCACTGACTCACTGACTCACCGATCATCAAAAGTCTAAGGTACTTCTAGCAGACTTAGAAGCTTAAAATTTTGAATACAAATAGGGTTTAGTGTCTTTATCATGGGAAAATTCTAATATTTTTTAATTTCGATCCAGTTTTTTAAATACACCAACTGCAACAATAACTTTGTAATCTCATATAAATGTATAAGATTACAAGGTTACATTTGCAGTTAATGAATTATGATTACTGTAGAAAATAAAATAAATAGGTACCTACTATATTAGGCATAACGAGAGGGGGGTATAGGGTGGGTAAGGGTGTTTAGCTCATGAAACTGAACAACATTCCCAGAGGAAAATATGTTGAATTATGAAAAAAAAACGTCTTTCCATACAAATTGGACTTATGTTCGCTCTACAAAAAGAAGTGAGATGCCATCAAAAACATTCTGTAAAAACCTCAAGTCTCGCCGTAAAAAGTGGTGAGATCTATATAATATCAAGTCGATAAATCTATTTAGTCTCTACTTAAAGGACCTTCTGTCTTAAGTTATTACGTATGTTATTATCATGCCAATTTAAAAAAAAAACCTTTAAAACAAATAGATCGACTTGGTCATCGCAAGAAAACACAAATTCGCCATTAACATTTCAGGAGCATTAACTTCTCGTCGTGCTGTGTAGTGTGATACATACTAATAATCAAATCATGCGATGACCAGGTCGGTCTATTTGTTTTAAAGGTATTTTTTTTTAAATTGGCATGATAATAACATACGTAATAACTTAAGACAGAAGGTCCTTTAAGTAGAGACTAAATAGATTTATCGACTTGATATTATATAGATCTCACCACTTTTTACGGCGAGACTTGAGGTTTTTACAGAATGTTTTTGATGGCTTATATCTACGCAATGGAAGTAAAAAAAGTGAGGACTTGCAAAAAAGTGTCTATCGGAGTATAGAACTAGAAGTTGAAACGAAAAAGGTAAGTTCTAACATTGAAGTTTACCATTTGTACTTAATATTCTTTGTAAAACATATAAATAGTTTGTAGGGTAATTAAAGTGGTGCCCTTCTGCAAAACGTATAGATACATTAGATATTATGGCTTTTTCAAGATACGTTCACGTGGGTAATGGCTGTGAAATGTCTCTATATCATCGTACCTATATCGTATGAAACAAAAGACGGCATGTTTTACGTAAGACTCGGAAAAGACTGTCACAAAATTTTCTTCCAATCGAAAGACCACACCGAGTAGGTAATATTATAATATAAAGAATATAATCATGACTTTGATGGAATTAAGCAGAAAAAAGAATCAATTAAATTTGTAGATACCTACCATAAATTACGGTAGGTAATTTTCAGTTGGCGTTTAAATATTGATAATGTTAATGTCTTCGATTAGCTGATATTATATTATATCACCATGGGTCGGTATGACGGATAATCACGGCCGGACCAATGAGCACTTAGCTTAAAACCTCTAGGTACTTTGTGCCTCTAAAAACAAAAGAACTCCATTATACACTTTCATCATTCATACCCTATCTAACGCGTAGGATATTATTTTCTGACAACACTGAAATAGCTACATTTATTTAGTTTTATTGATATACCTAGGCATAAAAATATTTTTATGCTTCGAGCCCAAAAAAAACAAACTTCCTACAAAATTTCATCCCATATTTTAAGCCCTCAGTGGATGATTTTCTAAAAGCAACGAAACACGTATTTATGTATTTAATGGTACTTCATCCTTTAAATAAAGTTTTACATTTTAGCTTCTCAAACAAACTAACCTATTTTGGGATGTTTTTTGATGTCACTGAAAATCCACCTAGTATGTAATTTTACGCGTCTAAATTCGAAAATGACGAACTTCAGTACTAACTTTTATCCCCTATTTTACTCCTTTAGGGATGGAATTAAAAATCAATCGTTTGTCGGTGCCTAGGTACGAGTCCATTGCAAAAAGGCACCTTTTGTCCAAATTTTATGTTTCTAATTTTCGTGCTCTGCGATGATTATCAGTCAGTCACTCAGTAAGTTAGTCAGAACATGTAATTCTTAAACCACTCGGCTATCACAGCTCACACCTACTTAACGTACCTTAACAAAATTTTAACGGCAATGTATATTAGATTGAATATGCTAATAATTTTTGACAAAACGAAATAGGTATCTGGACAGCTATTAAGATAAAAAAAACGATGAAAGTAGGTAACTTTGTTTTAGACAATTAGGGCAGAATAAGATGAAGGTATAATGTATGGATGTGAATGAAGCAAGGAACGCTTGTAAGGATGGTACCAATTGACTTTATTTGGTATTTGCCTCTCCCTGTGGAAAAAGG
This sequence comes from Anticarsia gemmatalis, assembly GCF_050436995.1. Lineage (NCBI taxonomy): Eukaryota > Metazoa > Arthropoda > Insecta > Lepidoptera > Erebidae > Anticarsia > Anticarsia gemmatalis. The sequence goes on along the minus strand of NC_134776.1, from coordinate 18,528,581 downwards.
CGTGGTATATGGCGAAAACTAAAGGGACGTTGAAGAATATTTGCTACTAGCTGACTCGTGCAACTTCGCTTGCGTCACATAAGAGAGAATCTATCAAAATTTTCCTCGTTTTTGTATCATTTTTTATTTCTCGTAGCGTAAATAGGCTATCTAACACTGAAACAATTTTTCAAATCGGACCTAGAGCTCCTGAGATTAGAGCGTTCAAACAAACAAACAACTCTTCAGCTTTATAATATTAGTATAGATGAGGTCGAAACATCAAATTACGTACATCTTCTGACATAGGTAGTTTTAATGCTAGCAATAACGTTTACATACATACCTGCATACATAAAAGCGCGCCTTCTTCCAATAGGGGTAGGCAGAGACCAGAGAATGCTCCTTGGTACGAGCCTTACAAACTTACTCTGCTTCATTCACATTCATACATCATGTCAGACCGGGCTGCCGGTTAAGAGTGCTATCATTTTGAAATAAATTTACCTAGCTCAAAAACAAATCAAACGTGAAAAACAAGAAAAAGTAATGCTTTCAGTTTAACTTATAGCATTAAATTGTGGCAATAGTAATATGTTATTAGGGTTAATATATACTTGTATATTTTGAACAGAATAAAAGGAATACCTATTTTAACGAAAAGTGTTAAAACACGTATATCAACAGTTGACATACTTATATAATATATTATCATTTAGGTAGGTACTCGGAAAGAGTAAACAAACGTTTAACGGTAAGACGTTAGGTAAGACTATGTTTCCTGAAACCGATATAAATAAAACCACTTTTAATTTTCTTTATATATTCAACAAGAAATATTCACTAGAGTGTACTTGATTACAAAACGATTTTTTATTTATAAAATTACAAAACAATGTCGATATTATTTACATTTTATCTTTTTTTTTCAATTTAAGTTAGGACTTTGCTCGAATGGCAATAATTATGCGTTAAGCAGCAGGAGTTTTCAAAAAACATTATGCATTACTAAAAAGGCGGTTAATTCCTTAATTATCAATTATCCTCTTCGTCGGATTCTATGACTACTACAGTAATAGAGTCGGCTGATATTTTATTTTTGGACAACAAGTTATCAACCACTGTCGTAACGTCTTGATTACTAAGTAAGTTATTAAGAATTATTACGGTTTCCTTAGTATTGTCTTCTTGATTTTTGTAACGTTGCAAAATTGAGGGACTTAACTTCTTTTGGGGCATCTGGTAGAGTGAGTAAAGATCGGTTTTTCTAAGTCGTGTAAAACTGTCACGCTTATCGTTATGATAATCACTGCAACTGCTAAAACAAACAAAGTAAGGGTTAGATGACTTAAGTAAAATTAATCCCTAAGTACTTTAGTACTTATTATTCTGTGCCCTAAGGGCTATTTGATTACAAGCGTTTCTTTGCGTTGTCGACTAATGCGGCAACATCAGGCGGCTTTACATCCGACAGGATCGAATTCGAATGCAATCGAGTTAGGTTTGACTGGATGTCAAATCGTGATCTTAATACCTGTACAAACCAGCGCATAATTGAACGCTGAATTTACGTACAACCAATTGGAATGTTTGATTCACATTCTTTTACTTTACACCAGCATTCGAACATGCGCTAGTTTGTAATTTAAGGGATTTCTTTAATCTATCTCGATCGCATTCGAATTCGATCCCGTTTGGGAGTAAACACCACTTTTTCTTAACACATTACTGTCCCACTGCAGGGCAAGCGTCTCCTCCTAAAAGAGGGGGAGGGGTTAGGTCTTGAGTCCACCACGCTGGCCAAGTGCGAGTTGGGGACTTTGCATGCCCTCAATAAATGTAGTCACTGTCACGATGTTTTCCTTCACTGTTAGAGCAAGTGATAATTATTTCTAATACATACATAACTTCGAAAAGTCATCGGTGTGTTGCCTGGGATTCGAACCTGCGACCACATGCGAGGGAGGTGTCAACTTAAACCACTCGTCTTTCGGATATGATAAATGAAAACTTAACTTTTTAAAATGTTGTTGCTTACCTCGGTGCAGAGTCTTCGCCTAAATAGTCAACGCTGTTTGAAAAACACTCCGTTACTTCTAACGTTGAGTTATCAGATATTGAGTAACATAAGTAATGTGACGATCTAGACGTCATATTGCTCTCTCTTAACGAAATCACACTTATGGTAATCATATTGTCGCTGTTATAAGTTGATGATGAAAGCATATCGCCTAAACTTAGAGAATCTTCACTTCGTATAATTAAAATAGAGTCAAAACTTCTATGAGATGAAGTTTCACTTGTTTGAATGTTATGCTTGCTCGGAGTAGCAAAATATCTCGAAAAGTCGAAGTATCTGTCAAATTTACTACTCCTTTCTACAGGAATAGACAGATTATTCGATGCGTCATTGATTAAACGTTGTTTTTCATTATAGTTAGGTTCATAATTATATTTATCAGAGTCATTGATGTAGGAGGATATGATGCTTAAGTCATTGTCTTTGTCACTGAGGTGTTTGATTATTTCATTTTGAAGTGGTTTATCTTTCGACTGCGGTAGATTATTTATTTTTCTGTAGTTGTCAAATAGTATTTTTATATCGTTATCTGATCGCTTAGGGCGAAGTTTTTGTTTTATGTCTTCATGAGAGTATTGTACTGAATTTTCTTTTGAAATATTTGTGCTTTCTTGGGGATATGCCGGAATACCAACAGCGCTTCCTACTGTCACTTTAATGCCTTCGTTATCGACAAAGACTCCACCTTTGACGCCTGGAAGACATTCATTAGGACAAGGGCAGAAAGACGATATATCGGGAGAAGTAACTCTAATCTTGACGTAGCTATGTTTAAATCTAATTCTCTTTTTGTCACAGCCACATGCACGATCGCATTTGCCTATCTTGACGATTTCTTGTAATTCTTCATCGATTCCAGCTTGCAATTTCTTTTTGGAAATTCTTTTAGAAGGTGATATACCTACACCCACTCTTTTAGATCTTGTTTTTATTACACCCCTTTTTTCTGAAGGAGTTGGTTCTGGTGGTAATCCAAATTCAGCCCTAATTTTTTTTATCAATTCTTTTTCAGATTTAGTTTTCCCTTCAGGCATAGGTAATCCAGCTTTGGCGAGTCCTCGAAGAATTTTTTCCTTTTGAGCTTTCTTTTTGCCCGCGAGAGGTGTAAACAAGCCATCTGCTTTAGCTTTGCGGATAATTTCTTCTTCCGACGGCGTCTTAGCTGGTGGCGGTATTCCAGCTTCAGCTCTCAATTTATATATTAATGACTTTTCAGACTGTGTTCTTCCTTCAGGTAGCGGTAATCCGGCTGCTATTAGGCCTCGTATAATTTTTTCTTTTTGGGCCTTAGTTTTACCTTCTAATGGTGTAAGTAAACCGGCTGCTTTAGCTTTCCGCAATTTCTCGGATGGTATTTCTGCAAGTGCCTTAGCTTCACGCTGTACCCTAGCTATCAGTGACTTCTCAGATGCTGTTCTTCCTTCAGGAGGTGGAATCCCAAGTTCAGCCTGAGTTCTAAGTACTCTTTCTTTCTCAGCTGGAGATAAGCCGTCCAGAGGTATTAGCGCTCCAGCTGCTGCTGCCTTGTCATGACGGTCTCTCATTGACTGAGTGGTAGGTTCGGGCGGCAGGCCTAAATCTCTCCGAACTTTATTAGATATCTTTTTTTCTGATGCTGTCCTCCCTTCAGGAATAGGCAGACCTTGCATTGCCAGTCCCCTTATTATTCTTTCTTTTTCTGCAGCTGACTTGCCCTCAAGTGGAGTAATAAGCCCAAGTTCTTTCGCTTTTCTTAATTTGTCCGAAGGCAGTCGAGGTCGTTTACCAAATTCTGCTTGTATCTTTTTAATTAGAGCTTTTTCAGAAGGCGTTCTTCCTTCGGGTAGAGGGATTCCCATTTCAGCCTGAGTTCGAAGAACTCTTTCTTTCTCAGCCGGAGATAAGCCTTCCAAGGGCACAAGAGCTCCTGCTGCTGCCGCTCTGTCGTGTAGGTCTCTCATTGACTGGGTTGTAGGTTCGGGTGGCAAACCCAATTCTTTTCGAACTTTATTAGATATTTTTTTCTCTGAAGCTGTCCTACCTTCTGGGATCGGCAAACCTTGCATTGCTAATCCCCTAATTATTCTTTCTTTTTCTGCGGCGGATTTTCCTTCTAGTGGAGTTAAAAGACCGAGTTCTTTAGCTTTTCTTAACCTATCAGATGGGAGCCGAGGTGGTCTTCGACCAGGTTTTCTAGCTTCAGCCTGTATTTTTTTTATTAATGCCTTTTCGGAAGCCGTGCGCCCCTCAGGCAATGGTATACCCATATCTGCCTGAGTTCTAAGAACTCGTTCCTTTTCTGCCGTTGATAGGCCCTCCAGTGGTACTAACGCACCAGCAGCTGCTGCTTTCTCATATTTTTCTTTCATGGATGCAGTTGTGGGTTCTGGTGGAAGACCCAGTTCTTTACGAATTTTCGCGGCTAACTTTTTTTCCGATGCTGTTTTAGCTTCGGGCAAAGGTAAGCCTTGGGCGGCTAATCCTCTCATGATCTGTTCCTTTTGCGCAGCAGTTTTACCTTCAAGAGGCGTGAGTAGACCAGCAGCCCTAGCTCGTTTTATCCTTTCAGATGCAGTTTTGGCGGGTGCCTTGGCTTCGGCCTTAATTTTGGCGATAAGCGCTTTCTCAGATGCAGTGCGACCTTCGGGCAGTGGAATACCCATGTCAGCCTGAATTCTTAGAACGCGTTCCTTTTCTGCCGGTGAAAGACCTTCTAATGGTACTAGCCCACCAACCGCTGCTGCTTTCTCATACTTTTCTTTCATAGATGCTGTCGTGGGTTCTGGTGGCAGACCCATTTCTTTACGAATTTTCGCAGATAATTTTTTTTCGGATGCTGTCTTAGCTTCAGGGAGCGGTAGGCCTTGTGCAGCGAGTCCTCTCATAATACGTTCCTTTTGCGCTGCGGATTTACCTTCAAGAGGCGTGAGTAATCCAGCAGCTTTTGCTCTTCTGATTTTTTCTGAAGTTGTTTTAGCAGGTGTCTTAGCCTCAGTTTTGATTTTGGCTATGAGAGCTTTTTCAGATGCAGTACGTCCTTCTGGCAAGGGTATACCCATTTCGGCCTGAGTTCTAAGAACTCGTTCCTTTTCTGCTGCTGAAAGGCCCTCCAGTGGCACTAGCGCCCCGACAGCAGCTGCTTTCTCATATTTTTCTTTCATAGACGCAGTTGTGGGCTCAGGTGGAAGACCCATTTCTTTTCGAATTTTTGCGGCCAACTTTTTCTCCGATGCTGTCTTAGCTTCAGGAAGCGGTAAGCCTTGCGCAGCGAGTCCTCTCATGATTTGTTCCTTTTGTACTCGGGTTTTACCTGCGAGTGGAGTGAGCAGTCCAGCGGCTTTTGCTCTTCTCATTCTTTCTGATGCTGTTTTCGCAGGTGCCTTAATTTCTGCTTGAATCTTAGATATCAGTGCTTTCTCAGACGCGGTGCGTCCTTCAGGCAATCGTATTCCTAACTCAGCTTGAGTTCTTAAGACTCTTTCTTTTTCTGCCGCTGATAAGCCTTCTAATGGTACTAGAGCACCCATAGCGGCTGCTTGTTCATACTTGGCTTTCATCGATGCGGTAGTGGGTTCTGGCGGTAGACCCATTTCCTTTCGAATTTTTGCAGCTATCACTTTCTCGGACGCTGTCTTAGCTTCGGGGAGCGGTAATCCTTGAGCCGCTAGCCCTCTCATAATCCTTTCTTTTTGAGCCGCGGTCTTACCCTCAAGTGGCGTGAGTAAACCAGCTGCCTTTGCTCTTCTCATTTTTTCTGACGGTGTTTTTGCTGGTGCCTTAGTTTCCTCCTTGATCCTGGCTATTAGAGCCTTTTCAGACGCAGTGCGTCCCTCAGGCAACGGTATTCCCAGTTCAGCCTGAGTTCTAAGTACTCTTTCTTTTTCGGCTTTTGATAATCCTTCCAGAGGAACAAGTGCTCCTAGCGCAGCTGCTTTCTCATACTTTTCTCTCATAGCTGGAGTTGTAGGCTCTGGTGGAAGACCCATTTCTTTTCGAATTTTTGCAGCCAACTTTTTCTCTGATGCCGTCTTAGCCTCAGGCAGCGGTAAGCCTTGTGCAGCGAGTCCTCTCATGATTTGTTCCTTTTGTACTCGGGTTTTACCTGCGAGTGGCGTGAGCAGTCCAGCGGCTTTTGCTCTTCTCATTCTTTCTGATGCTGTTTTCGCTGGTGCCTTAGCTTCTGCTTGAATCTTAGATATCAGTGCTTTCTCAGACGCGGTGCGTCCTTCAGGCAATGGTATTCCTAACTCAGCTTGAGTTCTTAAGACTCTTTCTTTTTCTGCCGCTGATAAGCCTTCTAATGGTACTAGAGCACCCATAGCGGCTGCTTGTTCATACTTGGCTTTCATCGATGCGGTAGTGGGCTCTGGCGGTAGACCCATTTCCTTTCGAATCTTAGCAGCAATTTTCTTTTCGGACGCTGTCTTAGCTTCGGGAAGTTGTAAACCTTGAGCCGCTAGCCCCCTCATGATCCTTTCTTTTTGGGCCGTGGTCTTACCCTCAAGTGGCGTGAGTAAGCCAGCTGCCTTTGCTCTTCTCATTTTTTCTGACGGTGTTTTTGCTGGTGCCTTAGTTTCCTCCTTGATCCTGGCTATTAGAGCCTTTTCAGACGCAGTGCGTCCCTCAGGCAACGGTATTCCCAGTTCAGCCTGAGTTCTAAGTACTCTTTCTTTTTCGGCTTTTGATAATCCTTCCAGAGGAACAAGTGCTCCTAGCGCAGCTGCTTTCTCATACTTTTCTCTCATAGCTGGAGTTGTAGGCTCTGGTGGAAGACCCATTTCTTTTCGAATTTTTGCAGCCAATTTTTTCTCTGACGCCGTCTTAGCCTCAGGAAGCGGTAAGCCTTGTGCAGCGAGTCCTCTCATGATTTGTTCCTTCTGTACTCGGGTTTTACCTGCGAGTGGAGTGAGCAGTCCAGCGGCTTTTGCTCTTCTCATTCTTTCTGATGGTGTTTTCGCAGGTGCTTTAGCTTCTGCTTGAATCTTAGCTATTAGTGATTTCTCAGACGCGGTGCGTCCTTCAGGCAATGGTATTCCTAATTCGGCTTGAGTTCTTAAAACTTTTTCTTTTTCTGCTGCTGATAAACCTTCGAGTGGCCTTAGCGCACCCATAGCGGCTGCCTGTTCATATTTGGCTCTCATCGATGCGGTAGTGGGTTCTGGCGGTAGACCCATTTCTTTACGAATTTTTGCAGCTAACTTTTTCTCGGACGCTGTCTTAGCTTCGGGGAGCGGTAATCCTTGAGCCGCTAGCCCTCTCATAATCCTTTCTTTTTGAGCCGTGGTCTTACCCTCAAGTGGCGTGAGTAAGCCAGCTGCCTTTGCTCTTCTCATTTTTTCTGAAGTTGTTTTTGCTGGTGCTTTAGTTTCTTCCTTGATTCTGGCTATGAGTGCCTTTTCAGACGCTGTGCGTCCCTCAGGCAACGGTATTCCCAGGTCGGCCTGAGCTCTTAACACTTTTTCTTTTTCGGCAGAAGATAAGCCTTCCAAAGGAACAAGTACTCCTAGCGCAGCTGCTTTCTCGTACTTCTCTTTCATAGCTGGAGTTGTGGGCTCTGGTGGAAGACCCATTTCTTTTCGAATTTTTGCTGCCAACTTTTTCTCTGACGCCGTCTTTGCCTCCGGAAGCGGTAAGCCTTGTGCAGCGAGTCCTCTCATGATTTGTTCCTTTTGTACTCGGGTTTTACCTGCGAGTGGAGTGAGCAGTCCAGCGGCTTTTGCTCTTCTCATTCTTTCTGATGTTGTTTTCGCAGGTGCCTTAGTTTCTTCTTGAATCTTAGCTATCAGTGCTCTCTCAGACGCGGTGCGTCCTTCAGGCAATGGTATTCCTAACTCAGCTTGAGTTCTTAAGACTCTTTCTTTTTCTGCCGTTGATAAGCCCTCTAATGGTACTAGAGCACCCATAGCGGCTGCTTGTTCATACTTGGCTTTCATCGATGCGGTAGTAGGCTCTGGCGGTAGACCCATTTCTTTACGAATTTTAGCAGCAATTTTTTTCTCGGATGCTGTTTTAGTCTCGGGTAGTGGTAAGCCTTGTGCAGCGAGTCCTCTCATGATTTGTTCCTTTTGCAGTGTCGTTTTTCCTTCGAGAGGAGTGAGCAAACCAGCAGCTTTTGCCCTTCGGATTTTTTCTGATGGTGTTTTCGCGGGTGCCTTAGTTTCTTCCTTAATCTTGGCTATGAGTGCTTTTTCAGATGCGGTACGTCCTTCAGGCAATGGTATGCCTAACTCGGCTTGAGTTCTTAAGACTCGTTCTTTTTCTTTTCGTGATAAGCCTTCTAATGGCCTTAGCGCACCCATAGCGGCTGCCTGTTCATATTTGGCTTTCATCGATGCGGTAGTGGGTTCTGGCGGTAGACCCATTTCTTTACGAATTTTTGCAGCTATCATTTTCTCGGACGCTGTCTTAGCTTCGGGGAGCGGTAATCCTTGAGCCGCTAGCCCTCTCATAATCCTTTCTTTTTGAGCCGTGGTCTTACCCTCAAGTGGCGTGAGTAAACCAGCTGCCTTTGCTCTTCTTATTTTTTCCGACGGCGTTTTTGCTGGTGCCTTAGTTTCTTCCTTTATCCTTGCGATGAGAGCCTTTTCAGACGCAGTGCGTCCCTCAGGCAACGGTATGCCCAGTTCAGCCTGAGTTCTAAGTACTTTTTCTTTTTCAGCAGAAGATAAGCCTTCCAGAGGGATAAGTGCTCCTAGCGCAGCTGCTTTCTCGTACTTTTCTTTCATTGCTGGAGTTGTAGGCTCTGGTGGAAGACCCATTTCTTTTCGAATTTTTGCAGCCAACTTTTTCTCTGACGCCGTCTTTGCCTCAGGAAGCGGTAAGCCTTGTGCAGCGAGTCCTCTCATTATTTGTTCTTTTTGTGCTGCGGTTTTTCCTTTGAGTGGAGTAAGAAGGCCAGCAGCTTTTGCTCTTCTCATTTTTTCTGATGTTGTTTTCGCTGGCGCCTTTGCTTCAGCTTCAATCCTAGCAATGAGTGCTTTTTCAGACGCTGTTCTCCCTTCTGGCAGTGGGATGCCAAGTTCAGCCTGAGCACGAAGAACTCTTTCTTTTTCTGCTGACGATAAGCCTTGTAAAGGTATAAGCACCCCCGCCGCCGCTGCTCTGTCATGACGGTCTCTCATTGATTGAGTAGTCGGTTCCGGGGGTAGGCCTAGCTCTTTCCGAACCTTGTTAGCAATTTTTTTTTCTGATGCTGTCCTCCCTTCAGGAATAGGCAGGCCTTGCATTGCTAGTCCCCTTATTATTCTTTCTTTTTCTGCTGCGGATTTTCCTTCCAGCGGTGTAATAAGCCCCAGTTCTTTAGCTTTTCTTAGCTTATCAGAGGGTAGCCGAGGCCTACCCAATTCTATTTGTATCTTTTTTATCAAAGCTTTTTCTGAAGCCGTTCTACCTTCAGGTAAAGGTATTCCCAGTTTCGCTTGAGTTCTAAGAACTCTTTCTTTTTCCGCCGTTGTTAAACCTTCTAATGGTATCAGAGCACCTGCAGCGGCTGCTTTCTCATACCTATCTTTCATGGATGCAGTTGTAGGCTCTGGTGGCAAACCCATTTCCCTGCGAATTTTTGCTACTAACCTTTTTTCCGAAGCTGTTTTGGCTTCGGGTAGTGGTAAACCTTGTTTCGCTAAACCTCTTAGAATCCTTTCCTTTTGCGCTGCTGTTTTACCTTCAAGCGGAGTTAGTAAGCCCGCAGCTTTGGCCCTTCTCATTTTTTCCGATGTCGTTTTGGCAGGGGTTTTAGACTCCTGCTTAATTTTAGCGATGAGGGCTTTCTCAGATGCAGTGCGTCCTTCGGGTAGAGGGATACCGAAATCTGCCTGCGCTCTTAGCACTTTTTCCTTTTCTGCTTGGGTTAAACCATCAAGCGGAACTAGTATACCAGCAGCGGCGGCTTTTTCATACTTTTCCTTCATAGACGCAGTGGTTGGTTCTGGAGGAAGTCCCAGTTCTTTGCGAATTTTCGCGGCAATTTTTTTTTCAGATGCTGTTTTGGCCTCAGGCAGAGGTAAGCCTTGCCTGGCGAGTCCTCTCATGATTTGCTCTTTCTGTGCTGCGGTTTTGCCTGCAAGGGGCGTTAGTAATCCCGCAGCTTTAGCTCTTCTCATCTTTTCTGATGCCGTTTTGGCGGGCGCTTGAACTTCTTCTTTAATTCTGGCTATGAGCGCTTTCTCAGACGCAGTGCGTCCTTCAGGTAGGGGGATACCCAGATCAGCTTGCGCTCTGAGAACTCTTTCTTTCTCTGCGTGCGTTAAACCTTCAAGTGGCACTAGAACACCAGCAGCAGCAGCTCTTTCGTATCTATCTTTCATTGATGCAGTGGTAGGTTCTGGAGGAAGGCCCATTTCTTTGCGAATTTTCGCGGCAATTTTTTTCTCAGATGCCGTTTTAGCTTCGGGCAGAGGTAAGCCTTGCCTTGCAAGTCCTCTCATGATTTGCTCTTTCTGTGCTGCGGTTTTACCTGCAAGTGGCGTTAATAATCCCGCAGCCTTGGCTCTTCTCATCTTTTCTGATGTAGTTTTGGCGGGCGTCTTTGCTTCTTCTTTAATTCTGGCTATTAAGGCTTTTTCAGAAGCAGTGCGTCCTTCGGGTAGAGGGATACCGAAATCGGCTTGCGCTCTGAGAACTTTTTCTTTCTCTGCTTGCGTTAAACCTTCAAGTGGCACTAGAACACCTGCAGCAGCAGCTCTTTCGTATCTTTCTTTCATTGATGCAGTGGTTGGTTCTGGAGGCAGGCCCATTTCTTTGCGAATTTTCGCTGCAATTTTTTTCTCAGATGCTGTTTTAGCTTCGGGCAGAGGTAAGCCTTGCCTTGCGAGTCCCCTCATGATTTGCTCTTTCTGTGCTGCGGTTTTGCCTGCAAGTGGCGTAAGTAATCCCGCAGCCTTAGCTCTTCTCATCTTTTCTGATGGTGTCTTGGCGGGCGCCTTGGTCTCTTCTTTTATTCTGGCTATCAAGGCTTTCTCAGATGCAGTGCGTCCTTCCGGTAGTGGGATACCAAAATCTGCTTGCGCCCTTAATACTTTTTCTTTCTCTGCTTGCGTTAAACCTTCAAGCGGCACTAGTACACCGGCAGCGGCGGCTTTTTCATACTTTTCTTTCATTGATGCAGTGGTAGGTTCTGGAGGAAGGCCCATTTCTTTGCGAATTTTCGCTGCAATTTTCTTTTCGGATGCCGTTTTAGCTTCAGGTAGAGGTAAGCCTTGCCTCGCGAGTCCCCTCATGATTTGTTCTTTCTGTGCTGTAGTTTTTCCTGCAAGTGGCGTTAATAATCCCGCAGCCTTGGCTCTTCTCATCTTTTCTGATGGTGTTTTAGCGGGCGCCTTTGTTTCTTCTTTAATTCTGGCTATGAGCGCTTTCTCAGACGCAGTGCGTCCTTCAGGTAGGGGGATACCCAGATCAGCTTGCGCTCTGAGAACTCTTTCTTTCTCTGCTTGCGTTAAACCTTCAAGTGGCACTAGAACACCTGCAGCAGCAGCTCTTTCGTATCTTTCTTTCATTGACGCAGTGGTTGGTTCTGGAGGCAGGCCCATTTCTTTGCGAATTTTCGCTGCAATTTTTTTCTCAGATGCTGTTTTAGCTTCGGGCAGAGGTAAGCCTTGCCTTGCGAGTCCTCTCATGATTTGCTCTTTCTGTGCTGCGGTTTTTCCTGCAAGTGGGGTTAGTAATCCCGCAGCCTTGGCCCTCCTCATCTTTTCTGACGGTGTTTTACCGAGCGCCTTAGCTTCTTCTTTAATTCTAGCTATGAGCGCTTTCTCAGATGCAGTGCGTCCTTCGGGTAGAGGGATCCCGAAATCTGCCTGCGCTCTTAGCACCTTTTCCTTCTCTGCCTGGGTTAAACCTTCAAGTGGCACTAGAACACCAGCAGCGGCGGCTTTTTCGTACTTTTCTTTCATTGATGCAGTGGTAGGTTCTGGAGGAAGTCCCATTTCTTTTCTTATTTTCGCGGCAATTTTCTTCTCTGATGCTGTTTTGGCTTCTGGAAGTGGTAAGCCTTGTGCAGCTAGTCCTCTCATAATGCGTTCCTTTTGCGCCGTGGTTTTGCCTTCAAGCGGTGTAATTAATCCTGCCGCTTTTGCTCTCCTCATCCTCTCCGATTGCGTTCTTGCAGGTGCTTTAGCTTCAGTTTTGATTTTGGCAATAAGGGCTTTTTCGGATGCAGTTCGTCCTTCGGGCAGAGGTATGCCTAAATCTGCTTGCGTTCTAAGAACTCTTTCTTTTTCAGCTTGAGTTAAGCCCTCCAAAGGTATAAGTGCGCCAGCAGCAGCAGCTCTTTCGTATCTCTCTTTCATTGATGCAGTAGTAGGTTCCGGTGGAAGACCCAGTTCTTTACGTATCTTGGCAGCTAATTTTTTCTCTGATGCTGTTTTAGCCTCTGGAAGCGGTAAACCTTGCTTGGCTAACCCTCGCATGATTTTTTCTTTTTGAGCAGTGGTTTTGCCTTGGAGCGGCGTGAGCAAGCCTGCAGCTTTAGCTCTTCTAATTTTTTCTGATGCTGTTTTGGCGGGTAGCTTCGCCTCTTCTCTAATTCTGGCTATGAGAGCTTTTTCAGATGCTGTGCGTCCCTCAGGGAGTGCGACACCCAGTTCAGCCTGAGCCCTTAAAACTTTTTCCTTTTCGGCCGCTGTGAGACCTTCTAGAGGGACGAGTGCGCCAGCAGCGGCTGCTTTTTCGTACCTTTCTTTCATTGATGCTGTTGTAGGTTCTGGCGGTAAACCCATTTCTTTGCGTATTTTTGCGGCAATTTTTTTCTCAGATGCTGTTTTGGCTTCAGGAAGTGGTAAACCTTGTGCTGCCAACCCTCTCATAATACGTTCCTTTTGCGCTGTGGTTTTACCCTCAAGCGGCGTTATTAAACCCGCAGCCTTTGCCCTTCTCAGCTTTTCAGATGTTGTCCTTGCAGGCGCCTTAGCTTCTGTTTTAATTCTAGCTATCAGGGCTTTTTCTGATGCAGTTCGTCCTTCAGGCAGAGGGATTCCCAAGTCAGCCTGAGTTCTAAGTACTCGTTCTTTTTCGGCTTGAGATAAGCCTTCTAGAGGAATAAGTGCTCCCAGCGCAGCTGCTTTCTCGTACTTTTCTTTCATAGATGCCGTGGTTGGTTCCGGTGGTAGACCCAATTCTTTTCGTATTTTTGCAGCTAACTTCTTTTCTGATGCTGTTTTAGCTTCGGGAAGCGGCAAACCTTGTTTTGCTAGTCCTCTCATAATTCTTTCTTTCTGTTCTGCAGTTTTACCTTTTAATGGGGTCAGAAGCCCAGCAGCTTTTGCTCGCCTGATTCTTTCCGATTTCGTTTTTGCGACTAGTGCTCCTGGTGCAATCCTTTTCACTATTTCTTTTTCTGATGGAGTCAGTTCTTCTGGTAATGGAATTCCTGCTGCTATTCTTTCTCTAAGAATTTGTTCTTTTCTTGATCGAGTTTTGCCTTCCAAAGGCGTTAAAAGACCAGCTTTTTTCGCTTTTCTCATAATTTCAGATGGCGTAGGTGACACGTAACCTGTTGTTGCTTTGATTTTTTTTATTAACTCCTTTTCTGAGGGTGTCTCACCTTTTGGTAATGGAAGTCCCGCCGCAGCTCTACCTCTGAGTATTTTTTCTTTTTGTTCCTTAGTCTTACCTTCTAATGGAGTCAAGTAACCAGCAGCCTTAGCTTTACGAATCTTTTCAGTTGTGATTGAGGCTCTCTTTGCAGTTGCTTTTAATTTAGCAATTAGGGCTTTTTCTGAGGCAGTTCGCCCTTCTGGTAGTTCTAGCCCCATTTCTGCTTGGCGTTTAAGAATTTTTTCTTTCTGTGAGTGTGTTTTACCTTCCAAAGGCGTTATTAAGCCAGCTGCTAGCGCTTTAGCATATTTTTCCTTTTGTGATTTTGTTCTTGGTTCGGGAGGTAGCCCTAAATCATCTCGTACTTTTTGTATCAGCCTCTTCTCTGAAGCAGTTGTACCTTCAGGCAATGGACGGCCCTTTTTTACTAAATCTCTTAATTTTTCTTCTTCTGGAGACATTGGTGTAATCGGTTCCCTCTCAGATTCAGGTGTCAATAGACCACAGATACATTCATCGACAGGTCCTTTTGATTCTTTTATGTGTTTAGCCGTTTTCTCGTCAAGTTTTTGTCTTTCTGCGGGTGGTAAAGCTGGCGGCCCACGCGGTTTGACAGTAGCTTTAATTTGAGCTATTAAATCTTTTTCTGAGGACGTACGGCCTTCTGGTAAAGGGATGCCCATTTCCGCTAAACCTCGGAGAATTCTTTCTTTTTCTTTTGGAGTCTTTCCTTCTAATGGTTGTAAAAAACCAGCATCGGCGGCTCTTGCGTATTTATCTCTCATTGCAGCCGTCTTAGGTTCTGGAGGCAGGCCAAGTTCCTTACGGATCTGGTCTATGAGTTTCTTTTCAGATGCTGTTTTTCCTTCTGGTAGCGGAATACCTTGCATGGCAAGACCTCTCAGTATTTTTTCTTTTTGAGCCGGAGTTTTGCCTTCTAATGGAGTCAGTAAACCCGCAGCTTTTGCTCTGCGTAGTTTTTCTGATGGTGCTAATATCGGTGCTTCTTCTGCTTTTATCTTAGCTATTAGAGCTTTCTCGGAAGCCGTCCGTCCTTCAGGCAGTGGTATTCCTAACTCATGCAAACCTCGCAGTATCCTTTCTTTTTCTTTGTGTGATTTGTCTTCCAGTGGTTGCAGCAAACCAGCATTAGCAGCTTTTAAGTACCTTTCTTTCATAAGTGGAGTTTTAGGTTCGGGGGGCAGGCCGAGATCTGCACGAACTTTATCAATAAGTTTTCTTTCTGAAGCAGTCTTTCCTTCTGGGAGTGGGATTCCTTGCATTGCAAGTCCTCTTAATATTTTCTCTTTTTGTTTTGGAGTTTTTCCTTCAAGAGGCGTTAAAAGTCCTAAAGCTTTTGCTCTTTTACGTTTTTCAGACAATGTATCCTCTTTTATGCCTACTTCTTTTTTAATCTTTTGTATAAGAGCTTTTTCTGAAGCTGTTCGGCCTTCTGGAAGTGGGATTCCCATTTCGGCCTGAGCTCTTAATATTTTTTCTTTTTGAGCAGCTGTTTTCCCTTCCAGCGGCGTTATCACTCCCATTGCTGCAGCTTTTTTCATTCTTAACTTTTCAGAAGCAGTTCTTGCTTTTGGTGGGAGGCCAAGGTCTCTTCGTACTTTTTCAATTAACGCTTTTTCTGAAGGGGTTTTACCTTTAGGCAAGGGGGCCCCAGCTTTAGCTAATTCCTTTAAGATACGTTCTTTCTCCGCGGGTGATTTACCTATCATTTCCTTCTCAGCTTTTCTAGTCAGGGCTTTTTTTTCTTTTAGGCTTGCTGTCTCTAGGCCAACTGAAGCCAATGATTTTCTAACTTCTCCAAAACGTCTCTCCTCAAGTGGTTTATGACCACATAGAATGCAATTACAATTATCACAGTTTTTCTTTTTATAACAGTCATAAAGACTCTTCATCACCTCAAACATAGCATCCGAGTTACACGAACAGCAACAACTTTCCTTATTTGTGTTAACCTGACATCGATATACTTTGAATTTTGTTTGTTTGTTACGATATTGTTGTGGTGCCATATTGGCAAAACGTTTAGAACCAATATTATTACATCCATGTTGTTTCTTTGATATAGCAGTAGAACTTGCTGTCCTATGCTTTGATGCTACGAGGAGTTTACTACTTAATATCAGTTCAGGCAAGCTAGTGTGTACTGATATTTGATTGCGGTTCCTGTTCAATATATGAACAGGCGCATGAAAATATGATTGTTCCTGTATAGAGTTCTTTATTTTGTGTTTATTGTGCTTTCCTTTCTTTTTCTTGTGAACTATTATGCTAACATTTTTAACGCCATTGCATGGGCCGTTGTTATCATCAATATAAGAATATTGATACTGTAGTTTTTTAATGGTATCGATATGCTGTAAACCCATTATAGTACGATTTTTTTATTTCGGTAATTCTTCGATGGCTACAAAATTTCAAGTATAATGTTAAAATGCCATAATATCTTATCATATATTATGACATTTAAGACTGTGAACAGCTACCGTTTCATTATCGTTGTTGCGCTTTCTGAAATTTGATTCGTTTTTTCATAGGTTAACATAATTTCTTTAAGCTGTAACAAAAAGACAAATTTTACGAAACCTTTAATTTATTATGAACATGTAGTGATGGGCGATTTAAAGTCAAACGGAATGAGGAGTGCATCTCATTACATACTAGACAATGATGAGAGCGGGCCACGATTTAGAATAATTATTTTTCATTTTAAACGAGGCACAGAAATACTGTTTCGCGTTGGTATTTATAGTCTTCTAACAATCGATCAATTCATACGCACAATGTACATACATAAATAAAATCACGCCTACCCATACGGGTAGGCAGATTAACATCTACGCACCTGACCTTT
Organism: Anticarsia gemmatalis; assembly: GCF_050436995.1. Classification (NCBI taxonomy): domain Eukaryota; kingdom Metazoa; phylum Arthropoda; class Insecta; order Lepidoptera; family Erebidae; genus Anticarsia; species Anticarsia gemmatalis. Next base: position 18,512,139 of record NC_134776.1, on the reverse strand, counting down.
ATGTATGACATCGCCGATATAATCTGTATAGATATATCTCATGATCTGTGTGTTAGTTCACTTATTTATATGATCAATAAACAAAAAAAAAATCTGCGCGATTCACACATGCTCATTTGATTCCAAAATAAGCAGAGTTTTTACTTTGGCAACTAAATAACTGATAAACCAACTTATAAGTTAATAACCAACAATGCTGTAATTATAAGCACGTGTATATTATAAATTATTACTTATTTGTATTAATAAACTGCCGATGTAAAAGCGAAGTAGCACAGTATATCATAGCTCTTACCCATTTATGCTGTATGCATGTTTTTCATACACGGTTTATACACAATTCATTAGATTCTTCGAACAAAGTCCTAAATTAAAAACTAGTTTATTAATTCATTGATTATTCACATTTTAGATTGTTTTTAACACATTTGTGCAGTTTTTATAAATATGATAGATTTTTGATTGAAGTTTAAATATCATTGGCCAGTGATCGTTAGATTAAAAAGTAGCAAAGCATGTAGGTTTGTTATATTTTTGATCCTTAGTGAACTTAAAGACCTTAATTACTTAAATGAATATTGACAATACTTAAAAATATGCCACTTAAAATTAAATTATCAACTTAATATCCTTATAAAAGTAAAGCAGCCATAACGTTGTCAACACTGGTCAAAATCTGACTAGTGTCGCTAAATTATTCAGTATGAGTACTTATCTGTTTCATCGTGCTTTGGCGACGTCGCTCGGAGTACTTTTAGTTGGTCGTGGCTTTTTTCCTATGCCGACTCACCAGTTGAGTGCTTTGACGTCGCAGTCTGGAGACCGAGGAAGGCTGCTGAGATTCTAGTAACATTAACAAAAAACTCACACACGGTCATTTAATTCCAAACTAAGCAGAGCTTGTACCTTCTATGGTAACCAAATAACTGATAAACATACTTATATACTTCTAAATACATATTTATATAGATACATTAACATCCAGGCTCAGAACAGATACTCGTGCTCATCACACAAAGATTTGTCCCGGGTGGGATTCGAACCCACCACACGCGGCGCTACGATTATTGCGGCGAGGTGACCGCTTAAACCACTGCGCCAAACGTGCAGGCAACAACAACGAGTTACAGAACAGATACTCATGTTTATTATACAAATATGAAAATAAAAATGTAATATAAGAAAGTTTAAACTTAAAACCCCTCATACGGGCATAGCCACTGGCATATTTTTTTTTTTTAGATTATATAGTTCTAAGACTTCTAGTACTTAACTTGTTTTGAGGTTTATCATTGGCTACATGGCTACATTCTAGTCCAACAATTTTATGCAAAAAATAATATGTAAATCTTTTCTCCATATATTTTTTCTGTATTATTGTTCTTGTCTAAGAAACTTCTTTCTACTTTCAATGAAAAGTTGTAAGGCATTTTGCTGACACCGGTTGTTATTCATGTGAAAACCTGTTGAATAACATTTTATCCTGCACTAATATGTCACATTTGCTGCTCGAACCTTTGTCTTTATACAACCGCTATCGTTTTATAAGTAGGATAAGTAGGATAATACTATAATAAACTTTATAGGTGAAATTTACCCTTACTGATGATATTGAGGGGATTTGTAAGTCATTGCTTAAACCATTGTCATAAATTATCGAATTTCATACATTCATTTAACGATCGAACGAATCGACGAACGAACGACAAAGATCATAAAACGCCACTTGCCCACGGACCATTACAAACTTCCCTTACTTGATTCACATCCATTTAAAGATCTTGTCGTCCGAAACCACCGGTTACGAGTAACCTGAGGTTCGTAACTTGACCATTTTGCATGTAATCACTTATAACATCTGTGCATTTATTTCTAGGGTTTTCTGACCCAAGTGTTAGTCTAGTAATAATATGAAATAGTAATACTGATCTAACTATACAATTAATTAGTAAGCGGGTAGTAAAAAATAGTCGCGAATTCCCTTGTTTCATTATGTTAACACTAGGAGTGTACGTAAACTTAACTTAAAAACAAAACTTCATATTTAATTTTAATATTCTTATATTTATTTTCCAAAAATAAGTCAAGTAGGTTGTAAATACAAGGCTTAACAATATTTTAATTTAATTACAGAGTTTTTGTATGAAAACGCTACAAGTGTATGTAGTTAGGTGTTTTTTCAAGTAGTTATATAACACTTATAATTTACAATGACATCTTCAGTATTTTAGTTTTTTAGATAAAGGCGTAATGATTCTGACGGATTGATTCTGCGGAAATTAAATAGGCAATAAGCACTTTATAATTATATTTGATGTCGCCATGACCATAGGCTACGTATATTACAATTATAAGGATATGTAATTATAACCCCGGATTGTTAATAAGACATTCTGCAATGAAACTATAAATTACAAACGCTAGTACATGAATCGCAGTGAGTAACCTTCATTTTGCTTTTGAATATATTACGTAGATACATCAGCCCAGTCTCCAAATTCTTTTTATGTTGGGCTTGAATTCGTGACCTGATGCCAGAATTCCTTCTTTGACTATTGAGCTGCAGTCCGGCCTTCTTAGGAGAAGAAGGCTCATCCATGGGTAGAATTTGTGCAATGGGTGAAGTTTGTGTAATTGCTGGGATCTGGGGAATTTGTTGGTCTTCATTCGAACAAGTGCGGCATAAAGGCGACGAGGGTGGGTTTTCGTTATAAACACATACACAATCATCGGAGTCCTGTTTTGCTGATATCCTGCATTTCTCTGAAATTTAAAATATAGGTTATTTATTTTTAATAGATACAGGCTATATTTTTATGTACTATGCTGACACTAAGGGTGACAAATCAACATCGAGCTATGCTGCGCTGTGCTATGTTTGGTCAATTCGCTCGTCTAATATTTTAATGAGGATACACACAAACCATGCTGTGCTGTGCTGTGTGAGGCTACGCTCTGTTTAAAACATCGAGCACAAACTTGTAGCATAGCTCGATGTTGATTTGTCACCCTAAGACTGCTCGTACTTTTAACAGTTATTGAAAAAATGCTTATTGTATACATCTAATTGGACTTTGCTAAAATAGTGGGGTCAAAGCCGGACGTAGAGCCGTGGCCGGAAATAGGAGTGGGTTTATTTTAAAAAACAGTTTTGCCCGTTCATTCAATACCCGAGGGAGTAGGATAAGCAAAAACATTTTCAAATAGAGCTGCATTCAGAATTATAATATATATTTTTCATTTATTTTAATGAGAACGCACTTAAGCCTGCACCATCGCCACCACACTTGTAGGGCGCCTCAAAAGTTGTTTGAAAGATCAAATGCCAAAACCTCGTGATATTATGCTTACCGCTAAGCACAACATAAATTATATATCACAGAACGATGAAGCGTCAAATCTTTAGTCCACCGCGCTGGCCACGTGCTAGATAGGGACTTAAACTGTACACTATAATCAGTTATTAAAACTGATAATTATTTATTTACAACTCATTGTAAACACGAAAAGTCAAAGGTCATGACTTGGATTTTAAACCTCATTTGGGAGGCAATTGCTAAATACTATTATTTCTTAAGTAACTCAGCTTTTACTACTCTACAAAATGAAAATTAGGCATTGTTACTTTTTGTGCAGGATTCCGAGGGTTCGTTCGCTTTGCAGCAGCAAACAGGAAGTGGACTAGGCACTTGGGTAACAGCAGCTTTTTCAGTTAATAGTTTATCAATTGTTACTTGGAAGGTTCCATGTATTTCTAATAATTTCTTCAAATTATCAAGGATTTCGGGTAATACAGCGAGTTCTGCGTTTTGAACGACTTCTTGTTTAAAATGAGAACTAGAAGGTCCAGTTCCGGTCTCTAGTAAGATAAAATAAACTTATTATTATAATTTTAGGGAGGGGCAAATGAAATGTATGATAATGCTCCTATAGCTATTATTATGAAAACATATGCTTAAATGTGTGTTATTTTTTTATGAATGGGAGTAAATGAAGACACAAGCGCACTATTAAATAGAAAACTGTATGTTGAACTTTCACATATATTTTTTATTTACAAATTGACTTTGTTTATCTTACTACATGTATACCTGTCATCCGACCTGATTTCATCCGCGCTTGTCTTTCTTTAGCTTCCTGAATTTCCATCTCACTAGAACAGAAACATGGTCTATGGGTAGTGTCCGTGCAAGCGTTTTTACAGCGCTTTTTTCTATTTTTCATATCATCCAACATTTTAAGTTTTGTGTCCTCCGATGGTTTTGATTTCTTATTATCGATTTTCGATGGAGATTCTTCCTCAGAGCTTATTTGACTGTTCCGTCTATACGTCTTATCAGTGGGGTCGAAGTAATATTCCTTCCCTTTTTTGTATATTTTCATGCTACCAACTGATGTTACTGCGCTATCTTGCAAGGCTAAAATCATCATTTTACGATTGTAAAACTGTACAAACTAAGAACTACACAGGATGTCGGTAAATAAAACCTGTCTGTGTTACTCTACAGCTCCGAATTTATCAATATTTCAGAACCAATCTATAAAAATATAGGAGTATTAATAATTTACCAGATTTGATAGTATCGAAAGTATGAGCGTCTCTCCTTCCTCTTCTTTCATTTAACGCGCTCTTTGAAGAATCGTCATCCTCGTCAGAAGCTGATACAACCACAAAGATAGAGGAAGTACTGAAGAAATCTCTCCTCCTCAATAGTTCATTTACCAATGGTTTTACATCACCTTTGCATTTTACATTATTAATTACTATAAATGATTCCCAGGATTCATTCCGTCGTCTTTTTTTATGATTAATCTTGTGTATTTTGTTTAGTTTTGCATGAATCATCCGACAAACTAGCTCAGGATGTTTTTTAAGTTTTTTTCTCCTGTGCGATCCGTTGCAATCCATCATGTTCTCTGAGCGTCTCTCTGATGTGTTTCTACTTATACGATAGATGCTGTTACTGAAAGTAAAACTGTATTAACTATATCGATACCTCCTAAGCATAATGAGTAAATTGACATTATAGAATGTTTACAGAAGAGCGATTTGATGGCATTTTTTTCATATTATAATGAAAATAAACTAATTTGAAATAAATATAATGATTTTTTCATAAAGATTGTAAGCTCTTCCTTCGGTATAAAATGATTTTTGCTATTTTTTGTTATTATTACTCGGTAATTATAGTTCTTTTATAAAAAAAATAACACTAACACTAAGATCATCGTTTATTATGTAGGTACGTTTATATAAAAATAATAAAATACATAAAGTAGGATGACTTGGTAACCTTAGAAGGTATCGGTATATAAATCTAAATCAGTTTATTACTACTAAGTATGTATAATTAATGTTATTGTTTAATGTGATTTACGACTGCAGGTGCTTACTTGCAGCTAACTTACTTGCAACTGGTCTTCTTTGCTTTTCTTGGTGTTCTTTGATGTACAATGATGCTAACATTACAGAGACTGTTATCTTTGTTGAATGTACTCAAGTCTTTATAAAAAAGTTCTTTGTTAAAATCGTTGTAGACAAAATCGTTTACGTTCATATTTTCTGTTATATATACTATTTATTTTTCGTTTCAAAAGGCAGTATGTTTTTTTATATTACTGGCATGGCATTTGTTAAGTTATTTCATTATCCTGATCAACTGTATCTGTAACAACCACTAAAATCTTTCAAGTACTATGTGTAAATATTTCACAGTTGAAGAAGGTTTCTAGAAGATGGTGTAAAATGTTGTCTAGCACAGACCTTGCAGTCGTTTACATACTTAAATAAATATGCATTATCTTCAACACTTTTGTAACGGATATTACTTACTTTTATACGTTAAAGCGTGTCTATTATAAACATTATTTTATTGTTATTATTGCATGGTGTAGTGACAGTTAAGATTTGGATTTAAACCACAGAGTATACTGATAGGGTGAGATGTCGAAGAACCACGCGGAGTACCGTATTGAATAAAGAAGTTTTATTATTGTCGATGATATTAATTGCTGGGTCAGTTGATACCAAATAAAATTAAACCGACTTATTCTTTGCTGGGTGTGTAACATAAAAGACTCATGGAGCTGTGGTGGACAAATTTTATTCAAAAGTAATCTTAAGAATGACTTAAAAGCTACTAACAGAATTTATTTCTGGAACGTTTTTAACTGATTTAAAAAAATAAGTTTTGCGATACGTTACGTTACGTTTGCATGTTTATATGAATGGATAATTCTAACTAAAATAAAGATCGAGTCAAATTTTAACACATCTTTTATTCGAAAACAACATTGTAAAAAACTAATACTTAAAACAAATACATTTTTATAAAAAACTGACCCGACATCGTCTGGATGAAGTACAATTTTATCTCGTTGATTTCATTCCCTTTTGAATTTAGATCCATCTCATCGATTCCATACAAACCCTGTCTTGACAGTTACAAACACATAGAAAAATGATCCAATTTAGTTTAGTTGTTCAAAGTTAAGCGCGTATATAGCATGGACATCTGTATAAAAATAATACCACAGATATCTGTAGGTAATGCTAAGTCACTTAACAATAACATCTTTTTATCGATGCATATCACTATTCATTCAAAAATTAGGCCCCAACCTCGAGACCGAAGAATCGAACAAATCCAGGCAGTATTAATAAACATAAACTCCAACTATGTTTATAAATAATGAAGCCTAAATTAGCCCAAATTTAGTTCTTCATTTTAATTAGCCACAACATATTTGTCTAAGCAAATAGTTAAATATTTAACAAACTTTCACATCATTTAAAATTGATATAAATCAAATATATATCGTTGATTCAGAAGCAAATTCATCACAGTCACTTGGTACTAGTAAATAAAGAAAACTGTCCGAGCATATATGCTTAGAAAATGGCTGGTCGATCACAGCAGTCACATTCTGCTCGCTGTTCAAATAATTTATCAATAATACCGAATTAGGGTGTTTATTCTTCAATTTTACTTTAGATTTTTCCGTATGAATAGACTCAGGATATTCGAGTCTACCTGGCTCTTTATCATATCTCCTCCACTTGTAATTTTCATTGCGTGTGTTGCTGTTTTGCGAGCTGCTATTTCCTTCACTGAAAGTTAATAAAAAATTAAAATCCAATGGGTTATAAATTAAACCCTGAAAACTATACACGGTATTTATAAACTCTGTGTTGATTTAAACTTAAGTTAAATATGAATAAAATAATAAGCTTTATTCTGTAATGAAATGATAATGCATGTATCGTTTGGACAACCGTTTGTCTAAAACCCTGTATGCGTAACATAATAAAAGTATACCCTGAAAAAATATTGCAATTTTCGTAAAACATTAATAAAATGATTTATATCTAAATGTTTTTTAAATAGAAAGTCATCAACTAATTTAGTTTCTTAGGCATAAAATAAATATTTTAATAAAGCTAAAGTGTGCATTTTATACGTTGCATATTTTCGAACGTTTGTATTTAGATGAAATTAATAACATTTTGATATTTAATTTTAAGCATTCAGTGTTACTTTGTTTAGCAGTCTCCATATTTTAAAGACAATCCCTACACGTAAATATATTTATTATGAGTTTGGTATTAGAGATTGTTTCAAAGTAAGAAGCTCTATGGCTTACATGCTCCTACGCTAACTTTCAATAAGTACGCTATGGTGTGCATAATGTTTTCTGTACACATCTGTTTCGCTAAGCTAAACATTGACATCTTGTCATTAAAATCTTTTGATCAACATAACCTACACAAAGTAATAGTTTTTAATTTTTATTTTGATTTATTTATTATTAAAATAATACTTTAAAACTTTGCTTGTTACGCACCACATTTGGCTTGTATTCGGACTGAAAAAAATACGAGATTACAACATTTGGAGAGACATTTACAGTTTGATTGAAATGGTAAGAAACTTGTGAAAGTGAACAGTAAATGGGAATAAAAGTGTTCCAAGTAAGGATATTGTCTATTGAGGTGAAACAGCTACTAACTCACTAAGTACAATTTGTTATTTTACTCTACGTAACACATAAAAATGCATTTATATGTTTCAACTTTATTAAAGTGTCGATGCTCAAATACATGTTTTATTATTTTCAGATTGATGTAACAATTGTGTGGCCATTAATATTCGATCTTCACCGGAATATTTACGATTTCCAATTGGACTTAATTAAGTACCTCTTCATCAGCTGATTATATCATATCATATGTGTAATAACTCAACAAGTTGCAAGGGGCTTTGTTAAGAACTGGGTACCTTTTCTATGAAATAAGTTCATGTTTTTATTACCGGATTGTAGAGAACTACTAGGTACGTTAAATTTTAGGACATTTTGACTTTACACAACTGACAGTCATATAAGACGTTACAGTGGTCACTACTAAGCTACTTGTATTTTTATATTATATTTTTTTAACTACTTACTAAATATTTTTTTATGAAATTTGGAAGTCGATTTAAAAATGAATCAAGTGCAATATGCCAACTAAAAGTTAATTACCTTTTTGTGACGTGAACTTCATAGTTATCAGCTTCATTAACGCGATGATTAGGATGGTCACATGTGTTAACACTACTTAAACACCCTTTAATTGATGGAAAAAAGTAGTTAGTAGCAGTGGATGTTATACTCTCATCCGAACATGAAAGCGTAGTGCTACTACTATCGCTCCCACTAGTGCTGATTAAACTCAAAGAGGATTCACTTTTTATAATCATAATTGAGTTAAAACTGGATGTGTTTCCCGTAAGAGAGTGGTTATTTGGAGAGACATTTGTTGACACCAAGTTCTTTGGTCGATCAGGATGACGCAAAAACTCTTTTCTCCATTCTTGAAGTTTACACTTGTTACCATACTGGCTGAATTTATGATGACTTGATTTTTCCGCAGAACTGGTGTTGTTGCTACTTGTGATGTTAAACAAATCAAACATCGAATTGCCACTTCCTTGAATTGTGTTCTTATAGTTATCAATATTAATTTGACTTGGCATAAGTTTTGAAGAATTCGACGTAAAATACTCTTGGGAAAATGAAGTAATGCCATGAACACTACCTATGGTCACTTTTATTCCTTCAAAGTCGGTAATGGCACCACTTTTAATGGATGTCATGCATTCAGCAGAACACGAACAGATCGATGATAAATCAGGGGAAGACACTCTGATTCTGATTATATTGTGTTTGAATTTAATTTTTTTACTATCACAACCACATCCACGGTCGCATACTCTTACTTTGTCGGTGTCTTTGCTTTTCTCAGTTGTATCTGAACTTCGGAATGCTTTTTTGGCTACTTTGCCTTGATGTCCTTTTTGTTTAAGGCTTGATGTTTTGTCACCGGAAACTGTTATAGGCTCTGCTTTTTTACTTTTTCGGACTCTTGAGCTTTCTATTAATGATAATGGCGGTTGGATAGGACTTTCCGCTTTAGCATGTTTAACCATAGATTTTTCTGAATATGTTCGGCTTTGAGTTAACGACACTTTAGTATCAGTCAAACCTCGGCCTCTTTTCTTTTCGTCATGTAATTTCTCTCGAATTGGTGTGAGCAACCCGGCAGCCTTCGCTTTAGTTTGTTTATCTGACGATACATTCGATAGGCCCAGCTTCTGATTAATTTTAGGTGAGTGGAATTTCGATGATGTGTATTTGTCTTTCGGATGTGGTAACCCTTTATTTTCCCGATTTCGTAACAGTTTTTCTTTATCTGCTCCTGATTGAACTAAGCGCTTATTTACGTTAACTGCTGCACCATGTTTGCCTGGAGGGGACGGAGGTTTAGATTTAAGTGGTAGATTTAGCTCTTGGCGTATTTTTTCCGTCAGTTTTTTCTCTGATGGTGTTGTAACTTTAGGGAATGGTAGTCCTTGTTCTGCTAAGCCCTTCATAATTCTCTCTTTCTCTTCTGGTGCTTTCCCCACTAACGGCGTGATAAGCCCAAGAGCTTTAGCTTTTTTTAGCTTTTCTATTGACAATCTTGCTTTTATAGGTAGTTCTGCTCTGATTTTATCTATTATATAATTTTCAGATGGTGTTGTACCTTTTGGTAAAGGAATTCCAGCTTCAGCTAGACTTCGTAGTATTTTTTCTCTTTGAATTCGTTTTTTTTCGTCGGGAGCTGCAAATTTGCTATCGCCGATCACTTTTATTTTTCTTCTGGCTATGAAAGCTTTCTCTGGTAATAAGCCTATTGGTAAATTATCGGTGTCACCCAGAGAATTTAGCAATTTTCTTTTTTCCTCTAATGTCAAATCGTCTATATTTACAAGTTTACGTGTGTTGGTACCTGCAGTACCTTTAGGGTAAGGAGGTAAATTGTACGCCTTGTGAATTTTTTCTGATAATTTTATCTCTGATGGTGAACTACCTTCAGGAACCGGTAAACCGAGTTCAGCTAATCCTCTCATTATTTGTTCTTTTTGGTTTGGTGGTTTGTTTGCTAGTGGTGTTATGAGTCCTAGAGCTTTGGCTTTTTTCAGCCTATCTGATGAGAATAGAGCATATTTAGGTTCCTCTGATCTGATTTTATTTATCAAAGATTTTTCTGAAGGTGTTTTACCTTCTGGCATAGGAATACCGGACCTAGCTAAACCTCTCAAGAACTTTTCTTTCTGAGCTAGCGACATTTCGTCTAAGACTGCTGGTCTAGACTTGTCTACATTTAATTCTGGACTCAACAAGTCAATCTGGCCTATACCGTCTTTCATACTATTGGATGTGTCTTTGTAAATCTTTTGCCTTTTAGTAAGAGGGAGGGTCTTTCGTCTTGTTTCTGGTAGCATTTCGATTTCGTTTGACTGTGTAAATGCTTTTTTCCTTATTTTATGTGCTAAAATTCTTTCAGGACCTTTAGGCGATAATCCTGCTGCTGTTGCTTTTATTTGCTGATCTTTCATAGCTTTAGATTTAAGAGTCGGGCTAAAATTAGCTGGAACCATGTGTTGCTTTTGCTTTACTGATGTTAATTTTTCTGTAGGATATTGTACTCTGTATTTTGTACGTGCTTGTAAATTTATAGATTGGTCCTCATTAGGAGTTACAAGTCTATCGACCTTAGACTTGCGTAATTTATCGGATGCTAGATTATCTATGAGCGCTTTTTCAGATGGCGAACGGGCTTTAGAAAGTAGCCTCTCAATGTCATATGGCTTTTTTTGAGGTGGATTTATTAATTTATAATCAGTTGCTTTGCCATACTTTTTTCTTAAACTATCAGTCTGGAGCGAGGCATATTTGATTTTCATTGCTGAGCTCTTGGGTTCTGGTGAAACTCTAAGATCATTGCGAATTTTGTGTATTAGCTCTTTATCTGACTCTGTATATCCTTCGGGTAGTGGGATGCCTTGATTTGCAAGTTCTCGTAATATTTTTTCTTTTTGTGCTTTGGATCTTCCCTCTAGTACTTGAAGTGGTTTTGTAGCTTTTAACGTCCTCATATTTTCTGATGCTGGTAGATATTGAGGTTTTCGTACCTGCGCTAAATTTCTTTCAGACTGTGTGCATTTAATTCCGTATAAACCTCTCAATATTTTACGCTGTACTATTGGCGACATTCCATCTAGTGGCATCTGCAGTGTTCCTTTCGGTGGTAAGCCAAATTCTCTAAGTACTTTATTTACTAACAATTTATCAAGTTCCGTTTTGCCGTCAGGCAATGGAATTCCTGATAGTGCTAAATCTTTTAAAATTATCTCTTTTTGTGCTGGAGTCTTTCCGATTAATGCTTTCTCGGCGTTTCGTGTTTTTTCCCTAATATCTTTTACATCTTCAGTCTCGAGGGCGACTGAAATCATTTTCTTTTTAACTTCAACATGACGTTGACACGCTTCTTGCTGTAAATGACCACATAGAATGCAATTACAATGATCGCAATTTTTCTTCTTATAACAGTCATAAAGTTGCTTCATTATCGTAAACAGCGCATCAGGGTTACATGAACAACAGCAACTTTTCTCGCTTGTATTCAATTGGCATTCTGTCGGTTGAGAGATTTTGCAATTATTCGAAGCATTATTGTGCGGTTGTGCTGTTGATACATTAAGTATGTATTTAGAATACAAAAGGCTGCATAATTTATTTGATATGTTTAAAGATCTTTTCAACAATTCTTTTGACGCCATTGGATTATTAATTTGCGTCACTTCCGGCGTACTGGTTTGCATTCTAATTTCATTATGTTTCCAATTTTTGGAGGAACCAAATATAAATTGTTCCTGGTCTATGTCTATGTACTCCTCATCAATGTCATACCTATAGTGATGTTTCTTTGGCACACGCGTTTCTAAATTTTCTGTTTTATTACACTTCGAATAATGTGAATACATTTTAGTATATTTTCCTATACGAATTCAGGTCAATTGTATTGTATAAGAAACTGTAAAAATATATACACTCAGGTAATTATAGCCCCTTTAGTTTAAGCATGCATTGGCAAGTGGATTGCGTTTGAGATCATGTGACCATTAATTTATTATTGTACTGGATTCAAACTTCCTTCAAATGGTCCTAGTCGTCTGTTTTCGGCATAAACTGTAACAAAATGTTTGAAATATACTAAGCGTCAACGCTAAGCTATTAGTATAAATTTTTTATGAATAAGTCTATCAGTACAAGATCTTAAACATAGTGCAAACTGCTCGTTGCATTTGATTGTTTCAGTCGGCACAATTTGTTACTTTCTATTCATAGTAATGTCGATTTAGTAGATTAAACAAGTATTCAATGAAACATTTTGTACTTAATTTAAATTAAAGTGTATTTGGTCATATTTTTAGGTAATATTGTAGTTAAATTGCATTATTTTACATGTGAGCCGCTTATCTAATGTTTTTATATAATATCTAGACTTAAACGAAAAAATAAGTTGTTAACCCATTCACTGCCTAGCTGAAAATTAACGACATCACCCAGATACCGCTGTATTATGATATCAGCCCGCCCATCGGCGGGTCCGGCATCTCGATTAAGTATCCTTGCCCGCCCATCGGCGTTTTTGGCATGTAGCTGTAGATTTCGACATAAACCGTTTCACATGTTCAGTTTACATGTACTGTACCGTGTTTAAAGCGTGTATGTGAAGTTTCCTGCGATATTTGTGATAAAATTGTGACAGTTTTATTGGTTATTAGCTGAAATAGAAATGGAGCATGAAGGTAAGGCATAACTCTCACTTAATTAATCTAAGATGAATCAAAATCATACAATCCTAAAAATTAAGCTAATATATATGTAAAGAAATCTATTAGGCCTTTTAAAAACCCACATATATGTGCCTTTTTTAATTGTCAGGTGTCGTCAATCCTTGGGTACATTAAATTACATACTTAGTTAAAAAAAGTACATTATGCAAATTTGCTTACAATAAATTTTTATCGTTCCTCCTATTTACTATATGTAATATTTTCTTTCTTTTGTTCAGACAATACAACTGAATTTGGAAACGACGACAATATGGAAGAAATCAAACGACTTATAAAAGAAATAAAAATAAATAAAAATCATAGAACAAAGCTGTCGGCATTTATTGCCTTCGTTAGCTGACAATTTTTAGCCGCAATAAATCATAACGATGTGCTTTACTTTTAATCAAAACATTTCATTATCCGCGATTAGGTGCCGCAATAACAAAGGCGCCGAAGTCCTTTGTTTTCATTAAAAAGTCGTGGGAAAATATTCAAGCGACGTCCTTTGTTTGTTATGTACTTAAAAATGAAGCGCATGTGTCCTTTTGTTTCAAGTAACTTTGTTATACACAGGTAAATATGGTTTATGACTTCTGGGTCCTACCATGATCATTATGTCTGCTGTTTTTTCGTGCAAAATGATTTAGCTCGTGCGATATTTGTTTGCGCTTCTGGCCAGAACATTTTTTTTATGCGTGTAGGTTATAAATCTTCTTATTATATTTTATCGACGCAAAACAACATCAATTTCTATTAAAGGTAACTTAATTTTAGTTAAAATTTATAATTATAAAATTTTAGTTAAAATTATAGTTCTTATCTAATTTCACAAAAGGTTGTTAAATCCTGAATAAGTGTTATGCCCGCCCATGGGCGGGTTCGGCATGAAAAGTCGGAATTGACTTTTTTCCAAACCTGAGATATCTGCAGGCCGTTTTGATAACGAATAAATTTTAGTAAAACGAATCATTTCACAAAATCTTTCATTTTTCTAATGGTTATTGGCTTAGATATCGGAGGTTAAAATCCAACCGCCCATGGGCGGGCTCGGCGTGTCAGTAAAAACGTTTCACCCGCCGATGGGCGTGCACGGCACTGAATGGGTAACTACATATAGGGGCTCTGTGAAAATTACTACTTCCATAATAAATTATTAGTACCTACTGCTACTGGGCTTTCAATAAAATACCCCACTTCATGACCTGTTTACTATAACTACTTTTTTCATTGATTTTCAAATTAAATCAGTTAGTGACAACTCTTCAAAGAAATCCTAATGTAAGTATAGGAGGTCTCAATGAGAAGCAACTTTTTAAGTTTTCTAGTTCTTTTCTCTCGTAACTGTGGTTACTCCAAGTTCAGGTGTATCTTTTGTCCATGTTTGAAATCAGTTTTTTTACCAACGAAACATTTATTTTGTCACATGTGTGTGATGTCACGTAACAACTATATATGTAATTTCAGAGAAGCCACATCTACGTAAAATCAACCCATTTTCCAAATTAGTAGGCAGAGATCAAAGACGCCACTTTCTACGATCCCTATACATATTGTCATTCAAGAAATAATAAAATACAGCTAACGTTACTTGCACTTTGCACTCCTATTGAGACACCCTATACTATGCTTGCATGGATATCATAGAAGTATGGCTAATAAAATCTGGTATCCAATGTTTTCTTACTTAATTTCATGAAAAAATAATAATCATTGTGACATTGCAGAGTGGTGTGTGGCTTTTTTTTGGTATTCGCAGTCGGCTTTTTTTATTAATCTTATCACAGCATACATGCTGTGTTATCACAGCATACATGCTGTGGTAAACTAACAAAAAAAATGACTCTAGAAAGCCCAAATTTTGATTCAATTTATTTTGTGTTACTAAAATATTATGTGAAACCTATAAACGTGTTTTAAACACTATTTATTATTCTCTGAATAATACACTCAGCTCATTATAATACGAAGTAAATATTTAGAGACTAAGATATATTATTATGTTGCTGCTTTTTATTACATTTTACGTTGTCAACATAGCGCCTGATCAAATTTATTGAGCAAAGTGCATTCGTGAAATTTTCATACTTTTTGTTGGCGCAAAATAGTTTTTAGTCGTAATTTAATTTACTTCAAAGAATATACATCTAGAAACGAATGCATATTGCAATACCTTTAACAAATAACTATTATAAAGGTGATGATGTTCTAGCTCATATTCAGCTACGGCGGGCAATATAGAAAAAATATTTTATGGCCTGACTCGGGATTTGAACCCGAGCCCCTGCGCGGCATCAATAGGCAGGCAGGCAATTACAAAGGACCACCCATTGCAAAACAGTAGTTTTAGGTTTAATTAAAATAAATTGCATTTACAGTTTTGAGACTAAGTATACTTTAATATAACATAGGCCATTACGATTATGATTATGACTTCATAGTATTATACAATATACGTATTATAGTAAATACCTTTCGGTTAGTTATGATTACCCAATTTACCATCCATCATTACTATTAGATTGCTTTATTAAGTTGAACTTAAAACATCTAGAACTACAATACTTTTTAAAATAAATTGTGTTCTGAGGTTAGTTAACCAACATTGTTCGATGTAAATGTTATAGATAAAGGCTATTTTATATTTGCCAAAGATAGCAAAACTACTGACTGGACGGGACTAAGCCGGTTACAGCCTCCGCATACCGGATGACTTTTGGAGTTTAAGGCTCAATCGATAATGACGATCACTGCAGCAAGCGGCAAGTGACTTTAAAGAGCCATGGCGGATTGACGTGCAGGCAATTGTTGCATGCTTATAACTATCATCACGATTAATTTTGGGCCATAAAAGAAAGTGCACTTATTCTAACTGACGCCACCTTAATCGTCTGTAATAGATGGTCAATAATGACAAATCATCGCCTTAGTAGTAGTTATTAGTGCGAAATAAATGCAAAAAAAAACAACCAAGATATATCTCTGATTTCTGAAACCTTGATTTAAAAAACCGTGATGGCTCAACGCTGTGTTTTTTTTACAGGCATTGTATGCTACCAAAACCTGTGTGAGTTGTTTTGCTATTCTAGAAAGGTCTACCCTTAATAGTTCTTAATCCTTCATAGTGTTATCAATAGACACCTACCCTAAACATCGCTAAGATACTAATATAAAATTATTCCATTGCTAGGACAAAACCACATCCTCGAGAGATAGTGGTTTAAAGATTTACTTTTATAAATTATTTTAAGACGGATTCTTACAAATAAATAATTCCCTAGAATCCTAGTAAACGTCAAACGTCAATAGTCTGCCTGATTTTTTCAAATTAAGTTTTTAATATTATATTATTTTATCCCACGGAGGGTTCGTATATTTTTACCAGGCTTAGTGTATTATTATGTAATCCTATTTCTCAAGCACTTGCCATTGTTATAAATATTAATATAGATAGCATAAACCTATTTCGAGAACAGCATGATTTCTGGTGTCGGTCACTATTTTTTGCCTCTTTTTCCACACAGGGTCGAGAACTTATGCTGTACAGTGTACAGTGCTTAAGTTTTATTCAGAAATACTATTTTGTGGAAGTTACCTAATTATTATGCATATGACTCTTAACGTAGCTTGTTAGCACCAATATCTTGTGTAGTCTGCGGAAAGCCTTTTCGCGAAAGATATAAATATTTTTGGAGATTAGTGCACAAATGTCTATTTTAGCGCCTAAACGACGCACAGTAGATCTTCATTCTTCGTTTTCACGTAATAAATAATAATGGTTCATACCCACCTTCCATTCTATACAACATAAAATGTTATAAAATAAACTGAAAACTGTAAATATATAAAAAAGTATTTACATTTACATATTTTATAATTTTTAAATTGATTTACAATATTTTTACATTATTTTTGTAAAATGTCACTTTTATAAATAAAATACAATGACAGGTTTGTACACAGGTGATGACCATAGACACTTATGCGGTCAGGTCATAGTTTTATACTGGCTGGTATGATACTTAGTAGCTCTATGATGCATAAGACTTACTTCGTTGTGATGCTTTCGAGAGACTAATGTTGATACTCTGTATAACGAGGTGTGATCGTTTTGAATAAACAACCATTAATAACATTTTTTCATATTTTCAACACTACAGTAGTAATAGTAGTATTTATTACACATTTCACCTTAATTTTAATTGGTTGTCAATTTATCTATATAAGTATGTATTTAGAAGTATATAAGTATGTTTATCAGTTATTTGGTTACCATAGTACAAGCTCTGCTTAGTTTGGAATCAAATGACCGTGTGTGAGTTGTCCAATAATATTTATTTATTTATTTATTTTAGGGCCCAAACTGAAACTCCGAAAAGATTAGGTAAATTATTTATTAATTGCTGTTATTATGTTATATTACAGTTAAATACTTGACCACGCGGCTATTGCCCATCTAAAACGTCCTTCGCCGTTGTAGATGTCACCGTTATGACCATATAACCGTCGGTCTCCTTCCGAATCCGCGTTTATCGCTAGCTTCAAGCCTTGTCTATATTGAGAGTTCACTATGTAGAATTGTATTTCACCGTCTTTTATGATTGGTTCTAAATAATATTTGAGGCTTTCTTCAGCGGAGTTTTTGCTGCCCCAGGTATTTCTGTCACCGTCGCTATCAGCATTCACATCCAATTCAAGATACATGTCACAATCCACGTTATAAAGTTTAAAAGTTACAGAATTATTTAGCCAAACCGGAATAAGCTGCCAACACACTCTCTTACTCTTCATATCGTCGTTATCACCCCAAACACTTCTTCTATTGCTACTATCTACCGCCGCACTTAGCTTCAGCGCTTGAAGATATCCTTTGTTGCATATTGTTACATTTTCTTGGCCAAAGATAAGCTTGAACTGATCCGGAAAATGATTCCGAACGATATCTTTGGCTCCATTATTCCACAATTTGTAAGCATAAGCCATAAGTTTTGTATTTGTAGTGGAGTCGGCTGTAATAAGTCCTTGAACAACGTTACTCAATGATCCATCAGAATCACTGATCAAGTTTTTGCTCAGTGTAACCGCGTCGTCATAGGCACCATTGATGATAAGCTTAGAGAGTTCGCTTTTGGCCGTAGTAACATTTAAAAAGGCCAAGTGGCTGTCAAATAGCGTTAAGCCTTGAAGATGACTCGGTAACTGGTAGCCTGGGCAGTGATATATACTTTTCTTAGCTAGTTCAGCCGTGAGATTTGCGATATCCTGCGAATTGATGTCAAAGCCATAGACAACAACTTGGCCGAAGCTTTTGTGCAAGATGCGCGCAATATCAGCATCGCAGCTCTGGTTTATAGGGGCGCCCATCACTGTTACTAAGATAACCGAGTTGTCTTTGATATAGCTGCGAGTATCACAGTCGGTATAACTTGGGACTGGTATTCTGTTCGGTATTTTTTTGCCACGATCAGGGCCATTGCTTACCAATTGATAAGGATGGTTTACGTTGTAGCAGTTCGAGAAACCACTAACTCCGTGCTGAGAGGATATTTTGCCTTCGCCCCAGTAGTCCACGAAATCTATTAGTTGATTAACGGTGGTGGGTAATTTGACCAGTTTGTACTGACCCAAGTAAGGCAATTCGGAGTAAGGGTACAATTTGTCCACGTTAGTCATGTAATTTGGTGACTGTGCAAGCTTCCAAAGGGTTATGGAGTGCATTTTCGTAAAAGATTTGTTAACTGCAAAGATAAACACATAATAATGAGTACGAAATATAATTTTCATGGCTATTCACTTTTGAAATCACAATTTATTGTAGAAATTACTTTCTAAACGCCTTAAAATTTAAATCTCTAGTTTTGCTGTAACTTCCTCCTAGGACGAGAAGGAGTCCAGACCGACCAAGGTGAATTTCAGACTGTTAAGCTTGTATTACCGTAGTTATCGCCATTCAGTAATAATAACAAAATAATACATTTAACTAAATTATGTGAATAAGTTTCGATCAGAAATTAAAATGAACTTACTAATTTTAATCGCTTGCCACGTTCTTGTCTCGCAGTGTTATGTAATGCATATAAATAATCGAGATTTTTTATATATTTGTGCATTATCACTGATACGGTTAACCATAAACCACAAACAAATAGATAATATTTTGAAAAAAAAAATTGATAGGTAATTAGGTATGTAACCAATGTATAAACCGCAAAATGATAATAATAAATAGAATATATACCTAGATAATAAATAAATAAATTAACCGTATTAATGTCCCAATGCTGGGCAAGGGTCTCCTCCCGTAATGAGGGAGGGGTTAGGCATTGAGTCCATCACGCTGGTCAATTGCGAGTTAGGGACTTTGCATACTTTCAAGAACTGTTCTAAAGAACTCTCAAGTATGCAAGGTTGCATCACGATGTTTACTTCACCGTCGGAACAAATGATAATTATTTCTAATACACACAGAACTTCGAAAAGTCATTGGTGTGTTGCCTCGGGTTTAACTGAACGGAACTGGTAGATTCAGTAATTGTAACGATTATCATAAGTATCAATATTAGACCTAAATGATTTGATTTTGATTTTATATCGCTCGGATATCACTGTTACCTACTATTACTGTTGTACATATATACCTAGATACCTTTTTAAATTGTCCTAGGAGCGGAAGATTATATACAAAATATAAGAGAAAGAAAATTGGTTTAGGCGCATTAGGGCTAATTCTCATTATGGCTACTTCTCACTTGGGCTACTTCTCAATAGGGCAACTTCTCACTTGGGCTACTTCTCGTTAGGGCTACTTCTCAAAATTGGGGAATGTTTATTGAAATAAATGCTGTCTTTATGTACATATAATGTATAGTTAAAGGATATGTAAACATTACTAGGTGTCACTTCTTTTAATTACTTGAATTTCAATAAAATCAACATAAATCCACACAATAATCAACAAACAATATTAATTAGGTATATATTTATAGAAGCATAATATCCTTCAACTATTGATTTGTGTATGTTATAAATAAATGTTAGTTTCAAACCAGACTAAAGTAATTACAAGAAGTAATCTTATAACATTGTATACTTACCAATTACATTGGTTCAATTAATGTTGATTTATTCTTATAATAATGTCATTAATCTCTTATGAATGAATAAACATGTTATATTATATGTACATAAAGACAGCATTTATTTCAATAAACATTCCCCAATTTTGAGAAGTAGCCCTAACGAGAAGTAGCCCAAGTGAGAAGTAGCCATAATGAGAATTAGCCCTAATGCGCCTAAACCAGAAAATTAAATAATCTGCTCAGTGTTTGTCTATAGTTTCGCCCCTTATTACAAGGAGCCGGCTTCGCATTTTAGTGTACCTCTGCCTACCTATATGGATATACTTAACTATGTTTAATATGGTGGGTTAACACACAACTGAAGATGTCCAATTACGTATATATAGATTGATATCTTATTTTTTCAAGCAAGGTCAAAAAAATACGTTTTTGATTTTTTTAGATACTTACCGCCTGTGCTTATCTCCTAATTATTGGTAAAATATTTTCCCTGGGCTGCGTTTACAATAATCCCGTTAATCACTGCTCCATGTCTGTGTTTAAGAGGTAAATTATAATTAATATGTACTCCTGTAGGCTGTACCTTCTAAACTCAAAATAAATCAACGCATAGTTAATATTGATCAGTTTATTGTAAATTATAGAAATAAAGTGTAGATAAACAAGATTACAATATATTATGTACAGTAGCAATAATCTGATTTTAAGTCTCGATTTCATGTTAAAAGTACACACAAGAGTATTAAACGACTTTCAATAAGAACAACATATTTTATGATCTTTTACAGGCTTATACCTAATAGTAATGCTCACTTTTAAAATGTAAAGCGTAAACATGAGAAAAGTAATAACCACTCATTACTTATCGAATAATTTTAAAATTTTGAGATAAACTTAAACTTATTGAAGAGTTTGATAGAAACTCATCATCGGAAGTTGGTACTAGCAAAAACATAGATGAAGCTTCGTCATACTTGTATTTTGATAACAGTTCGTCAAAGATCTTACTAACACAATGCTTACTGAGCTGATTGACTATAACTGAAGACTGATCGTTTTTCTTTATGTAACTTCCGTTACCTAATTTTCTTGAAAATGAATACTTGATTTCTGCTATGTTCTTTGATACATATCTTTCCGGTTGATTATATTTGGTTGCATCATCGTCATCGTAACTGGAAAATAAAATATTTTATTAAATAACACTTACAGCTTGTTACCTACGAGTTGTTATGTTATTTGGCTGGATAATGCTCAATGACAATTCGTACTTTAAATTGTTCGTGTTAATGAATCTTGTTAATGATTTTATGGATAATGCGCTACATGACACTTAAAGAACGTTACATGGATTATTGTTTCATGGATTATTTTATGTGCACTTAATATTATGCCAGTCGAAATAACTATTTTGCAGTGGGTAAAAATACTGTAACAAAATAATGATGCCGCAGTTAACAGTTTATGAGAAGTTTCACGTCACGTGGCAAACCATAATTATTATTTATTTAACTACGAAACATAAATAGTGTAAGCGCGTTGTATAGCGGTGCACTGCTAAATTTTACTTTACACAAGACAATAAAAATGACGGTTACCTTTTGTTTGTGGGGACTTCGTAGTATACATCATCCACATTATTTATATAATCAGGATTTTCAATAAAACTCTCGCTAGAAAAATAATCTGACATCGGATATAAGAATTCAGTGGAAATTGATGTTTCGCTGTCGTTCATAAACGAAAAGTCGCTATCAGTTACGCTGAGTATGCTTTGGTCGGTGTTACTTAAACTTAAGGTGGTCTCACTTCTGATTATTACAATTGAGTCGAAACTGTCCTCATAGGAGTTTGGGAGAAGGTGACTTGTTACTCTAGACATAGAAACTAAATCGTTGGAGATAGAAGTCCTAGGTTCAAAGTATTTCGAGTAATCAGGGTGTCTCACAAATTTGTTGCTGTATTTTTTTCGAGAATATGCAATATTATCCAAACTATGAATATTTTGTCTTTCATGTGATTCAACAGTGTATAAAGATTCTCTGGAAATATAACTGCTTGAAATTCTGCTACTTGCTAAAGTTCCAAAACCATGACATGTCCAAGAGTTTCTCCTTTTTAGTAACTTATTGTTTCGGCGTGAATTGTCAAAAATGATGCGTATACTGTTCTTAGAAGAATCATTGTAACCCGAATGATTATTTTTGATATTTATTGTTTCTATTGTGTTTAGTGATTTCACGTCGGTATCCTCATGAGAATAGGAAGGGATAACAATAGCGCTCCCAACGGTAACCTTAATGCCTTCGTTGTCTATAAAAACTCCCCCTTTAACTCCTGGAATACATTCATTGGGGCAAGAACAGAATGATGATATATCCGGTGATGTTACTCTGATTTTAACATAACTATGTTTAAATCTTATTTTTTTCTTGTCACACCCACATGCATGATCACAAACTGTTGTTTTAGTTATTTCCTCAATTTTTTCTCCAATCCCAGCTTGAGATTTAGCTACTTTCCCAGCTTTTTCTGCTGCTGTTCCGATTGCTTTTGATTTTTTCCTTATTTTGCCAACTTTTTCAGAAGGAGTGGGTTCTGCTGGTAAACCAGCTTCGGCTCTAATTTTTTTAATCAATTTTTTATCTGATGCAGTTTTCCCGGTGGGAAGGGGCATTCCAGCTTCAGCAAGTCCCTTCAATATTTTTTCTTTTTCCGCTGGCGTTTTCCCAGTAAGCGGTGTAAACAAGCCTTTTTCTTTAGCTTTACGAACCGCTGCGATTTCAGATGGTGTCTTGGCTGTTGGTGGTAAACCTAATTCTGCTTTTATATTTTTGATCATAGACTTCTCCGATGCAGTGCGGCCTTCCGGTAAAGGCAGACCGGCTTCAGCTAAACCTTGGATTATCTTCTTCTTTTCCTCAGGTGTTTTTCCTGTCAAGGGCGTGAGCAAGCCGGCGGCTTTAGCATCTCGTAGTTTAGCAGATGGTGATTTTGCTGCTGCTGCCGCTTTTTTGACTTCAGCTATAAGTGCTTTCTCAGAAGGCGTTCTGCCTTCAGGTAGTGGTATACCCAAATCAGCCTGAGCTTGTAACACTTTTTTTTTCTCTTTTGGTGTCAAACCGTCGAGGGGTTTAAGCACACCAGCAGCAGCAGCTTTATCGTGTTTATCTCTCATTGATGGTGTCGAAGGTGCAGGTGGCAAACCCAACTGTTTCCGAAGATTTTCTGACAATTTTTTCTCTGATGGTGTACTACCTTCAGGAATAGGCAAACCTAGTTCTGCTAAACCTTTCATAATTCTTTCTTTCTCCTTTGGTGGTTTCCCTTCTAACGGTGTAATAAGACCAAGAGCTTTTGCTTTTTTTAACTTGTCAGCTGGAAGTCTTGCTTTTTTTGGTTTCTCCTCTTTAATCTTGTCATATAATGCTTTATCTGAGGGCGATGCGTCTTCTGGTACAGGCAACCCAGCATCTACTAAACCTGCTAATATCTTTTCTTTTTGTTCAGGCGTTTTACCCGCCAGGGGCGTAATCAAACCCTTTTCTTTTGCCTTTTGTTCTGCTTGAACTTTCTTGACTAAGGCCTTTTCTGAGGGTGTGCGGGCTTTTGGCAAAGGTAGCCCAGCTTCCGCTAAACCTCGAACAATTCTCTCTTTTTCGGCAGGTGTCTTTCCTTTTAGAGGCGTTAGCAATCCAGCAGCTTTAGCATCACGTAGCTTAGCAGATGGCGTCTTTGCTAATGCAGCCTCTTTTTTTACTTCAGCTATTAGTGCTTTCTCGGATGGTGTTCTTCCCTCTGGTAGTGGTATACCCAAATCAGCCTGAGCTTGTAACACTTTTTTTTTCTCTTCTGGTGTCAAACCATCAAGTGGCTTAAGCACGCCGGCAGCTGCAGCTTTATCGTGTTTATCTCTCATTGATGGTGTCGTAGGTGCAGGTGGCAAACCCAACTGTTTTCGAACATTATCTGATATTTTTTTCTCTGATGGTGTACTACCTTCAGGAATAGGCAAGCCTAGTTCTGCTAAACCTTTCATAATTCTTTCTTTCTCCTTCGGTGGTTTTCCTTTTAATGGAGTAATTAGTCCAAGAGCTTTAGCTTTTTTTAACTTATCTGACGGAAGTCTTACTCGAGGTTCCTCTGCCTCAATCTTTTTAATCATAGCTACTTCAGAAGGAGTCCTACCTTCTGGCA
This sequence comes from Anticarsia gemmatalis, assembly GCF_050436995.1. Lineage (NCBI taxonomy): Eukaryota > Metazoa > Arthropoda > Insecta > Lepidoptera > Erebidae > Anticarsia > Anticarsia gemmatalis. Next base: position 18,487,658 of record NC_134776.1, on the reverse strand, counting down.
AAGGAATGCCAGCCTTAGCTAAGTCTCTGAGTATTTTTTCTTTTTGAGCCGCTGGTTTTCCTTCCAACGGTGTTATTATACCAGCGGCTCGAGCTTTTTCCATCTTTCCTTTTAAAGACGCTGTGTCGGGCTCAGGTGGAAGTCCCATATCTTTGATGACTTTCTTTATCAATGCTTTCTCTGATGGTGTCTTAGCTTCCGGCAGAGGTAAGCCAGCTTTAGCTAAACCCCTTATGATTTTTTCCTTTTGTTTAGGAGTTTTACCTTTCAGTGGCGTAAGCAATCCAGCGGCCTTAGCTAATTTTAACTTTTCCGATGGTGATGGTTTTAACTTTTCGGCCGGCTCTTTAGGTAAAATGGTTTCTTTTTCGGATTCTGGTGTCAACAGATCACAAATGCACTCATGAACGGGACCCTTTGCCTCTTTTACTTTTTTTGATGTCGCCTTATCTAACTTCCGCATCTTTTCAGGTGGCAAAGTAGGCCTTCCTTTTCTTTCTGGTGGTGCTCCCCCTATTGCAGCTATCAAAGCCTTTTCTGACGGTGTACGTCCAACAGGCAATGGTATGCCCATATCTCGTAAGCCTCTTAATATTTTCTCTTTCTCCTTTGGCGATTTTCCTTCGAGTGGCTGCAGTAGACCGGCATCAGCAGCCTTAGCGTGTTTTAGTTTCATTTCAGAGGTTTTAGGTGCTGGGGGTAAGCCGAGCTCAGCACGCACTTTTTTGATCAATGCCCTCTCCGATTTCGTTTTGCCTTCTGGAAGCGCAATCCCATGTTGGGCCAACCCGCGCAATATTTTTTCTTTTTGTGCTGGCGCTTTTCCCTCAAGTGGCGTTAGTAAGCCTTCAGCCTTTGCTTTTTGCAAATTAGACTCTTTCACTACTTTAGCTACTAGAGCTTTTTCAGAGGCTGTGCGTCCTTCAGGTAGCGGAATACCTAAATGTTGTAAACCCTGTAATATCTTTTCTTTCTGCTCTGTCGTCTTACCTTCAAGTGGTTGTATTAATCCCTTAGCAGCTGCTTTTTCATATTTGTCCCTCATAGCCGGGGTCTCGGGTTCTGGCGGTAAACCAAGGTCAGCTCGAACTTTATTTATCAATTTGGTTTCTGATGAAGTTTTACCTTCAGGCAACGGAAGGCCAGCCTTAGCCAAATTCGTCAGAATTTTTTCTTTTTGCTCAGTAGTTTTACCTGCAAGAGGAGTTAAAAGCCCAGCCTCCTTGGCCCTGCGTAGTGACATAGGTCTGAAAATAGCTTCTTTTTCGGAGTCAGGTGTCAATAGATCACAAATGCACTCATGGACGGGACCCTTCGCCTCCTTTACTTTTTTTGATGTCGCCTGGTCCAGCTTGCGCATCTTATCAGGTGACAGAGCAGGTCTTACTTTTCGTTCTGGCGGGAATCGGGCTCCCGTTATTGCTGCTACCAAGGCTTTCTCCGATGGAGTTCGTCCCTCAGGCAGAGGTATACCCATATCTTGTAAGCCTCGTAGTATTTTCTCTTTTTCTCTTGGCGTTTTACCCTCTAGTGGCTGTAGTAATCCGGCATGGGCAGCTTTTGCGTGTTTTTGCTTCATTTCAGAGGTTTTAGGTTCTGGAGGTAAACCAAGCTCAGCCCGCACTTTGTCAATCAATACTTTGTCAGAGGCTGTTTTTCCTTCCGGTAGAGGAATTCCTCGCTTGGCTAAGCCGCGCAATATTTTTTCTTTTTGCGCTTCCGGTTTGCCCTCGATGGGTGTTAAAAGGCCTTCAGCCTTTGCTTTCCTTAAAGTTTCTGATGGCGCTAATGCTGCAACCGCTCGAGTTACACCTTTTATTTTTGCTACCAAGGCTCTCTCTGAGGAAGTGCGCCCTGCAGGCAGCGGTATGCCCATATCTTGTAAGCCTTGTAGTATCTTTTCTTTCTCCTTCAGCGATTTACCTTCCAGTGGCTGGAGTAATCCCGCATCGGCTGCTCTTGCGTGTTTTTCTTTCATTTCAGTTGTTCTTGGTTCTGGGGGTAAACCGAGATCAGCACGCACTTTCTCGATCAATGCCTTGTCCGATGCTGTTTTCCCTTCTGGTAGTGGAATTCCGTGTTTGGCTAACCCGCGCAATATCTTTTCTTTTTGTGCTACTGGTTTACCCTCAAGGGGTGTTAATAGTCCTTCAGCTTTGGCTATTTTAAGTTTTGCCGATGGTGCAATAATCAAAGGAACTCGAGGTTCTCTGGCTATTTTAGCTACTAGAGCTTTTTCCGAAAGTGTGCGTCCTTCAGGGAGTGGAATATCCATGTTATGTAAGCCTCGTAATATCTTTTCTTTTTCCTGCGTCGTCTTACCTTCTAGTGGTTGTATTAATCCCTTAGCAGCTGCTTTTGCGTATTTGTCCCTCATAGCCGGGGTCTCGGGTTCTGGTGGTAAACCAAGGTCAGCTCGAACTTTATTTATCAGTTTGGTTTCTGATGAAGTTTTACCCTCAGGCAACGGAAGGCCAGCCTTAGCCAAATTCGTAAGGATTTTTTCTTTTTGTTCAGTAGTTTTACCTGCAAGAGGAGTCAAAAGCCCAGCTTCCTTGGCCCTGCGTAGTGACATAGGTCTGAAAACAACTTCTTTTTCGGATTCAGGTGTCAAAAGATCACAAATGCACTCATGGACGGGACCCTTCGCCTCCTTTACTTTTTTTGATGTCGCCTGGTCCAGCTTGCGCATCTTATCAGGTGACAGAGCAGGTCTTACTTTTCGTTCTGGTGGGAATCGTGCTCCCGTTATTGCTGCTACCAAGGCTTTCTCCGATGGAGTTCGTCCCTCAGGCAGAGGTATACCCATATTTTGTAAGCCTCGTAGTATTTTCTCTTTTTCTCTTGGCGTTTTACCCTCTAGTGGCTGTAGTAATCCGGCATGTGCAGCTTTTGCGTGTTTTTGCTTCATTTCAGAGGTTTTAGGTTCTGGAGGTAAACCAAGCTCAGCCCGCACTTTGTCAATCAATACTTTGTCGGATGCTGTTTTTCCTTCCGGTAGAGGAATTCCTCGCTTGGCTAAGCCGCGCAATATTTTTTCTTTTTGTACTACCGGTTTGCCCTCGATGGGTGTTAAAAGACCTTCTGCCTTTGCTTTCCTTAAAGTTTCTGATGGCGCTAATGCTGCAACCGCTCGAGTTACACCTTTTATTTTTGCTACCAAGGCTCTCTCTGAGGAAGTGCGCCCTGCAGGCAGCGGTATGCCCATATCTTGTAAGCCTTGTAGTATCTTTTCTTTCTCCTTCAGCGATTTACCTTCCAGTGGCTGGAGTAATCCCGCATCGGCTGCTCTTGCGTGTTTTTCTTTCATTTCAGTTGTTTTCGGTTCAGGGGGTAAACCGAGATCAGCACGCACTTTCTCGATCAATGCCTTGTCTGATGCTGTTTTCCCTTCTGGAAGTGGTATCCCTTGTTTGGCTAACCCGCGCAATATCTTTTCTTTTTGTGCTACTGGTTTACCTTCAAGGGGTGTTAATAGTCCTTCAGCTTTTGCTTTTTTCATTTTTTCAGAGGGAGTAATAATCACAGGAACGCGTGGTTCTTTAGCTATTTTAGCTACTAGAGCTCTTTCCGAAGCTGTGCGTCCTTGAGGAAGCGGTATATCCATGTTATGTAAGCCTCGTAATATCTTTTCTTTCTCCTCCGTCGTCTTACCTTCTAATGGTTGTAGAAATCCTTTTTCAGCTGCTTTTGCATATTTGTCTCTTAAAGCTGGAGTTTTCGGTTCGGGAGGCAAACCGAGGTCAGCTCGAACTTTTTTAATTAATTTTTTCTCTGATGCAGTTTGTCCCTCTGGCAGAGGAATACCTGTTAATGCTAGACTTTTCAATATTTTTTCTTTTTGTTCTGGAGATTTTCCTTTAAGTGGTGTTAAAAGTCCCCTGGCTTTAGCTCTGCGCATTTTTTCTGATGGTGACAATCCAGAAATAGCTCGAGCAAGACCTTTAATATTTGCTATCAAAGATTTCTCTGAAAGAGTACGTCCTTCGGGTAGAGGTATGCCCATATCTTGCAAGCCTCGTAGTATTTTTTCTTTCTCTTTCATGGATTTACCTTCCAGAGGCTGGAGCAATCCGGCTTCAGCTGCTTTTGCGTGTTTTTGCTTCATTTCAGGTGTTTTAGGTTCTGGAGGTAAACCAAGTTCAGCACGAACTTTATCAATGACCTCTTTATCCGATGCTGTTTTTCCTTCTGGAAGAGGAATCCCTCGTTTGACTAGTCCGCGCAATATTTTTTCTTTTTGTGCAGGTGTTTTTCCCTCAAGTTGTGGGACTACTGACGGAGGTCTTTCTTTCGCTATCTTAGCTACAAGAGCTTTTTCCGAAGGTGTGCGTCCTTCAGGGAGAGGTATACCCATATCTTGTAAACCTCTTAGTATTTTTTCTTTTTCTTTCAGCGATTTACCTTCGAGTGGCTGTAGTAGACCGGCGTCAGCAGCTTTTGCATGTTTTTGCTTCATCTCTGATGTTTTTGGTTCCGGGGGTAAACCGAGCTCAGCACGCACTTTGTTGATCAATGCCTTGTCCGATGCTGTTTTTCCTTCCGGGAGTGGAATACCGCGTTTAGCTAACCCTCGTATTATTTTTTCTTTTTGTGCTATCGGTTTACCTTCAAGAGGTGTTAATAGACCTTCAGCTTTTGCTTTTCTCATTTTTGCTGATGGTGTAATAATCACAGGAACGCGAGGTTCTTTGGTTATTTTAGCTACTAGTGATTTTTCAGATGGTGTACGTCCTTCTGGGAGAGGTATGCCCATATCTTGTAGGCCTCGTAGTATTCTCTCCTTCTCCTTTAGCGATTTACCTTCCAGTGGCTGGAGTAATCCCGCATCGGCTGCTCTTGCGTGTTTTTCTTTCATTTCTGGTGTTTTGGGTACGGGCGGTAATCCAAGCTCAGCACGCACTTTGTTAATTAACGCTTTGTCCGAAGCTGTTTTTCCTTCCGGGAGTGGAATACCGCGTTTAGCTAACCCTCGTATTATTTTTTCTTTTTGTGCTACTGGTTTACCTTCAAGGGGCGTTAATAGACCTTCAGCTTTTGCTTTTCTCAGTTTTGCTGATGGTGTAATAATCACGGGAACGCGAGGTTCTTTGGCTATTTTAGCTACTAAAGCTTTTTCCGATGGTGTACGTCCTTCAGGGAGTGGAATATCCATGTTATGTAAGCCTCGTAATATATTTTCTTTCTGCTGTGTCGTCTTACCTTCTAGTGGTTGTATGAATCCCTTAGCAGCTGCTTTTGCGTATTTGTCTCTCATAGCCGGAGTTTCGGGTTCTGGCGGTAAACCGAGGTCAGCTCGAACTTTATTTATTAATTTGGTTTCCGATGGAGTTTTACCCTCAGGCAACGGAAGCCCAGCCTTAGCCAAATTTGTAAGGATTTTTTCTTTTTGTTCAGGAGTTTTACCTGCAAGAGGAGTCAAAAGTCCAGCTTCTTTAGCCTTGCGTAATGACATAGGTTTGAAAACAGGTACTTTTTCGGTTTCTGGTGTCAACAGATCACAAATGCACTCGTCGACGGGACCTTTCGCCTCTTTTACTTTTTTTCCTGTCACCTGGTCCAGCTTCTTCATCTTATCAGGTGGCAGAGAATGTCTTCCTTTTTTAGCTATTGCTGCTACTAAAGCTTTCTCTGACGGTGTCCGTCCCTCAGGTAGTGGTATACCCATATCTTGTAAGCCTCGCAGGATTTTCTCTTTTTCCCTTGGCGATTTACCTTCAAGTGGCTGTAGTAAGCCGGCACGAGCTGCTTTTGCGTGTTTTTGCTTCATTTCAGGAGTTACGGGTTCTGGGGGTAAACCAAGCTCAGCGCGCACTTTGTCAATTAAGGCTTTATCTGATATTGTTTTTCCTTCTGGAAGAGGAATTCCTCGTTTGGCTGCCCCGCGCAAAATATTTTCTTTTTGCGCAGGTGTTTTTCCCTCAAGCTGTGAGACTACTGATGGAGCTTTGGGTTCTTTGGTTATTTTAGCCACTAGAGCTTTTTCTGATGGCGTGCGTCCTTCAGGGAGCGTTATACCCATATCATGTAGGCCTCGTAATATCTTTTCTTTCTGCTGTGGCGTTTTACCTTCTAGTGGTTGTAGTAATCCTTTGTCTGCTGCTTTTGCATATTTGTCTCTCAAAGCTGGAGATTTCGGTTCAGGAGGTAAACCAAGGTCGGCTCGAACTTTTTTAATTAATTTTTTCTCAGATGCAGTTTGTCCCTGAGGAAGAGGAATACCGGCCATTGCCAGACCTTTTAAAATTTTCTCTTTTTGTTCTGGAGATTTTCCTTTAAGTGGTGTTAATAGTCCCCTGGCTTTTGCTGCGGCCAATTTTTCTGATGGTGTAACTACTAGTAAAGTTGCGCGTGGTGTTTTGGCGATTTTAGCAATCAGAGATTTTTCCGATGGTGTACGTCCTACAGGAAGCGGAATACCCATATCATGTAAGCCCTTCAGAATATTTTCTTTTTCTTTGGGTGTCTTTCCTTCTAGCGGCTGCAGTAATCCGGCATCGGCTGCCTTCGCATGTTTTTCCCGCATATCTGCAGTTTTGGGTTCGGGAGGTAAACCAATTTCAGCACGAACTTTGTCTACTAACGCCTTGTCTGAAGCAGTCGTTCCTTCAGGGAGTGGTAAACCTTGTTTGGCAAGTCCACGTAATATTTTTTCTTTTTGTGCTGGTGTCTTTCCTTCAAGGGGTGTTACAAGCCCCTCAGCCTTTGCTCTCTGCAGCCTTTCAGACACTGGTTCCTTAGCAATTTTAGCGACTAATGCTTTCTCTGATGGTGTGCGTCCTTCAGGGAGCGGTATACCTAAGTCTTGTAAACCTCGCAATATCTTTTCTTTCTCCTGTGGCGTCTTACCTTCTAATGGTTGCAGTAATCCCTTGTCAGCTGCTTTCGCATATTTGTCCTTCATAGCTGGCGTTTTCGGTTCTGGGGGTAGACCGAGGTCAGCTCGAACTTTTTTTATGATTCTCTTTTCTGATGGAGTTTGCGCCTCGGGTAGGGGAATACCAGCCATAGCTAGACCTTTTAAAATTTTCTCCTTTTGCTCCGAAGGTTTTCCTTTTAAAGGTGTTAGTAGTCCCTCTGGGGCTCGGGGTTCTTTGGCGATTTTGGCTACTAGAGCTTTTTCTGACGGTGTACGTCCCACAGGCAGTGGTATACCCATATCACGTAAGCCTCGAAGTATTTTTTCTTTCTCTTGTGGCGTTTTCCCCTCTAGTGGTTGTAATAATCCAGCTTCGGCTGCTTTTGCTTGTTTTTCTCTCATTTCAGGTGTCTTCGGTTCTGGTGGCAGACCGAGCTCATCGCGAATTTTGTTGATAATTTTTTTTTCTGAAGGTGTCTTTCCTTCGGGAAGAGGTATTCCGCGCTTAGCCAGACCTCGCAATATTTTGTCTTTTTGAGCTGGAGTTTTACCTTCTAGTGATGGTATTTTTTCTGACGGTAATCCCCGTGGTAATCCCGCTTCTTGTTTCACTTTTTGTATGAGTTCTTTTTCAGATGGCGTCCTCCCTTCGGGGAGGGGGACACCCATATCAACTAAACCCTTTAAGATTTTTTCTTTCTGTGGATTGGTTTTGCCCTCTAAGGGGGTAAATAAGCCAAGTTCAGCTGCTTTCCTTAGTTTTGCTTTTTCAGCTGCAGTTTTTGGTGCTGGTGGTAGTCCAATATCTTTTAGAACTTTATCTACTAACATTTTATCCGAATCAGTTTTCCCTTCAGGTAAAGGGACCCCGGCCAATGCCAAATCCTTCAAAATCTTCTCTTTTTCAGCCGGAGACTTTCCCGCCATAGCTTTTTCGGCTACCTTTGCTTTTTCTTTCATGGCCTTGGCACCCTCAGTTTCCAGGCCGACAGATGCCAAAGATTTTCTGAGTTCCCCAAAACGTCGCTCTTCTTGTGGTAAATGACCACAGAGAACGCAGTTACAGTTGTCACAATTTTTCTTCTTATAGCAATCATAGAGACCTTTCATCACCTCAAACATTGCATCCGAATTACATGAACAACAGCAGGTATCATCTTTGCTGCTTAATTGGCATCGATAAACTTTCCACTTGAATGACTTTGTATAGTTGAAAGGATTTGGTAAGGCTTGGTACCGATGATTTGAGATTACGTTTACGACGTATTTCGAACTAGATTTTTTACCGACTTCACTTGTAACTAATGGTAAACTATTGCTTCTTAGTTTCGACAGGTTTGCAGAGTTCTTTCTTCGCATTAAATCAGGCATACTCATTTGTTTGATAATTTTCTTACTTCGATTTTTGTAGCGAAGAAAAATCAGTGTTGGTTGTCGAGAATTGTGCACTTTAGGTACGTACTTTTCGCGCATTTTCTTTTTTTTACCATTAATAATTATACTAACAGTTTTGGTTTCGTTGCAGATATTCTCTTTCAGGTTAAGTTCAGATGGTTCATAATTTAGAATTTCTCTGTAATATTCATTGTATTTTGAACGTCTCATAATGTTGTATTATTCAAATTCAATCTTGTCGACGTCGTTTGACGTCTTAAATATTAAACTCAATTTTAATTTTGATGATAATTAACTCGAAAGTAACCCAGCAATATCAATTTAATATCACTCAAATAGATGTTATTGTTTATGCATACTAGCTCGCGAAAAATGTATAATAATCACAATAAAGATCCCAATATCTTTTAAAATGAATACAAAATCTCGAAACAGTAGTATTTACATAATATTTTTAATAATTTTATCGTATTTACAATTTTTCTATATCATCATAACCCTTGATTTTTTGTACAATAATCTGTCATGTTGACATTTAGTCTGTTTCGTCTTTACTACCAGCCTGTCTTTAGAATAACAATCAAATTCAAATAAAAACTTATATAGTAATACTGATCACGGCCGATATTAATAAACTCGTGAATAAACTATTTAATAAATTCTAAACAACAGTCGCCAAGCTTACTGCTATAATCTTCCGCAAGGTACCTAACGTTGAGTCTGATTTGATGATTTTTCTATGCCTTGTTACTACTGCGAGATGCTAGTAGCAGTGCCATTGATAAAACTAAATTTTCTATAACTCTGCTATTTTCATAATAGTGTCACAGGAAATAAGATCTCCCGTGACACTATAAAAAGTACTTCTATACACCTATTATTCCTTTCAAAGTAATCGAAATATCTGCTACCTACTCATAGATAAACATGTTGAGATAGCCCGATATAACCTGTACTGTAATACTAAAACTACTATTCTGCAAATAATTGTACACCCATGCTGTTTACTACCGCCATCTATTTGTATATTATCAATGTAGCATTAATATTTCACATTAGCAAGGACGAATATCGAAGGACTTTGGAAACAAGTCGGGTTATGAGAGCAAACGCCATCTAGTGTCGAATAGCAACATCGTGCAATTCTCTAGAACATATTTGTGTGTTTTGGAATATTGCCTTTAATCGTTATATTTTACGATCTATTTTACGTTTGTCTTGTAAATTACTTGCGTAAAGAGTTTACGACATACCCTTGTTATAGTTTTGCTAATACTTTAAATTTATAACACAATTTTAAAAAATCGTCTATGTTTTAGTATGCTAGTATAGTAGATACTTTCAGCTGAAAATTAAGTAAAATTTATATATTATTTACTATTGCTATGCCATCTATCTTTTGACATCTTGTTCAGTAGTTTAACATTAAAAGAAGTACTGCATGAACTCACTAGAGGTCGCTACAAGATTTTTTTAATTGTACTAATATACTATTGAATAAGTCTTGTTTATTGCTGGTCTACTTTTCCTTTTTTAACTTAATATTCATAGTCCTAACAAACCTATTTAAGATACAACGACACGCTTTTTCAAACTCTTTGAAAAGATTGAAGCTAGATCGAGCTGAGATGTGAGCTAGAACAGCTGATAGTATTGGAACGAAGAATGGCTCGGTTTCTAAATTTATCTATTTGTTATTTATGTCTATATGGCTTCATCATAATACCACTTTATAGAAATATTTAGACAACAAAAGTCGTCAACGTTATCTAGCTTTTTAGTAACCAATAGAAACTCACTAGAAGTCCTAAAATGATATGCGTTCCGAGAAATAACAGAGGCTAAGAATAGTTTTTCGCAGCTTGTAAATAAGTGACAAATAACCTATGCTATTTAAAGTGCCAGCAAATAAATGAAAACAATTATTAAAATTCCATCTTGTAAGCTATTAAGCAACAGATAAAAGAGGGTCTAATTGTGCTATCATCTCTTTCTTTTATATCTTTCCGATAACTACATTATAAGATAATGTTTGTGTATATATTTCTTGGTAATCAATGCGTGTAGTTAGATTTTTTTTTTCTATTGTACTCCTGTTCAGTCCCTCGCCTGTCACTCCTCGTTCATATCTATACTAATATTATAAAGCTGAAGAGTTTGTTTGTTTGTTTGAACGCGCTAATCTCGGGAACTACTGGTCCGATTTGAAAAATTATTTCAGTGTTAGATAGCCCATTTATCGAGGATATATCATCACGCTACGACCAATAGGAGCAGAGTACCAGTGAAAAATGTTACAAAAACGGGGAAAATTTTGACCCATTCTCTTAGGTGACGCAAGCGAAGTTGCGCGGGTCAGCTAGTAAATAAATATTTCGGGATTTAGTTTTCCTTGTCAGTCATTGTGGTTGAAGTTCAGTGGTTTGTCGCCGGCAGTTTTGTATGTATGACTAGTCAAGTACTTTAGTTCTTAAAATTATTTATTGAATTTTCCTATGCCTGAGCGCCTTAGCTAGTCTTTGGTTGATTATTTCCAGCAAGATTTGTTATCTTTGACCATTAGTTGGTACTAGGTATTCATATTTCTTAATAATGATAGGTACTCTAAAACTTAATAGTGTATGTACTTTATAATCATTAGATGGTGTAATATAATCATTTATAAAAGGCTTAAAACAAGTTTGTGTGTATAGTCTTACAACTTAGTATAGATCCTTGTATGCAAGTTTCGCAGCTGATGTATACAAAATTCAGAATTTTTAACATCATTGACAGGCTTGTGTAGTTGACGTTTGCCTGTTCTAATCTTTGAAATACACAGAATTGCAAGTCATAATCTAGATAAACCTGCAAGCCAAGCCTCTTTACAATGTTGTCAGACTATTGTGTATTTAATTTTCTAGACATCACTTGAGTATTGTTATAATTATAACAATACTCAAGTGATGTCAAGAAAATTACTATTAATGTGTACCTGACTCTACCTTTAAAATTTAAAACTACCTTTAAGGTTTAAAATTTATTGAGCCTTATCTTACTGATCATGAAGTATAGTTCTGTAGATAGTTCAAAATACTGATGAAATGTGAGTGATGCCTATCTGAGGCTTAGAATTGTTATGGTTAGTAAGTGGTGAGTTAGGTTCGGGTTATACAAAGAAACACAAGATTTTTGTATTTTTTACGTTTTTATAACAAGTAGTTCCAATAAAATTTTACAAGTTTTTATTTTGTACAAGTACGGAGTAACCTCCGCTTATTGAAACTTAAACGCGTCAGATATTAATAGTGGCTTTAATTGCGGAGAGTGCTTTAGAAGGTAACAGGGCAACTAGCGCTTGGGAAAGCCCCAAGACCCTTGTGCGTCCGTGCGCCGCGTCGCCACGACAAACTTCACCTACACAACACACATGTGGCCGGGAGCCCATCACTCTACAACCAATACAAACATATCACAAAATATTTATATAGAACTTTCCCGGAGCCACCCTATTTCACCACAAATTTCAACCAAAAACCTCCAATATAAACATACAACATCACAGAAATATACTTTAAATTTAATTATTTCGTATAACATCTATTACTGGACCGATTAAGACGAATCTATGATAAAATCTTTCAACATCATCTGCAGTGAAATCGTTGACTCCATAATGTATAGCAACACGACTTTTTATCAATTATCTATTGAATTTATTATCTGTCTATTGCGAACCTGACCTATTGTATTCATAAAATATTATTATACTTTATCATCACAGTGTTCTGTGTTTATTGTTTTGTACCACAACGTGTGAATTTATATTTACGTAACTATATAAAATTCAATTCCAGTATTCATCTTAATATAATATGAGTTAAATCGTGTTGCTCTCACAAACATATAATGTAATAAAGTAACGCTAACGTCATCAGAACTGTGCACATATATAAATAGTTTATTGTAAGCGCCCCAGTTCCGATGATCGAACTTATTTCATAAACATGTTACAGATTTGAATAATGTAACATTCGTAAAGTATATTTGTGTTGGACGTTGGGATTCAATAACTTTGGGAGATTTTAAAATCTAATACATCGAAACATTTTCAGTTCAAATTGCAGGAAAATTACAGCCATTTTGCAGTCTTAATCTCTTCATAATTGTAATTACTTAATCCTTACAGGATTAATATAATATTGTAACTTTTATGAAATAAGTTGATAACTGAAAGTAATCGTCGCTATCTCTGTTACTGTACATTTTATTGTTTTACAACACGAGAGCGATTGGTTATAATAGCAATGGGCTCCGAAGTTCAATCGATCCAATGCGTACTACTTATATAAATAAATATTCACGTTCCTTTTATAGTACTTAACTTAATCTCAATTAAGTTTATTCCAAACATAATATTTCGCTTAATATAATATGTCTACTAATATTCAGTTATTTATAATTTGCTATATATTTGAATAATACTACTATAACATGGCATCATATTTATATCGTCAACGAAATTAATAGCCAGTTTATCTTAATATATTTTAACAATATGTAACTAACATTGTACATTTGTCATATATGTAACAAAATATATTTGAGGATTCGCAACAAAACGTAACGTTATTCAAAATTGTAACATCTAGTATTTATTGCATTGGTTCGACTGAAACTTGTACAGATTTGTACTTACTTTATATTTATTTACAAATTACACGCTATCGCTTGCCCGAAGATTAAATAAAATGTAAATTTAACACGGTTCTTTCTGTCTAACTTACCTAATGATACGGTGTTATTGTGTGCACATTCACATCGATCACAGCCTTCACAAATGTAAATAAAGTATTGTGATGCGCACTGATAAGTAACAAATGTTACACGCAACTTTGTAAATATCCACGGCAATGTTATATTTATGAATAATTATTCAAACGGTGATTTATTCACCTTATTGTTTCAGTCGTAAATAATAGTTGCGTCCCTTTAGTGTTGTGTAAATCTCAGTCTAATGTGACACGGCATATGTTTGACTGCAACAACATCACAGTCGTGTATTGTTTCGATATTCCTGCAGTAATCTAACTCATCAAATAGCCTGATAACACACCGGTATCTACGCTGGTCTGTAAATGCGTTACTCAATTGAAACCCATATTGTGCGTCCACTATCAAATAATATTGTGCTACCTTTGCGCGGATCTAACGATCTTCGGGCTTTCGACCGTAAAACTATAATAACACCGAAATATCGGAACAACCAATAAACGTTGCTTTAGTCTAATTACTTTATACTATATGATCTCGAGACACAGTCTCTATTGCTTACGCCAATAGCGTACGCTATGAGGTCTAGCGAAAATAATACGCGGCCGCGGCAGTTCAAGTCGCCACCACGTGTCGCGTCGAGGCGCACCGATCACATCGCGTGCCGCCCGACTAAACGTAATATGTCATAACAATTATTCATAAAAATATAACTTACAAAAAACCTACTGTGACTTATTACCATACAAAAGATCGAATGCTACACCAATTAAAAATTACATCTCCATCTACTTATTGCTTATAAATTAAAAATGACATTATTGTTGCAAATTGTACAATTATAAATTGTTATTATTATTTATTATTAATTTATTCGGGAGAAATTATTTTACCTTATATTTAATTTAGAATTAAGACGATCTCGGGATGTGTTACCCGTCGGCGACTAGTGCGATTCGATCGCGTGCCAAAATAGTCGTGTAGGCGAGTCGCGAGCGCGTAACACACCCTTGAACCAATCAATTATTTAATATTTGTCTCGTGCGGGTTGCGTTCGTCGCGCTGCACGATTTACGACACACAAGAGAACACACATACACAGGATGACAAATCATTTGAGCCAATTATTGCAATAAATGATAACAGTCATCGTCAGCGACGTTACAACACACATTATTATTTTTTTAATATTAGGCCGTGCTCACTGCACCAATCACGACTCGCTACTGATCATCTTAGTCTTAATATATTGAATTGAGCAGTATACAGGCGCACGGACGCACAAATTGACTATAACCCTGTAATAACTACTGAAACCTAACTAATAAGTAATTAAATTTTTCTCTTTCTAGGGGCGTATAAGTTAAAAGCATTACATTATTAAAGTCTCCACAAAATTGTATAACTTACTATAACGCTATTCATCATTTTATTCATCAATTAAAAAGATAATATGTTTTTTATTATCTCTTATGCTACAACGTAACGTAACGGAATGATAACAAAATTAACTGCGGTGTATATTTGGTTATATCATTTTGCTATGTAATGTACAGATATACTCTTCACTTTTAATATAATCAATTCCCGAATGCAAACGATTGCAATCTGATCTCCATCTCTATATTCAATAACTATAAGGACAATGAGTAATCGTGTTTGAAAGATACGCGTATTATTTGTTGCGCAGCCAGTCTCGCTTTTCTAATTTCAATAATGGCGAAAATAATATACCTATTTGTCTGTCAATCAACTGAATTTTATTGTGTGAATATTTAATGTCACATTACTTGTAAGTATTTCCTAACATTAAATAATTTCACTGCATAGACTTAGGTATGTTTGGGCTCTATTTTGCTAGTTCCAGCATAAAGTTGCTAGGAGACCGATTATTAGCACCTGACCATTTTGTACTATGTTCTTTTTTTAATTATTGTTGAGTAAATAACAGGTATTTTTGGAAAGGGTCAATTACATTATTCTATATAACTGAGACAATGGATTTACACATCTCGATTGTGTTGCCTTTAGAATATTAATAATTAATGTCTAATACTTTATATCGTATTCATAAAATTAAATAACGATTGATAACTGGCTGCGTAAGTCAAAAAACGCCAAATTTACTCATGCCCCTTTAATTTATTCATCTGCAATAATAACTAATAATATCGGTCATTAGAGATATGACTTTAATTTATCATTATGTATAACAATTTATGAGTAAAAAGAGAATAGAAAACATTCTTTGTAAACTAATATAATTAAAATATATATAATAAAAATCAACAATACAATAAAGTCACAGCATGTACTTGCATGTTGTATACATGTGAGTGACGTAATGATTATCGTCAGCACAAGTACTGTCGTCGTACCCATTTTAAGTGTATATAATTTTCTACATAGGATTAGTTGGCATAGACCAGTGCACAGGCAGCCTGAGGACCGAGCCGTTCCTTCTTCCACACCTAACCGGCTTTGCTCCTAAGTAGTCGATAAAAATCTACTATTTTATAATGAACTCCCTCATCGTCGAAACATACTTATCAGTAAATTTATAAATAGGTATCAGAAGCTATAATCTGTAGACCGTAATTACCGAACCCCCAGATAGACCCCGCTCGAAGTACACAATAAAATTTTTCATCATGAGAAGATCTAATTAAAATGGGTACAAGAAACCGATGGCACTTTACAGGGTACCTATGCATTTTTTTTCATAAATTATGTCATAAAATGACAGACTAAAGAACTATATTTAATTTTACGCCGTGACTTAGTTTCTAGTTTCGTTTTATTAACCTAATCACATCGATTTAGAACATTTGTTGTGTGGTAGTGATAGAGGCACGGCCCCCTGCCTGACGCTTGAGCCCATGAAACAAGAAGTTGGCGGCGGCCTTGATTGGCGCGACAAGTGGCGCCCGCGCAGGTGTCTCCCATTGTCAGACATTGCCGGTGGCCGGGAACCGCGGCGGGGGGAGAGGCGGCGGCGGTCGGCCCGCTTCGCCCCCACCCGAAGACTGCTCCGATACTGAAATTATACCACATTTCTACTGTGTACTCAAGTCTTTGCTGTGTCAAGTGCTGGTTGCTTCTACAATGATAAATCTTTTGTTAAATTATCACATATAATATTATATATTTTCTTCCAGCCAGATAGCTATATATACGAAACTGAAAATATAATTTGATGTAAATTACATATTTATAATAAAATGTCTACAAAAATATCTTTTACTTATTTTCAAATTGTATTTTATTAATGAGTAACTAATACCTGAATCCATGTTCATAGTAAAGTAGTCTGTAAGAACGATCACATGAACCATGCTGACTCACGTAACATTATGTACATGTACAATGATATAAATAGACGTCTTCATAGTATACATATATTCACGCAAGCATTGACCGTTGTGTTCTCTGAGTAATGTGACATAAATGTGCTACTGATGCCTACAACTGTTACATTTTAACCAAGAACCTTCGGAAAATTTGGAAAAAATTAAGCTTTTGATTGACATATTGTGTTGAATGTTAGTTTGCCGATTGTTATAATTAAATGTAGGCATCAAACAGTGGAAGTGAGAGCGGTGAAGTGAAGCGGTGTTACTTACGGGAGTCGTGTTTTTCGTCAACGGGTGCGGGGGGCGGGGGCGGTGGCAGCTGTTGTTCTAGCGCGTTGACGCAGTTCATCATGCTCCCGTAGAGCCGGCTGTCACGGAAGCTGTCCCTGCACAACACTCACCAATCATGCCCACTGACCGATATCACTAAACCGATTCAACTGCTCTTAGTTATTCCATATTGCTTTTATTTTTCTTACAACTATCGTCAGCCATTGTGCAGTTTGTTAGTTGGCTATTTTATTGCACATTTCTTTATATGGCTGTAAATTGTTCAACATTAGAATTTAGCTTTACATAACCGATTAAAATTTATTAATCTTTCCACAACATGTAAGTTATTAATTTTTACCGTACTTTTTTCACTCATATTTAAAACCCACTACGATATTATTTTAACACATAGTAAACAGAGTGAAAGGCCAAACTGTTTACACCTACCAGCTAGTTAAGGCACAGTTAAAGCACAACTTTATCGATCTCCCTGAAATAAAATTGTATAAGTAAGAGCAATGAGATATATAAATTAAAAACGTGTTGAAATCATTGTTAGTTAACAAGATTGTATAGTTTCATCTATATTTCCAGAGTCCTTCGCCTCAGGAAGGATAACAGTGTTATGTACAAATGACACAAATCACGTGCAACGCGTGCTGATGAATGACCAGTCAGCCTGGTTGTGTGCTGTCGTGGTATTAGGAAAATACATGAGTTATTGTGTATGTCAATGGTAGGACACGGTCTGTGCTAGAAGTTATCAAAATAAAACATTTAACGTGTCTCTCTCTTACCTTCCGTTCGAATTCCGGAACAGTGCCAAAATCTCTTCGAAGGTCTTATTTTTTGTTTCAGGAACTTTTTTATACGTAAATATCCAAAAAATTGCAAGGAATACACTAAAAGGCAGGAATGTATAGTTTTCCAGTAGTGCCTGCGGAACAGATAAATTAAACATACAGTGTTAGTTTATTATGTAATACACTATGATGAAGGCATTGTTCATAAACATAATCATATTTTACCGAGATATTTATTATAAGTCAGATTACCCGATAGTCGATTTCGTTATAACTCGATTGGAATCAATATTGACAACAAATATGACTGACCGTAATTATAAGATCAGGCCGCCTATATCAATATTAATTATCGGAATGCCATTGGAGTGGTCCACACACAGTTGTGTATACACAACGAAGGACCTACCTTCATGCTAGGAAAGCCGATCCCGACGACGAAATTGGCCATCCAATTAACTAATACGGCGATAGCCATCGCGCTGGGCCGAGGGCCCTGCGAGAACAGCTCGGCAGTGATCAGCCACGGGATGGAGCCGGGGCCCACCGCGAAGAACACCACGAAACTAAGCGTCGACACCACCGACAAGTAGCTCATCCAGTCAATCATTTCCTGCACATAGCCGAAGAACTCCTATCAGGGGATAGTAATGATGCTCTTTCCCGTCGCCGACCGGATGAAATAAATCGCAAACATAAATGCACATCACACACGCGTCTGTCTGTGTGTCGGTCAGGCGCTCCGCGCGATGCGTGGAGTTGTGACTCAGTTCTTTGAGTGCTGGTAGCGAGTGTTGTCCATCTATCGTATGTACTGCGAATGCTGGTGATAAGTGCCATCCTGCTTTTGAGCAGTGTTCGTGTGATTAAAATTTCGCTTCATTTAAAACGCGTGCGCTGAGCTCCCCGTGGTACGTTACCACCATTTAATGGTCAATAAAATAAGTGTTCTGTGCTATGTGGGTGATGTACCTAACATTTATATTTGAGAATTTATTCCCATTATTTACAATGCTTTCCTAGAGACTCCGGTATCGGAAACAGGAAAGTCGCGGAGGGGGGAGGGCCTAGCGAAGCTGCGAGTGTGTATGTATCGATGACATTCACATCTATTAGTACCGACCAATCAAACTCGATGCGCATTCAATTGGATAGCAGCACTGATAGATACGAAGTTATTGTTTACATATACACTCGCCTTAAGCAAATGATAGTGTGAAAAATAAATAAAGGATTAAATATGTGGTGCATGCACTAGTGTTACTACGTATACTAGATTCATGAGTTTTTTTTCTTAACTTTTATCCTTTGGTAACTTTTGAACGTCAAAACATTCAGTATCACTGAATAATTCTTGAGTAATACTAGATGCATTATCGATCGAAATATTCGATATTAGACATTTTGTTTGACGTTCAAAAATTTAAGATGAAGCAATAAACATAATTTAGACAAGAAGAATTGAATTCAATAAGTTGATTTGGAAGATATAGAGCAACCAATTAGGGGATATGAGAGAAGATATGAATCCAAATGAAGCATTGATAGTCAATATATAATGCTTAAAGTCAGTGAAACGTGAATAAGCGATGAGGAAGCGTGCGTAAGCGTATTAATATTATTTTGATTAACTCTTGATTTATACCACGTTTATCATATTGTTGGTAACTATTAACCAACATTATCTGTAGTTAAAATAAATCGTTAAAAAAAACTCAATGTCGTATTTAAGTTCATAATTTCGTGGTATAGCCCAAGGTTTGTCCGAGGCCAGTATTTCAAGCGCGAAATACAGACCTCTCATGAAATTCTTAAATACTAAACTAAATTAAACCTTAAATACTAATTAGATACTGTACCTACACTGCACAGTTAATATATATAATTATAATAATATTTCAAATTATTATAATTATATTATATTTGTTGTAAGATATGTTTGATATTTTGAGTTATCTGTATCGGTTTTCATTGATTATTTATTGTTTCAGCAAGAGTTACAAAATGTTTTTATTTTGTTATATTTATGTCACAGAGCTCGATCAAATTGGTTGTTTTGTTAATCTCCACTAATTGCTGTAAAATTTTCATGTTAAGGTAGTAGATTCTATAGTATCTGTTCTTATAATGTTCATCAGAAGTTTTTTTTTTTAAATTTTTTTTGGTTCCCCTTAGACTCTTGTAAACGTTGACCCTTTTCAAAACATTAGAAGTTCAACCCCGTGTTATCAGTATTTTATAAGACACACCTTTATAAGGAATGAAATGGTGATGAAAATAGAGAAGATGAACATCCCCCCAAGGCCGTAGAGGTGTAGGGTCCTCCGTCCGGTGCGGTCCATGAGTGGCAGGGAGACGAGGGTCATGCCGACCATAATGGCGCCGATCCCCATGGTCGCGAACTTGGCAGACTCGTCCGTCAGACCCGACGAGGTGAACAGCGAAGTAGAATAGTAGAACACCTGGTAGATAAATCTCGGAGTTTGTATTCGTTCTACACCAACGAAGTGTACCTTTGTTATGAAAGATTTTATTTCCAAGTTCAGCTCAGAAGTTTTCAGCAGTAGATGTAGAATTTACGATCAGCAAGAAAAATGTTTGGGATTATCTTATTCCAGTCAGTCAAACAGTCGTGAAGTCTGTTATGTAAATTACGCATCCAATAGTGTATGGTTAAAAATTCTAAAATGTCTTACCGCATTGATTCCGCTGAGTTGTTGGGACAGCTGCATGACGACGCCGATGAGCAGCGGTGCACGCAGCGTGGGTGAACACAGCAGCTCTCTCATGGATATGGACGCCTCCGCCTGCTGCGCGCGCTCCTCTGCTCTCATCTCCTCGATATCTTCCTCCACCTTTATCCAAAGAATTACAATGCACTCTTTATCGCATCGCCTTTACTATGTTACCTCACGCTCAGAGAAAGTCAGAGCTTAAACTAGTTAAAAAACATCGATCACGTTCGTACGAATTTATAAATCATGACGCGAGATAAAATTCAGAATGAAATATAAATGTCCGGCCTCCAAGAGTAATGGCGCTTGTAAAAAAATATGGCGGCCACGTAAATACAAGATTGCAGGTTACACCTGCACCAATAGTTATTGATGGGGCGGAACCAATCATATTCGAGTGCAGAAGCCATTTTGTCTGATAAAGAAAAGCTTTAAATAATCATGCGCGCGCAGAGAGATAAGATACGCCCCTTCACTACAAACATAGTGCACACTAGTAAATACTAAATACATATGTGCTACATTTCCTGAAACTGTAACGCCCGTCCGCGCTGTTGAATTCATCGTAAACATTACTCCGTGCATTTCATATACCTAAACTTTATTGCTGGTAGAAATAAGGTTCAATTTTGATAGACTAGATAAATGGGTGTTTTCATCTCCGCGCGTTGAAGTCTTGACGGACTCATGTACTTTTTTATTTTTATTAGCTGCAGGGAAAATTAATACCCATATTCTCATTGTTTCAGAATAAAAGAAGCCAGACTGTCACGACCAGTTTTATCAAGTTATTCCACCTAACTCAAACGGAAATAAAATCAATTTTATAAACAGATTAGGTAAGTAATCTAGTTATGATTACTTGTAATCATAAAATTTGAAAATAGGACAAAACAATTGCTAAGTAAATTCAAACATACTATGATGTTTTTGTATACAAAAATGGCAGATTTAAAAACACAAGGTCAGCTAGCGCTCAGCGAATAAAGCTATAATATCACCTGATTGCTGGCCCGAAGTCTTCTGAGCGCCCGCCGAGCTTCTTCCTCCCATTGGCGCGTGATGAGCAAGTACCGTGGCGACTCCGGGCAGGCCGGTAGCAGCAGCAGTTGCAATATCGCGGGACAGATCGCCAAACCTAAGAATTACGATAA
The DNA here is from genome assembly GCF_050436995.1 of Anticarsia gemmatalis. Classification (NCBI taxonomy): domain Eukaryota; kingdom Metazoa; phylum Arthropoda; class Insecta; order Lepidoptera; family Erebidae; genus Anticarsia; species Anticarsia gemmatalis. The sequence continues at coordinate 18,466,334 of NC_134776.1, read as the reverse complement.
AAACGTATGATTAAAACATTTCCTCGATTACACGTTACGAGTAGGTAGACTGCAAGTACTTATGCTAATTTAACAGTTAAGTAAAACTTCAATTTGGTGAATTCGGGTATTTTTAATTTTATGATGAGTTAAATATATAAATATAGGTAAGTACTCATAGTATCATGACCCAAGATTGACCTGACAAAAGATTTTATTGGTAGCTGAACGTATTTATAAGACTGTATATGAACACCTAAGGACAAGAAAACCAAGTGAACTTGCGAAGTCTACTCACCAAGCAGTATCGGCCATCCCTCATCCGTACCAAGAATCTGTTCAATGCCCAAGACTTGGGACAGAAGGAGTCCTACAGTGACCGCCAGTTGGTTGACCGTGCCCAGGCCACCGCGCAAGTTCAGGGGCGCTATCTCCGATATGTACATTGGCACTAGTGACGTGTTTAACCCTGAGACGACAACAATTATTTCAGTTAGAAAGTAATTTTGCAGTAAATATGATAAGTTTAATGGTGGACAACTTACCACAGTTGACGCCGATTATAAACCTGCCGAAAATGAGGAGCTCGTAACAGTGTGATATCTTCGTAAAGCCCATGAGACTCGCGCCACCGATGCCCAAAATGTTGTTCAACAATAAGCCCCCTTTCCTGGTAATTCAACAAACCATATTACATTCCAATAAAAAACACTATAAATTGAAGACGCACAGCTGTTCGCAGTATCGCATGCATCTTTAAAGCTAGGAAGTATTGAAAGGTCGTACCTTCCAAACCTATTCGCGATCATGCCCCCAGAAAAACCACCGAGCATTCCTCCGATAGCAAAAATGCTGACTGCGATGGAATAGAGCCTGTTGACCGTGTCGTCCTGCAGATCCATGCCGTACCGGTTCTTGTATACGTCCTTCATGAAGTTAGCGATATTCTAGACAAATGACAATAGGTAAAAGTAAGATATGGTTCTAAATAGACTAAATTTTAACTGACCAACTTATCCCTTAATAGGATGATAGCTTGTAGACTGTCTTTAAAGCTCTAGACATAATACGCGTTTCTGTTCATATTTACTAAACGAAATATATTTATTTATTGTAAGGAATCTTCAAGGAAGAATACACACATCTTTGCACACATAATAATCAACATTAAAATCAATGCTTCTTCAATTGTAGGAGCCTACAGCTGTCCATAAGATGTCAATCAACAAATGTTTCGCAAATTGAATAGACGATATGTCTACTCGTTACTCCATTTGGACATTACACTACGCAAGAGACACAGTATACCTTCTGAACTAAAACAAATCACATGAACAAGTTCGCAAAACTAAATTAATAATTCAAACTTCAAACCGCGAACACTCTATAAATGTCGATAGCATCGTCATAAACATTTCCAATCAAATTGAAAGTGCATTTAACTTCAACGCGAATGGTATCTGCAGTTTCGATTCCTTTAATTGGTTCTTCAACTTAAGTGGCATCGTCGTATCCACGCATTTAGTTTACAACAAGTTCCCGGGAACCTATACAAACGAACTTCGTGTCGGCAAACTTGTTTAGTTGCTTTGAATGAGTATTCATTACTAGATTGACTTTCCTCACCGTATTTATTGAGTTACGAATCGATTTCTGTTAAGCATTTGATTTCAAGTTGCTCTTAATTGCTGACTATCAGTGTAGTATCCTTAATGTGTGTAGTGCACCGAATCAAGTGCGCATGTTAGTAAATTCTTACTGAGCCATCGTATTTGGCCATAAAATTTGCGCACGGTTCAGCAAGAACTAAAGCCAGATGGTTATGCATCAACCGTCAGCGCAAACGATCTGTTTGTTTGCAAATTCCTGTATCAATAGACAAATATTATGTTTTGATCAGCATCGGGAGGGATCCATTCATTTGTGTTGCCAAAGTTGGTCAAAACATCCGTTCAAATTGTACACAATAAGCATTATGAGTTATACTGTAATATAGTTTCAGATTCAGCAAGGTACTACAAAAACACGTATTTTGTCGAAATCAAAGATAGCACAACGGTACGTCAAAATGGAATAAAGTTTAATAAACTAAAAATATTTTTAGTCCATCTCTAAAATGTTTTATTTATAGAGGATTGGAAACTGAAACCTGCAACCAATACTCACATTGGTTGTACATTCGACGTTGGTATTTAATATCAATACAATTCCGACCGCGATGCAATGTCGAACAAAAAATCGAGTGCTAAATTCACATTCAATCGCTTGATTGCAATGAACCTAACACCTGTTTCATATCAAAATGCAAAATGAAATGTAAATATTTGATATCTATTTCCGATATTGCTAATTAGAGTTGAAACGTTTTGGTAATGACCCATTATGCGTCCTAAAAACGTGTAGGCTGTAAAAACGTGCATTTATAGTTATTGGGAAATTATTATTTTCGTGAATGTAGAATTGTGTAGTTGTTTGATGATTATGAGGAATAAAGGTTTGTAATACAGACCTTGCCAGGAGCGTTGATGACCCCAGTGTTGTAGCCGAATTGCAGCATGCCCAGTACCGCGGCGAGTATGGCGTATGACAAAAAGAACGTTAGCCCCTGAAACAAACACCTTACTTTAACCCAAAAAACCAAGAATACAACGCCTTGTATTTTTCTCGAACCGACCAAATCCTTAAGGTTCATGTTAAACTACACACATAAACATTTAAATAGAAGCGCTTGAAAGATTACAGCACCAATTCTTTATAGTCAGCAAGGCATGACATCAGCTTATTCCATAGTGTGTTTAAATGTTTATTGTGTTTACTCCAAAATTTAAAGCAAACTGTTTATTGAATTTAAAAGTAAGTTAACACAAACAGTTATTACGTCCGACACTTCTTTCAAGAGTCGCAAAGCGAAAACTTAAAAGCTACGACATTACAAGACAAAATTCGCGGACGGCACTTTGTCTTAAGTTGTGAGTGCACGGCGAAACCTGTCCGAGCCGTAACCAATGTTTTAACAACACGATAAAAAGTTATGAAGTCAAGCTCTTCCGTTTGTCCTTTTATTTATTATTTGACATCCAGTTTTCAATCATTGCAGTGAAGAACTTTGTGTAACGATAGAAAACTAATTGCTAATCTTCTTCAAACTGATTGCCTTCAATAGGACAATTCTATTACTCTCTCTTTCCTGGTTATTTGTCTCTAATGGTGGTAGGGTCACCCTTTATGGTCGTAATGCTATTAAATCTAATATCTTTACAAAAACCAAGTATTTGATATGTATATTCCAGTTATAGGTTTGCATATTTTCGAAATAAATCGTTTATAAGTGTAGTTTTAATGGCAAACTATTTTGATACCGCTCATAACGGCTAACGATTTTCAAATAGCTCTTGCAATGGACCAGCAAAAATGCTTCGGTAAAAATCTAATTGCCGTTTACTGGAATCGAATAATTGTACATAAGTGGAACGAAGTACCCTGTTTTGTTCATAGGGTATTCGAACATGAGGTCGTGGTAAATGCTAGAAAATATTGCGAAAGAACAATTACCAATTTGATTGAACAGTACAAAGGTAGTTTATAAAGGCTTTTACAAAAAATAACCTAGTTAGGTTTTACTTTATTCATTATAGTATGCTGTGTTAATGCATAATTAACAAGATTTGACAGCATATAAAAAAGTTTTTTACCGTTATATAGTTTAACATTTGTATATAATCTTTATAGCTAATAAGAAATTATCTGTAGCTCGATTCTTCATTACTATCGACTACCGACAACCGAACTGTCATCGAGTAATTTTGTATGAAAATCTGATCAGCGCCTCTGACGGGCGTCGTAGGAATTATTTTGGCAGTACATTCTAAATGTCAAAATTTTGATACTTGACAGTACCGACTGAACAGAATCGCGCTACTGATATATGTCTAATGCACTAAACGTCAACCGGTCAACCGTTTCAAGCACCCATCGCCTCTTCACCCATTGTCGAAATGAAACGGTGCTTGAATGTACCGATACGACGTCAATATAACTGCATCTATTGTGTAGGTCAAAGTGTTCGAACGTTAGTGACCGGTGCTAATGTATCCATTGTAATACGATATACAATACAATTGAGACCAAAATACAGTATAATATGCACATTTGTACGTATTCTGAATACTAGCTACTAGGTAGTTTGTGATATTTAAATACCACATTAAAATAGAAGTGGTTTGTTCTAAAGAGAAAAAATCCAAATGAAATACTAGGTCGAGCTCTTCATTGCTCCTTTGCTGTTTAGAAAATATAAGCTAAAGTTCGAGACGCTTTAGACCTCAGTTGACCGATCCCAAAAAATATAGCTGCTGCATTAACGAATAACATCGCTTAAACCACATTTTTCATCAAAATATCAACGACAATGATTATGTCCTGTGACAAAACGAGTAGACATCTTTCAAAGTACCATTATAAGTATTGCCTGCTATTAAAAACGTTAAATTTAATAAAGTATTCCTATCAATAGATGGCACTAGTGGTGAACATACCTGTTCCAGCAGTCGGAGTTTCCGTCTCTGCGAGTGCTCCTCCAGACGGTCGACGTACTCTCGAAGTTCTTCAATCTCTTCCTTCACCTGCTGCACCGTGTCCAGTTCTTGCTTGATAGCTACCATATCACGCTTCACCTATTAACAATGTACGTGTTAATTATACCGACCGGAGCACATAAAAACTGAATATAGTGAATATACACAAAATATAAAATTAATTTCTTAATAATCTATTCCTATAATAAAAACTTTTGCGACTAGTAAATAAACCCTAAGTTAATTTTAGTTATTTAAAAGCATTGAAAAGCTTTCCATCTCAAAAAACGTTTCTTAGTGAGAAAATCACACATGGACGTTCTAAATATTGATTTCGTCAACGTATAGAAAAACCGTATGTTATAGTTATCTCTGCATAAACATTGACACTACAAACTATTTTAAAACCCAGTGCTGTTTTTGTCGTGAGGCATTAACTACCGAAATAGGAAGGAGTTAAGCTTTAGTCCACCAACCTGGGCAAGTATGGATTAGGTTATTTTCACGTTAAATGACAAATCTTCTAGGACTAAAATTAGCATCCTTCTGGCTGGAGAGTCTCACATAACCCTGTGCTCCACCCAGGGGACAGGGTATGCGTAACGCATTTCCCCACGAAAAAAAAAGGACTAAAATTAGCATTGCGTATCTCATTTTTCCTGTTACGCGACTTGCAATAATAAATAGTTGAACGATTTATATAATCTCCTATAGTTCAATAGCCACACTAAACGATTTACACCTTGTAGGTCGAACTGATGTGTCCAACTTTGAAAGTAGGTTTCCTATAAGTCGCAATATGTTTCTCGCTTATAAGTTAGTGGAACTAGTTCAATATAAAGTAGAATGAACTATATACGCCAGGTGTATCGACACACATTATTCTCAATAAATATTGACACGTATAGACGCACGTTCCTTTAAACTAGAAGAAAGAAAAGAGGCGCCCAAAGCCAGTTGCGCTCACCGGTCGGTAAACGATCTGTGGGTAAAGCAACCCTTGGCGCGGTAACTCTATAGATGGGTGACCGCATATTGGTATTTGAACTGGGCGTCTCCGTGCTTCGGAGGGCACGTAAAAAGTCAGTCCCGGCTGTTGTCTACTAAGATAACAGTCGTTAAGCCATGTCAAAGGCCTTCGGGCGGCTTGAACAACTTTGACACTAGGTTGACCACTAACCATACGATAAGAAGAAGAAGTGAGAAGAAAACTAGAAAGTTGGTAAATCAAAACGCTCTCTCTAGATTTTAAATTTCTATTAGCTTTAATTATATTTTTATACAAAGTTTAGATGTTAATAATAATCAACCAGTGTATTCTATGTCTAATTGACAGAAACTATTCGCATAATGTTTTTACAAACATTGATAAGTACCAAACTTAGTTAAATTATTGTTACAATAATCCGTCTATAAATCAAAGTATTCTAAAACAAAACATGACTATACCATCAATCTTTTTTATATATAACTTAGTAAGCAATAAATGATTGAAATTTAGATAAATGTGAGTAACTTACGCATTTTTAGGATCTAATTAAATTTAGACCTAAGTTGAATAAATCGACTACGCAAGTAACAGCTTCCAAAAAAAATCATTCATTCAATCGTTCAATCATTCGTGACCGAATTAGAAAAACGTACAGACGAAAGTTAATTAAATAACAGCTTCATAGCTGATTCACTATCCAATTAGACATAAACTTCATCTAAGTATTACCCCTAATAAGAATAAGTTCCTAAATAAATACGTTTACAGTCAAAAACACTCTCTAATTAGAAAAATGTTCATATACCAACTAAAACGTCAGTATTTTCCGTTTTTATTAAGCACTTATTAGATTTAGATTTCTAATTATATTGATGACGAGTCCTTATTACAAACGTATCTATTCGGTCACACGTAACTCTTTCATAGTTCAATTACTAGCTATACTATTGAAATAAACGAATCTTAATTGTTAATATTTTCTTTCTTTTTACTTATTTCATTTTTTTTATAATCAAATAAACATACTTATTACTTTTCAAACTGTTTACATTAGTTTCAAAGTTACGTGAAACGTTTCAGACGGCTAGTGTTGAGCGCTACCGATAGATGGCGTTAGCTGTATTCACGGCCGGTGCAATCTCGAGTAAAACTACTGTTATGGTGCCAGGACTATTTGAATGTTATAAAATACATATATTTGGGTCCGTGAAATATTCTCCTTTTTATTTTTTACTTGAATAAACCAAAACAAGATAAAAAATTAGTCTCATTTTTTGTTCATAAATATATCTTACTACTAGTATACAGTGTCAGGTAATTCTAAGCAGTGACAATGACAATCAGAAACCTACTTAAAACCAGTATATTACTAGTTTTATAACCAGACTAGTAAAATATCAAAAAATGCTTTATAAATTAAAATAGGAAGCTTTTTAGACTTTATAACCTAGCATATCTACAATCTAACATTTACATCCCCTAACATACCATTATCGTTTTACAAATCGGCCAAATAATATCCAAATCTGCAAAATAATAGGTAATATACCAATAGCTCAATCCCGCTTTTGTAATTTACTATTTAAGTCTTATAAAATCTCAATACACTCATTTACTATTCAAAAACTACTCCTCACTTCATAAAGTAAGCAATAATCTCTATACAAAATATCCTACACTAGAAACTTGAACACAAACTTAGTTCCTCATCTGCAATGTTTATTTACAAATCAGAATGCACGTGGGATGCTCGTATTCACCTGTTCGATCGTTCAAAATAACTCGTGTGATGGCTCACTCCAGCTTCCCCCTTCGTTTCCAGGAATAAGCACTATCAGTCGTGCGCGGGCCCATCTGGCGGCCTTACAAACTACATGCGCGGGGACTCTGACTACCCACCTCATACCGCCGTACTACCAAAACTTGTTGTACGACCACTGTTTGTTTACAATTAGAAAATTTAAAGCTAAATGGAATTATTTTCGGGTAATTTCTCTACAATTATATTGAATGAAACTAGTGGAGCTATTATTTTGTGTTCGGATATTATTAGTTTGATGTTGAGGTAATTTTTTGGTATGAACTTTTGTAAGACCTACGCTTACTAGTGTTTATAAATGGCTTACTTTTGCCCTCGGTTTTACCCGCGTTAAGGTAAGCCTATTTTTTTTCGACACAATCTATTTGTGCCTAATTTTATTCGAATCTTTTCCGCCGTTTTGAAGATAAAGAACGATAAATAAACACTAATATTACATTTTTGCCTATCTATCTTTCACATAACCACGGCGAACAATACAAATTGCAACCCTGTAGACAGTCGTACCAACATTACAAACTGAATAATTTAAAACAACAAGCCAATGTACTAGAAATAGCAACTTGATTGATACAAGTTCAATAAGATATTATGTATGAAACGAACCGTAATAAGGTAGGTAGTTTGAAATAAATCACAAGCTATTTTAGTGGTTATTGTCGTTCGGAGTTGCAAGGCAAACTGCATGGGTGATCACGCGACTCCGATGGGCCGGCACGCGATCCTATGGCATGATCGTAAAATCATTGAGCGATTTATAGCCCAGCCGTTTCTATGCTGATCTGGCCGTATTTGTATTACGCTATTTAGACTATTATTATACGGATCGATTCTATTTCTTTTATAGAAATTATAGTTCTACAGACATATGCGAAGGAATTTTATTATTTTATGTTTGTCAGTTAACTCTAGGGAACAGTTAATAATAATAAATAACTCCTATAGCCATAAAATGTGTATTTAAGTTACTATCTATCAGCTAGACACACACGGTAAGAATTGAGGCAGAATGATTTCTTCCAAGTTTAGATTTGTTACTAATACTTAGGTATTGCACCTTTCGATTGCTGAACTCTACTTACTAGAATGTATTCGTCTTATCAGAACACACGACAGCCAGATAAACTCATTGTATCAGGTGTTATATTTTACTCCCAATAAGAATGTATAATCTTTTCTAAATCAACGAAATCGATTCCTGCTTACCGCAGTTTTCATTTCAAAATATTTTCATTCTTTAAGCACACATTAATTAAAAATACGTTTAATTAGTTGACCTCTCGTTAAGTAAAGTACCTATTATATTCTTTCCAATTGTTTTGATTGTAAAGTTCATTCATTGCACGAGTATAATAAACACGTAATTGGCATTGGTAATTGCTTTACATCGTTCGCGTCGTATCTCTAATTTAAATGCTGTGGAATATTGTCTAATTGGAATAAAAAAACTAAACATATCTTCGTCTACTTCCAATTTAAGAGTATATCTTTAAGTTATGTTACTTAAACACTTGGGCTTAATCAAAATCTAATTATAAATTTATATAAGTTAAATGATGTGTCATATAATGATAGTCAATATATTGTTCTCTCGTGTCGGAAGCCAAGACACATTTTGGGACGTTGAGCCATCGCATCGGAGTAAGTAAGTGATAATGATAGTCAATGATGCAAAGAGGAGAGTACATATTAACAGGTTCCATTCCCGGATCGGTAAAGTACTAATATCTTAAAATTTATTTATATTAGGATATATCTCAATAGTGGCCCGTCGTCTAATAAAGTGCGCGGTAGATGGCAATAGGCTCACCCTACAACAAACATTAATGGCGAAATGTGGGTGTTTGTTATATACCTCTGCCTACATAAGTGTAACAGGCATGATATTACTTATATATATAATAGATATACATAGACATACAGGATATAGATTTCCTGCTATGCTAACTCAACTGATACAACATCATCCTGCTAATGAGAGGTTTCTATGGAACACTTTAATACTGTTGACATGACATGTCCCCGATATTATTGACGGCATTAATAGGTGCATGTTCAATGTTATTAGTGGCGCTATTCCTCGCAGTTTGTATCTGCCAGGCAGCTTATGATCGAGCTTGTTCCATGGCGTAAGCAGCTTAACAACTTGCATGTTCCATGCGGCATCACTAGCAGTAATACCATCGTTATATGGAGGCGCTGAAGCACATATTATAGGCGTTCCGTAACTCCGCTTCACAGAACTTTAGAATGAGCTACATGATACCTCGCTCGAGTTTCTACATTATTGGTTCATAACGCTAAGGTTTGTATATGTTTGTTTTTGATTACTACGTTTTTCTAATTGTTTTGGTATTTTCGTTTTGGAAATGCAACTCCAATTTCTAATAAGATCTTTTTAATATCTCTGTTATGATGCTGAAATTAACTTCAGGTACTTTTTCCTACGTTTTAGTTCGAATAAATTAGAGGTAAATGTGGTCAGTCAAATCTTAAATTGAGAATAGTAGATAAAGAATCTTTGTAGCATAAAAATTGTGTATAGAGGTATGACTTCACAAAGGACTAACAAACAGTAAGTCATAAAATGATTACCAACAAAGAACATTTTTGAAGAATATTCGATTTCGATTCCTACGTACCTACATACCATCTTTTCGTATCTCGGTTGACAAAGAGGCAACGTATTAGATTAGGTGCACTTCCAAAGGCACTAGAAATCTAAAATTTTCAAGTATAGCTCATATGGAATTTTCACAGAACGCACATACATATATTTATTATTTAATAAAGGAAGTTTCATAAAATATATTGCATTTGCTACAGCACTGAGTGCTCTTCAAGTGTAAAACGTGTTCATATTGAAATTGTTCACGCGAAGCATATTACATATAAAATTCTGTATGTGTCCTTTGAAGTTGCACCATCGTAGTAGAAATTATTTATGCACAGAGTCAGGTATCTAAGTTAGGAAAATCTATGCGTCCGTCTGTTACTCCTTTACCTTTGAGAGATGCTTAGATGTTCACTCAGGAACGGCGCAAGACGCCAAAGGTGGGGATTAAGTAGATATCTAATGTACCTATGCCTGTACGTGGTGGTAGGTTTATCGTCCATACATATCACAATTGGTTTTCAAGGAATATGAGAGGTACTTCATCGTTCGGGAAGCAAAATGTTTTTATTTAATCCCTACGTTTTAAGCAGATTCCCTGCTACATGGCTGATAATACTAAATTCAAATAGAGACTTAGAAATAACTCGATAACTGCCGACCTATGTGGGTAAGATTTAGAATAAAAATAACGCAAAAGCTACACTTTAAAACTCTTTGAATATGACTTTTTAATCAAATACGTGTATGGAGTAAGAAAAAACTTTTAATAACTGTTACTAACTACACATTATGTCGCAATAAAACGGCACTCTACAAATATCACTTTATAAAAAAACCGTACAGTCTTTGAGAAGTTTGTAGCTCGTTTTAAATGAAAAACCTTGCTGTTTTCTAGGATGCACATATTTAATAAGTGCCAACTTTCCTCACATGAAAGTTTGTATTCAAAAGTAAATATGACTCGCTTGTACCTACAGTGTTCATTTGATGTAAAACATTTTCTATTACTGAGAAATACGTCGTTTATGAAATAACTGCGACGATGTTATTTGCAAGTCCTTTCATGTATCACACGAACCTAACATAATGTAGCGCTTAATTGAAATTTGAATACTAAATGTTTTCCTGTGAATAAAATCTTTTCTAGAAACTCAATTTTACGAGTAGAATTGATCGCGTACTCAGAACAAATCATATCGAAATATTTGGCAATGCCGTTTTACGTTTTACCAAAGATAAACAAATGCGTTCTTACCTCGGAGACCTCACTCTGGCATGACTCCACACTCTTGGTCAACTCCTGGAGCTGGGTGCGGATCTCGCAGAGCGCGACCGTGGTCTCCAGCTGGCGGTCCCCACGTTGCAGGTCGTCCAGCTTGGCGGACAGATTCATGCTCATCACGCTCACCTGTCGCTGTAGGCTGACCACCCAATCGACACATTAGTACGAGAATACGTCCGCGACCTCACTCGCTCCACGACACAATTATCATCAGTTGTGAGTGAATGATTCTCGGTTAAACCTCAGTGTCTGACAAACTTAAAAACGTAATACCTGCGTGACCTGATAGACTGTTAATCCGTAAATCAACAAGATTTAACTTTCTAAAAGAATCCGCTTTGTTTAAGCTTCTAGACTCTTTTTTGAAGAATGATACAGTTTTTATCAGACATCGGCGTTCAAACGATTAATTTACTGTGTTTATCAAACATATTGTTTATATACGTCACACGTCCAGAGAAGCGATAAGTCGCGGCAGGCAAGTCCAATTAGTTCGGAGACATAAACATCTCTTACTTATGTTTTATGTCAATGTTTATCAACATAACACCGTATGTTTACAAGTAAACCAATATTTTGTTATCATATCAAATAATATTATTGGTATTTATTTCATTTATGGTTCGTTCGTTGTTAAAGGAAAAGAATATTTAGTTATTTCGGTCTGTCGTTCGATTTTTATTCATAAATTATTATTTATAATCTGTTTAAGTACAAACTATTCGAACGATTGTAACAATCCCACAAAAATAAAATGATCTTGAGCGTTGTGGAACTTTAATAAGTTTTATGACGTAATTGAAACATATTTAGTGTTTGGTGTGAATTATAAATACCATTGTGCCAGTTGAAGTAAATGATGTTGATTTGTAACAATATCAGCAAAATCTTTAAAGTGAAGGGTGACATATACAGAAGTGAATGCAGTGATTTATCAATATTTGTTATCGAACGCTATTTCGGAAACTTTCATTTTCAGAGAACCAAAATTACATTGAAAGAAAAATTTGGAATCAAAACGTCTATTGCCTTCTAAATGTCTATAAACACTTGATTTAAAACACTACAAAAACGTTAAAACCACACCCATGCAAGCAATACTCCCGTCCTAACTGTCCCAACTGTACTGGTGTAATGCAAGTGTTCTAAGCGATGGTCCGGATAGCGGGACACGTCACAGAGTCGTGGCCATCGATGCTAACCACGTGGTGTCGCGGTGATACTGTCCGATGTTATGAGAGGAACTGTGAATGAATCAGCCGCCGCGATTGGACTTATCGAACGCATCAATATCTGTAATACGAGATAGGATGCCAAGCCAAGGTGAAACATAATGTAGAAGTAGACACATCGACACATAGAGAGATCCTTATGATCGAATGCAAATCAAGCCAGTATTAAAGGCGGAAAGCTATCCTGTATTGTCGCTAGTGTCACGTACCTAAGTAGAAGCTCCCTGAGTGTGGTCTCGTCTTCTTCCGTCGGCGCATATCGTGTCAGCTTGCCTCCGCCCTCCCGGGCCACATGATCAGGTACCACTGCGTGAAAACTACTCGTTTATTTTATTTTTTACACAACCTGCCGGCTCGGTAAGTGTCGCCGCGCGAGTACGCCTTCTAACGCCGCCTCATCTCCTAGTTTGTGGATCTAACTGACTTTACGTTTTAATTTTGAGGATGCGTGGCTCATAATATTGTTCGGTAGGTGTTACCTACCCTGCATCGAACCTTACACCGCTTGCCAATTAGCTTCAATGGCCACGACAATGGTCCCTAATCAATTTTGATGGTCGTACCGATACCCACAAACTGGTATGTAAATGAAATTAAGGCCGGAATTTTTGGCGTTACGAAATCGAAATAAAAATAGGTTTAATTTGAAAAAAAGAGAAAATAATATGGTTTTTACATTTAGTTTTAGTGTTCTTGTTGTTTTTAAGAACATAATTTATTTGAATTTTTAGAAAAAATATGGTTTTAGAGAAATTACGCTGATTTTTAACGTAATTTTTAATTTTGACTTTTTTTATATCAAACCTGCAAAACTCAAAAACATAAGTTAAAATGTAACGCGATTAGTGCAGATTGTTTACAATAAATTTGATTGAAAGTAAAGTGCGTAAATGAATGGTACTAATTGATTGAACGATGAGCCAATGAATGAACAGAAACACGGTAGAATGGTAGATGTAAACACATTTTTTGTGCATTGATGATAGTTAGCCTTACAGACACGATATACAGTCGCATTCCATGCATCTAACATCAAGTGATCTCTTTATAGAACGGGTGCAGAAGTACGAAGAAGGTTAGTGCGAGCTCCGAATGAAATTGATCGAAGATTTTTCTTAATTTTATTGCCATTGAAGTTCAAACTCTTTATCGATCCGTAAAAAATCAAACACCGAGGATTAAAATATAAGCCTCAGCAGAAATCTTACTTTACCGAATATTAGATATTAAAGATGAAAATAGCTCGGTAATCCAGTGCATGTTTTCATCGGAAGCCGATAATCTCTTCAAGATTCTTCCACGAATAGGGTTAGTCGAAAATAATTTTTTTAACGATTTGTTTATGTTATACGAAATCATTGAGACAATACAAGGACGAAAAGAAAAAAGATAATGCGCGCTTTCGAAAAATATAAGGCGACAGTGGTTTGGAATATGTAATGGTACAAAAGACTTCCTGTAACTATACCTGTAGCGAATTTAAAAAATCTGTTAAACAGCTATCAACTAGCCTTAGTATCCAGTGTCTAACTGAATAGTGTTAGATTTTTAATGCGGAAAACGCATTCTTTATAAAGAACCTATATTTTACCGTTAAGTACCCACATGCGCTACATACCATGTAGCTACGACAAACCGCTACGATTAATCGCACGGCTACGTGATTTACTTGCTACGAGATGCTACGGACCACCTCGTAGCTATATTACGTCATACGTGTAGCTATCTACGGATCTCATGTGAGAGCCATTTTAGTGTTGAATTAATTGCACAGCTAGTTGCCATTTCGAAGTCTATAAAATCTAAGACTCGACGGCCATCTCCATAAAGAAATACGACCTAGCGAGAAAGCCAACGACTGCTATCAAAAACTTCCCGATTTGGATGTAGTATTCGTTAAATGTCGTGTCGTATGTGTATATGAAACTTAACAAAATCTACGAAACCCAGTAAATATGCATCCAAGTTTCAAGTTTCCAACTTGTAGAAATCATATTTTAATTACGGCAATCAATACTAATTGCAACTGTATTGTATGTATTATATGTTTAGGGTGACCAATCCATAGGCGGAATGGAACGATTCACCCCGGGCGCCTTCGTGTTATACAAGGCACGAAACCATACCTTATGGTCTTATTTGGCTGGATTTAGTTGTTTTTTTAACCTATCTCCAGTCATTAAATAGCCTGAACCTAGACTATATTCAGTAAATAATAATTCTACTACCAATCAAGATTGAAAAGGAACAAAAGACAGACGATATTGAACTCAAAATATTTGCCCACAAAAATAAGATAAGGGAATATCAATTGTGAACAGCGATACAAAGTCGCATGTTCAATACGATGCGCTGTCTAAACATGGTGCATAGAACTCTTAACTGCGCCTAACTTTTAACTAGGCGTGTCTATCTACAAATTGGGTATTGGAAAGTTGTTGAACGGAACCGAGTTAGTTGGTGAAGGCTACGTCGAAGCCTGGGAAATGGAATACCACTGATTGGACTGTTGCGAGAGTTGAATTGTCAACTTGTATGTTATTTGAAATGTATGTCTGTCTAATATTCTTATTAGCTATTGTTTTAGCTTTCTGAATGTGAATGAAGGTTCACGTTGGAATGTGATGTCCACAAATCTAATAGAAATATGTGGTTTCCGTCCTACCAGAATGGGTTCTGATGTTTTTCGCTGTAGATAAAATAAAACCGGCTCTATTTTTAATCTTTATCATGGTGTTCTAGTAATAATCGCTCATTTCATTGATTGCTGCGTTTTATAAACTTTGAGCCGCAACAATTTCTTCAAAATCTGCTTTTCATAAGCGTCGACGAGTGGATTTAACCAATTCGGACAGTATGTGAATTTAAATAAAACTTAATTAATAAATCAGTATAAGACTTATTTAGTCTACATCCTCGGTTTTCGATACAACCCAAAACTGTGGTCGAACTATACTCCAATCTGTCAATAGAACTGCATTATGGTTCAATTGGGAAATCGAAGCGAACTGAGAAAGATCCAAATTGATCGAAGACTTCAAACAATTTCTAACTCAGAAACTAAGTTGTATTATACGGTTGTAATACTTTTATATTTCACAAGTGTAAGTTAGTAAAACATTTCCTTTTCAGCACACAAGAATACACCTTTCATTGTGGATCGCAACTTTCATAAGAGGCTTAAGCTGTTCTTTTGTAAAATTCCACGCTACTTAAGTACGCTTAAATAGTTAACATTTTTATAAATATTTGTTGGAAACATTTCATCGTACAATAGGAATACAGTACCACTTTATTCGCTTCATTTATTTCAAATTTTAGTTGAATGTATTTGCACTTCAAAGACTAATTGCAATCAGTTAAATCTAACGGACGATTTACTGCGGAAATAGAATATTCTGTGTTGAATTTGTCGATTCAGAGAGAAATGTTATGTCTGAGTTGGTGGTTAGAATTTCGGAATACCTTTAACGTTTTAGCTATGACATAGACAGATAGAGCAATGAAATGTATAATGGAGTTACGATAGAAGTCAAGCACATGTATTAGAGTTGCACTTTGTGACACATAATATACACTTATTTTGTTGTTGTCATCATGGGGTGATATTGCAGTGATGTGCATCTAACATACTACACACCAATGTTTAGAGCATTTATACAGTTTATCCACGCTTAAAGCGATAAAGTTAATAACAATTTTTCTTATTCGAATATGAACAAGCAATTTTTAAAGCAGAATAGACAAAAGCACTGTTAAAATGCTCCAAATGAACAAACAGTTACACATTAAAGCGGCCACGCTTATAAGCTATGTAAATACAGAACTTTACAATTATGATTGTGAGCAAAGATCCAATTATAATTAAAATATTAATTAAAAACGAAATGATTGAATTTATAATGGATATTGTTTCACCGTTATATCGGCACGCGGCTGTATCGCTGTTCACATGATTGTGGCGGCTCATGTGGCCATCGTTACGCTTGTTTTGACTACATATTGTGGTTCGTGTTATTTTAATTTGATTTTAAACGTACCAAACTTTTTGCAATTTGTGGCGTAAATGATGTAAAGTGAACTAATTGGCTTATGTACTGCATCAAAATTGTTTTATGTGTTTCGCCGTTATTATATTCCATTTACAAAAGCCGATTACGGCTTTCACGTTTCTAGAACAATGTTAAGCCATAATGTGGCCGGCTGTTATGATTTTGAAGGAAACATAGTAATTCCATTAGCAGCTTCAAACGTAACCACAGTATTTCAAGTCACACCTTCATCACGGAGGTGGCATAAATATTAATAGATCATCAATTTCGAACTTAAAGCATAACTTGACAAAGTATATAACGGAAGACATCTAAGTGCAATAACGAGCGAGCCACCGGTATAACGGCGTCTTAATTACATTAAGTATAAGCGCGGCCGGCATAAGTTCTCAGCAAACTTGAAAACTTGCAGCACGTAGGTAGTGCTACGTTCCTAGACATTGAACCGGGAGTCAATGAAGGATGGATGAATGAATGAAGGCCACGGTGACCCATTTAGTAGTACAACGATGACGTCAGAGACGTGGAGCCGTCTGCCTTGAGATGCAAACTTGTTTCCAAGTGAAAATTAATTGAATAAACGGCAGACTACTAGGAAGCGCTGACTCATTTAGAAAGTGATAGTTATCTCTAATTGTGGAGTGGCTTCAATTGGAATTCCAACGTGTTATGTGATACGAAGATACATGTTTGACTTGTTATGCAAATGGGAACTGAGAACTAAGATCCATCTGAGGATTCAATTGGATTGTTGAGCTTAAAGAAAAGATGGCTGGTTGGTATACTTAAGTGGTCAAATGAGTAAACGTTCACAGATATTAACATTTTTTATGTAGATTTGGAGAAACACATGCTGCGATTTTCAAACCTTTTTACCAAAGTTTGCTGTGAACTTATGTATTCATAACACTACATTGAATGTACACATTTAGCTAGAGTTCTGGAGCAAACGACGAACGATTAACAAAACAAGAATATTTCAGAGTTTCACTCGAACAATTTGTCAACTAAAATTAATGGTATGATAGATAATATCAATGGCGGCTTATTAAAATTATATTTATAATCGCAAATGGCGATATTAAAGGGATATAGAATACAATCGCGTTTCTCGCGGACATTAATATAAAGATTAATGTTTTGGGGCACATTTCGAGGCCGAAGGTTATGGATAGCCAATTGTATCAGTCCTTGTTTTAAGATATTATTATATAATATCAAAAACCTCTTTCTAGTTGGACAAAATCAAATTTTGATTCGCAAAGGCCACGATTTATGTACTGCCGTTTCGACTGTGTAGACCGGACAATGTTTTTATTAAGTCCAAAATCTTTTGGTTGCCGATCTATGAACCCAATTTTTTTTCTTCCATTTAGTTTCATCTATCTTCCATTAATGTATCTAAATTGACAAATGCTTAGTTCCGGGGTTACTTTGATTAACTTTGACTATTTAGCAAAATTATTTACACCCTATGAATTACTAAAACAAGCTTTAAAAGGACTATACAATTGACCATTCTCATATTACAATTATCTTTTTCGTATGGGTATTAATTAGCCGCAAATTGTCAAAGTAACCCCGTCATACTCGAAATTTCAGTAATATATTATGAAGTTTGATACAATTCATACTATCTGACGCTCCGGGTGTTGCTTGCTACGTCGTCAGGCTCGGCTCATTGTTCGTCCATGTAGCGTCTGCATGAACAGATGAGTCAGAACATTGTTTTATATTCGACGAGAAGGCAGGTTCTATATTATTCATAGTTTGTCACTTGTTCCAGAACTCTAGCGCAGAGAGATACGGGCGGTGAAACAATGTTACCTGAAATTTGGTCTATCGGTGAGTATAGAGGGGGTTCTTCCCCTCCCGGCTGTTGGTGTTCAAGCAGACGATGGCACGACTGTCTCATGAGCGCTCCCGACACTGTCGACAGAAAAAACTATTGGTACATCCATACCTTAATGTATGATATTTGATAGCGCGTAACAACAAAAGCAGTTAGCGTCACCGCAGATCCTAGTTACCTGCCAAAATATCATGTAAAACTATTTTTGCAATGAGTGGTAATCGTCCTGAAATTTGAAATCAATTTAAGATTTCTATTAGATATTAAAACCTTATACAATCCCTTAGTGTGTGAAGGTGCTTGTCCCGATATAACAATTTGATTAGGCCTTTCACATCCTGGCCAAGTTTATGTAATTCTTTCAGGACTGTGCAAGAAACTCTCAAGCTTGACAGGTTAGCCAATAATCATGTGATAAAGTTAAGTTATAAAGAAAGTAAATGCCTATACCACTTGTCTATTTCGCTTCCGATCTGGTGATTTCTTCACATTATTCCTGCTACCCTATCAATTATAACTTAATAATCAATACAAAATGTACGTACCTTTAATCTAGTTATTGTCATTTGACTACGACTGTGGGCAGTCTAAACGGCGACATTGTTTCTGGAACAAAGAAACAAAACGTTAATCTTCATTTGTAACACCCAACACGGAAACACATCTCGGTTTACGTCCTACTAATTGCTATCTATGTGTTAAAATCTAATGACGTCTTGGAGTTGAGCAATAAATTCATTTTTTAAGCCATTACTGTCCCACTGCAGAGCAAGGGGCTCCTTCCAAACGAGGGGTAGGGCTTAGGCATTGATTCCACCACGCTGGCCATGTGCGGTTTTGGGACTTTGCATGCCCACAATAAATGTATTACGTATACAAATTATTAGGCATGCAAGGTTTCATCACGACGTTTTACTTCACCGTTACAGCAAGTGATAATTATTTCTAATACACACCTAACTATGAAAAGTCATTAGTGTGTTGCCTCGGGTTCAAACCTGCAACCACTTGCGTGGGAGGTGCCAACGTAAATCACTCGGCTATCACTGCTTGACAGAACAGTCACTATTTAAGTAGAAATAAATTCCCAGTTGCTAACTGACTTCTCGTTATTGAAAAGTCATATAAACAAAAATAAATTTCCTAATGTGTTGCTAGGCACGAATCTCGAGCACGGCTCTATTCGACTAATGCTTTTTATCATATTTTCCTCAAGATACGAGAAACGTTTTTATGAAGAGAAACAAAAAATAAATGTTAAGAACAAACAAATAAAAGAAATAATTTAAATACAAAACCTGAGCCTACTTGATATATAAAGTATCTAACAGCATTATTATGTATGAGAACTACTGTGTTTTAATTTATTTATATTATTTCTTTATTTAATTAAATTAATTCACCTGATAAGTTAACCGATACTTATTCATAAGCACTTAAACCGGGGCTTTAGTAACTAGTATATAATTTCCCTAGGTGGAAAGCATGGTAGACTAGCCTAAGACCGTATAATAGAATACGGGAATTAACGCGAACACGCATTTTACCTTAAAATGCCTAACCTTTCGGCGCAGGTTGCTCTCGCCGTGGTCATGGCTGACTGGAGCATCGATGACCGTAGGTAAAATGCGTGTTCGCGTTAATTCCCGTATTCTATTATACATTAAACATGCAACGCGAGAGTTTAATAGTTATGATAGCCTAAGACCGGTCATCGAATAATATGAAGAAAACCTATGTCCGTTTGAATTATCCACGTTTCGGAAAATGCACATCAAACTATATTAGTTATTAACAATGCATCAAACCACAATAACCGAATCACGTAAAAGCATAATTCTAAACCCGTAATTACCGTCTGCTCGCACTAATGCTGGGGCTACATTAGCGAGCGAAGATTCGTATGGTGTTGGCGCGACAAAAACATCGTGTTCGGGTATGGGCGATGTTCTTGTCTACATTAAGGCGGGCGAAGATTCGTGTCGAGTTGACGCGATGCATCGTGCCTTGTGCTGTTCAGTTTGTTGTGCGGAGACGTGAGCGGTAAATTAAAAATGTTACTCCACTCCATAGTGTAAAAAATTAAATGCACGTCCGTCTCGCTTCAAAGTCTGGACGACACTGAATTGACGTAGATGTAGCCACCTAAGCGAATATTGGCGCGACAAATCACTTTGATTCGCGCTAGTTTACCGACAGCTCCTCGATACTACATCGTCTTCGCCCGAATACTACGCGATGACACGATGAACCCGGCCACATTCATCGCGTTAACACGAATATTCGCCATAGCCCGCTAATGTAGCCCCAGCATAACAGGTAATATCGGTTTCTAATTAACGAGCAATGCAAACAGTCTAGCTTCGTTTAATTATTGCTACGGAGTGCTACCTAATAATGCAAAATTAGCATTTGAAATAACCACTGACCGAATAAAATAATGAACTGTTGAAATTATTATGCTTTTTCATAATTAGCTTAGCTATTATATTAAAACTATTAGGTATTACACTAACCCCCGGTTTCTGAAGTACGTTTAACGGTAGTTTATCTATTCAATGGCGTTAAAACTCATATAAAAAAACGCTATTGAATAAATAAACTACGGCTAAATGTACTCAGAAACTAGGAACAAGAGAAGGTTGTAAAGATTGTAGCGAGAGTAGTGTTTTTGTTCTCTGCCTATCTCTACGGGAACTTTGATCCCATTAATCCCATAAAACCCTGGCCAGACAGAAACAAACATATAAAAAAATAATTATCCAATATAGTTTAACTGTTCAAAGGGTATACGCGTAAATTTCAGTAATTCATTTATATAGATCATACTTAGTCTGATCTAGACTCAAATTTCCTAGGTCTCAATTCAAGGAGGAAGTTTTAAATTAGATAAAAATATAACGGCCGAGCACCGAGTGAATTATATTAGTAGCTTCTATTCCTGGCCGGTCCTTTAGCTCCTTCCGCATAAAAAATGAAAAATACAAGACATGATGAGGTTTGACGCTGAAGCCTGGAGATAAGAATAAACTATCCAATCTTGTTAAGTGTTACTATTCTAGTACAAGTACTGTTGCAAGGATGGGATATCACTGCACGCGATATTGAAGTTCCTATATTGTTGTGCATTTTGATTTTTGAGTATTTATAACTCTTATTGATAATGTGTTTGTATTTGAGCTTGTTTTTTGTACTACAGCATTTAAAATGTACTTGTGACGAAATACTTTTTAAGACCTTACTGTACCCAAAATCACACCAATAAATGATTCGATTTGATTTGAGTTTATTTGAAACTTTGTAACTCAAAAGTTACTTAATATATTTAGTGCATTTAATTGACACCTATTCTACCAAGCAACGTTATTTAAGGTTAACAAGCTATCGCTGTTTTAAAAACCTTTTTTTATTGTTATTAAGCTTTTTATTGTTATAGTGCTGATGGGACTTCACAAATTTTTAGTCCAACTTTACATCTCGTCATTTATCGGATTTTTGATGAATTCTTACACATACCTAACCTATTACGTATCACCGCACTCACATTCCATAGAACGTTTAAAGTCTAAATCCGGGCACATAGTTCACAAATATCTCACGAAAAATGAATTCAACAATGATCAAAGAAATCATCACAATACAGAATCACACACGTAAACTCGCAACTGTAGTCATTGTGTCACAATCAAATTTATTGTCGAATCAATCGCTGGCAACAGTGACAGGCCGTGAGAGGGACCCTTGATTACAGCTCGTGCAGGGAGCAAGATGATCACGTTGCGACCATCGACAGTTGATCATATTACCTACGACGGTAATTGGAAGTCAGCCTGTACTTGCGTAGCGAAGTAATTAGGTTATCTCACCGGACTGTCAAATTGTATGAGCGTGTGTGCGCATGTGCGGTGCTACTTGACGAAATCTTAAGGCTGTTTAGATTTTTGGTAAGTTATGTGTTTTTTTTTAAGATTGTATGGTTGCCGACTTGTGTTTAGTATGTTGTTAGCAATTAGAACTTGCATTTTTTTAAGTCTATATGTTATTGAACAGCCAAAATGTTGGTTGTAGATATATTATGTATAAAGATAGCTGTTTCTTTAGCGATGTTTAATGAGTAGTGATTACATTGATCATAACTGTTGGTATTATATAACTTGGAAATGAAGAACTAATGAAGCCGTAAAAACTTTATATAAAACAACTTTCAAGTATAACCTAGACGGCGGCTGATATTACATTATTCTGATAACTCTGAAACGCAATCTTATCTGCACAACTAGTTTCCAATAACTATTTTTATTTGCATTGAAATTGACCTTTGAATGCGAACTCAATTCTAAGTTATAAAACAAACTTCGATCGAGACACTTGTAAGCCATCTGTTTTACAAAGTTTTTTATAAAATCAAGAAACAAGAAGTGCATCTCATATTTTTCTTGAAGAACTCGTAAAGGTCAAGTGCTTGTTAGAATTCTTATAAAAGTAAAACTTATTGCAGTCAGGAATAGAAGCAAGTGGGAAGGCTTTAGAACACGCCTCTGCACTTTTCATTTCAACCTCATTTTATATCGGGTGCCTTATCTGTATATAAACTACCGTTTTTAAATCCGGTAACACAAAATGAGGAAAGAGATAATTATTTCACAAATTTTGTTTTTAAAGTATTTCTGTAAGTCTAAGAAAATATGGAAGATTTCTAGAAAGTAATAAAAATCGTTACATGCGGTACAGATTTGCACGCGAGTGATGCCGTGCCGATTGGCTAAATATTTTATAATTTTGATACACTTAACCGTTGTTCAAGATAGGTTTGCGTGTATCAGTTGCATTATTTAGCTATCAAATGTTTGACCCGAGACTATTTATTAGTGTGCGCCTAACACGATTAAATTAGTTATTTATTACGCCATCATTAGATAAAGCACACAATGTATGCGCATACTGAATTAGTCAGGACATGCACGAATACCTTTCAGAAATTTAACTGTTTAGAATTCAATATATGAATTACTAGCTGACCCGCGCAACTTCGTTTGCGTGTATCCCGCTACTTCGACAAATACAGTCAACGCACCAACACATATTGGATACTAATTTTCAATTCACAATAACTTCTCTTTCCCTTAACCGCGTTTAAAATATTAAAATGTTTTTTGGTTTCTGTGACTCTTCTTTGATCGCCCCCCCTATCAGTTTTTGGAAAAAATATTTAAGTAATTATAGGGACGCTGCCCCCGCCGCCGCGGCAATACTAATATCGTGATATCTCCTAAACTATATATCTAAATAACACACTGTAAACTGCAAAAATAATCTAAATTAAATGCTCGTGATGATGAACTTACTTATTTTGATAAGGATATATGTATTATTGGTTATATCACCAGTTAAACATCACCCAACGAATTAAATGTTTTTTTAATACAGTAGCGCTACCATGAGTTGGTAACTATAGTCTCCCGGAGACACTGTAGTTCTCGTAAAACTCGAACAGCGCCTCTAGCGGATAGTTAAGGTACCAAAATTGCTACCATGGGTCGCCATATTTAATTACGTGTAGTTAAATTAAACAACATTGAATGTAGATTGGCTTTGTCGTTCATTCTTTCCCTATTTGAGCCCACTGTTGTAGTTGCGTTCTCACGTTAACTACTCTAGTTTTTAACTACGCCAACTCATGGTAGGGCTACAGAAAAGTAGTTTTTGTGACTTAAATAAAAAAGCTGGATATATGTCATCGCGGACTTTTTTGTAGAACTAATAAAGACCAATGTTTTTGCTATACATTGTTCTTACTTGTATCCAACGGTATAAGCGGCGCACGCACAAATGCAATCTTCAATTAGATTTTTTTTCTGACTTCTTGGACATAAATCGCTATAACTCAGCTAATATAGTTTCAATGTATTTCAATTATATATAAAAACCTGTCGGAGAAAATACTCTTTCTATTAGTGAAAACCGCATCAAAATCCGTTGCGTAGTTTTAAAGTTTTATGCATACGAAGGGACTACAGACAAAATGGGCGACTTTGTTTTATACTATGTAGTGATTATCACCTGTTTGTCACGTATGCTTAAAATCAAGAGCAATTATATAGAATGTTGACATTTATGATGGCTTCCATCGTCTGTTATAATAATAAAAGCCTTTTCGCACGCATAAGTGAAGTAGCAATGAATTATCTAAGGCGACCGTGCTCTAATGAACTCAAATCAAGGCGACATGTGATCTAAACCTCTTGAGAATATCAGTGGTTCATTATCAATGCATAATTAATTACGAAAATTAGGTCGTAAACTGTTTAGTTAACATAGATAAACAACGTATAGCTTGACCCGCAAAACATGTCAGTGCGAATGTTTCAACATTTGATAAATCTATTTAAGAGATTTCCTGCAAAGCGTGCTGTATTTAGAGAGGCGGAGGAAAAACGCGTGCGACTGTTAATGCGACTGTCAGATCCAATATAGTCGCCGCGGATTAGAGAAGATCATTGGAAATGCAGCCAGACAGTTAGGTTACCTAGTATTTTTTGTATAGAGCTAAAGTCTATAATCTGCTTTAAAATTCCTGGATGCTATTTTGCACAGGCCATACGGGCATTTGGTTTATCTCATATTCGTTTGATATTATAGCCATCGAAATAATTACTAAACCAATAAATGCATCGCTGGCTAAAACAAAAAAGGTTGTGGTTTGCATTCGAAACATGTCAACCGCAGTTGTACAATTTCCAACCACACAATAAACGTATGAATGTACTCTAAAATTTTATTAATATAGAACTAATTTATGTGATTGCGTAAATGTACCGAATGCGGGATATTACAGTCCGATGCTCCATTCAGTGTGACCAGTACCTCGATTCTCTACCACTATCGACTACCGACAACCGGCTAGCTATCAAAATTTTGACATTTAGAATGTACTGCCAAAATGTTTCCTACAACACCCGTCAGAGGCGCTGATCAGATTTTCATACAAAATTTCTCGATGACAGTTCGGTTGTCGGTAGTCGATAGTAGTAGAGAATCGAGGCACAGATTCAGTATTTTAATACTTTTTCAGTATATTTCATCGATTTTGCCGAACATCAGTATATTTTCAGGTATATTGCTGGTAGTCAGTATTTTTGGGTATATTTTGGTTGAAGTTATGGCAACACCGTAGTGAGTGAACGTCTTTGCGACAATGTTCGAATATCGGGACTTTCCCGGATTTTGTTTATTCTTATACATGTTATCTATGAGCAAAGATGAGTAATTTACAGATACGACAAGAAAGACGGTCGTTGCTGGCATTGTAGTATTGTATTACATATACAATTTTCAATCAATACATAGTATTAATCAGACTTGCAGATTGTATGTCCGCCTTAAGCTTTACTATTGATGGACCGGTTTTAATGTGGTTTGCACTATTAGATGAAGGAGGTTGTGTAAATTTTAATCCTTCGAAAAGGATGTTAAAATATAATTGTAACATTTATTGTGAGCATGAATAAATAAAACGTTTTAAGAAAATCAGTATTTTTATTGGTATATCTGTCCTATGTTAGTCGGTATATTTCAGTATTTTTTTGAGGTGCCTCGGTATTTTCTTAAAATTAAATCTGGTCACACTGGCTCCATTGTCGGTTATAACGAGTATTGAGAGTTTGATATTAAATATGTGCTGCAAAAATAGTTCCTAAGCCGCGGATCTGACTTTACAAAAAAAAATTCTCGATAGCTAGACGGTTGTCGGTAGTTGATAGTGGTAGAGAATCTCGCAGGTTTCAAACATGGACTAGGTTTTAAAAATCCCTTAAGATGCTGAAAGTTGAAGTCGAGTTTTCATTTTTTATAATTTTATTACAACTTCATAATTACTCAGCCGTTCGTTAAAGACTGCATGACAATAGAAGCTTGCTTCTTAATTAACATGTATAATGTTGTGTATATGTTACCTTTTCTACATAATTGAGTTATCCAATAAATTAGGCATTGCTTAATTGTGTTGATCACATTATAATATTCGATTGGTGTATAATGTGTATATGTCTGAGCGCGTTATCGTCACGTGTTTGTGATTGTCGCCGCTGTGTCTAAAACCTTGCAATTACTCGCCGATAATCACAATAAAGCAGTTATTTGTAACAGATTTAAAAAATAATTAGGCTGTTTCTCAGTTCCATCACATTTACGGCTTTGAATTACATTTTAGTATTTTACCTATTAACTATATTCTAATAGACTGCTACTTAATGAATTGTTAGCTCAAAAGGAGAGGATTTTCATCAGCCAGTGTGTATTAATCGAGACTCAATTTGCAACTATTTATATTTTATTAATAATTTGTTAAAACGTTCTTATTTTGCTTTGTTACTGTAGCGGATATTAACTTCTGGTAATTAAATATGTAGCATACAAAGAGATGCATTACTTATCAGTAAATAAAAAGTCATTTCACTAGAATAAAGTATTAATGAAAAATGAATTTCCACGTTAAAACTCTCGAACATAACTTAAAATAATGATACGAAATAAAATCAAGTTTCGCAGAATCATCGCTCGTTCGACCACAGGCTCTTACATTAATTTATTACTCCTGAAAACATTTTCCGTTTATTTCGCACTTTATTTTATAAAATAAAGCTGTAGACTCGACATATTGAAGAGGAATAAAGAAAATATGGGTTCTTTCAATTTAATATTACTTTCTTCACATCAAAGAATTACCTGTTAAGCTTATTAAAATATTAGGTAAAGGCCATGTTCTTATAATTCGATAAAGTTGATTTGTATTTGGCTTTTGACCGTTAAGTCTTTGAACGGCATCAATACAAAGTCTTCGAGCGGCATCAATCGTCTTTTGACGATTATTTTTGCCTGACGAGTACGTCTGAAACCTGAGAGATGCCTTTTAATTTTGCTATTGAATAGTCCAAGCTATTAATTAGTTTTTAATTAAGTATTTTGTGGTACACTCCTGTCTCCAGGGAAAGAAGCAAAGAAATCGTGATACTGTTAATAGTAAAATAAAATTCTGTGTAGCATTCAAGTCCTTAAATAGTCTTGAGATTGTTAAGCCTGTCTTCTTTGAAGTGAACTGGTGTCCAGTAAGATATAGGCAAGAAATCGGAAACCAAACAGAAGACACTGTAAGAATCACATAAATCAGATGAGAAATCTCTGGATAATTGTGGTTCATAAAAAATATAAAAGCGAATTGAGAACTTATTCCTTTTGTAGTCTTTGTAAATAAAACCTAAGCAAAAACCCTTATTAGCTTCTAAACGACTCATTGCATGAAATCTTTGCACTCGTAAAACTTCAGCCTAAAATAAATCAACTTTATAACCTAAATAGATGCAGTACAAAATGTATCAGCTCATCATGAATGTAGGTTCGGTTAATGAGATATAATTGTTGTTGGCTCCTCAATCAGTAGTGGATGTTCGACGTGAAGTGCCGGCGCCGGCCGCGTGCGGCAGGTAAGTGTGAAAATGTCCACCGCTACCACGAGTGGTTACATTATTACACCCACATGTATAGCACATGTTATTTGTGGCAAAATTAATAGCACATCGGAAAATGATGGACGAAATTTTTGAGCCTTTAGATGCCTTTTAGAGACTAGAGCTCATTTCAGGGTTTTCTATTGAAGATTGAAGATTTTTTCATGTTTGATATCAAATGGTATTCGTTCTAGTTAGCTAATTCATACTTCCGATAAAAGATAAATCTTTGATTCTGCGTATCCACTTACATTTAATACTAGCCAGAAGCCTCAGTTTTGCAAACATCCGTTCATTTGAACTCGTTTATGCCCAACCCTACAGGGAAACGTTATGATCTGCGAGTTCCTATTAAAATATTCACACAATGCAATTTTTAGTTTTTGCCCGAAACTGGTAACTCGTTTGCAGTTGGTTTGCCGATGACGCGCGCTCCTATGGTTTTTTGTTCGGAGTCAGGACGTCATCGTACAAAACTTTTCCGTAGAAATTATAACTAGTTTTTCGGTGTACGTGTTTTGCAAAAATATTTATTTCTAGCTCGTTACAAGTTGCCGTATTCACAATAAAAGCGCGAGAATAAAGTTTGAACTGAAATTATTTTTAAAATTCTCATATTTTTGCATGAAAAAGTCGTTTTAATTGGGTGCAGGTGAATTCGTAGCTGAAATAGGAATGTGTTTTTTTCGTTTATAATTCATCCGATTTGTGCTGTTACGCTTCGGAGAAATATTAAATATTTGTTGAAGCTTGCGTCATAGAAATCGTTGTAGGGTAGTAGCGATTGTTTTATTGTGTTGTACGTTGTATAGATGGTTGCATGCGTTAAGAGGGGAACGGACAAACATATACAATAGGCACATTGGCCTGGGGCATTCAGGCCGGGTATTGCATCACGTTATCGAATTAGCTTCAAACGAACCGCAATCGGTGGATTCGGTGGTGAAAGCGAACGTTGGGAATATCGATGTATGAGGGAATTTGAACTAACCCTTACTCTAGTGGAGTCGTTAAGAATTTTGAAAAATCACGTGAAATATATAGAAGAAATATTACAATGTCAGTTAAATACTACTGTTTAAAACCCCTATAAACTCTTTTCTCTTTGAGTATATTCTAGAAAGGAAACATTTCAAGCGCTACTAAAAAATTGAGCTGCGAACAGAGTGCAAAAAACGTATACGTCAACGTAACATGGTATCGTATAAGTCATCGCTATCGGGAATATTTGGAAGTCAAAAGAAAATCTACTTATGCATGAGCGAGCACGTTTGGCCGCCGGGTGCCGGCACAATGTCAGCCGATACAGAGACCTGCAGTTAAATATCCTGCGTCAGGCCGGCTCGATTGAACGCAAAGGTATGCGATCAAACAGGCCACTGTTTACCTTGCACCGTAAACAAGCGATTCCGTCTTTTATTAACTTCGGTATTAAAACGTTTAAAACCATGGTTCATTTTAAATCTCGTGAAGTCAATATATGCATTACACCTTGAAATATTGACATGGTAGACCAAAAACGCTACTCATTTTGATTACTACAATTTTTTTGCTTTATGTACGAGCATTTTCGTTTTGTTGCCTACCGGGTTATTAAAATATCTTGAATATAAGCAATAATATCTTTTAATTTCCTATTACAAAGTTGATTTCTTTGAGGAGTGATTTGTAGTAGCTTGTAGCTTGTATGTAATCCCATTGCTAGGCAAATGCATCTTTTCGAGATTATTTCTGGTACTAGACCTCATTTTACAAAGACAATTTAGAAACATAATCCTGAAACATATTTTGTATATAAGCGCCCCGTCACGGTTTGGTCTGGGTAAAATAGCTTTACAGTACACTAGAATACTCCTAGATTCGCTCTATCTATGGCTGAGAAACTCATGAAAATCTTGTAAGATTCAGACGGACAGACGTGGCCAGAAAACCTTTTTCTGTAATAATGTTAGTGATTATTCTAATTCGAAGTGTGTTTTTGTTGCCATGGATTTCATCCTTGTTTTCATAATATTCTAATTAGTCGGAAGATAATTATAAATTTATTTTTTATAAATCCGTTAGTCCCATGATGTTTATAGTTCGTATAAACTCCGATTTTATCGTAAAACATTGCTTATTTATCATTAAAATAAAACAAATAGCGTCCAAAAACAATTCTGTACAAGTAAGTACTTTCCGAAAACTGTTTAATTAAAAGCCAAAATAAATCTCCTCATTACAACGAATCAAAAATGAATACAACTGTAATCAAGGAGGGAATTTTTGAAATCAATTTTCAATTAGCGAAATACCAGGATATGAGAATGCGTACGGCAGTGTAGAGTTATTAATACACTCATTTCAATGGAATATTGAAAACAATAGTCCTTCAATATAAGTCCCTCATAATTATTGTTTAAATATGAAGCAGTGGATTAAATACAATTGTTATTGAATATTTTGCAGTCATTTAAAAATGATACGCCATTTTGTCCGTTTCACGGATAGCATGTCCGACGTGGCTCGACTCACACGCACGACAAATATTCTTATGTTGGGCACGAGTGTCTGTTTTGAGTTTCGAGGTTTTGAACTTAAATATGTTTATCGGCACTGTTGCCGCAGTATAAGGTATGCTTAGTTTGGAATTAAATTTATAATATAGTTGCCCAAACACTTAATATTTTACAAAATTGGCACTAACCAGTTCTTTACAAAACGCAGTATCCAAACTATAGTAGAGCCTTAAATCCAATAAATACAACAAATTTTGTTCTACAAATGGAATGAACTAGGGGCTTCCCTCACACACTCGCCCTATCTGAGATAATTAATTGAAACCAGTTGTAATCAAATGTACTGTAAAGATGTTTCTCTTTAAAGTTCCCCTCTTGCAATGTTCGTTTAAAAAACGTTGCTTTGAATCTATTTCGCACGTCTTTCTTACTAGGAAAGATTATGAAGACTACTTTCAGATACCGCGCGGGGCGTTGCGAGCGTTCAACAATATCGTCACCTAGTTCAACGATTCAGACTCTAAATCTTCAATGCCAGTTTTTGTGAAAATCGTTTGGATAGGCCGATTCTCAAACTTTAATTTACAATTTTTTTTTAATGAACACATTTTCGTTCAAAAATACAGAGATGCAAAGATTTAGTCACCATCGAACTCGCATCACGATATTTTGTTTAAAAATTCTAAAAGTAAAAGCCCATCCATTTGAAATGACTTTGTTTCAGGATAGAGAGCTTTTTGATTAATATTGACAATACCGTCGAAGGATTATACGTTAGTTTTTTTTATTCCACAGATTATCTCATTGTGGTGGCTGTTCGTGAGAGTAATTAAATTACATGCGACCACACGTGTTGAGTATAATCCCACAGACACTGGCCGGGATAATGGCTATTTATTTATTACTGCGTATTGAAGAATTACCTACTTTTTAAGCCAACTTCCTCGAATAAGAACTCTAGCGCAAGTCTAGTCGGTACTATCGAAAATCTAGTGTCATTTAAAATGTGCTGCAAAAATTGTTCCTAAATTCTACAGCACCCAATAGACTGATCAGGTTTTTTAATTTGGCGATAGTGAACTGGTTTTAGATAGTCTATTTTTGCTAATTTCTACTATCGCTAAATCGATATTAAAATTTCTGGAAGAAAATCATTCTTTCGCTGAAAGCTACTTCGTGTTTCTCAATAGAGGTAAGAAATTGTCACTCTGGTTTTGTGTCAAACGGACTTTTACCGAATACAAAATCATTCTCTAATTATGGAAAAATGTGTGATGCTACTCAATTATTATTACTCAAAGTCTACTTGCAACCGCACTAAAACTCCGATCAACACCAAAGAAAGTTTTCATCTTTTATCATTTTTAAAGGCAACCTACATCATCATAGTTTGCGGTCGCCAAATAGATTTTTACAAAATCTGTTGGCTATTATTTTCGGCCTCGCTCTGGCCGCGCGGTTGTCGTGTTCAGAGCAATACCACTTTAATTTAGCGGCATTCTGAGTGACGTCTACATTGGTTTGTAAAACTGAACGATGAATTTTATTTCGACATGCTTTCAACTCTGATTGTTTCTATGTGTTCATATTTTTATACAAGTTGTCAACGTAATTGTTTTATTATATTAAGAACGGTGCCACTTTGTTGTTACATTTGCTGATGACTTTTTAAAGAGAGATTCTTAATTCGTGTGTTTTTATTCGCAGAGTGTGACAGGGAATTAAATTTATAATCCAACAATTTAGTACGCAATATACTGTTGTACTTTTTGACGCCGCCCGCCGTCTGCGCAGCGCGAGCGGTGTGTTTCTATTATGGAAACGTACATTTTGATACAACACTATGTCCAGGCATATTTAGTCTTTCGACAGAAGTTGATTTCGACATGGTACCATTTACATCTTATTAAGATGATAAATTATGCGGAGAGATCACAAAGGTCTTTAATAAATATCCTTTTATGTTAAGGCTGTAAATTCGAAAGTTTGTGAGGCTGGATGTGTGCATGATTATTACTTTTTCACGAAAAAATAATTGAAATAATTTTAATGAAAAATTTAACCAGTTAGGCAGTAATACCATGGGAAATATTTTTACTTGGACAAAATCGCGGGTGGAAGCTAGTAGTATATATGTCAATATAATTGCACTATGCTTTTAGCCGCTTCAAATGAGGTGTATTATTGGTATATAGTTCTCAGTAGCTCTATTTAGTAAATGCCTGTTGGACAATGCCTTTGGTTTAATTGTGCGGGTCATAGGCTGGAAATTACAAAGAGCCATGCATTATTAGGTATGTGTTGTCGGTCATAATGCTATTTCGCTCTATTGATAAGTTCAGAGAATGGTATAGATCAGAATGCGTTTGATGTGGATCGAACTGACAGAAACTCACGGCTTCAATCGAAAACTATTGTTCGTTGCAAGCTTTGATCGTTTTATGAAATACCTATCCTTTTATTATGTGTTAGAAGGATAGAAAAACTAAAAAGAGGACTTTATAAAGGCAGTTGGGGTTTCTAAGTGCTTGAAATTTGTCGCAAAATTGAAACCATCATTCATGCGTATGGTATTTTCTTGCGTAAATCACACCCGAACATCGAGGTTTCGTAACCAAACAATTGTCCGCCGCTTAGCGCCAAGAAGGCATACGAAAAGGCAAGAAAATCAAGACTTTTTACTAATGGTTAAGTAATTCATACTAATAACGTAAGTGTAAGAGTTTGTCTGTAAATTTTTCATGATATTTAGCATATAGTAGTTCAAATAGAGTGTAGTCTGTTGTTTCTCGGAATCTTCTCCCGCGGGACATTTTAAAAAGCGGATAAATCTACGACAGCGAAGCGAACCGCGCGGTTTCGAGCAAGTAACTAATATAACCTATAATAATCATAAACCGCAAATCAGTAGCCTGGTCAATCCGCTAATCAGTATTGAACAATGTAATGAAGTGAGGGTGTAGATAATTAGTTAATTACTGAATACACTCGACAATTAGTGGCGTAATTGAGCAAGTGAACTTGCGCCATTTCTGTAAGCAACCATGCAGGTTGTAAGCAACCATGCAGGTAGATCTATGCCAGTTATGTGCTAGTCACACGCATCGCGTCTTTGGAATGTTATCAACTACGCGAAAGGTCTAAGTTTGAGTCTCCTGACTGATTATTAGGTAGTACTTATAATTATGTGTGCAGAAATTGTTTTGTAGTTACCCGCGCGACTAGCGTTGTTGAAGGAAGTGTTTATAAAATTGCGTGTTTTAAATGGTTTTTTTTTTGAGTCATAAAAGTAGATTAAAAGCTGCTTAAGATTTATTACACTCGTATTTGTCATTACTATTCCCATTTACAAGTATTTTTTGATATCTTTGAGTGTGCAGTCAACATTTCTTTCAAAAAGGCCTCAAAAATAAGAAAACTAACAATTCTGTACCCGCGTGTTTCAATGTCGTTTAACCGTCGGGTACAAAGTGAATTTCGGCGTCTATATCAAGAGTTAATGGTAGCGACTGTTGTAATAGTTGAAATAAGATGTTGGCTGATGCACTAGAAACAGCAGCTGAAACTTATTTATACTTTACATTTCTTAACAAATAATTATTATAAAGTTTGGACGCCAAGAAAACGTACCAAAAAAAATATTTGGCACACAAGTATTTAACTTTGATTAACAATTCCTTAAAATCTTTTCGCGCGGCTAAAAGCACCACAAACTAATGCATAAAAGATCTTATACAGAAAATGTTCTTATTTACAGTTTCTTAACAGTTTTGATAAAGTTTTCCGTAAACCCGTCGGAAGTCTTGCTGTACATTTGACGTCTCACTGCATACTTTGAGACGATCGCTGTCTGAAACACAGCGTAACGTGTTTTCTAGACATTTATCTACTCAACTTTTAAGTGCTGATTATAAAACTGTTAAGGCACCGAGAAAATTAATATTTTTAAAGTTTGGCAACGTCTGCAGCATGTTATAACATTTCTTTTAGACATTTATCTATTTAACGGTCGAACACAAGTTTTAAAATGCTTAGGAGTCGAGAAAAAATAATATTTTCTATTGCTTTATGTTTAAAAGCAGTTAAATGAATATGTTTAAAGTTTGCCATTTGAAATCGGGTTGATTTGAAAGTTACATGTAAAAAAATGCTGGTTTTCTTGTTCGCAAAGCGCCGTCGGCAATTCGTTGCTGTTTGTTGGCAATTAACAATAAAATGCTTACCATGGGTTCTATTTGGTTACTTTTTAACAAATAGGCATTTTTATCTAAGGATAGTTTGTTTACGGCTTTTTCAGCAACTATTTTATAACCTACGATCCAAGATTTCGTCACTTAACATCCATTAACGCGTCTTAAAAGTGTTTTTCTCTACGGACAAGTAAAAGGTAAATTGCAACACACATCCAAACATTTTTTTCTCATATTTAGGGAAAACCAAAAGTCTTGCGATCGAGTACTGCAATGTACAACTCTTCCCGTACCACTTGTAGCGTCGATTTTCTCACTCATAGCTTATTTTATTTTGCACACTTATAAAGTGAAATAACATATTTGTAAGTGCTTTCCGACGTTGACACCGAACGTACCGCAAATTTGTTAGCTGCATCGCGGCTGTAATCCCTTGCGAGAAATCTATTAGAGAGGTGACAAGTTTACAGCAAAACAGCTTGTGTGATTCGTAAAATATGGAAGAACTGACTTATCCTATGAATTAAAATATCTAAATGTATATTTACGACGTGAAAAAGTGTTAGACGCTCATAGCGGCCAAATTTACGATTAAAGGCAGCATAATTTTATCTTTTCCGTAATAAATTACAAAAAAACAACACAAAAGTCCGTGAATAAACATTTTTAAAAGTCCAAAGGCTGCTTAAAATGTTAAAACGTGTAAAATCCGTAAATTCTTTCACACCATGATAGTGTGTGGATAATTCATTTTGTATTTTAAAAAGGTAAGCTTTCATTAATAAAATGTAAAGATTATTATAATGGTTTTCGAAATTCCACATTCACAAGTATTTTAAACTTAAACTCTGATTATTACAAGTCTCAAAAAAGTCTAAAACCAATCTCTATATCACGGTCTTTTGATAAATTATTCAATCAAAGTAATTCACTTGAGCGTAAATGTAAAATGTAGTATTTCCGGTCAAACGTTAAGTCCCTAATATCGGCCGTCGCATTAAAAATAGAGGAGTAGGGTCTAACTATCAAATTTCACTTTAAACTAATAAAATCGATATCATATTTCGCAAATGGATGCTCACAAAATTGGATTATTAATAGAAAAAATTAACTATGTCGCTCAAATTTATGTTACCGTAACGGATTAAGTTGCTCCATGTTTATACCGAATTAAAGAGTTTCCGATTAATTGAATAATTCCTTTTTAAGTATCCGCGGTTGAACACATTCGTTTAACAATTATCGACGAGTTAATTGACTGTTACCGACACGTCCGCCGCCAAACGTAAGACAATTATATCGTAATTAAAGCTACCACCACCGTCCGACACTACGAAAATAATTACGCGACGCGATTACTTAATTTACAAAAA
The DNA here is from genome assembly GCF_050436995.1 of Anticarsia gemmatalis. NCBI lineage: Eukaryota > Metazoa > Arthropoda > Insecta > Lepidoptera > Erebidae > Anticarsia > Anticarsia gemmatalis. The sequence continues at coordinate 18,430,372 of NC_134776.1, read as the reverse complement.
TATTTTCAGTCAAATCACGATAAGTAAAAAAAAAATATTTCAAAATTTAAACTATCTCCAAGTTGAAATGTGAATTATGTTAAAAAAAATCGAAAACCATCAAAAATTTAATTAAAAATCCTTACCCAATCCTCAGTGAAGAAAAAAAAATTTTCGGGAACTCTGCACAATTTTTTAATTTCACTAGTTAGAAGTGTAACCGCGCGTCGGAGCGTTCGGTGCGAGGCGGCTCACGGCTTCCAACTCAACGACGGGCGCGAGATGTGAATGCGGGGAGTTCAGCTCGCACTAATTGGCGTCTGTAGCCGGGGTGCGCGCATGCGCGGTGCCCATCCACCGACGAACACCTATCACCCTGCACTTGCTTACATATTTGAACCAATCTTTGAGCGCTTTGATTTTCTGAAGAATTCGCCCGCGATTGACGTGAATATTATTTATAACTTTACCTCATATAGATATCCAGTTATTAGATTTGTACCTTTTAACGCGATATATCGCGGTTTATATTTAGGACTCAACATTTCAACACTCGTTTAGCTCGCGAAGATATTTTCCTCGGTCGTTAACTCGAGAAATTTGAATTTTTATCTATTTTATATTTTCTACCTTGAGAAATGTAGTTTTATCATGTGTTTTATGAAAAATCGTTCTTGAAAAACCATTATTTTCACCTGTGACGCTAACTGGGTTAGATTTCCATCAAAAATGATTTCAGAACGGACCAGAATTAAAGCATTTGTGAAATGTGAATTTGAAAATTTGGATCACGAATTATTTCCCGGCTGAGTGAATTTGGGTAACGTTCGAGTTACTATGGTAACTCCTCGACCGCAGATGTACAGAAATCTCAACATTTCAGATTTCAGACGTCACATTTTTAAAGTCTCTTCAAATCCACGAGATGTCAAGGATTTCTCGAGCGCATGGAACCAATATATTTCGTAGATAGTTTTTGTATCGTTTTGCACATGAATCAATAAATTCTAATCGAGGACCGTTAAACAAAAGTTTCTCTTCGTGCCTAATTTATGCCGTCTAGCCGCGGCTGGAACTAAATACGGTCTAAAATAAATCATTCTCTAACGTGTCCAAACTTTCATGCCATTTCCGTGTACCTGTTTGCTCGCAGCCGAGCTTCAATTCAACGTAAAAGGCGAGTTGTGTGTGTAAACTCTTCGCGGCGCTAATGGGTAAAAACTTATACTGCACTGGATATCTAATATTCTAGTTTAGAAACTGTGTGGCAGCAAGGTGGCAGCAAGGTGGCTATAAGTTGATACCAGTTATTAGAATTGCAGTTGGAATATTCTCTCAAAGGGTTTCTCCCGTCCGTCGGGTTTCACGTAGGAATATGTACGGTGCCTCAGCTTTTAGTACGAACACCATTTCGTGTAGTTTCGCAACCACTTTGCTAATTCTATTAAGGTATTTACGCGTTAGGTTCCAGCCAAAGTTTAAGCTCTGTTGTATAGGAATTGTATGCGCGTTGGAACCGTTTACGTTGCGTTCATTAGAAATTCGGAAATAAGTTTATACGACAATTACGACTCATTTGTGTCTTCACGTACTGACGAATTTGAATGGAAAATTGTACGGCATTTTTACTCTATGACTACTGTCAGTTTTTCAATTAGGTACTTATATAGAAAATTATCATTAAGCTACTTGTTGAAGGTGCCCACAATCCAAAACACATATATAAGTCATCACAAGTTATATTTCGTACTACGCGTTTGCAATTCTCCGTACTCACTAAAAAGAAAATAAACCGAGATCAAGTAACAAATAAATGAAAAATCGTGAACAAAAGAATTCCCCGGTTACAGATGAATTAGCAGAAAAATATCATAATTAATATTGTCACTGCGAGGAGCGGAAACGGCGGCATGGAAAATATCATCGCTCGATTTAGTCGTTCATTCGCGCTAATTGTTCTAAGAATGTCGTTATTATTTTATTCCCTTTGAAAATGTTACATTAAAAATGCATTTTTCGACGGATAAATCTACTTAGTCACTTAATGAGGCGAAGGAATGGAATGTGAATGTTTTTAATATCGTTGTCTCTTACAATTTTCATTTTCCAATTTGAATAACGGGTTTATAAATGACTATTTAGTCACACATTTTTCTTAGTGACTTTTGCGTTTAAATGGTGCAATATTGTAGAAACAGTGTGTCTTTACTGCCTAGTTTTAATTATACTGAATGGCGAGTTTGTTTTCAACTCTTCTTGATGTGCGTGTATAGCCACGTGTGATGCTTTCGAAGGCCTGTTCGTAGTTTCCGTGCTACTTGTAAACCGACTGTGTCATAACAAATATAAAATTTAAGCATAAGATTTTTAAAGAACCGTTAGAACGGTATTAAAAGTATTCCTGAGCGTCGTCCTACTTAAAGAGTGGGCGGTGTTTGCAATTAGACTTGGCCTTGAGGTTGCATCTTTCAGTAAAAAATAGAACTCTCACTCATAAATCGGTGGGAGTATACTTATTTTATCGTTAAACATCAGCATAATAGAAGGTAGAAAAGAGGTTTTTAAAAGCAAATGTGAATAAAACTGCGATGTATTTCTTCGTACATGTTTTTCCAGTTAAGTCAAGAGTAAAGTGCCAAGTAAGCTTAGACTGAGTATTTACCAGATCGCCGAATTCCGGGCTGTTACTGAGAATTTATTTTGTAAAAGAAAAATCAACGGTTTAAAGGTCACAAATCCTTTTAATTTATTCACAAGAGAATTGGAGAACCGTGTTGATTTTTGACGGTTTACCGAAGTGTATATTTTTAGTCTCACTTTAGGATAAAATGTGGGATTTAGTGACAATCTTTGAACGATATACGAAGAAGTGTTCGAGCTGAGTTGTACTTTTAAGAGCGTGTGAAATGTCGTCAGTTTATTGAGAATAATAGAATAGACTTCCAGGACGAAGGCCTTAGCGTCGCTAATTTGGTCTCGATGTATCGGTAGCGAAGAACCTGTGTGTATTTAATTATCATCCTAAGACAAAGTACGAACGAAAAAAGCCGTACTTAAATTCTATAAACTAAAAATATTGATCATACAAGTAAACACTTATCGAAAAACCCTCAAATTATAATTTTGCGCTACTACTACCAGGAAAATTCGTGTACTACACTGAAACGATATTGCGCCAATATTTCCCGTGATTACTAACGTTTAAACTGTTTGCTATTACGTGTCCATCACCTGACCTTTGATGAGCTAACAAAACTAATCGACCATATAATTAGTAAACTGAAATTAATTAATTTATTAATGAACACCAGCTCTAAACCGAGATATGGCAGCTTGAAATGGTTTCAAAAAAAATAGACGTGACTATTTTGGAAGTTAATCTGATAATGGAGGAGTATGGGTGAGACTTTTGCCCTAAGATAAGAAAGTCTAGGTTAGGAGAACAAATGAAAGTACATGTAAGTGTAGCGATGTCCCTGGCGATCATACGGAGCCACGTTGATCCCGACTTAAATTAGTTGATGTGTTGAGTATCAGAAGTTTGACATTTAGAATGTACTGCCAAATTAGTTCCTACGACGCCCATCAGAGGCGCTGATCAGATTATCATACAAAATTTATCGATGACAAGCCGATTGTCGGTAGTCGATAGTGGTAGAGAATCGAGCTACAAAGCGTTTGACACCGTGTGTTGATAAATTTCGACAGAAAGCCAAAATTGGGCGCACGCGCAACATTTTTACAAGTAATTTTAAAGTTTGAAATTGTTACTAACTGGACAATAGATAGAAACGATATTTTGAACGTTTATGACGGGTCTATCCCACTAGTCCCGTTGAGTTGTCCCGTGACGGGACAACTGGGACAAAATAGTGCCAGTTGTCCCGTCACGGGACAACTCAACGGGACTAGTGGGATAGACCCTTTATGACATGATGACGAGGATTGTTCACTTTGTTTGTTTTACTATCCGTGCAAAATTACAATAAAATCTTATTCTTATTTCTTTCTGTAAACGAGTAAGAAATTCTCATACACCAATTTAAACAGACTCGCGCATATATTTATTTACTCTTAGTGTAATACATCCGCTTTGACGTACTCAAAGGAAAACTGCATTATTTGCTGTGGTCAAAGCAGCTTAAATAAACGTAAGTAAATAATTCAATAAAATATTGAAATATTAACGGAATTATGAGTTTGTAGTGATTGAAATGCTTTAATTCTATCTGATTATTAAATGGGAATGTTTCGAATAATTTTTGATTGCATGCATTTGTATCGGTAAAGGTACTTTGCGGCTGTGGATGTGTAAATGCGGAGGTATTTGGTGCATTAACATTATCGGATAATATTGGTACTCTCGTTATTATCAATTATTATGTGCTCTAGATTTATTTGACTGTAACAATATTATTCTGAAAATACATGTTGAGTAAACTACTACTGGTTCGGATTTTTTACCTATTTTTATATTTTATTTGACATGATATTTATAATATTTTAATTTACATATCTGTCTTTTCGGTAAGGTGATAACAAACTAGAGACAACAAGCTAGTGTCAGTAGACTAGTTACATTAGGCGAGTGTCATCTAGCCAGTGACATCAAGCCAGTGACATCAAGCGAGTGTCAGCGAGCTAGTGTCGTCCAGCCAGAGACATCAAGCGAGTGTCAGCGAGCTAGTGTCATCCAGCCAGTGACATCAAGCCAGTGACATCAAGCGAGTGTCAGCGAGCTAGTGTCATCCAGCCAGTGACATCAAGCCAGTGACATCAAGCGAGTGTCAGCGAGCTAGTGTCATCCAGCCAGTGACATCAAGCCAGTGACATCAAGCGAGTGTCAGCGAGCTAGTGTCATCCAGCCAGTGACATCAAGCCAGTGACATCAAGCGAGTGTCAGCGAGCTAGTGTCGTCCAGCCAGTGACATCAAGCGAGTGTCAGCGAGCTAGTGTCATCCAGCCAGTGACATCAAGCCAGTGACATCAAGCGAGTGTCAGCGAGCTAGTGTCATCCAGCCAGTGACATCAAGCCAGTGACATCACGCGAGTGTCAGCGAGCTAGTGTCATCCAGCCAGTGACATCAATTCAGTGTCAACAAGCCAGTGACATCAAGCTAGCGACATCAAGCTAGTGTCAGCAAGCTAGTATCAGTTAGCTAGTGTCAACCAGCAAGTGACATTAAGCCACTGTCAACAAACTAGTGTCATACAGCCAGAGTCTTCCAGCCAGTGTCCGTGAGCTAGTGTCATCCAGCCAGCGACACAGAGCCAGTGCTATCTAGCTAGTGTCATGTAGATATTATGATCACCACTTCTACTATCTACAACACTGACCAACTATTTAGATAATATGTTCCTCAAGATGCTAAAAAGGCCTACCTATTTAATTTTATACCTAACCGTAGAGTGATTGACATACAGGTTAACGCGGCGGTTAGCTGATCGCCAGCGAGTGCAATCATTGGCTATGAATTATTATATCCGATGTCCGACAATTACTAGGAAAGCGCCTCAATTAGTTACTCTGCTAATTAGTAAGTACACCAAACTGTAATTACCGTTGAAGCTGACCTCTTCTCATTATAATATAATTAATTCTATTGATTATATTACAAACATGTTGGCAAACCTTGTTTGACACAAAGGAGCTTGTAATCAATGCCCACCGTTTGGTAACACTAGGAAATGCAATAATTATCTCAATGCATTAATAATTACGAACACTCTATTAAATGTAGTATGTAATTGAATTGGGCCACTAGGTACTCTACCAAAGACACTATTCATCGGTACGTGTTGCAAAATTCCAAGTGCAGGCCAACGATTTTCGTATTCATGAGCTTAAAATATGTCACTATTTTAACTGCACAAATACTGGGAACAATACTTCTTCTATAAAGATTTCTTCTTTCAAAAGATATTTGAGAGAATCTTGCAGTTTGATACAATGCTTTAGTTTATTTGTATAGGTCTCTATCGAGGCTTAGGAAATGTATAAAATAGTGGAGGTATCTGTGAAGCACAGAGACGCTAAGCCGAGGCAACAAAGCGCCGGCTCAGCTACAGCAGCGAGTGCTAAACATCGCTTAACCTCGATGGTCTTTCATCAAACAGTTAATCTCTCCATGAGCATCTTCCCACAATCTGTGCAGCTGTAAGAGCGCCTCGCAGTGTCTTCAATGTGAAACTTGAACCGAATCCTATTTAGACCGGCTATCGACAACGGTACACAAAGTGCAGGCGCCAACTCCTTTGACAAAGGCCATTCAAGTAATTGAATACAGACTGGCCAGACTGCCGCTCCTTTCTAAAACGTGCTCCGACCGAGTATTCTAAAATATGCGGGCTAGTTGCACATATGAGACGTTTATATTGAACTTTACACGTTTAATACGAAGAGCTTTTATTGAATATATTTTGCGCAGATTCCGATGCGGTGCATCTAGCCGCATAATCCGTGGCGCAGTAGCTCCGTATGCCTTCACGTTCCCACACTATTTATTGGTTTGTACTTATTCTATTTCGTTGCTTCTGATAAGTTTTATTTGTGAGTGTGTGTCGGGCACGAGTACAGCCCGAGTGCAGCCACTCTCGTGACTTTTTCCTACTTAGTGCGGTTCATTCTGTCAATATATTTTCACATTGTATTTCACGACTCATTGAACAAATAGGTGAACAATCCTCGTACATTAGTGTTGAGTGATGCTTCAAACAGACTAGTGCACAACTCCGTAATGCGATTAAGTTGAACAGAACGTAATACCTGCCAATTAGTGGGGAACACACTGTTCAGTATTAAAATGTTTCATTAATGTTATTGCATTGGAATACCGAGTGTCTTCTACTAAGTTTGTTCTTCGAGTGCTAGACTGTCTACTTAAGGTTGTTGCAGCTTAACTTGGACGTCGTTATGAATTGAAATTGTGAAGGACTTGACGAACTAACAGACAGAGCAAACTCATAAAAACAGACCAAATAATACAGGTAGTCGTCCGCAGTTTGTTGTTTAAAAATGTTTTTACGTTGCTGTAAACGTAGAATAATAGTTTTTAAATGAATTTTGTGAAGGCCCACAGGTATGAACAGAAACTTAATACTCTGGCCACTTTCAGAAAATTTTAATCAAACATGAAAATGCAATTTTTTTTATCAATTTCATGGAAGCTGTGATGGTGTTTACAAAATATTTCGTTATATAAAATGTGTTATTTTATTCGCGGCGACAAGTAAATTACAGCAGATTTTAATGTCCGGGAAATAAGGCTTTGTATATTTTAATATTGTGATTTGTAGAACGTAAACTATAGGAAATAAAATGCCGAATATTTTTAAATGAAATCCAAGAATTTAGTTTTAATCCTTTGTGCTCATATTTCATTGTGAGATTATTGGGTCTGTTCTATTGCAATATATTGAAATATAGCTCCCATTTTTCTAAAAAGCGTTGTTTTGTTTGACAAACATAATAGTGCTTTGTTCCAGAAATAATTCAGCAAAAATTTATCGCGTTTTTTTCAAAGCTAAAACTGGTATTATCCACTTTTCAAAGCAATATAAAATGGTAGGTACAGTGAATGGCATAGGCATTTAATCTATAATAATATAAAAGCTGACCAGTACCTCGATTCTCTACCACTATCGACTACCGACAACCGGCTAGCTATCGAAATTTGACATTTAGAATGTACTGCCAAAATGTTTCCGAGGACACCCGTCAGAGGCGCTGATCAGATTTTCATACAAAATTTCTCGATGACAGTTCGGTTGTCGGTAGTCGATAGTAGTAGAGAATCGAGGCACAGTTTGAATGTTTTTTGAATGCGCTAGAATGCAGAACCTATAATCTCAGGATTTACTATTTCGAATTGAATTTTGTGTTGAACAGCCGATTATTTGAGTACAGCTATGGGCTATACAACTAGAAGAAATAGGAGGTGAGTAGCAAAAAAAATGTTGTGAAGACAGGACCAAAGTTCACGCAGAAGAAGTTGCGGTCAGCTGCTAGATAATTATATTGTTGTTTATTATTATGTAACTGTTTTTAAAGACTAGTCAAAATTGTTAATAACAAACATAACCTTTTAAAAGCAGAGATAAAGACAAGCGGAAAGGTCAAAAGGATTTTCCGTATGTTCTTTTGGACACCTTTTATATGTCTTATCGGCTCTCAATAAGTGGTAAGCATTTGATGTATATTATTTATACATAGTTCATATTATAAATGTGAAAGTGCTTGTCCTACTTTTCGTTATAATAATTCAACCGATTTAGTTATTCGGCCGGTTGTTACCCGGAACTAAGGCCATCATTTTAAAAAAAAGCGTCATGTCTTATATTATGTTTCTTTTTACCCACTTTAATAAAAGAAGGAGATTTTGTTCCTATCTTTTAATTGGGTGGACCAATTTCAATGGTTTTTATTCAGTGATCCTCACGTAGTCTGAATTTAATTGATAATTGAGACGTAGTTTGAAAATGACGATAATTACGCATTCGTTGTTCTGATAAACATGACAGATTGTTTTAAAATCGTTTCTTTTAGTATTATTTTAGGTCCATTCAATCATTTATCCATCGTTATTCCCTTTAAGAAACAGTGATCGTAATGACAAAAGCGTCATAGTGTATCGGGTTTACCAATTAGAACTTCAAACTGAGAGATTTGTCTCGCAAATACAAATGTATTTTGATTTCTCCCGTGTACCGTAAATCTGCTTTGTAGTATTATCCCAGTTATCGCCTGCACCTTTGTGTTAATTAAGCGCAATTTCTAACTAATGAAGTGAAAATGTCACAGGACGCCTTCAGACGATGCAGATTGGAAATTATAGACGCCATTTTCCGATGGGACTGTGATTTTATGCTTGTACAATACAAGATATGCTTGAACAATTTAGTCTTTATTTCATGGAATAATAGAAATAATTATTAGTTTGGAATGTAGTATTTTTGTGAATATGCTTGATACTATTTGTAATTAAATATTTTTAGAAATGAGGACAATATGGACGTTTGTTTGTGGGGTTCCATTTCGAGAGAAGGATGAGAAGATTTATTCCAATGGTACATTTCCTCGGACTTTCACATGATTTATTGATTGTTTTTGGAATTCATAATAAAGTTGGCAGATTTTTTACACATATTCCTATGCAATTTTTTTATAACTGTTGTTACCAGTTACTGTTTGAATACAGGCATATTAACCTAACTATGATTATATTCCATGTCAGAAAGCGTGCCTGTTGCCATTTATCAGTACAAGCATTAACAACAGTCTTCTACAAAAAAAATAAAAAAGGCAACCTTTACCAAAACAACTATTCATATAGAACTTATTTTCAACCGCAAATTGATTCGAAAGGACAAAGTAATACAGACTCGTAACAAAATCAATGAATATCATAGTTTTATCGTGACCGAGAATTGAAACGGCACGGTGCATTAATATTATATCGAGGAGACCGCTATCCTATTGCAAGGTAAAAGCAATTTGAATACAAATCATGGGAATACGACAGCTGTTTATTAGGTACAGTATAAATGCAGTTAATCACGTCCTTGTAAAATATACTGGAGCGTTCTGACGACCTTCGTTGCAACGTTAACCGCCTACGAATCGATTGAATGACCGAGGCTACTACACGTATTAATAATACACGAACACATAACGGAAAGTGGAGGGCACTTACTTATTTAAGCCCGCTTTGATATGCCTTGTCGTGATTTAAAAGTGCCATTGTAAATGCTTGAAACTATTGGTTTGCTTTGAATTGATTGTTGGCGTCGTGTGACTTGCCACTGTTTAGAGTACTCAATTAGTGTTGAGTCTAGTAACATTTTGTGCAATAAAATTACCGAATAACTACTAAAGTCTAAGAATACATTGCACTATTCCTAAAAAGGGTTACGAAAGACTTACGATAAGATTTTCGTTTATATTACACGAAGCGTAGTTAGCTTTCAAAAAGTAAAAGACGGAAAAGCAGCTCTCTAACATATTCTAGTTTATCTAGTTGTGTAAATCTTTACTCTAAGATTTAGACATAGTGGTTTGTCTCATTGCTTTGCAAGAGATCTCTTCCAGTAATGAGAGAGATTCTGGGTCATCAGGCTGATAATGTTAGGGACTCAAGACTAATATTTTCTTGTATACAACAGTCAAGAAATAAATACCATTGGACGGCTCACACACGGTTATTTGATTCCAAACTAAGCAGAGCTTGTACTATGATAACCAAATAACTGATAACCATACTTTTAAACTTTTAAATACATACTTATATATATAAATAACTCATTTCTTTACAAAAACAAGTTACTTTCAAACAATTACTGCCTTTTTCCTCCCCATAAAATTCTATCAAATGTCAACAAACTCAGTCATATGTGTAGTGAAAACCAACGGGATATATTCTAAATGCCGTCGTTTTGATTGACAAAGCGCCGTGAGAGCGGCCGAAACTACACCGGTGATATTCTAAAGCTTTTCAATCATTGCAATACAGTAGTCTATGGAAAGCCATTCCGTTCACGTGACAATGACGTTTAGGATGAAGTTGAAACTGGCTGTTTGGCACGGAGTTTTTTTCCGTGAATTTTTATGGCTTTCTTTTCGATTGCGTTTGAATTTAAGTTGTATGTTTATAGTTTGATAGATTAAGACAAAGTTAATTATATCGGTAATGTATAATAGATGTAATGAGTCAAGGGAAGTTTGTAGAGATCGTATCAAGTGGCGATCCTCGCTTTTGCCCACCCCTATAAGAATTGGCGTTGTTTTTTATATTTTTTCGTTATTAAACATAGATAAATGTAACTATACGTTAGACTAGGCATAATAACATAACGACTGCAAACTACATCCTAATTCTAGTTGTAGTTTGCAGTTACGACGGCAGATTGAATGCGTTGGTGCAATGTGATCTAATTTAGCTTAAAGTATCTAAGACTGAATGTTTTATAAAAAAAAGTTTCTTCTTTATCTGCAGTAGTAGTCTTTGGCTATCTGCTTTTTAACCGTATTTTTCAAAAAAATATTCGATTATTGCAGTAAATAGCTAATCAATTCAAGCATAACAGAGCCTCTACTATAACAAAAAATAATTCACTATGATATACACCCAGTTGCAAAGCCAGTCTTTTGAAACCTAGCAACGACTACCACGTCTATAACTCTACATCACTCCGGTTGATCAAGAGTCGTCTCTACAATCCCACTAAACTGTGAGTGCTCTACATCGAACAAAACCTCCCCTGATTCTTATTTCACGTCCGAGTTTTGAACAAAGAAATGCATTGTATCGATTCCATCGATATGAAAAATTACCGAGTATTTGTCGCTATATGTAAATGAATAAACTAACTCACAGTATATCTTTACTATTCTTTGTAGCAAAAAACAATGTTTAAACCAAGTCATAATTAACCGCGTAAAAATGTAACGTCATAAGCATTCACAAAAATGCTTGTTTCACTTATGTGCATTAACAACATTAAAAGTTCTGACTACAAAGAAAAGATATGAGTAAAATGAGAGCTCAGCTTAAAAACCACTAGTCTTTTTCCGTTGCATTTTATAAAAGAGGGTTACGTAACCACTGAAAATGTTCTGAAATGACGGTGAATGTGCAACGTATCAAAACTGGGCTAAAAAACCACACATTGACCTCAAAAAAACTTAAAATACTCCCGCTAATGAGAACTCGATAAGCAAATTCTTTAAACCATTGCGTAATGCATTTTTCGTAGCGAATCGGTAACGATCGTGCTACGGGCTACGAGAGTGCTACGAACCGCTACGAGGCCGTGCGCGACAATAAGGTTTAACCTTACATTAACCTATTTTCGTAGCAAGTAGTTCGATACTTGGCTACTAGCGACTGCATAATGTTACAAACTGTATATTATGTGTACGCTAGTCGGGTTTTTGATGTTCGTTTGTTATTTAGTATTAGCCCGATAGCAGATGATATATTGTACATGTTCATTTAATTTTGTTCTACTAACTTGAAATAGTCAAAAAATTAATGTATTAAAATCTTATTGCTTTACGTAATTCAATATAAATCTAGAAAAACTTAAATTAGCAGTCTTATTAAAAATACTTTATCAACTAATTCGACCAATCCTCTCGAAAGTCGACAGGGCGAAGCTCGTTTGGAACAAACGTCATCAATAAAACAGTGACGTCAGAATATTTGATAAAAGATTGACGTGATATGACCATTTTTGGTTTGAAACTGTGCGGCGAAACTCCATCGAGGCTTAACTGAACAATTTCGTGAATAGTGTGCTTCCACCAAACAGAGCCACGACTGTTCTATGAAAAACGCTTCCCATCGTTCTTTTGTTTAAAAGTTGATAATTTAAGGCTTTGTATGGAATTCTTTTTGTCGTAAATTTACTGCCAAAAGATTTTTACACGATTTTCGGGTACAAACCACTGCTATGTAGGCTAGGTTTACCATTGATCATTTATGCGTGATCAATAACATCTATACTAATATTATAAAGCTGAAGAGTTTGTTTGTTTGTTTGTTTGAACGCGCTAATCTCAGGAACTACTGGTCTGATTTGAAAAATTCTTTCACTGTTAGATAGCCCATTTATCGAGGAAGGCTATAGGCTATATATCATCACGCTACGATCATTAGGAGCGGAGTAGTAAGGAAAAATGTTACAAATACGGGGAAAATTATGACCCATTCTCTCTTACGTGACGCAAGCGAAGTTGCGCGGGTCAGCTAGTACATTATATCATGCATGTTATACCCAAAGGTGCCGGCAGAGTTGTAATACACCTACGTTTTGCCACTAACAGTGTTAGTTCTATGTAAGAGAAGGGAGCCTATTGCCATTTATCGGAAACGTTGTCAAACTTCTGTTCTATTGCGAATTATTCTTATATCAAATAGGAAAGGCCAAAATAACAATTTACCCAACCCAGGAATCCGAAGTTTTTAGAGCAGCAGTCGGATAAATGTGCTACTGATCGCGCCACGGAGGCAGTGAAAAGAAAACAACATTACTGCAATTATGTCTGAATTTATTTTTTAGGCATTCAAATGTTACTTCAATATTCAACAGATTTAAGTGCCCAGAAGTTCAGTATTCACTTATTTATTCAGTCAAATTCTTGATAACGAAATGCACTAGCACTTTAACTGTTAAATATTGTATCATAGAACCTCTTGAAATATCTGCAAGCCAATTATTCAGAGCAGACCATGCGCTCGTCTCACTACACCTACAAGTTTGAGCAATTAAAACTGCACTGGGAATAACCCGATAAATCAGACTGGCTTAAAAAATACAGAATATTGGAGGCTTAGCGCAATAGATAATGTGGTCTTCTTGTCATTGTACTACACTGCAAGTAGCAGTTTCGTGTCTAAATGATTTATTTTGGTATCCACATAGTATCACGTCTTTTATACCCGAAGGTGTATAAATGACACCACGTAATAGGGAGCGAGCCTATTGCCATATACTAGAACGCACCCGAACCCTGGACTGGAGAATAAATTGATATAAATTAGAAAAAGATCAATTTGACGGACTTGAAAATCGGACCCGGCACCTCGTGGTTAGCAGTCGAATACACAACCGATAGTGCCACAGAGACAATTAAATTCATAATGTAAATATCTCAATTTATAATTATTTAATTATGATGCGAAACGAAATGAAATTTGAAAACCTGTACTGTATTACCCGATGTTTCGACCGATATCGTATCGGACGATCGTCTTAGATTCTCACAATACTTTGTCGTACCGTGAGACGATGCGATATCGTATCGTGTTTATCTGTACGAGCCCATAGGTACCGACTGTATAGAACAAATATTCGTGCCTATAAATAAACCATGGCAAAGTCACAATGTTTTCTCTTTCAAGATGTACATATCACGTATGTTTATACAAATACAGAATAGAATTGAAAAGAAAATAGCTCGGTGTCGGAATAAAAACATATAAAGCCATAGAAATGACAACAATCTTGTGCAAACGCGTCAAGATTGTATCAATGTATTGTGTTCTGTATAGCGTTATAATAGTAGAGAGGAATGCAGCTGATGGTTCCCAGCATTAAATCACAGTAGTGACTGTTATGGTGCTATGAGACACCGAGCTAGGGCAATGGGGTGCAACCGATCGCCAAACAGACTTGCGTTCGTGATTATTGGCCGAATTTGCAACTTGTCTGCTGTGAAATGTGTGTTAGCCGGTTTTATGCGTAGGATCTGCTTTTGGTTGAAGCCAGTGGGTGATTTTCACATCTGTTTTAATAATAAATAAATAAAATAAATAATATAAAGCTCTTAGTTATAAGTAGCAGGCCTTGTTTTATTTAAGTAAGAGTTCTTTATCTACTCTTTGTACGGTTAGTGATCGAACTAGTGTCAAAGTTAGTAAAGATTTTTAAAATGGTAAAAAGGGTTTATTTGGACCGCAGAGATTTGTTCAGAGTATTCAAAATCAATGTTCAATTAACCACTAAAATCATAAATATAGTTATTACTCTAATTTGTCCAATACCAAACAATATTCTACGTTTCAATCACAAAATTGCCATATTACACCAATAAAATTAGCAGTGCTTAACGCCATGTCTTATAGCCATCCTACTGATGGGAGGTTTCCTCGCTACCTCTCATATATCTGGTGAAAAGACAGCATTGAAGAGGAATTGAACACTCAAACCACCTTTTTACCCAAAAATGTAAGCTGAAGTCTATAACATACAACGTTTCACCAATAACAACTAAGTCTCATGTAATACGAGGCAAGCCTAGAACTACAATACCCTACTAGTCGAACCTAAAATGTAGCACAAACACAAATCATTAACTTTAAATCCCGCTTCATAAACAATAAACAGCCAAAGTGGCTTCGAGGCTTCTATCTAAAGCTGTTTAATAGCTACAGTTGGCCAGGTTAGCTGAATAACTGACTTGCGAAGAGTACTAAGTGAAGTTGGTAGTGCAACACCGCATTCTATAAGCCCGGTGGACGAAGACGCGCTGTTACCAAACTTACCTAACTTCTAAGTGCAATGAAAAGGACGAGGTATTAGGCTAAAGCTGTGCTTACTTCCTTTTCATGATAGGAGGTGGAGCAGCAAGTTTTACACGTTTGTTGGCCGTTTAGATGATGAGATATTTAGTTTGCAGCAGCACTTTGGAAATGTTGATTATGTATCGTTTGTGTGATCATGTAAATTGTTTGAATTAAACTTCGAGAGCATGTAGTTTTGTAGTTTAAATGTTTTGACTTTTTAGACGTGTGTGAATGAAGTGTGTTAAGGCCGGCCTTGCTTTTGAATAAAAAAGTACCATCATATAAATCTAAATTAAAAATACGTTCGTTCCGATACTTCCTCTTCAAAACTCTACATTTTTCTACTTTCAACACATAAATATTGGATAGACTGAATAATGAAAGCACGCATTGAACATTTATTTAACAAAATACTAACAGAGCGACATAACTTTGTTGCGAATGAATAATTACTTTCCAATGCAATGTGTTTGTGAAAAACATGTCGAATATTTTCGTTGATATTAAATAAATTTAAGTAATCAAGCTAACCACAGAATCCCAACGTGCGCACTTTTATTACATTAAAACAGAATTCTGTTGATTACCGTATTTTTAACTCGACGAATAATTGCAAGCTCATTTCGAAACGCAATAATTAGTTCGGAGTTCGTGATGAAACTTTTACAATTTAACTATTTACAGTAACTAGTTAGTGCGCGTAGCGTAAATAGTTTTACTAAAAGTTGCTAAAAATGGATATGAATGCAAATACACATGTTTTTTATTCTATGCTTCCTTAGTTTCTATGTTTTATTTTCTTAATATGTGGCGAGTTAGGTGACGCTGGCTACGTTATCAATAGAAGTAATTTATAAGCTAGGCGACCGATGCTATAAACCTAACTTTGGAAATATATGGCACCGGTACGAATGAAACCTACAAAAATCTTTTCTCTACGTAGTTTCCAATCAACCAGTTTCTCTTCACTGGTAGATTACTACCTGTGCACAGAGTACGAGCATATTCGGTGTAGCCGTATGCAGGCCAGTAATAATTAAAACAGTGACTATCGGCTGTTGACCTGCCTTGGTTTGGACTCTCAGCTGCGAATATCCGCATCGCCGGATTGTGTATTTCATTCCTGCATGTTGCTATCTCGTAAGTGTGAAAGAGATGCAACCAGTACGAAAATGGGGTTGCATATTTATCAGCTTTAACAAGTATCTTTGTTTACGACCGCTGTTTTAATACGATGTGCATGGCCTGACTCGTAAATGATAAGTCTAGAGCTATACCTACTTCTTGTTTGATCTTATTTTATACACTTTTGAATAAGTGGAAACTTTTCTTACGTCTTTTTACAAAATGAATGATAATCTTTCAAATCAAAAATACACAGTAATAGGAATCAATTTTAATAGTTTATAGTTTTTACCTCATTATTTTTTACCTAATTGTTCGTCTCTTACACATGTGGTATACCCATATCGATGGTGGATTAAAAGCCTAACCTCTCCCTCGCTGTAGGAGATCCTAACTTTGTAGCGGGACAGTCAGATAAAAGAAAGATCTTGAATCTTTCGTCCAACTCAATCACTTGGATTAAGTAATAGACGTATTGTTCCGTTGCCATGACAACGCGATAGCACGGCCCGTGGTCCGCCGCGCCCGTCCCACTAGGACTCATCTCTCAATATTCACAATCAATATAAGTACCTCTTCTTACAAGACTAGGCCTTCCACTCCACTTGAGTTGAATGTTCAGTTTTACATGTGGAAAACTCAAGTTTTATTTTGTTGAGTAAAAACTTTGATTGGTCTTTTTAAGTTTGTAAACATAATATTGATATTCTTATTTGATATCTTTATGAAATGAAGTGTGTAATGTACTTTTCAGTTTTTCTCGTGGGCGTCATTTAAGAATTAAGGATCCTTTGATTGTTTTTTTTTGTCAAAAGTTATTTTTGATGTACTTTACAGTGTTTTCATGGAAGTGATATTCGGTTGTTAGAAGCTTCTTAAAATTACTTACTTCAGATTCATTTAAACAGTTTTAGGCTTTTATAATCTTAGTTTACCGTCAGAATTCATCATTATAACTGTATTTAACAACCTATAGTGACCGTATGCGCATATTTCAAAAATCTTAACTTTTCGTAAAGTCAACAATCATTACTCAACATGAGCCTTCTTTTAACAACAAACAGTAAACACTATCCCAAAATATTTAGCATAACCTTTGCCCGAACGCCTCAGAAATAGATTCCAAACCAAACACGAAGACAAGACCAAAACAAATGTTGCAAACTTTCAATGGCACAGCTAAAAATGGCGGCCGCGGCTTGCGGTCTCGTATTTACCTGCAGTATAAATATCTCCTGCTATTCTGAGTCTCCACCGACTGGTATTTAAATCTCGGTCGGATAACATGCACTAAGTTTAAGCCGATGTCAGAAAGTTAGCCGCCAACACTGTCTATTTTCGATTTGTAACCTCAGAATTTGTCTGGGATTCTTTTTCGACCTAGTTTGTTATTGTGGTAGATTTAAGTGTTTTATAAACAACTGGCTACCCCACGCGGATCTGCGCGAGTGTAATTTGGAAGTACAAAGAGGTTACTAAAGCTGATAAAAAAGGATCAAAATGATAAAACTGTGTGAGTTGTACATAATAATGCATCTTTTTCAATCTTTATCGAAAAACATTACTTTGGTGTCCCTATTTGTATATTCAATCCTACTTTTCAAAACAGCTTTCAGAATATAAAAGAAAGTCTTCGAAAAGAACTGAAAAAAAACATGAAAGTATGAAAAACTGCAACAACATTAACACGGGTCGGATCGATAACTGCTACGCGTAGCGCTGCTGAGTCCAACGCGAACTTATTCAAAATGTTGTGTATTAATTTTATTTCAAAGAGATTCCGTCAAAGCGCGCTCATTTACAGAGCAAAAGGTCTAGGCTTCAGACTTTCTAATGAACAACATAAGAGACCCCGTCCACGGCACGGAAGTTAAATTAGATTTCTCCGAGATGATCTTCTACGGTGTCTTAAGCTCAAACTGTATTACGTTCAGCCTGTGAAATGTATAAAATATATTCTGTTTGAAACACTCTCAGCTGATGCTCTTTCTTCAGCTTGTTACGACTTCACAGTTGCAGTTCAAATGTCAGTCAAGTTTTGACAAGACCCTTCAACTCGCAACTGAAAATAATTTTCTCGGCGATCGCAAAGTTGTGCGAGAGTTGCCATATTTAAACTACGCTGTTTTAGACACTCAATGAGCCAATTAAAAATTTAGCATACAGTTCGTATCTATCATTTGTATCAAAGGCTTGTTTGTTGTAAATTAATTATGCGGACAAAACAAGCCACGTTTAGTGCAACGCTCAAATAAGCTTCAATGACGTCATTAAAATTGGAAGTCCTACTGTATTTCTACATTGAATTTTAACCCCAATATCGATGGAATCTACAGGCGTAAACAAAGGCAACGTTAATTAAATGACATAGTTGGGTGCGACACAGATATCAAAATTAATGATTTCCGCGAGAATCTCGACGTATAATGAAGTCGATACATCATTAAAACATCTCGTTCCTAGTTACGACATTTATAAAAGAACCACGTTTTGAAATATCGATATGGATTTTGAAGCAGTCTCAATGGTAACGAGCTTAGAGTCACGAGGAGAATGTAACTCATTACCACTAAATTGGAACCTAACTAACCCTGCTTTTTAAAAGAAGACGTATATTTTGACTAGGTATGATTTTTTTGTATCTATGTAGAATACACATACGTAATCATTAAGTAAGTAGAAGATAGATGTTCGTGTACGTAGGCCAGTGTTATTGTAACTGGCCTTTTGTGCAGGATTTTTTCCGGTGTCCTAGTGTGTACTCTCTATTCCAACACCCTCATAGCTTGATAGGACAACCAATAAGAGTTCAAGTGCAAGTCCTTTGAGGCTTACGACCCCATCGCAATTTCCTTGTTGGTAATCACTGTGAATTTCCTTGAAGAAAAACTCAGGACCATTTTATTTTACCCGACCTAGGATTTGAACCGGAGACCTTTGTACGACAGTCAAATGCTCTACCAACCGCACCACAGAGGTAAGAACTATGACTTTGGAGACGAAAAATACCACTTAGTGGCTTTTCGCTTTCCTACATTTACCAAAGAGTGTAGAAAGTAGCAACATTTATGAAAAAAAATATTACGACCGCATTTTCAGTTTTCTGACTGATATTTCAGCGATGACCGCCAATATTTTCAGACACTATTGGTTTTAAAATGTAAAAAAATACATGCCGTTAACTCATCGTATTTTTAAAACAAACATCATATTTTTTGCTCCAGTGTTAAATAATCTTCAGGTGTGAATGTTTTCACGCGCTCATTCAATATGTTGTGCAAATAAGTAACAATTTAATGTATGCTGGAATTCAGTTTTTATTTATTATTCTTACAATACAACCTTTTTACTAAGGTCATTTATCTCTTAGTTGAGATATTAGTAAAGATAAGAGGCTGCAATGTGACAGACAAAAGTTACAGTACTATACATGCTTATGGTAACCACGACAAGTTGTTTTTTTTTTTCAAATGTTGCGACATCCTAAAAGCCGATCGACTGGCTTTTTAGCTTTATTTAACAATTATCGACTTTTTCTTACCAATTGGAAGAAAATGAAGTAACCACATAACAACCTTAGGAACGAATGAATTTAAAACATACAAATATCGAAACTACTTCGCTCCCATTAAGATCACCTAAATACCAAATTAATCCATTACCATTTCCAAATAGTAAACAAAAATAAGCGAAACTAGAATATGTTAATGAAATAGGAAAATTTTACTCAAATGCGGTCATTATCAGCCATTATAAATGCGTTGGAAACAGATTTTCTTTTGTCTACTCTGCTTTGATGTCAATACATCACAATAATAATGAAATTAAATTACACATGGTTAATAAACACGAACACTACATTTAATGGTTAATATTGTACCTATTTTAACCACGAGCTTCATTTGTGTCGACTTTTTGACAAGCCATTGGACATTCATTGTTTGTTATGATTTATGAAATATAATTGTATTGTATTGCATTTTAACTAATAAATACAAAATAGGAAATGTACAAATTGATTTCATATATAAAATGAAATATGGACAAACAACATAAGAGTTAACAGAACGCGGTCCTGCCTACTAGATAGGGCCGTCCTTCCTTTGCGTTAGAGCAAGGCTTATTTCAACGTTTTGCAAATATTTTCTCCACCTAAAAAGTACTCGAGCTGATCACGATACAGCTCCGGAGAAAGTTCTAAGCATACATATTTGAAAACAAAAGAAAAGACAATTTCTGAGACAATCACTGTTCTTATCACTTAGATTTTATCATTTGGTAAAAAATAATTTGAGCGCGACTATGCCAAGATGTGTGGACATTTTATTTATACTCAGATGAGTGTCAAGTGTAAAGGTTGGACCAAATTTTTGTTAATTAAGACACATCATTACATCCAGTCAAAGGTCTTGAAGGTGACACCATTTCGTCTGCTAACGACACGACAAATATAAAGAAACATCAAGAATCACAAGTGAATGCTCATTTGCGTGAAATATGCACCAAAAGCCGCATTGAATAGGCCGTCTCTTTCTCTCTTACTGTCAAGTCTAAAGGCTGTAAAGGACGGCTATAGATGTAATAATGTAGTTGAGGTTCCTATAGAATTTCAGGAGTAATTACTAGGCGTTAGGAGGCAGCGTTTCCTTGCATTTCCGTCGCCTAGATATAGGTTCTAATGGAAGGACGGAATGCTATTAATGCGAGCAAAGTTTCCACTACTAGATGCAGAGATGTATTAAAACTAAGTGAAGGTACATCCGCTCTCTCTAAGTTTCTATCCAAAATTTAGATGCAGGAAGTTCGATGACTTGGCTAACTACTTGAAGGTATTGAAACAGCTATTCTAGTTTACGTTGGTGCAATTATTAATGTTGTTTCGTCTAGTACTTCAGAATAATGGAGTTTTGACCCTGCTGGCACGGTGGACTTGAAGCTTACTCTTTCGTCGGAGGAGCACCTTGTCTGGCAGTGGCAGTAAATGGTTAAATTTATCTTTACTTCAGAATAAGAATAAAGGAAAGCCCTCCTACATATTCTAAACCAATATGTGATTGCAGTATTCGCTGTTTGTCACACAGACTAAACTATAAGCAGCACTCTAATATCGGTCATCTATTTTTTTTTCTTTATCTAAACTTCAGGTATAGTTGTAATATACTATACATCTCCTCCAAACCGAAAAAGAACAAGACAAAATACAAATTTACTCCCAACATCCACTCTCAAATAACCTCCGAAATTCTTTATCCATCACATCACAAGACATTCCACAATACCAAAGCATCGCTTGTTCAATAAACCTCCTGTTGGAAAACCTAGGCTTAGACATCATCATAAGACAGAGCTAACCTGTTGAAGAGAACAGGTGTCCTGTCACGATACACAATAAAAACGATCTGTGTGTAATCGCGTAACGTTACACCCTATTGTTCTGTTGTCTGTCCATTCATTTAACCGCTAAGCTATCGCCGTTCGATTTTATATCGTGCACCAATTAGAGGGAAAAAAACAAGGTATGCAAATTTTCGTGGTGTTTTCAAAACAGGTGGGTGTGTTGTAGTTTTTTTGTAGTCTATTGTCTACTTAGCTCTTTGTCGTAAGGTTCTGCTAGGTGATGATTTCCTAATCCATAAATGCGAAAGATTAGTGGAGGTTTCAAGAGAGTTTTCAACTATTCCTTTTTTTAGGAAGAAGTTGCTTTCGTGATTAAATGCTCTTTGGTTGAAAACTAATATCCTAAGATAAATCTTAGTAAATCATGATTCATGTTAATAACATACCTATGTGCTGTACATAGTTTTAAGACGTTTGTAGCAGTTGACGTTAATGAAAGCTTAAGGAAACTCCAAACACTTATAGATCAAAATATAGGAAAATAATAATCTTGAAAGATAAATATTGACGGGTATCAATTAATATCTCTACACTTTTTTAATAAAAAACCATGTTATCCAAAAAACGCAAAACAATAACATTTTTAAAAAACAAAACACCTATAAACTATCCAGCCAGTTTGAACTGACAATCTAAATTCACATTCTGCATACACTCGTAACTCAAAGTATCTGTGCTATGCAGTATCATCAATTTAACCAATGAACGCCTCTAAAACATTGACAGCCATTCACGAACCGATGTTTCATCATTTCATTAAATATATCTGTCCATTGCTTCGCTAAGTGCTGTCCTGTGATTTGGCAAACTATGAACTAAATTGAGTGCCTCGTCACCAATCTAAGCTAAATAATTAAGTAGTGTTGAGCAAAAGCGTTGGTAATGTCAATCATTTGACATTTTAGATGTTTGATGCAACTGTGTTCAACAGGTTTTGTGACGTAATCATTTGGTGGATTAGATTCGCGTTGAGTTAGATGATATTTTAGGAAGCTATTTCTTATGAAGTAAGACATGATGAAGGGTTGTTTAGTCCAGCGTCAAAGAACTATTTCAGTAAACATTTTGACGTTTCTGACAGTTAACGAGAGCATTTGTTAGAAATGTTTACTTCTATACATAATTAGAATGATAGCAAATATAGTGGTTTTGGATGGGAAGCGTTCTATAATCTGTGTTTGACCGATTTTAAACTACATCTGAAGAAAAGAGATTAAAGGTAGATCGACTACGTTAACTTAAAAATAACTGATACTTTAAATTGTATTTGTTACATGTGATATCAAACACATTTCTCCTGGCAGTGGACAGATACTTCGATAACTCGCGTCTATTGTTAGCCAACAATTTGACAAACTGTGAACTTGTTAAATCGAGCGTCGCCGAGTGATATATCGATCGAGTATCGAGTCAAACTCGAACTAAAAGTTATATCGAGTAGAAAACGTTTGCGATGTCACTCGCTATTAATATCTCAGTTATTACTGCATTTGATTGTTTAAAAGCTTTTAAAAGTTAACCGGGACGGATTAATTAGTTAATTTTCGGATATTTCTGGTGATCGGTGAGAAAAGTTTCAGAAAATTTGAACCGTAGATTAATATTGACGTAAATGCATTTGTGATTTGAGTGGCAGTGTATACGCCGCTTGATTACGAGGTCTAGGATATTCAAGTTGGCCGAAGTACTAATGGGCTTTTCTAATTTATATTAGCCTATTCTTAGCAGTAGCCCGGAGTTTTGTAACCTGCCCGGTGTATGGGGTGTATAACTTTTTAAACGGCAAATGGCAAGTTTTTATAGACCACAGCCTACATATTTCTGCGCAGTAGGCGCGGAAGCAAGAATGCGTGTAAATGCATCTGCTATGCAATACCTTTGTATTTAAACTAATAGCACCTTTCCTTATCCTTTCAGTAAGCAAACGAAAGAAATTCACAAGAATGCCACTTATTGAAGTATATTTTCTACTGTTTACGTATTTTTAATCCATCACTATTCTCTAAAACGGTATATTACAAATATCGACACATACCCCACATCGCTCCAGACATCGAAATTATTCAATAAAAAAATATTTCAATGTGAATTCAAAATACTATTTCATAAAAGTTCGCTTAAATTTTTACGTGTGAAATTGAAATAGCATCAATCATCTATTAAAGTGCGGTATTAATTTACTTTTATTCAGTGGAGGTGTTTTGCCATTTATTAGTGAATTTATAGATTCAAAATGAAATGTTGAATAACATTGAGTGGCGTTTTTATTTGATAGATATTGTGAATTGGAAACTGTTTGATTTATGGGCATTTGGTACAGAATTATGCCGTCCATTTGTGCCTTCATTTTGCTAATTAACAACGTGGATTTGCACAATAGAATTGTTCATTATTGGTGGTGTTTTGTACTCCTGTTTGCTTCGATATCTCTGTTTGGATGTAATTGGATGGACTGCGAATAATTTCGACGTAAAATTGAGATTGAAATAGTTTGAGAAACTGAAGGCTGTATAAAACGTTATTAGATAGTTTTCTTAAAGGGCATATTGATATCTACTGGAATACTGTCTTAATAAAAAGGTAAAGCTCTAATTTGTTCTACAGTATTTTGTCACTTTCAATCAATTTCGAAACTGTGTATTAGTGAGAAAGACACTGTAACTAATTAGAGTTAACTAGACGTTTGTCAGAAAGACAGTAAAAATATAAATAAATTCAAAGCAATAGAAGTAAATATAAAAGTTAGGTAGCTTTAACCAATAAATATTTCACGTAACCACATTTTGTGTACAGTTTCTAAACGTGATAGAATATTTACGAGGGACATGTGAAATAGATACGTCGATGCAGGCATTAATTAATTCAATAATTACGGTGGTTTGTCATGCGGCCCTGATCGCCGAGGGTTGCATGTGAGACTTGCGTAATTATTCGATTATTCGCTTCACGTGGGGACGGCAAGATATTTTTAAACGCTTAGCTTTTAATACGGTTAGATTAACAGAGCGAGAGATATCTTATAAACTAAGATCGATTAAGTAACGATGGAGAGATTATTGTTGCATATTAATTAGATATTATTTTAGTATCTTGTGTTAAACTGCGATCACGGCCAGTTTTATCTGCGCCAAAACGTCTACATTTCAAGGTAAACGTTTGATTGTGTTAATTACTGCATTTTAATAGATATTTATAAAAACCACGCAAATTTCCAAGACCCAATTTCACCACTTTTAAATAAGCCACTTTATGAATCGGATAGCTCTCAGACACTTATCCATAACCCGTGAAACTATCCCATAAACTAATAGTTAGTTACCAAATCAATGCAGAAAATATTTCCAACTTGATAGACAAAAGCTAAAAGGTTAGTTGACTCCAATTCTTTATTTTATTTGCTAACAGTATTGGTTTCTTTTCGGCCTGCATCGTCTGACAGCAGACGACAGTTTGAATGCGGTTAGGCGGCAGTCTTAAAAATAAAACAGTTATCGACAGGCGCCGTCGCTATGTCGTGAGAATGGGCCCGATGAAAGGGGCATACCGCATTGATTCTAGGTATCTGTAGCGCGATTCTGTTCAGTCGATACTGTCTAGTATCAAAAGTTTGACATTTAGAATGTACTGCCTAAAAAATTTCTACGACACCCGTCAGAGGCGCTGATCAGATTTTCTAACAAAATTACTCGATGACAGGTCGGTTGTCTTTAGTCGATAGTGGTAGAGAATCGAGGTACTGATCAGCGCCTCTGACGGGTGTCGTAGAATTTTTTTAGGCAGTACATTCTAAATGTCAAAATGTCGATAGCTAGCCGGTTGTCGGTAGTCGATAGTGGTAGAGAATCGAGGTGCTGATAGGTACAACCCGCCGCCTCGAGGGAAATTAAATTTTGTATGTTTTGGAGAAAACTGCACCAGAATCAAGGTCCCAATGTTCTGATATTCACTTTATTTATACATTGGTTTGAGTTAATTTGTCGTGTTGGGGACTCCCACTTGGACGTTACATGGTTCTTGTAAGTGATTAAAATGGTGCAGTATTGAGTTAAACGTAATTGTTTACCAGAAGTTATTAAATTAGTTTGTTGTAACATGTGATGTAAAAGCAATACACGGACATTGAGCATGAGGGTTTTAAGAACTATTCTCAAAAATTAGATTCCTTACATAGTGTTGAGTCTAAATATACTTTCTGTCCGTAATTTTAATGCTTATCTCTCCGCGGCAGATTTAAGTAATTCTTAGTGCCTGGAGCGTTCATTAAATTGGTATAAGATACGATGGTATTGGTTTTAGTCTTTGCGCTCAGTAAAACCAAATTCTTATCCTTATAGATAAGTAGTTGCTGTAATTGCACGTTTGAAAAACGGTCCAATACTTACGTAAGAAAATAGTATACTATTGAATGGTTATTAACATTTTTGAACCATATTTCCGTATATAGAACAAGGGTTCGGTTCCATTGAAGATGAGACAGAACTATGATTATATCTAAAAACGCTTTACTGCACAGTCTCCACCTTCAGTGGGACCTCACCCCTCTGATAGCGCTTTAAACTAGTCTTACGTGCTTTGTTGAGTACTTAAAGCTGTGGACCAGGGTGATAAAGTACCTGAAAGATGAAGAACAAAATTTCAATGACGTAATGATTTTTATAACACGAATTGACAAATAGCGGTTATTTTCTTTTGACGTGAAAACTCGGTATCTTGGTACAAATATTGTTGAGTTTTGAACTCAATGCGTCATTTTAAACGGTTTCTGAGAAAGCTGTGAATAGGTTAGCCGTGAGCGGTTTATAGCCGATCGGTTTGGCGTGAAGGGAAAATCGTTTGATGCAATATATTTGATATAATGTATATACATAGGCTATAAGTAAGTTAAGATATGAGTTTGTACATTTTTTACTTATTGACTATAAATTAAGTTAAGATTTTAGTTGTCCTTTGCATGTTGATGAAGATTTAAGTGTATTTTAAATGTCACTAGCTAGTAAATAGCACCAACTGTTAAAATCGCGCTACTAGACCTTATAACAAATGAGGGATGATTACTAGCCGTATCTTTACCTATATCTCTGTTTTTAACAAGTTTTATAAAGAAATTCATGTTCTTTAAAGCAAAATAAAAGTTTTTATCTATTATTTCCTCCGTGGAATCAATAACGATAAACATCAAAGTACCGATGATAAAAGTATTAAAAGTGTTAACCACAGCATTAAGTAGTTTGCAAGTGAGAGCGAGTTATAAAGCCAGTAGCCATCGGCGCTTCGTTGTTCGAGACTACAACTTGTGCATACTCTACTTTATCCATTATTTGATTGAGACTACTTAAGTGGGTTGCAACTAACTTTAATCCTGTCTTCGTCTGGGGGGATCTTTCGTGAAAAATAAATATATTGAAAATAATAGTAACCTGAGTGTTAATTTAGGCTTTAAACGGTACGTGTGTTGATATTTTGGTAAGAAATCGGTAGTTTTTGCTTTTAAAGGGTTAAATACATTTACATCTTTAAAAAAATCCCTTAAGTCTGTATTTCGAATTTTAACAAAATTATTTTCAAAACCAACCATTGTACTTGTGTCGAGATAATAGAAGATTCGGGATCAAAAGTTGACAGCTTTTTATAATCATCAAAGCCAAAGCAGCTGGAATTTTGACGCGCGGTTCACCTAAGCAGTAGTAGTTTAGATAAAGAATTGTTGATTATAACAAACACGGTGTAGATTACAAGCACCTAGACGTATTTAATAAGTATTTTCTTTCTTTACTTGAGATTTTTAATACCCCAGAGTTTTATTTCCACTCGTAATGCACAACTCTACACTTTAAGGAACTTCTTCTTTCGTACTTTTTGTTCAATGAGATAGTATTTCAGGAACAGTGCTTTTATTAAATTCTTCTGCTTGCAATGCCTGAATGTCTTTCATTTGCAGTGCGTTTGTCATCCTATTCTTTATAGCAAACTTTAGTTTTGCTTTTTTATTGTTTGTTCGTATTGCAGCTTATTTAAGAATAAAAGGCTACAGGAATGTTAGGAAACGGCGTCTTTTAATGCCATTGATATACATACGATTGCTACAAAATGTACTTAGATTCGATCTCATGGTAAAAAACATGTTTTTAGGAGAAGCAGGTTTTGTGAGTTTCCGTCCGTCCGTTTTAGAGATTTGGAATTGTCGGTAGGAAACAAAACAGAGGACAAGAGCTCAAATCGATGTCAATACGTAATTGGCCAAAAGGTGTATGCTGTATACGATATTAAAATAATTTAAAATCAAAAAATGAAAAATCTCTTCACAAAAGTTTCATCGCAATTCTCGATTACACAATTTTAAACCGGGATTTATTTCGTACAAAGCGTCATAGACAATGAACGATTAAACCAATAAAATGTAAACGACAGTGAGAAAACATTCAAAGAGGGTGATGTAAGGGTGCGGCCACACTGTGGGATATGATATCCAGCGTCATGTGGCGGGCTACAAAGAGCTTGAGATATGTCATTTCCGGGCGAGGAAATAGCTTGAACGTGTGCATCACTATGAACAACCTATGATTTCTTTAGTTATGTTTGAAATGTGGCTTTTGTAAGTTAAGGGTCGCGGAGAACTGTAGGAATTTGCAATGACATGACAGTCTGAATAATTTTGTAAATAGATTGACCAAGAAGAAAACGCGGTTGTTTGAAGTCTAATAGAAAGTAAGTGACATGTTTGAGAATCAGCTGTTTGAGTACATTTTAAAATTTTGAAGTTTAGTTTGTTAATTTACTAGCAGTCACACACCGACTACAATACGGTAAGGAAGAACATAAAGCCTCTGATTTGCTTAGAGCGAAAATACTACCAAAATATTTTATTGTGTTACGGCAATTACCATTTAATTTGATTTATAAATATCATCCGAAGAGTCTACTAGCAATATTGTCAAATTTTATGTAAAATAGCTTTTAAACAGTGACAAATATAAAAATAATTTGAGGCGTTTTGCCTGCTAAATTGCCTGGACATACGATTAAAAATTTTAGCTTCACATTTGACAACATGCTTAGTTCGCGTGCAACAGACACGTCACATAAAGGTTAAGTGCATTTTCCGACCGTCGCGACCGACGTGACCGACGCCGGTCATCTCGTGACCGACGCTGGCCATCTCGTGACCGACGCCGATCATCTCGTGGCCGACGACGGTCACCCCGTGGACACAGTCAATGTCGCAACGTTGCGACAAGGCAGTTAACTTTAAAATATTTATGCTTTTATTTGTCGTCTAGAATTGTAAAGTGCAAGATGGACATTTTAGAGTTTGAGGTTTTAGTGTGGAAATGCATCTACTGAGTCTTCGGCGGCGATTTTTTGGTGATTGAAAATTTGGCGCTATAACAAACTCGTTGTATTTTTGCTGATGTGTCATTATGAATGACTTAAATATTAAAGAGAGCGTGTTACTACGGAATGTTCGCGAAGTACATTACGTCGACAGACTATGTGGTTTGTTATAAGTTCATTTGTTTTTGCAACTATTACATTCATAAAATCGCGCTTCTTTCCTGCAAGGATAGGCAAAGACCAGAGAACGCCATTTAGTACGATACTTACAAACTTCCCTTGCTTAGTCACATCTATACATCTTGTCATACAGGATACCGGGTTACGAGTAATACGCACCTGACCTTTTTGCTAGAAATAACCATATGATTGGTTTCTAGGGCGTTTATTTGATTTTTTCATTAACTATAATAAAGCAGAGTTCTACTACATGTATAAAATCACATGTTTTTTTCCATAGACATAGCAGAGTCTAAAGAACGCCACTTGCTACAATCCCTACAAACAATATTTCACAAACATTCCCACATCTAGTCATCGGTTTTTCCCAGCTATGTTTTGTCTCTTTCTATCCTAGCTATACTCTTCATGCGGCCCGCCGCGCTATATTGTGTTGCCCGGCGGGCAGAGAAATCAAATAATTGTCAACCATTTTACGCGCTTGTTTGAAGAGTTAACTATTTTATAAAAGTCTAGTATTGTCGTAGCTGCAGTAGTATTCAAACGTATTTGTAGGAGAGTTAAACAAGTTAAGCATAATTTTCTAAATTCTCCTACCAAGTACCTCACAAACATTCTTTTATCTATTCTTAGTATTATTGAATAAAATAAATCGCATTTCAACCAAACAATTAGCATAACAAGTTTCAATCGCTCGTACAACTGATAAAAGACGTATTTTCTTACTAACTGGACCAATAAACCCATTCTACGATGGTTCATTCAAGCATTTTACACAGTCAAGCCTGTGTCGTTCCTATAGCACAAGTATCGTTCCCTCGTCGTAGACTCGATGGCGTCGGACAACGGCGACCGTTTACCCGATTAGTTGGCAAACAAATCGAGTCTCAGTCTGCTATCTAATCGACGTGTTGCCCGATAAGTCTGCTGATCGGTCGACTAGTAAATCTTGATAGGTATTCGGTTTTGCTAGCGTACGTGAAACGTTCAAAAGTTACGATGAGGTTTTCAGGTGTGTATTTTTATCGGAAATGGGTTTCTTTGTTTTTCTACGGCAATTAAAGATAACAGTATTAAATATTGATTTTTGGTATGAAACGTGGTGTGAAATAGTAATTTCTGTGCAAAACTAGACGATCAAGTAAGATTTTTCTTACAGAGATAGAAAAACGGCTTAGAGATATTTTACAGGCGTTTTGGGGGAATTAAGGTGAACAGACAACGGACAAATAGACTGCAAATATACAGTCTAAAAATGTTTGAATAATATGTTAATCATATTTAAAAAAGTCAAGTTTTTCCTCTGCCAATTTTTGCAGTTTTGTTCAAAATCTCGTTAACAAATTCACATTTATTTTAAAAATTCACAATCAAAGAACTATGTCACAATGCCAATAGCTAGGACAAGCGTAGTTCAAATAGCCGCACTAATAAAATGACGCAAACGACCCATATTAAATGACTCATTGGCCGAATTGTAGTAGCGAGGTATTACGCCTGCATCGAATATTGTATGAACGGCAACATCGCACTAGCCTCCCCTAAACCATGGCCGAGCACGTTGCCGCTCCGTGCAACTAAACTGACGGGGTTAATTACTGTGTTTTTTTATTTTTATTCTCGCTATTGTCTGTTGTTAAGCTACGTTTATGATATTTTAGATGAGAAAATTGTTTAGGAAATGTTGCCGGTGTGTGATGAATTTTCTTTGCAGTTTTGAGTAGAGGGAATTTTGTCCGGTTTAGGACACGTGGCGGCGTGAAATTATAGTGATTTAGACAAAAGTTATTAAGATACAATCACGAATTCATATAAAACTGTAGAAATTTGTGTAAAATATTTTTTTTTGGCATTTAATTGACTTCGTTAATAAAAATGCTGCGTTTTTTGATTTGGTTAATTTTGTCCCTTTAAGTCCACCCATTGTAAAACCTATAACTTGGTACTTTTTCCTTTCAAATAGAAAAATCTTAAGAATTCTAGACCTGGAATGCTCCGTTCAAGAATATACGTTTTACCTATACAAATAACTTCCTCATATTCCAATTTAGTTGTACAACACATAAGCCGACCACGAGTTAACAATGAGTGAGTGAAACCACAAACTGAGTTAGTATAGATCCGTCGGTCGGTAACAAAGTCAAGTCCCTCTCCCGTATTTGTGGTACAAAGCGATCCACGACTAATTGATCGACTTGCGATCATCGGCTTTACATCGGGAATTCAACTCGACAAAGACTCATTTGCTTTGAAATAGTCTATACTAATATTATAAAAGTGTGGTTTTTTTGAACGTGCTAATCTCAGAAACTACTGATGCGAATTGGAAAATTCTTTCAGTGATAGAAAGCCCATTTATTGAGGAAGACTATAGGCTATATAACATCACGCTACGAGTAATAGGAGCAGAATACCACTAAAAATGTTACAAAAACGGGGAAAATTATGACCCGTTCTCTCTTATGTGACTTAAGCGAAGTTGCGCGGTTTAGCTAGTTAGGAATATTTCTGAAGGCAGAGTCGAAGACGTAAGCTTTACGATAGATACGTCAAATCTTTAACTATATACTGACAACTCTTACGACACCAACGTGCCGCAACCACCTCACTTTTCTCTGGCACTTTTATCGTGTTAAATGTGGTCACGGTTGCCTCTCCCGTATATACCTTTAAAGCCTTAAACGAACGTGCACTAATTACATGACGCTTCCTTAATCATCTGCAATTGATAAGTACTGATAATGATGGATTAGTTGACCTTTTCGCTTATATACTTGACGGTATATGAGAAGTCGTGAAGCATAAGTGTGTAGCAACACTCCCGATCTTTCGTCGCTTGTATTATTAGTTCCGTGTAGGTGGCAAGCCTATTGCTAACCGGATGACTAACGAAACCTTGGCTTGCTATAACAAACATTTCAACATAACTGTGTTGTACAGAATTATGTCGAAACGGCATACAAATATGACTTGTGAAAGCAACAGAATGCTATTCTAAGGGAAGCCGTATAAAGTCGAGGAAGCTGGAAACACGAAAACTTTACTAAATTAGAAGCCAAAATGTGGGAAAGTACAAAAAAGTACTTTTCCCAATCTTCAAACAGTCTGTAAATAACAATGCATTAAAAATCTTTTTAAATCTCTCTGTATTGATAACCACAAAGAGCACGAACATTAAATAAAACGCAGGGAGCGAGGCGACGGTAAGCACATTCCTGTTGGCATCTGATTATAAATTCTCTGTTGAATCGAACCAGCCATTCGCTGCGTACCCTTACACCCCTGCCTACCCCACAAGCGTTTATCGATCCTGCCAACGATGCACCTTCATCGTCCTGGCAAAGACATGACAAAGGAAATTGGACCCTAATTGTATCTAACTTAGAAATGTTTCTTGCGTGTAACAGCCTTGTTAGTCTTTCATAGACTGGGGTAGAGCAATTTTATTTAATAAAGTCGTGTTGCTGGTCTTTGAGAACATTGTTAGATTCACAACGTTCCATTATAGTTGTTTAAAATATCTAGTTTCTTATAAAAATTGAGTATAGAGAATATTATGTTGAACACAAAGTGCGCTATTTTGTCGCACTGGTCTTTTCTCCGATCTATTTTTGCATACTCAATTAATGAGTGAGTACAAATACTCTTTGTTCTGACGACATAAGTAAACAATAGAAGTAATCATGTTGCTTTCAATGTCTGCCGGATTGCTAATTAACGGACTACGAGGTAATGTATAGAGAGGAGAAAAAGAATTCACATTTGTGATTGAATGCATAGCAGATGAGTTTAAAACGAAGTGGTCAGCCACGTTTAAGAAGACCGTTGACTTTGGAACACAGAGTATTTACCAAACGCCTCTTGAACGGTGAATGTAGAGGTTATTTGAGATGGAAAATTTTACTGCCTATCTAAATTTGTTTCGAAAAGATCCATAAATGCTCTGGAGTATACTGAAACAGTATCAGTGTCAAGTTCACCAAGAGTAGCATCTGTAGGCAACGGATCGATAGCTGCATTTCTGTATGTGTGTGTGTGTGTCATGTTCGCGGGTCCCACGTGTTTGTGTGTGTGTTCGTGTCTGTGTGCTTGTGTGCGCGTTTGTGTGTCTGTGTGTGTGTTCGCTACACACGTCCGTGACACGGGCAATTGTAAATTATTCTGT
This sequence comes from Anticarsia gemmatalis, assembly GCF_050436995.1. Taxonomy (NCBI): domain Eukaryota; kingdom Metazoa; phylum Arthropoda; class Insecta; order Lepidoptera; family Erebidae; genus Anticarsia; species Anticarsia gemmatalis. The sequence continues at coordinate 18,397,129 of NC_134776.1, read as the reverse complement.
TCACGTCTACTAGTGACAGAGAGGGAAGAACGGATCAATAAGTTAAGGATTCAATGGCTTTTTATTCGGCTGCGGTGAGAAAATCCGAGAGACGACCAAAAAATCCTATATTTCGAGATAATTTTCATAGTTTTGTATGATGGAGTCGGAATAAGGACCAAATAATTTGTTGGTCTTTAAGCTAAAGTTCTTAAACCCGCTTGAGATTTATAGGCAACGAGCCTATCTACTTATTTTCCATATTCAATGCTTTCCACAGCACGGACATGCCTAGTTACAGCCATTGAGAGTCCCAACTCGCCTACGAGTTATCTGCAATAGGTATTTCTAACCACGATAACATTTTTGTCTATTTAGACTTTTTAGCTCTTTGAAATAGTTGAGAAACAGTACAGAACTAACCAGGTCTTCCTTTTTTTAATAGCAGAGCTATGCTGGTGAAGTACTGGCTGATTACAATAACAAACTATATTTCCCGTTCCATAATTAATTTCACAGGTTAATTAACAGTTAAACGAGTGCCAATATTCAAACCGAGAGCGTTTATTAGTAGGAGATATCTTCAGTAAACGGCCGTGAATGAGTTGGCAACGTTGACTGTGTGGCCGGCGATAGCCTCGCAACCGGTGCGAGCCGGAAGGAACCAGATACGAAGTCGCCGCTGCCATTTGTTGCCGCGCCTTCCATTTTATCTGTCTACTATATTTAGGTTTTATGACAAAAATATCTAGGTGTAACCAAAATCTGTATTTTGTACGTAGGTGTCTTAAAGTTAGGTTTATATAGACACCCATGAAGATGACTAGCATGATTCTATTTCAGCTTGGAGTCTATGAGAGTAGAAAGTAGCAAATTTTTCTTAAATTTGTGTGTTAATTTTCAGAAACACCATCTTTTTTTAAAGCCTCGACTAATCGCGATCTGCTTTTTACGATATCGATTCGGGAAGACCATCTGCCTATATTCCTAAAGCGTCAGCTAAACACGGTCTGCGTTCATGCTGTTCTTGAATTTATCACCTAAAAGTGTAATGGGAGACTTTATAAATATAACGATGTTCATCATCTTTACTATATACAACATGGTATCATCAAAGAGAACCTAAGAGTATGCTCAAATCGAAAGAAGAGCCCGTACTCCCAGTTATTATCCTAACAAATGAAAACTGTTGTAACATCCTAACCACTAAATTTAAAAATGTTCTAGTATAAAAGCAGGTTGAGGAAGCTCCGTGAAAGCTGTTCGACCTAATCCAATTAGATTAGATGCTAACACTAATGTTACAGGGGTTGAAATAAGAAGACAATTACTTTCCTCTCTAAAGAAAAACTGCTTCCTTGCGAAGAGACTTGCATCACGGAGATTTTTACATACAAATTCTAACTACATTTTAAACAATAAATATACTTAATATTTTTTTTGTGCGTGGGAGTTGAACCGACAAATTCTGTGCAATAGAAGTGATGTGCTAACCATTTTAACTTCTGTGCCGAGGACGTAATCGACGAATAAAGAATTTATTTCGGCTCCTTTTTCTGACGGCTGCTTTAAAGTCTATTCACGGTTTTCTTGCAAAAGACAAGCATTCCATATCATTTGCCTACATATTTCGCGTCCTTTAACCCGATCATGGATCGCAATTCCTACAGCAATCACAAGTTAACTATAGACCTAACGTGCCTAAATTATCTATCTATCTACAATCTTCGCTAGAATATTGAAAACGTCCGCTAATGGCATTAATCTGTACCGACATTACACGTGCTCATTGTACCGCAGAGACTCAAACGACATACCGCCGATACCGCTGAACAGCGGCCTACGTGTCGCCGAACTGTCCAGCCGTGTAATCCAATCATTTAGGTCATAGCCACACTTATGATTGTCAAAGTTATCCTATTAATTAATGTACCTCAAAGCGGACTTAGCCGCCGACTGTATTATAAATGAGAAAATTCGTTTCTAACGCAGATGCATATACTGTATTGAAAGGTGTCTTGTATGACGAAAATTATGGATAGGAATGAACAAATAGAAGTTTGGAAAACACTGAGAAAGTGGTGTTCTTTGGTCATTGCCTACTTGAGACAAATGCGTGGTTTTATGTATGTTTACATGACAGACAAACATAGTAAATTTATATTCGACCATTCTCAGCAAGATCGAAAGTGGGAGTAGGATAGCAAAATTCTATCATTTCAAACCAAAGAGAGATGAATAAAACAACGATCATAGTTTAAGTCCATGATTCAAGTATTTGTATCTAGATTTGATATTTCCAATTTAGAAAACAAACAGTTTTAAATTTGAGTACACAACAAACACGTTTTAGAGAAGTGATTACTAAACAGATAGTTTTTAACTGAATGACGTAGCAATATATTTTATTGGCTTCCGACTGCGTTTGTTTACTTCAGATATTGTTTGTATCCATCAGGAGATTAAAGTCAAACAGCGGCTATGGCCGGTGGTAATCTCGAGAGTGTTTGCTTCGACTTGGTCCGAACACTTCAATTACTACAGTTGTCTTTTGACACTCGATGGACAGAACGCCTTAGCCTTTGACGGCTAATGGGAGTACCGCGAACCGTCTTTTGTACCTCAATAGAATGGCTATTGACTTATTGTACCATTTGACAGGTGTACCTCAAAGCCTCAAAGCGTCAAAGACGGATGACGGCTCTCTATCACATATTCACATATCGGACATCCATATTCCAACTGGAATACGACACGTATTTCTCTCAAAACTAAAAATACCGAAGTGGATTTCAAAAATGATTTGTCCTCCGTAAAAGTTAAAAAATATTGACACACAGCGTTTAATAACTTGCATTGAAAGAATAACTTTGAAAAATATATCGGGTCGAGAGAACGCTGGTCAAATGGATTCTAAAATATTGGACAGAATATTCCCGAGCGATGGCAAATATATTTCAATCCGTGGAATACACCGGTTAACGGCGAGGTTTCACTACAAAAAGCTAACCCAGTTCGGTGAAAGACCCTTTGACACATTTTTGATCGCCGCATGTCATCCGTTGAACCTTGCTCACTATTTGAAACAAGCGTGCACTTTATTTGCGACTCAAACCTAGCTTTTGTTACAATTTTATATCGAGTACAATGTGTTTGTATTTTTAAAGTAAAAACATTTTGTATTTAAAAAATGTTGAGGAATATTTTTCTACATTTGGTGCAAAGGTTGACTCTACCTTTCAAAGTGGTAAATTGATAAACACTTTAACAATCACTTGGAATATTGAACTTACTCGAAAGAATCATACGATTTCGGAACAAAATTATAAAAGGCCATCTTGGAGAAAACTCTAAAAGTTGGAACCTTTACCGATATCAACACAGACTTTGAAATGAAATATAGTTATTACAAAGTATATCTAAAAGTTACATTTGTAAAAACTCTTTCACTATAACATTTATTGTAACAATAACAATAATGGAAGGCGATTGGCGACTGTCAATTTTGTCCCCGCGTTCAATTTGATTCCGCGAATCTATGATTGGCGTAATTAAGTAACAAAGCACTGATTAAGCGCTCTATTAGTTATATAGGCTTTATGTCCAGGTTAAAGTGTTATTCATTCACTCCCTGTTTTGTTGAAATAGCGATATTTCGATAGATTTTCTCTATCTTGCAGATATAACTTCTATGTCGTATTTTGTAGGCAAAATTTTTGTGTAATGATATAAGATGTAATTTTAGTAAATTATTCTTCTTCTAATGAATAAGTAAGTCATTTACCCCCGGTTTCTGAGTACATTTAGCGGTAGTTTATCTATTCAATAACGTTTAAACTCGTATAAAGAAACTGAGGGTTCGAGATTTAAGTTATTTAGAATAGTGTTTCGTATTTGAATTGATTGCTTTTGCCTACAATAATATTTTCTATTGTTTCACGATGTACATTTTTTGTTCATTATTATGCCTAATCTATTATTAGCGACCGACGTAATCAAAAGAAAAAGTTTCTGTAGTCACAATAAGCCATACAAAGTTGTTTTTATATAAGTTTAAACTGTTACGTAATATTTTTTACAGGGAATAGCCGACGTAACGTAAATATTTTCGAGAAACCTGTTTGTACACAAAAATTCACCTGCAATTTTACATCTAACATAGTTACCATCACGCTAGTTGCTCGAGGGCTTCAGCTGAAATGATCACGGTCCGGTTACCAAGTGCTACGGAAAAATAAGTGTTCGTTAAAACGTTGCCATCAAATGAGTTCTCGGTGTTACCTCTCTCGCTCTAACAGGTGAGACGGGAATACTGCTATCTCGCTCTCTCTTACTGTAGTGGTTGTTTGTCCTGTTTTTTAGCAGTGTAGGAGTAAAATTGGCGATAGTCTATCGAAAAGTTTAGGCTAGAAGTAGAATTTATCTATGCTGTGGTTGTAGGTACAGTTTCTATCGTAAATGGATATGTGTTATTAGAAATTTTGTTAAATTCTACCTATGAGAAGTGATGACGATGTGACAGTTATGATTATTCAGTAAACGAATTGATTGTACCCGTTGAGAAAGAAACCAAAATGTTGATTGCGGATACGTGATAATTTTTATGTAAGCCCATTTTAAGTTAAAGTTCAAACGTTGATAGTATTTGTAACTCAAAAAGCGTATTGTTTTAATGATATACTTAGTAGTAAATCAGGTACTCTAATTTCAATAGAATCCTACTAAGATGGTGCGCGGCAACGAATGTCCAATTTCAAAATGACTATCATGGATACTAACGAGTTATATCATTTTGGTACGCAATGAAACTTTTATCCTCTAAAAGTAAGGACGTTATGACTTCAAAACACTGTGTTATTGAAATACATGGTTATAATGCTCCAACACTTTAAGATTACTTTAGCAAATTAAGGCCACCTGAACGCAAATTTAGTTCATCACCTCAAAATCTATCAGTCCCGAACTGCTTGAACAAATTTCTCTCAAGCGTACACCAAATAATTATCTATAACGTTCAATCTCAAATCAATTTCACAGCACTACACCCTCAATACGTTGCTAATTAAACAGATTCATAATTAACATGTGAAAGTCTATCAGTGCATGTCACTACGGGACATCATAGCCTGTCATATTGGCTATCGGCTACATGCATTTACGTATACGCATCGGCTACATGCAACGCTACTAGCCATTGTCCAACGGATTGACGTGAGCCGTTGATATTGCACCTTACCGTCGAATCTAATGGAAATTACCGTCAGGCCGAAGGTTTATTGGGCTCGCCGAATTTTCGGCCGAAAATGTAACGTTAATTTGTTAAACATGCATTGATATCATGTTTTCTGGTGTCGTTTGACGATGAATATTCGAGGGTTATGGCATGTTCGGTTTAATTAAATTTTGACGCGTTTTAGTATGTGTTAAGGAGTTTATTATTTAGGGTTATTTTACTACTACACATACGTCCTTAGTGTAGGACAGTAGGACGATATGTATTGATAGGTCTCTGAGGTTAAAACTGTATTAATACTCTGAAGACTATTTAAGTCATTACCAGCTGTCAGGTGTTACTACGGAGTTCTATTTTCATATTATAAAAAAAATATAAATAAGCTCCTTTAAAAAATAATTTAAAACAACATGATTTAGTTACGCCGCGAGAAACAATAGTTTTTGGTCAACCGATATCAACCTATTATAACAAAACAGACATTCTAGCCCAGTAAAACAAGAAAAGCCACCCAGAATCGATTCCCTTTTCGGATAAAATCGTGAGAATGTTATTTAATCTCAGAAACAGTCCATAGTTTAGAATTGTGCACATCACTAAAGCTTATAACCCGTATTATCATATTACTAGTCATACAATCGGAAGCCTAGTAGAGTTTGCTAGCACATGCCATATGATATTCGTGTTAGATAATTAGGCATTAATTTACGCATATATTTGCTATATTTCTGAGTATCTACAGAGTACAGAAAAGCCTTCGTCGTAATGATATTTATGTAGTTACTCGTATACGGTAATCTAATAGTTTTAGGCAACTGTGTAGTTAATCATGCAACCGATAATTTATTTTTATCTAAACTAAGCTAGACTTTTGTTTTTAAATCATTTATTCAAATTTAACAATAAAATTTAAATTTTCACAAAAAATCGCCAAACTGCATAACAGTTTGTTGGCGACAGTGGCGCTCTATTTCAATTCTTAAACCAGACGGTGTCAATTTTTGCCTATCAAAATTTGTTAAGTACTTAGTTATCGGAACAAAATTTTACGTGCCGCCCAAAGCACGGAGCCGCTCAGTTCAAATTCAACTCTGAGGCCATCATTCTATAGAAAGACCGCGTGAAGGTTGCTTATCCCACTCATTGGTTATCGATAGGTGAGCGCAACTAGCTATGAGCACCTTATCTTCTTTATAAACATTAAAATCTTGAGATAATAGAACGTTCTATGTGGTCATCCGTCTATAGAATGTTCGCACAAAGGTTGCTTATCCCACTCATCTATATATATTATCGAGAAGTGAGCTCAACTAAACTTCCATATCTTCTTAACAATCATTGAAATTATTAAGATAATCTATATAAATAAAAATGAATAACCGCATTACGTTTGAACAACTCAACTAAATTGGATAATTCTTTTTTTAATAATATATGATTCTTGTTGGGAAAAGGTTAGTGTGGGATCGATGGGATCAACATTCCCACGGGAACGGAATCAACGGGATATAATCATACAAGACATGGCCGGATGAAGCCGGCCCAGTTTGCTAATAGGAAATAATTTTCATTGCTCTAAAACGTTAAATGTTCCAAATATGTGATATTCACACGATCAGTCATTGTGTCTAATGAAATAATCCATATTCATTAGCGGCATTAATTCACACTCCTTGCGATGCTCGCTAATTAATCATATTGATTAAAACTCGTTCAATGAATTAATGTTACTGACGTTTACAAATATCGCGCCTATTACTGTGTTTACGGCTTTTAATGAGATACATGACTTAAAATATACATTAAAATGCTTTTATTTTAGTACTTTGAATTTTTCATTTAAATGTACTGCCAAAATAATTCTTACAGAGCCCGGTAAAGACGCTTAATAGATTTTCGTGTAGTAGAGAATCGAGCTTCGGTAGCGGGTTTTCTTCGGCTCTTAAAATGAGATTTAGACTCGAGTCTAGAAGTATCTACGACGCTTTTTATAAGAGAACAAATAATAATTGTCATTATCGGCTTGCCTGCTCATTCCCATCAGCGCTAAGTATATATTTTTGAAATATACCTTATTATCAGACTTTAAAATCCATGTAAATGATTTTCTAGGCTATTTAGATAAGACAACAAAAGCAGTTTTTAAAAACGCGTGATATACAGTATCTGCTACTTTTATTCGACATCTAGAGGTAATTCCTATTCTTAATTATGAGAACAATTAGAAACACAATCATTCATTTCTAATTACACAATCAAACATACGAAAAACGACGACTTTGTCAATACTTGCATTGTAAACATTTAAATTTTTTTTTTCTCATGTCAGTGAACTGTAATTGTTCTTTTGAGAATAAATATTCTGTAAACCTAAAAACTACCCCAATGTTAGTCCGAACATAACGTCTCCGTACTCAAAAGCCCACGGTATTCCAGCGCGGCGTACCGCGACTGCAATCATCAAATAGATTGAAGAGCCTGCAGTAAAAACCTCCCAACTAGTCGCTTCAATAACCTAAAAAGGTCAATGCGGTTTTTTTAACTCGTTAGCGAAGAATCTCAAGGGTTACTTCTACTGTATTTATATACGTAGGCAGTTGCGCTCACCGGTGAACGATCTGCGGGTTAAGCAAACCTTGGTGCGGTTAGTCCATAGATGAGTGACCATAATGGCATATCAATTGGGCGTCTCCGTGCTTCGGAGAGCTCGTAAAAAGTCGATCCCGGTTGTTGTCAATGATAACAGTCGTTAAGCCACGTAAAGGCCCTCGGGCAGCTTGAACAATTTTGACACTAAGTTTTCCACTAACCATACGATTAGTAGTAGTACTATGTTTATAAATATCTATATAAGTATTTTTATTTAATTATTTTCGTTGCTCTAAATGTGAATGAAAATTTGAAAAGCTAAGAACGAAATAAAGTATGCTGACCTATTAATATTATATACCCCTTTTACTTTTAAGCAGTATCTCTAAATAATTTGTTAACTTGCAGAGATTGTTAGTTCCTATGAACGAATACTAACATCATTCCGTCACTGGCAAACTGATATAAATCGCGCTACATGATTTCACGCTTGTAAAACACACCATATTTTACAAAAATAAATGTTCATTTCACGGTGCACTTTATTTATAATATTTATCAAAAAAATAACCCAAGCCTTTCAAATTTTAGATTGGAGTCAAATGGACGCACCGACGCGTCAAATGAAAAATCTATTTGCTTTTTTTATCAGTGGCCCGTCGTGTGCACAGATAATAAATTTTCCAATTTTTAATATTCGGAATGGGCTTGGCATATTTGTATAGAGGGCCTTGTTCAAGGCAGTGCGTTATACGTTTCGTGAAAGTGCACTCTTTTAAATGAATATAGGAACGACTTCGCTAATGCACCCGCGAGTGCTGCGAAGTAATTTTAATTTAACTTTAAGGAGCTTTTAAATAAGTAACAGTGAATTGTATGAATGCTTGCATTTGCTGATTAAGGAATAAGTAGATGTGCTTTTTATTTGACATTTGTGGAAGTGCCATTAAAATTTTCAGTTCCTCTTCTCAAAAACATTCTTTAAGTAGAATTCGACTACGTTTACGTTAAATACTGTCCATTAGAGAATCCTGGAAACTATATTGCACACTTTATTACGAAAAAGCGTTTTCCAGAGCCCTTATTTCAACAATCTCTTGTCCTTAGGGCCACAAAAGTCGTAACAAATTAAACATAATTCAAAATATTTCCTTTCAACCTCTCATTTCTGTAAATAGTACTCAATATAATATTCATTTCCGAAGTTGCTATGCTCTGCTGTTAATTGGCAACACCTAGGACAAACCAATAAACCTCTGAAGCACAGACACCTGGTTCAAATACCACTAATTGGCCACCAATCTGTCAGCGAGTTTCGTCGAAGATTGTTATATATAACTAATCATTTCACAATCGGGGAAGAAATCTAGATAGACTCTACAATCTACGTGTTATATTTTAAGTGAGAAAGTTTCCTATTTATCAATTTCTTCTGTTATTTCATTGGAGCTGCTCTACCCTAAGGTGCAGGGAGAGGTGTATACTATACCCGTGTTTTGCCATTTAGAGTGTTAGTTTTTTAAAATACGAAGTCAACCTATTGCTATGTAACCGGCGGCGGCGTATTATCATTAAGAACGTCTCAGGATAAATTAAAAAATCCTAAGCACATTGCCCGACCCGGGATTGAACCTGAAACCTCTTGATTAGCAGCCACATACAAAACTCACATAACCCCAAAGGAACTTCAGTATTTATCGACAAAATCTTAAACAATCAACCAAACGGATTTAGCAAATATGACAGATTCCAAAAATCTATAGCAATTTCCGTGTTCCATTGGTAGACTTTAATCGGCGTTCCCACACGATCGCAGATTACTACCGAAATATTGCTCCCTAGCGCTTTCCATCAACACCTGTGTCAACACGATCCGGTAACTAGCGCCTTACATTCCATGCACTGTGAGTACACACGGCAAACAACACACATCACTATTTGAGAGTTAATTATGACGACCGTTTGGATTTCCTCTCTTTGAACTAAAGCCTTGCACCTATTCGGCAATATTTGACGCGCGACGTTGCACGAAATAGTTGCGCAACAAAGGTAAGCAAAGAAAAACTCTTTTACAAGCGTTTTTCACCACAAGTAATACATTTTTGGTGTTGATTTCGTGATTTTATTTGACTACGTTTGAAGTTACACAAAACTTGTAAAAATTATAAACTAAAACCTTCTTATTCCCAAGAGCGTATTAAAATTCGTTCAAAAGATTTCTTTCTTCGAAAATCGCTCTGAATATTGGAAAAAGCCGAATTAAAATCCGTTTAGTATATTTTAAGCTCGAAACAGACGCAACGACGGTACTTAATTTTATAATATGAAGTACAGACGTTGGCTTACTAAGTACTTAATGATGGTGACAAGGCAAAGGAGTAGCTAAATAGTCTTGGGCCCATCTTGTGCAAAAATTAGTGTCTTTACACCTGCACTACAAGACACCATAAAAAATGGTTTGTGAATCAGCGTATGGGTTGATAAGGTTTGTACACCACTGCGAATAGGTCAAGACAATCATAACTGGACAACATTTAATGCACTACTCCACGTCGCAAGGAAACAGACACCCAGCCGCGTGTGTTGCGCGAACTGACAACGTAGCGCGACATTGTGCAACGTTGCCGATCTTGTTTAGCGTTCAATTGCCTAGTGTGTACGAGGCTTAAATTCGCTGAGATTTGTGTAAACTTTTAGTGCGATTAGTAAACAGAATGTTTCTCTTTACCCAACACGTGTCGGTTTGGATAGTACGATGTATTGGACTGCTTTAATCGCCAATATGCGAAATGCATCAACATTTTGCAATATCCGTGAGTTAGAAGATCGCTAAATTGGGATTGGAAATTAGTGGAAACTAGTTTGACGGATTTATGATTTCAACATTTTGAACATGTTGGGTGTTACAAGAATGTAAACATATTAAATTTATTGTTTTTGTCACTTGTATGTATATGTACTTATGTGTTGCAACACTTAGGCTTGGTTTCAAAACTTCCGGATAGCTTATTTGATGGAATTTTAACAGTTGTTTTTATCCATCTACTGTCAGTTTATCCAGCATATAGGTTATCTGACACGCATTTAGCTAGCGTTAATACAGACCAGGCAAGGAAATTTTATTGTGCATTCAAATTCCAATTTTAAATCAACGGAATAAGATTTATTTCTGCTTTTCATATTTTGTGCGACTAAATATATGAAAATGAGTCGTGCAAAAACAATCTCTAATTCAATAGATGTAAGACTTGATTTGGCATGTCATCAAATGTTGACTTGGCCCTCCGCACCTGTTTATGTGGATCGATGCTAGTGTAAGAGGCGAGAGGTAGCATTGTCGATGGTTTCACGTTTTTCCTCGACAAGAAAATCTTATGACTGTATTCTCTATCTGTACTGCGTTGTTGCAGTTTGTACAGTTAATATTAATGAGTTATTATGTTATTAGATTGACTTTAGATTTTTTAGTTAAGCATTTTTTAATGTTTGGTTATAGTTTATATATTGATTTTATTCAAATATTTGAGAGACAATTAGAATTGAACTTTGGTAACTGTTACATAAGGTTTAAAGTAGTTATCAGATCAAAAAAATGTGTTTGTGATGTCCCGGTTTTTATTAAAACTGTTACATAAAAAATATTTTAGAAAACAATCACAGCATTAATAGCAATAGTCCATCATGCCTAAAAAAGTTTTCATGTCAACTAATCATGAATAATTTAAAAGCGAAATTTTTTCGACGTCTTATAAATCACCTACAACCCGAATCACCTCTAAACAAACCATTATCAACAAAAATTATATCCCAAAATCAAAAACGTTCACCCATCAATTTCCAAGCGGCACGCAACGTCGCTTCACCGCAATATTGATTGACCTACAACAGCTGTTACGTTACGAATTCGGGGCAGTGAAACTCGAGTAGTATGCAATCCATATCATGCTGCATACAAGTATTCCCATTTGGTGTATTAAGTCGCGCGGGGGGGTGCAGTTTCTCCCCTCGATGGGGTGCGGATCTCCCCCTGCAGCCGGCTGATGGGGCGAGCAGGGAACGCCGCAAGTATTTCCATTACGGCGATGTTATAACGCTTCTCTTAAGTGAGTCGAGCACGTGTTTGAAGTCTACTGATAATGATTAGATTTTAAAATAGTGGTTTTGATACTTTGTGGCATTGTGTTGCGCTAAAATGGCAATTTTTTGTCAAGAAAAAAATGTTCTTATTTTGTTTTTTGATTACCTACCCTTAGGTTATTTGTAAAAATCAATCTTGATATGTTTACAGTTTTAATACTTAGCACGTCAAACGAGGGTTTGATAAAAATAACCCGTTAACCTACTTCTTATACGACCTATGTGAATCAAATCATAATACCTAAGTAAATTCAACGTTTTTAAGAGAAGTGGCTATTATGAGCATGTGAAGTAAAGAGAGGGGTAGCCTCCCTCTTTGCAGGTGACATGTCCAAAAAAAAGGTTTTGAATCAATTTCACATACAATTGAATAATAAGACTATCGATTAGTTAATATGCACCTTAACAATAATTAAAAATCTACTATTTCTTTTGAAATTATTTTGCACTTCCTTTCCAAACATCACTGTACCTATGTGAAAATACTAAAAGTACATACACCTGCATGAATATGAAAGAAACAAAAGAGTACAGTGAACATCACAGTTTTCCAGCCTCGAGGGAATACGCGGGGCACGCTAATGGATATTGGAAATTTTCTTTATTTTATAACTCAAGCTATTTGGACAGCACAACTCACTTAGCGTTATTTAGGAAATGAATTTGAGGAAATACGTCGGATAATGAAATTTTAATTAAACATGTAAGATCTTTGTTTGTTCATTTGTTTGTTTGTTAGAACGCTATTCTCTCTGTATGAGATATAAAGATTTAAAAAGGAGCTTTCCCGAGAAACGCTAAAATTATTAATGCAAGTGAATCTGTGGATTACGGCTAGTGTACGTTGTAAACGAAGAATGCCAATGTTGATGTTATTTTTAGTTGTTTCTACCATCAGAACCGATCATACATTTATACTAATATTATAAAATTCTAGAGTTTATTTGGTTGAACGCGCTAACCTCAGGAACTGGTGGGAATCGAAAAAATATAGTGTAGGATTGCCTATTTATTGAATGAGGGTATGTAATCATCACGCTACATACAACAGGAACGGAGTACCAGTATTTTTTTTTACAAAATCGGGTAAAATTATGACCCGTTCTCTCTTATGTGATGCAAGCAAAGTTGTGCGGGGGTCGGTTAGTGTATGTATATAATGCCTTTAAGTTACGTAGTATAACGTTAGCAAAAATATGCCTTTGAAAAATCCTCTTGTGCAACTGACATTCTTACTTCAGTTGTAACCAATCAACAAATTGCAACGTATTTTCAGTTGAAAATTTCGTAACCTACAGTCCTATATTTTGCAACTAACATGGTTTTCCCCAAAATTGCTTCGAAAGCCTTGCTTTCTTTGTACCTATTGGGCTTTCGAAGCGACCGCTCTAATTGGAGATCCGATTAAAATAGTAGCAGTTCGTTTTGGTCTTTTTTTACAATGATTTTTGGCCATGACTTTACAGCAGTATACGTGAATAGAAAAACTTTTTCCTCTAAAAGTTCGTCTCTATAGTTTTCATTCGGATGAATTTCATTGTAGTTTGCTCCTATCCGTACAAACCAAAATCGGTCCTTTTCAATTCGTTCACTGCCTGTACCCACTATACGTATTTTCATGAAGTTTTTATTTCTAAAAGTCGTATTGTTTTGGAACCTTTTCGTAAACAAAGCATATTTTTGACCGACATCGTGGGAATGCTTGCTACCAGGCAAAGGCAGCAAAGAGAATCTGCAAAGAAATATCTGATTGTATGTATTGGTAGATGAAACGTCTGCAACCTATTGTGTATATACTTAAACAGTTTTGCTACTTTATCTAAGTCAAACGTGGCAACTCGACTAACTTTCACTTAATACGGTCACATATTGTTAAAGAATAAAGAGAACAGTCTTACGTAATTATAAAACGTATATACGTCTAATTCAAATCAATAGCAACTTAATTGAATTTTATATCCCTTTTCTAACCACGAGTATTCTCATTGAGGCAGATGTAATCAACCTCACTCGTGTATCCATCCACCGCGTCCATTGAACGTTTTAAACCTAAATTGCTTCGATTGTCCCATACCTGCCAATCACGGGTAAAAAATCAAACTACACCGTTTAGTTTTTCGAAATAAATTTTCACGCGCGCACCGCAGCACGCTTTTTCACAATACTTTTTCCCAGTTTGCGCGACGGACAGTTAAAAGCAAAAATATGTACGTGACAATTTTTTAAGTTTGAAAATGTGTACTATATTTTTAAATGCACTTTTGTGAATGAAATTGGTAAAAAAACTGTTTTATTTTGTTACCCGTTATAACAGTCATACTGTTGGCTAAGGCTTTCCTCCCGAAACGAGGGAGGGGCCTTAAGTCAAACAGGCTAGTCAAGTGCAGGACTTTGTATGCCCACAAAAATGTGTTAACTTATTTAAAAACTATTTGTAAATTGAATAACTCTTATTGTTACTGTGTATGTATTTTTGCTTAAACTCTTAAAACCGCTAAATTTCGAAACTAGGGCAAATAAACAATGTACGTTAAACAATGATACAGTGTGAATATAGTTTATGCTCATGATACAATTGGCTTGTATCGTCCTCCATTTTAAGGCAATTTGATTATCGTGTGACGAGAATCAATTGTAATTTAAAACGCGCTATGTTTTTCGGTAGACTCAAAACAATAGGGCTTTGATTGATTCTAGTTAAAGGGTTCTATGGTAGGTGAAACCTGATTTGTATATATTGGGTTCAGCAAATAACATTGATACCAATATTTAATTTATGACTTTACAACGTGACCGTAAAAGAAAAAAACTTAAGTGAGAATTTTTCATATGCTATGATAAACTAAATTCAGTTCGTTAACTACTCAGTGACAAAGAAACCTAGGATTACACAGCTAATATAGTAACATGATGACAGTATCAAAACGTCTAGCTAAATATAAAATTGTAAGAACAAGTAATTTTCTGAACCACCGGCTCTAAGTTTTACAAAATGTAGGCAAGACTTTATGGCACAATTCCAAACACTGGACCGCTTCTGAAAATCAATAAAGAAGACAAACTGAAAAACAAATGAAACTTTACCGGATCCGGGAATCGACCCTGAGACCTGACGATAGACAGCTTACACCCACTGAAACAACAAACAGATGATGAACATTCAAAATAATAATATTATGATCAAAAAATGTCCATGAAAACACAAAGTTTTCATTGTTACTAAGTTACGTTACGTTAAAAAATATTATACTTCTTTTATTTATAAGAATGTTTTTCTTTATTGTTTACGCGAATACTACGCATTTGTATTTCGGTATAGTATTTAGGTTTAATCGCGTTTCATAATTCATTTAGATAAGTACTTTTGATTATGAGATGAATGATGAGATAGCGAAACTTTTAAATCGTCATGTTACGAGATCGACCATCACAAATTAATCTACCCGCGTCTTATGGCCAGTTTCATGGCTTACAAATAAAAGCCCGTTCACATGACAAACGTTGAACGGTACGACAACGTACATTTACAACTACAAACATTTTATTCACGCCATACACATGCTTTGCTTGCGCGTTAGCTTGAATAAAATGTTTGTAAATGCGTGTTATCAAACTGTGCGTTTAACGCTTGTCATGTGAACAGGCTAAGTGCTAAGTTTCAGATAACTTATCTGCAGAGTAAAGCATCTGTCAAAATACTGTGTGATACGCTATCTAAAACTGGAAAAACTAATGTTTGAAATATTTCACCGTTTTAGCTACTTCAGCGAATAAACTACTTTTGTTCTTTTATCGATAAACTATCGTCTCAAGATTTTTTATTTGTAGTTTAAATACCTGACGATAAACTAAAGTCTTCTATGACATAGTTATTAGTTCGCGACGTTAGTTATTCGATGAATATCGAAGTTAGTTAAGACCTTGTATTATACTTCTAGTTTGCACTACAACACTTCAAGTTACTTATTAGCACCGATACTAGGAAATACCGTACAATTTAAACTGTAGTCGATATTGAAAATATAGTTTTTGTTATTATATGGCGTTTTAAATGTATGTGAATTGTATTTGTGAGGACAGTATTTAAGTTTTCTTGGGTTAGGATATTTTTTTGTAGGAAAAGAGAGGAGTTTAACCCTTTGATCGCCACGGTTGGCTATACACGTCGGCAAATGTCGACAAAAATATAGAGTCGTGAGCACTTTCTGATTTGTCGAGTATAGCCGGCCGTGGCTGTCAAAGGGTTAAAGGTAGGTGTGAAAGCGAGGAGTGGTCTGCTTCCATCTGCAGATGATACAGATGGTGTCAGATAGAAGAATATTTGTAACAAAGGAACATTTTCTTTCGTGGTCGAAAGGTCGTTGCGATGCAACCGCGTCCGCGTTAAGAATTGTTAAATGCTGAGTTTTTCGTGTGGCACTGGCTTTAAATTGCTCAAAAAGTTATTAAAGAGCATTGAAATAACAAACTGTTATATAAATGGTGTATAACTACACTGTTATCCGATACTTTTGAAATTTCAAATTAATTATATTATAGTCGTTTGTAGCAATCCCAAATTAAAACGAAATTGAAAATTTTGAGAAAATTAAACTCAAGTGGTGACTTAATTAAGCTATATAAGCATTTTCACCTTGCTTTACAGAACGACCAACCAAACACATATCGTAATAAAGAATTCTATTTCTGTGAACTTCCTTTCCTTTGTATGACAACATTCCAACATGCTTTGAAAAGCATCACTTCAAAGATTTCAAAGCACCGTGTAACAACACAGGGATCAAACCTTTGATCGGCGATCTCACACACGACAGTGGCAGAGTGTAGGGACAAGCTTTAACCATCACAATACAAAGCTATTACCGAGAGGTCAGTGAAGGCTTAACATTCGACGTAGGCTTATGCCACCGAATGGAGGCTTTGATGCAAGGTGCATATCGATTTTCAGATCAAAACTGATGGAGAGATGCAAGGCTCTATTTACAATACCTTGAGCAGAAATGTATTCTCTGATTTTCAGGAAGCTCTGAGAGGTATTACTTGGTCCGATGGCCTAATCTTTAGTGAGGGCGAAATGGGTTATGCGTTGATGGTAGTTCGTATTGGTGAGTTAGAAACTGGTAATAGTTTCTATGAAGCAAACGTGATTGGTCTAAAAACAAAGGCGCTTGAAACCGAAAATCGACATCGTTTTGTGGAACATTACAATAATTAAAGTAATTAGGGCCAATATGCCAACACAGTTAAGTGGATACCATACTTGATAAAAAAGATGGTTAAAAACTTAATAAAACTCAGATATATGTGACATAGAGATTATTTTTATGTGTACTGACATGTAACTTTTATCAATCTCTCTCTTTTCATTTCACACAAGTATGAAAGTAATTCAAAACTTTTGTGACTATTTTAAAGTCCATAATCACTAAACCAACACACTTTTTTCATATTTCCTCGAACTCTTTAAAAAAGGCTATCCTGTTCAAAAACCTTGTTGCAAACTCCTTCATCGATATAATGTTCGGCTCGCTTCCTATTAAAATCTTAGTCAATCATTAAAAGCCTGCGGTTTCTTCAGCGTAAAATTGCAAAGAAAAAAAGCTTATTTGTTAACAGTATCGAGGAAGTTTTCAACTTATTGTAAGAGGCTTTGGAAAGAAAGTAGGGAAGCAGCCGCTGACTTACTAAATGCAGCGTCTAATATTGTAACAATGTGCTTTTTTAGCCTATTGAAAGGAGAAAAATGTGTTTTATTGTCTATACAATAATAATAAAAAACTGAAGAATTTCGCGCTAATTTCAGGAAGTATTAATTCGAATGGGAGAAATCTTTTTGTTGTGAAATACCTATTGAATATGAATATCTGTTGATTATATACCGTAGCACTGCCTATTAGGAGAAAATAGAAATAGTAATAAATAATTATAGGAAACAGGAATAGACGAGGACCCGCTAGTGATAGCGGTGAAACTCAAGAAACAGACACACATACTTGAATGCAATAGGTATTAGGAATATTCACCTTTCTATAGTAATTATATTACATTCGTTATCCAAACTTAATTACACTACGCTGTTTGGTATACGTTACGAATGCAGTGAGTTAAGTTTTACTCTCTGTGGATATGTTTTTCTCATCTATACTAATATAATAAGGCTGAAGAGTTTGTTTGTTTGTTTGTTTGTTTCTTTGTTTGAACGCGCTAATCTCAGGAACTACTGGTCCGATTTGAAAAATTCTTTCACTGTTAGATAGTCCATTTATCGAGGAAGGCTATAAGTTGTATAACATCACGCTACGGTCATTAGGAGCGGAGTAGCAACGGAGGGAAAAATTTGACCCATTCTCTTAGGTGACGCAAGCGAAGTTGCGCGGGTCAGCTAGTACTCAATAAACTGTAAAAATGTGATTTGATTTGACTAGATTTGTATGTTAGTTACGTTGTGTTGTAATTACTCTCTTTCTCGAATAAAAGTCTTGATTAAATTGATATAATAATATCATAATCGTTGACTCAAATATCTTCATGAAAAAATGGTTTTCTAATTAATTTAATTATCGTTTAGTTATAGAGCCGAACTTAATCGATCAATTACTTATATTTGATAATGACTCAAATAGAGCGATTGTTTAATTAAATGCTCTATTCGTAGAATTAACATTTTTCTTTGCTTTCGGAGAAAGGAAAGCGAGGAAAACTACTGTAATATCATGAAGGATGATACGATAGTAAGAAATCTGGTATAAACTAAACAGCTACATTTCGTTTTGCTCTTGGCTTATTTCAATCCAATAGTTCCTAAGTGATTACATCCCACCACATCCTTAATACCTTGCATTTATAAGAAGCATTTATAAGAAGCAAAGTGAACTGTAGGTAGAAAACTAAAAACGAGCTTCTTCCTAACAAAAAAGCTAATCTTTTACGACAAAAAGCGAATTTTAAAACGAAGATTTTTATAAGAAAACTGTACAGCAAAGAGGCCATTGGGAAGGCTCATCAGAGAGTACACAAAAGGTTTTCTTGTAAAAATGCAGGCTTTTCTGCGAGATTTTTCTGTTAGACGGGCAGTGACGGGCCGGGCCGTGGCCGCGCTGTCACACAGTTTAAAAAATAAAAGAGTGGCCAGACCAACCTGTTATTAGCTCATCGACTGGGCGGGGACGGAACGTAACCGAGTTACGCGAACCATTTTACGTTAATAGTTTTACGATGGTATTATGATGCCGC
Organism: Anticarsia gemmatalis; assembly: GCF_050436995.1. Taxonomy (NCBI): domain Eukaryota; kingdom Metazoa; phylum Arthropoda; class Insecta; order Lepidoptera; family Erebidae; genus Anticarsia; species Anticarsia gemmatalis. The sequence continues at coordinate 18,377,958 of NC_134776.1, read as the reverse complement.
AGCCATTTTTTTTTAGTTTTTCTCCGTGCTTCCGATTTTCACTTTCATTCAGTTTGTAGGTTAACTGGTCGGTTTTCTGTTAACTGATTTGTGTGTTTTGTGTTTGATTATATTAACAAAAGTAAGTACATATTTTCGTCTATCTCAGTCCGTCTGTCTCGGTCATCTGATTGGTTTTTGTTTGTAAGACGTATAAAGACTGTTTATCTTCGTTTTCGGTGAGAACAAAGACTTAGAACTGTAAAAATCCTCTCTACCATTGCAATTTCAAAATTCCTATTAAAATTAAACTGCGCAACATCAAACATCAAATTCCAAAAGTCAAATAACCTATTTTTAGCTTTACTAAAATACACTTTGTATACAAAATTCCCGGAATAAAATGTACAAAAATATTTTCCACTTGGAAATGATCGGATGCATCGGGCAACGATAATTTGGCATTGATTCCGATATCGTGCCGCGGCCCGGTACGGTGCAATCGAATATCCGTTTCGTAACCGTCGCGGTACGAGATTCCGTTGACGGATGCCACCTATTATATGCAGTTACTACGATTTCTGGTGATGCAACCGGACTGGGTTAATCTGAGGTAACTTGTGGTTATTGGACGTTAATAAGGTTTAAGTTTATCCATACCAATATTATAAATGCGAAAGTTACTCTGTCTGTCTGTCTGTCTGTTACTCAACCACGCCTAAACTATTGATCCAATTTGCATGAAAATTGGTATGGAGATATTTTGATACTCGAGAAAGGACATAGGCTATTTTTTACCCCGGGAAAGTGACGCCTTCCCGTGGGAAGATTCAGGTGGCGGACGAAGTTGCGGGTAAAAGCTAGTAGTTCATAAATATGGGTTATTTTCAGATATTTCACCGCTCTTAAATATCTGTCAGATGGAATTTTTAAAGTTTTTCGATAGGTTACTTCTCACATAATAATTAGCACAAACTGCCCTTTATAGTATTTAGAAAACCTCCCAAGATAAAGGTTCAAATTTTTTGTATTAAAGGTATTTGATAAATTATTCAAAACGGGCTAAATGGCAGTTTTCATTTTTTTTATTAAAATTAATATAATTTGGTCATTTAGCGTTATTTTTGTAACAATAATGTGACACTTAATACCATCTGTTGTAAAATTGTACTTACAGGGATTTTATGCAAACTACCTAACAGTCAGAAAAGAAAAAACTGGGCGTTTGTATTTTTTTGCCATCTAACGGCCATGTATAGTTAGTAACTTATCATTTTAACGGTCCTTTCATCTTAGATGCATCTCCTTGAATCAATCTTAGGATTCGTAACTATGTAGACTAAGCTCACAGTAGGAGTGCTAAGTAAACCTACGTCTAACTTAGTTCTCTATTGAACTTACTAATGAGTGACCTGTGATAATGAATGTCTGTATGATATTAATTTCATACAACTTTAATGAAATACATACAAACATACATACATACTTAATATCACGTCTTTTTCTCATAAACTGAAAATTATGAAATAGGAATAAAATATATTTACTTGAAAGATAAAACAGGGATTTTTTAACCGTTGCCCCACTGCTGGGCAAGTCCTCCTAAAAGACGGAGAGGTTAGGCCTTCCGTTAACCACGCTGCTCAAGTGCGGGTTGTAGACGTTGCATATCGTCATGATGAACCTAGTTTATGCATAATTATAGAAAGAAAGATGTGTGTTTGAACTAAACAATAGCGAATTCGCATCTTTGGGCCACCAAAGGATGTCCGAACTAAACTCTATTTTGAAAGAAAACGATTTATTAATGTTTAAAAACCTAATGGCCAGTCACACGGGTTATTAATAAATGTGGGACAACCTGTCTAGGCAATAGATAGATAGCTGACAGCAAATATATTAAAATTACTGTTAAAATTTATATATGATAAGTTCAAATCATATCATTAAATCATTTAGGTCTAATACAGACACTAATGATTGTCCAAAATACTGTAAGTGAATTTATCACCACTTCGAAATGTAGGGACAATGAGAGGAGCCGGCAAGAATTTCCTGGCCTCTATTTTCCTATAACAAATCAAAATATCTATCTGAAACAAAGAACCATCTTTCAACTTCAATCTGCAGAATTTGATAAAAATAAAGAAAGATGTGCTTTTTTAATGGAAGAAATACAATTAACACTAAATTTAGTAGTTAGTTAGTAGTATAGCAATAATTTGGTTATCATAATAATTATTATACTTTCTCTTTCTAATGATCTTGGGAGAACCCAGCACTAAACAATTTAAAATAATATTTTGTTTTATACTTGCTCTTTATATTATTTATTATAGACAAACTTTCTGTAATAAATCATGTTTCAGCAATCATTTGCTTGAAATAACCATTCAAATTTAAAGACCCGTTCATACACAAAACGCAACAAAATCACAAAATTTGTTACGTTTCTACTAATTTTAATATTAAAATGTTATTTTCATTACCCAATTTTGATCACTGTTAATGAAAAATGAAAATTAATTAAAAAAAACGTTGTCCAAAATCCAAGCGTCGCCGTATGTTTGTCCGAAATTAGCTCATTTCTATGTAATGGACTGAGTAAAAACATATATAAGCTTATATTCAGCATTTGCGTTTACTAAAGTATTTAATTAAACCATAAAAGTAAACATTTTTCCTCTAAAACTCTCAAAAACAGCGAAACAAAGTCTGAATCCATCAATTTCATCGTTGAATTCCACTAACTTAGGTTTTTCAGGTGTCTAGGTAAAATCGGCGGCCATGATGGATTCATATCTTCCCACTAGTGTACTATAATATGCATTTTATGTTTGGTTAGAGTGTTTCGTGGTTCGTTTGCAAGGTGAGGTGTGGTGCGCATGCGTGCGGTCACGAGGCTCGCGGCTCGGCCCGCCCGCGCCCGCCTGCCTACTACCCTGTAAATATACCTACATCGTATACGTCACTACATCTGAAACTTCTATAAGCATTTTCAACCAATTCCTTAACCGTTTTGATACTTTTTATGATTGATTAAATTATTTCTTCATGTTCTCTACCGATTTTGTATGTAAAAGTCTACTTTAGGTGTCAAAAATTGTTTTTTTGAAAATTGTGTTTTTTGACAAAAAAGTGATTTGTGAATGTATTTTAGCATAGACTAATTTAAAATAATTTTACAATGCTTTAAAATGTCGAATTAATTGAATTAAAATAAAAATTCTAATAAAAAAATCGTTTTTTGCCATAAATTGTTTTTCTAATAATTATTATCAGAACCATTCTACTTTTATTCACTTAATAATCGCTGTTTACAACCTTATCAACTGCATTTGTCAACAAAACTTCTTAAAAAATATTTGCAGAGCGCATAAAATAATATCCAATAATATTATTGGGTGTTTTACATACATAATTGATGAGAGCCAATCAGAATGCAGAGTAAATATGTAAAAATATATAAAATAAGCACTAGAAGTAAGATTTCCTCCCATCTGGTCTAGATTCCTAGAGCGTTTGCGCAGTTACACCTCCGGCATGCAGGTAGCCTCCCCCAATTAACGAGAGGGTGGTCCATTGCAATGGACTTCCATTGATACATCGGCCATTTCAGACAGTGCACTGCGTACGCAATGTGGGTCGGACCATCACCTCTCACACATTCATTCACGAGTGAGAGAGACAACGATAGTTTGATGACATCTGATTTGTATCTCGATAGTTTGCATCGTAAAGATGATTTGTGAGGGAAATATGAATGTATTGTTGTAAGTTAAGAGTTTTTAGTAATTTGTTAAGATTTTTTTAAGGTTTTTGAGTGGTTTTAAGATATGTTTTGTAAAGAATGATTGAAAATAGTGTTTTTGATAGCGTTTTGAAAAACTTTAAAAATTATATTTTGGGAAAATGGTTTTTTATGTTTGTTTGATGGAATATGTAATTTTATACAAAATTATATAGTTTTAGAAAGTTAATTAGGGGGTTTTTGGTTTTGCTAAATAATTATAGCAATTTTTTTTAATTAGCAAATGTCGTGACTTTTTCAGTGTTTCACAAACTGAAAATGAAGAATAAGAAGCAAAAGCAAAGATTATTTTGGAGTAAATACTAATTATGATCAACAATTTGACTTTTTAGGAAAAAAATTACAAAATGTATACTTTTTTAAATTGATACGTTAGTATTTTAATAGTCTAACATGAGAATAATGTTTTTAGTGATATATATAACTTTAAAATGCAAATTTTCAGCGAATTTTAGTCGAAATTTTGTGCAGAAAATTGTGCTAGTTTTAAGTAGAATTTTGTGTTTTTCCATACTTAACGTAGATTTTTAAGGTTTTTGGTACTGGTTGTGTTATAATTATACTGAAATGATGTAGAAATAGTTGTTTTGGTATTTTTTACTGCTATATTTAAAAAAATATGTTTTTTTCTTACAATTAATTTGGGAATTCAGGTTAAAACTAAAATAGAGCTTTTTAAACATGATTTTGGGATACCTGAACTTGAAATTTTTGACAAGATGGGAGTTTTTTAAGAAAAATGTTGAGATATACATATATCAAGAATGTTAGTGTTGATTTTTATGCATTGAAATGTCACTGTAAAGTGTTATGTACATAGTGTGCATTAGTTTTGTGACCTAATACAATATGTTAAAACGCGATGGAAATATGGTTCTAAATAGTCTTTTAGAATTACTTTTAATATATAACTGGTTTCATGATTATATGTGCATAGTGTTTTCATTTGTTATATTATTTAAATTCTAAATATAATGTGATAAAATATATTTCTTAAGATAGCAAGGATTTTTTTATCAAGGATAGTAAATTAGGGTCTTTCATTAAAAAAAAATTCTAAAGATAAACAGAGACTAATATATATTTATATACATATGTATTTCTGTACATACAGTCTCATACATTTGAACACCACCCCCAAATATAACACGTGGTCATTTCAAAATAATTGCCGTTTATTGACAAACGTCGCAACGAAAGTGAGAGGCAAAACAAATAGGAATCCATTCACAGTCTATTTCAATCTGAGTCTGATAAGTTTAGCCTTAGCACTTCCTCAGTTGAATGGATACACTCTCCATTTCTTAGATATTCTTAGCGCCGAGTTCAGTGTCACTGGCCGTCTTGATCTGATTATTTATAGACTAATGGAACTGGAGAAAGTGTTTGGAGTGAATGGAAGATTGTTTCTTGTTCAGTGTGTGATTGAATGGTTTAAAGAGTGAATGTGTGAATGTGTGACTGTTGAAGTGTTAGTGAGTGATTAGGTGTTTGTTTATTTGTGTTAAGTTGCAATTTGATGTTTTTTAGTGTTTCGTATTAGTTTGGTTTTGTATTGTTTTAGAATAAATATTATTATGTTTTGTTGTAAGTTGTGTTTAGGATGTAAATATATTTTTGTTTCAAGGAAAAGTTAAGATTAAGATAAATGTAGTTTTAAGTGTGGTGAATTCGGTTTTGTTATATCATGTTTCATAAATTATGTTTTCTGTATGTTTTATTAAGAATTCTTTAAGATTAAGATCTAACATGAGTTTAAGATGTATCTTAAGTTTTTTTTTAGTGAAGTTAAGCAACGGTTTGTATCGTAAATTGGTGAAAATTGTTTCATAAAGTCTTGTTTTTAAGATAAATTTGAACTTAAGATGTCAAAAAAGTATACCTGATTTGTTTAAGTTAAGTTAAAGTGATTGTTTATAATAAATAATTAACTTTAAAAATAAATTGATGACATGCACGCGTTGCAATGTGCAGTCGAGCTCGTTGAAGTCTAATGTATGGAGGATATTCTGTAGGTATTTTGCAGCGGCCATGCGCACTAGGGGCGGGCTTCAATACCTACACTATTTCAGGTACCTCCTCCCGTGTTATCATAACATTTAGTAAGCTTTTTCTACTAATTTTAATAAAAAAATATGACTTTTTAGACTCTCGAAAATTAATTTAACGTCTAATGTTCATATAAAAGTTATTAAATAAACGTTAAGAAACGACATTCATTGGAAAACTGATAATAACTAGAAAACCGATTAAACAAACTTCCAAACAAGTGTTATGAGAAATCTAATTCGAAAGTTTATAGCTCTTTATTGCAGCTCGTAGCGTGCTACGGTGCTACGACGCTACGAACTTCGTAGCACTGATTTAGTGCAATCAAAGTTATGAATTGCACAAGCGACATTTAAAGTTTGGTTTTAATGACTTTAGAGTAGCGAATTTATGTGAAGTAAGGAGTGTAAAGTTGTTTTAAGAGAATTGTTGATTACATTATAGTTGTTGTTGATGGAGGTATCTGTTGTTATGATTGATTGTTGTTGGACATTGTTTATGCGTTTGTTGTTGTTTATTTCTAATTGAAAGGTTTATAGGTGGAGTTATTGATGATGTTTGAGTCGATATACGTGTGGTGTGTAATGAAATTGTGTGTTTTTCGATGCGATACGTAAGTTTAACTGTACTTGTATGTCTCATGACATAAGCCTATGTTCTATAGACAGTATTAGGCTAGTCTTTCTAAGTCATTTTAGCTACTTATTAGGTGGTTTTATGAAAGAAATTTCTCAGTAGTGTGTTATTTACTATCGTTTTGTTTTAAGGACTATTATTCTTTATTAAACGGTATCTCCTAGTATGTTTTTGCTAATATCGTTGTAGTTGTATACGTAATACGATGGTCGATCGTTTTCGTTCTCAGTACGTTTGGTCACGTAACTTTTAGTTTCTCAGTATTACTTCAACCTAATACTTGCTGCCTAAGGTTTTTCTATAGAGTTTCATACTTAGTGGATGTTATTAGGTATTCGTAGAGTTGTTTATCGCAAGCCAGGTTGTGTTCTCAATTGTTTGTGTGACGGGACGAGGCGCTGTCACCACAACAGTGGAATGCATCGATTCCTTACAAAGTCTTGAGATTTAGTGATTCTTTAACTTCGATTCAGTTTGTCTAGTGTGAGTTTTGATGCATTTTGATGTGTTTGGTGCATTCCAGCGCCTCGGCCCGTCAGCTGATGAGTTTCGCAGTGCATCGTGAAGACCTGCGTGACGTGCGGTGGTGTGGTGTCCCGCGGTGACGGCGGGACGTGCTGCAGCTGCCGGCGCGCGCTCGCTGCTCGTTTAGCATTCACACGACGTCCTCCGTGATGTTCCTGTCATAAAACATGCATCAACAATCGCCGAGCCGAACATATCTGAAACACTTCGCTGAAATCGCAACAGAGCGACGCAAGCCTTATTTCTAAGGTTTAGGTATAATTGGAAGTGGTCGGAGACTTCGGGGAACACGCCTACCTACACGTCTTACGTGCGACGTTTTACACCGAGAACTCATTTGAGACGCGAACATTTGAACGAGTGTTTTTGGTTTAGAGATGAGCCGTCACCCTACACCCTCCCCCCGCGTCTCCTGCTGCCTTATCGACGGACACACTTACATAAACGGAACCGTGTCACTGATCCTGTGGCGTGGTGGTGCGCGGTGGCGCGTGGTGGCGCGTGGTGGTGCGTGGTGGCGCGTGGTGGCGCGCCGTGCTGCGACCTGTGTCACGTACCTGAGCGTCGAGGGTGAGGAGCGGCGAGCGTGCACGGCGGGGCACCACCTCGTGCTGGCGCGATTAGCTGCAGAGCATGGCCAGCGCGCGCGCGGACAGGGGAGGCGCGCTCCGCACACACATGGGCGACGGGCGGCGACGGGTGGCGACGGGCGGCTGTGCGCTACGAGAGCCGACGGCGCGCCGAGGGGCGTGAAGCGTGCACGTCGCGAGCCCTGCCGAGCGCGGCCGCGGCACTCGCGCGTTTAATCCCACTCGGCTCAGTTCGGTCGATGCGGTGCCGAAGGGGACTCGCGCATGACTACATCGGCCGATCGGTCGGCCCGGCGGTCGGAGACGCTGCGCGCTGCGCACTATAGCGCGCACGATCGATAGCACGAGGCGTGCGCTGCGGCGCGCCCGGATTCGACCCCGCACCGACATACGACACACTTTATTTATATGATGACGTTCGAAATCGACGTCATAATGAAAATTGAGCGAGCGATAGGGGCGGATAACGCTCGGCAAACTGCGGCCGAGCGTATCCGCTCGAGCGCCGCTCGCGCACCGCTCGCGCGCCGCTCGGCGCAGCGGAGAGGGAGCCTTACGGCCCACGGGCGAGCTAGGCGCAGAAGGTCAACTGCATTGTACGGCGGTTTAATTAATGAATCGACCTCCACTGTGTAAGGCCATTGTTAATTATAAGTATGTTTGCGGCTAGTGCGGCGGTGTGTGCTGACCCTGTTCGCTCGTATGTTAGCTATGTTTTTAGGTTGCGTGTGTTCCGCGTGGCGAGGGAGAGGCGGCGGCGGCGCGATCGCGTTACACCGCTCGTTAAACCGGGACGCATTTATGTGTAAGTGGAATTAGACTGCATTATTAAGAGGGCCGGCGCTGAGTGACGCCGGGCTCGCCCCTACCATATCTGCATCTCGTTTGCGCAGACGCAATGTGATACAACACTCGCAGTTATTCCACACACGTTGTCCGTCCCTTTTATATTTCGTGCACGATGTGACCACTCTGATATATTTTTATTCACCGGCACATAAAGACAGTCGTCACCGCTCGCGGTATAATATTAATATTAAATTATTTATCAATAAAACGTGAGCACGTTAAGAATTTAATCCTTTAATGAAACAAATGAAATGTAATCGTATTCCGCTCGAGTAATCCTTTGACCTGTTATTACAGCGAGTCAAAAGCACAGCTCGAAAGTTAAAATAATTTCTCATTTTCAGCCAGAATGAAATCTTCCGACAATTAATTTTATACGGGGAACCGTTTAAAAAATAAAATGAATAAAGCATTTCCCGTTAACTGTTGCAATAGTACGATAAGCGATTCGTCGAAATCGCAATATCATATTTTCAATTTTGCTGTGCATTCCGGACGACGCCTGGAATTTTTTCCGGCGGATTTTTGATTTTTCTCTTTGTAAAACTGTTAAAATGATTTTGAACGTAACACTTCAGTTTACAGAGAACGTGAGATATGTACATTTGACTGGTGGCTTCCTACAAATATTGGTTTCCCGCTATCAATGTTATTTTAAAAGTGCGAAAGGCATTTCCGCTGTAGTTTTTGAATTATAGACGGGTTTATTTTCATTCGTGTGGTTCATAAGGCCCGTGAGACACTGTGGCGGTTTGAAAATAGTAAATAGTTTGAATAAAACTATGTTTTATGCAAAAACGGATTTGTTAATACATTCAAAGTACCATAAAATCACGTCAATCACAAATTATCATCAAATCATCACAATTGTAAAACCTCACGTAACTAATTAAATACCTACACAAAAAAACGCAAATACATTCAATTTCACTTATCAAAACCTTTCTATTTCAGAAAGAACAACCACTACGACCTGAAACCTTCCTAGAAGTCCAGCAGTGGGCCAGCCCCACTACTCTCCAATAAAGAAACCAGCTCGAACCAGTTATTTTAGCTTCAAAAGTTAAATATTGATGCAACAAGGATGAAAGTTTGTTAGTCGGAGATGACCTTGGAAACTCGCGGAACGGAGGCCTTAAATAATAAATGGCGACCTCCGGTGAATCGTTGACACCTTGCAGTTCCAACGCGAATATACTAGCACTAAGTTATATGTTGAACTTCGGTCTATAGCTCGCTTTTCAATGTCAAGCTTGTATGAAATACGAGTAATTGTTGCTGGCACTTTAGGCGGCGTTTTAATTGGATAAATTTTAGTTTAATGTTAATTTTTTGTTTTTTGGATGATGAGGTTAACTATATACTAATATTATAAATGCCTAATTCTGTATGTTTGTTACGATCTTTGGAGGAACGAGGTGATCATGTTCCCCCAGCACAAAGGGAGGATCCTCCAACCAGGCGAGGTGATCGTGCCTGGTGGGCCTAGGCTGCCCAACTGTTGTAGTCGGGAACTTGTATATATAGTCAGTTGCCGTGCAAACTTCGATAGCGCGATCTAGGACTTGTGACGTCAGTCACACTGCGCGTGGTGGTTGGTTGCGCGCTGGTCCCAGTAGATGTCGCTGTATGTAGCGAGCCGCTACAGATCTCTCTCTCTCTCTCTCTCTCTCTCTCTCTCTCTCTCTCTCTCTCTCTCTCTCGGTTTCGATGATATGGGCATCGGGGTGTCGGATCGGGTACAGTTAAGAAGTGTATAACAAATCGTTGACTTTGAAAAATCGTAGGCTACTTTTTCAACAATCTACTTCTCGTTCTCTTAATTTCGAAGCATTTTTTTTTGTTTGAGTGTGGATCTGTTCCGGTCTTTGAATATAAGTGTAGAGCCACACTTGCGCAACGTTCTCGTAACGTTCGCAAAAACAAACGACTACCGAAACGTAACAAGGAATCGACAACGATCGTTAAAAATTGGTGCAAGCGATTTTGGTCCTTATTGTCATTATAAAACTTACCTTGTTTTTCACGTACTTCTAATTAACTATTCGAAATATGTATGAAATTGAAATATGTATGATTATTTCGATAAATGTTTATAAGGTCGAAAATCGCGTGCACCTGATTTTGTCAATCGTTATTGATTGCTGATCAATTTTCAATACTCATACATTTTTTCGCTACTTTATAATCGTATTTGTTAAAATAAGTAACGCTAATAGAATATAGTAGTTATAATAATACCCGATGTAAATAAATTTACTAAGCGGTAACGTAACGAAGGGTCTAGGCGGGGCATGGCCCGAAAACCTCAAGCTCGGGGGGCGATCGATTCCATGCCAGAAAATCTCAGTCGAACTCAACTTTTGTAAACATTAAGGATATCCAGCTTTACGCGGAGTACGTACATGGTGTCACTAATTTGTTATTTTTTTTTAATTTTCGATATTTTCAGTAATATGTTAATTACAATATTAAAAATGAACTAAAGCACTATATATACAAATTAATAAAAAAAAAAACTAAAATTATAAAAGGCGTGAAGCCTGCTACGCGTCGTAGTGCTCCTCCACATTGCTGCCATTAACAGTTGTATGGAAATCTTTTTCGCAACGTTGCAAGATTTGTTTAACTTTTTCGGAAACAGCATCATTTATTGAGATTTACTGTCAAAATGCACAGGGATATCGGACACCACTCTAAAAAAATTACTAGTACAGTCAATACAATTTCTTCAATAAAAAATAGTTTTTTATATTATCCAAACATTATCAGAAATAGTTCTAAAGAGTAATAAAGATGAGCGTAATAAAGCAAAGAGTAGAAAACAGAAAAGGAAATATGGAGTGAAAGTATTTACAGCATTATTATTCTTTACAATTCCTGTCACTTCTGTAACAGCTAATAGGTCATTCATCAAACTAATAATAATAAAAAAATATCTAAGAAATAGCATGGGCGAAACATGACTCCGACATTCATCACTAGCATCTATCTATAGCAATTGAGTAGTTCATAGTTGACTGGGTAAACGAAAAAGTGTACAAATAAATAAATGTTAAATGGTTCATCAAAAATGCTAACGCTGTGCAATTTTTTTCGTAAATAATGTTTGAAACAAGACGCTGTATCGTCACAGTGTCATATTTCTAAAATGTGTTTTTGACATTTCATAAAAAGTAGCTGATTTGACTGTTAGTTTACTATCGTATTGTATACTAAGTTATTTATTCATACTTTTGCTAAGACTAAAGCTAGGAAAAGATTGTGATAATAAAAGTTATTTAGTCAGTTGGTAGGTCCGATCTTTGCATAATAAACCGTTGAATATTTTATATTTTGTTTTATTGCACAATAATCCAATTAATAGATAATATTTTGAATACCTGCCCTGCAATGCATGAAAAGGACCTGATGATAAAAGTAGCTTAGCATTTTTAAAGTATTTGTATATTTAACAGACCCTAAGGCCCTAGGTTACCCAGCTACACCACTTCTTCTAAGTTCCTTTTTAGGCTATCATACCGAAAGGATAAAACCGAGACCCTAAGACTGTGAATTCGCTGCCTATCTGACAGTCGTTTAGCTGTATCTCAAGAACCGTGAAAGTGAGATAATTGAACTTTTCACAGATGATGTAATTTATAATTATATTATTATAACTATTTTGTTTATAGAGGCATTAAGAGGCATGGCCAGTATGACACAAAAGACATGATATATTGTTCATTTAAAAACATAATGGTACCCGTCGTGCGCGACTTTGCCGGTTTTTAGGCGAATATTCGGCGTATTTGGTGTCATGCCAACCGAATAACAAAACTGACAGATCAGCTATTGTACGTTCGGCATAGAACGTTCTGCAGGTGTGTCACTACGCATAGTGATATGAAAAAATATTTAAGTTATAAAATAACACAAAATATGCGACGTCTCTAGCGCAGTGGTTAAGATGATTACAACGCGCGAGCGTCGTGTGTACGATTCCGGAAAAGAACAATCATACGATGCACCATAATTATGATTTCAAGCTATTCTTTGCACCGTCAGTTTGTAAACTTAACAGCTAAAAAAACTACTTAATATTTGTCCAATATTAGTCTTTGGACAGATTGACGATTGACGTATTTGGTGAATAAAATACCATTACTACAGTTCCTATTGCGAAATGTTACTTTAACAATTCTTCGAGGTGACCGCGTCCAGCACTGCACCAAATGTGCAGTTGTAATAAATAAATAAATTTAACCCATTACTGTCCCACTGCTGGGCAAGGGTCTCCTCCCGTAATCAGGGAGGGGTTAGGCCTTGAGTCCACCACGCTGGCCAAGTGCGGGTTGGGGACTTTGCATACCCTCAATAAATTTATTAAACAAATTTTAGGCATGCAAGGTTTCCTCACGATGTTTTCCTTCACCGTTGGAGCATGTGATAATTATTTCTAATACACACATAACTTTGAAAAGTCATTGGTGTGTTGCCTCGGACTCGAACCTGCGACCACTGGCGTAGGAGGTGTCAACTTATACCACTCGGCTATCATGTGCAGTTACTTACAAAAAAAGTAAGTACAAACAAATTGAGAGCCTCCTCCTTTTTTTAAGTCTGTTAAAAACCTTTAATAAACTTACTCTGGCCACTGTAAAAAGACATAAGCGTCGTCCTACTTGGCTGACGTACCTACGAGACAATGCGTTTTCCTCACACGGCGAGATTAAACACATCAATCTATCAGGAGCGCTTTATTGAAGCTACGAGTCATTGAGTGAGTGCAGCAAGGTGTTTTAATAGTATTGCATCGTTTACTTGTACGATAGTTTGCCAACTAATCACTGGGTTGTGGAGGACAGATAGGCAGTCACTCCATGTAAGACACTGGTATTCAGGTGCATGCCGTGAGCCTGGAAGCCGACTCTAACATAATTTGGAAGAAAAGCTAAGCTGATATATGTTTATATATTTGTCAACTAATACAACAAAGACACGATACAAAGATTAGTAGCGCGATTTTCCACCACAATCGATGATCACCAACCGGCTAGCAATCGAGAAATTTTGTATGAAAGTCTCATCAGCGCCTCTAGCGGGCATCTTAGGAACTATATTTGCAGTACATTTTAAATGTCTAACCTCCGTTACTCGATATCACCAACCTGTATACAGCTCCAGCTGTCTTACTCCCACCAGACATATTCGAATCTGCTGGAGTTATATCCCAGCTTATGTCATTATTGTACACTAGCTGACCCGCGCAACTTCGCTTGCGTCACCTAAGAGAATGGGTCAAAATTTTCCCCGTTTTTGTAACATTTTTCGTTGCTACTCCGCTCCTAATGATCGTGGCGTGATGTTATATAGCCTACAGCCTTCCTCGATAAATGCGCTATCTAACACTGAAAGAATTTTTCAAATCGGACCAGTAGTTCCTGAGATTAGCGCGTTCAAACAAACAAACAAACTCTTCAGCTTTATTATATTAGTATAGATTTAAGCTTGCGTCTGACCAAACGCTGACGCGAAATCTTACCTACGAGACTATGTGTTTTCCTTACACGGGGAGATTAAATACATCAATCTATCAGGAGTGCTTTATTGAAGGTAGAAATAAGTCATTGACTAACTGCAAGAAAACATTTTAATAGTATTGCATCGTTTACTTGATCTTTAGCTAGTTATAGTATAGTACATAATGTCATAGGAACACGGCACACTAACTTCTTTTAGCATGAGCTTACGGCGTTATAGTCGCTCTTCGGTGCTCATCGATGCGCGTGCGAATCCGCGTGAGAGCAATTTGTTAAAACAGAGTATTAGCTTTTTGGTAATTTACAAGAAAAACATTATTTCTCAGTGATATCAATTCTTATTACGCCACATCTATACTAATATTATAAAGCTGAAGAGTTTGTTTGTTTGGTTGAACGCGCTAATCTCAGGAACTACTGGTTCGATTTGAAAAATTCTTTCAGTGTTAGATAGTCAATTTATCGAGGAAGGTTATAGGCTATATATATTCACGCTACTACCAATAGGAACAGAGAACCAGTGAAAAATGTTACAAAAACGGGGAAAATTTTGACCCATTCTCTCTTATGCAAGCGAAATTGCGCGGGTCAGCTAGTTTCTTTATAGGACGATTGAATTAGATAAAAAAATATATGTGAGTTATTGTTTCACGCAAAAACAACTGAATGGATTTAAGATAAGAGATCATTCGAGGCAATGACTTCTAGAAAATAAAAATAGTATTAGAAATGAAAACTATAATCTTTTTTATATGAACATGGCACAAATTATATGTATAACTAGCTTTTGCCTGCGACTTTGTCCTCATGGACAATAAATTATTATATGGTTATTCTTAAATTGGTTGTATTTACTCCACTAATATACACTTGCGGTTTCTCTTGCCAGTTTTTCAGAAAAATCGTAGCTTATCCTTCCCCGGGATATAATCTAACGACCAGCCAATTTTGAGTAAACAGGTTCATTAGATTAACCGTGAAAATATTAATACTTCATTATATTTTATTATCACAAGGGAAACATTTTCTCATAATAAAGGAATAAGCAGTGATAGCCGAGTGGTATAAGTTGACACCTCCCACGCCAGTGGTCGCAGGTTCGAACCCGAGGCAACACACCAATGACTTTTCGAAGTTATGTGTGTATTAGAAATAATTATCACATGCTCCAACGGTGAAGGAAAACATCGTGAGGAAACCTTGCATGCCTAAAAATTTGTTTAATACATTAATTGAAGGCGTGCAAAGTCCCCAACCCGCACTTGGCCAGCGTGGTGGACTCAAGGCCTAACCCCTCCCTCATTACGGGAGGAGACCCTTGCCCAGCAGTGGGACATTAATGGGTTAAATTATTATTATAAAGGAATAATGTAATTACTCACGATTAACTATTTTAAAGCGTAGAATTAATTATTTTAAAACATACATATACAATTCCAAGGAAAAACTAGCTTCTACGCAAATTTTCGTCACTGTAGAAGCCTACCAGTAGCTTGATTCTCTACCACTATCGAATACCGACAACCGGCTAGCTATCGAAATTTTGACATTTAGAATGTACTGCCAAAATGTTTCCTACGACACCCATCAGAGGCGCTGATCAGATTTTCATACAAAATTTCTCGATGACAGTTCGGTTATCGGTAGTCGATAGTAGTAGAGAATCGAGGCACAGTAGCGCAATTTTGTATAGTCTGTTCTGTCGAGTATCGAGGGTTTGACATTTAAAATTTACTGCCAAAATAGTTCTTATCGGTTGTCGGTGGTCGATAGTTGTAGAGATCAAGCTACTGTAGTTTGTCATCCTATAAACATCAGGTAACCGAAATACACCATACACCAAACCTAACGTTATAATTTTATCAATGTTAAAGAAAAACTAATACAAAAAACTTCTCTTACGATTCGCATCTAACAAAACAGGGTCCTCAAAGTCTTTTTTTAACCCATTACTGTCCCACTGCTGGGCTAGGGTTCTCCTTCCACATGAGGGAGGGGTAAGGCCTTGGGCCTACTTGAAAAGCCATTATTAAATTGTCAATGACTTTGCGAAGGTTGTTAGGTTCAAACCCAAGGCAAATTACGCCTTGGATTTGAACCTAACAAATGAAAAGTTATTCCAAAATATTCTGATGAAGAATCTCCTCCTACTTTAAGGTAGGTTAAACTGTCGCATGACACAATTTATTACAAAAAAGCCCGTCTCCCTGCTTACAAATGCAAATTCGGACACAAAACCTGTACCTTAACATCACCTATCGACTTTCAACCGCAAAAACAGTATCAAAACAAGCAGAACGGTGCTAAAATCTTGCACTTAATTCCTAAAATCACTTGAAAATGCAACATACATTTGATCGGCAATATTGACTCCACTTCTATCTGCTTGTAACGAGGAAATTCACGGGACTAAATACGATTATCTGTGATTAATTCTCATCGATGCGTTTTGTCGGTATCACTTTTGCGAATTACCTGACGGTTTAGCGATGTACAGTCGGTAGCAATAATGTGTACGTATTTTCACTTTTTTAATTGCATTTTTAAATTATAACTACTGCATTAAATTCAAAGTAATTTTACAATTGTTGTACGCTGTAAGTTGGACAAATAAATTCTATTTTGATAGAAAAAGGACGATTTAAATGTAACCATATTATAGCATTTATAAGTACTTAAACAGAAGCACTAAAAATCGTCACAATCAACCATTTCAATCAGGGTTCAATCGGTTTAAACCCAGATTCACACAGAATCTGGGTTTTAACCGATTCATAATATATTTTAATAAGATGCGATCAGCCTTCATTGAACTAGACTTTTGAACATGCAATAATGAAAGTCCCAACACCGTGCGTTAAGTTTTAATAAAGAAGCGTAAACAAAGTTTTAAAATCAATCAGAGGTTTTATCAGAGCCGCGCGCGACATTTTTTGACACTTTAGGAGACCTGCAACTGACTTGATAGGGAATTCATAGGTCTGGATCATAAAAAGAACAATTCCTGATTAACCTGGGTTAAGTTTTGCGGAACCTGAAACGTAAGTTCTTGAGGACAATCCGCAGTTATGCTGATGCGGATGAAACTTTTCCTCAATCTCAATGGTTTCCTTGAAGGTGCAACGAGCTTGCTTCTAAATATATGGTATCAAAAAGTTCAATTTTTCCAGCGACTTTTGCAGCCGACTGTACGTTTTTTGGTGGAGATTTTTGAGTAAGGTATTTATCGTCAGGTTTGTGCACAAGTATATTACGATCAGTTTCAAAGTTCTGTCAAAGATTACTGACAGATTGCTATCTAAAATTATGAAGTCAAAATAACTTAACTTCAACTTCTGCTTTCTATGAATGGATTATAGAAAACCAGGCACCAATAAAATGATAAATAACGCTCATCATTGATTTAGTAAACAGTGGATTATATTGCATAAACAGCAATCTCACGTAGTTAAGTTGCAAGTGATACTTTGGATAGTGTTACTTTTTCAGTTATCTGCATGTGTGGCTGAACAATTAAGATGCCTTCAGATTAAGTTAAAGTTCTTTAAAATATTTCTTGAGCTCTTAAGTGGGTGATAGACGTACGGACTTTAAGGACACGGTTTTTAAGATCGCGACCTAACTCGGCTCGACCTTGGTGACACACGAGAAGATGGCTCACACTGTATTGCGATGTCGTCGAAGGAAGAAGCTTAGTGTTATTTAGGAATTATCGATAAATGTAAAAAATGCGACTCGCGGCTCGCAGTGCTACCACACGTACGAGCCGTGTCGAGCTACGAGCAAGATATCAAACCGGTTGGATCGCCGGCGAACTTGCGCGGCAATTTTAAAGTACGCGTATTTAGAGTGACACACAGACAAAAAAGGTCATCGAGCCACAAGTCCACGTACTTACTCGCCGTCTATCACCAGCTTAAAAGTGCCCCGAACCCGGTCTTGGCCTGGGTGGTGGACGCAGGCCTTACCTTCCTCGTTTCCCTTTTGCCTAGCAGTGGGCAATCAAATGTTATTACTTTAAAGCATATTTTTTATTCGAGATTTTATCTTCTTCATAGTAGTTCATAGGTATGTCAACCTTGTTGTAGCCAACCTAAACTTTCACAAAGTCTTATCAGTTATTATTATACATATTACGTCGCGGGGACTTCACTTGTAAAATAATTTGAAAGTGAACTTTCAAGTAAACTTTAAAAGATTTTATAGGTATCTTAACCATGGTTTTTCCTACACGCAAAAAGCTATCACCAAATCTTTGATTTGTTAACTACAATTAACGAACAGTGCAACTGCACCTTAGAACCGGTTTAATCCGCATTAACTTGATTCAAATAGCCGTTAATACATGAGGTGGCAACATGAGCCGTCAGTGCTAACACTCGGAGTGAAACTTGCACTTAATGATGTAATCGGTTTGTTTCACTCTCAGCTGTTTAACCGTCGTTGCTAGAGAGACGATTGTTCAATTTAACACGATTGCCGCAAGCTTTTCGACTACTTGAAGTTATTTGTGGGTATTTACGCTCTGAAAATTAAATGGATAACGGAATTATATTGGTAAATGTAACGTTTTAAAGTCTAACGTATACATTTATTGTAAGTATTTTATCATAGGGATGGGGGTGCCAGCTAGTTCCTGATCCGTTGTGTCACCCCCTCCTTTGCTACTCTAGACGTTGGGGGGCAGGGCAAAACTTATCAGTTTTGCTATGCACCCCACCGGAAGCAGCCTGTAGTCTTCTGGTTTAGGGTAACCGCATCCTAGAAGATCCATTCCTTTCCTTCCTAAAGCATCACACTCGCACAGTATATGCTTGATGGTTTCTGCTTCTTCGTTGCAGTGCCTGCATTTAGGGTCATCTACGGCTCCTATCTTATTTAGCATGTAGTTCGTGCCGTAGTGCCTGTGAAAGCACCAAGTATTTTCTTGATGCTGTCTTTGCTAAGGTTTATTGGGTTATTACTCCTTTATTGTAAGTAACTATTGCCTCAACGGCGCGGCTTCGAATTCGCATCAACAGACCATCGGTCAAGCCAGTGATTTATGAGTTTTCGGTCAAAAAGTCCGGATTAAGGAAGTACTTCTAAGAGCATTCAAAGCCTTGCGTACACTTTACCTCTCGCCGGACATTACATTATAAACTACCTCCTGCACAGTTGACTAATTTCAGTGGAAGAGATAAATCTATATGTGATATAATTAACTAATTTAAATATATATAACTCAAAGGTGACGCACAGCCCATACCACTGGACGGATCATGCTGAAATTTAGCATGCAGGTAGATGTTATGACAAAGGCATCCGTTATGGATAGGATTTTCATCAATTCTACCTCCAAGGGGATAAAATAGGATGTGAAAGTTTGTGTACAAATTCTGTCTTAAGTCACAAACCACGCGGACGAAGTCGCGGGCAAAAGTGAGTATTTACCGAATAACCTTTCTCGTTTTTTGTAACAAAATCGTTGATATCTCTTTCTAATTCATATATGATTATTTGTAAATAGCCTTGAGCTGACCAAACATGTGAGGTGTTTGTTATGAAATATGACGCCGTCCACGCAGTGGTAAAAGTGGTTGTCACACCGTTGATAGTGCCTCCGTGGGTTGTGACTTTAATTACTGTACGGTAGGTACAAATTGTTCGATTGCATTTTCCTAGTATGTTTATAAACGCCTGATACAAAAAGAATTCTAAGTAAAATTTGTAACTATAAGCGTCAAAGCCGTCAAAAGTAAGGCGGTTCTTAACTGGTCAGTATTTTTTCATGTCTGATTTTCATATATTCTTTTGATCTAGACGAGTTTTTGTTGTTGACAAATTAATGCTGTTTAAAGAGATCTTTAAAAATAATTTCCTTAGTCAGCATTTATGATAGGATAACTATAGAAATTGGTTATTTCGTGATGCAAATTATGTGTCAAACTGCCAGTTGACTTTGTTAGACTCCAAAACTATTATAGAAATAAAATAGAGTTTAGGCTTTTATTCCACCACGCGGGCCGAATATTTGTTGGAGACATTTGTTCTACTAATTGTACTATAATTTTATTTTAAGCATCAAAGGTTTCATTGCGAGGTTTTCCCTCACCGTTCTAGAAAGTGATCACCTGATAAGCAGTGGTACGTCTAATCCGAAAACTTAAATTAGAAATACCATTTATTATTAATATCCGTAATAGTAAAAACCATATGAAACATGCACTAACACGAAAATTCTAAATCTATTAAAAAATACTTCTACATTTCTTAAGACCTTGTTTACATTACTCGATTGCAGCCGTGACCGAGCGCAGTGAAACCACCGGATAAATAGCCTGTATTTACCTATGAAAGAGATTCCTCCATTCGATCTTGTAACGCCTGGCGATAAATGCTTTTATTTGCTGCCATGTGACCTCTTAATCCTTTAAGTTAACGGTTTGGAATTACAAATGCGTTTACTTATGTTAGATGTTTTGCTTATTTTATAAATGCAAAAGTGTGGCTTTTAGGATGGCCGATGGTTACTCAATCACGGGAAAAATAACTCTGATTTCTATAACATTTGGATAATAACAGCTTTTAATCCGGATTCACAAATACGATACTTTTTACTCCGGGAAATCTTTTCACGTAGAGGAAATCCCGAGTAGAAACTGGTATCTTTTTGTAAATATTAATTGATGTTTATGATACAAGAAGTCTATCCATAGAGGTACTAGTAGATCTACTAAAATACTATAATTTTGAGCGCCTGACTGCTGGGCAAAGTCTTCCCTTCTATTCTTCCACATATTATTATTTTTCTTCTGTGTCATATCCCGCGAATGGCTTTAGTTTGGTAAGGTCCAGGGCTGACATATTGATATTGCCTTTTCTTACAATTATCTCGATTGTCAATTTAAGTCGCTGTTTACAATTGTGTTGTTAAGGCCAGAGGTTAATAATAGAGTTGATTTTTTATTCAAATAAAATTAAACGTTAAACTACATTGCCTCTACGATATATGAATAAAGTTCGTTACCCCGTTACAGAACGCGCAGTGAATTTGAACCAGAGCGATGTTTCCCAAACGGTTTATCATCCATCAAAGTTTTAAACTGTTTCGACGTAATCCCTGGTATAGTTAGTGATAGCCAAACGGTTTATATTAGATTATTCTTGTTTGATACGATGTAATGCATGCGTTTTCAGTCGATTGGTAAAAGCAGAAGTAGCTTGCAGTGCTTGTAATAATTTTAATTCATTATTGAAATAAGGCGAGTATTTTCGTAGGGCAATTCTCGTAATAAGGATTAAGTAGTGTCATTTGAAATCAGTCTGGTATTTACGTATAAGGGCTACTCTCGTCATAAGTAATCTCGAGTCGCGGGTCGCTTACGGTCGTATAAACAATGGTCACGTGGTACCAGCCCCGGACAGAAACATCTGTTAATTTTGCAAATTCTTGTTCTGTGTTGGCCCAATGATCTCTGCCTACAGTTTAAGCAGTGTGGTGACAAAACAAGACAAAAAGCACGACATGTCTCCAATACCCGTTGGTTTTAATGTCAATATGAAAACGCTTAAAAAGCTTTTTAAGATGGTTTCTTTCATGATGAATTTAAGTTTACACAATTTTGAAAAGTTATAATTATGTAGATTATCTTTGCGTGTAATATGTGTTTGTCTTGTATGGGTTGTTTGATTGTAGGTTTGAACCCGCTACCTGTGTGGTAGGGGGAAGCTTGTACCGAGGCCCACTTAGACGTCTAGTCGGGTTTAGCTGTAGTTTTCTCTCTGCGTAGCAACACAAACAAAAATTCATACTTTTGATGACCGAACCTCAGAACTTTCTACCGGTCAGTAACTGCACGTTTGGCGCAGTGGTTTAAGCGGTCACCTCGCCGCAACAACCGTAGCGCCGCGTGTGGTGGGTTCGAATCCCACCCGGGACAAATCTTTGTGTGATGAGCACGAGTATTTGATCTGAGCCTGGATGTCAATTTATCTATATAAGTATGTATTTAGAAGTATATAAGTATGTTTATCAGTTATTTGGTTGCCATAGTACAAGCTCTGCTTAGTTTGGAATCAAATGACCGTGTGTGAGTTGTCCAATGATATTTATTTATTTATTTATTTATTCGTTACTGCTACTACCAACGCAGTCAACAATGTTTCAGAAATAAATACACAAAATAGTTTTAAAGCTCATTGCGCAGTTTCATTGCGGGATCAGTGTTTATGCCGCGGCGATCCCATTACACTGTTGATCGCAACTAAAGATGCCCGGGGCTATCCGACACTTAGTTGCAATACGTTACAATACGCTGCAATACGCGGCCATACGCTGTTAGTGTAAATAAACTATGTTGAAAGTACGCGGCCGAAGTTTCGCGGCTGATTTTACGTTTTCATGTATTCGTTTTTATCGATGTAGTACATTTATTAGTAAGCCACAAAATACCAATTTTCGTTTTGGTGTATTTTAGGAATGAAACAAATGAAATCAAACCCGCCAACAAAAATTTAAATATTATTTAAAATAAAAGTTTTGACAGCTAAATAATGATAATTTGTCTTTATGTAGGTAACGATTATATACGTAGGAGGCATTGATATGACACACTATAGGTTGCGAACTTATGCGTGTGCGTTTGTTGTACCTCTAGAAAAGTTGCCGGTGAGCTTTCGCCCGAATGTAAGTAAGCTGTAGCGCGATTTCTTACAGTCAGTACTTAAAATGTTCTGCAAAAATTGTTTCTACGATGTCCGCTAGAGGCACTGATCAGATTTACGTACAAATTTTCGACAGCTACAACTTTCTCTACTACTAACGAGTATCGACATAGGGCTAAGTTACTGTACCCAATAACACAACGTTGTTTCCGAATAATGCGTCATCAGTATTTTTTAAACAGCATTGCAGGCGTAACCATATCGAAATTCGGTCGCGTATCTTCAGCTTAGTGTGTTTAAGTACTAATACGCGGTAATACGTGGCAATATGCTGTTACGAGCAGTCCATGGACGACAGTGTTGCGTTTATACTTTATATAATTTATATGTGGGAGTTATTAAGTGTCACCGCGCGATAACATTAGTTTATACTCGTTAAAAGATGGTTCGTGCCGATATTTCTACTTGAAAGTTGTTATAAGGGGATTATAAAGATGTCCATGAAGTGTAAACCTGTAATAACCTATTCATACTTACATATACTTATATTATTATCCATACTCCATACAAATATTATAAATGCGAAAGTAACTCTGTCTGTCTGTCTGTTACTCAATCACGCCTAAACTACTGAACCATTGACATGAAATTTGGTATGAAGATATTTTGATACCCGAGTAAGGACATAGGCTACTATTTACCTCGGGAAAATGACGCATTCCCATGGGAAAATTCAGGTGGCGGACGAAGTTGCGGGTAAAAGCTAGCAATATCTTTTATGTGTATTTACTATAAACATAGTATTAGACCTGTTATACTCGAAGGTGTAGATAGAGGTGTCCGAATCGGGGATAGCAGGCCTATTGCC
The DNA here is from genome assembly GCF_050436995.1 of Anticarsia gemmatalis. Taxonomy (NCBI): domain Eukaryota; kingdom Metazoa; phylum Arthropoda; class Insecta; order Lepidoptera; family Erebidae; genus Anticarsia; species Anticarsia gemmatalis. Next base: position 18,354,483 of record NC_134776.1, on the reverse strand, counting down.
ATATACCAGGCACGCAAGCCAATTTCAAGCTGCTACTGAAAAATATTATATATCAGGTTAGCCTTTCTTCCAAGCTATGTTGGAGTCGGCTTTCAGTCTCACCGGATGCAGCTGAATACCAGTGTTTTACATGGAGTGACTGCTTATCTGACCTCCACAACCCAGTTACCTGGGATAACATGATATCCTTCGGTAAGACTGACTTCTGACTACTGTTAACGACTGTCAAAGATCTTCGAAAATGACAGCCGGGACCCACAATTTAACGTGTCTTCCGAAACACGGAGGAACTCGATATGTAAAAGATGGTCACCCATCCACAGATCAACCTCGGCAAGCACAGCTTAACCTCAGAGATCGATCCGCGCGGCTGTTTTTAACTAAGCCACGAGCTCCTCTGCTACTGAGAAATATTGTGATATAAATTAGGAAAGACCCTACCGATATCAATCAAGAGCATGTCTGTGCACTGTTAGAAAAGCTCTTATTGTCTGTGGCTGAACCATAAAAATCCAACTTTAAACAAGTTTTTTTTATGCGGTATTTTTTTTGTATATATTGATGACGGTCAAAATCGTTCGGTAAGTGCTACTAAAGTTATATTTTGCTTATAAATCAGTTTTTTTCGAACTATTATACTTTTTGGGAAGCTAGTGCCCCTGTGCAAGCTTGATCAGCTTATGCCAGATATGTAAATAAAATAGTAATTATTATTTAAATGACCTGGTATCGTTTTTACAACGATTCAGGTTGCAATAACTGATTGCCAACCAAAAGTAATTAATGATGAAAGCTCGCATTAATCTCTCGTTCGACACAACTACACATTTCATACTTTTATTACTGACCGTCTGTGCATCGAAAACAAATAAAAGGAAATATTATAAGTGATATGAGAACTATATATGATATCAACTTAGCCTTTCTTCCAACTATGTTGGAGCCGGCTTGCAGTCTTACCTGATGCAGCTGGATACCAGTTTTTTACATGGAGCTATCGACCTCCACAACCCAGTTACCTGGGTTATAACATGATACCCTTCGGTAAGACTAGTTGTCAGTTTCAAGCTTCTGACTACTGTTAACGACTGTTAAAGATCTTTGAAAATGATACGCTGCACCCACAATTTAACGTGCCTTCTGAAATATGGAAGAGCTCGGAATGTATAAGATGGTCACCCATCCACAGAACCACCTCGGCAAGTATAGCTCGGAATATATTAGATGGTCACTCATCTTCAGAACAGCCTCGGCAAGCGTAGCTTAACCTCAGAGATCGATCCGTGCAGCTGTTGCTACTTAGCCCCGAGTTCCTCACTATACAACATCAATTCAAGCCAAAACAACATTTTGTAGAAGTGAAATGAGAATGTTTCTTCATGTATCAAGTGACTTTTGATGCGATTTACTTGTACATGTTATGTCTAACTTCAAAACAGGCGCATGTTGAGTTTCTTCATAAATTTGATATGCAACTAAGAAGCGTTCTTGAAATAAATCACGCGAGCGAAACCGCGCGGGCTAGCTGGTTAATATGGACCGAAACTTTTGAAACCATGGTGATAATGATGTTGTTTTTTAATTGAACAATGATTCCCGGCATTACGACATGTTAATCATAGTAAGATATTTGCATTGTCAAATGAAAATAAAACTTTAAAACAATAAATTATGCCGCGCAAATACTTGATAAAAGCGTTTGAGCAACTAACGACATCTAGTAGTGGGTAGAGAAGGCATATTAGTTCGCGAGTTTTCCGCTCTGAGATGTTGTTAAAAAAGTCGAATACAATTATTTAGAAAGATTTGAGGTGAAATATTTAATTTAAAACTGTTATATAGATCCAAGCAACACATTACATACTACTAATTTAGCTATTTATTGTAATTTAATACAAAAATACAGTCAAAGTGTGCAATATTGCCATCTAGCGGAGAACAGCTAACAACGCTGTTTTAAAGAGGAGTTGTAATATTGTAAAAGAGTTTTATGAAAAATAACTTCTCTGCAAAGTTTTTAATGAGATTCAAAATACATAAATTACTGTATTATAGTATAAATACATAGCGTAATGCAACGTACTTGACTAATGCCGTGGAAACAGAGTCCTATAAAATATTTAAGTAATAATAAACAAAAATTATGATTAAAAGATTTTGAAACCTGGTCCTATAATAACTGACTGACAGAAGTTCTTTATAAAAGTTTAATACACGAACGTACTGGCACCATTAATTAAATTCGTTAACCTCGTATTTCGCGCAAAATGCAGGCTTCAAGTTCGGAAGGCATTAAAACGAGGCAATAATAAAACGCCGGACGGCATCGGTAATTACTTGATAATTAAAGCGAACTGCAATCACACGTGGGGAGATTTAAAACGGATGCTGGGCCACCCTCCACATACTTTACATATTATAATGACATGTCATGTTTGCTGTACCAAGTACGTTTCGTATTTTTACCTATTGTTTCTTTTGAGAGTCAGTAGAGTATGTGTATGGCGTGTACTCGTGTAGTACTTTGTGTTACCTAGATAGTTTGTGATTAGATGTTTGCGCGAAAAACTGACAAACATACATACATCCATGTATGTTTGTCAGTTTTTCGCGCAAAAACTACTGCACGGTTTTTAATGAATTTGATAACCGAACCATTTATAACCTAAGATTAACACATAGGTAACTTTTTACCACCAAAAATGTCTTCACGCGGTTGAAGTCTATTTATAAGCCGTGACTATAGACAGCAGTACTTAGCTCAATTGTCGGTACATATTTAGCGGTTCTGACTTTTGATTATCGGTTTAAAGGACTTTCAAATGTTTCTAGTGAGCTCTTATATTCTCGACTAATCTCTTCCTACAGTTTGTTTTGACAAAGCAATCTAATAGAAGAAATAACAGCACACAAACAACATACTCGTTTTTAGACGTCGTGAACGCTGACGGTTGCAAACTTTTTATTCATTACCCCTATATTACTGCTGCCTACAAGCGACGTCACGTATTTCGAATAAAAAAGCAAAATTTAAACTTGGACCGTGGAATAGTGCGGCATTCGTTTTTCGCGCAGTCGAATTTTGGATTTGGTCCAGAAGGTGTTGGGTTTTAAGATAAAAAACTGTATTTTGTAAGCTACTTTATCCAATTTGATAGTTAAAGATGCGTGAATGTATATCCATACACGGCGGGCAGGCTGGCGTTCAGATCGGGAACGCCTGCTGGGAGTTGTACTGCCTGGAGCATGGCATCCAGCCCGACGGGCAGATGCCGTCGGACAAGACGGTGGGCGGCGGCGACGACTCGTTCAACACATTCTTCAGCGAGACCGGCGCCGGCAAGCACGTGCCGCGAGCCGTGTTCATCGACCTGGAGCCCACGGTGGTGGACGAGGTGCGCACCGGCACGTACCGCCAGCTGTTCCACCCCGAGCAGCTCATCACCGGCAAGGAGGACGCCGCCAACAACTACGCGCGCGGACACTACACCATCGGTAAGGAGATCGTGGACCTGGTGCTCGACAGGGTACGAAAACTAGCAGATCAATGTACCGGCCTGCAGGGCTTCCTCATCTTCCACTCGTTCGGTGGCGGCACCGGGTCAGGCTTCGCGTCCCTACTCATGGAGCGCCTGTCTGTGGACTACGGCAAGAAGTCCAAACTAGAATTCGCCATTTACCCCGCGCCACAGATCTCGACCGCTGTTGTCGAGCCGTATAACTCAATTTTGACAACACATACAACTTTGGAGCACTCTGATGCTGCCTTTATGGTTGACAATGAAGCTATTTACGATATTTGTAGAAGGAATTTAGATATTGAGAGGCCGACGTACACTAACCTGAACAGATTGATCGGTCAGATCGTGTCGTCGATCACCGCGTCGCTGAGGTTCGACGGCGCCCTGAACGTAGACTTGACAGAGTTCCAGACCAACTTGGTGCCGTACCCTAGGATTCACTTTCCCCTGGTGACATATGCGCCTGTCATTTCTGCTGAGAAGGCGTACCACGAGCAGTTGTCCGTGGCGGAAATCACCAACGCGTGCTTTGAACCCGCCAACCAGATGGTGAAATGTGACCCTCGCCACGGCAAGTACATGGCGTGTTGTATGCTGTACCGTGGAGACGTGGTGCCTAAGGACGTGAACGCTGCCATCGGTACGATCAAGACCAAGAGAACCATTCAGTTCGTGGACTGGTGCCCGACCGGGTTCAAGGTGGGTATCAACTACCAGCCTCCGACCGTGGTGCCGGGCGGTGACTTGGCGAAGGTGCAGCGCGCCGTGTGCATGCTGTCCAACACGACCGCCATCGCGGAGGCGTGGTCACGACTCAACCATAAGTTTGATTTAATGTATGCTAAGCGTGCCTTTGTCCACTGGTACGTCGGTGAGGGTATGGAAGAAGGTGAGTTCTCAGAGGCTCGCGAGGATCTCGCGGCGCTGGAGAAGGACTACGAGGAGGTCGGCATGGACTCCGGCGAAGGTGAGGGCGAAGGCGGCGAGGAGTATTAATATTTTTGGAGTTTTTATTATAGGATTTTTTTCTCAATTTCTTAGGTACAAAATGTAATGTAATTTATAAACTTTTCGGTGTGATGCATAAATATACAAGTGGACTATATTTTTTTCTTTTATTTTTTGGTCTCACTTTGTATACTCATATTTTAAACTAGACTAATAGAAAATGCATTTCATTCCAACATTTCACAAATGTCAAGCGCAAATATTGTTTATATTTCAACGTTGTTACGTTAGCTACTTGTATAGTTACGAGCACACACATGTACACAATCACTACATATTACAGGCGCAGATATTTAGATACATGTTTTAAGGCAAAGCACATATTTTAATCTTTACACTAATTTGATAGGTAGGTTTTTGTTACACAACTGAATTAGTATAAATAAATTCTTACTAATATTATAAAGATGTTTTTATCTCCTTTGTTACGTCAAAAATAACTGCACTGGTTTGGATCGTGCAAAAATCTAATCAAAATCCCTCATAATAATGTACGTCATATAAATCCTGGGGCAGGAAATAGCATCCTGAGTGAAGTTCCATTCAAATGTCTAGACTGGTACCTATGTGTTATACATACCTACTAAGTAGGTCCTACTTTCGTGTCCGTCAAAATGGCGGGTGGAAAGTCATGAAATCGAATGAAACGTGCTCTATTATTTTGTAGTGTTTTGGTAGTATTTTTTAGTAGCTAAGCAAAAATATTTAGTAAGTAGTATTACCAATACGATATGAAAAGAAAAACAAAATCCGCCGCCAAGCTGATGTCTGGTTGGCGGGTGGTAATTGAACGGCGTGAAATGCTTTACATTTTTATATGTCAGATTCCCTTCATAGCAAAATGTACAACAAGCAAAATGAGCACGGCACTTAAAATGTACAAATCGCATAATGTGCAAATAGCAAAAAGAGCAAATCGCATAATGTACAATACGCATAATGTGCAATACTTAAAATGAACACTATACGCAAAACGAGCAAAAAGCAAAATGTACATAATACTGTTAGGGCATGTTACAAGACCGACTCGTGGAGATTTTTTTCTTTGATCGTTATTATCCTAAAATCAGCGGGTTTGTTCTATATACATACATCATTTAATCAGTATCAATTTGTATTTATTATTGTTACTTAAGTGTGCGTGCACGAGCGCTCACTCACACTACAGAAAAGCAAAATATAAGTAGTCCAAAAAAAATTTTTTTTTGCCGATTGGTGATCAGATACATGGGCAGTATCACCTCCCAAAATATCACCAGCTATTATGAGAAGACCCTATATACAAGACTTGCATTTTAGTTTGTTTTCTTTTAAGTTTAAATAAATAATATAATTTCAACACAATTAGTTGTTGCGCAAGTCCTCATTGCTTTGTTATTTGGTGATGATTCAAGGATTTCATACCACGCCTCATTAAGTTTTCCCTTTATTAATATATAAATAAGCTTATATTGAATTTTAAGTATTACAATGCTATATGAATCCAACAAACCCCAAACTAAGAAACGGCAGTAAGTGGTTAGTGTGAACGAAGGCGACTATGTACATTTTGCTTTTTGCTCGTTTTGCGTATAGTGTTCATTTTAAGTATTGCACATTATGCGTATTGTACATTATGCGATTTGCTCTTTTTGCTATTTGCACATTATGCGATTTGTACATTTTAAGTGCCGTGCTCATTTTGCTTGTTGTACATTTTGCTATGAAGGGGTCAGATTTTAGTAGTCTATTGGTAGGTAAATAAAATAACATTAATCTTATCTACGTGCTAATAGTTTACAAATTAAAGGCATCACACACACTACATCGAGTACGCCTACGCATATTATCACAGCAATGTTACTTACGAGTGTCATTGTTATTAGTCTGGAGGAGTATTTTTTATAATTTATGTTACCGTTGTTTTACACTAATAAAAAACGAATATATTAAATTATATAATAATGTTAAATAAAAAAAATAGTACCTACATTGAATGAACGAGCTTTAACAGGTTCCCTGTCCCCATACAATCCACTTTTTTCTATCGTATATGTCCCACTCTTTTTTTGTAGTAAATTGTTAAAATAATTTGATAAATCACTGTGGTTTTGTTTGATTTGCTAATCAAGAGGATGTACTCCATACGTCCCAATACTAAAAATGTGCATTAACCTGCTACGTCCATTTAAAAAAGGGGCATTAAGTTGGCTCTAAATTTGATCATATGTGATTCATTCATACAATCCTTGTTACAAAATATGTCCCATGAATCACATATGATTCATGGGACAGGGAACCTGAATTTGAAATCTCTTATAAACCTGTTAAGTAAACATTGCTGTGATAATATGCGTAGGCGTACTCAATGTAGTGTGTGTGATGCCTTTAATTTGTAAACTATTAGCACGTAGATAAGATTAATGTTATTTTATTTACCTACCAATAGACTACTAAAATCTGACATATAAAAATGTAAAGCATTTCACGCCGTTCAATTACCACCCGCCAACCAGACATCAGCTTGGCGGCGGATTTTGTTTTTCGTTTCATATCGTATTGGTAATACTACTAAATATTTTTGCTTAGCTACTAAATACTACCAAAACACTACAAAATAATAGAGCACGTTTCATTCGATTTCATGACTTTCCACCCGCCATTTTGACGGACACCCTACTTTCTAGGTATCGAACGGTACATGTCGAAAACTGTTAGCTACGATACATAATGATAAATATTTATACTTAACCATGCAGTTTTTATACAGTTATTACAGAAGGTATTATTATACTCTTTAAAATATAGCTTGATTAAAATGACAGTTCTAAGCAAAACAGAGAACACAACTTTGTAGTGACGTCTAACGAGTATTACAAATTGAAACACGAAAAATCTGTCTTGTCTAGCATTATAACTATTTTTTAAATACAGATCCTCAATAAGAAATCAGAATAATTCAATAAAATCAGCCTTTAAACTAAAGATCAGTACTATTTTCTTTAGTCTTAAAAATAAACCTAATAATTTTCAACCTCTCTACAAGGCTACGTCATGTTGCAAAAAATTTAGTGAGGTGACACAATAGAAAAGAGTAAATCATCTGATTAATCGTTAATCGCGAAGTACACTTTGATACTATTCGTGACCAAGAATTAATAATTAATCTCCAAGATTGTTCCAGCGATTCTGATGATAGCGATGAGGATGATACTGATTTAGGATGCGCACCATTAACTGCGCATCCTATATTACTATCATCCTCATCCCTATCATCAGAATTGCACCATTAACTGAATAAATTAATTTTATTTAACTGTTTTCATTGTTTTATTTAATTGATCCTAATTAATACTAAACTAGGAGAGGTCTCCGTGCGGTGTTAAAAGTAGGGCTGGTCGTCCTATACGAATTTCCTTAAACAATAAGATTCACAACAACAATTCGTAAAAAGCTGATTCAAAAATAATTGAATCGAATATAATTATTTTAGATTCGTTTTTTTCGCTATCGATTTTGATCAATATTTCTACAACCCTAGTCAAAACAGTTTGACATCTGTCATTCTAATCAAGCTATATTTTAAAGACTATAGGTATATTTTATTTTGGTATGTATTGTTGGGTGTTCACACACACATGCATCTATCTACTCAGTGATAGCTTGATCCTATCAACCCCAATTTCGTTTCAAACAAGTACAAGTTACATTTTGTAGAAATAATATTGTTTTTTAGTTGTTTTATGTTGCAGTTATTTTTTTACTTTCAAGATATTATTCAAGTTTCTCTATCTCAACTTCACAGTTTCATAATAATTTGTTTCATACAGAATCCGAAAAAAATAACTCAAACGTTCAGTTTCATGCACATTCAACCTGGTTGCAAGTGTCTACCTACCTTTGTTCGACGATTAAAGACAACGACGATTAAGTCATTAGTATGTTGCCTAGGCTTTGAACTTTCGACTACATTCACATTCCAAAGTTATTTAATCATACATATAAATTTTAAATGCGATTGTTTGTGAGGATGGATGCATGTATGTTTACTACTCTTTCCTCTAAAAATGATTTGACAGGCTTGAATGAAATTAAACACAAAGATAGTTTATTACCTGGCTTAAGACAAAAGATACTTTATACCAGGTAATCAGGTGAAATAATGTATGCAGAATAATTTGCGAGCACAAGCTAGTATTATTGATATACATACCTACCACAGAAAAAAGGATGCATTTCCTTATTAAACAAAACTTAGCTCGCGACTGTATTCTCATCAGATATTAAAAAACATTTTTATCTCTCGCAGCAGCACTCAAGGAAGCTCTAAGTAAATGCACTTATTATATAAATAGCCTTTTGCTATTAGCTAACTAGGTGTTCTGTTTCTGAGTTAATATCCACTGGGGCCGCTTAGACACTGCCAACTCTCCTACCACCATTAATGCTTAATGGATGTGGTATTTTTCAATTCCTTCATAAGTTTCAAACTTATGATTAATTCTAGTTAAAGGTTTAACGCGAGCATGCATCATTTACCTTCGTTGTAAAGTTCAAGACTGCACGGGTGTAGCAAAGTTTGCTTTGAAGAAAAAACTGTGAGATGAAACTTTGCGATAGGTTGATCACGTGTTGTATTTTACATCATATTATATGTAATTTATATGCTAGGTACTTCTATGCTACTAAATCTAAAAAAACATTACACTTGTTAAAATATAGGACTATAGGCTACTACATATATTTGTTAAGTTTGTAAAGGTATTTTTATAAAGTGTCATTTTATCCGCCACAGAGGCCTTTCGTTAGTGGCGCAACTGCCTCTTCTGATATGACAAATTGATAGTAAACGTATAATAACAATAAGGCGTGATTGTGTTTTCTTCTCACGAGCAACACCTCATCGGAAACTGTGATAGATTTAAAATATTATGATGATTTTAAACGCTTATAAGTTCATGAAACCATGACCATTTGAATGTAATTGTTTCATATTTAAATACATCAACAGCTTTACTCCAATTAGATAAAAACCTGAAACTAATTTAACGAAATAAAGTCACGAAACGAATAAACAACTTGTTTCGCTGTTATTACATCTGAGTACAAGATTGTCAGTGCAATAGTTGACATCAGAGCTTATTCAAGTCACTGGCAGTCTGGTCTGTCCCCGCGGAGGGCTGGATAACGAGAAATCTTAGTAATTATCGGGAGCCCGCAACTTCATGGCCCCTAGGGCTTTTAATGGACGGCAAATTTAATAAAACGCGACGACTAAAGAACTTTATAAGGATAATTAATTGCGAAGAAAAAGCGAGCCCGATTTACATGTTAAGTATCTTGAAGAATAGTTGTCTTTTTCTTTTTCAACGGCTTCGCTTATAAGGCTGGGTAAGGTTGTATCTAATATATAAAATTCTCGCGTCACAGTTTTCGTTACCGTAATCCTCCGAAACGGTTATAAAAAAATTATAAATAAAAGCCAGAGTATTTACCAAACGTTTATAATTCATTGAGCGTATTAACAAGGTGTTGAGCCGCTTTGCTATGTGGTGTAGTGGTAGAATCATTGAAGGTGGTCGCACTGGCTTCATATGTACTTGTTGGACGTGGACTGAATGTAGTCCAGAGGCCGCAGCATCACAGGGGACTCGTTGATGTCGATCTTAGATGTCAGCGATCTGCGAACAAACATATCAATAGCTTTATTAAATTTGTTGCGTGTGGTGGGTTCGAATCCCACCCCGGACAAATCTTTGTGTGATGAGCACGAGTATTTGTTCTGAGCCTGGATGTTAATGTATCTATATAAGTATGTATTTAGAAGTATATAAGTATGTTTATCAGTTATTTGGTTACCATAGTACAAGCTTTGCTTAGTTTGGAATCAAATGACCGTGTGTGAATTGTCCAATAATATTTATTTATTTGTATACGTAATTTGGCAAAGAAAAATGATTTTCGTTTACTTCTAAATAGACAACAAAATTGATAATCATTTCGCGCGCTAAAAAATAAAATTGTTTTTATTTTAACAATTTATATTTGACAGCTTCAGTTGTGCAATGATTAAGGTGGCCACACCGCTACCAGTGTCGTGTTGATCCACAAATAGTTGTTTTGGGTCATATTTGTCATTTGTGGTCCGTTGATTGTAAGTTTTTAAAAGTCCCCGCGACACAAGAGCAATTCTCAGAGCGGAAGTTGTCTTTTTGAAAAAGATTTAAAAATAGTATTAAAGATTTCACTTAAGTATATCTATTTAAAAATTCATATTAGTTAAAAATGTTCACAAACACTTTGCAACACTAATACAACTGCTAACAAATATTAGAAAATGTTATATAAGTTTGATTTAATTTCTTTTCAGAACTGTTTACTAACATGAAACCATTTTTTATATTGTGATCAATGTTTCTTGAAAATGTGCATAATTCTTGTTAACATTTTATAAATAACATTGTGGCAGTTCTTTATACATAACATTTAATAGAATGACAGTATTTTAAGTCAAATAATGCGATCTACAATTATTGATAAATCGCATAATGACGCAATTCATAAAAAAAGTCCACTTTTAACTTCGACGATTTATTTATAAAAAATAAAAAAGAAGGATATTAGAGGTACATACTAGGTACGAGACGTAGTGAGGCTTGTCGTGATTGTTGTGCTTGTGGCTCGTCAGTAGTCTGCACAGTGGAGGTCTCCGTCGTTTGTTCTGTATACATTAAAATATTACCTTTAGTTTCGCCCGACTTGATGCACTCGAACAACGTATTACGGCCTCAAGGTCCTAATAATTTTGACAATAATTGGAATGCAACTAATCAATGTATTTGAATAATGTTTGGAACGAAGAAAACTCTCAAATAATCGGGTTGTACCTAAATGTCAACAATGTATATTACTTATTGGTAGACAACGTATACGCATGTTTGTAATTTGGTACTAATTCTTGATTAGAACACGTAGTAGTTTTTTATAACTACGAATTAAAAAAGTATTTTATTGAGTCCATTAAATTTTAAATAGTCTCGAAAATAATTGGTCACAAATGGTGCCCAATTTTTTGTTTGCAGAATATAATTTTACTGTACTGGCCCCATCAGCAAACTTCTATTTCATTATATTTTAAGAAAAGAAAGCTTACCTGAGAGTTCTTCAAACATTTCCTGTAGCCGGGAGAGGTCTGCAAACCCGTACATGGTCGTGAAAGATGGCTGCGGTCTTAACCTTCTCGCACTGAGAAGAAAGCCCGAGCCCAGAAGCGAGACAGTCATGAGTTAATTAAACAAACACTTATTACCAATACCTACCTATTTATTTATGTACTGTAGTTATCTGATGACGTTGACGAAGTACAAGATTTCTTCTTAGATGAGACATGTAAACATGTAGCTAAATTTGATGTTAGTCTAGCTGCATTTCAATCACCAATGTGCAATGTAGTAAATCAATGCGTGAGGAGAAAGTTTACTAATATCAATGTACCTTTAATTAGCTATGCTTAACGCAGTTATAGGCATTAAACAATCCTATAGGCAAGTGTTGTCTTTTAATACGCGCCGCTTCCTCACACATTTCTGGTAACGTAGGTTTAAGATAAAAAAAACTAGTAGACGTACACGACTGACGAATTTTCTTAATTGAAAAAGACAGTACAAATAGATAACTAGCCAATTGATTATCAGTTTTATTATTTTACATGTATTTTGAATCAGTTTATCGACACCCGCCAATATAAGTGTATGTGTAGTTATATTCTGATAGCTAAATAGAGAACCTGGTATACAAGGTCCCCAAGTAACGGGGGCATATAAAAATATTATTCACCCGTAGACTTACGGGTGAATAATGCGGCGGATGGTTGCTTTCTTGCTGATGCTACTTTACACCTAAATCTTAATTTTACTCTAAATAAATTGTTCATTTGCGCTGTCGGAAGTTGTCGGAGTATATCTACGGAAATTTAAAACTCACTTCCTAATCCACTGTATTGTCCATAAGGCAATGTAGTAGAGGTGCACGACCATCTTGACTGATATCGCCAGGAACACGACGAAGTTGGCGATGAGGAAGAACACCATGATGAGCAGGTCCTTGAGGGTGTTGCTCACGTAACTGTCGCGCATTGTGAACCCTCGGATCGGGCAGTACCTGCAATAATAAATACGTAATTTAATTATAAATACATACATGTTACATAAAATCACATTAACTGCTTTTGTGGCGCGGTCAGTAGCGTATCCGATTGCTGACCACGAGGTGATGTTGCTATTTTCCTTATTGTACTATTCACAATTGTAGTCCAAAGTTTAGCAACGTACGCGTACCTATATGGCAATAGGTTCAGCTTATTACATGGGATAAAATTGTTAATGGCAAAACACGTCATTGACTCCTTCACCTTCGGGTATAAAGGCTATGTGTAGGCATGTATGTAAATACATAGAATCTCTTAGGTAAAGACCAAAGAAAGCCACTTGCTAGTATCCCCACAAACGTGCTTCACATCCATACATTTTGCCATACAGACTTTTTTGCAGGATATCACTGATATAATCTGTGTGAATGTCTTTCTTGGGCGTTCGCTGTCAGTATTTCATATTTTAAATAGTCTATTTTAAGCTTACGGAAGAGACCTTTGCCCGGCAAAGAGCAGGGGATTATGTATAAATTCTAAGCGTATTTACAAAACACAGGTTCTCTCTGTTGCATCATTCCCATACACGGTCGGCGATGAGGTCAATCGAAGGACCAACCTTACATGCTCCCTCATACATAGAGGCCTAAACTTTCTTACTTGGGGCAACCTTTGAGATTTTCTTGACAGAAAGCTTAGGAATAACTTTTTGGAAGAAGCAATTGTTATATAACATAACGTGCAATAAATATTGTGCTTATGCTCTTACATTATCAAAATTATTGTAATTGTTGAAGTTTATTCTAATTAATAATAAGTAAACAACATAGTGACCTGAGATTGTAAGCCGCACATCGTTCATAGAAGGCTTCAATGATCCTCACCAGGATGTTGTGCTTAGTATCAGTCTTGTTCGTACTCTTCAGCTCCAACAAGGAACAGAGGCTCTTGCTGTGAGTCAACAAAGTCACCCCGCCATCACTCTGACACAAGTACCCGGTCCCCAAGACCTTACAGTTACATTTATCTACCCTAAAACCTGAACACTTACAGGGCATTTTGAACCGTATGTATAAACGGATCAAAGGACATAATTGTGTGATGGTGCTAATTTCCACCGAGCTTGAAGACGCATGCTTTAAAATTCGGGTTACGATATAATTTGGATTTGAACGTTGTTGGCAGAAGATTTGACTGGAATCGAAAATGGCAGATCATTGCCCATAAAGAATTGTAACGCTAGAGTTCTTACGTAGATGAGTTATGGTTTTGAAATGGTAAAATTCGCGGTTAGTTCTCCTACAGTATACAATAATTATGCAATATGAACATTTAAACGCTGTACTCATATTCGACTAGAAAAGTAACATTTTGATGTACCTTACTCAAGCTTCTTTTATAATTATAATAAGAATTGGTCTGTCAAAACTCTTTCTAAAACATTTCGAGTTTCGTTTGAGTAGTATTTTTGGCAAGAAAAAGCGTTTCAGGCTAACACACATTTAAACGCAAGTTAAACACATGGAAACACAGAATATAATAAATGTCTTGGCTGTTATTACAGAAAGTTTGTGAAAATTGATGTATGTGTGTTTGTTTGTTAATCTTTCACAAAAAACCTTGAAATGGATTTTAACAAAATTTGATACATAAGTAGATAGTTTATAAACTAGATCCACACATGAAATACGATTGTTGTGACAGGGAAAAAAATGTACGTAAAATTTTAAACAAGACGTCCAAATTGAACGTTCTTGTTTTTTGTTATCAACACAACACTTAAAATACACTAGTCATTCCACGCAGTTTTACTCGTTTGTGCGGCATTTTTTCCATCCTCTCCACAGAATTTTAAGACAAAACAAAATCACACACATCAATTACTTTTCAAATCTGATTATTAGTTCCAGAGATCACGCTTAGACAAACACGCAAACTAAAAAAAAGTTTCCAACTCTAAATTAATGACAGTATAAATATTTTAAGCAGAAATTTGGGTGGTATGGGATTAATGGGATCAAAATTTGCACGGGAATAGAATAAATGAGATAAATTTGGACTATACCTGGACAAAGTCGGCCCAGTTCGCTAGTTTTGCTATAAAAATATTATAAGTAGTCCGATACTCTTCTAATAAGACTTCTTTTCAAAGATTTGTAGCTGACCGCAAACCATAGACAACTAATCAAGAATGACACAAATATAAAATGGTCAAGTTACAGACAATCATGTTATTTTTATAAAATCTTTATAAATATTGGAAAATCTTGAAAAAAATATGTGATACGCTAAACTTACGGCTTTGTTCGAGATCTGTGTTTATAATAAAATTAAAATAACTGGAAAACAAAGGTGCGTATTACAAAATATTAAGAAGCCTTTTAGGACTTATTCAAAACATGGTTGGAGTGAGCAAAATATAAAGTGGTTTTTCCCGTAGAGTTAGTTCGTGTAATAACTGTAATCGAAAGCGATATTTTGTGATAACGAGTATTCGTCAAATTATTGCAAAGATACATAAATTTTGCCACTCTGTTCCAAAAATATGTGCTATGTCTATTGTCAGTTCGTGTGTCAAGTACCACAGTGATTTGACCTATCTGAGGAATTCAATTTAAAGATATTGTACTCCTACTTTTAAATAATACTTTTTATTTTAGAATAGAAATTATCGTCCTGTCCCAATATAGTTCTAGAAGTAGAGTATAACAAATGGGGATTGTTACAAATAAATTTCCGCAATTCAGGCCAGATATAAACGTGTTATTTAGAAATATTAACAGCTGATTCAGTGACAGAGGTGTTGAGACTAAATAAGTTTGTTTAAAAATGTTTCAAACAATTTTATTTATCATTACGAAACTGCAAATTTCGTGATCAATGGATCCATACATTTTTGTTACAGTAACAAAACTTGTCAGTTGAAATACTGTGGAGACGATATTACAGTAGTAATGAACGAACGACTCAGTAAGTTTACTAAAATTTATAGTTAACAAAATCTATGTAAAGAAATGAACGATATTGAAACCAAAGAATCGGAGAGTGGACAGCGATTGGAAACGTCGTATGTACACCTTACTGTTGAAGCAAGCCATGATCTTGAAAAATCTAGTACTGGACAGGAGAAAAAGCTAAAAGGACGAAACAAACACCCCTACAATATCCTCAATAAAACTCGACGACCTACTGTCATCTACCATCTTTCCAATTTCGGATCATCTAAGAGTCGCAGGCTCATGACTAAACATGCAAGCATGCCAGAAGTTATAAAAACAAACAAACGCAAGAGAACGGTTAAAGAAAGAGCCAAAAGTTCTAATCAAATACCACGAACGGAATACAATTTCTATGAAAGGAAGCCTGTCATCAACGTCGTGTCAGAACATCGCTATGCAAAGACCTTTTACAACACGAACTTCAAGGTGTACCGCTGTCAGTTGTCAAAAAATGATAACTGCGAGTGCTGCTGCTGTAATTCTGATTTATTGTTTGAAGTTATGAAGGAGCTGTACGAATGCTATAAAAAGGGCACTTGCGAAGATTGCAAGTGTATTCTCTGTTGTCACTTGCCACGTGAGGGCGAAGATAAGACAAAACTCGAAGAAAAAAAGTCAAAACGCGGTATCGACCTCGGAAGTGCATTAAAAGAAGTCGCTATGAGAGGGTTTGCTCTCCCTGAAGGTAAAACGGAATCTGAGAAAAAACTAATCGAAAAACTTCGTTACAACATAGGTTTGCCACCTGAACCAACGTCTCACCCCATGAGACAAAAGTATACTGACGCTGCTAATGCTGGACTCATGTTGCCATTAGAAGGAAAATCTTATAAACAAAAAGAAGACATCTTGAATGCCTTAGCCAATACGGGCATTCCTCTACCAGTAGGGCGGACGCCTTCCGAAAAAGCTCTTATAGCCAAAATACTAATGAAAACTGGACCACCTTTTGATACTATGACGGCAGAAGAAAGGCTACAAAAAGCCAAAGCTGCGGGTCTTTTGACGCCTTTACAAGGAAAATCAGCGGCACGAAGAGAGAAAATATTGAGACAATTAGCTATGCAGGGTATACCTCTACCGGAGGGAAAGTCAGCTTCTGAAAGAAAACTCATCATCAAAGTTCGTAAGGACCTCGGCTTACCCCCTGAACCTGAAACACAGCAAATTAGAGAATTGCACATTAAAGCTGCAAATATTGGATTACTTCATCCATTGGAGGGTAAAACAAAAGTACATAAAGAAAAAATATTAATCGGCTTGCATGATATGGGTATTCTACTTCCGGAAGGACGTACGTCGTCGGAAAAGGCTCTCATAGCCAGAATACTAGGTCAGAGGGATAAAATGCGTAGAGGTAAATCAGCTGAGTTACTTTCTGCCTTAAAAGGAAAATCTGCAGCAGAAAAGGAGAAAATATTGAGACAAATTGCGATGGAAGGTCAATTACTTCCTGAAGGAAAATCATCGTCTGAAAAGAATCTTATTATAAAGGTGCGTATAGATCTAGGTCTACCGCCGGAACCTACAAGCTCTGAAATGAGGAAAAGATATGCTGCTGCTGCTGATGCTGGAAAAATGTTTCCATTGGAAGGCAAAACCTTAAAAGAAAAGGAGGACATTTTGCGACAGTTTGTAGGCATAGGAATACCTTTACCAAAAGGACGTACATCTTCTGAGAAGGCACTTATTGCAAGAATCAAACAAGAAAGCCGTGTACCCATGATTTCACCGGAAAAAATGCGTAGAGCAAAGGCTGAAGGTCTTTTTACACCATTTAAAAATAAAACTCCGGCACAAAAAGAAAAACTGTTAAGAGGACTGGCAATGCAAGGTATCCCTTTGCCTGAAGGTGATACGCCGTCTGACAAAAAGTTAATCATTAAAGTGCGCCTTGCTCTTGGTCTACCACCAGAACCATCATCTCCAGCCATGAGACACAAACACGACAAGGCTGCTGACGCCGGATTCTTATTCCCACTAGAGGGAAAATCTAAAAAAGAAAAGGAGAATATTTTAAAGGGGTTGCATAACATGGGTATTCCGTTGCCGGAAGGACGCACTTCATCGGAGAAAGCTCTTATAGCTAAGGTTATGGAAATTGATGTTGTATTATCATTGTCAGATAAAATTAAGAAAGCAAGAGAAGAAGGTCTTTTAACGCCACTTGAAGGTAAAAATCTGGCAGAAAGAGAAAAAATATTGTTAGGTCTGGCCAGAGCTGGTTTTCCTCTTCCCGAGGGCAAAACGCCATCGACTAAAAAGTTAATCGATAAAATCCGAATAGAAATAGGACTACCTCCTGAACCTAAAAATGCAGCGATGAGAGAACGATACGGTAAAGCTGCAGATATTGGAAAAATGTACCCGTTAGATAACAAAGTACACAAAGAAAAAGAGAAGATTTTACGCGATTTCTTGGACCTGGGGATACCGTTACCTCAAGGTAGGACACCATCGGAGAAGGCTTTGATAGTAAAATTGACGGGAGGAAAAGAAAAGGTGATAAAGATGAGAAGTGTGGGAGTTGCTACACCCGTTGCAATAGATCCTAGGGAGAGGAAGCTGAGAGCTCTCGCAATGAGAGGCATTCCACTTCCTGAGTCTAGATCACTGTCCGAGAAGAAACTTAGTGATAAAGTTCGCTTAGATCTTGGCCTACCTCCTGAACCTAAAACTTCGGCAATGAAAGACAGACACAAAAAAGCTGCAGCTGCAGGCTTGTTGATGCCATTGGAGGGAAAAACTAAGGATCAAAAAGAAAAAATATTAAAAGGTTTACTTGATTTGGGTATACCTTTGCCTAAAGGACGCACGCCTTCCGAAAAAGGTCTTATAGCCAAAATAAAGGGATCAGCTAGTATAACTTCTTTGACGCCTTCTCAAAAAAGGCATAGATTAGAAGGGCTAATGACCCCGCTTGTGGGTAAAACTCCAGCACAAAAGGAAAAGATATTCCGAGACCTTGCTCTAAAAGGTATTGTGCTTCCAGAAGGTCAGTCCGTGTCTGAACAGAAACTGATAGATAAAGTATTAAAAGAGCTTGGTCTCCCTCCTGCACCAAAAACATCAGTTATGAAACATAAATATGCCAAGGCAGCCGATGCTGGGCTAATGCAACCTTTAGAAGGCAAGTCAGCCAAACAAAAGAAACATATTTTACAAGATTATGTTGATAACGGCATACCGTTGCCTGAAGGAAGAACATCGTCGGAAAAATCTCTCATAGGTAAAATTAAAGCTACCCCTTCAGACATGCTAACGTTGTCTGAAAAAATGAAAAGAGCCAAAGCCATGGGGCTCCTAACAACTCTGTCAGGTAAAACACCTGAACAAAAAGAGAGAATATACAGAACATTGGCAATGAAGGGCATTCCTTTGCCCGAAAGTAAGACACCATCTGAAAAGAAGCTGTTTGAGAAGATACGTGCTAATATTGCATTGCCTCCAGAACCTAAATCATCGGCCATGAAGAGAAATTACGATAAAGCTGTCAAGGACGGAGTGTTCCTGCCACTTGAAGGGAAGACACCGCCACAGAAAGAAAAGATACTACATCATTTACACATGTTAGGCATTCCACTGCCAAAAGGACGCACTCCTTCCGAGAAAGCACTTGTAGCCAGAGTAAAAGGTAGTCCCCGTGTGCTATCTGTTGATAGTTGTGTTTGTGCCGCTGAGCAAGCTGAGAGATTACGAAAAGCTAAAGAAGCCGGATTATTAACGCCACTCAGTGGTAAAACCTTTAAAGAAAAAGAAAAAATACTAACTGACTTAGCCAAAGCCGGTATACCATTGCCTAAAGGTAAAACCCGATCAGAAAAAGCGTTGATAGACGAATTAAAGAAAAAGTTTGGAGCGGAGGAAGAAAATTTGGCAGAAAAAATGAGTAAAGCAAGGGTTGCCGGTTTGTTGACACCTTTACAAGGTAAAAGCCGAGACCAGAAAGATAAAATTTTACGAAGACTAGTTAAAGCTGGTTTACCGTTGCCAGAACCCCGGTCGAAATCGGAAGCAGCATTAATAGCTAAAATCAGGGAAGATACTGGCCTACCCCCAGAGCCAGACAACATTTCAATGAGAGAAAAGTTCAATAAAGCACAAGCTGAAGGAATTATTTCACCACTTGACGGCAAAATACCGGCAGAAAAGGAAAATATATTAAAGAAAGAACGAGAAGCGGGGATACCACTCCCTGTGGGCAGGACACCTTCAGAGAAAGCGCTGATAAAGAAAATTAAAGCTAGTATGCCTCTACCACCATTAGACAACATGTCTCCTGCCGAACGGGAAAAGCTGTTAAAACAATTGCTCAAGGCTGGCAGATCACTGCCAGAAATCAAGACTCGCTCCAATAAAGACTTGGTAGCTAGACTACGTAAAGAGCTAGGTCTTCCACCCGAACCCAAATCTTCTTCAATGAAAAAGAAGTACAACAAAGCTGCTGAAGCCGGTGTCCTAGTACCTCTTGAAGGTTTAACAAAACCCGAGAAAGAACAAGTACTGCGAGAACAAGCTAATATTGGTATAACGCTACCAGAAGGAAGAACTCGATCGGAGAAGGAACTCATAGCTAGAATAAAGGCTGGCCCAATATGCACATGTCCCAAGGACTTCGCAAAAACAGCCAGTTCGGATGAAAAACTTAAAATGGAAAGAAAGACAACGTCAGCGAAAGAAATAATGCAGAAGCTTAAAGATGAGGGATACATGCCTAACCTAAGCAGCTTGACACCGCCACAAAAAGAAAAATTCCTGCGATGTGTAGCTGATGCTGGCATTCCGTTGCCCGAAGGAAGAACACCGTCGGAAAAGGAATTAATAAAAAAGATCCAAAATGAATTAGGACGCAAAAAGGCTCAAAAGAAGAAGGGTAAATCGAAATCTAAAGCAATGGCACATATGCGATCGGAAGCAGATGCAGCCGAAATCGCTCGAGCGAAAAAGTCTCAAGCTGAATTGGGTAAATTGGCTGTAGACGTTAGATCGACTTGTGAGCGCGCATGCGGCTGCGATAGAAAGAAGATCAAGTTTAAGCACAGCTACGTCAAGATTAAAGTCACCAGTGTAGATACATCCTCGTTAGGTATATGTAGTTGCGAAGATAAGACGTGTTTCCCCACCCCTGACCACAGTTCAGTAACCTATGATGAACAGGGCATAAACGTAGTAATAGGGCGCGCTACAGGAGTACCTGAATACAGGCCTTCAATCTCAGATTATTATGGAACGCTCGCGCGTGACGACATGGAATTATATTCTTACTTGGATAATTCATTGATGGAGTATATTGAAGGTTACCCAGACAGCAACCATCTAGACACTACGCTACTAAAGAGCATATTTAAAGACCCCTACTTGGACAGCTCGAGTAGTTCAACTGATACTTCGCTCAGTCACGCCTCTGTTTCTGATGAAAAATACATTAATACTGAGAAAAAAGTTAACTTATATGATGATACACGCCGACAGGATGAAAATATACAAGTTTCTGAATCAAAGAATGTTTTCAAAGAATCTGGCCTGATATACTATGTTTCGAATAACTATATGATTTCCGTTAAACCTTCACGTACTAGTTATGACTCAATATTGATAATAAAAAGTGAGGCCTCTTTGAGTCTCAGTAGCACTTCGGATAGCACAACTAGCGGCCGACACATGATTGACAGAGATTACTTATTGAACCTAGCTTCATATTTACAACCTACATCTAATGTTTGTTTGAATAGCGAAACACTAGATGACACAGACCTACACTCGAATGGAGCCGACCGAAGTGCACTGCCAATAGAAAAGGTTAAAAGGTAAGAATGATTACTTTTGTTTGTTTGATATTAAAATAAACTAAGACGCATTCTATTTAGATGCACGACGAATCGACTATACGCTATTTGTCTAATACCGGTACTATAAATACCCTAACCCGATGAGAACAAGTATCTGTTCTGTGCTTGGTTGTAAAAATATCTATAAAAGTATGTTTATACGGTAACCATTACACAAGCTCTGCTTAGTTTAGAATAAGATGACCATGTGTGAGTTTTCCAACGATATTTATTTAACCAGTAGTAGACTGTTTGCATTCTAAATCAAAGTAATAAATATTAATTCTTCGTTACCCGCAGCAACAATATAGATGAATCATTGAACCGAAGCATGAAAGATAACAGTATAAACACAACTATACAACACGATGTTTTCCAAGTACTGCAGATGTCTGACGCGAGGATGCACAGTATACAAGCGACAAATAACGTGCACAGTATCCAAGCGACGAACCACGTGCACAGTATCCAAACGACCCACCGCACGGAGCGACGCGACTGTGATGGCGAACCGGTCATAATAATAAACCATTTAAATAGTGATTTTGACATCTCGGCGATTGTTGAAGACTTGTTGTCGAAGAAGGACTTTAAGAACGCGTCGTCGCTGTTCGTTATCGTACCTATCTCTGATGATGAAGACAGCGACCTGTTCCCTGAAGCGTCGGCGCAGTGTATACAAATGTCAGAGAATTGTAACAGATGGAATGATAAGAAAGAACGGTTGTGTAAGTAAATTTTTAAATGTGCTTTCCCTACTCTTTAAAAAGTTTGCTAAAAGAGTTTGTAGGAAACGTAGCTTGTGACGTTGTCGGACAACTCTTATGCCGGTTTTATATAATACTAGCGGACCCGACAGACGTTGTCCTGTCTAATAAATTAAAATTAATTAAAAAAAAAATTGTCCGTCGGACAAAATTGTGAATCTAAACCATTCTCAGATCCCCTTGAACACACACAAAAATTTCATCAAAATCGGTCCAGTCGTTTAAGAGAAGTTCAGTGACATACACACTTACAGAAGAATTATATGTAGATATAAAAATATTATAGTCAACAATAATGACCCTCGAATATTCGGCTATGACGACCAATTTTTTATGTACATGTACATTGTACAGTAGAAGCCTTTAAACATATGCATAGATTCACAATTTAAATGGTAGGTACTTTTTCGTACAATAGTATCCTAATATTTTCTGATTAAAAATGCTGATATTTTGACGCTGCGGCAATTATGAAAAAGCCTACATAGAACATTCTTAACTTAGCATCCAATCGCAAGCTATCAATATAATTTATCCATTACAGTTTTACATAAACATCTGGACAAATAAGTAGAGTGCTCAATTACGTAGGCAAACTGAAAACAGTTGGTGCATTTTTTATACCTTACCCGGGCATTTCAGTGATGAATGCAAGATCACGAAGGAGTGCATCTACTGATCAATTCGGTTGCATAGTACTTGAGTATTTTATGATAGGTAAAGATATCCGTGATTGTACGAAGGCCTAAAATACTGCTTTCAGACTCATCTAAAAAAATTTCAATACAACATTAAATGAGCTAAACCGTTTCGGTCTCCTAATGCTTAGTTTAGATCTAGAGTTTATAAACGAGTAAACAAAAATCAACCAAAGATAAAAAAAAGTTAAGACTTATGTCGTGTTCGTGGTCATCGTAAAACTACATAATTGATCCGCGTATAACTTGTACCACACTCTATATGCACATCAAGCTTCAAAATCATTAAAATTATGATACATAGCGTTAATAAATTCAAATTAGCTGACCGTCTGTTGTGTTGAAAACGTTACAGTTGGTTCGTCCAGAAGATACGGGTCTGATCTTCAAGGGCTCAAGGTATCAGCCAAGGGAAAGAGGTTCTTCTTGGAAGGAGTGCCGGCTGACGCCGTGATGGTGAGCAGGAACCGGGAGATGTCGGTGAAGGGCATACAGATGACGCCCGAGGAGTTCCGCATCAGCCACGGAGTCAGCACCGACACCACCCAGGACCGACCCTGCTGCTGTCCCAGGAACGGACCTAACTGCTTGACTAAATACTATGACGGTAATTCTTATATGTACTGTCTTACTCATAGTAGTTGTGTGAGTGCTAATTAGTTGTGTTTGTGTTTTGCTACTTTCGATTGATTTTGAAACTGTGTATGAGTGAAAAAGTCAAACTACTGTAGTGTAGGTATTACTAAACAGAGCTTACACGACGTTCATTAGTAAGACTGATAATTAACTAGCTTTTTTTCTAGTGAAAATATTAACTCCGTAAAAAATATTTATTGTAATCCTAATAAACAGTCTGTGTATCAAAACAACATCAAATACCGTTAAATAGTTTTTGCGTGAAAGAACAACAAACAGAATCGTTTGTCCTCACAAAGCTTATTATTATGGTAGTATAGGTAGAATTCTCTTACTTAACCCGGGAGCACACGCGCCTTTAAAACTTACACGACCACTCGCGTATAGAGCATTTTGCTCACGTTTTACAAATAACCAAAAAGTACACAATTTATAGTATTTTTATATATTTTACTGCTTAATTATGATAAAAAGAAAGTGATAAATCAAATCAAATATTTATTTTTAATATTTAACATTCGTTATGCTATAATATTTTAATTACAAAAACAGGAACTAAATTGGCATTTCTTAAATGCACTTTTGGTATAAACTAAAAAAAATAAACTTTTATCTAAAAAATTAAGGAGTTAACAACAAATCATTAATCTTCATCAAATGCACGAACTTTACATATGTCACACAAAGTAAAAGCATGTTCAGTGCATTTTTTTTTTTTTACATGTAATACATGTCTTTTTTGTCTTGCTATTTTTACGCCTTGGACAGATCGCGCAGATCGCACACTGTCAGGATTACATCCTCTGAAAAGCCAGGTTCATTTGAGAATCTTTTGATAATTTGTTGAAGAGGATGAGAAAGATAACTGCTCAGTATCAGTGTTGTGATCGCTGTGCTCACTCTCTCCATCACTTTCAATAAATTTGTTGTTTTTGTCTATCCATCAGTAAAAAAACTATTATATTTGTATGTAAACTGCTTAATAAACTCATATTGCACCAGTATTCAACAATAAAATAAAAATAAAGACTTTAAATAAGGTATAATACTGTAAGAAAAAAAAATTGCAATAAAAAATAATACTTACGCTGTTAGTCGCGCGATGAGCAAAATGCCGCGCGACGAGACTCGCCGAAACAAACCACCTCTACTAAGCGATGGATGCACACTAACATAAAAAAACGGTTATGTACGGGACAGGGGAAGTATAAAACTCAGCTATTGGGCAAATGACAACCGTAGACAAATAAGTCAATAAATTGCGGAACTTTTAAATTCACCGTGAGGGAAATGCTCATAGCGCGTGTGCTCGCGGGTTAATCTGTGATAAAATTTAACTTCATAGGCCATAATTATATGATAAAGTGATTGCACATTTGTGAAGAATGTCTTTATTTGACACTATGCCGCGTTTCAGAGTTGTTGTTATATTTGATAAAACTCACGCCTTTTGATACTGAACGCCAAAGTTGTGGGTTTTATTCCCTTGCGAAAGAATTGTTTAGGGGATTCAGAAATAAATGTTTCATATAGGCTGAAGCTTTTATCTGTTATTGTGACATTGCCCCACGTGTACAAGTAACTGCGCGCAGTGTACGGTAACTTAACTAATACCGTCGCGTCGTCCAAACAATCAATTATATCTCCCAGCTCGCCCCGGATTTGCCCTGGTTAACCTTAAAAACTATCCATTTATACTTCCTCAGGAATCACTCAATCTATGTGATATTGAAATTATGAGTTTATTTAAATTAAATTCAACTCCCCGCGAATAGACAGATATACACGAGGAGGCGACTTCATTTTTTAAAATATTTGTATTTATTTCTGACTAGCTGACCCGCGCAACTTCTTTTGCGTCTCATAAGAGAGAATGCGTCATAATTTTCCCCGATTTTGTAACATTTTTCGTTGCTACTCCGCTCCTATTGGTCGTAGCGTGATGATATATAGCCTATAATAGCCTTCCTCAATAAATAGGCTATCTAACACTGAAAGAATATTTCAAATCGGATCAGTAGTTCCTGAGATTAGCGCATTCAAACAAACAAACAAACAAACTCTTCAGCTTTATAATATTAGTATAGATATTTTATTGTTTATTCTAGGTGCGAGTACAGATGATTCGCCGTTCCTATTGGTGAATCAGACGCTGTTCTCGCCGCTGGACTCCGACATAAACCGCTGCGGCTTCAGCTCCAGGTCGGAGAGCTACAGCGCGAGGGAAACCTACCGCCCGCCCGGCGTGATGATGGGCCTGAGGAACAGCCGCTGTGGCAGCTTGATCAGGATATCTGAAATCATGCCTGCACGTAATATTATTTGTTTTTATAGTTCGTTATTTACTGTTTTTAAATAGCGGTAGATAGTAATTTGCGCAAATTTATAGTGTGTAACCTGTTTTTATTACGTAATGTAAACAATTTTTACGTTATTTCGTGCTGCTGCAAACAAGTCCTGAATGTAATAGCCCGCCCTGATTAATAAGTATTTATAATTGAGATAAAATATTATGTTTTATGTACACTGTATTACTTCTTTTCAGTTG
The DNA here is from genome assembly GCF_050436995.1 of Anticarsia gemmatalis. NCBI lineage: Eukaryota > Metazoa > Arthropoda > Insecta > Lepidoptera > Erebidae > Anticarsia > Anticarsia gemmatalis. Next base: position 18,328,353 of record NC_134776.1, on the reverse strand, counting down.
ATTCGAAAAGACGTGCGTCTGTTTTAAAATCTAGATCAAAAGACGGCATCAAATACGCGTCACTCAGTAACAACAAGAAGAAATCCGTAACAATCAAGGATCACTGTCCTTGTGAAGTTTTTAAACCAATTCCTGGCAAACCTGACCCGTGCAGGAAGAAAGAACCAATCCCTGAGCCTCCTAAGATCTGTGTGATCCCTGACATCATGAAACAAATAGATGATAAACCGTGCGTGAGACCGTCGACCCGTACTCTTGGCGAACAGTGCTGCGCCGACTGTTCAGATGCCTCAGATATCAAAACAATAGGCCCCAATGGCCTAGAAATACCAAAACTAGGTATAGTCGATTCTGATAAAAATACCACAGATGGTGCCGTGACCACTTGCACGTCAGAAAGTGCAGACTATCCCCCTATCGAAACTATAAAGCCCAGGGCAAAAACTGTGGAAATAAAGCAGCCGGTTCGGATGGGATTTTATGGGCAGCCGGACCTCAATAGAGAGGTCGGGATAGTACAGGTGCTCGGCCCTGACGGAGGCTACTCGGACATTGAACCACATGGAACATACACACAAGCAGGAGCTAACAAGGTGGTATTCAGCGCCGGCACCACCACCCGCGTGGCTCCATGCCCCGCCAGATGTAACGACGTAGTGGTGTCATCTCCTGTCGCCAAAACGTGTGAGTGTCACAAAGAGAGCAAAAAGAAGAAAGGAAAGAAGAAGAAAAAGGGAAAAGTGATTTGCCAGTGCCCCCCCGCCGAGCCGGAGCCCGAGCCGGCAGGAGGGGATGAAGAATATGAATTCGATTACGAAGCCTACATGGCTGAGCTGGCTCAACTGGCGACACTCAAATCAGATCTTACGCAAACAACATCAGGTTTTAAGTTCAATCAGAAGAAGAGGAAAATACCGAAGCCTCCGCCGCCGGAGAAAGAGTGGACGATCGAAGATTCTATCAGATACTATGCCACTTTGAATCCAGCGTTTATGCAGGAATTAGTGAGGGAGAAGACACCAAAGCCGCCAGACTGCACGTGTGATACAGAAGTTGAGAAAGTAGAGATTGTTCCTGAACCGGAGCCCGAGCCGCCCGAGCCCGAGGAGAAGGAGGGCCCCTTCAAAGGATTGAAGTTGAGGTTTGGAGGTAAAGGCTCCGCGTCCAAAGGTCTTAGTGGTATTTGTTGTTTCGATATGATTCAAGAGAGCAGTAGGAATTTATCATCGTGATGTAATCTGTGTTGTTTGAGACAAATATACTTTATTATCAATCAAAGTATTTATTTAACCACTGAGTACAAGCAGTTATAGCAGGTAATGATATAGCGACGATTCATATTACGTTTGTTTATTTTTTCATTACGATGCGTTAAACATAATTAACGTAGCAAGACTTGTACGACGAGACACTTTTATCTAGTTAAAACATTTTTTATCGGATTTAACAGACGGGTAACGAAATTACCAGCATGTTTATGCAGGGTTTAAAAGTTTTTTAAAAGGTAATAATTCGGACCTCTCCTGTCGCGACCTAGAGGGAATCTTTCAAACTTTATTCAGAATAGAATCAGCTTGATAGTCAAACTGCCAACGCCATCTATCCGAGCAGTATCTACAACTGTGTTAGGGATGTTACAGACTCCCAAATCCGCAACTGCAGAACTTGCGGATTTTAAACCGGTTCCACGTTCTCATCCGCAAAATTTTACGTAGACTTATTATGGCATTAAACTTCGCTAATAAACATTCTAGGACAATGTATGTTACGAGTGTAGATTTATTTTGATAAACCTTTGTGTTGTTTTTTTAATTATATTGGTGTTAAAAATAAACATTTTATATGACACGAAATCATACACAATTTTACCATAATAATATAACCATAATAACCAAATATTAAAGGAAGAAAAATACCGTTATCGTTTAATTTCTTTAGCTAGTAAATTTTTTGAATTAATTATTCACGGGGCATAATGCAGTAGAAATGACGTGTTGATAATTTTGGCTTATGCAATTTTATCCCGAGTATAAAAGAAATGCGCTTGGGTGGTTTGTGTTGACAAACGTAAAAAAATGAAATCTTTAATGAATACTACGTTTAGCTTAGCCTTGGGGTACTACGAATTCGCGATCTTTTCAACAGTGATGAAACATTTGCCAGGCAAAAGCATTATCACTTTATTATTAGAAATAGTTCAGGCCGTGGAGGGCAATCATTTTAAATGCTGAAAATAACTGAATTACATTATTTTAAGCATTTTTCATTCGGTTTTTTCAACCTTTGCTTACGCATCCGTCTCCGTTAGGACACCTCTATTCCAACCCTCACGTGAATATGTAGAACGGCGACACCTATCGCCGAGTGCGCGAACAAAGAGGCATTGTGAACACAGCTCAGTGCAACTACTCAAGGATAGATGGCGTTGTTCGTAAAAAAATAAATTATTTTATATCCTTTTTTTAACCATTTTCTAGCATTATGATATACTTATACTGTAATAAATAATGATGTACATGGTACATATAAAATATGTACTAATAATTTTGCATTCTAAACTACGCAGGCGTAAGAATAGATGGCCACAAATATTCTTTGTTTGCAAAAAAAAGCCTAATTATTTTGTGATTTTTCTTAGACATAATACCTACTTAGTTTTGGCGATTATTTTGATGTCCTCTTACTTAGGTTTTGAGCCCAGATTTGTGATAGATAAAACTTAAAAATACCTTATAAGGCTTACACGCTTATAAGGCTTATTTCCGACGCAAACATAGAACGCGTCTCATCAATATTTTTTTTGTCCTTCCCAATACCAAAGAATAATCTATTACCGTTGTGTTAAATACGCATGTATTAAAATAATCTACAACATTTTGATCTTTTTGTTAGTGTATCAGGAAATATAATATTCTGTGGACACAAGTTTCTCGTCTATTAATGTTCATCTATTTTTTGTTTTTTTTTTGCATACATACATACATACATACATACATAAAATCACGCCTACTTCCCATAAGAGAGGGCAGTACCAGAGAACGCTTGATACGATCCTTATAAACAGAGGCAGAGACCAAAAATTTTAGCCTGTCTTCAAGACCAAGTGTTATTCTCCCCGCCGAATAAAGTATCTGTTAGACAAAGTTAAACCAAACGTGTTTAAAAAAATTACAACATGAAAAAAAAAGTAGTGGAAACAGTTTTAAATTACATAACGCATATTCGCCTGTTACAAAACATTACCTATGTATGTGTAAAAGGAGTAAGCGGAGATTATATTACTTAATACAATTCTTACATTGTTTTATGCGTATTCAATCAATTGTGTTATAAATGCCGCCCGATGATTTAGGCACGCGGTTGTGTACCGAGCCAAGTTCAGTAACTCTAGCACGAAAACTTGCGAAATGACGTTAGTGTATAATTTACATGGGAATGGAATAAGCGCCCTTATTTGGTTGCACTAAATAATTTTAGTCCATTGAAATGTTACATGAGATTTACATTTATTAGAGGACGCAATTTTATTTTTGGAACATGTAGGGGAGGTCAATAGAAGCTTAACTTGAAGTTTGTGGGGTCGCCACCCTTGTCCCCCGGCCGCCATCTTGGAAAAGGGGGTGGAAACACTTTTTTCGCTATATCTCGGAAACTATGCGTCTTACAATAAAATTGTAAAGCATAATTTGTAGCAAATTATTTTGTCTACAAATATGTCTCATAACTTTTTGCCCTAAATTAACAATTAAAGAAGTTATAAGCAAAAAAGTGCAATTTTTTTTAAAATTATTTTCTTTATTGCTCTATAACTTTTTTTAGCGACAGCCGCGCGGATGGATCTCTGAGGTTAAGCCACGCTTGCCGAGGTTGTTTTGTGGATGGGTGACCATCTTACACATATCGAGTTCCTCCCTGTTTCGGAAGGCACGTTAAATTGTGGGTCCCGGCTGTCATTTTCGAAGATATTTGACAGTCGTTAACATTACTCAGAAGCTTGAAAGTCTGACAACCAGTCTTAACCAGGGGTATCGTTTTATATCCCAGGTAAATGGATTGTGTAGGTCAGATAGGCAGTCGCTCCGTGTAAAACACTGGTATTCAGCTGCATCTGGTGAGACTGGAAGCCGACTCCAACATAGTTTGTAAAAAAGGCTAAGCTGATATGAATAAATTAAAAAAATTAACTCAGACCAATCTTGTAGAGTATTTTTCGAGGAAAATTTTGCCTTATATTTTTTTTTAATTTCAACAATTAGAAACTCAATAACAGCGCTCCGAAATAGACCGGATGTGGAAAGAAAATTTTTGTAAAAAAAATTTCACTATTTTGCTTATAACTTCTTTAATTATTAATTTAGGACAAAAAGTTATGAGACATATTTGTAGGCAAAATAATTTGCTACAAATTATGCTTTTACAATTTTATTGTAAGACGCATAGTTTCCGAGATATAGCGAAAAAAGTGTTTCTACCCCTTTTTCCAAGATGGCGGCCGGGGGACAAGAGTGGCGACCCCACAAACTTCAAGTTAAGCTTCTATTGACCCCCCCTACATGTTCCAAAAATAAAATTGCGTCCTCTAAGAAATGCAATATTCGGCCCTCAAATTGTAACATTTCAATGGACTATTTAGTTAACCTTCGAATTAAAAACTTATGTCAGTTTGACATAAATTCGGCAATAGGCAGTAGGTAAGAATCTTTTATTTGATCTAACGTACGTTGATGAAATGAGCACGAATTATTTGAAACCACTTTTGACCCCTTATAACTCAAATAATATAATACATTAAGCGTAACCAAATATATGTGTAGCAAACCTAAAGTCCGATTTAGCTAGTTTTCATACGCTTAAGTAATCTTCCGTTGATCAATATGCCACACGCAAATAACTGTTTGTATGCTGTACCTAACCCAATTTTTTCGAATCTTTCTGGTAAATAACTTACAATATGCTAAAACCTTCGGTTTGAGCATATTGTAAGTTATCTGAGAGTGAACATTCTCAGGACCGTATCATTAAACTTGGCCAATTCTTTTGTCGATGAATTTGGCTAAACCTTTAACATTTATGTTTTTAAAGGAATAGTATTCCGCGTACGTGTTCTTTTTGAACATCAATAAGTATATCTGATCCGCCATAAAGCAACTATAACTATATTATTAATTTTAACACAGTTTTATGTCCATAAATCTTTATATTTTGTTCCGGTAATTTCACGGAGTAATTAAAAAGTGATGAAACCATGTGTGCCTAGTTTTATACATTTATTGAGTGCATCCAAAGTCCCCAACCCGCACTTGGCCCGCCTGGTTGACTAAGCCCTCTCTCGTTTGGGATGAGACCCTTGCTCGCTGTGGGACAGTGATGGGTGTAAAAAAAATCTAAAGTAATCTAAATAAAATTGAAAAATTATCGCGCAAACTAAGGATCTCTACTAAATTGCTGGACTACAATAATATATTATGGGAATTAAGACAAACATGCTGACAGTGCATACGACGGCGCCATTGTAACGCGCGCTTGACGTCACACATTCCAGGGTAGAATGCAAGTTCGCGTTAATTCCTGTATTGTATTACACGGTCATTATGCAATGCGAAAGTCTCAAATTCGTAATTTAAGAACACTTTACTCGGTATTTTTTATTACCTATATTATTTCAAACCACGTTGTTGAGACGCTATATTCCTCAATTATTTGTACCGATAATTCGATTATAATCTACTCCTTAAAATGTGCTGAGCGGACTCAAGTATGTTACAACAGATTACGAACATTTGGGTATGATTCCCTAATATATAGAGTGCTATTAGACATTTTAAATTTCTTTTAATACTCAGGTAATCGCTTTAATCTGGCGATGATGAAGATGAAGGCATAATTGGTATTTAGTTCGCATTTAGCATGACTAGCGAAAGTCTAAGTGTTACAGATCTTCTGAAACCTTAGCTAACTTACAACATTAGCAGTCCTCATCGCAACCGTCCTATATTACGCCTAGCAGTTCTATCTTATTACTATACTACTACTTAAACTATATTTGATTACCTCTGAGGTGCGGTCGGTAGTGTATGCGACTGCCACGCAAGAATCGGGCCAAAATGTCCTTTTTGAGATTTCTAAAGACTTTAAAAATTCTCAGAAATTGCCCAGAGCTGGGAACTTTAGGTCGTAACGTCCGTGCCTCAGAGAGCACGTAAAGCCGTCGCGGTCCTACATCTGACCTCTCACTGGTCTTGTCGGTTCAGCCGTCCCACCGAACTATGAGAGCAAAGAAATACAGAGTGTATCTGTGTATTGTGCACCTACTTGGCCACTATCAACTAAGCCCTGCTCAAGTGCACAGTCAGCTGATTTCAATTAAACTAGCCGCCGTAGCCGAAATCGGCCAGGACGACATTATTATTATTATATTAGAATATTATAACGAGAAACGTCTATTTCCCTTCTCTGGGCACATTGCACGTGATGACGTGGAATAAAGGCTTGCCTTTTAAACTTGGAAGTTTTCCGTAACCTTTTCTTCCTGTATTGTGAAATGAGTCTCAATCGTACCACCGTCTTCGGAAGCCTATGAACTACAAGGGTGGTAAAAGACATTAAGAACAAAAGTAACGTGAGTCCCTGACTTCAAAGGCACATGTTTTATCACGTTTTACAACCAAACGTCATCTCACGAGGACGTTAATAATATCTTCTTTGTCTTGACGAAGCTCACCAAATGTCCACAACTTTCAATTGCCGCAAGCTCTGATTATTTTTCGCTTCCATTTTCATTTGCGTGATGTTGAGGGGTGTTGAAAGAGAAACCTCTGGAATGGTTTCTTTTTCATTTCCTTGTTTATGGTTACTTGTAACGATTGGGTTTGGGTTGATTTATTTTTTACATTAATTGTATTCAGTTATGCTTTATGATCAAAGTCAGTTAACAAAAAAAAAACACTACCACGTTGGATAAAAATCTTTTGTGCATTTAATACGCATAGTTTAATGAATATTATAATTTAAGTTTAACACAAATTTAACAATGTAATACAGGCGATGTAATAGGGCGAGCCTATTGCTTTACAGGCACGTTACTTTAGTAAGTAGAACATGATTGTATTGTTAAAGGTACAATCCGAGGGGTACAATGTGTGATAGTTAGCTAATAGGTGTCCTGTGCATGCGTATACGCCACGTGACTGGCGTCACTAACAAGAGCAAAAAGCTTATATAAATATATACTAGCTGACCCGCGCCACTTTGCTTGCGATACATAACCGAGAATGGGTCATAAATTTCCCAGTTTTTGTAACATTTTTTGCTCGTACTCTGCTCCTATTGATCGTAACTGATGTTATCAACCTATAGCCTTCCTCAATAAATAGTCTATGCAACAGTAAAATAATTATTCAATTTGCACCATCAGTTTCTGAGATTAACGTTACGAACAAACAAACAAGCAAACAGACAGACTTTACGGCTTTATAATATTAGTATAGATATGCAGCGGTTCTCAGGCCGCGGTACTTGACAACAGGACGTGAATGCAAGGAGTTTGAATGATGATGGACACAATTGGTCCTCGCTGCGGTTATTCGCACCACAGCCGACAGCTCCAACTGCGGCTTTGATTGAATTAGCCGATGCGAAAATTACTCGTTCTATACACTTGTTATAAAAGAGATCGGTGCATGTGAGTACCGAGTGATTTAGTTTTCAATTGTTGAGTTTCTGAAGTTGGTTGTTGTATCTTTTAATATGTTGGTATCTATAGCTTGTTTCATCCTGCTTAAGATACTTATACATATGTAGACGCGAAAGTTTCGAGGATGAATGTATCTATATTTGTTACTCTTTCACAAACGGGAAATCTTAGACGAAGTCGCCGGGCGAAACCTAGTGTTTATAAAAAGAAGAACTAGAAACTAGGAATCAAAATCTGACATCTATTTATGCTGCAGTGATAATAGATTAAATAGTAGCTAAGATGTGTCGGAAGAAAAACAATATCTAATTACCTAATTGGAGGAAATTTTTGACCTTTTATTTCGCCATTAAACGGAAATGTTGCTTACAAATTTAGCTTATTCAAGTTGAATTTAAAAACATAGATCACTAAACATAATAAATCGTCTAAGAATAAGGTGTTCTTGAAATTCTCGAAACGCTTGAGTAGTTTTCTACTGTCTGCTTACCGCTTAAGAAAAGCAGGGATGATGTTACGATGTTATATTGCAGAGGTATAACAACATACACAGGAAATTGTAAAGCACCGTATCAAGTTGCGTTCTTTGGTCCTGTCTTCCTCTATGGGAACAAGGCGTGATTTTATATATGTATGTACGTAAAGACAGTAAGTTACATGTGGAACGACATGCGATTTGAAAAAGATACACAGAAACGCTAAGTACAAAAAAAAATGAATAGATAACTGCATGTATTTTAAGTTAATATAATATGTTGCATAGAAGAAAATTTGAAAGCTTTAAGATAATGACCGGTAACAATCTGATGAAACAGTTTTTTTAACCTAATGCGTAAGTCGCTTCCTCAAACAGTGATAAATAATTTATTTATTCATCTCCTTAATACTTACTTAATGAAGCCAATTTTTTTCTTGTCCAAGGGGGTGGCCAGGACGTTCTGTTATGCTGGAGCAGCCAGGGGTTCCCAACCTTTTCTTAGTCCGCGACCACTTTTGTGTTATTCTTCTTAGCAGGGACTACTATGTTAGTACCTATATTAAAAATAAAGTGTAATAATCGTGCTGAAAATTTTAAATTTTAAAATCAATCGCCGACCATATTTTGACTTCCACGGCCCACTGTTGGTCCGCGGACCACTAGTTGGGAACCACTGTGCTAGAGGAAGGAGCCTAATTATTTTGCACAGAGCTCTGTTTATATTCCTCTTTTACGAGTACCTCGTAGTTGCCACTATAGTGTGGGCGGTGGTGTGTACAATTCTTGGTCCGGAAGTCTCGGGTTCGATTTCAGTACGAGTCGTACCAAGTGCTATATTTATTATTTTAGATTATTTTTATAGGTGTTTAGTTAAGTGCTTTGCGTATGACAATAGGCTCGTCCCCTATTACCTAATACAAATTTTGTAAGACGAGATGAATCGGGGTATTTTTATATACGTTTTTATATACGTGAATGTAATTTAAAAATCTCTACATAAGTTCGGGTTAAACAAACGTGATGTTCGAAGGAAAATTCCTTAGGCCTTTTATTACCCCAGCTAAGCAGTAATATAAAACGCAAATGTTTTGTTAACGTGTTGGAATCGTATGTTATAAAGTATTTGTGCGTTACCTAGAACATTCAAATGCTACCTACTGTAAATATAATGCTGTGTATAGGTTTACTTCATAATTCATCTATACTAATATTATAAAGCTGAGAGTTTGTTTGTTTGTTTGAACGCGCTAATCTCAGGAACTACTGGTCGGATTTGAAAAAAATATTTCAGTATTAGATAGCCCATTTATCGAGGAAGGCTATAATCTATATAACATCACGCTACGGTCATTAGGAGCGGAGTAGCAACGAAAAATGTTACGAAAACGGGGAAAAATTTTACCCATTCTCTTAGGTGACGCAAGCGAAGTTGCGCGGGTCAGCTAGTTTCATTATACTTGTTCTTGAATAATGATTAAGCAGATTAAGTACAATACAACCTACATTTAGTAATACTTTACACTATCATGTAATAAAGGTTTAGAGGAAAAGTATCGCACGACGCTTGTAGAGTGTAAGGGCGCGTTCCCACTATGTCGTGAGGACAGATAATCGTGTAGTTTTAAGTGTCTTATATGTTTAAATGGCTTATATGTTTAAATGGAGGTGTTCACATATAGAACGACACGGCTTACTATCGTCTACGACATTGTTTGCAGTGACGACAGATTATCGTGACAGTGGGGACGGCTAGAATCGACAGTCACTAAACAATATTTTTTTTTGACGACAAACAATCGTTATAATGGGAACGGCTAGAGACGACAGTCGTCCAACGATAAATTAATCATTACGACATAGTGGGAACGCGCCCTAAGGGACATGTCAAGCAAAGATTGGCGATTTCTTTTGACATAAAATGTTATGTGTGTTGTGTTACGTGTAATGGCAAAATCACACGACTTATGTCCATAACGATGAGCATGTTGAGCAACATCCAGCAAAGTCGCTTTACTTAAGCCATGGTCACCGCTGACACGTTTCATAGGACGTTCCCCGTGTGTACCTAGCCCTGGCTTTACTTAGAACGTTCCAATTTTCCCACATGACAACTACTAGCTATCTTTTGTAAAAGTTGTTTTAATTGTTCGCATGATTGCGTCTATTGGCGGTTGACGACTGAAGAGAAGTTTAAAACATCTGCGTCCTATGTAAATATCGGGTCTGTATCATACAACTCTGTCTACACCTTCCAATGTAGCAGGTGTGATGCCTCAATCTCAAGGAGTAGGCGGACCCTAATTTATTATTCTATGATCTTAATTGTTTTGTTTAGTTCTCTAACTCTAACTGATAACGTATGTTTTCTCTTTAGAATATTTAGTCCATTGAAATGTTTTTGGAGGAGCTCATGGCTTAGTTAACAACAGCCGTGCGGATCGATCTCTGAGGTTAAGCTATGCTTACCGAGGTTGTTCTGTGGATGGGTGACCATCTTATACATATCGAGTTCCTCCGTGTTTCGGAAGGCACGTTAAATTGTGGGTCCCGGCTGTCATTTTCGACGATCTTTGACAGTCGTTAACAGTAGTCAGAAGCTTGAAAGTCTGACAACCAGTCTTACCGAAGGGTATTGTGTTATAACCCAGGTATTGGGTTGTGGAGGTCAGATAGGCAGTCGCTCCATGTAAAAAAATGATATCCAGCTGCATCCGGTCAGACTGGAAGCCGACTCCAACACAGTTTGGAACAACGGCTAAGCCCCAATATATATAGTCCATTGAAATGTTACATGAGTTTTACATTTATTAGAGGACACAATTTTATTTTTGGAACATATAGGGGGTGTCAATAGAAGCTTAACTTGGAGTTTGTGGGGTCACCACCCTTGTCCTCCGGCCGCCATCTTGGAATAGGGGGTGGAAACACTTTTTTCGCTATATCTCGGAAACTATGCGTCTTACAATAAAATTGTAAAATATAGTTTGTAGCAAATTATTTTAAACATATTTGTAGGCAAAATATTTTGGTGGCGGACAAGAGTGGTGACCCCACAAACTTCAAGTTAAGCTTCTATTGACCCCCCCTACATGTTCCAAAAATAAAATTGCGTCCTCTAAGAAATGCAATTACATAGTGACATATTTGCTAAATCTGAAACAACCTAAAATGACTAACTTACCCAGGAATGGAATCCGAGGCATCAGTATCACTATCCAACTCGGGAATTGAACCTGAGTAAATAAGTCTAATACTTCATATAATATTATATTGTACTTGCATACTTACTTATCGTGATGTCTCATCACTTATTTAATTACGCATGTAATTACCATTCCGAAGATCTGCCGCCTCGAAGTTTGTTCGTAACCGAAGAGTGTGTGTTATAACCCAACAACTTGGTAGACAGAGCCTTGTATGCACATATAATATTTAGAAATATCGGTGACTCCTAGCCTAATGCAGCTGACCGAAACCTATTTGGTATAGTTTTATTTTATAATTGAAATTGAATTTTATTTTTGAATTGTATAAAGTGTGTACAAAATTTATAGTATTTGTCACTCTTAGGCTTGCGCAGATAACTGTGGTCATTTTTATACAACGGGTTTTTTTGGGAATACACAGAATTAATCATTAATATCTAGATAAATCGTGCATGTCAAGGCTCTCTATTAAGTTGTCAGACTATGTTTTTTAATTCATATCATTATGCTTGTTATCAATTGAAGAGTAAGCAGATAACTAACACACCTACGGCCTATGCTAAATGTGAGTTTGTTTCATATGCGTCTGCCTACGCCTTCGAATATAACAGGCGTGATGTAGTATAGTTATACCTACCTTATTTTCGAGGGGAAGGCAGATCCTATTTTATCTATACTAATATTATAAAGCTGAAGAGTTTGTTTGTTTGTTTGAATGCGCTAATCTCAGGAATTACTGGTCCGATTTGAAAAAATCTTTTAGTGTTAGATAGTCTATGTATCATCCCGTTACGACCTATAGGAGCAGAGTAGCAATAAAAAATGTTACAAAAACGGCGAATTTTTTGACCCATTCTCCCTTATGTGACGCAAGCGAAGTTGCGCGGGTCAGCTAGTTTATTATAATGTTAAGTTCTCTATCATTGCTCGCCTATAAAAAATATTGCATACTTTAAACGTTGTATTTCTCTGTGCATATCATTGCGCCTATTATCAATTCGAGAGAAAGCAAAAGTCTACCACGCTTACGGTTTATGCTGAATGTGAGTGTGTTTTATAAAGGTCAGCCTACACCTTCGAATGTAAAAGTCGTGATGTAATACATATAATATCTTATACCTTATTTTCAAGGGGTGGCAGATACTATTCTGTTATCAAAATAATATTTATTATAATATTTAGTTCTCTACCATAACTCCTTTTATTCGTATTATTTCACTTTGTATATCATGGCGCTTGTTATCAGTTTAAGAGTAAGCAGAAGACTATCACACTTACGACCTATGCCAAATGTAGGTGTGTTTCATTTGCTTCTGCCCATACCTTTGACTATAGCAGTCGTGATCTTTTATACCTTACTAGCTGACCCGCGCAATTTCGCTTGCGCCACATAAGAGAGAAACAAACAAACAAACAAACTCTTCAGCTTTATAATATTAGTATAGATTTTCAAGAGGTAGGCAGATCGTATTCCATTCTCAAAAAAAATATAATGTTAAATTCTCTATCATTGCTCGCTTATCAAAAATACTGCTTTTATTACTTTTATTTCAATATTCATATCAGTGCGCCTGTTATCAGATAATAAGTAAGCAGAAACTAACACACTTACGACCTAAGCTTAATTTAGGATGTGTTTCATAAGCCTCTGCCTATATCTTCGAATATAACAGGCGTGATGCAAAATACCGTCTAAATAATTTTCAAGGGGTAGGCAGATGCTACTCTATTCTCAACAACTATTTTATTATATTGTTAACTTCTATATCGCTTTTTAAAATACTGCCCGCTTCATTCGTTTTATTGCACTACGTGTATCATTGCGCCTGTAATCTGTTCAAGAGTAAGCAGAACGCCTAATGTTTATGCTAAATGTGAGTGTGTTTCATACGCGTCTGTCTACACCTTCGAATATAAGAGGCGTAATGTATTATTTCATACCTTATTTTCAAGGGGTGGCAGATACTATTCTGTTATCTAAATAATTATACCGTTTAGTTTATCGAAAATATCATATCAATGCGCCTATTATCAGTTCAATAGTAAGCAGAAGACTAAGACACCTACGACCTATGCTAAATGTGAGTGTGTTTCATACAGGTCTGCCTACACATACAAATGTAGCAGTCGTGATGTATTATTTCATACCTTATTTTTAAGAGGTAGACAGATCCTATTCTATTCTCAAAAAATGTTTATTGTTAAGTTCTTTATCATTGGTCGCCTATCAAAAATATTGCATACTTTATACGTTTTATTTCTCTGTGCAAATCATTGCGCCTATTATCAATTCGAGAGTAAGCAGAAGTCTAGCACGCCTACAACCTATGCTTAATTATTATTTAGGGTGTGTTTCATACGCCTCTGCCTATATCTTCAAATATAGCAGGCGTGATGTAATATACCGTGTGTCTTATTTTCAAGAGGTAGGCAGATGCTAATATATTCTCAAAAATTAATTTATTATTATACTGGTAACTTTTCTATCGCTTATTAAAATACTGCCTACTTCATTCGTTTTATTGCACTACGCGTATCATTGTGCCTGTAATCTGTTCAAGAGTAAGCAGAACGCTTAAGGTCTAAGCTAAGTTTTAATGTGAGTGTGTTTCATACATTTTCATTTCATTTTTTCATATCTTATTTTCAAGAGGTAGGCGGATCCCATTCTATTCTCAGAAAATATTTAATATAATGTTAAGTGCTCTATCATTGCTTGTCTACCAAAGGCTCCATTCGTTTAATATCATTATTCATATCATTGCGCTTGATATCAGTTCAAGAATAGGCAGAAAGTTAGGAAACCAACGACCTACGCAAAAAGTATATGGCCTTTACACATCTTTGCTTGCCTCTTTCAATATAACAGGTGTGATGTAATATACTTTATACCTTATTTTCAGTAGTAGGCAGATCCTATACTATTCTCAAAAAAATGTTTATTGTTAAGTTCTCTATCATTACTCGTCTATCAAAAATATTGCATACTTTATTCGTTTTACTGCACTACGCGTATCATTGCGCTTGTAATCTGTTCAAGAGTAAGTAGAACGCCTACCGTCTATGCTAAATGTGAGTGTGTTTCATACAGATCTGCCTACACCTTCGAATATAAGACGCGTGATATACTTATTAATTCGTACCTTATTTTCAAGAGGTAGGCAGAGCCTATTCTGTTATCTAAATAATTATACCGTTTAGCTCTTTATCATTGCTCGTTTATCGAAAATATCATATCATTGCGCCTATTATCAGTTCAATAGTAAGCAGAAGACTAACACACCTACGACCTATGCTAAATGTAGGTGTTACATAGGCGTCTGCCTACACCTTCGAATATAAGAAGCGTGATGTATTATTTCATATCTTATTTTCAAGAGGGAGGCCGATGCTATTCTGATATCTAAATAATATTTTTTATACTGTGAAATACTCTTTCATTGCTCGTTTATCAAAAACATTGCATGCTTTATACGTTTTATTTCTCTGTGCATATCATTGCACCTGTTATCAGTTCAAGAGTAAGCAGAAGACTAACACACCTACGACCTATGCTAAATGTGAGTGTGTTTCATACGCGTCTGCCTACACCTTCGAATATAAGAGGCGTGATGTATTATTTCATATCTTATTTTCCAGAGGTAGGCAGATGTTATTCTATTCTCATAAAATATTTATTATAATGTTAAGTGCTCTATCATTGCTTGTCTACCAAAGGCTCTATTCGTTTAATATCATTATTCATATCATTGCGCTTGATATCAGTTCAAGAATAAGCAGAAAGTTAGGACACCAACGACCTACGTAAAAAGTACATGGCCTTTACACATCTCTGCTTGCCTCTTTCAATATAACAGGCGTGATGTAATATACTTTATACCTTATTTTCAGTAATAGGCAGATTCTATTCTATTCTGAAAAAAAAAAATGTTATATTCTCTATCATTGCTCGTTTATTATAAATACTGCATACTTCATTCGTTTTATTGCACTACGCGTATCATTGCGCCTGTAATCTGTTCGAGAGTAAGCAGAACGCTTACGGTCTAAGCTAAATTTTAATGTGAATGTTGTGCATAGAGATCTGCCTACCCAATGTAGCAGTCGTGTTCTTAATATCTCTTCTACCTTTTTTTCAGGGATAGGCAGATCCTATTCTATTCTCAATAAATATTTATTATACTGTAAAGTACTCTATCATTGCTCGTTTATCAAAAATATTGCATGCTTTATTAGTTTATTTCTCTGTGCATATCATTGCTCCTGTTATCAGTTCAAGAGTAAGCAGAACGCCTACTGCTTATGCTAAATGTGAGTGTGTTTCATACGCGTCTGCCTACACCTTCGAATATAAGAGGCGTGATGTATTATCTCATATCTTATTTTCAAGAGGGAGGCAGATCCTATTCTATTCTCAATAAATATTTAATATAATGTTAAGTGTTCTATCATTGCTTGTCTACCAAAGGCTCTATTCGTTTAATATCATTATTCATATCATTGCGCTTGATATCAGTTCAAGAATAAGCAGAAAGTTAGGACACCAACGACCTACGTAAAAAGTATATGGCCTTTACACATCTCTGCTTGCCTCTTTTAATATAACAGGCGTGATGTAATATACTTTATACCTTATTTTCAGTAATAGGCAGATCCTATTCTATTCTCAAAAAATATTTATTATGCTGTAAAGTTCTATATCATTTTCGCTTATCAAAACTTTATTCGTTTTATTTCTCTGTGCATATCATTGCGCCAGTTATCAAGTAAAGAGTAAGCAGAAGGCTCGCACGCCTACGGTCTATGCTAAATGTGAGTTTGTTTCTTATGCGTCTGCTTAAGCCTTCGAATGTGAATGGCGTGATGTAATATAGTTATACCTCCCTTATTTTCGAGGGGTAGGCAGATTCTATTCTGTTATTCAAATAATAATTATTATAATGTTAAGTTCTATATCATTGCTCGCCTATCAAAAATATTGCTAACTTTATTCGTTTTATTTCTCTATGCATATCATTACGCCTTCTATCAAATTAAGAGTAAGCAGAAAACTAACAAAAGTAACGACCTATGATTAATTTAAGGTGTGTTTCATACGCCTCTGCCTATATCCTCGAATATAGCGGGCGTAATGTAATATATCGCTTACCTTATTTTCAGAGGGTAGGTAGACCCTACCATATTCTTCAAAAATATTTATTAAACTGTTTAGTTCGCCTATCAAAATTACAACCTACTCATATCATTACGACCGTTGTCAGTGAAGTGACAAGCAGGAAGTGTAATCTATACTAATATTATAAAGCTGAAGAGTTTGTTTGTTTGTTTGTTTGAACGCGCAAATC
Source organism: Anticarsia gemmatalis (assembly GCF_050436995.1). NCBI lineage: Eukaryota > Metazoa > Arthropoda > Insecta > Lepidoptera > Erebidae > Anticarsia > Anticarsia gemmatalis. Next base: position 18,311,631 of record NC_134776.1, on the reverse strand, counting down.
TCAGGAACTACTGGTACGATTTGAAAAACTCTTTCAGTGTTAGATAGCCCATTTATCGAGGAAGGTTATAGGCTATATATCATCACGCTACGACCAATAGGAGCAGAGTACCAGTAAAAAATGTTACAAAAACGGGGAAAATTTTGACCCATTGTCTCTTATATGACGCAAGCGGAGTTGCGCGGGTCAGCTAGTCTCAAATAAAAGACGAAGAGTCTTATACCTTATAGAGATTTTAACCCGTGTGTAATCATTGTGGGGTTAAGCAGTAGGTAGTATATTACACCTCCATTTTTTATTTTTAAGTCTTGTGTGGTGTCTTTGGTATAATAGATTTGTGTCAAAAATCTTCCGTAATTTTTTTTTCTCTACAATATTATTGGTCGGCCTGAGGCCTAACTGGAAAGCCTAAAAGCTACTATCCAACACGGGATTTGAACCTGCGTGTATGATTCCTACTCTTCATCATAACATCTTCCTTCTTTGCAATACTTACGCATTGTGATATCTGTTATCACATACATATTCACTCAAGTACCTACACGTAGGCTAGCTTCTAGATACGATCTTTTACGACATATTGACCCGGGAATTGAATCCGAGGCATCAAGTCATTCACTGTCTAGCAAACCTAATAATAACAGTAGTCAGCCCAGGCATTGAATCCATGGCATCAGTATTACTACCCGACTCGGGAATTGAACCTGAGTAAATGAGTCTTTTACTTCACATAATAGGATCTTTTTCTGTTTTTACATACTTACGTATAGTGATGTCTCATCACTTATATACTTACGCATATAACTGCCTTTTTGAAGACCTGCTGCCTTGAAGACTTACGAGATCGTAGCCAAAGATTTGTACGTCAGTGATTTACTAATTTTTCTTACTGAACTGCTTATATCCTTAGTAAAAGATAATTAATGATTGTTTACTAGGCCTTATTTGTTGTTCTTTTTTATCGAGAAAGGTTTATGTAACAATTTTTTTTTATATGTACAATAACCATTTAATTTAAGCCAGTCATTGACTTTCAGAAGTCTAACACGACTTAAACATCTTGATAACACAGCTCGGAATCGAATCCACTACTGTGTCAAATTCTTCTATTTACTTTGCCATTAATCAATTTTCGTCTGGGTACTTTGTATATTTGTATGTACTCGCGAAAATTAGTAAAACATCTTAATTATATCTGTTTTTTTTTACTGAATTGAACAAAAATTACCATGAAAATACCATTAATTTCTAAATTGAACTGTTACAGTTTGATGCTATAGAAGTGATATACTTAAAAAATAATTCAAATATTTTATCTTTTTCAAAATTGACGGACTCCATCTTTCAGAGGTACTTGGAAAATTAGTATGTGTGTGGGGTGCATGTGTGTTGGGTTCATTAAACCCTGTCGATCATTCTCTGATCGGTGTAAATTAAGTATCTGGTTCATGTCATTAAGACTTTGTTCACATTCTAATTTAGAGCATGTAATAGAATTTGTGTGATATTTTATGAAGGTAGTTAATAAGCACCTGCCAAACGATTGCGTGAACGAAGTCCTAGTAACAAAGTAAGGGTAGTAGTTATCAAAGGAAACAAAGAAAGTTTACACCAAGATTTATTGAATATTATGTGAGTATCATATTAGACAATTAATATCAATAATCGCTAACATACAATTCATACATTGATTATGTCTAATTTAAAAAGTTCGTTTGCCATGTTTCGAAGTTGTTCGAAACATTGTAATATTCACAAACATAATCCAAAATGTAACCAAAATTTTATTATTATCATTATTACATTTAAACATTGAATTACATGAAAACAACATCCATTTTTCTCTACGTGAATATATTTATTATAAGTATGATTGATTATAATCGGAAATCTGCAAAAACGTACGTGACGTATTGATGTTATTTACATTTCTGCACATTTTTAAAACACACATTTATACGAATTATCTTAAACATGTCTTATATATGCGACGACAGTTTTGCAAAGTTGAAATTGGGATGAAACACTGAAACGGTAATTTGGCGTACAGTTTTAGATAGCAAATAATACTCAAGGTGTTTTTAAACATTTTCTTACAAATAAGAATAAATACTAAAAAATTTAGAGGCCTTTTGAAGGTGTAAATATGTATCTAAATAGAAAAAGGAGGGCTAACACTTTTAAGTGATAGCAGATTTACTTTGTAAAAATAGGGGGTAATAATATAGTACTTATTTTCATTACAGATACAATGTATAATATATAAAAAGGTGAACATTCGTTTCGACTTAGTTGCGGTAGATGTTAATGCCGAGCGGTGAACCCATCCCTTGCTCCCTGATCGAATCTCAAAATATCTTTGCTTACCGAATGAACAAAATAAAGTCCTTACTGAACCTAAAATTAATTTAAACTTATTCCTGAAATTATATTTGGATAGCCCAAAAATAAAACTACGAAATATTTAAAACCAAAACAGTTTGTACGTAACGAAAATGTAAAAATGAACAACGAGAAACAGTGCTATTAGTAACAATTTTAGACTTATAGTTATTTTTACGAGCTAATTATTATAATAACAATTTTCAAGTAGTGCCAAAATCCTTAATTCTAAATTTAGTAAAAGTACTATTTTCGGTAACCTAATGTTACCAAGGTACGTTGACCTTTTTCTTACCTAAGTGAATCGGCCTATTCGGGATCTTCGATTCCTACAAACTAACTTATTAACTAGAAAGAGAAAAATTCCCACATGTTGAAATGAAAACAGAACTTTTACAGCAAGAAAATTAAACCTGCTTTAAACGGAATGAAAGGGGATTTTATTAATGTCCATGTTTAAAAAAATAAACTCTTATATTCCTGGGGGTTATGAAATATTTTTGAACGACGAATTGAGGAACGACGTGATAGGGGTAAGTCGTGGCAAGGGAGGGACGGGGAAAGGGAATGATGTAAAAGAGTATGACGTGGTAAGGGAACGACTTGGTTAGGTAATGACGGGGTAGGAATATGATAAGAAATCGGTACGATACGAAGAACGAAGGTGACATGACAAATATTGAATTGTTTTATTTTTTAAGCACGCCCTTGTTTCCAGAAGGGGTAGGCAGGGCACCGTTAGCATATGAAGCTAATCGATGACACAGATGACAATATTTTGAGGGTAATAACATGATCAAAACATTGGTGAAAGTAGTGACAGGGGTTAACCCATCGCCTACAAAACACCAAGACCCTCGCATCCCTTTACTGCCTTTTACAGTATGCTAGGAAGAGAAGCAGTTGGAACCTTCTATGTTTTTCTTTCTCTCCCAGTCCAACATGGAAGTAATAATGGTATGAATTGTTTTTTTGAATGATTGGATCATGAGTGACGAATGAAGGAAACTTGTTTGATGAAGCAGATTGACTGCAGACGTGAATTGAAAGGATGTGATTGATGAGGGGGAAGCCCGCAAAGGACACACAGATTTTGTAAGTATCGTTTTGAAAATGGTCAGTATTTTTTGCAACTAGCGGGCGGGTATGACGAAGAGTATGAATGTGGATGAAACCTGCGGAGATTACGGATATCAAAGCATGAGGTTTTCTGTTGCTTCTGGGACAATGAATTGATGAGGGGAACCATTTTAGTCTTAACCTTATCCCACATTGAGTAGGATCGGTACAAGATATTGTAAAACATCTTGTGAAGGCTGATGTTTTTACCTTGAAATCTTATGTTTATTGGGAAATCCTGAAGGGAAATTTGGGAGCGGTGGATGGTGGATGTGGGTGAATGGTATAGGAATCTTGGATATAAGGTGGGGGCGGGATTGTAGACAGATCCGTAGAGAGGGACACTCCTGACCAGAACAATGCATGAAATAATGTGTGATGAATGAATTTCCAATTGTAACCCAGTTATTATTCTTGTCAAAAGATGAGACATAAACTTAAATAGCAGGAGGTTAAATCATGAGTAAAATGAAATTTTGAGAAATTGCTGTAAAAGTTTTTGGTTGGTTAGGGAAAGCCAGGGATAATAATAATTTGTTAGTTGGTATTGTTTTTAGAAACTGAATCGTCAAGTGCCTAATGTACTTTTTCTTTCGCAATCATGTCTGGCTTTAATAAATTTTCTTTTTTTTATTAATTTTGACTTATTAATTAAAAGTTACATGTCTAAATTTTTATTATTTTATATTTTAGGTACTTATAGATTACTGGATTGAAAGTATCTGGGCCGCCGATTTCCATTTCAACGTGCGACTATATATTCCCTAAAATAACCTACGTAACTGCTTACACATGTAACTACGACTATTGCTCAACAATGGCGCCCTGCTCATTTATTTGAGACTTTACAAGCTAACTATAACTATCGGAGATTTGTGGAATTTTCATCATCTTAACGTTCATATTTTGCCTTATATATTAATAAAGGTAAATAAGTCATTTGAATTAGAACATTTGGAATTCAGCTTGATTGTTTTGTTGGATGCAGATCTTTTTTCGTTTAGTTTCAGTAGTAGTTTATTTGTCTGAATTACTAAGAGATGTTTATTTATGATGTTATGTAGATGAGTAACGACGAAGAACAGTTAGTGCGAGCAAAGCGTTCTGAGTTACAATTGCCGGTGGGAACTTTTGTCGGCTTATGCAGCTATAGAGTTAGATCTATGTCTCAAGTGGACGCTTCGCCACGCACTGCTCAAGTTGTTATTTGACCACCACTTAAAACTCCCGGTCCTTCATTCGCTACTAGAAAATGCATCCGAATTTATCTTGTCCGTTTTTTGATATCTGATAAAACAGGCTAAATTTTCAACGCCCTAGTTCAAATGCCTCGTGTACCTCGAATAAAGTTACTATGCGTTACATTGCACGCATCGTCTGTTACATGATCGCATTACGCAAGAGCTTTTTATAAGGATGTATTTGGATGTAGGGAAGACAAATGGATTAATCAGGTTGTACATTTTAATTTGCTTTGAAATAGGCTGGGGTTTTTGAAGAAAATAGCCTGAAGATGGTGAAGTTTTCGAAACTGGAAGACAGTGAAGTAGTGAAGCTTTTAATTTGGTAATGATTTGAGTTCACGTGATGATTCGTTTAGAAGATGACAAGGTGAGATGAATATGATTTGGGAACCAGTGAAATATTAAGAGACTGGATTTTCACAATCGAATAATCACTGTCCAGTTTGAGGTCAATGTTTTGGATTGTTTTTTTTTTAATAGCCGGTTGGAAGTCAAGATGATGACTGAGATTGCATTGATTTTAATGATAGAAGGGGAGGAGTTAGATTTATGTTAGGTTTCAAAGGTATTGATATTTTAGATGTCAAGTTTATTTTAGAATCCAAAGGAAGTTCGATTTTTTATGCAAGATAGACGTTCATTTTTGGGGTCAGGATCGTTTTAGTGATCGAAGATAGATTCGTAGCAGAAGTTTATTTTTTGTGACCAAACTTCTATAGGTAATTTTGGTAGTCAAGTGTTTTCAAGTAAGTATGGGTTATTATAGATTTCAATGTTTAACCGATGTTATAGATGTCAGTTTTATTACAGACAGTTTTTGAGACAGCCAGATATGTTTTTGAGACCAAATTTAATAGATGTTCATATTAAGGCTGTATTTGATATTACCGATATGATCTGTGTATATCTTTCAAGGGTGTTCGCTCACAGCGTTTTTTTAGATATTTGTTTTTAGGTATTACGTCCGGGTTAGGTTATTAGCTAGTCCGAAGAGTATTAAAGAGGTGTTAATGATTTTTTAAGTTTGATGGATGTTTTAAAATTCAGATTTTTAGGGAATGCAGTCCCAGTCCAGTATTTGACGTGCGTGAAGATAGGTTTTTTATGGGTCGAAAATATGGATATTTTAGAGACCAAGTCTGGGTTTTTAGGGTCCATGTTGGGTTTAATTTAGAGATCGAGTCTGTTTTATAGGGTCTAAATAAGTTTTCATTTTAGGGGCCAAGTTATTGTTTTTTTTAGGCCGAGTCAGATTATTAAAGAATTTTAAGTTCCAGTTTTTTGTAGGGCCAAATCTGGGCTCTTCTTCTTTGGGTTTTCGTTATTGTTATTTCAAGGGTCCAAGGCAGTCATTTTAGGGGCCAAGTTATTGTTACTTTTTTGGGCCGAGTCTGTTTTAGGATTTAAGTAAGTTTTTTTGGGTTACAGTCAAGTCTTTCTTTCTTTCTTCTTTCTTTTTATCTTTCCAAGTCAGGTATTTTAGGCGCCGAATTTTATTATTTATGGGGCCGAGTCTGTTTTTTTAGGTATACGTTTTCAGATTCAAGCTGGATATTTTAGGGGCCAAGTTATATTTTTTTTGCTGGACCAAATCTGTTTTTTTTTGGGTCTGAGTAAGATCTTTTGATTTTCAACTCTCGCGACTTGTACACATAATTATTATAATGTAACGGGTCTTACGCGCGATTGATCGAATTTGGGTATTTCAGGTTTCTACCCAGGTATTTTAGGGGCCAAGTTATTGTTATTCTTGTGGGGCCGAGTTAGATATTTTATAGGGCCGAAGTAAGATTGTTTAGGATCGAACTTAAGTATTTTAGGGATCAAGACAGTTATTTGATGGGCCGGTTATTGTTTTTTGAAGGGCCAAGTATTTTTTTTTTTTGGGTTTTAGGCCTAAGATATTGTTATTTTAGGAGCCAAGTCAGATCTTTTTAGGAATAAGTTTGTGTTATTTACGGATTAAAGCTTATTTTTAGGGTCCATATAAGGGTTTTTTTAGGCTTCATGTTTTTGTTTATTTGGGAATCTAAACCTTTTTTCAGTCGTCAAAATTTAAGTTTTATTTTAGTTATCAGATTTGTGTTATGTAAGGGTCCAAGATTTTATTTGGGTCCAAGTAAGGTTTTATTTTGGGGACCAAGACTGGGTTATTATAGAGACTGAGTCAGTTTTTTTTTAGGTACAAGATTTAGTTAAGGGACCAGATAGGGGTTGTTTTTGATCTAAATTGTATGGTTTTGTAGAATTCAGCCTTATTTTAGAGGCAAGTACAAGAATGTTTTTGGGATTTTAGAAACAATGTTGAAACTGGATTGTTTCTTGATGTCGGCCAAATGGTTTTTGGGGTAATTGGGTCTAGAGACAAGACGTCATTAGATCAAAGTGGGTTGGGGTAAATTTTACATCCCAAAGGGTAATTTGACAATAAATAGCAGTTGGATAAATATTACTTACTTTATATTTTTTATGATTTTGATAATAGTTTTAGGGACCAGTTTTAGTCTGGTATAGATTGTTTAGTTTCAGGTACCAATTTTGGGCATAGGCCTGAGCGCGCGAAATATAAGGCCTGCTACTGTGAGATTTAGATGATGTTCCGCTTATAAAGTTGAATTTTAGGCCTAAGTGTCAGTAGCAGGCTGTTGTTTAGGGGTTTAGATAAATCAGCTCTTTGCGACATATGTAACAGTCGATGCGGAAACTATGAACTAGAAGTCTTAAATACGCTTAGAAAAATTAATGATAACAGAAATACATGGCCACAATTAAAACTACGTTCATGTGCATTATCATATAGGAAATGTATCCTAATCAAGTCACGCAAGGTTTTCATTAGCATGTCCGATAAAGTTTTCGTTAATCCCGACCTGCTGAGAATTGAAGCGAGTAAGTAAGTTACCGAAGCTCGCTCTATCTCACGAAAACAAGACAACCTTAAGTTTTACAGTGATTGCCTTTTTAAGATATTAAATACGAAAAAATTATCGGGTACCATTATCACTTATATTACTTGACATTAATGAGTAGGTTCGTATCACCCTAAACCCTGATGCGATCCAATTGTGGGCTTTAGCAGGATCTCTCCGCGAAAATTAAAAGTTTAATCAAATCATAGATATGCCGGACACGTCATTTTGTGCATATGCATCGGAAGACAATGATTATCTGTTGTTTATATTCCTTCCTCCTCAGATGGATCAATAAAAGTTCCTTGCCACTCACAGCCCCAGAACTTTTATGAAAACTTGGAAATAAAATTTAAATGAAATCTTCAGAATTTTCTCCGCCCCTCGACATCATTACGACACGGTCTTTTACGACCACGTATTTCTCTTACACATTAATTGTTATGTTATAATATTTGAATTACATCTAGCACTACCTTAGCCTAATCACCCGCATTTCGCGTACGTGATACATGCCTAGCACTAACTTATATCGAATGTCGAATGTTATCCAGATTCATTACAACTAACGGGATCCGTTTTGCCCCACGCTCTATATAACCTTATTATCTAATTCTTAACCTACAAGGGAACTGCTGACAATCCGCAAGCAACGCGCACACACTTAACGGTTTTGCTTTGAGGTAGTTATCGAATCGAATACGAAATTTCTCCAGAAATGTATGTTAATGCATAATCTTAAATACCATGGTGTCCAGTCGGTTCTCCTGGCGCCATAACCACGGGCGAGCGTATCACACGTAATCGTATTTTTAAGCATCCAGAACCTCGTCGTGTAGTGCAATAGAACGTCAGGAGTCCGCGACACTTCGTCGTTTTTAAAAGATATTAATTTTGTCGCAGACCAATTAGAGCGGAACGAATGTGTCGAACGAACACATGACGAATCTGCGACGTTTTGATTTTATAATAGTTTTCCTTTCACCCACCCGTCAGTATAGCCCCTTAGTTTTGAAATAAAACTACCTGTATAGTTAATTTTTGATGAGGATTTTTTTGTTTGTTACCCGGCCATATTAATGTGTAACAGCGTTGCCTTGATCTTAAATCTAATTTGAAAGTCATTGAGTAGCGCGTCGATTTATCAGCAGTCGTCCGTCATACAAAAATATATTGCTTTGCCAAACAGATAGCGAACCGAAGGCATAGATAGAGAACATTTTTTTATATTTTTTTAATATTTTTTAACATTTTTTTATACTTTTTTTATTTTTCTTTTATATTTACTTTTTTGAATTTTTAATGTTTTATGTACTTTTTTTTTGTTTTTTATTATTTTGTGAAGGCGAAATTGAAAAGATTAAATAATGATTGCCCATTTATATTACTTTTATTATTGCTTGTTATGTTGTTATTACTAGTATTATGAACCCCCACAACTAAGTTGTTACAGTTGCAGTTTATGTCGATGTAATACATAAATGGGAATACTAGTGAACCCGCGATCTTTGTCGGGTCTGACGGTTTAGTCACTGGGCTTTCGCCGCTACGGTAGTAAGCCGCCGCGTCTGATAAAAGATATAAAAGTGCCGATGTATCTGGCGAATGGACAAGGTCGCTATCTGTCTCACGAGCGTATAATATAATATATCATCTGCTCACTTATATACTAATCTGTAGTTCTATGGTATAGCTAATGAAGTGCTAGCGAACTATAATGACTTAAAGCTATATGTAGAATCGGTGATGGTGAACTAATCCTATAGTAGGCGCACTTTAGACGGCTTGCCACCTTTACGGTTTTGAACTTTGTCTTCAAATGTCTGTATTAATTACGCCCCGTTGTTATTAGTTCCGGGTAAGTATGTTTTGGCCGTGTTGTGACCGTTGTAATCGCCAGTTATTTGTTTTTTTTAGTAACAGTTGTGATGTCTCTGTCGGGTGTGATGTCTCTTATACTTATGTTTAATACGTTACTTACGACTTGTACGATTTGATGTACGCGTGTATATAATGAAAATCATTAGAATGAAGTAAATTAATCAGAAAATGAATACAAATTCATGACGTATGAAAAATTAAATTAATGTCAATATTTAAACCGAATACGATACTTAATGTTAGTATGTTGGTACTAGTACCATGTGAATAATGAACGCTAAAAACAGTCTCGCACTGTTTTTAGGGGAGGGGATGAAAGGATTCAGGGAAGGAAGTGGGAAGGAGCCGTTAGGCATTTTAGGGGTGAGGACCGAACGGGATAACTAGGGAGGAAGTTTGGATGGGGAGCCATTCTATTATCACAGGGTGAGAAGCCAAAATCGCCCAGCCCAATGGCGAAGACCGAGCTGTTGTTTAAAAATTTTTGATGTTGAAGTGGTCCTACCGAGAGTGAACAAGGAGCTCTATAGTTCAGACCTCCGAGTCACTCATCAGCTACAAGCCGTTCTCTCTGATGTTCTCTATCTTAAATCACCATTCTCTGTAATACCCAACCTTTTAGTCCTCGCAATCAACAAAGTTAGGCCGCCACCTGAATACTCCACCGTCAGTCGATACTTCTAGCTCAAATGCCCATGTCCCGCAACCGCACTACTACCTTACTGTCATTCATAAACTCCATCTACTTATCCCCCCCCTTGAAGCCCCCCAATGGTAGCAGGGGACCACGACCTGCTACCAAAGCCCTGAGGTCACGTGATGGTACAACTACCAGTATTGAGCCTGCTTGTGCAGGCAGGCTTAACACTGGTCGCCGGCAACCCCAGGGATATTTGTAGTCACACAAGATAGGAAATACTGTAGTGCTTAACCCAACACCACAGAGGAGTAAGGACATGGTTCAGATAATGATGACGAATGACGTGGGACAATTAGGGAAATCGTGAATGGATTGTGTCGAGTGATATGAAATGCGATGTTAATGCTAAAATTAAAATAAACCAAAGTACATACGTTAAAAAGATCAAACGAATTAAGTACTCCTTCTCCAGTTATAAGTTAAAACCGCAGAGTTAGCAAGCTTGACTATGGCTATCATCTACTAGTATTTAAAATTACTCGAGGTGGTGCATTACACTTCCCACCTCATGGTTTTAATCTAAAATTATTTTGTATGAAGGCGCGAAGTAAATGTCGCTCATCACTCCACCATCTATCATCAAATATACCACTCAGATGTTACACTTTAGGTAAAGTCATGATATTAAGTGCTAAGTCGACAACGAGCGCAAGGCCCACATAATGTTATGTGGTTTTTCACGGCTTGAGACGTTAACCGAGCACCCATTGCCGACCCTCCAACGTTTGTTTTTATTATCTCATACACAGATGTTCTCAGGCGACAGCGTTCATAACAGACTAGTATTTTTTATCCGCACACTACTGTCTTTCAGCACAATAATATGGTACTATGGTGGTACATTCTCAAGATGCTACCAATCCTTTCCTGATGCTACCCATCTTTAGTCTTCCCTCACCATTCACAACTCCCTCTAGATTTTTAAACGAACGAGGTGTGTTATTTTTACTTGCTCTCTCTCCCTCTCTCTGTCACTCGGTCCTATACGATTAAGTGATCATCTGTCGTCCGTCTATACATAGGTGTTAGTAGTACTCAGATGTTAATGAATACATTCTTCACCGAGCACACAGCACAGCTGACAGATACCTCGCGCCATAAACCTTAACCTAATATTATCCTATTTCACACGCTATTTGCCTTAATTACTGCGCGTATTTTCGCGTCTTTTCCTTATCTATTTCTGAGACTGTAGTGTACTTCTTCGCCAATGGCCCTTAATATTATGCTCCAAACTGAAGGGAGACTTTCTAAACCTAAGCGCGGATTTCTCGCGCACGCTTTCCTTAACTATTTCTGAGACTGTCAGTGTACCATTTCTTTATAATCATCTGTACATCTTCCACTTAATATATTACTTCCTCTCTAGGGTACTGTACCAGACTAGCTTATTGTAATAAGATTGAAAACTATTTTGAAAATGATGCTCCTAGCCTTGAAGAGGCGTGCAATCTTTAAGCTTATGTGCTATATATGTCATGGACCTAATGACAAAACGGTACATCATTTAGAAATTAAACCGTGCTGAACTAACAAATATGCCTCCTAACCTGCATGAAGAGCGTTCCATTCACGACCTGATTTATTACGAGTATGCTATGTTATGACTCGGGTTATTATGTTTCTATTTTATGTACTGGAGCTGGCAACTCATGTAGAAGGTCTATTGGCGTTGCTATACCGGCGGCATAGCTCGATTTAAGCCGCCCCTGAGATGTTAGTTAGTCGTAATCTCATGTTCATAGTCATGTAATTTTAATTAGTGTTTTTAATGTCATTCTTTTGGGATTCAGGTGTGTTCTGATTATGACAAACTCGTGAAAAGATGCTATTTTTAGATATTTTCATAACGTGCTTGTATCAATGAGAAAGTTGTTATTTTAGCCTTTTTAACCGGAATTTTTTAGATAATATTTTTTTGTACTTATTATGTAAATAATGTATTTCTTGGCTTATTTCAAGTAAATTTTTTCGTTTTAAGTGAACCACGTTGTTTAAAGGTAGGCAGTATGTTAGGTTGTAATTCGTAATTATTTTTTAGAACTAACACAACTTTGACAACTAAACAGATTTGCAGTAAAATTAGAATATTTAATTTTTGTAACGTTTATTATTAGTAATGTTAATTTTGTAAATTTATGTAAAACAATGTAACGATAAAGACTAGACCTACTAAGTTTCCCCCACTCCCGTTGCATAAACTGTGAGCAGCACGCCTACTTAGTCGTTAAACCTATGAGTAATGTAATCTCTAGTTCTATGCTCAGTTACGCCTCATATCCAATTGGGATGAAACTTGATGGAAGACCTGGATGCTTATATGCTATTCATTATCGACATACCACTTAATAGAAGCCGCGAACTAGTATACAATACTTTATACTTTTTATTTTCTTTTCTAGACTCCGAATGTGCAAAGTAATTTACCATATAAATTTGATTAAGTTGTTGCTTCTGTTCGCTAGTCTTTACACAGTATTATTTGTTTATTTTTACATAATTAGTCATTAGGTCCATATCATGTACTCCGAAACTTCGGGCTCCTAATTATTATTAATTTCTCGGCAATTTTCCCTCCATCAGGCCCTGCTGGCTCGGCACTTACATACTATCCGACGATGTTAAATTGCGGAAAAAGAGTAATGTGAAAAGCTAATACTAACAGTAAACATTCTACTTGAAGGATAAACTAGTTATTCCTGGATTTTTTTATATAAACGTCAATTTGTAATTACGTCGACGATAAGGTACGCGAATTTCCGGATTGGTCTAGGGTCCAATTGTATCCTTCATAGATGTTAAATTCTGGCGTGGTGTTAGAAGCCACAGTACGCAATAAATGGAACCAAAACAAATCGAGATAGTCTTTTTTTTAAATGGTTACATTCAGGACTAACTGGAATTTCCCGTCATATTATAGACATCAATAATACTTAACCCATTCAATATTAAATCTTACTTCTTAAATAACTAAATAAAACGCGTAATAATAATAATCAACTTAGAGCAAAGATTAAAGTTAAAATTATCAAAAGATACGAAGGCCACTTTCAGTTAATAACGCAAACCGTGTTGGGATAGATATTTAATACCACGAATTACAATAGGAAACTCATGAAATTTATTCAAAACGATCATGTCACTGGCGTTATTTTTTTTAAAAGTCCCTCAAATTACAGATTAGTTCAAACGCCAATCGGGACGTCGCGTGTAGCGTAAGCGTTCTGCCGCGATGATGTAAGGGAGCAGTTATAATGAACCATACGATTGGATAATAAACTAATCCAGCAACTTCGGATCCGTGTTCATGATGTTACTTTTGACGATTTTACTGATGGTCATTATTTTATTAACAGACAAAAAAATATTTATTGCAATAATCATTACAATGACTCAGTATAAGAAAGTTCCCGCCACAGACGAGCCCACAGGGAATAAAGAAGAAGCGTAGTGTACACTAACGCGGTCTGCGGACTGTCTGTGCTGTGATGAAAAATAATTAATACAATAAACCTAACCATTCAATTAAATGTGATGATTTGTTAACATAAACAACGACTCCATACTTAATTTAAAAAATTGTGACCTCAAATCAAATACTTAATAAATCAACTAAAGCATCGGATACAAAAAAATAATTAATTAATTAATATTAAGACAAACTGAGACAAACATTTTTTTTTGGATTTTTATATTTTTACACGCATTTTTTTTACTTTTTTATATTTTTTAGCACATAAGCAGACATGACACGTAACACTACACAAACCTTAATTCCTAAAACCCTAAACCTAAAAACCTTATTCCTAGCAAGCTTATTAATAAAAGTGAACTAGACAGGAGCAGAATTTAAAAGAACCGAATAAAAACTTAAGCGGGGATTAGCTCAGCAGCCCGCCGACACCAGCGCGTCCTTGGACTAACCACAGCTGATACAAGTGCTGGGCCTTACTATCCGTACACCTGATGTCACTCCTCACTCAAGACAGCGACTCAAGTCGCAAGGACCGCCGTGTACTTTGACAACTAGACTAGATGACTCAGTTGCCAGAAACCCTATCCCTCATCTGTGCTTTCTATGGTGGAATTCAAACATCACGTATCATTCTCTATTCCTGGTGATACACTGTCGGTGGACTGTGAGAAATTAATTTTGACGAAAGAATTAACGAGGGGGAAAACTAAACATAAGCCGCAGTGAAAAGTTGACAGCGATACACGAGAGGACGCTGCTGCCCGTCCCCCGGGTCCCTTTAGTCGCCTTGTACGACATCCACGGGCTAGTGTAGGAGTGGCCCCCCTCGGTGCTTGTCTCAGTGACTGGGACTGCACCGATTGGCTTATTCTATTCATGTGCCGGAGCCACGCGGCACAGACGGAGCAACCACGTATGCTGCACATGATGCCACATCGAGTTGCCCGTCGGTGTGATTGTCAGCGGAGTTCCAACTACAATCTTTCGATCGCTTGTTTTACTAAGCCGCCGACTTTTTCTTTAGCGAATGAAGTAGGACGGAAATTGCGGTTCAACTATTTTGTTCAACTACACAGTCACCGTCGCACATTTCCAGATATTCAAGGGGCGGTCCGCCATAGTCAGACCTTAACGAACTCAAAGAACTTATATCATAAAAGCCTCACCTTCGTGAATCGCATGGACACGAACAGCTAAGTCAAATGACTTCCTCAAAACATAATAATATAAATAACTCAATACATAAAGTCACCACGGTAGTATCCTCTTAAATCCAATTTTTTCGTAAGTAAGTCGGTTCTGCTAACGCGTGCATGAATTCTAGTCATGAACAGAAGTTCGAATGTGAGGCATTGTTTTATTTTTCAACGGTTATTTCCAAAATCCAAGAAAACATAAAAAACATAAACTGCTTCTGATTTAAATGTGTGCATTGATTTGGGTACACGCGTTAGTTTTTTGTATCTGAGAATGATTTGGCAAAACATAAAATACCACAATATGGCGCTCGGTCCATACGGCGGTTACGCAGTCACCGCGGCCGATGTCAATGCAATACCTGACATTACCAACGCTTTGCAGGAATTGAGACACTAGTACTTAATCTCCTTCGCATGGTAATTTCTCTAGCTTCGACTCGAACTAGGTAATTGATGGTAATACGATAATAGCTGGTTACCACCAGGTGATCCACGATGGTGATTTCAGCAGTAAGTTTTCAAGTCTGCTATTTTGACCAGTGCTATCCTATTACGTACATAATTCTGGCGTCGCTGTTACGCTCGCTACAGTGATGTAATGACTTAGACCTCCAATCTCTGTCATTGCAAGCTATACGGGTCAGAAGATGACAAAGACCTTTCGTATTTTATGATGATGAAAGAGGACGCCATAGACACAATATTGCCCCCGACAATGCGATCATAGAAACTGCAGTGAAAAGTTGACAGCGATACACGAGAGGACGCTGCTGCCCGTCCCCCGGGTCCCTTTAGTCGCCTTGTACGACATCCACGGGCTAGTATAGGAGTGGCCCCCCTCGGTGCTTGTCTCGATGACTGGGACTGCACCGATTGGCTTATTCTATTCATGTGCCGGAGCCACGCGGCACAGACGGAGCAACCACGTATGCTGCACATGATGCCACATCGAGTTGCCCGTCGGTGTGATTGTCAGCGGAGTTCCAACTACAATCTTTCGATCGCTTGTTTTACTAAGCCGCCGACTTTCACGTTTTCGACCATCCAGTAAAGAAATGGTTATTCAACTTACAAAGTTGGCCGGTCTATGTAACGACACAGTAAGACCGCAAGGTGAATAACTCATTATATCAAAATTATGTTACTTCAGCTCCTTCCATCTAAAGTTTTTACAAACCACTTACAAGTGTCGTCTTTTTCATAACTGAATAAGATCCTAAGAAGCAGACCAACCTCTTACCAGACATAACAACGACCTATGTCTTCCAATGAATTGGATTTTCTTTTACAGCCAAAAAGTAAAAACTGCGGCGCAGCGGACTTGTGAATACCACAATTCTATTGTCTGCACTTAGTTCGTATTATTACTTTTTATGTTATACGGAAGACTTTAAGATTTACTTAAGCGATTTACTTTAACTGATGAAAGTGCCAAACTAATTCGTCACTCTTCTTAATTTTAAAAGTCCCTCAAATTACAGATTAGTTCAAACGCCAATCGGGACGTCGCGTGTAGCGTAAGCGTTCTGCCGCGATGATGTAAGGGAGCAGTTATAATGAACCATACGATTGGATAATAAACTAATCCAGCAACTTCGGATCCGTGTTCATGATGTTATTTTTGACGATTTTACTGATGGTCATTATTTTATTAACAGACAAAAAAATATTTATTGCAATAATCGTTACAATGACTCAGTATAAGAAAGTTCCCGCCACAGACGAGCCCACAGGGAATAAAGAAGAAGCGTAGTGTACACTAACGCGGTCTGCGGACTGTCTGTGCTGTGATGAAAAATAATTAATACAATAAACCTAACCATTCAATTAAATGTGATGATTTGTTAACATAAACAACGACTCCATACTTAATTTAAAAAATTGTGACCTCAAATTAAATACTTAATAAATCAACTAAAGCCTCGGGTACAAAAAAAAGAATTAATTAATTAATATAAAGACAAACTGAGACAAACATTTTTATGGGTTTTTTAATGTTTTTACACGCATTTTTTTTACTTTTTTATATTTTTTAGCACATAAGCAGACATGACACGTAACACTACACAAACCTTAATTCCTAAAACCCTAAACCTAAAAACCTTATTCCTAGCAAGCTTATTAATAAAAGTGAACTAGACAGGAGCAGAATTTAATAGAACCGAATAAAAACTTAAGCGGGGATTAGCTCAGCAGCCCGCCGACACCAGCGCGTCCTTGGACTAACCACAGCTGATACAAGTGCTGGGCCTTACTATCCGTACACCTGATGTCACTCCTCACTCAAGACAGCGACTCAAGTCGCAAGGACCGCCGTGTACTTTGACAACTAGACTAGATGACTCAGTTGCCAGAAACCCTATCCCTCATCTGTACTTTCTATGGTGGAATTCAAACATCGCGTATCATGCTCTATTCCTGGTGATACACTGTCGGTGGACTGTGAGAAATTAATTTTGACGAAAGAATTAACTGGGGGAAAACTAAACATAAGCCGCAGTGAAAAGTTGACAGCGATACACGAGAGGACGCTGCTGCCCGTCCCCCGGGTCCCTTTAGTCGCCTTGTACGACATCCACGGGCTAGTGCAGGAGTGGCCCCCCTCGGTGCTTGTCTCGATGACTGGGACTGCACCGATTGGCTTATTCTATTCATGTGCCGGAGCCACGCGGCACAGACGGAGCAACCACGTATGCTGCACATGATGCGACAACGAGTTGACCGTCGGTGTGATTGTCAGCAGAGTTCCAACTACAATCTTTCGATCGCTTGTTTTACTAAGCCGCCGACTTTCACGTTTTCGACCATCCAGTAAAGAAATGGTTATTCAACTTACAAAGTTAGCCAGTCTGTGTAACGACACAGTTAGACCGCAAGGTGAATAACTCATTATATCATATTTAAGTTACCGCAAAATAAACGACATTGAAATCCGTCTGCTTTCAAATCTTAATATGCTTAGCGCCAAAACACCGCTTTTGAGAATACGCGGAGTTTTTTACTTCAAGTAATTTTTTTCTTGATCTTAATTCACATCAGATAATTTTTGATTTTATAAACGATTTACCGCAACCGACGACGTTTGTGATACTATTGCGTCACTCATTTTTAATTTTAAGAGTCCCTCAAATTACAGATTAGTTCAAACGCCAATCGGGACGTCGCGTGTAGCGTAAGCGTTCTGCCGCGATGATGTAAGGGAGCAGTTATAATGAACCATACGATTGGATAATAAACTAATCCAGCAACTTCGGATCCGTGTTCATGGTGTTACTTTTGACGATTTTACTGATGGTCATTATTTTATTAACAGACAAAAAAATATTTATTGCAATAATCGTTACAATGACTCAGTATAAGAAAGTTCCCGCCACAGACGAGCCCACAGGGAATAAAGAAGAAGCGTAGTGTACACTAACGCGGTCTGCGGACTGTCTGTGCTGTGATGAAAAATAATTAATACAATAAACCTAACCATTCAATTAAATGTGATGATTTGTTAACATAAACAACGACTCCATACTTAATTTAAAAAATTGTGACCTCAAATTAAATACTTAATAAATCAACTAAAGCCTCGGGTACAAAAAAAAGAATTAATTAATTAATATAAAGACAAACTGAGACAAACATTTTTATGGATTTTTATATTTTTACACGCATTTTTTTTACTTTTTTATATTTTTTTGCACATAAGCAGACATGACACGTAACACTACACAAACCTTAATTCCTAAAACCCTAAACCTAAAAACCTTATTCCTAGCAAGCTTATTTCTAAAAGAGAAATAGACAGGAGCAGAATTTAATAGAACCGAATAAAAACTTAAGCGGGGATTAGCTCAGCAGCCCGCCGACACCAGCGCGTCCTTGGACTAACCACAGCTGATACAAGTGCTGGGCCTTACTATCCGTACACCTGATGTCACTCCTCACTCAAGACAGCGACTCAAGTCGCAAGGACCGCCGTGTACTTTGACAACTAGACTAGATGACTCAGTTGCCAGAACCCTATCCCTCATCTGTGCTTTCTATGGTGGAATTCAAACATTACGTATCATTCTCTATTCCTGGTGATACACTGTCGGTGGACTGTGAGAAATTAATTTTGACGAAAGAATTAACGAGGGGAAAACTAAACATAAGCCGCAGTGAAAAGTTGACAGCGATACACGAGAGGACGCTGCTGCCCGTCCCCCGGGTCCCTTTAGTCGCCTTGTACGACATCCACGGGCTAGTGCAGGAGTGGCCCCCCTCGGTGCTTGTCTCGATGACTGGGACTGCACCGATTGGCTTATTCTATTCATGTGCCGGAGCCACGCGGCACAGACGGAGCAACCACGTATGCTGCACATGATGCCACAACGAGTTGACCGTCGGTGTGATTGTCAGCGGAGTTCCAACTACAATCTTTCGATCGCTTGTTTTACTAAGCCGCCGACGTTCACTTTAACGACCAAAGTAGGACGGAAATTGCGGTTCAACTTGTTTGTTCAACTACACAGTCACCGTCGCACAGTTCCAGATATTCATGGGGCGGTCCGCCGTAGTCAGACCTTAACGAACTCAAAGAACTTATAGTCCACAATCCACGCAGGCGTGAATTGAATGGACACGAACTTAATAGAACGAAGTCAAATGACTTTCTCAAATCATAATATAAATGAATGTGTTACAATAAAGTCACCACGATGATCTCTAAAACAAACTTCGAGTTTCTCAGTTTCACAAGTGCGTTAAACTTAATACGTTGACGACTACGGAATCTCTGCCAGAGTACTTACGTAACAGACTTGTTCTCCCAGTGACTATTGTTCAAGCGAACAAATAGCCCCGGTAAAAGACCAACTAATCGACCATCACGTTCGACACTGACTCGATATGCGTACAGTACTAAGACGACACACAAGGTAATCAATTTATGATGCTTGTTATTGGCCGAAACTCAAAGTTTAAACTAAACGTAAATAGCAGTAAGATGTTAATGATACACGAGAGGACGCTGCTGCCCGTCCCCCGGGTCCCTTTAGTCGCCTTGTACGACATCCACGGGCTAGTGCAGGAGTGGCCCCCCTCGGTGCTTGTCTCAGTGACTGGGACTGCACCGATTGGCTTATTCTATTCATGTGCCGGAGCCACGCGGCACAGACCGAAACACCGTCGTTTTTAATGACGTAAAGCAGCGTCGAATGTTTCGTGACGTCACAAGATAAACAGTGACGTCAAATAATTGATCTGAGCTAGTTTTCTTGCACAATAATTCGTTACTGGAGCTTAAGATTTGCGACGCGATCAGTGCTAAAACAGGTATGCACATCGAACGGCGAATTTTAAAATTCCAAGTATCGAAGCCTCCAGCACAAACGGGAAGCCAAAACGAATAATGGTAAACCATTTTTGATCAACTTTGGCAATCCCATAACATGGTTAACTTCAATAACACATTCATAAATAAAAAATGTGGCTTCCCACCACGAGCGCTGATGTTCTACGCTTTTTCATATTTTGTAGTAACAACAATGACGATCATCAATAACCTCAACAACGGACAGAGAGTAGTAGTTTCCTCCCCCATCCACAAATGATATATACTCCGAACAAACTTAACATTTATTACGATAAGAGTCTGCGGATTTAGCTTAGGAAACAAGAAAGATGTTAAACAGTAACTTTATTAAACTAATATCAGCAGGCGTCTTAGCGCAGGCACGTCAGGCAGACAGAAACTAACGTCATAAATGATAACACCTATAAAACTTATAATTTTGCTACTTAAGCTGACATAAGAGTTCCATCGGTACTTTATGAAATTTCCTCAACTAAACTCAAGTCGGCCATTAAGTAGCGGTCTCCCATAACTTCCGGCATGATAACTGGGTTCATGCTCAACAACGACGCGAACAATCGTCGGATCACGAACTACACTCGATAACATGCGCGACGTTCCCCAGGAGACTTGTTCTACTGTTGGACTCGACACATCAAACACCATGGTTTAACGTGCACGGTCCAATTTAGATGGAACATGTAGAATCCCTAAGTCGCCTCTTACGACACCCACGGGAGAGTCAGGGGTGGTCTACCATCGTTTCATTTCTTCCGAGTTAGCTAAAGCTAACCACAATAAGGCTAAGTTCATACGATCGCGCGGAGCCGCGCGGTCCTTTCGACCGCTCGGTACAAGATCAGAGTAAACAGCTAGTATTGTCTACATCACCGCGCGGTAACAGAACCGAGAACCCCGCGCGGTTTCTCGCGGTTCAAGAACTAGCGCGCGGGTCGGAGCGCGACGAGCGGTATCGCGCGGTGATGTAGACGATACTAGCTGTTTACTTTGATCTTGTACCGCTCGGTAGAAAGTTCCGCGCGACTCCGCGCGGCTCCGCGCGGTCATATGGACTTAGCCAAAGTGAACGACTTATTCTTTGCCGAGACCACACGGCATAACCTTAACAACAAACTCAACAACCGCAATCCGATCTTACCAATTCACTTAACAATTCCAGGAAGCGCTTGATTTTGACATCCAAATCCCGGCAAATTTAGTTTTAGAAATCAGTTGGAACACGAACACAACACTTTTTTTTACTTTTTGTATTTTATTGTTTTTTTTTTTTATTTTTTTTTTATACACATCAAAAACGACACAAACTCAACCGATTTCCGCCAACTAATTTGCAATAACAATAATGATGAACCTGATGTATGAATTGTTGGAGAACTTTAATGAGTGGCTGGAGAACCTAATCGGTACTGGAATGCCCGCAATTACTTTCCCAGCTGAAATTACAAAATGGACAAACTTAGCTGACCGCTGACCGAGAAAGGGATCAACCGAGTTACTAGTTGGCTAAATCACGGGGTGATCCCACCAACACTGTTGTGTGGAAGGCAAAGTAGAGTCAATGGGATAATTATCTTTTCGTTATCAAATTCATCCTGATATTTCCAAAACTCACGTTACTTTTGGAGTTTTTACTCTGTGCAACAATAAACCTATCGAAAGGACAAACAGTTAAAATAAAGTGATTGTAAACAGGAGGAAGATATACAACAGTGGATTTTTTTGAAACTATCACGTAGTATGATGTTAATGTACGCTGAATTACAGATAAGTTTAGGAGACAATCGGGTATGAAGGGGAGCGTTCTGCCGCGATGTTGTAAGGGAGCAGTTACAATGAACCATACGATTGAGTTTTAAACTAATCCGGTAACTGCGGATTTGTTTTCATGATGTTCATCCTGATACACGTGAATTAAGTTTAGTGCCAACGAATGTTTGTTGGATGTTTTATTGCTGATGAATACCATATAAATGCCACTTTATTAGGGTTACAATCAATCAAAAATGTCATATAAGTAAGGGATACTAAATTATCGGGTTTTCTCCACCGCAGACAAAATAATTAGCGCAGTTTGTACTGACGCGGTCTGGGCTGGGCGCAGTCTGGGCGAAGTTAGAAAACTTAGATTTGAACGATTGCCTGGGTGTATTAGCACAACTGTTTGGGCCGGTTGGAACAGTTTAATTTTATTAAATGTGAAATTATTAATACTGAGAAACCAGTGGGAAAATATAAATAATAATAGTTTCAGATAGGTTTAGACATAAAGATCCCACGTCTACTAGCCAACATAGTAACATCTCAATAATTCTACGGCTGATTACAACTGTTGAATTATTGTTGAAACCCTAGTGTATGCCGCGCGTTGTCTTTCAAGTTCACGTGCGTAAGAAATACCGAAAACTTGAAAGAACGTTCGGTTTTTTCAACTTTTACTCTTGACAATAGCATTCTGATCGTAACAAGCGACAATTTCAATCACGGAAGCTCTCGATTTTGAAATATCTGATGCGAGCAAAATTAGTTACAGAAATTAGTTGAAACACCAACACAACACTTATTTTTTTGTGATTTATGTTTATTTTTTATTATTTTTTTTATCATTTTTACTTTTTTATGTATATTTTTTGTTTTTTTTTTATATTTTACACACATTTTTTTTTTGTTTTATTTATAGACAAACGACATTTAAATCAACTGATTTCTCTTAACTAATTTGCGATGATAATAATGACGATGAACCGGATGCGTGAAGATGTAGTAACGTGTCAAACTTAACAGGCTCGGGAATCTAGTCGGTACTTAAATTTCCTCGACTATATTTCGAGCCGCGACGTCTTAAAGGAATGGGGATCGTGTTAAACTTAATCAAGGTCTAACAAAGCTGTCCGTTTGGAAGTACAAACAGCAAGAGAGACAAAATATGGAGAGACGAGGATTGTGTCGTAGGACGTTTATTATTATTTCCCTTGAACTGCAGATTAATGAAGTAGCCAATCGGGACTTCGTGAGAAGCGTGAGAGTTCTGCAACGATGATGTAAGGGTGCAGTTACAATGAACCATGCGATTGGATAATAAACTAATCCGGCAACTCCGGACCCATGTTCACGATGTCACTCAAACTTGTTCATCCTATCGTCTCTAACAGGTGATGAAGAATATTTAAAAGGAGGAAGAAGTTAAATTATTGGGGTGTTTCAAAAGACGTCTTGCACCACACACGAGCCCACAGGGAATAAAAAATAAGCGCAGTGTACACTAACGCAGTCTGCGGACTCACTGTGCGGATATGTAATGGAGCAGAAAAAAGAGACCTGAGAAGTAGAAGTAAATCTTTTCATAACTATCATGACACCTGATAGTGCAATTTTTTATTGTTCGTAGAATTACAGAATAGTTTAAAATCTAACCGGGTCTTGTGAGATGCATGGACATCATATCGCGTCTATTTAAACGGGCAGTTGCAAAGATCCATACAATTTGATAATAAACTAATCCAGCAATTCCGGATTTGTGTTCATGATGTTAGACGTGTACCATAGTGGTTATAATTTTGATGGGCCTGAACTGTGTAAAGGTAATTTTGACAGAAAGGGGAACAGGGGGAAAACTAAATAAAAGCCGCAGTGAAAAGCTGACAGCGATACACGAGAGGACGCTGCTGCCCGTCCCCCGGGTCCCTTTAGTCGCCTTGTACGACATCCACGGGCTAGTGCAGGAGTGGCCCCCCTCGGTGCTTGTCTCAGTGACTGGGACTGCACCGATTGGCTTATTCTATTCATGTGCCGGAGCCACGCGGCACAGACGGAGCAACCACGTATGCTGCACATGATGCGACAACGAGTTGACCGTCGGTGTGATTGTCAGCGGAGTTCCAACTACAATTTTTCGATCGCTTGTTTTACTAAGCCGCCGACGTTCACTTTAACGACCGAAGTAGGACGGAAATTGCGGTTCAACTTGTTTGTTCAACTACACAGTCACCGTCGCACAGTTCCAGATATTCATGGGGCGGTCCGCCGTAGTCAGACCTTAACGAACTCAAAGAACTTATAGTCCACAATCCACGCAGGCGTGAATCGAATGGACATGAACTTATTAGAACGAAGTCAAATGACTTTCTCAAATCATAATATAAATGAATGTGTTACAATAAAGTCACCACGATGATCTCTAAAACAAACTTCGAGTTTCTCAGTTTCACAAGTGCGTTAAACTTAATACGTTGACGACTACGGAATCTCTGCCAGAGTACTTACGTAACAGACTTGTTCTCCCAGTGACTATTGTTCAAGCGAACAAATAGCCCCGGTAAAAGACCAACTAATCGACCATCACGTTCGACACTGACTCGATATGCGTACAGTACTAAGACGACACACAAGGTAATCAATTTATGATGCTTGTTATTGGCCGAAACTCAAAGTTTAAACTAAACGTAAATAGCAGTAAGATGTTAACGATACACGAGAGGACGCTGCTGCCCGTCCCCCGGGCCCCTTTAGTCGCCTTGTACGACATCCACGGGCTAGTGTAGGAGTGGCCCCCCTCGGTGCTTGTCTCAGTGACTGGGACTGCACCGATTGGCTTATTCTATTCATGTGCCGGAGCCACGCGGCACAGACCGGAACAAGAAAACGTATCGTTGATGTTGCAGAGTTTCGTGAGAAAATCCCTATGATGAGTGAGATACGACTTTTAA
The DNA here is from genome assembly GCF_050436995.1 of Anticarsia gemmatalis. NCBI lineage: Eukaryota > Metazoa > Arthropoda > Insecta > Lepidoptera > Erebidae > Anticarsia > Anticarsia gemmatalis. The sequence goes on along the minus strand of NC_134776.1, from coordinate 18,286,672 downwards.
TTGTTTCTAGCATATGTGGCAACACAACTGCCCAGTTTATTCTTATCAAATGGAGGTCTTATATGAATGAATTTTTATATTGTTTTTTATATAATATTTCGTCAATCAGTTTCATTTTGGTGTTTATTTATTTTTCCGAAATTTATTTTAGTTTTGGTTGCCGAACGGTTGTCTTTTGCAAATACTTGATTTATTTACATTTAACATTGAATGGGTTAAGTTTTGTATAAAAATTATGTACTAGAAAGAAAAAATGTTCAATAATATATCGGGATATAAATATTAAGGAATCCGTATCAGTGGTGAAGTGGTGAGTTTAAGATTAATCTTGTGTTATAAAATCACATGGTTTGGTAACCCGTCAATAGTAGATAGTAGACATATAGCTAATACGACATATTCAAGTTATAGTTAATATTAAAACCTAGTACACCGCTCAGAAGTATATAACCTTTTGACTCATCAGCCGTTTTTCGCAACGTATTATATCCTATTATATGCTAACCTAATCGCCATCGAAGGCTTTGCTCTATCTATTAAAGTTATTTTATCACCTTAACTGACTTCGAACATATTATGACTACGCGCTCAAACATTATGAATGTTCAATTATTAGCTGGTTTACTATTTTATTATTCACGATCAATGGCTTTTCATTATTTCATCGGGTGTCCCCGGAAAGTACATTCTAAACTTATATTAGATTTGCCATTTTTGGCTTCCTACCTAATTAAAATGCCTGACAATTTTTCTGTGTTCATCTTATGACCTAACCTTATACTAATTCACTAGACTCGTTATTTTTCATGATGACGTGGCGCAACCGTTCAAATGTACAACTTATATACCTAGGACAGACACTACAAGGAAGAAAGTTTGTTAGAATTGATAGCTTATAATTAATTTGCCGCAAATTTGCAGACCTTAACCTAACTGTGTAATTTGATCAACATCATGTCTCCATAACTAAAACGTGACTACGAGAATCGACGTTTTAGTTTTACTTATTAATCTATATGAATAAATGAATGGAAGAAATATAAAGGTTTTTGTTGTTTTTTATAAAATGATACAAAATAATGGTAAAGAATAAATAAAGTCACTTTATTCTTTTAATGATAAGGGGATTGAAGTTATTATCTTTGCAATTTGGAACAGATTCTGATAAGTGGGTTCGTTTATACGGTTAGAGTTTTAAATGGCAAAGTAAACTTTTACAAGCCACTCTACGCTCCCAGACGCTCAGTTAAAATGCCGCGAAGGCACTTCAACACAGTGTCACTTATTCACGCAATTGTTGAGAGCGTCGTTTGGGGCGTCCCCATAATCTGGTTCCTAAAATCCGTCCTAATTCTTTCAAATAACATTAATCATCTTTCCCCTATAAGTAACTTAGAATAGAATACTTTTTTATCCGAACGTAAGTCAAAAAGAAAAATACCAATCGCGAATATTAAAATAAGTTAAAATGAAGTGGATAATACTAAAGTAAACCTTCTTATTATAACATAGTGATTAAGACTTGCGTCAAAATCACTTTTACTTCTATTATACATTTACGAGGTTATTGGTTTAAATGTTTTTTCTTAATCACTCTAAGACAGTTTTCTTCTGGGCGTATATTCAGCGCTTGTACGCTCGAGATCGCTAGATTATGCGTCAATGGACATAAGTACGGGTGTGCCCAAGGATGGTAAAATTTTACCGATAGCGCTTGATATTATTTGTTTAATAATAACTTATGAGTACTTGAAACCGAGATTATACGTGGCCTATATACGCCCCGCGTGAAAATGCTCCGAATGCGAAAATTAACCTATCTAATATGCTGCCACTGCTATTCTCATTTACTATCTAATAGACGCCAAAGCCATGTCCGACTGCTATCCGTCAGTTTAGTTTCGATTTCCGGGTTTTAAGGTTATTGGGTATTTATACTTCGATGTACTCCGGAGTTGTGAAATCTTAACCCGTAAATGGCAATCGGATTGACCTACTAAATATAGACCGTCCTCATAACACTCAGCGCTTGGATAGTTTGAGCTATGATAATGTTATCATAGAGGGACGTCACTAGGGAAAATACATTGTTCTGCCTAGTGACAAGATGTTTACTTAGCCGTTATGATAGAGGGCGTGTCTGACCCACAGATGGATAGTTGCCGTTAGTAAAAGTCACATGCCCTTTAATTATGATAGTAACAACAGCCGCGCGCGGATCGATTTCTGCGGTTAAGCTACGCTTGCCGACTTGTTCTGTGGATGGGTGCCGTGAGCTATACGTAATGAGTTCCTCCGTATTTCGGAAGGTACGTTAAATTGTGAGTCCCGGCTGTTATTATCAAAGATCATTGACAGTCGTTACCAGCAGTCAGAAGCATGAAAGTCTGACAAGCAGCCTAAGAGAGAGGCACCGTGTTATAAACCAAGTAATTGGGTTGTGGAGGTCCGATAGGCAGTCGCTCCATGTAAATTAGGCTCAGGCTACAGCCGGTAAGATTGGAAGCTGACTCCAACATAGTTGGAAGAAATACTTTAATGATTGCGCTTTAATTATTTTTTTTATGATTTCTTCTCCAACGTTTACGTTTATACAAAATAATACTTTTGATTCGGATTATGATTGTCATATAAATTTAATATAAAAGATTGAAACAAATCGAAACAGATTTTTTTTATTTTATTTACGGTTGACGTGATAGAATTTCTTTTTTAAAGCAAACTCTCATATTATTTGAATTAAAAAAGAGAGCAACTATCCAAATGTGGGCATTAATGAAATTATAGGCTTTACTCATTGACTCACTAAACCAGACTTGAATTAAAATTAAATAATTTTAATTAAGTTGAATGCCCATCGCCATGATTTTTATGTGCTATAGTCGATATCAGGAATGTTTCTGACAGTTTTTATTTGGCTGTTTAACTTTACTCATATGGTAAATTTTGATTGGAGTCATATTGAATATTTTAGTTGAAATTATCTAGGCTCCGAACGTTCAAAATACGGAGTCCGTTTCGAATTATTTTCATTTCAGATCTGTGACCATATTTTTGAAATAATGTTTCTTTGGCGGTTTGGCATTGTGACGTATATTTGAATCAGTAGATATAAACTTGTGCCGCAGGATTAAAGAGATGCGAATTACGCCATTAGTTGATACATGACAACGCACCATAATGAAGCCTGAGTCTAGTAAGTCATTGAGTAAACTTACATACTAACATGTCATGACTATGAAAAAAAATGATGTTATATCCTATGTATTACTAAATAGCTAAGTAACCTAACTTCATGTTCCGTAGAACACTACTTTTTCAAACTATATTAATTATTGCTAGTTCGCGATTTTTTCTTTTGCATTTATATTTATAACATACTACAGCTATAACTTAATTTACGAATATAATAAATTGAATATATACCTACAATATAAATATATATTAATGCACGTTGAAATAAAACCTTATAAATAAATACACACAAGTGTAGCTACGTATTTTAAGTTATTAGGACTTGCAATGTGAGACTTAAGGCCCCAAGAATGCGATTATCTGACGATAACTGAAGAAATGTGAAATTAAGGAAAAGTACCCGTTATAAAGTACCCGAATAGAATATAAACACTCCCGGCGTGGCTTGCACTGGCTATGTAGTGACATACGCTCTATTAGAAAGACGTTATGTTGTGCCGTGTCTTGAGATGTATTTTTGGTAATGCGGCAAGCCTGCCTGAGTAATTATCGTATATAACAATTATGAAGAAGGACTCAAGTATGATGGCAGTAAATTATGTTGAGCCTAAATAGCCGGTCTCTCAACCTTCTGGTGTCGCGTTCCACCTCTGATGACATGATAATGTATAGCCCATGTTGGTAATTCGTTTTTGGGGAAAAAAGTTAAATAAACTTCTTTAAACTAAATGAAATAGAGGGTGCCTTAAAAGGAGCATAATGTATCTGAACATTTTCAGACTTAAAATACGAAAGATGTCTAAAATATAATGGTCAAATTAATGAACTCAAAGTATTAATAAACTTAAGCTTCAGAATTTATCAGTACAGATTTTTTTTCAGCATTTCTTTGGATTGCAAACGTCTGTGATCACAAAATTAAGGGGCTTTATCACCACCTATTTTTAGAATAGTTGGTATAAAAGATTAAAATACGAAAGATGACTAAAATATAAAGGTTTAAATGGGATGAGCAACAGGGCTTCTGTCACAGTTGAATTTTTATGACAAAACTGATAGTCGAAAAGGTGGTTGTTATATGTTTAATTGTAGAAGACTTGCGGTCTTCTTATCAGGATAGATTTTCAGAAAAGATTTTATTAGTTTTGCCAGTAAATTGAGTCCAAGTTTAAACTGATTATATTGTTCTTTACATAGATGAGTATGTTATTAGAATTAATCCCAACTATTTCAATGTGCCAGACTTTGACTGTCGAATAGTCTAGATGTATTACGGTAAGTATGTGGACTCTTTGGGATATATTACGACCCATCCGGTTGAGAAACTGAGGCAATCTACTGAATCTAAATATATATTTTAAAAATCAACAGCGCAGTGACAGTTCCGGAAAACTATCATTGCATTTTTCGAGGCACCGTGTAAAGATTTAACTAAGATAATAGATAAGCACTGTTGCACATTTCTAGTGGAGTTAAGTGTGACTGCTTAAGGTTCGGCACGTCCCGGCAACATCACTGTCACCCGGCATACTTTACCTACACAGATATCGAACACTTTTCCCGTTTAAGTCTACATTATAATAATGCCAAATATTTGAATATTATCTAAAAAAATAACGTTTTGGTTACGCAATGAACAAACTGTTGAAGTAAGATAAAATAAAGGTAAGAAAAAGTACCAATTTAGTCACGCCGAAGCCGTCAATTTGCAATTCATTCTACATTAAACGGGCGCATCGCACGAAGATTCTACGATACCTTAACTCATTTCTGTATTTTATCAAATTTCATCGCAAACCTAGCGTCTTATCCGAAGTACTTAAAATCCGACTTATACGTAATATTTGTTATTTTTGAGTAAACGATCTTAAACCTTTCAAAAGCCCAATGTAGTTTTGTCCTAACTTAAACTTGCTCGTTAAACATCTTGCAGAGTGGGTTCACCGGCCGACCAACTAAGTCTAGGTATAAGTTATAGTAGCAAATCCTACATAAGGTAATAAATCTAATTATACCGAGTCGGTGCGAGCGCACAACGCACGCCGCCCGCACCCCTAGCACTACCTCGCCTCAAGCCCGCACTACTCATACCGCTCATCACCGACTCGGTGTAATCAAGGCTAAGTATCACTAAAACACGTACATCTAAAATATCAATGGCCAAACTACGTTCATAAAGAAGAATGTTCGGATTAGGAACTGAAAAATGGCGAAGATTATAAAGACTGCTATAAACATATATGGATTTATTCTTATCGGGCTCACATCATATGTTATTACCGGTGGTAGAGGAGGTACTGGGAAGTTGAATGAATCGAAGAATTGTGGATCGTCTGGTCTGCACATCTTGCTAACCCTTCTTGCGTCTAAGACAACGACAAGAACCTTATAGGTCTCCTTGCGTTTCAAGATAGGTTAATTTATTTAACCAATATCCCAGTGACAGTATTCGATAGTAATAATCTATCGCAGCTAACTCGATATTTGGTGGACAGTGATAGATTAGATGTACGTGGGCGAGACTTCAGATAAATAACAATTTAGACGGCTTAGCGACATGGGCGCAGCCAAGTAACGTTTCGAAGACAATAGTAAGATAAGAAAATACAGCTGCTGTAGAACTCTTGCTGAAAAGTTAAATTAATTTTTGCAATTCAAAAAAGCACGATGCGAATAGTATCAGTAGTATAATCAACGCAACTCGTGGTAAGTAGTTTGGAACCAAACATTATTCAAAGTACGAAGAAGGAGATATGTAATTTTTGTATTGATAAAGGGTTTATTGTATTTTGATATCAACAAGTTGATTTAATGTCTGAACGTTTCGCGCAATTGTGAATTGCAAAAACTGTTCAAATCCTGAAAATGTATAACACAGCGAAATTCCCCGTGAAATAGAACTGTATTCGTTTTGACCACGTACAACAGGGCGAAAATCGACAAATATCGATATCGCTGGGTAAGATCAAATTTAATGGTAAACAGGAATTTTCGTCGAGTTATTAGTCGGGACTAGGATGTTTCTTATTACTTCGAGCTTATTCCGAGTTTACACAATCAATCATAGACTGGATATGTTTTCTGAGACTCTTGTGAGTTATAGAGTCGGGTCCGGTAACAACGGTACGGGTAGAATTTGGTAGCGAGCAGGTAATGGCGGCAATGTACAGCTTGATATTATAAACTGATTGCGCCTTAGCTTAGCAAATCTCGGTGATCGCTCGGTAAGATAATAAGAATCCTCCTTTACAATCCCTTGCTAGTTTACCTTGAATCTTCTTTCTTCTATTCTTTCTTCGTCGGCTTTGATGTTCTGCTTCTTCATTGAAGATCAATGCTGGCTACGCCCATGTCGCGTTTCATGTTCTAAACGCGAATTTTGATGATTCCTCTTCTTATACACTAATTTTCGTCCATTTCTCGGATTCGGTTCTTCAGTTGTTTGGTGTAACTGTCCAATCGGTACGCGTTCGTTTCTAGTTTAGAGACCATCCGGTCAATGCGGTCGATCTGCAGCAGGAGAGGCTTGATTGTAGACGCATCTGCAAAGATGGCAGAAAATATTTGTATCGACCGTCGGGAGTACCAACTAATACCGGTGATAATGAATTTTCTGTAAGCACTCCTTGGTTAGAACCATGCTTGGATGAAAGTGGCAGTTTGAAGCCACAGATTTGCAATAACTAATAACATTTGGTGAGACTCTGCGGCTGTAGCATCACACACGTATATCCTTAAAGGATTACGTTGAGAATATTACTTTTATTTAGTTTTTAAAAGCAACGCATGCTCCTCCGTCTCAAAAAAATAAAAGCTATCTTCAGGATAAGAAAAAACATGCGTTTTTGACTTAAAACAACCGAAATTTAATCGTCCTGGGACTTGAACTCAGGACATGAATATCATATCAGCATTGGTCACAAGATCAAAATTAGACCATGTCCACTCATCCGATCTAGGCAAAAATGATTACAAAGATTTTCAAGCCCGAAATGTTAGTTATGAAAATATTAAAATGTTAGTAATGTGTTATTAAGCATTAAATGTTTTAAAATGCACCCGTGTGAAATGGAGAACGAATTTTGTATAAACGAAAACAACTTAGGAGAAAATTATGAGATCCAACTGAATGAAATTTTAACCGCCGTTTGCGAGATCGGTGTAATTGGTCGATGGACTAAGCTCACACATTAATCTAAATTTTTAAAACTATACCCATCCACAATCCTTATGCCCGTCATTATTTTATTTGCATTACCCTTATAACTCCATTGGAAACTCCCAGAATAATTATATGAAAATAAAATATCGTTTAGTATAGTTCATAAGTAAGGCATTAATTAAATATCTTTGTTTTGACTTTGACTAGAGTCTGATATATCGCGGCGCGGATCCGACAGGTTAGCGAAAAGACAAAAGTGCGTTAGAAATGGGTTTGGGTATTGCAAAAAAAACAGTGTTAAACGGTTTAAAAGTTGTGGACGAATAATTTCTAGTTCTACAAAAAAAAGTAATGAAATGATACGAACTTAGGTCTTCGTCATTCTTTTCTCGCGCTTTTTTGATGAAAAATAATGATGTTTTGCGAAATTCTTTATATTTGTGCCTGAGTAACCTTGTTTTTGAGAATAAGGTTCTGCAAATTTGGCTACTGTTAGTGGTATTCCTATCTGATGCCCTAACAAATAAAATAAACAAATACGAACACAGCTCGTTATATTCAGTCAGCGTCTTGTTGAGATTTACTGCCAGATTACGCAGGTCAGTATATTTGGTGATGGCAAGTCTGTTTATCTCTTCAAGCAGTACGTAATGTTCCTGGAAAGAAAACTTTGTTTAAAATATCTCCTTTGTTCTTCACCACTGTGGGTTTGGGGCTTTGAGCCTTAAATTTCAGCTCGTTTTATAATCAGAACAATTTCAGCCTTATACAATAGGCTCTTTATGTTTTCAGACCATGTCAAATGTCCATGTTAAAGTTTCCTTATCAGACGTAAATAGTCTGTAGCAGTTATTAATTTAGGAGAAACTGCTTTTTCCCCTACGTTTTATTATGACATCGTGATAAATTTGGACAGATTCAACTATCAACCATATTAATTATGGGTGTTATGGACAATTTTAAGGTAAAACTGCAATCGTGTTTTCTTGGACAATATCAAGGTTCTCTTGGCGGTCGGCGCATTAGCTTTAGGTTTCTCAGTTCATGGACAAGCAACAGAACGAAGTCATCTTCACTGTTGCAATTTTTGGCCACGATTTAAGACTTTGTTCTCAGTTAAGCAGATTCTTGCCATTTTGACTCCTCCGATTTCAAATGGTTCCGTATTATCTCGTTCTGTTTTAACTTTAAATTGTATATTATTATCCACATTAGACGCTGACCCCACATACAAAGACACTTTTTTTTATCAATTCACTGCGTGATAAGATAACTTGTGTGATTTAATCGTCAGAGTCTAATGTGTTTGTTAAGATGTAAAGTCCTCCGCAATGAAAGTCGATTCCATATCGGAAGTCTTCGAATCTATTAAATGAGATAGCTCTAAGTTTAGCATTTGACATCGTTGGTAAATCAAAATCGATGAAACCCGGCGCAGTCTCCACCTAAACTTAGGTCTAGAAATGCTAATTATTTTACTAGATATTTACCTGGCCAGCGGACATCTCTCCCTGGAGATAGTCGTTGGTCCTCTTAAAGAGGAACGTGGCTAGGCGGCTGAGAACGGGATCATGAGGGTCCAACACCTCGAAGCTGGAGTGACTCGGGGATAAGTTCATATCTGTAACAATAGAAATTTATATTAATTTATAGAACTAAGTCTCAACTAAACGGCACCACTATTCCGATGAAAACTAACATCACAGACCGTAATTTTCAGCTAATGTCAACTCGAACAAGTTATAATGAGGACCCTTAGAGATAAAGAAGAGAACGTATTTATATCGCAAGTAAATGTAAATAATTAATAAGGACGAAAGATATAACGTTAGTAATCAACACATAGATACAGTAAAATCTCTTTTGTGACGCACAAAAAACGTTCGAAGAAAGAAACGCGAAACGAAACTAATCAATAAAATTTAGGAAACCCACGTGTTCCCACTCAACTTAGTGATCCATTTTGTATTAGAAGTACCCGCCTACGCCGTTACCACGCGAGCAAATTTCACTGAGACGCAAAAACGTTACATAATGTAAAGAAAATCTATCTGCATTGAGCCATGTGACGTAATAAAAACTTACTTTTATTCTCGTCTTCTTCCATATTGAAAGGATGCGTTTATCGAGAAAGTGAACGGAAGATGGCTATCAAATCACTGAGTAATTTAACTGTGTAAAATATTAGCGCAGTGTGAGCTGATGAGCCACGAGTGCTCGCTCCAAGACTGTTCCCGAGACTAGCGATGGGGAGTCGCGAGCGACGCGCATGTCCCTACGCTCCCGCCCTTCCCAACCCCCCGCGTATTGGCGTCGCCGCCTCTCCCCAACTACCTACCAAGGCCAGGTACATACAAAAGCGGTTAATTTACTATTAATTTTATGCAAAAACTAAATTACATGTTCGGACCATGGGAACAGACTGCACCAATAAAGATTTGCAGCTTTGAACTCGGATTCGTTTAACTAAAATTTTGATTGTGCACAAGGGTCAATTTAAGCATTTTCCTAGATTATATCGGAATCGGTTTAGGAGGTAGAAAATTTAACGTCAGAAATTACTGACCATTTACGACATTATAAAACGAATAAAATGTATACCTATACACTAACATTTTCCGATCGTTTTAAAGTAAAAAAGTGGAAATATTTCCTGTTAACAAGAGGGCGACACAAACAGGACAGAGTTAAATTAAGTTGTCAGTGACAGCATAATACTGCAATTTAGCATGCAGCACCGCGTACCACATCCTATTATATGCTAGGAACAACTATAATTTGCAACAATTGAAGCGAGTGACTCCGCTGAGACTAACGACATATCAATGTCCAAACGTGCCGTGATACAAATGTAATTTTCCTTTCAATAAGTGCCTTTATGTCATAGACGCGTCGTTACGTAGTAGTTTATTTCGCGGATGTAACAATGTTGCAAGGTTTATATTATTTGCACATGTCGCTGAAATATAACAATGGCTTCAACCATGTAATTTTAACGGACATTTTAAAGACAGGGTAATATTAGCAATCTTTTGACCGTTGCGACAAGCGCGCAAATCAATCCGAGGGGAGAAGTCCAAGGCTATCCACAAATTGATTCATTTACTACATAGTCCATACAAATTCACCCTAAATGTAGTCAGATTACACTAACAATACGAGTTGTGCGCAATAAAACGAGTATGTGTTTTATACAACAGCACAGATGGTCAAGAGACGGGTTAGGATCAAGGATACAGCATAAAGGATAACAAAAGTTCAGATGTCCGTTAAGTCGTCACCATGATCTCCCATCAGTCTCAAAGGAAACGAGGTATTATATTAATAGGTGTATTGAAATTTGTTTTCTAAAGCCGAAACCTGCCGTAGGGGCTTACCAAGGATGACAAGTTTACTTAACTTAACACTTATTTTTGCAGGTGACAAAAACACCGCAAGAATTTTTCGCATTCCTTAAAGGTTGCCCATGGATGATATCCAGGAAAAATACAAAGGTTTGTATTACAAAACATCACTAAACTCATATTAAAAAGACAGTCATACCTTGTGTGGAGTCTACCTTATTCCACCCACGGCAACGGGAGTCAGTATCGATTTTAGGAGGGCGAGAGCGGGTGGCTATGACATCTGTCGATTTAGGTATCCTATAGAACAACAGATCCACCCTAAAAAGGGGCCCGATCTAATAACACGAAGGGGAACGAGTCTTTTATCCAATTTTCAAAGGGATGAGTGCTACATAGGTAGCCTATAGTACATATGAGGGTTGAGATTATTAACATGAGGGTCCGACGGTTTTGTTTACGAATTTCCACAGAGTAATAAAACAGATACAGATTAATTTTTCCACCGAATTAGATGAGTTACGGAAAAATACTACTGTCTTCTTTCCTAATATTACAGATACAAAAGTCTATGGGGAAGAGTATCTATTCCTCAATCATTAAAAAGGAATTTTGAAGAATTTTTCTAAGAAGAAGTAATAGAAGTTTTCTTTGGACTAAGAATAAGCTGTCTACAAAATTTCAGTATAAAAGACAGAGAATTCAATTCCGATTGCTCACAAACATGAGCGAAGGGTGGAACGTTTATTTAATTTCGTATACCTAGGAACTCTATAGAACATGATTCACCCTACAGGGGAGCCAGACAGGCGAGGGGTACTTTTTAATAATACCTCAAAGGGAAATCTATAGAAACACAGATGCTATAGCTGCGTTGAATAGGGAGACTAGGGTTTTGCCTCTTTATAATATGCGTCCATGTGCATAATGAAAAATATTTAGCAGCCAAAGGATGAACAAGCGGTTTTAAAATAATACTGAGAAGATGGTTTAGTAAGACTGGAGAATATCTTGATTTAATCTCCAGTTGAACAAAGGGTCTCGAACGTTATCTACAATTATTTGTCAAAAATTCTGAGTATCTTTCTCAAGTAAACAGGAAACTGAGAAGATTCAGAAAATATGATAAGATTTTCCTCTCTATGTTGTATACAAGGAAAATTCTAATCATTACATTTTTAATAGCCAATTAGAATTGCAAATTCGATATAAGATTCTAATAAGCCTACACGTGAAACTTCTCAACATTGGGAACATCAAACATTCAATACAAAAGCGCTAAGTCCCCTTGACCTTGTACAAGGTGAAACGAGCCAAATCGATAGCGAGGGGAGCCAGTTGCCAGGGACACGGGCGAACCAACCCACCTACCTAACGGTAAAGATCCTCACACCACGCGGGGAGGCTAAATAATAACTCCAAGGTAAACGGCTTACTTAGACTTCTCCAGATTTAATGAATATGGGGAGCTGCCATGGCTACTGTATATGGTATCCTGACACGTGTAGAGGGATACGAGGAAAACCTTCTGTTGTATGTCTGTCACATTTCGCATGACTAGTGCTGGTTTCTTAAGGTAAAAAATCATGAATTCCATATTAATTACAATTATTTTTGGGCGAAAGTAGTCATCTAAGCCTGTCTTAAAAGTCAGAGATGAAACAGAACTTGTAATCCGTATGGATAAAACTATTTTTGAATGCGAAATAAGTAAAAACAGATCTTAGAGAATATAGCAAGTGGCATTCTATAGTCTCTGCCTACCCTCAAGAGATGAAAAGGTAAAACATAATCATTGCCAACCTCCCACACAGGCAAGCCGGGTGGGCGGTCTAGCCCATTGCTCTCGATGCGATATCGATTGGATGCAGATGCGCAATGCAGATGCGCTCTGGAATAATCCCCATCCCAACTCCTATAACTCTAGCGAATATGTGGCCATAACACTGAAAAAGAGTATTTCCTAGCACAAAATTTGAATAATAGCAATTCGAAAATGCAAACCCCATATATCATTTTTTAACTATATAACCAACACACGCCATTCGCATATTCCTTCAACAAATAGCAAACAAATATACAAGACATACTTACAAAATAATGACACGAAACAATCAAATAACACTTAGATCACCCAAAAACTGGATTATAGTCTTTCGCGAACATAAGTAAGAAAAAACAATATATTTATTATACCGGTAGTGACAGCGCGCTTTGAACCGACATAGGCCGTGAGTAGTGATGTACTAACGTGCCGCGCCCAGGTCACCTAGCTAGAACCCTGTATTGATCGACTGCACTCCGCGCATCGGCGCAATGCATCCGGGACGCGACCTCCTACCACCGCGGCACCGGTTAACTATCCTCGGCATAGCGGTCCGATTGAAAAGGAAATATTTTCCTACCTCTTCCAGAAGATATTTTCTGACCCATTATTTATGCAGTTAACAACATCAACTAAACATATCAAAACTTGCCGGGAACTCTAAGATTAAAAGACACTCCACGCGACGCTGAGCCCTACAGCGCACTACACCTACGCACTAGCCGGACATGACCGAACATGCTCCGTACTCTCATCTCGACGCGATATCGATTTAATTGCAGATGCGCAATGCAGGTGCGTCATCAAATGCAACCCATCCCACCGACTCCATCTTTAACAACACGTTACTATCTGACGACAAAGAACCGTCTATCACGATGAATATCGAGTATAAGAGCTGCCCAGCGACGTATTGTACCCACATGAAGAATAAAGCCAAAAATAAATGCGAGGGATGTTTTCGTCTAAGTCTACCATCATCAATACTTTAACTAATGTGAAACGAAAGTATTCTAATGAGATACCAAAACATTGAGAAATACTTACAAAACAATAACTCGACACAATGAACTCGCACTTAGATCACTCAGACACTGGCTTGCTGTCCTTCGCGGATGTAAGTAAGAAAGAACTATCAAATTATTAATATCAGTAGCGACAGCGCGCTATGAACTGGCTCAGGCCGCGAGTAGTGATGTACTAACGTGCCGCGCCCAGGGCGTCTAGCTAGTGACCTGCATCGATCGACTGCACTACGCGCATCGCCGCGGCGCATACGGAGATGTATCCCCTACTACCGGTCAACTATCCTCGACATGGCGGCGCGATTCTGTACGAAGAATATTAAAACTTCTATGCAGTTTCAAGAGTGCTGTATTAATTCTTGATTTGAACCAAGCTGTTTCAAACCAATTCTTCTTCCATCTACAACATAAAAATCACGAAACAAACTATGCAATTTTGCAAGACCAAGGCTGCCTAATGGCGTCGCGCACTACACCTCTGTTTCTACGCTCTAGACGGACATGACCGGACATGCTCCGTGCCCTCATCTCGATGCGATATCGATTTGGTTGCAGATGCGCAATGCAGTTGCGTATTTCAATTACACCAATGCTACTGCTTCGATAGTATCTGACCACTAAAAGCCACCTAAGACGATAGCTCTGAATATCTAGCACAAAAGCTGTCCAAAGATGAATTGTACCCATACAAAGAGTTGAGCCTACAAATGTACTTGCAAAAATACTTACAAAATAATAACTCGACACAATGAACTTGCACTTAGATCACTCAGACACTGGCTTACTGTCCTTCGCGGATGTAAGTGAGAAAGAACTATCAAATTATCAATATCGGTAGCGACAGCGCGCTATGAACCGACTCAGCCCGCGAGTAGTGATGTACTAACGTGCCGCGCCCAGGGCGTCTAGGTAGAAGCCCTATATTGATCGACTGCACTCCGCGCATCGGCACAATGCATCCGGGACACGTCCCCTACTACCGGTCAACTATTCTCGACATGGCGGCGTGATTCTACCCGAAGTATTTCAAAACGGTTATATTTTTCAGAAAATATGAAATATCTCACTATTTTAACATAGCCGTATAAAACATCGACAACGACATATTATTATATTACGTTACGCCGGGCCCCGCCGCGCACAACATATACGCACTAGCCAGACATGACCGGACATGCTCCGTACTCTCATCTCGATGCGATATCGATTAGATTGCAGATGCGCAATGCAGGTGCGTCATCAAATAGAACCAATCACAAAAATAATTATAACTACACAACATCAAATCACGATAGGCATCGAACGGTCGAAGTAAACGAAATAAAAATGAATGCCCATATCCCTTGGCAGGTGCCTGGTGTAAGACGGATAAGTAAAATTACGTACCTAATTTCTATTAATATTCGAACCAAAACGATCCTTCAACTGACACCTTTTTGCATATTGCCATTATCACGCAAATGTAGAAAAGACAGATCGAAAATGGTAGAAAATCTTCGAGACATACTTACAAGATATTAACTCGACACAATGAACTCGCACTTAGATCACTAAGACACTAGCTTACTGTAACAGATTTAAGTATTTTATTATACCGGAAGCGATAGCCCGCTATAAACCGACTCAGCCCGCGAGTAATGATGTACTAACGTGCCGCGCCCAGGGCGTCTAGCTAGTGACCTGCATCGATCGACTGCACTACGCGCATCGCCGCGGCGCATACGGAGATGCATCCCCTACTACCGGCTAACTATCCTCGACATGGCGGCGCGATTCTATACGAAGAATATTAAAACTTTTATACAGTTTCAAGAGTGCTGTATTAATTCTTGATTTGAACCAAGCTGTTTCAAATCAATTCTTCTTCCATCTACAACATAAAAATCACGAAACAAACTATGCAATGTTGCAAGACCAAGGCTGCCTGATGGCGTCGCGCACTACACCTCTGTATCTACGCTCTAGACGGACATGACCGGACATGGTCCGTGCTCTCATCTCGATGCGATATCGATTTGGTTGCAGATGCGCAATGCAGTTGCGTATTTCAATTACACCAATGATACTGCTTCGATAGTATCTGACCACTAAAAGCCGCCTAAGACGGTAGCTCTGACTATCCAGCACAAAAGCTGTCCAAAGATAAATTGTACCCATACAAAGAGTTGAGCCTACAAATGTACTTGCAAAAATACTTACAAAATAAAAACTCGACACAATGAACTCGCACTTAGATCACTCAGACACTGGCTTACTGTCCTTCGCGGATGTAAGTGAGAAAGAACTATCAAATTATTAATATCAGTAGCGACAGCGCGCTATGAACCGCCTCAGCCCGCGAGTAGTGATGTACTAACGTGCCGCGCCCAGGGCGTCTAGCTAGAGACCTGCATTGATCGATTGCACTACGCGCATCGGCGCAAGGCACCCGGGACATATCCCCTACTACCGGCTAACTATCCTCGACATGGCGGCACGATACTATAGGCAGAATACTAAACCTTCTGTACAGTTTCAAGAGTGCTGTATTAATTCATGATTTGAACCAAGCCGTTTCAAACAAATTCTTCTTCCATCCACAACATAAAAATCACGGAACAAACTAGGAAATGTTGCAAGACAGACGCTGCCTAATGGCGTCGCGCACTACACCTCTGTATCTACGCTCTAGACGGACATGATCGAACATGCTCCGTGCTCTCATCTCGATGCGATATCGATTTGATTGCAGATGCGCAATGCAGGTGCGTCATCAAATGCAACCCATCGCACTGATTCCATCCCTAACGACGCGTTACCATCTGACGACAAAGAACCGTCTATCACGATGAATATCGAGTATAAGAGCTGCCCAGCGACGTATTGTACCCACATGAAGAATAAAGCCAAAAATATATGCGAGGGATGTTTTCGTCTAAGTCTACCATCATCAATACTTTAACTAATGTGAAACGAAAGTATTCTAATGAGATACCAAAACATTGAGAAATACTTACAAAACAATAACTCGACACAATGAACTCGCACTTAGATCACTCAGACACTGGCTTGCTGTCCTTCGCGAATGTAAGTGAGAAAGAACTATCAAATTATGAATACCGGTAGCGACAGCGCGCTATGAACCGACTCAGCCCGCGAGTAATGATGTACTAATGTGCCGCGCCCAGGACGTCTAGGTAGAGACCTGTATTGATCGACTGCACTCCGCGCATCGGCGCAATGCACCCGGGACATATCCCCTACTACCGGCTAACTATCCTCGAAATGGCAGCACGATACTATAGGCAGAATATTAAACCTTCTATACGATTTCAAGAGTGCTCTATTAATTCATGATTTGAACCAAGCTGTTTCAAACCAATTCTTCTTCCATCTACAACATAAAAATCACGCAACGAACTAGGAAATGTTGCAAGACCAAGGCTGCCTAATGGCGTCGCGCACTACACCTCTGTACCTACGCTCTAGACGGACATGACCGAACATGCTCCGTGCCCTCATCTCGATGCGATATCGATTTGGTTGCAGATGCGCAATGCAGCTGCGTATTTTAATTACACCAATGCCACTGCTTCGATAATATCTGACCACTAAAAGCCGCCTAAGACGATAGCTGTAAATATCTAGCACAAAAGCAGCCCAAGGATGAATTGTACCCATACAAAGAGTTGAGCCTACAAATGTACTTGCAAAAATACTTACAAAATAAAAACTCGACACAATGAACTCGCACTTAGATCACTCAGACACTGGCTTGCTGTCCTTCGCGGATGTAAGTAAGAAAGAACTATCAAATTATGAATACCGGTAGCGACAGCGCGCTATGAACCGACTCAGCCCGCGAGTAGTGATGTACTAACGTGCCGCGCCCAGGGCGTCTAGCTAGAGACCTGCATTGATCGACTGCACTACGCGCATCGCCGCGGCGCATACGGAAGTGCATCCCCTACTACCGACTAACTATCCTCGACATGGCGGCGCGATTCTATACGAAGAATATTAAAACTTCTATACGGTTTCAAGAGTGCTGTATTAATTCATAATATGAACTAAGCCGTTTCAAACAAATTCTTATTCTGTCTACGCACGCATAAAAATCACGGCACAAACTAGGAAATATTGCAAGACCAAGGCTGCCTAATGGCGTCGCGCACTACACCTTTGTATCTGCGCTCTAGACGGACATGACCGAACATGCTCCGTGCTCTCATCTCGATGCGATATCGATTTGGTTGCAGATGCGCAATGCAGCTGCGTATTTTGATTACACCAATGCCACTGCTTCAATAGTATCTGACCACTAAAAACCGCCTAAGACGATAGCTCTGAATATCTAGCACAAAAGCTGCTCAAGAATGAATTGTTCCCATCAATCCATCAACCAATGTAAACCAAAAATATGTAAATAAGCTATTAAATCTACAAGACACACTTACAATATAAAAACTCGACACAATGAATTCGCACTTAGATCACTCAGACACTGGCTTACTGTCCTTCGCGGATGTAAGTGAGAAAGAACTATCAAATTATGAATACCGGTAGCGACAGCGCGCTATGAACCGACCCAGGCCGCGAGTAGTGATGTACTAACGTGCCGCGCCCAGGTCGCCTAGGTAGAGCCCTATATTGATCGACTGCACTACGCGCATCGCCGCGGCGCATACGGAGATGCATCCCCTACTACCGGCTAACTATCCTCGACATGGTGGCTCGATTTTACATGAAATATATCGGAATTACTACCCTATTTGAAGAGTGATTTATGGACTCATTATTTGGACAAATCCGTTTTAACACAAAAATTATTTCTATACATAACATAAAATCACATGGCCAACTAGGAAATGTTGCAAGACAACCTGGTCTGAACCCGCTGCGCACTTCACCTACGCACTAGACGGACATGACCGAACATGCTCTGTACTCTCATCTCGACGCGATATCGATTTAATTGCAGATGCGCAGTGCAGGTGCGTCATCAAATGCAACCCATCCCACCGACTCCATCTTTAACGACGCGTTACTATCTGACGACAAAGAACCGTCTATCACGATGAATATCGAGTATAAGAGCTGCCCAGCGACGTATTGTACCCACATGAAGAATAAAGCCAAAAATAAATGCGAGGGATGTTTTCGCCGAAGTCTACCATTATCAATTCTTTAACTAATTTGAAACAAATATATTCTAATGAGATACCAAAACATTGAGAAATACTCACAAAATATGTAATAACTCGACACAATGAACTCGCACTTAGATCACTCAGACACTGGCTTACTGTCCTTCGCGGATGTAAGTGAGAAAGAACTATCAAATTATGAATACCGGTAGCGACAGCGCGCTATGAACCGCCTCAGGCCGCGAGTAATGATGTACTAACGTGCCGCGCCCAGGGCGTCTAGCTAGAGACCTGCATTGATCGACTGCACTACGCGCATCGCCGCGGCGCATACGGAGATGCATCCCCTACTACCGGTCAACTATCCTCGACATGGCGGCGCGTTACTACAACGGATAAATGTATGCGAAAAAAGTTTCTGCCCAAGCCTACCGTCATCAATCGTTAAAAAAATGTACAACAAAAGTATTTAAATAAGCCATATAGTCTTCAAGACTTACTTACAAAATAAGAACACGACACAATGAACTCGCGCGTGGATCACTCAGACACTAACTTATTGTTCTTTGCGGATGTAGTAAGTAAGAAAGAACTATCAATCATTAATATCGTAATGAGCGCGTGCTATGAACCGACTCAGCCCGCGGGTAGAGATGTACTAACGTGCCGCGCCCAGGACGTCTAGCTAGAGACCTGCATTGATCGACTGCACTACGCGCATCGCCGCGGCGCATACGGAAAATGCATCCCCTACTACCGGTCAACTATCCTCGACAGGGCGGTGCGATTCTACATGAAATATATCGGAATAAGTATCCTATTTTTAGTGTGATTTATGAACCTATATCTGGAGAAAGCCGTTATAAAACTAAGATTTCGTCTATAACATAAAATCACATGGCGAACTAGGAAATGTTGCAAGACTACCCGTTCCGCGTGGCGCCGCGCGCTACATCTACGCACTATAGCCGGACATGACCGGACATGCTTCGTACTCTCATCTCGATGCGATATCGATTTGATAGCAGATGCGCAGTGCAGGTGCGTCGCCAAATGCAATATATCTGAGCGAAAATTGTATCTACATTTATCCTATCCAATTTTAAGAGAGCTTTATTGATTTATGATTAGAGCCAAGACGTTTATAACACATTCTGTTTCTATCTACTGTAGGTGCGTATATAAGTGTAGCTCATTACACCGATTCTGCCTATACACAGGACGCGACTCTATAATGATATTCACAAAATGTCCCAACTAAACACGAAACCGCCTCAGACAATGACTATGGACCTCTAGCACCTAACTCGCCTAGTGTTAATTAATACTTAAAATTCGACGCTAATGTAAGCAACAACCATCTTTCGTATATGTCTAAAATCACAAATAATTAAGATAGCCTCTCGAGAACCAAACTGAAGTATCCGTATATGCGAAACAGACTTTAAGTCATACTTACAAAATAATAACACGACTCTATTAGCACACTCAGAACTAACTACACTCTTTCACATATGTAAGTATGTACAACATCGGTATTGACAGCGCGCTATGTACCGACTCAGCCCGCGAGTAACAATGTAACAACGCGCCGCGCCCAGGACGTCTAGCCAGAGACCTGTAGTAATCGACTGCACTCCGCGCATCGCCGCAGCGCATTGATCGATTGCACTCTGCGCATCCCTAACTACCAGTCTATTTTAAACGACATGGCGATAAAAGGTGACAAATACCGAATTACTGCACAAGATTCCGAACATAATAACAGTAATTTAGCTACTGATCACTGAAAATATATATCTACTCAATATACAGCCTGCCAAATATTTCTATCGGAAGTAACGCTCAGATCAAGACAAAGTGCTTCTATAGATATCGCAAGATTCAAAATCTTTTTATATTGCACTAAGTTAGCATAGGCGCAATCGGAGACGTAACTCATGCAAATGGCGCACAGCCTGAAGTTTCCAGACAAAATATTATTCCTTCGACTAAGTACCAAACGTGAAAGACAATAACGGAAGTATGCTACGAATATTAGGTACGTACCAAGCATTACCAAATACGTCGTCTTCTTCTATTGACTATTTTCATCAATCACCACTATGTACGTTCCTACTTTCAATCACCACTCACACTCACTATTAAGTCTAAGTTCAATCACAGCAATAAAAGTCCCGAAGGCTCACTTCTTACTCGAAAAATAAAGAATCACGATAAAAAGTTTCTAAATAATCTTGGAAAGTTTATTTCTAACTCAAACACGAATGAGGCAGTAATTATCTCCGCGGGAAAAAATCCGAGAATATCTAAAAGAAACGAACAATTCACCGGTAATATCAAATGCAAGTGCATTTCCCATTTTAATCTCATATTTAATAATTGCGTTAAACTATCTATGATCCGACTCGGTTCGCGAGTAACGACGTACTAACGCGCCGCGCCCAGGTCGTCTAGTTCCAGATCTGTATTGATCGAATGCACTCCGCGCATCGGCGCACTGCATCCGGACCGCATCCCCTACTACCGGTCAACTATTCTCGACAGGGTAGCGCGATATCACAATTGATATATCACAATGGCTATCTCCCTTCAAGAAATGATAAAGCGAAGTCTTTAACTAAAACGATTTAAAACTACGCCTGGTAGAGACAACTCTTTCGTCTATTTATGACATTCTAAACTATTATGTTAAAAGGCACTCCGCGCCCGTCACGCACTACACCTGCAGACTCCACCGACATTGCCGGACATGCTCGGTACTTTCATCTCGATGCGATATCGATTTGATTGCAGATGCGCAATGCAGCTGCGCGATCAGTTGCAACCCACCCCACTAATTCTGGATATAGCGATACTAATTCAGGCCTATAAAATTCTAGCAAAAATCACGCCCAAGGATAGACCATAAATTAATAATGTAAGAAAAAAGTTTCACAGCCAGATCAGCCATCACCAATCTTTCATCTGACATCCTTCAACATACATCACACTGTCACACATCATCAGACGAATGAATTTGAAAAACTTAAACTAATACTTACATATTAATAAGACGACACAAGAAACCCTCTAAAATCACAAACTTGTCATTGTCTTTCGCGGATGTAAGTTAAAATATACTATCAGTTAATAATATCGGTAGTGACAGCGCGCTATGAACCGACTCAGCCCGCGAGTAATGATGTACTAACGTGCCGCGCCCAGGGCGTCTAACTAGAGACCTGCATTGATCGACTGCACTCCGCGCATCACCGCGGCGCATACGGAGATGCATCCCCTACTACCGGTCAACTATCCTCGATAGGGTGGCGCGATACTACAGACTTATCGAAATGGCGACCTCCCTACAAAAAATATTTAACTGAGGTTGTAACTACTATACTTAATAAAGCCGCGACTTGAAGATTCAGCCGTCTATTCACGACATTTCAAACTATTATTATATTACAATTCCATCCGCTCCGCGCCTCGCCGCGCGCTACACCTACGCACTAGCCGGACATGACCGGACATGCTCCATACTCTCATCTCGATGCGATATCGATTAGATTGCAGATGCGCAATGCAGTTGCGTCATCAAATGCAACCCATCCCACAGATTCTTAACACAGATAAGTATACTAACTGACGCCTATGAAGTCCTAGCAGAAAAAGTGCCCGTTGATAGATTGTGCCGTAAGCAAATCCAAAATAATGTACCTATGTTTAAGACGTTCTCCGGCTTCAACCACCAATCATTCAACCATCAATCAGCATTCATCCACATTGATCTCACTGTCACACAACATAAATCGGAAGTATTTGAATAAGGAGAAAAGCTTGTACTCACATATTAATAAGATGACACTATAAACACACTTAAATCACAAACTAGTTATTGTCTTTCGCGGATGTAAGTCAAAAAGTACTTTGAATTATTAATATCGGTGGCGACAGCGCGCTATAGACCGACTCAGGCCGCGAGTAGTGATGTACTAACGTGCCGCGCCCAGGGCGTCTAGCTAGAGCCCTATATTGATCGACTGCACTACGCGCATCGCCGCGGCGCATACGCAGATGCATCCCCTACTACCGGCTAACTATCCTCGACAGGGCGGCGTGATTACTATACGACATTAATCCCACAATTAATTAATGTAAGTACTCATTTTGCTAAGCACTTCGCGTAGTCGTAGTATAAGGCCCACACACAGTGCATGAACAATTTGATATGATTATAGACACGCATATTAGTATTTTAAGTTCAGTTATTGATTCAGCGCGATATTTCAAAACTCAACAATTGGTTTGCAAGACTATCAAGAAAAATAAAATTCAACAATTTGATATATTAATCGCCACAATTTATAGAAGGAATTCTATTCAAATTCCTTTTATTGTCATTCATACAAGTGATAACTATATCATTAAGGTTATATCGCGGATGTCGAAATCTTTCCTACGATTTATACAAGTAGCTGACACCACGGACAGTTTTTCAGACAAATCTCAATGGGCCATCATACGAAAAAGACGATAACTAGTATTAAGCATTACCTAGAGAAATCGTCGTCTTCTACTGAGTATCGTCACTGGACAGCACAATGTCACCACTCGCATCCACCCCTCACTTTCACTAACAAGTCTTAGTTCAATCGCAAATCGTTCACAACTAGCTTATGTCCGAGAATTCACTTCCTTTTCACTAATAAGTAATCACTGCCTGTTTCTACGGAATAAATTTTTAAGGTTTATTTCTAACTCTAACTCGAACGAAGCGGTAATTGTCTCTGCGGGATATAGATCGAACATATCCAACATCAGCGAACAAGTTTTGGGTAGTCTCATAAACAAGTACATTTCCCATTTAAATATCATATTGACTTCCTGCGTCAAACGCGCTATGAACCGACACCGCCCGCGAGTAGTGATGTACTAACGTGCCGCGCCCAGGTCGTCTAGCTAGAGACCTGCATTGATCGACTGCACTACGCGCATCGCCGCGGCGCATACGGAGATGCATCCCCTACTACCGGCTAACTATCCTCGATAGCGCGTTACTATAAGAGATTTATAAACATGGCGACTTCCCTTCAAAAAATATTTAACTGAGGTTGTAACTACGACTTTATAAAGCCGCGACTTGAAGATACAACCGTCTAATCACGACATTTAAAACTATTATTGTATAACAATTTCATTCGCGCCGCGCCGCGCCGCGCGCTACACCTACGCACTAGCCGGACATGATCGGACATGCTCCGTAATCTCATCTCGATGCGATATCGATTAGATTGCAGATGCGCACTGCAGCTGCGTCATCAAATGTAACCCATCCCACAGATAGACTAACTGAAGCCTATGAAGTCCTAGCACAAAACGTGCCCGTTGATAGATTGTACCGTAAGCTAAACCAAAACAATGTACCTATGTCTGAGATGTTTTTCGTAATCATTCAATTAACATCCATCCACATCAACCCTACTGTCACACAACATTAAACTGGCATATTAGAATAACCAAGAAAAGTAATTTATACTCACATTTTAATAAGATGACACTATTAACTCACTCAAATCACAAACTAGTTATTGTCTTTCACGGATGTAAGTCAAAAAGTACTATCAATGTATAATATCGGTAGCGACAGCGCGCTGTGAACCGACACCGCCCGCGATTAGAGATGTACTAACGTGCCGCGCCCAGGGCGTCTAGCTAGAGACCTGCATTGATCGACTGCACTACGCGCATCACCGCGGCGCATACGGAGATGCATCCCCTACTACCGGTCAACTATCCTCGACATGGCGGCCTGAGTCTACATGAAATATACGTGGAAATAAATATCCACATGGAATTCAATACAATATAAGTACATAAGTTATTGATATAGAAGGACTGTGACAAGAAAGTGCCATGTAATAATTTTCAACATAATCATATCCAAAGCAAAGACATTACCTAATAGCATCGACTTCTTCCACGGACTATTCTCACCCGGACAGCACAGCGTCAACCACCGCTCACATTCACAGATATATCTTTGTTCAATCACACACATTTTACAAGTTTAAATCCGAAAGGTTCACTCTCGACACTTTAAAAAATAGTTAAATAGTCAAATGTTCCTCAATAAATTTCTAAGATTTATTTCTAACTCAAAGACAAAAGAAGCAGTAATTACTTCCGCGGGATATATACCGAGAATATCTAACATCAGCGAACAATTCATGGGCAATCGCCAAAATAAATGCACCGCCCAAGTAAACTTCATATTGAAGGACTGCTTTTGACCGATCTAAGTACCGCCGCAGTCCGCAAGTAATGATGAACTAACCGCCCGCACTCAGGTCGTCTAGGTCCAGACCTGTATTGATCGACTGCACCCTGTGCGCATCGGCGCAGCGCGACCGAAGGCGCATCTCCTACTTCCTACGCGATGCTAATAGCCTAAGATCGCCGCAAGATGTCTACGTTCATCTTCCGAAACGGAAAAGGGCTGCCCCATTATTTTATCTATTAATTAATAAAAGATTACATTTATATTTTTCCGAAAATGTTATTTAGAGCTATCTATGATAGGTCTATCTGCAGATAGATTTTTCAAAGAGAAACGACTGTCGTCTACGATTCGCTAACCCCAGGATATTTTTATACTTATACGGAATACAAATTAACATAAATTAAGAGAAACATATTTTACAGCAATAAATATACGTAATAATAAAATACACAAAAAGTCCTACGCACAGCCACACAGCTCATGTTCTGATTACTGATATCGTTCTTTATAAGAAGATCAGTATGGAACTTTAGACAAGGAAACAAAGGAATATACTTAAACAAATTAATAACATAGTATGGAAAAATCCGAATCTATTTTAACACATAATGTTTCACGAAAACCGGCCCGTGTCGTTTTTTACAGAGATTATTCTTAGAAGAATTACCAATTTTTGGCAAACAATAGGTTTGCTCCGGTATCTTTTAAAGATACGAAAAAAAATTGTAAGCGTATTAAAATCAATGACATTTTTATTGACATTAAACGATGACAATATAAATACAAACGATATTATCTCTCATAGAACCAAATTGTATAAAGCTTTAATTCGCTTTCAGTATGGTCACATCTACAGTTTCGGATTTTCTCATACGATAAAAAAAATGTATATGCCAATTATAAAATAAAAACCAATCATAAAAAAAAACATTAATGACAAGAATATTTTTATGGTTTTATTATATTTTTCTTTAGCTAAATTGAAATTTTGAAAAATATTTCTTGTGCAATATTTCTTTGTATCCTTCACTATCGAAAGGATTTCGAGAACATTCGATAAAGCAACAAAGAACGCTAAGGCATCTGTCGCAATAGAATAATGCGCATCATGATGAAAATCTCAGATCTATTAGGTACGCACCTTCCCCTTGCTCCGACAACTGCACGCACTCCATTCAACTGGACTTCAGCTCACATACAAAAAAAACACCTCACTCTAACACAAACTAGCCAATTTGAACTATCACTATATTGCTCACACTATATCTCTATAATGAAGAAATAATTTTTGTCACTGCAGATCCATAAATAAAACTCGTCCTATGTCCCGAATAAAGGATTAATGTAAAGACTCTTTTGTAGAATAGAATGAAAAGCTATAGTGTCGCCGCAATACTAACTAGATACTGACGCATACTTGGTCTGACTCAGAACTCCGAGAACCCCTATCGTATCGATTTCTAGCACCCGCTTTGCGCATTACGCCTGCGCCTTGAAGACACATGATAAGGTCACGAGACATGTATACTTTAGTTTGACTTTTTTTGCCAGGTGGTAGTATTGCAAAGCCATATAAAAATTAATTAACAGGTACGTAGTATTTTAATCTTATGAATCAGATTTTGTTGTTATTTTCTTTTTGCCAAATCCTCTTTTGATTTACATTTTTGTTTAAATTCATGTTCACATTGCATTTCTCAGGGCATGTTATTTCAACAAGAATAATATAATAAAATAACGTTATTGACAATTAATAAAAAAAAGTTTCTTTCTTTCAAACATAACATAAAACATGTTTTAACGAGACAAATGTATTATGACTAATATGAGATTATGAATATAGCCCTTGTTATGTAACAATAATTGTCAAAAGTTCTTCCCATACTATTCTACGCTGCATCGATATTATGCGTAATAAGCCACGCCAAATTAGTAACAGCACTAACAGCTGAATAGCAGCGTTAAAATTGAGAATTTAAATAAAAGAAAAGAAAAATAAACTCAAGTATTTTAGGCTCTAAGCTTAGTTCTTTTCATAAGCGCGAGTAACACATCAAATTAAAAGGTTTTCGATATGAAAATTCGATTATTGATGCCATTGGGGTTTCATAAAAAAGTTACTGTATTTTTTTTTATACATAATTTTGTCCACTAAAATATATTTTTAGAGTTCATGGTCCAATTTGAAATGATCCTACAAAAGCATAATCCGAATTCACGTCGAATAATACGAAGAGATCTGAGCATCTCACACATTACGTACATGGTAGTAATAGGTACAATATTTTCAAGTTCGATTTCTCTCTTCAACCTCAATTCAGATGATCTTCCATGATTTCATGATGTAATGCATACCGAACGCAATTTCGGATAGAGTCGTTTGTAAACGATTTTATCCGAAAAAGCGCTAAGAATGCCGTCGGTGATCGTCGTCCACGAATGATGTGAAGTTACGTGACAGTTCTGATCTTGAAGCGTGTCCTAATAAAAAAAATAATAAACAAATTCTGACATTTTCAATGATTTTGATACTAACAAAAGAGGTTTTGGCAATTGAAATTATTTAATTAATTATTATATTTTAATTATTTAAATTAAAAAAAATACTATCATCTGCCTGAGTTTGCAAAAAAACCTGTCCTCTTTCTAATCTCTCACCCAGTAAATATCAAGTAAATCAGTTAAAGAATTCAGCGTCTCCGTGCTTTACAGGGCAATTTTAGGCCCAATGCAAAGAAGTTTCTCAATAAAAGGTCTATTAATTACCAACAGAATTTAGTGATAGTACCAACCACCCATCCATGATAGAAGGATGAGAACCACAAAGTATCTGATAGAACTGTTCTTCTTTGGCTAACATTTTTTGTAATTAAATTATAAGTCGCCCTTAACCTATTATTTTTCCACTATTCCTAATCTAGCTTGATTGTTAAAAATATTGTCCATATTATATTTTAGTCATAGGCCTAATGCAATGTAAGTTATGATAATCTCAATAAGTAAGAATTGTACTACAAAATAAATTTATTAATGTCTTCAATTAACATTAAGTGTTTTGATTGCAAGTGCTAGAAATATCGATACATATTTAAAGTAGAATCATTCTAAATTGCATCCACTAACGTATAGTATCAAAGATACTAACACGCGCTTCCCGTATAGGGAAGGTGGACTAAGTCCATTGACAGGTATTTAGGGATATGCCCTGCAAAACCTAGGATGCGTGCAATGTGCTCCTAGGTTTTGCAGGCACTGACGTGCGGCAGTCGCGGACCCGAGGTGCTGCGCCGTACCCCTACCACCCGACGCGTCGCATCCCTACCCCTAGCAAGCGTCGCGCCGCGCATGCGTGGCCCCGCCTCCTATCATTGCGCGATCGAGATAGGCTATAGGCGACAAACTAAATACTATGTGGTGGTTTCTAGAACCTTCTTAAGGTGGCGTGTAAACGTTTCCTAATTTCCTATTTCAACTACTAATAAAAAAAAACGTATGACAGACAAAAATGACAAGTAATACCTACAATTTTAGATTCCCCAATATTAGTATATCTTACACGTTAAACAAATAACACACCTATTTTAGATTGATAGAAGAGTAACGCATATGGTCATAGATATAAAATAAAACTGCTTTCAAGTTTCTCTAGGGATATTTTACACGCTGCCGTTAAGAGTCATGAGCTCAACCTATGCATAATGATTCCAATACTCAAAAGGTCGAAAAAACTGAACGCGCTCTGAAATGATTTTGCGTAATAAAGGTCTAAAATAATATAGTACATTTTAAATATTGTGTGTGTAATTGTTGCGCTGTCGACGGTGTTTCTGACTGCTGATCATGAGGTCTTAGGTTCGACTCTCGGGTCGAGCAAAGAATTATTGGTCTTTTCAAATTTAGATTAAAACGTAAACGTAAATAGCGATTGGCTCGCCCTCTGATGCATGATGGACAAACATTGTTAATGGCAAAACGTAGATATATTTTATTCACTACTGCTTACACCTTCGTGTATAACAGGCGTGATATTATGTATGTGACTACAATAACTCTGAGAACATGTACCACTATTAGTATTTGTAATATGAACAATAAGTCCACGATTCGAGACACAATCAATGTGTATATCAGATAAAATAGATTATGTAGAACATAAGTATGCAGTCGGAAACTATAATATAAAACGGCAATAACAAACATAGAACTTCATGTAGTGCTATGATTAGACGCTCATTAAAACAGGAATATTTACAGATATAAGTCTTAATAAAACCGGAAGTCTCGACTAACGTCAGCCATTCTTGGTGACTTTTTTTAATTTAATTGATTATTTTAATCATTAATTCGGAACTAGCGCTCATAAGCATTGCTTTGGGCAGAGAATAAGTTATATAAATACTGACATGTGTTCCCATTATAAGGAAGCGGAACTAAGTCCAGAGCTAAGTGTTTTGGAACTGGTATGCATAGTTTTGCGTGCACCTCGCCGCAAAACCATGCAACCAGTGCCGTACGGCAGTCGCCGCTCGCAGAGCTTGACGCGCGCCCCCACCACGCGACGCGACACCGCACATGCGCGATCTCGCGACATTAGGCCGCGTTTTCACTAACGTTCACCTTGCCTATATTAAACTATATATTTGCAATATTCCTCTCATATTGACTAACTAAAATCATTATTTTACCTACTACTGGGTAAGCGAAAGTGAACCACAAGAACAAATAATTTTTTTGCTGCAAAAATATTGTGTAAGTACCTAATTATACTGTTGTTAATAAAAACATTTATAATACGCGATATTAATTTTCAGGATAAAATAACGAAATGTTGACGTTTATCACATAAAAAGGAAGCTGGCGGCATTATTGAAAATAACAAAAAAGAAAACACGCAGTAAGAATTGAGGTGTAGACAATCACGCATCTCCCATTATCAGGAAGCGGAACTAAGTCCAGAGCTAAGTGTTTTGGAACTGGTATGCATAGTTTTGCGTGCACCTCGCCGCAAAACCATGCAACCAGTGACGTACGGCAGTCGCCGCTCGCGGAGCTTGACGCGCGCCCCCACCACGCGACGCCGCGCATGCGTGATCGTGTCGACTTCAGCCTACGTTTCTACTAACCCCCGCGCAAAGAAGTCAAACGGAGCAATTCTTTATATTACAAATAAACGTGTAAAGTTTAATACCAAATTTTTACCTAAAAACTTTGTATAAACCAAAGTTTAAGGTTATCTCGGTTACAAAATTCATTGCATTAATCAGTAAACAGTTATAGCGACACTCTTTACCTAAGAGAATGGCTACTGTCTCTAGAAAATTTTAAGCGTATTTAATTTTAGAAACCGCCACGTACGTATCCTTCGCTTCAATAATAATAAATTGAAATTAATTCCAATATTCAGAACATATCGATATAATTGCAAAAATAATTGATAGAATATATGATCATTACTTT
Source organism: Anticarsia gemmatalis (assembly GCF_050436995.1). Classification (NCBI taxonomy): domain Eukaryota; kingdom Metazoa; phylum Arthropoda; class Insecta; order Lepidoptera; family Erebidae; genus Anticarsia; species Anticarsia gemmatalis. Next base: position 18,256,273 of record NC_134776.1, on the reverse strand, counting down.
GCAGTTACCAGGTGTCTTTTTTAGCCAACTATGCCACATTTCAATCAAAAAACGAATGTTAGACTTTATGACAAAATTAAAATGAACGCGAAATGGAAAGTCCCACAAAGAATATGCGCGCATCTATCATTATTAGAAAGTGGATCTAAGTCCAGTGCTAAGTGTTTTGGAACTGGTATGCATAGTTTTGCGTGCACCTCGCCGCAAAACCATGCAACCAGTGCCGTGCGGCAGTCGCCGCTCGCGGAGCTTGACGCGAGCCCCCACCACGCGACGCCACGCATGCGTGATCGCGTCACATTAGGCTGGGTTTCCACTAATGTAACATTTGCCTACATAAAAAGTAAGTGTATTTGCAATATAACTCTCCATTCAATTAACTAAAATTATTATTTTACCTGCTGCAGGGTAATCGAACTAAAATGACAAATTATTTTTGTGTGTAAAAAATAATAAAAAATCTCATAGAATGAGAGCTGGCGGCATTATTTTTTTAAACAAAAAAAACACGCAGTACGAAATAAGGTGTAGATAATCACGCATTTCCTATTATCAGGATGCAGGACTAAGTCCAGAGCTAAGTGTTTTGGAACTGGTATGCATAGTTTTGCGTGCACCTCGCCGCAAAACCATGCAACCAGTGCCGTACGGCAGTCGCAGCTCGCGGAGCTTGACGCGCGCCCCCACCACGCGACGCCGCGCATGCGTGACGGCGTCCGTCCTCCATTTTACGCCCCGGCTCGGATTAAGACAAGACTTTGAAATTTATCATAATGGAATCATTATACATAATACGAGAACAATTGAGCACCTATACATTCTATACAACCTAACGAGATCAAGATTTATGATAAAACCTACTTACATGATGTTCTGTCAGTACTGGATTATTCACTTGCACGACCGAGTTTATTGTTCAATTTTGTATTCACGGTAAAAGTTCTCACGGTATTTTTGTTAACGATCTCTGAATCTGTTACCGAAAGCCTCGTTTTTAAAAAGAGGTATAACAACTACCACTATTATATAACTTTCACACCACTGCACTATAATGATAGCAAACTGTATTTATTATATGAACAGCACTTGTTAAACTCAAAGAGGCTTTGGCTACAGAAGTAAAGAGTACTATCACAGTGACCGGGAGCTGACACGCGCGCGTCCCGTCAGCTACTACCTAGATCTAGGCGTTCAGCCGGGCTCAGTGCTCCCCGTATTGATCGGCTGCAGTCAACTGCAGTATGCGCGGACATGCGCTTTGCGACGCACTGTCACCCACCCCACAATTTTACTTCGATGAGTAATGGCCACGCTGATTGGCAGAAATTAATAAATTATGCATTATTGTGTTAAAAAAAGTCATGTCTATTTAAATCTCACGAGAGATATAGGGAGCGTAATAGTATTTTTACTAGATTAAGTATTTGTTCTACATTAATTGAATTCTAAAACTAAATCAAAATTTATCTCAATCTTACTCTGTTTTTTTTTTCATTCTTTTCTATCTCCCACACTCTATCTCTTATTCCTTGACTCTCTATCTTTCTCTGCTGATCTGTCAATCTCTCTGTATCTTATTCCCGTTGCCTATCATTCTTTAAAGACTTTTCTCACTCTATCTGACTCTCACGTGTTCTATCTTTCTTACATAATCTGTTATCCTTTTTGCCCTATACCTCTGACATTCTCGATCTCTCTTACACGGTCTGTCTCTCAATATTTATCTGACTCACTCTGTTTTATCTCTCATTCTTTCTCTATCTCTCTCACTGCCTCTATTTCATACTTTGTCTATCTCTCTGACTATCTGTCTCTCATCCTGTCTCAATCTTTCTCACTATCTTTCTCTCTCACAGTCTATCTCTCATTCTTTATCTGTCTCTCTTACTTTCTGTCTCTCATCCTGTCTCAATCTTTCTCACTGTCTATCTCTCATTCTTTATCTATCTCTCTGACTATCTATCTCTCTGACTATCTGTCTCTCATTCTGTCTCAATCTCTCTCTCTGTCAATCTCTCTCACTGTCTATCTCTCATTCTTTATCTATCTCTCTGACTATCTGTCTCTCATTCTGTCTCAATCTCTCTCTCTGTCTATCTCTCTCACTGTCTATCTCTCATTCTTTATCTATCTCTCTTACTTTCTGTCTCTAATTCTGTCTCAATCTCTCTCACTGTCTATCTCTCATTCTTTATCTATCTCTCTGACTATCTGTCTCTCATTCTGTCTCAATCTCTCTCTCTGTCTATCTCTCTCACTGTCTATCTCTCATTCTTTATCTATCTCTCTTACTTTCTGTCTCTCATTCTGTCTCAATCTCTCTCACCGTTTATCTCTCATTCTTTATCTATCTCTCTTACTTTCTGTCTCTCTCACTGTCTATCTCTCATTCTTTATCTATCTCTCTTACTTTCTGTCTCTCATTCTGTCTCAATCTCTCTCTCTGTCTATCTCTCTCACTGTCTATCTCTCATTCTTTATCTATCTCTCTGACTATCTGTCTCTCATTCTGTCTCAATCTCTCTCTCTGTCTATCTCTCTCACTGTCTATCTCTCATTCTTTATCTATCTGTCTCTCATTCTGTCTCAATCTCTCTGTCTATCTCTCATTCTTTATCTATCTCTCTTACTTTCTGTCTCTCATCCTGTCTCAATCTCTCTCACTGTCTTTCTCTCATTCTTTATCTATCTCTCTTACTATCTGTCTCTCATCCTGTCTCAATCTCTCTCTCTGTCTATCTCTCATTCTTTATCTGTCTCTCATCCTGTATCAATCTCTCTCTCTGTCTATCTCTCTCACTGTCTATCTCTCATTCTTTATCGGTCTCTCTTACTATCTGTCTCTCATTCTGTCTCAATCTCTCTCACTGTCTTTCTCTCATTATTTATCTATCTCTCTGACTATCTGTCTCTCATTCTGTCTCAATCTCTCTCTCTGTCTATCTCTCTCACTGTCTATCTCTCATTCTTTATCGGTCTCTCTTAATTTCTGTCTCTCATTCTGTCTCAATCTCTCTCACTGTCTTTCTCTCATTCTTTATCTATCTCTCTTACTATCTGTCTCTCATTCTGTCTCAATCTCTCTCACTGTCTTTCTCTCATTATTTATCTATCTCTCTGACTATCTGTCTCTCATTCTGTCTCAATCTCTCTCTCTGTCTATCTCTCTCACTGTCTATCTCTCATTCTTTATCGGTCTCTCTTAATTTCTGTCTCTCATCCTGTCTCAATCTCTCTCACTGTCTTTCTCTCATTCTTTATCTATCTCTCTTACTATCTGTCTCTCATCCTGTCTCAATCTCTCTCACTGTCTTTCTCTCATTCTTTATCTGTCTCTCTTACTTTCTGTCTCTCATCCTGTATCAATCTCTCTCTCTGTCTATCTCTCATTCTTTATCTGTCTCTCTTACTATCTGTCTCTCATCCTGTCTCAATCTCTCTCACTGTCTTTCTCTCATTCTTTATCTGTCTCTCTTACTTTCTGTCTCTCATCCTGTATCAATCTCTCTCTCTGTCTATCTCTCTCACTGTCTATCTCTCATTCTTTATCTGTCTCTCTTACTATCTGTCTCTCATTCTGTCTCAATCTCTCTCACTGTCTTTCTCTTATTCTTTATCTATCTCTCTGACTATCTGTCTCTCATTCTGTCTCATTCTGTCTCAATCTCTCTCTCTCTGTCTATCTCTCTCACTGTCTATCTCTCATTCTTTATCGGTCTCTCTTAATTTCTGTCTCTCATTCTGTCTCAATCTCTCTCACTGTCTTTCTCTCATTCTTTATCTATCTCTCTTACTATCTGTCTCTCATCCTGTCTCAATCTCTCTCACTGTCTTTCTCTCATTCTTTATCTATCTCTCTTACTATCTGTCTCTCATTCTGTCTCAATCTCTCTCACTGTCTATCTCTCTTACTTTCTGTCTCTCATCCTGTCTCAATCTCTCTCACTGTCTTTCTCTCATTCTTTATCTATCTCTCTTACTATCTGTCTCTCATCCTGTCTCAATCTCTCTCTCTGTCTATCTCTCATTCTTTATCTGTCTCTCATCCTGTATCAATCTCTCTCTCTGTCTATCTCTCTCACTGTCTATCTCTCATTCTTTATCGGTCTCTCTTACTATCTGTCTCTCATTCTGTCTCAATCTCTCTCACTGTCTTTCTCTCATTATTTATCTATCTCTCTGACTATCTGTCTCTCATTCTGTCTCAATCTCTCTCTCTGTCTATCTCTCTCACTGTCTATCTCTCATTCTTTATCGGTCTCTCTTAATTTCTGTCTCTCATTCTTTATCTATCTCTCTTACTTTCTGTCTCTCATTCTGTCTCAATCTCTCTCACTGTCTTTCTCTCATTCTTTATCTATCTCTCTTACTATCTGTCTCTCATTCTGTCTCAATCTCTCTCACTGTCTTTCTCTCATTATTTATCTATCTCTCTGACTATCTGTCTCTCTCTCTGTCTATCTCTCTCACTGTCTATCTCTCATTCTTTATCGGTCTCTCTTAATTTCTGTCTCTCATCCTGTCTCAATCTCTCTCACTGTCTTTCTCTCATTCTTTATCTGTCTCTCTTACTTTCTGTCTCTCATCCTGTATCAATCTCTCTCTCTGTCTATCTCTCTCACTGTCTATCTCTCATTCTTTATCTGTCTCTCTTACTATCTGTCTCTCATTCTGTCTCAATCTCTCTCACTGTCTTTCTCTTATTCTTTATCTATCTCTCTGACTATCTGTCTCTCATTCTTTATCTATCTCTCTTACTATCTGTCTCTCATTCTGTCTCAATCTCTCTCACTGTCTATCTCTCATTCTTTATCGGTCTCTCTTAATTTCTGTCTCTCATTCTGTCTCAATCTCTCTCACTGTCTTTCTCTCATTCTTTATCTATCTCTCTTACTATCTGTCTCTCATCCTGTCTCAATCTCTCTCACTGTCTTTCTCTCATTCTTTATCTAACTCTCTTACTTTCTGTCTCTCATCCTGTCTCAATCTCTCTCTCTGTCTATCTCTCTCTCTCTGTCTATCTCTCTCACTGTCTATCTCTCATTCTTTATCTATCTCTCTTACTATCTGTCTCTCATTCTGTCTCAATCTCTCTCACTGTCTTTCTCTCATTCTTTATCTGTCTCTCTTACTTTCTGTCTCTCATCCTGTATCAATCTCTCTCTCTGTCTATCTCTCTCACTGTCTATCTCTCATTCTTTATCTGTCTCTCTTACTATCTGTCTCTCATTCTGTCTCAATCTCTCTCACTGTCTTTCTCTTATTCTTTATCTATCTCTCTGACTATCTGTCTCTCATTCTGTCTCATTCTGTCTCAATCTCTCTCTCTCTGTCTATCTCTCTCACTGTCTATCTCTCATTCTTTATCTATCTCTCTTACTTTCTGTCTCTCATTCTGTCTCAATCTCTCTCACTGTCTATCTCTCATTCTTTATCTATCTCTCTTACTTTCTGTCTCTCATTCTGTCTCAATCTCTCTCACTGTCTATCTCTCATTCTTTATCTATCTCTCTGACTATATGTCGCTCATTCTGTCTCAATCTCTCTCTGTCTATCTCTCTCACTGTCTATCTTTCATTCTTTATCTACCTCTCTTACTTTCTGTCTCTCATTCTGTCTCAATCTCTCTCACTGTTTATCTCTCATTCTGTCTCAATCTCTCTCACTGTCTATCTCTCATTCTTTATCTATCTCTCTTACTTTCTGTCTCTCATTCTGTCTCAATCTCTCTCACTGTCTATCTCTCATTCTTTATCTGTCTCTCTTACTTTCTGTCTCTCATTCTGTCTCAATCTCTCTCACTGTCTATCTCTCATTCTTTATCTATCTCACTTACTTTCTGTCTCTCATCCTGTATCAATCTCTCTCTCTGTCAATCTCTCTCACTGTTTATCTCTCATTCTGTCTCAATCTCTCTCACTGTCTATCTCTCATTCTTTATCTATCTCTCTTACTTTCTGTCTCTCATTCTGTCTCAATCTCTCTCACTGTCTATCTCTCATTCTTTATCTGTCTCTCTTACTTTCTGTCTCTCATTCTGTCTCAATCTCTCTCACTGTCTATCTCTCATTCTTTATCTATCTCTCTTACTTTCTGTCTCTCATTCTGTCTCAATCTCTCTCACTGTCTATCTCTCATTCTTTATCTATCTCTCTGACTATCTGTCGCTCATTCTGTCTCAATCTCTCTCTCTGTCTATCTCTCTCACTGTCTATCTTTCATTCTTTATCTACCTCTCTTACTTTCTGTCTCTCATTCTGTCTCAATCTCTCTCACTGTTTATCTCTCATTCTGTCTCAATCTCTCTCACTGTCTATCTCTCATTCTTTATCTATCTCTCTTACTTTCTGTCTCTCATTCTGTCTCAATCTCTCTCACTGTCTATCTCTCATTCTTTATCTGTCTCTCTTACTTTCTGTCTCTCATTCTGTCTCAATCTCTCTCACTGTTTATCTCTCATTCTTTATCTTTCTCTCTTACTTTCAGTCTCTCATTCTGTCTCAATCTCTCTCACTGTCTATCTCTCATTCTTTATCCATCTCTCTGACTATCTGTCTCTCATTCTGTCTCACTTTCTCTCACTGTCTATCTCTCATTCTTTATCCATCTCTCTGACTATCTGTCTCTCATTCTGTCTCAATCTCTCTCACTGTCTATCTCTCTTTCTTTATCCATCTCTCTTACTTTCTGTCTCTCATTCTGTCTCAATCTCTCTCACTGTCTATCTCTCATTCTTTATCCATCTCTCTGACTATCTGTCTCTCATTCTGTCTCAATCTCTCTCACTGTCTATCTCTCTTTCTTTATCTATCTCTCTTACTTTCTGTCTCTCATCCTGTATCAATCTCTCTCTCTGTCAATCTCTCTCACTGTTTATCTCTCATTCTTTATCTTTCTCTCTTACTTTCTGTCTCTCATTTTGTCTCAATCTCTCTCACTGTCTATCTCTCTTTCTTTATCTATCTCTCTTACTTTCTGTCTCTCATCCTGTATCAATCTCTCTCTCTGTTTATCTCTCATTCTTTATCTATGTCTCTTACTTTCTGTCTCTCATTCTGTCTCAATCTCTCTCACTGTTTATCTCTCATTCTTTATCTATGTCTCTTACTTTCTGTCTCTCATTCTGTCTCAATCTCTCTCACTGTTTATCTCTCATTCTTTACCTATGTCTCTTACTTTCTGTCTCTCATTCTGTCTCAATCTCTCTCACTGTCTATCTCTAATTCTTTATCCATCTCTCTGACTATCTGTCTCTCATTCTGTCTCAATCTCTCTCACTGTTTATCTCTCTTTTTTTTCCGATATAAAACCTAATGTTAGTTTTTACGTCAAAATTAAAATAAACGCGAAACGGGAAGTCACACAAGGATCATCACGCATCTTCCATTGTAAGGGAGCGGATCTAAGTCCAGAGCCAAGTGTTTTGGAACTGGTATGCATAGTTTTGCGTGCACCTCGCCGCAAAACCATGCAACCAGTGCCGTACGGCAGTCGCAGCTCGCGTAGCTTGACGCGCGCCCCCACCACGCGACGCCGCGCATGCGTGATCGCGTCTCATTAGGCCGCGTTTTCACTAACGCACACCTTGCCTATATTAAACTATGTATTTGCAATATTACTCTCTAAATTATTTTTCTACCTACTACTGGGTAAACGTTTTGTATTAAAATTGAGACGACGAAATAAGTAATTAATCAAATTGGAACCAATATGCATGATACTAGAATAATCGAGCACCTATACAACATAACGAGACCATTTTAATAAAAAACCTACTTACATGATTTTCTGTCAGTACTGGATTATTCACTTGCACGACCGAGTTTATTGTTCAATTTTGTATTCACGGTAAAAGTTCTCACGGTATTTTTGTTTAACAATCTCTGAATCTGTTACAGAAAGCCTCGTTTCTAAAAGGAGGTATAACAACTACCACTATTATATAATTTTCACACCACTGCACTATAATAATATGAAACTGTATTTATTATATGAACAGCACTTGTTAAACTCAAAGAGGCTTTGGCTACAGAAGTAGAGTACTAGCACAGTGACCGGGAGCTGACACGCGCGCGTCCCGTCAGCTACTACCTAGATCTAGGCGTTCAGCCGGGCTCAGTGCTCTCCGTATTGATCGGCTGCAGTCGACTGCAGTATGCGCGGACATGCGCTTTGCGATGCGCTCTCACCCACCTCACATGTCTTATTAGATGACACACACATTCAATATGGCCACCGTAATTAAATAATTACCCATTACCCAAAAATAATATTTTTCATAACGATGCAAATAAAAATAATATGTTTTTCTACTGCCACCTACAACTAATCGCAAGATTGCTACAAACCTTTTCTTATTTTCATTTAAACATTATTAACCTACGTAACTCAGTAGGGTTCCTTACCTAAGTGGTAGAAACGGGTCCTATGTCAGACTTCGCAGGCTATCAGTCTGTCTATTTGTTGTTACTTTTAAATAGAATAATAAACTTAACAGACTGGGCATACTATTTAACCTTAATTATGAAAATACTTTGTTTCAAAAAAATAAGAAATTTTACGCCCTAAAGTGAAGAACCTACCACTGGCTTAAATAATATCCTGTAAAAAATATTACAATACGCAGTATAATTATTAACACATTGAAATAAAGCTCACGACTCATAACAACAAGTTAGAGTATAATTGTTATAGTTAGCAGCTAAAGGCGCGAAATATTGCGTACTTTAACAGAAAACGATTTGAATAAATAACTTGCATTTTAATTTATTCCTACAACAAACGAACTTTAACGCCTTCTTGGTTTTAAATATCTATTCCATGATTTGAACCGCCTCTGTGATAAGTCGATGGTGCATACGACTGAGGTCTCGGGTTTGATTCCCGGGCGGAGTGCTTTTGATGTTTTCTAATTTATAAACACAAGATTATTTTAATTAGTGGCCCGGAGCTTGGAAACGGGCTTAACTATACTATACTATACGCTCGACCCCTTTTATATCCCTTTATTGACACTGTAAACGGCGAAACGCGGGTTACTATAAACATCTGCCTCCACCTTCGTATAACGTGATGTAATGTGAGTATGCGAAGTCCAATAACAATGGAAACATGAATAATATTTATTTTGAATGTTTTTAACTACTTGCATCCTAATAACATCCTTAATTCAAAAATACCGACAGTGAAACGAAATTTTTAAATTTCTTAATTTAAAGCCCATATAAATCAAATGCAACCGACAAAGCATTATAGCCGAACAACGTTTATAATTTCAACTTCATTAAACTCGTACAAAGCCACTTCTATTAGATTTCATTATTGTGTACACAGGGCAAGGAACACGATTATCATAGTGATATTATCGACTATTAATATTCAAAAGGTAATTAATAACATAGCAACTACGTAGGTGATCGTTGCTTCAATGAAATATGATGAACTCTCAAATATATCTAAAAAAATACCAATAGTACTTTCCTCCACTTGTAAAGACCCCGAGACCTTGAAGTCTGCATATTTTCTTATAACAGAGACAGTTATTTAAAATATAAAAGTCATACGCGTGTCAAGCAAGAGATAGCATATCTTAATGTTAGTGTTCGAAAATCAACTACCATAATATAGCAATGATGTCAAATAAGATTAAATAATTGATTGATTTAATTTTTTTTCTGATTATTATACTTAAGCGACATTTCAAAAATACCATAGGCAATTGTAACGCCAAAGGGGAGCTGATGGCACTATCATTAAAATTAAAACAAACGCGAATCAATAAATAACGTATAAATTATCACGCGTCTCCCATTATCAGGAAGTGGAACTAAGTCCAGAGCTAAGTGTTTTGGAACTGGTATGCATAGTTTTGCGTGCACCTCGCCGCAAAACCATGCAACCAGTGCCGTACGGCAGTCGCCCCTCGCGGAGCTTGACGCGCACCCCACCACGCGACGCCGTCGCGCATGCGTGATCGTGTCGACTTCAGCCTACGTTTCTACTGACCCTCCCGCAAGGAAATCAAACAGGGCAATTATTTATATTATTTTTTAACACAAAGTTTAATAACAAATATCATCCTGAAAACTTTGTATAAACCAAATCTTAAGATTATCTCGTTTAAGAAATTCATTGCATTAATTAGTGTACAATTAGAGTGACACTCTAGCTTAGAGAATGGCTACTGCTTCTAGAATATTTTAAGGGTATTTTATTTTAGAAGTCACGACGTAAGTAACCGTCGCTTCAATAATAATAAATTGATATCAATTGCAATATTAAGAACATATTGATACGATTCGAAACTACACTAAACTGAATCAAACATGATCAGTACTTTGCAGTTACCAGTGACAGGTGTCATTGTTACCCAATATTTCGTTAATTCTGATATAAAAGCTAATGTTAGTCTTTATGTCAAAATTAAAATAAACGCGAAACGGGAAGTCACACAAAGATCATCACACATGTTCCATTATTAGGAAGCGGAACTAAGTCCAGAGCTAAGTGTTTTGGAACTGGTATGCATAGTTTTGCGTGCACCTCGCCGCAAGACCATGCAACCAGTGCCGTACGGCAGTCGCGCCTCGCGGAGCTTGACGCGCGCCCACCCCTCCACGCGACGCCGCGCATGCGCGCACGCGTCCGTTAATACTGACCCTACTGTTCTGCCTACCTTTTAATAAACGGCATAAGGGTATGACTTAGACATAATAATATACTAAACGTGAACTAAAGAGTCCTGAGCTTTATTTGTGTATAATGATTCCAAAATAATAAATACCCATTCGCCGTCCTAACTCCTGCATATGACGCGGGTAATGTACCTTGCTCCTAACGAAGTCTTTATCTCTGCGGCTCTTGAGAGGTACTAATGGCCGAGCAAAATGAAGCTTTTAGGTGACTTATACACCATCGACGGAAGGTTCAATAAAAAAGTATTGTTTGTCTATGGGTCTGCCACATTACCATGGAAAAAACATTCATCATATATTGTTAAAAAAAACTATAATTTACCTAAATATTTATTTGACTATTTCGCTTGAAGTATATGTCGCCTTTATATTTATAATCTGCTGCAATGTATAAGATTAGGATAAAATAAAATCTAATTGAATACGAATAGTTTTTTTATCTTTAAATAATATCCTGGTCGTGAGTTTCTTTATTCAATCCAATGGTACAACTTATAATAGCTTGTGAACCCTAGCTACTACATCTTATTATCTGATTCCTTCCCGGGTTGTCTGGTTAAATGTTGACTTCATACTCTAACCATATGACCACATGTGAGGGAAGGCTTGAGCTGTAAACGGTATACCAGAGCGACAAAATAAAATAACAGCGTTGTCTCACTGAATATTTTTTCTAAGGCAATATAGTGGAAAAAACCCTGTGCAAGCTAATTTAAGTAGCTGTAATATTAGAATCGATTACATTTTTAATAACAACACTTTATTGGTATGTAATAAATCTCGCTTTCGGCAAACTAAGGTTTAGAACTATGTTTAGACGGCCCATAGACTTATCATTGTGAAGTCATTAAAAGCTAACGGAACTGCTTGGTCACCAAACTATACAAAGTATGAGTGACACTAAACTTGAACTAACTAAAAAAATGTAAAATGAAACGACCTATCACGCATTTCCCACCATTAGGTAGTGGAACTAAGCCCAGAGCTAAGTGTTTTGGAACTGGTATGCATAGTTTTGCGTGCAACTCGCCGCAAAACCATGCAACCAGTGCCGTACGGCAGTCGCCGCTCGCGGAGCTTGACGCGCGCCCCCACCACGCGACGCCGCGCATGCGCTATCTTGACGACTTTAGGCTACGTTTCCACTAGACCCGCGCGAGGTAGCGATAGGGTGTAAATTATTTGTATTGTTATTTAAACAAATTAAGTTTAAAAACGAAGTTCATCCTAATTACTTTTTAATAATCTAGTCGAAAGATTTAGGTTCTGAAATAGTTATTGCCTCTTCAATATTTAAAGGGTACTTCATCTAAAAAGCCTTCACACAGGCAATTGTCGCTTCAACATTCATAAATTTATAATCATTGCAATATTAAGAACGTATCATCACAGTTGGAAACTATAATATAATACTGATTCAAACATGATCTGGACCTCACGGTTACCAGTTACAAATGGCATTTTTGGACAACAATTCGTCAATTCAGAGAAATGAACTAATGTTATGATTTAAATATCCATTAAAACAAAAGGAAAACCGTTACGGAATAATTATCACGCATTTCCCATTATTAGGAAGTGGAACTAAGTCCAGAGCTAAGTGTTTTGGAACTGGTATGCATAGTTTTGCGTGCACCTCGCCGCAAAACCATGCAACCAGTGCCGTACGGCAGTCGCACCTCGCGGAGCTTGACGCGCGCCCCCCCCTCCACGCGACGCCGCACATGCGCGCTCGCGTCCGTTAATACTGAACCTACTGTTCTGCCTACCTTTTCATAAATGGCGTAAGCATATGACTTAGACATATAATAAACGTAAGCTAAAGAGTCCTGAGCTTTATTTGTGTATAATGATTCCAAAATGATAAATTCCCATTCGCCGTCCTAACTCCTACATGTAACGCGGGTAATGTACCTTGCTCCTACCGAATTTTTATCTCTGCGGCTCTTGAGGAGTACTAATGGCCGAGCAAAATGAAGCTTTCAGGTGACTTATACACCATCGACGGAAGGTTCAATAAAAAAGTTCTGTTTGTCTATGGGTCTGTCACATTACCTTGGAAAAAACATCCATTATATTTTGTAAAAAAATCTATTAAAAATCCTATTTTCCTAAATGTTCATTTGACTATTTCGCTTGAAGTGTATGCCTACTTTTATATTTATGATTTGCTGCAATGTGTAAGATTAGGATAAAATTCAATCTAATTAATTACGAATACTTTTTTTTTTCTTTAAATATTATCCTGGTCGCGAGTTTCTATATTTAATCCAATGGTGACCAATACAATAACAGCGTTGTCTCACTGAATATTTTTTTCTGAGGCAATTTAGAGGAAAAAAACCCTGTGCAAGCTTATTTAAGTAGCTGTAATATTAGAATTGATTACATTTTTAATAACAACACTTTATTGGTATGTAATAAATCTCGCTTTCGGCAAACTAAGGTTTAGAACCATGTTTAGACGGCCTATCGACTTATCATTGTGAAGTCATTTAAAGCTAACGGAACTGCTTGGTCACCAAAATATACAAAGTATGAGTGACACTAAACTTGAACTAACTAAAAAAACGTAACAAAATGTGACCTATCACTCATTTCCCATTGCTAGGAAGTGGAACTAAGTCCAGTGCTATGAGTTTTGGAACTGGTATGCATAGTTTTGCGTGCACCTTGCCGCAAAACCATGCAACCAGTGCCGTACGGCAGTCGCCGCTCGCGGAGCTTGACGCGCACCCCACCACGCGACGCGGCGCATGCGTGATCGCGTGGTACTGACCCTACTGTTCTGCCAACCCTTTCACAAACAGCGTAAACGTACGACATATACTAAACGTGAACTTAAAAGTCCTGAGCTTTATTTGTGTATAATGATTCCAAAATGACAAATCCCTATTCGCCTCCCTGGGCCGTATATATTACGTGGGTTATGTCTCTGCGGTTTTTAAGGAGTGCTAATAGCCAAGCAAAATGGAGCTTTCAGGAAACTGATACATTATCAAGGAAAAGTTGAATAAAAAGCACTGTTTGTATATAGGTCTATCATGTGACCTTAGACACATTTATCATACGATTATATTGTTAAAAAAAGCACTCGATAAAAAGTTCGATCTGCTCAAATATTCATTTGACTATTTCGGATGGTATAAAAAATATGAAGTATATTAACTTGCAAGTCATAAAATAGCTTATGTGACTTTCAACGCAAGATATCGAGTTCGTCTCCAAGGTTGTACTAACTAAGCGCCGTTGGCTTCATCTCATTTTTTTTTTGTTAATTTAATGTATGAAGGGCTTCGAGTTTGTCACAAATCAATTATACGACATTAGACTTTCCACTTGCAACAGGGAACTAGCAATGTACTTCTATAAACTTCTGTTCATATTTTCGAGCATAAAAGGCGACCAACTATAAGTAGATCATCACGCATCTTCCATTGTAAGGAAGTGGAACTAAGTCCCAGAGTCAAGTGTTTTGGAACTGGTATGCATAGTTTTGCGTGCACCTCGCCGCAAAACCATGCAACCAGTGCCGTACGGCAGTCGCCGCTCGCGGAGCTTGACGCGCGACCCCACCACGCGACGCCGCGCATGCGCTATCTTGACGACTTTAGGCTACGGTTCCACGAGACCCGCGCGACGTAGCGAGACGATGTAAATTATTTGTATTATTTAAAAACGAAGTTCATATTAATTACTTTTAAAGAACCTAATGTTTTTATTGATTATAAAATTCATTGCATTAAGTAGAGTAAGTGTTTCGGTTTACCTTTTGGAATAGTTATTGCCTTATCAAATTTTAAACGGTATTTTATTTGAAAAAGCCACCACGCATGTAACCATCGCTTCAATATTTATAAATTGATATTCTTTGCAATATTAAGAACGTATCAACACAATCAGAAACTATCATATAAGAATGAATTTAACATGTTCGGGACTTCATAATTACCGGTCACAAATTGCATTTTTTGCTATCATTTCGTTAATTCAAAGAAACAAGTGTTACAATTTAGAAATACATTAAAACAAACGGGAAACAGTTACGTAATAATTATCACGTATCTCCCATTATCAGGAAGTGGAACTAAGTCCAATGCTAAGTGTTTTGGAACTGGTATGCATAGTTTTGCGTGCACCTCGCCGCAAAACCATGCAACCAGTGCCGTACGGCAGTCGCGCCTCGCGGAGCTTGCCGTGCGCCTCTCCCTCCTGCTACCCCGACGTCGCGCATGCGTGACGCCACCCGCCCTCAACACGTCACGGCTCGGTTTTAGACAGGATTTTCACAAGACTTTCAAAATCAGACAAGACAAAGCGATTTATCATATTGGAATCATTATAATATATACGAGAATAATCGCGCACACCTAACAGCTCAACGAAATCAAAATTAATGATAAAACCTACTTACATGATGTTCAGTTAGTACTGGATCATTTTTCACTTGCACGATCGAGTTTATTGTTCAGTTTCGTATTTTAAAAGTTATTTCATGATTTAGGTTCCACGATCTCTTAATCCGAAAGCGAAAGCCTCGTTATTAAAAAGAACTATAACATCTCTAACATTATTTTTCAATTTTCACATCACTTCTTATAACATGAAATGCCAGCTGAACACCACAATTATCACAGCTCTGTATTATATGAACAGCATTCACTTGTTAAAACAAAGAGGCTTTGGCTACAGAAGTAAAGAGTACTAGCACAGTGACCGGGAGCTGACACGCGCGCGTCCCGTCAGCTACTACCTAGATCTAGGCGTTCAGCCGGGCTCAGTGCTCTCCGTATTGATCGGCTGCAGTCAACTGCAGTATGCGCGGACATGCGCTTTGCGACGCACTGTCACCCACCCCACCCCATACCTATTTCGATGACATACACATTTAATATGGCCGCCGTAATTAATCAATCACCATATGAAACACTAATATTTCCTAAAAAGTAATCAATAATTTCCTATATAATACCTAATCATGGGCACTTTTCCTTAAGATCAAGTAAACGTAGGCGTACGTATTTTTTTTTATTAAGCAATGTAAAAAAAAACATAAACACGGAAACGTAATTTTTCTAATCGCAGAAATGCCACTTCGTTGTTAACAAATAAACTTCAACCTATGGATATTTTATTTCCTTTTAAATTAAAAAAAAGCTTTAACAGACGGGGGATTTTTGACAAGACATTGTAACTTTATTATGAACCTAACTTCGCAAGCATAAGTGCTTACTAGTTTTAAACAAATTAGTAGCGGCCGCCCGTGACTCCGTCCGCGTGTACTTTAGTTTACCCGTTTTCAAAAAATAAGTTTTCCTGCTCAATTCATATAAGTCACAGCACGAGTGTGATAAAGAATATCCTACAGCCTTCCTCGATAAATGGACACAAAGATATATTTTCTCAATTCAAAGCAGTGGTTACTGAGATAAGCAAGTCAAAGCAATCAAACAAACTCTCTAGCTTTATATTTTTAAAGTTTAAAAGTCATCACAGTCTATACATGTATTTATATTATGTCAATGCACTACGCAGTTTATTTCATACTGAAATAAGGGTGACGACTCATTACGAATTATCATAATAATATGTTTAACTTATTGGATATGTGCACGAATTCTTTGCCAATTTGTTAATTCATTCGCCACAAAGACCGTTCTTTCTAGACCTCATATTTTATCTATTTCTTTTTTAGTTATTTTAGGTAACTATGTACATTATTACTACCAAACGATAATATTCTTTAATGTTTACGTTTGAAAATCAAAAGGCTATGATTTAAGCATTTGTTTAACGTGTTTTTAATGCATACATTAAAAAGACGAAGGGACTATTTATATTTTAGTATAACTGATTAGTCTGCCTCTGTGGTTTGGGCGATGGTGTATACGACTGCTGGTCACGAGGTTTTGGTTCGATTCGTTAGTTTGGGCAATTATTATTCCTGTGTCTTTCAAAATTTATATTACAATATTACTCCATAGTAGCCCGGAGTTCGATAATGAGCCGGTACATGGATAAACGCTCGCCTCCTCTACCATAGGACAAACATTGCAAAAAGCTAACGTGAGTTTATTTTCATGCACGTCTGTCTAGACTTTCAGGTATAACAGGCGTGATATTTTGTATGATTGTTTAGGTAATAAAAAAATAATTAATTAACCCTCCTACCGTTAAGGGAATGCAAATGAGCCTAAGTTTTTTTTTTATTAGGTAAATTCAATTCGCTCTTCCTTTAAAAATCTAAGAGAATAATTTTTGCCCCATTATAAAATATTATTAACAGTCCAACGAGCGCGATAGTGACATTAAAAGGGAATAGTTAAATTCAATATGAGATAATAAGCTTCTTAACGAGCCCGCCAATAAAGGTCGCTTAAATAACAAAATAAGCCTTATTGAAAATACTATTCTATTATCCCTTAACCGAGACCCTACAGAGTATATCCGTATACACTAGCACCCAAACAATGATAAGTTAATATATTTATAGTCCATTATAATATCGTGGATATAAAAAATTCTAGGTTTTTAATAATAATCATAATCCCGTGTCATTTACTATTTAAAAATGTGTAAAGTAATCGCAATGACGATAATAAAGAGAACTCGTGGCATTATTTACATAAACATTCGTAATCCATTACTAGGTAGTGGAACTAAGTCCAGTGCTCAGTGTTTTTGAACTGGTATGCATAGTTTTGCGTGCAGCTCGCCGCAAAACCATGCAACCAGTGCCGTACGGCAGTCGCCGCTCGCAGAGCTTGACGTTTATCCCCACCACGCTACGCCGCCGCGCATGCGTGTTGTGTCCTCGTTAGGCTACCTTTACACTAGGTCCGCGCGGGGTATCGAGACGTAGTAATTATTTATTTATTTTAACAAGTTCATCCGCATATTTGTTTAAAAACAAAATCTATTTTTTGTCAATCATAAAATCATTTCGTTAATTATCGCTAACTACGATACTTTGGGTGACACTCTTTAGCTAAGTGTATAGTCACTGTATCTACAATATTTAATGGTATTTAATTTTTAAAACCACCGCTTTGGTAACCTAACCATAGTAATACATTCATATTAATTGCAAAATTAAGTGCATATCGCCACAATTGGGAACTATACTATAATAATACATTAAATATGAGCAATATTTTCTAGACACAGTTCGAAAGTGGAATTTTTGGTATATATTTCGTTATTTTAAACAAAAAGCTAACAGCAAAGTTTATGTAAAGATTATAATAAACGCGAAACGAGAAGTTACATGAATATCATCACACTTATCCCATATAAGGAAGCGGAACTAAGTCCAGTGCTAAGTGTTTTGGAACTGGTATGCATAGTTTTGCGTGCTACTCGCCGCAAAACCATGCAACCAGTGCCGTACGGCAGTCGCCGCTCGCGGAGCTTGACGTTCATCCCCACCACGCCACGCCGCCGCGCATGCGTGATCGCGCCTATTTTATACTATCTCAACAGTTCTGCCTATCTCTCCATATATATACGTAAATATCATTTTAGACAAGATTTTGACGCACGAATAATACACAGCAAGCAAACTTAACGGGTCGTGAGCTCTATTTCTGCATAATGATTCCAAAATTTTAAATCTCAATTCAAGTTATAAGTGACAAACAATTTGATTCAGATGGTACTAAGAATAAACAGTATATTAATTTGCAAATCGTTAACTGGTTACCGCCGTTTGAGTTGTAGTATAAGGTGACTGCCAACGCGAGATGTTTAGTTACATTCTAGATTTGTACTATCTAATTTATTTATTTTATTTATTTAGCAGCTTATCTTATTTTCTTTTCATATATTTCCAATTGTAGTTCAGAGTCTGTTGACAAATATACGGCAATAAGTTATAGTAAGCAATTAAAGGAAAAGAAACTATAAGTAGATTATCACGTATCTTGCTTCATTGGGAAGCGGAACTAAGTCCAGAGCTAAGTGTTTTGGAACTGGTATGCATAGTTTTGCGTGCACCTCGCCGCAAAACCATGCAACCAGTGCCGTACGGCAGTCGCAGCTCGCGGAGCTTGACGCGCGCCCCCACCACGCGACGCCGCGCATGCGTGATCGCGTCACATTAGGCTGCGATTCCACTAACGTACTATTAGCCTACATAAAAAGTAAATGTATTTGCAATATTGCTCTCAACTTAATAAACTAAAATTATTATTTTACCTGCTGTAGGGTAATCGAACTAAAATGACAAATTATTTTTGTGTGTAAAAAACTGCAATCATATTTTTATTATTTTTTAACGAGAAAATTAATGTAACAAGAAGACGCAAAAATCCTTTAATTTTTATCTGCACATTCTCATTATAATCATACGAGATTCCAGCTGCCGAATATTTTGCAAATAAACCACTGTAATAAAAATGACGTATGTACCTAATTATATTGTTGCTAATAATAAATATCATTTATAATACGCGGTATTTTAAAGTTTCTGTCTAAAATAACGAAATGTTAATATCATATCACATGAATGAGAGCTGGCAGCATTATTTTTATAAACAAAAAAAAACACGCAGTAGGAAATGAGGTGTAGATAATCACGCATTTCCTATTATCAGGATGCAGGACTTAGTCCAGAGCTAAGTGTTTTGGAACTGGTATGCATAGTTTTGCGTGCAGCTCGCCGCAAAACCATGCAACCAGTGCCGTACGGCAGTCGCAGCTCGCGGAGCTTGACGCGCCTCCCCACTACACCGTCGTCGCGCATGCGTGACGGCGTCCGTCCTCCATTTTACGCCCCGGCTCGGAAAAGACAAGATTTTGAAATTTATCATAATGGAATCATTATACATAATACGACAACAATTGAGCACCTATACAACTTAACGAAATCAAGATTTATGATAAAACCTACTTACATGATGTTCTGTCAGTACTGATTATTCACTTGCACGACCGAGTTTATTGTTCAATTTTGTATTCACGGTAAAAGTTCTCACGGTATTTTTGTTAACGATCTCTGAATCTGTTACCGAAAGCCTCGTTTTTAAAAAGAGGTATAACAACTACCACTATTATATAATTTTCACACCACTGCACTATAATAATATGAAACTGTATTTATTATATGAACAGCACTTGTTAAACTCTAAGAGGCTTTGGCTACAGAAGTAGAGTACTATCACAGTGACCGGGAGCTGACACGCGCGCGTCCCGTCAGCTACTACCTAGATCTAGGCGTTCAGCCGCGCTCAGTGCTCTCCGTATTGATCGGCTGCAGTCAACTGCAGTATGCGCGGACATGCGCTTTGCGACGCACTGTCACCCACCCCACAATTTTACTTCGATGAGTAATGGCCGCGCTGATTGGCAGAAATTAATAAATTATGTATTAAAAATATCAAGTCTATTTAAATCTCACGAGAGATATAGCGAGCCTAATAGTATTTTTACTTGATTAAGTATTTGTTCTACATTCATTGAATTCTAAAACTAAATCAAAATTTATCTCCCTCTTACTCTGTTTTTTTTTTCATTCTTCTCTATCTCTCACACTCTATCTCTTATTCCTTCACTCTCTCTCTTTCTCTGCTGATCTGTCAATCTCTCTGTATCTTATTCCAGTTGCCTATCATTCTTTCAAGACTTTTCTCACTCTATCTGTCTCTCATTTTTTTCTCTCACGTGTTCTATCTTTCTTACATAATCTGTTATCCTTTTTGCTCTATACCTCTGACATTCTCGATCTCTCTTACACGGTCTGTCTCTCAATGATTATCTGTCTCACTCTGTTTTACCTCTCATTCTTTCTCTATCGCACTCAATGCCTCTATTTCATTCTATGTCGATCTCTTTCATTCTGTCCAACTTTCATGTTTTCTCTATCTCTCTCACTGCCTATATTTCATACTTTGTCTATCTCTTTCACTCTGTCCAACTCTCATGTTTTCTCTATCTGTGTCACGGTCTCTATTTCATTCTTCGTCTATCCCTTTTACTCTGTCCAACTCTCATATTTTCTCTATTTGTCTCACGGTCCCTATTTAATTCTTTGTCTATCTCTTTTACTCTATCCAAGTCTCATATTTTCTCTACCTCTCTCACTGCCTCTATTTCATTCTTTGTCTAGATCTTTCACTCTGTCATACTCTAATTTTTTTCTATCTGTATGACTACATCTGTCTTTCATTTTTGTTTTATCTCTCACAGTCCGCCCATTTCTCATTCTTTCTCCATCTCTCCATCCTTTTTTTGTATTCCAAAGAGAGATATACAGTTTTCTGTTCATCTCTTACTTTCTATCTCTCATTCTTTATCTATCTCTCTCACTTTCTGTTTCTTATTCTTTCTCTATATCTCTGACTTTTTATCACATTGTCTGGATCTCCCCTGCTTTATATCTCTCATTCTTTATCTATCTCTCTTACTATCTGTCTCTCATTCTGTCTCAATCTCTCTCTCAATGTCTATCTCTCATTCTTTATCTATCTCTCTCACTTTGTGTTTCTTATTCTTTCTCTATATCTCCGACTTTTTATCACTCATTTTGTCTGGATCTCCCCTACTTTATATCTCTCATTCTTTATCTATTTCTCTTACTATCTGTCTCTCATTCCGTCTCAATCTTTCTCACTGTCTATCTCTCATTCTTTATCTATCTTTCTCACTTTGTGTTTCTTATTCTTCCTCTATATCTCCGACTTATTATCACACATTTTGTCTGGATCTCTCCTACTTTCTATCTCTCATTCTTTATCTATCTCTCTCACTTTGTGTTTCTTATTCTTTCTCTATATCTCCGACTTTTTATCACTCATTTTGTCTGGATCTCCCCTACTTTATATCTCTCATTCTTTATCTATCTCTCTTACTATCTGTCTCTCATGCCGTCTCAATCTTTCTCACTGTCTATCTCTCATTCTTTATCTATCTTTCTCACTTTGTGTTTCTTATTCTTTCTCTATATCTCTGACTTTTTATCACACATTTTGTTTGGATCTCCCCTACTTTCTATCTCTCATTCTTTATCGATCTCTCTCACTTTCTGTTTCTTATTCTTTCTCTATATCTCCGACTTTTTATCACTCATTTTGTCTGGATCTCCCCTACTTTATATCTCTCATTCTTTATCTATCTCTCTTACTATCTGTCTCTCATTCTGTCTCAATCTCTCTCTCAATGTCTATCTCTCATTCTTTATCTATCTCTCTCACTTTGTGTTTCTTATTCTTTCTCTATATCTCCGACTTTTTATCACTCATTTTGTCTGGATCTCCCCTACTTTATATCTCTCATTCTTTATCTATCTCTCTTACTATCTGTCTCTCATTCTGTCTCAATCTCTCTCTCAATGTCTATCTCTCATTCTTTATCTATCTCTCTCACTTTGTGTTTCTTATTCTTTCTCTATATCTCCGACTTTTTATCACTCATTTTGTCTGGATCTCCCCTACTTTATATCTCTCATTCTTTATCTATTTCTCTTACTATCTGTCTCTCATTCCGTCTCAATCTTTCTCACTGTCTATCTCTCATTCTTTATCTATCTTTCTCACTTTGTGTTTCTTATTCTTCCTCTATATCTCCGACTTATTATCACACATTTTGTCTGGATCTCTCCTACTTTCTATCTCTCATTCTTTATCTATCTCTCTCACTTTCTGTTTCTTATTCTTTCTCTATATCTCCGACGTTTTATCACACATTTTGTCTGGATCTCCCCTACTTTCTATCTCTCATTCTTTATCTATCTCTCTTACTATCTGTCTCTCATTCCGTCTCAATCTTTCTCACTGTCTATCTCTCATTCTTTATCTATCTCTCTCAATTTGTGTTTCTTATTCTTTCTCTATATCTCTGACTTTTTATCACTCATTTTGTCTGGATCTCCCCTACTTTATATCTCTCATTCTTTATCTATCTCTCTTACTATCTGTCTCTCATTCCGTCTCAATCTTTCTCACTGTCTATCTCTCATTCTTTATCTATCTCTCTCAATTTGTGTTTCTTATTCTTTCTCTATATCTCTGACTTTTTATGACACATTTTGTCTGGATCTCCCCTACTTTATATCTCTCATTCTTTATCTATCTCTCTTACTATCTGTCTCTCATTCCGTCTCAATCTTTCTCACTGTCTATCTCTCATTCTTTATCTATCTCTCTCAATTTGTGTTTCTTATTCTTTCTCTATATCTCCGACTTTTTATCACTCATTTTGTCTGGATCTCCCCTACTTTCTATCTCTCATTCTTTGTCTATCTCTCTCACTTTCTGTTTCTTGTTCTTTCTCTATATCTCCGACTTTTTATCACACATTTTGTCTGGATCTCCCCTACTTTCTATCTCTCATTCTTTGTCTATCTCTCTTACTATCTGTCTCTCATTCTGTCTCAATCTCTCTCTCAATGTCTATCTCTCATTCTTTATCTATCTCTCTCACTTTGTGTTTCTTATTCTTTCTCTATATCTCCGACGTTTTATCACACATTTTGTCTGGATCTCCCCTACTTTATATCTCTCATTCTTTATCTATCTCTCTTACTATCTGTCTCTCATTCCGTCTCAATCTTTCTCACTGTCTATCTCTCATTCTTTATCTATCTCTCTCAATTTGTGTTTCTTATTCTTTCTCTATATCTCCGACTTTTTATCACTCATTTTGTCTGGATCTCCCCTACTTTCTATCTCTCATTCTTTGTCTATCTCTCTCACTTTCTGTTTCTTGTTCTTTCTCTATATCTCCGACTTTTTATCACACATTTTGTCTGGATCTCCCCTACTTTCTATCTCTCATTCTTTGTCTATCTCTCTTACTATCTGTCTCTCATTCTGTCTCAATCTCTCTCTCAATGTCTATCTCTCATTCTTTATCTATCTCTCTCACTTTGTGTTTCTTATTCTTTCTCTATATCTCCGACGTTTTATCACACATTTTGTCTGGATCTTCCCTACTTTCTATCTCTCATTCTTTATCTATCTCTCTCACTTTGTGTTTCTTATTCTTTCTCTATATCTCTGACTTTTTATCACACATTTTGTCTGGATCTTCCCTACTTTCTATCTCTCATTCTTTGTCTATCTCTCTCACTTTGTGTTTCTTATTCTTTCTCTATATCTCCGACTTTTTATCACACATTTTGTCTGGATCTCCCCTACTTTATATCTCTCATTCTTTATCTATCTCTCTTACTATCTGTCTCTCATTCCGTCTCAATCTTTCTCACTGTCTATCTCTCATTCTTTATCTATCTCTCTCAATTTGTGTTTCTTATTCTTTCTCTATATCTCTGACTTTTTATGACACATTTTGTCTGGATCTCCCCTACTTTATATCTCTCATTCTTTATCTATCTCTCTTACTATCTGTCTCTCATGCCGTCTCAATCTTTCTCACTGTCTATCTCTCATTCTTTATCTATCTTTCTCACTTTGTGTTTCTTATTCTTTCTCTATATCTCCGACTTTTTATCACACATTTTGTCTGGATCTCCCCTACTTTCTACCTCTCATTCTTTATCTATCTCTCTTACTATCTGTCTCTCATTCCGTCGCAATCTTTCTCACTGTCTATCTCTCATTCTTTATCTATCTCTCTCAATTTGTGTTTCTTATTCTTTCTCTATATCTCTGACTTTTTATGACACATTTTGTCTGGATCTCCCCTACTTTCTATCTCTCATTCTTTGTCTATCTCTCTCACTTTCTGTTTCTTATTCTTTCTCTATATCTCCGACTTTTTATCACACTGTCTGGATCTCCCTACTTTATATCTCTCATTCTTTGTCTATCTCTCTTACTATCTGTCTCTCATTCTGTCTCAATCTCTCTCACTGTCTATCTCTCATTCTTTATCTATCTCTCTCAATTTGTGTTTCTTATTCTTTCTCTATATCTCTGACTTTTTATCACACATTTTGTCTGGATCTCCCCTACTTTCTATCTCTCATTCTTTGTCTATCTCTCTCACTTTCTGTTTCTTATTCTTTCTCTATATCTCCGACTTTTTATCACATTGTCTGGATCTCCCCTACTTTATATCTCTCATTCTTTATCTATCTCTCTTACTATCTGTCTCTCATGCCGTCTCAATCTTTCTCACTGTCTATCTCTCATTCTTTATCTATCTTTCTCACTTTGTGTTTCTTATTCTTTCTCTATATCTCCGACTTTTTATCACACATTTTGTCTGGATCTCCCCTACTTTCTACCTCTCATTCTTTATCTATCTCTCTTACTATCTGTCTCTCATTCCGTCGCAATCTTTCTCACTGTCTATCTCTCATTCTTTATCTATCTCTCTCAATTTGTGTTTCTTATTCTTTCTCTATATCTCTGACTTTTTATCACACATTTTGTCTGGATCTCCCCTACTTTATATCTCTCATTCTTTATCTATCTCTCTTACTATCTGTCTCTCATTCCGTCTCAATCTTTCTCACTGTCTATCTCTCATTCTTTATCTATCTCTCTCAATTTGTGTTTCTTATTCTTTCTCTATATCTCTGACTTTTTATGACACATTTTGTCTGGATCTCCCCTACTTTATATCTCTCATTCTTTATCTATCTCTCTTACTATCTGTCTCTCATTCCGTCTCAATCTTTCTCACTGTCTATCTCTCATTCTTTATCTATCTCTCTCAATTTGTGTTTCTTATTCTTTCTCTATATCTCTGACTTTTTATGACACATTTTGTCTGGATCTCCCCTACTTTATATCTCTCATTCTTTATCTATCTCTCTTACTATCTGTCTCTCATTCCGTCTCAATCTTTCTCACTGTCTATCTCTCATTCTTTATCTATCTCTCTCAATTTGTGTTTCTTATTCTTTCTCTATATCTCCGACTTTTTATCACTCATTTTGTCTGGATCTCCCCTACTTTCTATCTCTCATTCTTTGTCTATCTCTCTCACTTTCTGTTTCTTGTTCTTTCTCTATATCTCCGACTTTTTATCACACATTTTGTCTGGATCTCCCCTACTTGATATCTCTCATTCTTTATCTATCTCTCTTATTATCTGTCACTCATTCTGTCTCAATCTGTCTCTCAATGTCTATCTCTCATTATTTATCTATCTCTCTCACTTTGTGTTTCTTATTCTTTCTCTATATCTCCGACTTTTTATCACACATTTTGTCTGGATCTCCCCTACTTTCTACCTCTCATTCTTTATCTATCTCTCTTACTATCTGTCTCTCATTCCGTCGCAATCTTTCTCACTGTCTATCTCTCATTCTTTATCTATCTCTCTCACTTTGTGTTTCTTATTCTTTCTCTATATCTCCGACTTTTTATGACACATTTTGTCTGGATCTTCCCTACTTTCTATCTCTCATTCTTTATCTATCTCTCTCACTTTGTGTTTCTTATTCTTTCTCTATATCTCCGACTTTTTATGACACATTTTGTCTGGATCTTCCCTACTTTCTATCTCTCATTCTTTATCTATCTCTTTCACTTTCTGTTTCTTATTCTTTCTCTATATCTCCGAATTTTTATCACACATTTTGTCTGGATCTCCCCTACTTTCTATCTCTCATTCTTTGTCTATCTCTCTCACATTTTGTTTCTTATTCTTCCTCTATATCTCCGACTTTTTGTCACACAATTTGTCTGGATCTCCCCTACTTTCTATCTCTCATTCTTTGTCTATCTCTCTCACATTTTGTTTCTTATTCTTCCTCTATATCTCCGACTTTTTGTCACACATTTTGTCTGGATCTCCCCTACTTTCTATCTCTCATTCTTTATCTATCTCTCTCACTTTCTGTTTCTTATTCTTTCTCTATATCTCCGACTTTTTATCACACATTTTGTCTGGATCTCCCCTACTTTCTACCTCTCATTCTTTATCTATCTCTCTTACTATCTGTCTCTCATTCCGTCGCAATCTTTCTCACTGTCTATCTCTCATTCTTTATCTATCTCTCTCAATTTGTGTTTCTTATTCTTTCTCTATATCTCCGACTTTTTATCACACATTTTGTCTGGATCTCCCCTACTTTCTATCTCTCATTCTTTATCTATCTCTCTCACTTTGTGTTTTTTATTGTTTCTCTATATCTCTGACTTTTTATCACACATTTTGTCTGGATCTCCCCTACTTTATATCTCTCATTCTTTATCTATCTCTCTTACTATCTGTCTCTCATTCTGTCTCAATCTCTCTCTCAATGTCTATCTCTCATTCTTTATCTATCTCTCTCACTTTGTGTTTCTTATTCTTTCTCTATATCTCCGACTTTTTATCACATTGTCTGGATCTCCCCTACTTTATATCTCTCATTCTTTATCTATCTCTCTTTCTATCCGTCTCTCATTCTGTCTCAATCTCTCTCTCAATGTCTATCTCTCATTCTTTATCTATCTCTCTCACTTTGTGTTTCTTATTCTTTCTCTATATCTCCGACTTTTTATCACACATTTTGTCTGGATCTTCCCTACTTTATATCTCTCATTCTTTATCTATCTCTCTTATTATCAGTCTCTCATTCTGTCTCAATCTCTCTCTCAATGTCTATCTCTCATTCTTTATCTATCTCTCTCACTTTGTGTTTTTTATTCTTTCTCTATATCTCTGACTTTTTATCACACATTTTGTCTGGATCTCCCCTACTTTATATCTCTCATTCTTTATCTATCTCTCTTACTATCTGTCTCTCATTCTGTCTCAATCTTTCTCACTGTCTATCTCTCATTCTTTATCTATCTCTCTCACTTTGTGTTTTTTATTCTTTCTCTATATCTCTGACTTTTTATCACACATTTTGTCTGGATCTCCCCTACTTTATATCTCTCATTCTTTATCTATCTCTCTTACTATCTGTCTCTCATGCCGTCTCAATCTTTCTCACTGTCTATCTCTCATTCTTTATCTATCTCTCTCACTTTGTGTTTCTTATTCTTTCTCTATATCTCTGACTTTTTATCACACATTTTGTCTGGATCTCCCCTACTTGATATCTCTCATTCTTTATCTATCTCTCTTACTATCTGTCTCTCATGCCGTCTCAATCTTTCTCACTGTCTATCTCTCATTCTTTATCTATCTCTCTCACTTTGTGTTTCTTATTCTTTCCCTATATCTCCGACTTTTTATCACACATTTTGTCTGGATCTCCCCTACTTTCTACCTCTCATTCTTTATCTATCTCTCTTACTATCTGTCTCTCATTCCGTCGCAATCTTTCTCACTGTCTATCTCTCATTCTTTATCTATCTCTCTCACTTTGTGTTTCTTATTCTTTCTCTATATCTCCGACTTTTTATGACACATTTTGTCTGGATCTTCCCTACTTTCTATCTCTCATTCTTTATCTATCTCTCTCACTTTGTGTTTCTTATTCTTTCTCTATATCTCCGACTTTTTATGACACATTTTGTCTGGATCTTCCCTACTTTCTATCTCTCATTCTTTATCTATCTCTTTCACTTTCTGTTTCTTATTCTTTCTCTATATCTCCGAATTTTTATCACACATTTTGTCTGGATCTCCCCTACTTTCTATCTCTCATTCTTTATCTATCTCTCTCACTTTCTGTTTCTTATTCTTTCTCTATATCTCCGACTTTTTATCACACATTTTGTCTGGATCTCCCCTACTTTCTACCTCTCATTCTTTATCTATCTCTCTTACTATCTGTCTCTCATTCCGTCGCAATCTTTCTCACTGTCTATCTCTCATTCTTTATCTATCTCTCTCAATTTGTGTTTCTTATTCTTTCTCTATATCTCCGACTTTTTATCACACATTTTGTCTGGATCTCCCCTACTTTCTACCTCTCATTCTTTATCTATCTCTCTTACTATCTGTCTCTCATTCCGTCGCAATCTTTCTCACTGTCTATCTCTCATTCTTTATCTATCTCTCTCAATTTGTGTTTCTTATTCTTTCTCTATATCTCCGACTTTTTATCACACATTTTGTCTGGATCTCCCCTACTTTCTATCTCTCATTCTTTATCTATCTCTCTCACTTTGTGTTTTTTATTCTTTCTCTATATCTCTGACTTTTTATCACACATTTTGTCTGGATCTCCCCTACTTTATATCTCTCATTCTTTATCTATCTCTCTTACTATCTGTCTCTCATTCTGTCTCAATCTCTCTCTCAATGTCTATCTCTCATTCTTTATCTATCTCTCTCACTTTGTGTTTCTTATTCTTTCTCTATATCTCCGACTTTTTATCACACATTTTGTCTGGATCTTCCCTACTTTATATCTCTCATTCTTTATCTATCTCTCTTACTATCTGTCTCTCATTCTGTCTCAATCTCTCTCTCAATGTCTATCTCTCATTATTTATCTATCTCTCTCACTTTGTGTTTCTTATTCTTTCTCTATATCTCCGACTTTTTATCACACATTTTGTCTGGATCTCCCCTACTTTCTATCTCTCATTCTTTATCTATCTCTCTTACTATCTGTCTCTCATTCCGTCGCAATCTTTCTCACTGTCTATCTCTCATTCTTTATCTATCTCTCTCAATTTGTGTTTCTTATTCTTTCTCTATATCTCTGACTTTTTATGACACATTTTGTCTGGATCTCCCCTACTTTCTACCTCTCATTCTTTATCTATCTCTCTTACTATCTGTCTCTCATTCCGTCGCAATCTTTCTCACTGTCTATCTCTCATTCTTTATCTATCTCTCTCACTTTGTGTTTCTTATTCTTTCTCTATATCTCCGACTTTTTATGACACATTTTGTCTGGATCTTCCCTACTTTCTATCTCTCATTCTTTATCTATCTCTCTCACTTTGTGTTTCTTATTCTTTCTCTATATCTCCGACTTTTTATGACACATTTTGTCTGGATCTTCCCTACTTTCTATCTCTCATTCTTTATCTATCTCTTTCACTTTCTGTTTCTTATTCTTTCTCTATATCTCCGAATTTTTATCACACATTTTGTCTGGATCTCCCCTACTTTCTATCTCTCATTCTTTGTCTATCTCTCTCACATTTTGTTTCTTATTCTTCCTCTATATCTCCGACTTTTTGTCACACATTTTGTCTGGATCTCCCCTACTTTCTATCTCTCATTCTTTATCTATCTCTCTCACTTTCTGTTTCTTATTCTTTCTCTATATCTCCGACTTTTTGTCACACAATTTGTCTGGATCTCCCCTACTTTCTATCTCTCATTCTTTGTCTATCTCTCTCACATTTTGTTTCTTATTCTTCCTCTATATCTCCGACTTTTTGTCACACAATTTGTCTGGATCTCCCCTACTTTCTATCTCTCATTCTTTATCTATCTCTCTCACTTTCTGTTTCTTATTCTTTCTCTGTATCTCCGACTTTTTATCACACTGTCTGGATCTCCCCTACTTTATATCTCTCATTCTTTGTCTATCTCTCTTACTATCTGTCTCTCATTCTGTCTCAATCTCTCTCACTGTCTATCTCTCATTCTTTATCTATCTCTCTCACTTTGTGTTTCTTATTCTTTCTCTATATCTCCGACTTTTTATGACACATTTTGTCTGGATCTCCCCTACTTTCTACCTCTCATTCTTTATCTATCTCTCTTACTATCTGTCTCTCATTCCGTCGCAATCTTTCTCAATGTCTATCTCTCATTATTTATCTATCTCTCTCACTTTGTGTTTCTTATTCTTTCTCTATATCTCCGACTTTTTATGACACATTTTGTCTGGATCTCCCCTACTTTCTATCTCTCATTCTTTATCTATCTCTTTCAATTTCTGTTTCTTATTCTTTCTCTATATCTCCGAATTTTTATCACACATTTTGTCTGGATCTCCCCTACTTTCTATCTCTCATTCTTTGTCTATCTCTCTCACATTTTGTTTCTTATTCTTCCTCTATATCTCCGACTTTTTGTCACACAATTTGTCTGGATCTCCCCTACTTTCTATCTCTCATTCTTTGTCTATCTCTCTCACATTTTGTTTCTTATTCTTCCTCTATATCTCCGACTTTTTGTCACACATTTTGTCTGGATCTCCCCTACTTTCTATCTCTCATTCTTTATCTATCTCTCTCACTTTCTGTTTCTTATTCTTTCTCTATATCTCCGACTTTTTATCACACATTTTGTCTGGATCTCCCCTACTTTCTATCTCTCATTCTTTATCTATCTCTCTCAATTTGTGTTTCTTATTCTTTCTCTATATCTCCGACTTTTTATCACACATTTTGTCTGGATCTCCCCTACTTTCTATCTCTCATTCTTTATCTATCTCTCTCACTTTCTGTTTCTTATTCTTTCTCTATATCTCCGACTTTTTATCACACATTTTGTCTGGATCTCCCCCACTTTCTATCTCTCATTCTTTATCTATCTCTCTCACTTTGTGTTTTTTATTCTTTCTCTATATCTCTGACTTTTTATCACACATTTTGTCTGGATCTCCCCTACTTTATATCTCTCATTCTTTATCTATCTCTCTTACTATCTGTCTCTCATGCCGTCTCAATCTTTCTCACTGTCTATCTCTCATTCTTTATCTATCTCTCTCACTTTGTGTTTCTTATTCTTTCTCTATATCTCTGACTTTTTATCACACATTTTGTCTGGATCTCCCCTACTTGATATCTCTCATTCTTTATCTATCTCTCTTATTATCTGTCACTCATTCTGTCTCAATCTCTCTCTCAATGTCCATCTCTCATTATTTATCTATCTCTCTCACTTTGTGTTTCTTATTCTTTCTCTATATCTCCGACTTTTTATCACACATTTTGTCTGGATCTCCCCTACTTTCTACCTCTCATTCTTTATCTATCTCTCTTACTATCTGTCTCTCATTCCGTCGCAATCTTTCTCACTGTCTATCTCTCATTCTTTATCTATCTCTCTCACTTTGTGTTTCTTATTCTTTCTCTATATCTCCGACTTTTTATGACACATTTTGTCTGGATCTTCCCTACTTTCTATCTCTCATTCTTTATCTATCTCTCTCACTTTGTGTTTCTTATTCTTTCTCTATATCTCCGACTTTTTATGACACATTTTGTCTGGATCTTCCCTACTTTCTATCTCTCATTCTTTATCTATCTCTTTCACTTTCTGTTTCTTATTCTTTCTCTATATCTCCGAATTTTTATCACACATTTTGTCTGGATCTCCCCTACTTTCTATCTCTCATTCTTTGTCTATCTCTCTCACATTTTGTTTCTTATTCTTCCTCTATATCTCCGACTTTTTGTCACACAATTTGTCTGGATCTCCCCTACTTTCTATCTCTCATTCTTTGTCTATCTCTCTCACATTTTGTTTCTTATTCTTCCTCTATATCTCCGACTTTTTGTCACACATTTTGTCTGGATCTCCCCTACTTTCTATCTCTCATTCTTTATCTATCTCTCTCACTTTCTGTTTCTTATTCTTTCTCTATATCTCCGAATTTTTATCACACATTTTGTCTGGATCTCCCCTACTTTCTATCTCTCATTCTTTGTCTATCTCTCTCACATTTTGTTTCTTATTCTTCCTCTATATCTCCGACTTTTTGTCACACATTTTGTCTGGATCTCCCCTACTTTCTATCTCTCATTCTTTATCTATCTCTCTCACTTTGTGTTTCTTATTCTTTCTCTATATCTCCGACTTTTTATGACACATTTTGTCTGGATCTTCCCTACTTTCTATCTCTCATTCTTTATCTATCTCTTTCAATTTCTGTTTCTTATTCTTTCTCTATATCTCCGAATTTTTATCACACATTTTGTCTGGATCTCCCCTACTTTCTATCTCTCATTCTTTGTCTATCTCTCTCACATTTTGTTTCTTATTCTTCCTCTATATCTCCGACTTTTTGTCACACAATTTGTCTGGATCTCCCCTACTTTCTATCTCTCATTCTTTGTCTATCTCTCTCACATTTTGTTTCTTATTCTTCCTCTATATCTCCGACTTTTTGTCACACATTTTGTCTGGATCTCCCCTACTTTCTATCTCTCATTCTTTATCTATCTCTCTCACTTTCTGTTTCTTATTCTTTCTCTATATCTCCGAATTTTTATCACACATTTTGTCTGGATCTCCCCTACTTTCTATCTCTCATTCTTTGTCTATCTCTCTCACATTTTGTTTCTTATTCTTCCTCTATATCTCCGACTTTTTGTCACACATTTTGTCTGGATCTCCCCTACTTTCTATCTCTCATTCTTTATCTATCTCTCTCACTTTGTGTTTCTTATTCTTTCTCTATATCTCCGACTTTTTATGACACATTTTGTCTGGATCTTCCCTACTTTCTATCTCTCATTCTTTATCTATCTCTTTCAATTTCTGTTTCTTATTCTTTCTCTATATCTCCGAATTTTTATCACACATTTTGTCTGGATCTCCCCTACTTTCTATCTCTCATTCTTTGTCTATCTCTCTCACATTTTGTTTCTTATTCTTCCTCTATATCTCCGACTTTTTGTCACACAATTTGTCTGGATCTCCCCTACTTTCTATCTCTCATTCTTTGTCTATCTCTCTCACATTTTGTTTCTTATTCTTCCTCTATATCTCCGACTTTTTGTCACACATTTTGTCTGGATCTCCCCTACTTTCTATCTCTCATTCTTTATCTATCTCTCTCACTTTCTGTTTCTTATTCTTTCTCTATATCTCCGACTTTTTATCACACATTTTGTCTGGATCTCCCCTACTTTCTACCTCTCATTCTTTATCTATCTCTCTTACTATCTGTCTCTCATTCCGTCGCAATCTTTCTCACTGTCTATCTCTCATTCTTTATCTATCTCTCTCACTTTGTGTTTCTTATTCTTTCTCTATATCTCCGACTTTTTATGACACATTTTGTCTGGATCTTCCCTACTTTCTATCTCTCATTCTTTATCTATCTCTTTCAATTTCTGTTTCTTATTCTTCCTCTATATCTCCGACTTTTTATCACACATTTTGTCTGGATCTCCCCTACTTTCTATCTCTCATTCTTTATCTATCTCTCTCAATTTGTGTTTCTTATTCTTTCTCTATATCACCGACTTTTTATCACTCATTTTGTCTGGATCTCCCCTACTTTCTATCTCTCATTCTTTATCTATCTCTCTCACTTTCTGTTTCTTATTCTTTCTCTATATCTCCGACTTTTTATCACACATTTTGTCTGGATCTCCCCTACTTTCTATCTCTCATTCTTTATCTATCTCTCTCACTTTGTGTTTTTTATTCTTTCTCTATATCTCTGACTTTTTATCACACATTTTGTCTGGATCTCCCCTACTTTATATCTCTCATTCTTTATCTATCTCTCTTACTATCTGTCTCTCATTCTGTCTCAATCTCTCTCTCAATGTCTATCTCTCATTCTTTATCTATCTCTCTCACTTTGTGTTTCTTATTCTTTCTCTATATCTCCGACTTTTTATCACACATTTTGTCTGGATCTTCCCTACTTTATATCTCTCATTCTTTATCTATCTCTCTTACTATCTGTCTCTCATTCTGTCTCAATCTCTCTCTCAATGTCTATCTCTCATTATTTATCTATCTCTCTCACTTTGTGTTTCTTATTCTTTCTCTATATCTCCGACTTTTTATCACACATTTTGTCTGGATCTCCCCTACTTTCTATCTCTCATTCTTTGTCTATCTCTCTCACTTTCTGTTTCTTATTCTTTCTCTATATCTCCGACTTTTTATCACATTGTCTGGATCTCCCCTACTTTATATCTCTCATTCTTTGTCTATCTCTCTTACTATCTGTCTCTCATTCTGTCTCAATCTCTCTCACTGTCTATCTCTCATTCTTTATCTATCTCTCTCACTTTGTGTTTCTTATTCTTTCTCTATATCT
Source organism: Anticarsia gemmatalis (assembly GCF_050436995.1). NCBI lineage: Eukaryota > Metazoa > Arthropoda > Insecta > Lepidoptera > Erebidae > Anticarsia > Anticarsia gemmatalis. Next base: position 18,221,812 of record NC_134776.1, on the reverse strand, counting down.
CCGACTTTTTATGACACATTTTGTCTGGATCTTCCCTACTTTCTATCTCTCATTCTTTATCTATCTCTTTCAATTTCTGTTTCTTATTCTTCCTCTATATCTCCGACTTTTTATCACACATTTTGTCTGGATCTTCCCTACTTTCTATCTCTCATTCTTTATCTATCTCTCTCACTTTGTGTTTCTTATTCTTTCTCTATATCTCCGACTTTTTATCACACATTTTGTCTGGATCTTCCCTACTTTATATCTCTCATTCTTTATCTATCTCTCTTATTATCAGTCTCTCATTCTGTCTCAATCTCTCTCTCAATGTCTATCTCTCATTCTTTATCTATCTCTCTCACTTTGTGTTTTTTATTCTTTCTCTATATCTCTGACTTTTTATCACACATTTTGTCTGGATCTCCCCTACTTTATATCTCTCATTCTTTATCTATCTCTCTTACTATCTGTCTCTCATTCTGTCTCAATCTTTCTCACTGTCTATCTCTCATTCTTTATCTATCTCTCTCACTTTGTGTTTTTTATTCTTTCTCTATATCTCTGACTTTTTATCACACATTTTGTCTGGATCTCCCCTACTTTATATCTCTCATTCTTTATCTATCTCTCTTACTATCTGTCTCTCATGCCGTCTCAATCTTTCTCACTGTCTATCTCTCATTCTTTATCTATCTCTCTCACTTTGTGTTTCTTATTCTTTCTCTATATCTCTGACTTTTTATCACACATTTTGTCTGGATCTCCCCTACTTGATATCTCTCATTCTTTATCTATCTCTCTTACTATCTGTCTCTCATGCCGTCTCAATCTTTCTCACTGTCTATCTCTCATTCTTTATCTATCTCTCTCACTTTGTGTTTCTTATTCTTTCCCTATATCTCCGACTTTTTATCACACATTTTGTCTGGATCTCCCCTACTTTCTACCTCTCATTCTTTATCTATCTCTCTTACTATCTGTCTCTCATTCCGTCGCAATCTTTCTCACTGTCTATCTCTCATTCTTTATCTATCTCTCTCACTTTGTGTTTCTTATTCTTTCTCTATATCTCCGACTTTTTATGACACATTTTGTCTGGATCTTCCCTACTTTCTATCTCTCATTCTTTATCTATCTCTCTCACTTTGTGTTTCTTATTCTTTCTCTATATCTCCGACTTTTTATGACACATTTTGTCTGGATCTTCCCTACTTTCTATCTCTCATTCTTTATCTATCTCTTTCACTTTCTGTTTCTTATTCTTTCTCTATATCTCCGAATTTTTATCACACATTTTGTCTGGATCTCCCCTACTTTCTATCTCTCATTCTTTATCTATCTCTCTCACTTTCTGTTTCTTATTCTTTCTCTATATCTCCGACTTTTTATCACACATTTTGTCTGGATCTCCCCTACTTTCTACCTCTCATTCTTTATCTATCTCTCTTACTATCTGTCTCTCATTCCGTCGCAATCTTTCTCACTGTCTATCTCTCATTCTTTATCTATCTCTCTCAATTTGTGTTTCTTATTCTTTCTCTATATCTCCGACTTTTTATCACACATTTTGTCTGGATCTCCCCTACTTTCTACCTCTCATTCTTTATCTATCTCTCTTACTATCTGTCTCTCATTCCGTCGCAATCTTTCTCACTGTCTATCTCTCATTCTTTATCTATCTCTCTCAATTTGTGTTTCTTATTCTTTCTCTATATCTCCGACTTTTTATCACACATTTTGTCTGGATCTCCCCTACTTTCTATCTCTCATTCTTTATCTATCTCTCTCACTTTGTGTTTTTTATTCTTTCTCTATATCTCTGACTTTTTATCACACATTTTGTCTGGATCTCCCCTACTTTATATCTCTCATTCTTTATCTATCTCTCTTACTATCTGTCTCTCATTCTGTCTCAATCTCTCTCTCAATGTCTATCTCTCATTCTTTATCTATCTCTCTCACTTTGTGTTTCTTATTCTTTCTCTATATCTCCGACTTTTTATCACACATTTTGTCTGGATCTTCCCTACTTTATATCTCTCATTCTTTATCTATCTCTCTTACTATCTGTCTCTCATTCTGTCTCAATCTCTCTCTCAATGTCTATCTCTCATTATTTATCTATCTCTCTCACTTTGTGTTTCTTATTCTTTCTCTATATCTCCGACTTTTTATCACACATTTTGTCTGGATCTCCCCTACTTTCTATCTCTCATTCTTTATCTATCTCTCTTACTATCTGTCTCTCATTCCGTCGCAATCTTTCTCACTGTCTATCTCTCATTCTTTATCTATCTCTCTCAATTTGTGTTTCTTATTCTTTCTCTATATCTCTGACTTTTTATGACACATTTTGTCTGGATCTCCCCTACTTTCTACCTCTCATTCTTTATCTATCTCTCTTACTATCTGTCTCTCATTCCGTCGCAATCTTTCTCACTGTCTATCTCTCATTCTTTATCTATCTCTCTCACTTTGTGTTTCTTATTCTTTCTCTATATCTCCGACTTTTTATGACACATTTTGTCTGGATCTTCCCTACTTTCTATCTCTCATTCTTTATCTATCTCTCTCACTTTGTGTTTCTTATTCTTTCTCTATATCTCCGACTTTTTATGACACATTTTGTCTGGATCTTCCCTACTTTCTATCTCTCATTCTTTATCTATCTCTTTCACTTTCTGTTTCTTATTCTTTCTCTATATCTCCGAATTTTTATCACACATTTTGTCTGGATCTCCCCTACTTTCTATCTCTCATTCTTTGTCTATCTCTCTCACATTTTGTTTCTTATTCTTCCTCTATATCTCCGACTTTTTGTCACACATTTTGTCTGGATCTCCCCTACTTTCTATCTCTCATTCTTTATCTATCTCTCTCACTTTCTGTTTCTTATTCTTTCTCTATATCTCCGACTTTTTGTCACACAATTTGTCTGGATCTCCCCTACTTTCTATCTCTCATTCTTTGTCTATCTCTCTCACATTTTGTTTCTTATTCTTCCTCTATATCTCCGACTTTTTGTCACACAATTTGTCTGGATCTCCCCTACTTTCTATCTCTCATTCTTTATCTATCTCTCTCACTTTCTGTTTCTTATTCTTTCTCTGTATCTCCGACTTTTTATCACACTGTCTGGATCTCCCCTACTTTATATCTCTCATTCTTTGTCTATCTCTCTTACTATCTGTCTCTCATTCTGTCTCAATCTCTCTCACTGTCTATCTCTCATTCTTTATCTATCTCTCTCACTTTGTGTTTCTTATTCTTTCTCTATATCTCCGACTTTTTATGACACATTTTGTCTGGATCTCCCCTACTTTCTACCTCTCATTCTTTATCTATCTCTCTTACTATCTGTCTCTCATTCCGTCGCAATCTTTCTCAATGTCTATCTCTCATTATTTATCTATCTCTCTCACTTTGTGTTTCTTATTCTTTCTCTATATCTCCGACTTTTTATGACACATTTTGTCTGGATCTCCCCTACTTTCTATCTCTCATTCTTTATCTATCTCTTTCAATTTCTGTTTCTTATTCTTTCTCTATATCTCCGAATTTTTATCACACATTTTGTCTGGATCTCCCCTACTTTCTATCTCTCATTCTTTGTCTATCTCTCTCACATTTTGTTTCTTATTCTTCCTCTATATCTCCGACTTTTTGTCACACAATTTGTCTGGATCTCCCCTACTTTCTATCTCTCATTCTTTGTCTATCTCTCTCACATTTTGTTTCTTATTCTTCCTCTATATCTCCGACTTTTTGTCACACATTTTGTCTGGATCTCCCCTACTTTCTATCTCTCATTCTTTATCTATCTCTCTCACTTTCTGTTTCTTATTCTTTCTCTATATCTCCGACTTTTTATCACACATTTTGTCTGGATCTCCCCTACTTTCTATCTCTCATTCTTTATCTATCTCTCTCAATTTGTGTTTCTTATTCTTTCTCTATATCTCCGACTTTTTATCACACATTTTGTCTGGATCTCCCCTACTTTCTATCTCTCATTCTTTATCTATCTCTCTCACTTTCTGTTTCTTATTCTTTCTCTATATCTCCGACTTTTTATCACACATTTTGTCTGGATCTCCCCCACTTTCTATCTCTCATTCTTTATCTATCTCTCTCACTTTGTGTTTTTTATTCTTTCTCTATATCTCTGACTTTTTATCACACATTTTGTCTGGATCTCCCCTACTTTATATCTCTCATTCTTTATCTATCTCTCTTACTATCTGTCTCTCATGCCGTCTCAATCTTTCTCACTGTCTATCTCTCATTCTTTATCTATCTCTCTCACTTTGTGTTTCTTATTCTTTCTCTATATCTCTGACTTTTTATCACACATTTTGTCTGGATCTCCCCTACTTGATATCTCTCATTCTTTATCTATCTCTCTTATTATCTGTCACTCATTCTGTCTCAATCTCTCTCTCAATGTCCATCTCTCATTATTTATCTATCTCTCTCACTTTGTGTTTCTTATTCTTTCTCTATATCTCCGACTTTTTATCACACATTTTGTCTGGATCTCCCCTACTTTCTACCTCTCATTCTTTATCTATCTCTCTTACTATCTGTCTCTCATTCCGTCGCAATCTTTCTCACTGTCTATCTCTCATTCTTTATCTATCTCTCTCACTTTGTGTTTCTTATTCTTTCTCTATATCTCCGACTTTTTATGACACATTTTGTCTGGATCTTCCCTACTTTCTATCTCTCATTCTTTATCTATCTCTCTCACTTTGTGTTTCTTATTCTTTCTCTATATCTCCGACTTTTTATGACACATTTTGTCTGGATCTTCCCTACTTTCTATCTCTCATTCTTTATCTATCTCTTTCACTTTCTGTTTCTTATTCTTTCTCTATATCTCCGAATTTTTATCACACATTTTGTCTGGATCTCCCCTACTTTCTATCTCTCATTCTTTGTCTATCTCTCTCACATTTTGTTTCTTATTCTTCCTCTATATCTCCGACTTTTTGTCACACAATTTGTCTGGATCTCCCCTACTTTCTATCTCTCATTCTTTGTCTATCTCTCTCACATTTTGTTTCTTATTCTTCCTCTATATCTCCGACTTTTTGTCACACATTTTGTCTGGATCTCCCCTACTTTCTATCTCTCATTCTTTATCTATCTCTCTCACTTTCTGTTTCTTATTCTTTCTCTATATCTCCGAATTTTTATCACACATTTTGTCTGGATCTCCCCTACTTTCTATCTCTCATTCTTTGTCTATCTCTCTCACATTTTGTTTCTTATTCTTCCTCTATATCTCCGACTTTTTGTCACACATTTTGTCTGGATCTCCCCTACTTTCTATCTCTCATTCTTTATCTATCTCTCTCACTTTGTGTTTCTTATTCTTTCTCTATATCTCCGACTTTTTATGACACATTTTGTCTGGATCTTCCCTACTTTCTATCTCTCATTCTTTATCTATCTCTTTCAATTTCTGTTTCTTATTCTTTCTCTATATCTCCGAATTTTTATCACACATTTTGTCTGGATCTCCCCTACTTTCTATCTCTCATTCTTTGTCTATCTCTCTCACATTTTGTTTCTTATTCTTCCTCTATATCTCCGACTTTTTGTCACACAATTTGTCTGGATCTCCCCTACTTTCTATCTCTCATTCTTTGTCTATCTCTCTCACATTTTGTTTCTTATTCTTCCTCTATATCTCCGACTTTTTGTCACACATTTTGTCTGGATCTCCCCTACTTTCTATCTCTCATTCTTTATCTATCTCTCTCACTTTCTGTTTCTTATTCTTTCTCTATATCTCCGAATTTTTATCACACATTTTGTCTGGATCTCCCCTACTTTCTATCTCTCATTCTTTGTCTATCTCTCTCACATTTTGTTTCTTATTCTTCCTCTATATCTCCGACTTTTTGTCACACATTTTGTCTGGATCTCCCCTACTTTCTATCTCTCATTCTTTATCTATCTCTCTCACTTTGTGTTTCTTATTCTTTCTCTATATCTCCGACTTTTTATGACACATTTTGTCTGGATCTTCCCTACTTTCTATCTCTCATTCTTTATCTATCTCTTTCAATTTCTGTTTCTTATTCTTTCTCTATATCTCCGAATTTTTATCACACATTTTGTCTGGATCTCCCCTACTTTCTATCTCTCATTCTTTGTCTATCTCTCTCACATTTTGTTTCTTATTCTTCCTCTATATCTCCGACTTTTTGTCACACAATTTGTCTGGATCTCCCCTACTTTCTATCTCTCATTCTTTGTCTATCTCTCTCACATTTTGTTTCTTATTCTTCCTCTATATCTCCGACTTTTTGTCACACATTTTGTCTGGATCTCCCCTACTTTCTATCTCTCATTCTTTATCTATCTCTCTCACTTTCTGTTTCTTATTCTTTCTCTATATCTCCGACTTTTTATCACACATTTTGTCTGGATCTCCCCTACTTTCTACCTCTCATTCTTTATCTATCTCTCTTACTATCTGTCTCTCATTCCGTCGCAATCTTTCTCACTGTCTATCTCTCATTCTTTATCTATCTCTCTCACTTTGTGTTTCTTATTCTTTCTCTATATCTCCGACTTTTTATGACACATTTTGTCTGGATCTTCCCTACTTTCTATCTCTCATTCTTTATCTATCTCTTTCAATTTCTGTTTCTTATTCTTCCTCTATATCTCCGACTTTTTATCACACATTTTGTCTGGATCTCCCCTACTTTCTATCTCTCATTCTTTATCTATCTCTCTCAATTTGTGTTTCTTATTCTTTCTCTATATCACCGACTTTTTATCACACATTTTGTCTGGATCTCCCCTACTTTCTATCTCTCATTCTTTATCTATCTCTCTCACTTTCTGTTTCTTATTCTTTCTCTATATCTCCGACTTTTTATCACACATTTTGTCTGGATCTCCCCTACTTTCTATCTCTCATTCTTTATCTATCTCTCTCACTTTGTGTTTTTTATTCTTTCTCTATATCTCTGACTTTTTATCACACATTTTGTCTGGATCTCCCCTACTTTATATCTCTCATTCTTTATCTATCTCTCTTACTATCTGTCTCTCATTCTGTCTCAATCTCTCTCTCAATGTCTATCTCTCATTCTTTATCTATCTCTCTCACTTTGTGTTTCTTATTCTTTCTCTATATCTCCGACTTTTTATCACACATTTTGTCTGGATCTTCCCTACTTTATATCTCTCATTCTTTATCTATCTCTCTTACTATCTGTCTCTCATTCTGTCTCAATCTCTCTCTCAATGTCTATCTCTCATTATTTATCTATCTCTCTCACTTTGTGTTTCTTATTCTTTCTCTATATCTCCGACTTTTTATCACACATTTTGTCTGGATCTCCCCTACTTTCTATCTCTCATTCTTTGTCTATCTCTCTCACTTTCTGTTTCTTATTCTTTCTCTATATCTCCGACTTTTTATCACATTGTCTGGATCTCCCCTACTTTATATCTCTCATTCTTTGTCTATCTCTCTTACTATCTGTCTCTCATTCTGTCTCAATCTCTCTCACTGTCTATCTCTCATTCTTTATCTATCTCTCTCACTTTGTGTTTCTTATTCTTTCTCTATATCTCCGACTTTTTATGACACATTTTGTCTGGATCTTCCCTACTTTCTATCTCTCATTCTTTATCTATCTCTTTCACTTTCTGTTTCTTATTCTTTCTCTATATCTCCGAATTTTTATCACACATTTTGTCTGGATCTCCCCTACTTTCTATCTCTCATTCTTTGTCTATCTCTCTCACATTTTGTTTCTTATTCTTCCTCTATATCTCCGACTTTTTGTCACACAATTTGTCTGGATCTCCCCTACTTTCTATCTCTCATTCTTTGTCTATCTCTCTCACATTTTGTTTCTTATTCTTCCTCTATATCTCCGACTTTTTGTCACACAATTTGTCTGGATCTCCCCTACTTTATATCTCTCATTCTTTATCTATCTCTCTCACTTTCTGTTTCTTATTCTTTCTCTATATCTCCGACTTTTTATCACACATTTTGTCTGGATCTCCCCTACTTTATATCTCTCATTCTTTATCTATCTCTCTCACTTTCTGTTTCTTATTCTTTCTCTATATCTCCGACTTTTTATCACACATTTTGTCTGGATCTCCCCTACTTTCTATCTCTCATTCTTTATCTATCTCTCTCACTTTGTGTTTTTTATTCTTTCTCTATATCTCTGACTTTTTATCACACATTTTGTCTGGATCTCCCCTACTTTCTATCTCTCATTCTTTATCTATCTCTCTCACTTTGTGTTTTTTATTCTTTCTCTATATCTCTGACTTTTTATCACACATTTTGTCTGGATCTCCCCTACTTTATATCTCTCATTCTTTATCTATCTCTCTTACTATCTGTCTCTCATTCTGTCTCAATCTTTCTCACTGTCTATCTCTCATTCTTTATCTATCTCTCTCACTTTGTGTTTCTTATTCTTTCTCTATATCTCCGACTTTTTATCACACATTTTGTCTGGATCTTCCCTACTTTATATCTCTCATTCTTTATCTATCTCTCTTATTATCTGTCTCTCATTCTGTCTCAATCTCTCTCTCAATGTCTATCTCTCATTCTTTATCTATCTCTCTCACTTTGTGTTTTTTATTCTTTCTCTATATCTCTGACTTTTTATCACACATTTTGTCTGGATCTCCCCTACTTTATATCTCTCATTCTTTATCTATCTCTCTTACTATCTGTCTCTCATTCTGTCTCAATCTTTCTCACTGTCTATCTCTCATTCTTTATCTATCTCTCTCACTTTGTGTTTTTTATTCTTTCTCTATATCTCTGACTTTTTGTCACACATTTTGTCTGGATCTCCCCTACTTTATATCTCTCATTCTTTATCTATCTCTCTCACTTTATGTTTCTTATTCTATGTATATTTTTTTTTTCAATCTCTATCAACTTGTCCAACTCTCATTTATATGTCTCTTTCACTCATTGTTTCTTTATATTTTTCACAGTGTCTATATCTCCTTCTACTCTTTTTCTTTTTCTATTTTTCTCACTCTGTCTATCTCTTATTATTTCCCTATCTCTCTGTAACTGCCTCTCTTTAATTATTTCTCTCTATCTCTCATACTGTCTGTCACTATACATCCCTTTCATTTTTCTTATTTATTTCTCTCACGCACCTTATCTCCTATTCTTTCTTTATGCGGTTGCCTGTCAGTCTCAAATATTTTTTCACTTATTGAAAACCTGGCTTCGCTCGAGTCAAATGCTACTCAAAATACATTCATACATACTCTTAATTTTTGGCTGTTATCCCAATCAAGTTTTAAGAAAGGATTTTTTTTATTTTATTTTTTCTTGATGACAAAAGCAATATTTTCGCGAAAATTCAACGATTGAAGAACCCAAGATGGTGTGCGGTTTGTTTGTCAGTGAATTAAATGAAATTCTCTAAAATCAGTATTTTACGACGTGAAATCAATATTTTTTTTGTTTTGTTATTCATATAAGGTTTCGATCGAATTTACCGTACCTCTTGACGAAATTATTACTATAGATTAGGAATTAATTTATATGCTATCTGCGTGAAAATGCGCAATTTCTACACGACACAAGTAATAATAAAAAATGAGCATACAGAAAGGTCTGATATTCAAAGAGCAAGTAACAAAAATGCGCACGCCCCCACCACGCCACGCCGCGCATGCGTGATCGCGTCACATTAGGCTGCGTTTCCACTAACGTACCATTTTCCTACGTAAAAAGTAATTTTTTTTGCTATATTACTCTGAATTCAATTAACTAAAATTATAATTTTACCTGCTTTAGGGTAATCGAACTAAAATGACAAATTATTTTTGTGTGTAAAACACTACAATCATATTTTTATTATTTTTTAACGAGAAAATTAATGTAACAAAAAGACGCAAAAATCTTTTAATTTTTATCGGCACAATTTCATTATAATCATACGAGATTCTAGCTGCCGAATATTTCGCAAATAAACCACTGTAATAAAAATGACGCAAGTACCTAATTATATTGTTGCTTATAATTAATATCATTTATAATACGCGGTATTTTAAAGTTTCTGTCTAAAATAACGAAATGTTAATAAATCACATAGAATGAGAGCTGGCGGCATTATTTTTATAAACAAAAAAAAAACACGCAGTAGTAAATGAGGTGTAGATAATCACGCATTTCCTATTATCAGGATGCAGGACTTAGTCCAGAGCTAAGTGTTTTGGAACTGGTATGCATAGTTTTGCGTGCAGCTCGCCGCAAAACCATGCAACCAGTGCCGTACGGCAGTCGCAGCTCGCGGAGCTTGACGCGCGCCCCCACCACGCGACGCCGCACATGCGTGACGGCGTCCGTCCTCCATTTTACGACCCGGCTCGGAAAAGACAAGATTTTGAAATTTATCATAATGGAATCATTATACATAATACGACAACAATTGAGCACCTATACAACTTAACGAAATCAAGATTTATGATAAAACCTACTTACATGATGTTCTGTCAGTACTGGATTATTCACTTGCACGACCGAGTTTATTGTTCAATTTTGTATTCACGGTAAAAGTTCTCACGGTATTTTTGTTAACGATCTCTGAATCTGTTACCGAAAGCCTCGTTTTTAAAAAGAGGTATAACAACTACCACTATTATATAATTTTTACACCACTGCACTATAATAATATGAAACTGTATTTATTATATGAACAGCACTTGATAAACTCTAAGAGGCTTTGGCTACAGAAGTAGAGTACTAGCACAGTGACCGGGAGCTGACACGCGCGCGTCCCGTCAGCTACTACCTAGATCTAGGCGTTCAGCCGGGCTCAGTGCTCTCCGTATTGATCGGCTGCAGTCAACTGCAGTATGCGCGGACATGCGCTTTGCGACGCACTGTCACCCACCCCACAATTTTACTTCGATGAGTAATGGCCGCGCTGATTGGCAGAAATTAATAAATTATGTATTAAAAATGTCATGTCAATTTTAATCTCACGAGAGATATAGCGAGCGTAATAGTATTTTTACTTGATTAAGTATTTGTTCTACATTCATTGAATTCTCTCATTGAATTCTGAATGAAATTTATCTCCCTCTTACTCTGTTTTTTTTTTCATTCTTTTCTATCTCTCACCCTCTATCTCTTATTCCTTCACTCTCTCTCTTTCTCTGCTGATCTGTCAATCTCTCTGTATCTTATTCCAGTTGCCTATCATTCTTTCAAGACTTTTCACACTCTATCTGTCTCTCATTTTTTTCTCTCACGTGTTCTATCTTTCTTACATAATCTGTTATCCTTTTTGCTCTATATCTCTGACATTCTCGATCTCTCTTACACGGTCTGTCTCTCAATATTTATCTGTCTCGCTCTGTTTTATCTCTCATTCTCTCTCTTTCGCTCTCACGGCCTCTATTTCATTCTATGTCATTCTCTTTTACTCTGTCCAACTCTCATGTTTTCTCTATCTCGCTCACTGCCTCTATTTCATTCTTTGTCTATCTGTTTCACTCTGTCTTACTCTTTTTTTTTCTATCTGTATAACTCCGTCTGTCTTTCATTTTTGTTTTATCTCTCTCAGTTCGCCCATTTCTCACTCTTTCTCTATCTCTCCATCCTTTTTCTGTATTCCCAAGTGAGATATACAGTTTTTCTGTTTATCTCTTTTTCATCTTTTTCTTCTATTTCTCATTCTTTATCTATCTCTCTTACTATCTGTCTCTCATTCTGTCTCAATCTCTCTTACTATCTGTCTCTCATTCTTTATCTATCTCTCCTACTATCTGTCTCTCATTCTGTCTCAATCTCTCTCACTGTCTATCTCTCATTCTTCATCTATCTCTCTTACTTTCTGTCTCTCATTCCGTCTCAATCTCTCTCACTGTCTATCTCTCATTCTTCATCTATCTCTCTTACTTTCTGTCTCTCTTTCCGTCTCAATCTCTCTCACTGTCTATCTCTCATTCTTCATCTATCTCTCTTACTGTCTGTCTCTCATTCTGTCTCAATCTCTCTCAATGTCTATCTCTCATCATTTATCTATCTCTCTTACTTTCTGTCTCTCATTCTGTCTCAATCTCTCTCACTGTCTATCTCTCATTCTTCATCTATCTCTCTTACTGTCTGTCTCTCATTCTGTCTCAATCTCTCTAAATGTCTATCTCTCATTCTTCATCTATCTCTCTTACTTTCTGTCTCTCATTCTGTCTCAATCTCTCTCACTGACTATCTCTCTTTCTTCATCTATCTCTCATTCTTCATCAATCTCTCTTACTGTCTGTCTCTCATTCTGTCTCAATCTCTCTCAATGTCTATCTCTCATTCTTCATCTATCTCTCTTACTGTCTGTCTCTCATTCTGTCTCAATCTCTCTCACTGACTATCTCTCATTCTTCATCTATCTCTCATTATTCATCTATCTCTCTTACTTTCTGTCTCTCATTCTGTCTCAATCTCTCTCACTGTCTATCTCTCATTCTTCATCTATCTCTCATTCTTCATCTATCTCTCTTACTGTCTGTCTCTCATTCTGTCTCAATCTCTCTCACTGTCTATCTCTCATTCTTCATCTATCTCTCTTACTGTCTGTCTCTCATTCTGTCTCAATCTCTCTCACTGTTTTTCTCTCATTATTTATCTATCTCTCTTACTTTCTGTCTCTCATTCTGTCTCAATCTCTCTCACTGTCTATCTCTCATTCTTCATCTATCTCTCATTCTTCATCTATCTCTCTTACTGTCTGTCTCTCATTCTGTCTCAATCTCTCTCACTGTTTTTCTCTCATTATTTATCTATCTCTCTTACTATCTGTCTCTCATGCCGTCTCAATCTCTCTCAATGTCTATCCCTCATTCTTTATCTATCTCTCTCACTTTCTCTTTCTTATTCTTTCTCTATATCTCTGACTTTTTATCACACATTTTGTCTGTATCTCTCTTTTTATCTCTCATTCTTTATCTATCTCTCTTATCTTTTCTGTGACAAAAACAATATTTTCGCGAAACGTCAACGATTGAAGAACCCAAGATGGTGACTGCGATTTGTTTGTCAGTGAATTAAACGGAATTCTCCATAATTAGTATTTTCCGACGTGAAATCAATATTTTATTGTTTTGATATTCATATAAGGTTTCGATCGAATTTACCGTACCTTTTGACAAAATTATTACTATAGATTGGGAATTAATTTATAACCTATCTGCGTGAAAATGCGCAATCTCTATACGACACAAGTAATAATAAAAAAATTAGCATACAGAAAGGTCTGATATACAAAGAGCAAGTAACAAAAATGACAGATTGTACACTTGGAATAACCACAAAAAAATGTTACTAGGATTAACCAATTAGTGCGAATTTTAATAATGCAAACTTTAAGTGATCGATTTCACAATCTTTCTTACTCCCTTTCACTCACTCTTTCTCACTTACCCTCACCGACTCTTTGTCACTTCCTCTCATCGCTCTCATCTCTTCTCACCCTCAATCTCTCACCCACACTCACTGCCTCACTCGCCCTTATTCTCTCTCACCCTCACTCTCTCACTCACACACTCTCTCACTCACACTCTCTCTCCCACTTGCACTCAATCTCTTATTCGCCCTCACTCTCTTACTCGCCATCACTCTCTTACTCGCCCTCACTCTCTCACTCACACTCACTGTGTCACACATCATCACTCACATTCACTCTCTCACCCACACTCATACAACACTCACACTCAATCTCTCACTTACACTCACTCTCCCTCTTACACTCACTCTCCCACTTACACTCACTCTCTTACTCGCCCTCACTCTCTTACTCGCCATCACTCTCTTACTCGCCCTCACTCTCTCACTCACACTCACTGTGTCACACATCATCACTCACATTCACTCTCTCACCCACACTCATACAACACTCACACTCACTCTCTTACTCACCATCACTCTCTTACTCGCCCTCACTCTCTCACTCACACTCACTGTGTCACACATCATCACTCACATTCACTCTCTCACCCACACTCATACAACACTCACACTCACTCTCTTACTCACCATCACTGTGTCACACATCATCACTCACATTCACTCTCTCACCCACACTCATACAACACTCACACTCACTCTCTTACTCACCATCACTCTCTTACTCGCCCTCACTCTCTCACTCACACTCACTGTGTCACACATCATCACTCACATTCACTCTCTCACCCACACTCATACAACACTCACACTCACACTCAATCTCTCACTTACACTCACTCTCCCACTTACACTCACTCTCTTACTCGCCCTCACTCTCTTACTCGCCCTCACTCTCTTACTCGCCATCACTCTCTTACTCGCCCTCACTCTCTCACTCACACTCACTGTGTCACACATCATCACTCACATTCACTCTCTCACCCACACTCATACAACACTCACACTCACTCTCTTACTCACCATCACTCTCTTACTCGCCCTCACTCTCTCACTCACACTCACTGTGTCACACATCATCACTCACATTCACTCTCTCACCCACACTCATACAACACTCACACTCACACTCAATCTCTCACTTACACTCACTCTCCCACTTACACTCACTCTCTTACTCGCCCTCACTCTCTTACTCGCCATCACTCTCTTACTCACCCTCACTGTGTCACACATCATCATTCACATTCACTCTCTCACCCACAACACTCACACTCACTACCTCACTCACACTCTCTCACTCACTCAGACTCACTCTCTCTTTCACCATCACTCTCACTCGTCCTTACTGTCTCACTCACACTCACTCTCTTTCTCACCCTTACTCTCTCACCCACACTCATACAACACTCACACTCACACTCAATCTCTCACTTACACTCACTCTCCCACTTACACTCACTCTCTTACTCGCCCTCACTCTCTTACTCGCCATCACTCTCTTACTCACCCTCACTGTGTCACACATCATCACTCACATTCACTCTCTCACCCACAACACTCACACTCACTACCTCACTCACACTCTCTCACTCACTCAGACTCACTCTCTCTTTCACCATCACTCTCACTCGTCCTTACTGTCTCACTCACACTCACACTCACTCTCTTTCTCACCCTTACTCTCTCACCCACACTCACTCTCTAACTCTCACTCTCTCACACTCCCTCTCTCACTCTCTCCCTCATACTCCCTCTCTCACTCTCTCCCTCATACTCCCTCTCTCACTCTCTCCCTCATACTCCCTCTCTCACTCACACTCTTTCTCTTTCTCACCCTCACTCTCTCACCCACACTCACTCTCTCGCTCTCCCTCTCCCTCACACTATTTTTCTTTCTCACCCGCACTCTCTCACCCACACCCAAACTCTCGCTCTCACTCTCTCACTCACACTCTTTCTCTTTCTCACCCTCACTCTCTCACCTATACTCACTCTCTCACTCTCACTCACTCTCTTTCTCACCCACACTCACTCTCTCGCTCTCACTCTCTCACTCACACTCACTCTCTTCCTCACCCTCACTCTCTCACCCACACTCACTCTCTCGCTCTCACTGTCTCACTCACACTCACTCTTTCACACTCACTCTTTCACACTCACTCTCTCACTTACCTCACTCTCTCACTCATGCTCCCTCTCTCACTCGCCCTCACTCTGTCACGCACCATCACTCTCACTCACGCGCACTCTCTCACTCACTCTAACTCTCTTACTCACACTCACTCATCACGCATACTCACTCACACTCACTCTCTCACTTTAGCTTACTCTCTCACTCTAGCTTACTCACCATAGATGTTATTTAACGAATTGGGGATTGTTATTAAATGCCAGCCCTCCCCCTAGGGAGGGAGTTTAGCGCCCCGCCTTCCGCGCAAAACCTATAGGGCTCGTCCCTGACTGGTCACCCTTCTACTGGCATTAAAGACGATGGATAAGAGAGGATCAGCCAAAACGAGATTATAAGTGTTTATATTAATATTATAAGTGTGACTACATCAAATATAAGGGGCAAAGACAAGAGAACGCCGGTCAGTCGGTACTTAAGAAAATATAATTATATAATCAATATATAGTTGAAATTAAATCACAATGAAAATTAAATAATGCCACCAGCTCGCCGCCGGGTACCTAGAAAAATATAATAAAGTAAATCAAACTTACATAGTAACTGCAGATCTCGTTCTGTATCTCGTTAAGCACTCACACAAAGTCTTTATATTTCAATACTTTTCGCACGATATCAGTCTTTCGTTATCTTTAGCCAACAGCCTGTAAGACACTGCGCAGACGGCGGTCATTTTAAACGCCATTATACGCCGGTCGGATAATATATAATCGGCGCACATGACCCATGCAACGCATTAGTTTTATTCGATAATCGCTTTTATCACGATGAAATTGTCCCGCTCGCAACTACCCGCCGTCTGCCCAGTGCCGTTCATATCACAATCCTAACCAACAAACTTTACTGAAAAAACATAAACTCAAGAACATGAACTCTTCGAAATCGTATGCTCTCCTTCTGCTTGGCCATACTTGTGCGGTGGCACATCAAATGATACCGCTTAAGTCTCGATTCCTCGAACGCTCTTATTTTCTCGAAGACCACAGGCTCCGGCGGAAATAATCTATTGTGTATCATTATAGCCATCCTCAATAAGCTTTTAGAAGAGCTTTAAAAGCCTCGATGTGAACCCCGAATTGATAATTAATGGCGTCGGTTTCTGCGCATGGCATCTGCGCAGATGCCCATGATGCCACAAAATGGCGGCGGAGCGTTGGTGTTTCTATATGGATGTATATGTTTTATCCGGTCTTCAATTTGAAGCGGCTTTCATCCGAAGACGTAGAAGGAGTCTTCCACGGCGGCTGCCTTCTCGAAGGGTCTTCAGAATTTTCAGATTTTTTTATTATGTCCAAAAAAATATATATCAAGAAATTCAACACTGCACATTAAATTAATCACCACAATTCAACACTTCATTCTTTATTCATCACCAAATTTGATCACTTCACATTAAATTAATTAATAAATAACACCTCCTTAATAAATTCACACATTACAAATAATACACAGAAACATCATATATATAATAACGATATATTTGACACACTCTGTATAATATAATCACCGATTTAAATAATTTCAACTCACAAAGGCTTTGGCTAAAGGAACGATAGCTGACGGACCGGGAGCGCACCCGCCGCCGCCGCGCTCTCTCGCAGTCTAGACCTAGGGCATTCGGCCGGGCTCACCAACCCTCGCACGTTATTGATCCACTTCAAACAATTAGGGTGCGCGGACCTGCGCGTTAGTATGCGCTAGGACTTAGTGCGTCTAGAATTTTCCAAAGCGATTTTTTATTATGAGATTAAATAAAATAAATTATTTTGTACAAGTAACAACTACCTAGATGACACCCGTTATTAGATTCATATTTATTCCTATTTCATAAATTCGACAAAAATGGTACCTAATGCCTAAGACAAAGAAAAAACCGGAAATATTCAAAATAAGAAATAAACTTCATTATTCCTTTCCCATTTAAGACTAAAAAAATATTCGCTTTTAAAAATCCGAAATTCTTAAAATCTAGAAAAAATATTATTAGTTAAATTAACAAACCCATATTTCACTTTTTTCACAACACTATATAATGACTCTATTATTTTTAGACTGACTTAAGTTCAAATTCATTTTAATGCAAAAAAAAACCACTTCACTATTTTTTTTAAACTATGATTTTTTTCTTATTCGCGGTGTCGAGTAGTCGCGGTTAGGCAAGTCAGCCAAGCACTGAAGTCTAATCTGCGCACCCAAGAAGTCTGAGACGCAACGCCTTATGGATCTAGTACATGCGCAAGAACGTTACGCACATCACAATCTTGGTGAGAAAAGGACATAAAATCGGATTCACGCACAGGCACTTAGGCCTTTCTAGAATTGAGAATCTAACACGCTTTTAGTAAATAGGCATAAGAATCAATCAATATTATAGTACTTGTGTCTTTCTTGTAGTGGATCAATAACAGCGGCATAATCTAAGGTGATTTTACTTGAACAATCTATACTAATATTATAAAATTGTACAGTTTGTTTGTTTGGTTGAACGCGCTAATCTCAGTAAATACTAATGCGAATTGAAAAAAACTTAGCGTTGCATAGCCTATTTATTGAGAAATGCTATAGGCTATATAACATCACGCTACCGAATAGTAACAGAGTACCAGTAAAAAAGTTACAAAAAATTAAAATTATGATCAATTCTTTCTTATGTGACGCAAGCAAAGTTGCGGGGGTCAGCTAGTAAATCGATATTATAATACTTGTGTCTTTCTTGTATGCGATATGAGTAGTAGATCAATAATAGCGGCGTAATCTGAGGTGTTTTTACTTGAACAATACTTTGATATTGCGTAAAACATGTAAAGTCATTAATTTTAGTCGACTATCACACGCATATCATATAAACTGCCGTCACTGTACCGCTGTGATCTAATTGATATAGGTATTAAGTTACTTAATTTCTAAGTAAACAACATAATGAAAAAAGCGCACCAGCTCCCTTGTACCTATTGTGAAAACTACCTAATATGTACATATATAAAATAACTAACTTTTACTTGGACTAAAACCCTATGTCCTAGAACGATACGAACAACTATCTAAACTTTACTATTTTATCACCTACATAATAATGTATACGAAATATTTAAACACCGAAGTCTTCATTCCATATCCCTGAAATTAGACAATTTTCCACAAAAGAGGTACATTAAAATAATATATATTACCTATAATTAATGTAGCCTGTTTCAATGTCCCACTTCTCTACAAAGGGCTCTTCCGATATACCGTGTGTAAACCTTCATCATATTGAATACCTAAACAATCGCAGTGAGCAAATCGCAATGAGAAACATAATCCCTCCCGGCGCAGTCGGGTAATAATATAATACACAGTTGCAGTGAGAGCGTAGTCTGCATAAATTACCCCTTTATCACAAAAGTCCCCTGACATAAGGGTAGGAATTACTGAGACAAAAAAATCGTTAGAACTCATAAACAGGTTATTTTTGAAATAAAGAGATAATAAATGATGATGATAACTAGATGAAAATGATGTTAATACTAATGGCCAGTTTATGGATATGGATAAGTGTCAGATAAACTATCCCATGGATAAGGAAACTGTCAGATAAATGACCGACCGCTTGATATGCTAACCGACACTTATCCAATAGTTGTGAAACCGCGCCTAAGCGATACGCCAGCATGAAAAATAGTTCAAATAATAATTAGATAAACGATATAATAATATGTAATTATATAATTAAAACTAAAATTAATTACACATTCGGCGTACTTTCAGCGATACGCACAAAAACATACAGTATTTACATTTCATAGACCAAAAGTTAAAAAACAGATATTCACCGAAAATACGCCTACAAAATACTTAAAAATGTACCCAAAAACATTTCAAATGCAAATTAATGATTTAACAAACTAACTTTAAAAGTAAAATTTTAAACTATCCAACATATCACATTCATGAAACTAAAATACCAATTTCTTATCAATAAGTATCACACTATCGAATTACCAATCCGATAGATAAGACATCATAATGTATGAACAAATTGTTCCTGATAAGCTAACCTTCCTTTATTCAAAAAGTATTGAAACTGGTATAATTAGTTTTTCAAGATGTAATGATTTTATCAAGCAGAAGACAGAAAAGATTATGCCAAGCAGTAAGTAGAAAAAATGCATGTAGATACATTAATTATGTTTATTTTTATTTATTACCAATCATAAAAAAATTTGATTCATAAAACGTTTATATCCACATGCATTCAACCACCATTTATGTAAAAAAAACAAAAGAAAATCAAAGCCAGCAGAAAATTAAAATAAGTTTCGAAAAATAATCAACCCTTAAATAATACAAGAATTGAAAACACAACAAACAGAAATATTTTTAATATAATAGGTCTAAGTAATTTAAAAAATGAAATGTTCATCTGAAATATTTAGAAATTAGTTTTGTGGTAATTCTAACCCTTATATTACTTAATAGATGGCGCTTGCTCATTAACTTGCCCATAAACATCACAACTATTGTATGCGACCACCATCTTTAATACTGACCCATAAATTCGACCCTTTACCAATTCAAAATCAAAATCACCCCCACCTCATAACTGTCACGGTAAATAAAGCTATGTACTTTCCTCCAATTATTTAGGAATCGTAAATATCTCGTTACTCAAAAACTATACCACAGTATTATACTTTTCACTCTACTGAGCAAGCTATTACAAAAAATCAAAACTCTAATCAGATTTCTAATTTATTTTGTAAGCAGCCATCTTTAATTTTATTAAAAATTTACTAATTCTAACAACTAGAAAATATTTATGCTTACTCAAGTTTTTCAGTTTGCCATTTAATTTTATTTTCCAACTGACAAACTATCCTCAATCATTTATTTAAATAAAACACTAAAAAGAAAGTCAGCATGTACATTTTCAAATTCTAAAAAACAATTTACGTGATTAAAATCCACCACTAACTAATGCAAGAGTTACAATCACACCATTCAAGTTTTAAAATTCAAATAAAAAAAGAACTACTAATTCGAAGTTAAAACTCGAAATTCGAACTCAAGATATCATATTGATCAACATTTTTTTTTCTATGTGCCAATAATAATACCGCGAAATGTATTCCATTAAACTTTTTTTTTAAGTATTTGGCTGCCATTCTAACTTTTGTAGTAGTTAGTAAATGGCGCTTGCTTTTTATATTAGTTACAAAGGGCTAGTTTAGCATCAAATTAGCTAATGTGTGCTGTATATTATTTTAAAAAAATGCAGTTATTATCAAACCCAGCTAATAATTAATTCAAACCATAAAATCATGCTAGCTATTTACTCAGAAAAACCCTTAAACCTCAATTAATAAAATGGACTCTTTTTGGAACTGGTATTTGAGTTATATTCACTGTTGTTACATTTTCAAAATGTAAAGTAGAAGAAATTTAATTATGTTTTGTACCTATAAAATTATTTAATTATTGGTCACACTAATTAGATTAAGAATAACTTCTTAAAACCTCAATGTCCAGTTTCAAGAAAAAAAAATTTAAAGCAAGCAACAAAAAACAAGAAATATGTACAAAATACAACAGTAGGTACCATCTTCAAAATGTCCAATATTAACCAGTGGAAGATTAAAATTCAGATGTTTAATTTTTTTATTATTATAAAACAAAACCTCGAAACATAATTTTCAATCTGGGCATAAACAATTAATAATTTGAGAATTACTTTTGTGGTCACTTAAACTCTTTCAATAGTTAATAGTTGGCGCTGGCACATTCTAACTAACCCACAAAAAAAATAATACACAATATATATTATGCTCATGTCTTCACTACTACCTACTACTAAGACTTGTAAACCAGTAGGTACTAGTAGTAGTGTAATTACAAAAAAAATTACAAGGAAATTTAAAACTGAGTAATTTTCAAATTGACATGAAACATAATATTTAGCAATTACGATGAGAAGAACAACAAGAAATTCTCATTTCTTATCCAAATTTTGTTATAAATATATTTTCAATAATGGAAACTACTTTTCAGCATGTAAATAACTACAAAATTAGAGAAATTTAAAAAGATAAAATATATAAGTAAACTATCACATTGCCTTACAGCAATACATAATACCATTTGTTTTCCACTATGAGTATTTTAACAAGGTACAGACCTAATCTTGGTCTCAAAACTATAAAATGGAATTAGTGTCCATTTCTGTACCCAAAACTAATAGCTGTAAAACAGCACTGAATTGTATGTGAAATGCACTCAAATGGATTATTTCAATCAAGATTAACAAAAAAGATTAGAAATATAGATTAGCTTTATTAATTCAACTATTTTCTTTAAATACATAACTAGTAATGTATGGCAAATCCATATATGAGAAATTCTTATTGGAATCATCTAGTATCACCTTAAGTATAATGATTTCTACTGAGCCAGCTGTATAAACTCTCTTTTAATACATTAAAATATAATTATTTATACATATTAGAAGAGGCTATATATGTGTTGACAAATGTCACACTAAGCATGCAATTTTCTTTCTCTCAACAGTATCTGAAAGAGTGAATTTAAATTTGCTTTATATATTAAATTCTTTCATTTCATTTATTTACTAACACAATAGTTTCCAGTTTTAAAAGTATTTCATAGTAATTACTGGACTAGGTATCTGTTTTGTCATAAACATTTTGTTCATTATAAAGAATGCCTGGTGTGAAATTGTCTGCAAATCATTTAAAAGAAACACAGTAAATAATTTTCAGAGTAAGCAGCATGTTCAAATTTTATGAATATAAGATGAAAATGACTTAATAGTTCCTTCCTTAGCCATTAAGATGTATTACTTTTACATATTATAGATGAAAATGATTTAAATGTTGTATCATTTTAACTTCTTAGGTCATTAATAGTCATAATTACTAAAGTTCTTGACAATTATTTGTTTACAATTTCATAAAATAAGAACATACAGTGCAATTATATGAATATTTTAAACACTAGAAACCTCACCTATGTTGATATAAGAAACTGACAAATTAGTTTTCATACAATTTAGGTACTTTAACACATTACAGTCCCACCGCTGGGCAAGGGTTATTAAGATTAACTTAAATAATTATTTGAATATGTGTGACACATACATTATTACTTTCTGTCAATTATTGACAAAAAGTAATTATTATTCTAAGGTTCGGTTTCTAGAGCTCACGTGTTATCATTCTAGAACAGGGATAGTCAAGCAGTTGATCATGGGTATTAGTCCTGTAAGTACAGAAGCAAATCACTGGCTTCAAGCCATAGGGGCGTATAAACAATACCCCTACTTTTCGAGAGACAAAAAAATCTTTATAACTTTAAAAAATAAGAGAAGACACAGTCAGACATTATAAAAAAAAATCATTTTTCGGCAAAGTACCTCCCTCTGGCTTGAATACCGCGATATGTATAACAAATTAAAATATAATTTTACTCCAACGGTATGAATTAAATATTATTCATAATTTATTAAGTACATTACAGATAATATATTTGCTAGCTGAAAGTCAAGCCTGAATACACGATCTTCAGACAAATTGACTTGACCATCCCAGTTCTAGAACGTCGTAAAAAACTTTATAACTAAATACTTGGTTTATATTCAACTTTAGTATAGATCTTGTAACTTTATTATAGTAAATTTTATTTAGTATTTTACCAGCTACAAAGAGACATTTTAACACCAATCAAACATAAATTATGTTACCGCATTTAGTTATAAGTTGTATAAAGTAGCCAGCGTTCTAGTTACCCTACTTCAAAAGCTTTTATTGCTTTTTAATGGGTCTAAATTCATCATCAAAATACATTTTCTAGTCTATCTAGAATCCTATAAATCAAAGTGTTGTAATCTAATAAGAAAAATTTTTTTAACTTTTTTGGTGTGTCTACTATATGATACTGATTATTTTTTTTCTACAAAAATACACTTTAACCTACATGATATTTGGTTTAGAAAATATTATTTTTTATATAAATTAAATGAATTTATAAAGTTAAATTGTTATAATATAAAAAAATATATTTCTTGTTTTGTAATGTAGTTACAAAAAAAAATATATTTATGGATTTTCTATATAAAGACTAATCGCTCAGCTAAATGACCCCCCTACCCCCCTCTTCGTGACCTATTATATCTACCTACTTAGTTATCGATCCCCGTAACGCGCAGCTGCGAACATACTCTGCTACACCCTATTTTCTATTCCTATTTTTCGCAATTTTCTTTTACAAACCTAATAAAGATATAAACACGGTATATACAGTTATTTCAGTAAATTCGTAATATTTACTACCTCTTTCGTGGAAAATTGTTCTATCCTGCAACTTAATGAAAACTTTGATTACATATCTAAACTTACCTTTATTTCGGCCATCTCGTGCCCAGCGTTCTGCGTCTTCATCAGACATGATAGAAACCAACAGGAACTTGTCTTTAGTCAAATATAGCACATAAATAAATTCAGTAATACTGAAAAACACAAATATTCCTACTGCACAATGTTATCAGATTGACAGTTTCTGTTTCGACGCACAGAGTTGCTAGATAAGCAAGAATTTGTCCCTAGTTTTAGTTAAAAACATAAATTGCTACTTCTTATGTATGAGTATTATTTAGGATTTAAGTAGATTATTTAACCCAGCCCTTCACTACAATAATTGGTTACTAGTAAATCAAAAATAAAAAATTGCACGAGAATGCTTGTACCTTACAATTATTAATTTTTACACTTAGAACTTCTTGTTTTGGCAATAGTTTGTTTATTCTTAGAGGGTCTCTTTACTGTATAAAAAAAATATAAATAATTACAAAAGTTTCTGACACTGCGTCTTGGTTTAATTTTTACCCAAATTATGGTAAATATTTATAAAGTGACAATACCAGATTTATTGATTTGTCAAAAGTTGGCTTGTTCATTGCCAGTGTAAAAAATTAAGGGAAATATAAAAAAAAGTCTGTGCATCTGTCAATGTCAAAATTTATTTAGAAGTGGCAGAGAGAATAATAAAAGGATATGTAGGATACTTAATTACGTAGATCAGATACTAATTTACTTTTACCGTGCCTCTCTGAGTATCTCCTACCTCTGCCAACCTATTTGAGCGCACTCTTATAGGTTGGCAGAGGAAGTAAACTAAAAAGTGCCATACTTTAAAAAAATAAAAGCTCTGAAATTGATTAGATATTTTAATATTGCACTGGTTAACAGTGCAATATTAAAATATCTAATCAAATAGATACTTCAGGTAGGCCATTCGACACAAATACCTCAAGACCAACGTTAGAAGAGAAACTTTACAGCGACCAAAAGTAAAACGTTTTAGGTGGTTCATTAGTCAGCGGTATGCAGTTGTAAGCCACGAAGAAATCAAAAAATCTTTGCTTTTGATAATTATTCATAAATCAACCTTGTAACAATGTTATTTTTTAGCATAACAGTCAAATCTGATTTACAGACAAATCTGAAATCACTGCAGAAATGTTTGTGTTGTAATTAAGAGTTGAAATAAGGTATTTAATATCGTGTATACCCGATGTCTGATCGCAAACTTCAAAAATAATGTAGTAGGTAGGTACTCAATGGTTGATATTGCTTCATTATTTTGTACTCATAAAAATATTCCTTACCGCCGGAGACATGCTATACACGTAAAAGCTTTTGCCTAGCAGAGAATATACTTGTGCCACAATTTTTTTTCTTTATTTAGGTACATCACACATTCCTATCAATCAATACGACAGCGTGATACTTTTAATAGATTATTTGCTATTTATCTAGGAACATTAAAGAAAAAATATAGTAATGCCTACGGAGCCTTTAAAATATTAATTGCATTGTGAAACCATCAACAGGAGCGTACGTAGCCTATTTTTCTAAAACAGCGATTATCCGACCTACATATCATTTTAGAAGATGATTTGACATGTAAATTAAAAGTAAACCGACTGAAGCAACGGGTAAACTAAAAACGGAGGAAAATCTCAGATAGGGTTAAACACTTTTTTTCTCTCATTCTTCACAAACATCTTGAGTTTTCCTAAATCGCACCTTCGGTAAGACGAGGGCCGAAGTGCTAATTTTAATTTTTTTCAGGAGAGACATTTAAAGGCTTTTTTTGATTTATATTAAATGTTTTTCTACCCATACTAATGTGAAACAGTAATTTGATTTTAGCAGAAATATACCTTATACATTAGAGAATATAAATATGGAATTTAAAAGAGAGAGTTATTTATTTATACTATATTTCATGAAAATATTAATACCTATACAAAGTACAAAGGCACTACTGCCCTCTGGCGAAAATGAACTGAATTTAGTGAATGTCTTTGTTCCTACAGTTAGAAATTAGTTCTATAGGCAGTATTTTCGGAAATTTTAGCACTTCGGCCCTTGTCTTACCAAAGGTGCGAAATGCAGAACAGTAACTAAGCAACTAGTTTCAAAATTAAAAAAATGCAATATCATTGCAACTACCCTAATTGAAAGGCAGACGCAAAACTGCTCTTATAATTTTATTTTAACTTTTTCCCATTCGCCATACTATATTCCATTTTGTTACTCTATATTTTAGATCAGTATTTATCTAGGTACCTCATCTAACATAAATAAAACATTTATAGCGTTAAAGAATTATGGATACGAGTAAAATACACACCACAAAAATGCGGCATGTTAAAATACAGATATGGCTGTAAGTTTGATTCCTTTGCGTGGCTAGTTTGACAGAACAATAAAAAACAACCAAGCCCACACATTGACAAAAACAATACGTACGCTCTATGCTCACGCACACGCCGACGTGGATACTGGAAAAGTCTGCCGTCTCAGTCGGCCGTCAGTTCAGTTCACCAGTGCCTCAATGACGTTACTGACATTTGTAATATTTTAAGCTAAAATAAACGTCCATTTTATATAATATTGTGTTAAAATGTATCGTTTAAGAGTGCATGTGAACTTTAAACATATATTTGGTGTATTCCTCTTGGTGCTCTCCGTCGGCCAGTTGAGCAAAGGTATGTCGCAACTTACTGCCTACGTAATGAAAACAATGCATCGGTCTAAGTTGGAATCTTTAAATGCACTTCCATCTAAAAGTTTGCATACCCACTTGTGACGTGTTTATGGATGTGTATGTGGCGTAGATAGTTTCTAGAAACTTTTTACGAGGTAAAGAAACTTATGTAGGCCAGTATTTATTTTAGTCGTCGGAAGAAAAAGAAAAAGGGAACCTTGAAATCCTTTCGGCTCTTTTTCGTTAGCGAGTGTTAAACGTCACCGTCAGCGATTAATTTAGCACACCTAGTTAGTGTTTCTAAACTTCCAGTTAGGTTTTAAACAATAATGTTATGTTACAATTAATCACAGTGTTAATTCGATAGGTTTGTCGTGAAACTTTGGTAATTAACGACAGGTGGTGTGCAACAGGTTTCCTAAATAAAGTTTCTAACTGAGTGAACAAAGTTGTTAACAGAGGTGTAATGTCCTGCAATGACCTTTATAATAATTTTTGTGATTGGAATAGGTACATTTATGTAGAGACAACTTGTTTACTCATCACAATACCATACCAGTTAGTCAAGTCACTTGTATGGCGTCATTATTTTAATCATCTATAAAAATAATGACTCTTTACAAGTGACTTCTTACCCTTCATAAAGATTCTACATTTTTATTTTGTTTAATAAGTTTGGTTGAAATACTCATAAAAGTACCCACACATGAAAAATAAAGTTTGAGATTGTTCTGTTGTTAGGTATAACTCTCTAATTCAACACTAAGCATAACATAACATAGTAATCCAGGTAAACTTTTGAAATATTTACTAAAAAAATAAAGGATTAAAACATAAAAATATATAAGAGCAATAAAGCAGTCAGCTAAGCTCCATAACATTATTAGATAGCAGCATGTTATTTCTGAGTTAGCTATTTAATTACACATTAAAAAGAAGACTGAATAGCTAAACACTATAGGAGAAGTTACAATCACAACTCTATAAAAAAAAACTATGCAACTAATGATTGTCTGTGACTCTTTTGTTCTTGAAATAAACTAAGATGATCTCTCATACCTATTCACTAATTATTTTATTAACTAGCTAGGTACCTAGTAGATAAAAAGCTTGAATAGTTAGAATAGCTTGAATGTTGTACTGTCTTTGTCTCTAAATAGGAACTTTGTCCAAAATTGAACATTTGATACAAAAATGCCTGGTACAATAACATTTTCAAATATCCTCATTTAGTATATTTCAATACAATATACAACTTCCTACAACATAATAACAATAGTATTTCTCACTATACAACTTAATCAACTTAGTATTTCAACAACACTAAACCTAGGCACTAAATAAGCACTTAATAACAATGCCTTCCTAGACCTAAAAAGGTAACTAACAATAAAACCATAAGTATAACAATTGCAAGCCAATCACCTGATAATACTGGCAAACTTATCTGAATGCTTGTAAGGTGACACCCACTATTGTTGATCAACATGTAAGCAATACACAGTAGCTGCATGATAACATGAACATTTAATTTATCTGACTATAAATATTATTCTTTGTGTGGTTAACCACTGAATTTAAATATATGGCTCTTCAAACTTCTGTTTCTGATTCCAAAACGGACAAAGGCTGGACAGTAGCTAGACAATTGATAGACTTAGTTATACAAATGTATAGATAGTAGGTAGATACAATGACATTGAGTTTTAAAACTAAACAGATACTCATGTTCATTATACAATTAATACTTGCACTATGTAGGATTCAAATCCATGATACACTGTTGTACGGCCACAGTGTCCATATGAACCATTACCTCAAGTCTACGTTCTGAGGTTTTTAAATGTAAGATAAGACCCTTGAGGGGATTGAGGGAAAGGGGTAAAGGGGCTTGTAAATAGCACCCGTGTTGTATCCTTTACTACCATGCCCAGGTGAGGTTCAAAGCATTTTCTACACTTTCCTTGAACAAAAATCGTAAATTCTAATATGTCAAGAGCAATCATAATTGGATAACTTTACTAAAAAAATTATCAGTGACAGGCTACTAAATAATTACACTACACACACAACTTATTATTGTTACTATGTTCATTCATTTCGAGTTTTAAGTCCCAATTGCGTCTATTAATATCAGTTTCAGTTGATTAAAAAGGATGTGATTTGGCACTATAGAGGAAGTTACTGGCTGCTAAATTCCAAGGTTTGCAAAACTGATAATAGTGTACATCCAGTCTGTCATCATTAAGGAAGTAGATATGATTAAAATTGTATCATCTATTATAAATACTATGTAAATAAAGCATAATAATAATATTTACAGATATATTCCTCATAAAATAAAGGGTAAATACTAAAAACATATTAAACACACATTACATACATAAAATCAAGCCTAGTTCTTCAATATATTTCAATAACATGAAATTAAAATCCTAATCTTTAATCTCTTAACCCCCATGAGAACAAGGCATAACTTCGTCATTTGTCTCATTAAAAACTTAAAACTAACTAGTTTTTGCTGTTTTTTTACACTTAACTATCCACAAGTGATGAAAAATTCGACTAGTTTATGTTCAGTGTTGTCTATCATTTTTTTTACGATTTATTGCAAGTTCGCCTGTCACGCAACATGTCGTGAAAGTAGTAGTAGGGCATTATTTTAGGCAAGAGTCAGGCAAGGGAAGGCTAATCTGGATACATTCATTTACACTGCCAAAATTTTCCATAGATTCTGTAGCAACAATTTTTTATAAGACCTTTTTGAACTGGTTGTAACAACAAACAAAGGCAAACTAAATGCGTGGTTGCTTTACTTCCCGTTTCGCTGTTTTTGTAGGTCGTCACAATATGAATTCGTCAAAATGTTCGACTCAAATTCTGCTATAATTTTCTATGCTTCGCGACGTACGTGTACATATTCAGTTGTTATTCTACCGATGAACTAATGCCAGTGGTCGACAAACAACCTGTTTTCTTGATAAAACCAGTATTTAATTGATAGGTATTTGCGAAATCGCAAAAAATAGGTTAAAGGGCATTGTCATTTAAGGACATTTGACTAACGTCGAGGCAAAAAGATAAATAATAAAGGATTGAGACCGGTGATATCCTGTATATTATGTATCGTAAACGCTATGTTATTGACAGTGGTGTTTTTGTGGCGTTTTTTGCTGAGGTCGTTACTCCACGGGACAAGCTTTGTCAGTTGCCTGACAAGTCGTGACGTAGCCGGTCGACGATCAAGGCTTCTCTCGCCTTCCTTGTGTTTTTCTCTCGAGGAAGGAAGTTTTTACAAATAATCACTTGTATGGTGAATGTATGCGCTGACATCAGCTCGACTTACTATAATGTATTATGGGTAACAAATTATCTTTGTTATGATAACAATAGGAAATTGAACGTTAAGTATATCATAGTAGGATCCACTTTTAGACGGAAGAACGTAGGTACGTCGCACGGTGGATCGAAAATCGGCTGTAGAAGACATAGAATCTCGATGTCGTGAATGTTATTTTTTTTGATGGAAATGTCTTCTGCTGATCATTACTGTTCTATAAAATGTCATATGAAGTAATTGTGTGCGCGAATGGATGAGTTATAATTTTTTTAAGAAAATTTTGTATGGAGCTGACATGAAAAATGAGAATATCTCTGGAATCGCAAGGTTGGCCGTTATATCCTTGCACACTGATATAGTACTATTTATTTATGAATTTTTGACATACTTTATATCGCGGCATCACTTGCGATTTTTTTTCTAAAAATCGTCAAAATTTTCAAAAAAAAAATTTTGTTTATGATACATTTTAATGCTTAAGTATGACAATAACAAGTGTAATTTACAATATTTTTTATGCTTAGACCAAAACGTTCTAAGAAATCACAAAATCGTATTACTCCTCCTCTAATGGTGCTCTCTGAACCTCGTATAATCTTTGTTTCGTGCCTCTGAAGCTTCTTCCGAAAGACTTCCAATTGTTACAATAGCATTTACTGCAATTATGTCCCCTCCGTGAATCAACAATTTGTGGATGGTTGATGACATGTGGTACCCACCATACAGTTCCACGTATTTTGCAGCGGTTGTTCTAGCGTATTCTTTAATTTCGGTACGTCTACAAACTCTCCAGATGTGATAGCTCTCAGACTCATAGCAAACCTGCGTATTAGGTCTTCATCTAATCCAAATACCGAACTTGTAACGACAAGATAAAAAAAATATATTAATATCGAACTTGGGATTTGACGGTGCATCTTATCAAAGTGGATATAAGCAAAACATAGAGAGTGGTTAAGATGATTCCAGCATATTTATGACCTTTTTGGTTCCATTAAAGTTGATAGCTGACGGTGATACCGTATGGGTATATCCAAAACCCTACTCACCTATCTATTACCCTCCAGTCCAGTTTCGTTTTTCGAAAGCATCCAAAGGAGTTGTCACGATGGAAAAAACTGCTATGGATAACAATATTGAAGCTCCCGTTACAGATAACAAAATTGCAGCTCTCATTCCCTCAAAATGTCAGGGACATAAAATTAGTCACCAAGTAATGATGTCGATGATTGATGGCAAAATTTGTACAGATATGTACAAAGAAACGAAGTCAATGCGGCTTGCTACATGTGTTTGGCTAAAACCACATAAATGAATAAGTTAGATGCCATTGCGTCAAAAACCATTTCTTCTGGTGTGTATGAGTTCGGATTATCATCATTTCATGCATATGTGATGGAATAATTTTTACACATACCGTATAGTCTCGACTTCAAAAAGTGGTCTGCTAGAGGAGAAGGCCACCAAGAGTTATTGCACCCACGGAAAAAACTCATCCAAGATCGATTCAAAGATGATCATTGCATCAGATGAAGATATAATACGCAGGTTTGCTATGAGTCTGAGAGCTATCACATCTGGAGAGTTTGTAGACGTACCGTAATTAAAGAATACGCTAGAACAACCGCTGCAAAATACGTGGAACTGTATGGTGGGTACCACATGTCATCAACCATCCACAAATTGTTGATTCACGGAGGGGACATAATTGCAGTAAATGCTATTGTAACAATTGGAAGTCTTTCGGAAGAAGCTTCAGAGGCCCGAAACAAAGATTATACGAGGTTCAGAGAGCACCATTAGAGGAGGAGTAATACGATTTTGTGATTTCTTAGAACGTTTTGGTCTAAGCATAAAAAATATTGTAAATTACACTTGTTATTGTCATACTTAAGCATTAAAATGTATCATAAACAAAATTTTTTTTTTGAAAATTTTGACGATTTTTAGAAAAAAAATCGCAAGTGATGCCGCGGTATAAAGTATGTCAAAAATTCATAAATAAATAGTACTATATCAGTGTGCAAGGATATAACGGTCAACCTTGCGATTCCAGAGATATTCTCATTTTTCATGTCAGCTCCATACAAAATTTTCTTAAAAAAATTATAACTCATCCATTTGCGCACACAATTACTTCATATGACATTTTATAGAACAGTAATGATCAGCAGAAGACATTTCCATAAAAAAAAATAACATTCACGACATCGAGATTCTATGTCTTCTACAGCCGATTTTCGATCCACCGTGCGTCGTGGCAAATTAAGATAAGAGTAATTAGTTGTAACTAATCCTTTTTAGCTTTAAAGAATTGCTTAGATACTGCCATAGTTAGTTTGAAACTGGAATGTTCGGCATAGTTTTTCCCCTATATAAATTATTTAAAACGTGAGTATTTCCCAATAAATCACCTCTCGCCACGGTTTCTCAATCTTCGATTATTTTATAAGATTCAAGTTTATCATTCTTTATCTTTATATAATATCATCTCTGCTTTATGAATCATTAAATAACCCAGCTGAGGAAAGATCTCTGGATTTTCCTATACGCATAAAAACTTTCCTTATGTGACTTGTCTTATGAGATCTTATCATTTATAGTATGTATTCCTACGTAAAACAAGTGATTATGAACTTGAATCAGCTGATAACTAAGAAAAAAATATAGCGAATTAAATCTAAATAAAGTGAATTAATTATTTTCGTATTCGCACCAAATCTTGCCAGCGTTAATAAAATAATGTAACTTCTATTAAATAATTAACAATATTTGAGGTTTCTAACCTAAATAATTTCAAAGGCACACAGTTCTTATGCAACTTAGTTATTTGGTAAATTGTAGAAAATATATACGACCCTTTTATCTAGTTCTTGAGTTCCTAGTTCTTCATAATAATACTTATATTTAGAAAGTCTTTTCATAAAGAAAAGAACATAATTAAGTACAGATTTTTCCAGCACAAGATAACTTTTCTATTCTATTTAACCAGGTGTGCGGAAATTCTATGTGTCTAAATGTCTTAAGTTATTTTTCTCTCATAAAATTAATAGTCTATGGGAGCATCGGTAATGGTCTTTGCTCCATGATTCATTTGACCATTTGTCTTAGGTACCAACCACAATCGACTATGTGCGTCACTATACATATCTACTGAACTTACTAATTCATTTCATGTTATTTACAGTCATAAATAAATTATTTTATTAATCGCGAACCTATACGTGGTGTAAAGGTTTACAATTTATTAAGGAAAACCTTTGTATAATAACTTCTATCTGTACAATTTAAACAAAAATAAGTTTTACGTAAGAGTACTTTAAATTAACTGTTAAAAGAAAAGTCATTAGGGCCTAAAACCACTTCTGAACTGGTGTGAATGGTAATCACTGGTGGTGGTTCGTGAAAATATAATTTCGTCAAATATAGAAGGGGTTGTTTATGGTTTTTTCCTATTCTTTTTTGACACAGAGTAGGCAGTATAAGCATGCCTAATATTCTTGTACTAGTTTGACCGACATTTTATAAAGGATAGAACTGTGACAAGAAACAAACGAATTTTTTAACGAATATTTGATATAGTAATGTCTATTGTTCTATCACTTCCAGATAAGTATCGGTTAGTTTATCAGGAGGAGTATAACGTTGGTTTTCATACATTTGTTCTCACTATTTTGAATAAACCGTGAAAGTGGTTTTAAGAATTGTAATTAGTGTAATAAAATAATAGGTATGTGGTCTTTGTTTAATACGAGTGCATGTGAAGAGATTGTTTGTGTAAACATACTTATCTCGAAAACTACTGCTCCATTTACGAAATTCTTTCACTAACATGAATGTATATTATCCTTGTATGATAACTGGTACTTCTAATCTAGAATTTAGGCCAAAGGGATCGGTTATTTACTAACTTAACTTAACTATTTCTTGAGGGCTAAGGGTCCAGCCTGCACTTGGCCAGCAGAACTTACAGCTTAACCCCTCTCTCATTTCGGTTAGTCACGGGTTAAAAAAATGTGCATAATATTAGGTCGGGGAAAAAGTTTTTCCACGTTACACGAAACAGCAAATATCGAGCTTTTTCGTGTAGAGAAAAGATTTTATTACAAGTTCATACATACTATAATGCCAAAAGACTTTTCCCCGACCTAATATATTGATATGATATCTTCTATGAGGAACGTATTAACAAAACGAACTATCACAATTGCAATGCACTTGTGTACGTAACTATCTATTTAACTTAAAACATAATATTAATTATCTTTATTTGATATGATTACCTCAATATATTAACAAGAGTTATCAAAATCATTGAGTTGCACGAATATAAGTACGAAAGAATAGAGGTCGTTGTCATTATTTTTGTTTTTACAAGTTCTCGTTGAGACCGCGTTTATTATACAAAACTTGTTTACCCAATTCATATCATATTTAATAATCTGAATAAATAAATGATCTATAAATGTTCGAGAATTTAAGATGAGGGGATTAATTAAAACTCGGTAGTTTAGGTGACATCTTTCCTTTTTCCTTGTGGTTTTTGTTTATTAATAAACTGTGTATCAACATTTACTTATTTGGATAGGTGTGTTCATTTCGAACAAGATGATTAGGTACAAAATTCATCTATTGTTTTGTAACAATAAGAGCGAAATACAGCCATATTATCATTATTATATATAGGATTCTGGATCGTTTTAAGAGGGAATAATTACAAAAACGTTATAATGTTATTCGTTGAGTACTATGCCTATTTTAATAGTTGAAAACAACGGTCTGACTTTGTTTTGTCTGATCGCAGCGCTATATTTTTATCCTTAACAATCTGCATTATATTTTATCCAATAATACCAATACCTCAATATATTATTATATCGAAACTTCTCTTGTATATCCATTCTATGTATTGTTGACCGTCTTTTGTCTCTGCCTACCCCGATAGGAAGAAGGTGTGATTTTATGTATGTACCGTATGTCTTAATTATTGTTATAATCCGCATGCAAAACTGTTAAGATTTTTTCAATATTGTCGTGAAGAAACTGCCGGCCGTGGCGGGGGACTTTGTTTTATATGTCTGTATGACGAGACGTATAAGCGTGTATGTAGCGAACATAGTAATTGGTACATATTTTCTGCCCACGTCTATTCATAAATCATTCGCGCTTGTTTTTGACCAAATGTTCTCGTCTACATATTGCGTACATATGTGGGCTAGATATTGTTTTAGTTAAAAGATGTAAGGGAAACAAATATTTGATAATATTTTTATTAAAATTTACATAATATCACGCCTTTTATACCAGATGGTTCAGGCAAGGGTGTATGAAATACCCACGTTTCGCCGTTAACAATGATAGGCCCACGTGATTGGGTATTTAGTATCTACGAGGGCGAATGTTTACTAAAAATAATAATTGTAAAGAATTATTGTATTGATAGTTTTAATTCATAAGGTTTAATTTAAAAGTCTCCTTCTTATTTATTACTGAAGTAATTGTTCGAGGCACATCGTGTCGTTTATTTTTTTGCAAAGACATTCTCGTGTTATGTCTTGTTGAAAGAACGTAAATCAATCTCACAGCTGTAAATCAATTTTCGCATTCGTTCACCAATTATAAAGTTTTTTTTTAATTTGAATAACTTCAGAAAGAATAGGTAGCTCAATATTGTGAATGTGTAACTATAACAGCTAGTCTTAGAATAACCCTTGATTAAAATTAAGATTGTGTAATTAAAAAGTTATTGTCTCTATGGTTTTTGTGAAATATTAAAATATAGTCAATTGGAAGCTAGACAGCAGTTTTTGCAATAATAAAAACTGATTCGGAATAGTTACAAAACTTATTGTTGTGCTAAATTATACTTAGGCAAAATTTTCAACGGCCAGTTGACTGTATTCGGGTTACAATTTTCACGGCTTTTACAAATTCTCCACAGACGGCCTCTCACATACGTCTAGAAATAATGTTAATATTGGCCTAAATTATAGAATTTTCTTGATGAAAGTCAAACCATGGTCTTCCGTAGTTCATGGAAATGAAGACTTATACATCATACTATGTTCCACCATGATAAAAACCAGTATTTACAGTAGCTTAGTATATTGCGTCGTACTTGCGCAATTAGTATTCTATTCATACGCTTCTTGATGCCGCTGTATATACGCTTGTCCTATCTGCGTAGCGACGCGGCGACGCGAATCGCATTACTACAGAAGAACTGTAAAAAATACATTATAATATTTATAATGTTGGACATTATGCTAAAAGGGGTTGTTGATACTATGCTAAAATGCTGTCCCTACTTATTTATTATGCTTTTTGAACTAATATACTACTAACATTGCCATAACTTACTGTGTTTATGATTCGGATATTTGAAATAGCGCTTTGAGGTTGTTTAACTTAATACAGCAAAATATAATGATAGTCGTTTGTCCCTAATTAATTATGGCTAAGAGTCTTTGCCCGGAATTGGGAAGATGTGTAGAATTCTTGAGAAAGGAAATTCTGTGAAATCAATTGGTTTATGCTATTAGTCACTACTACAGATTTTTTATAAATTTTAAGGCAGTTTTGGACATTT
Source organism: Anticarsia gemmatalis (assembly GCF_050436995.1). Taxonomy (NCBI): domain Eukaryota; kingdom Metazoa; phylum Arthropoda; class Insecta; order Lepidoptera; family Erebidae; genus Anticarsia; species Anticarsia gemmatalis. Next base: position 18,185,229 of record NC_134776.1, on the reverse strand, counting down.
TAATAAGAAATCTGCAGAAAATAATTTATTACAGTTTTATTTTAGTATTACAGTTCACGTATGTCAGCTTGTTTTACTTAGAATCGGCAGACGTTACGTTTATATTCCGTCTGTAGTTCTGTACTCGATCCTCGGAAAAACAGCAATTGTCATAAAAATAGGTCTGCTATTGTTAATAATGTTATGTACAAAATATATTTTTAAAAACAGCAAAGATGCAGTATTACTTACCAATAAAATATCTCCTGGGTTTGATACATAAATATATTATTAAAGTATATACTATGAGGTCATATTTCTCGTGCTAATATTATTTGCACATGTTTTTACTACAACTATCCTAATGAGTCCTTGATGAACGAAATATCTACGGACAACCATTTAGTGCTTCGAAATTACTTACAAACACGTTTTTGATTAATTTGTTGCTAAACCTAGTCCTTTTTTGCGCTAGGTTTGTAAGACGTTAGATCAAATCTATTTTTGTCTATGTATGGTAGTAAAAAGATGCGTTCAATAACCAGTTTTGTAATGTTGAGATAACCGTGGTAGATTAGACGATACTTTGTTTTAGAACTAGGTATATCGAGACTAGTAAATTCACATACTGTTATTAACTATTATAAGTGTCTGAACTTGACCTAAATAAATAAATGATTTGATTTTTTTTATTTATTTTTATCTCTGGCATAGGTGAGGACTGTTCCTCGAGGAATGTTTAAAACTAGCTTATTACTATTAAGTATAGTTTTTATGCAAAACGTAGTATATGATTTACTCTGTAATAAAGTATAATAATATATTCCAGCCAAATTTTATCCTGATTAGCTTTGACGTTATGGCGTAAAAACGAAATAATCATTTTAGTATAAATTTACATTATCATAGAAAGGAAGTTAATTATTAACCTAAATGACTGACAATATAACCCAATCAACAAATTCGCGTTTTGTAATAACGTAGCAATTCAAATGCGGTGTAATAAACATATATAAATCGGTGTGCTATCTACCAATCGGTTATATGAATGGAGTACTGACTCTGTATATGTGCCAGTACCTACTTCCTACAATAAAGTGCGGGCGCGCAGGATCAATTGCACACTACCTGTACTGACTGTATACAAATAGCAGAGTATATACAAGCCACGCGAAAATAGGGCCAATGTGCTCATAATATTGATTTTTATTCTTACCATTTCACCGAATTAGGCCCGGTTTTTGAGTTCATTTAGCGGTAGTTTATCTATTAAATAGCGTTTTTTTATATGAGTTTAAACGCTATTGAATAGATAAACTACTGTTTAATGTATTACAGAAACCCGGGGATAGCGATATAGCGGCTTGTTGATTGATAATAATAATCGTACTTATCCTATTTATATTATAAATGAAGAAGTTTGCATTGAGGTATCCTTGTTCCTCTTATTGTCAAGAATTACGGAATGGTTTTTAAACTTAGGCATGCAATAGTTCGTAAACAGGACTAACACTGATTATTTATTTTTGTTTAGTTTGATGGCAATCCTACCTTTAAGCCGAATTCACCGCACATAGTATTACTAAAAATATTTTCGAACGGCATTATTTCGACTGTTAACCAACTATGTTGAAACAAAAGTCTTCAGAAAATCTTTCTACACGAAATAAGACGCAAGCAGAATTCAGTATTGAACATAAATCATTTGTTGTTTTTAAATAACACATACGAATGACACGTTGTATGGTTCTAAAAAGAGACGTATTTAATAATATGATAAAGCCTTTTAAACGCGCATGTCCTGTGCCCTATCTACTATTTTATATAATACAGCAATGTTTAAAAACAAATCGAATGCGGAAGACGCGTTATCTTTCAAAATGCGCACTATTCCATTAGGTTTTACCCACTGACTATTGGTAGATACATATAATAAAATTAATTTGAAATCATGATGCTTTGTATGATATATATTTAGAGTTTCTACAAATAAAGAAACTAAAAACAATTTATAAAATTTTATTACACTAGAGTTGTTTCGGGATTTCCCCACAAGTAACAAAATCCCCGGAGTAAAAACTAGGTATTTTAAGTGTGACTACAGATTAAAAATAAACTGTGGACTAATTTTTAGCCAGTATTTTGAACAGGAAAAAATAACAAACATTCATAATATCCTTACAAAATAATTATTTATAAATCCTCACAATTTATGATAATAAGGTTAAATGAGATTGGTTATTGCATAGTTTTAGTCAGTCTTTAACATTATAGTACTCGATTATGCTGCGATTAGTATTCATCCTTGCGACTATCGGTGCCATTGCTGCTGCCATGACAATCAATTTAATTATAAAACTTCCTAAATTACTAGATATTTAGAGATCTAGTCCTGACCTGGTCAGCTCTTATATGCTAGACTGTCCCATGTCAGGCCCTACGGAATACTAATGTAATAAGTATCTACTAGGTTAAAGCAGGATTCTTACTTTCAAAATTGTATCCTAACAGATCATAAAGAAGCAATCATTTTTCCTACAATATTATAGTCCGAAACTTAGTAGAGAGACACAGAACCAGGTTAAATAAATTAAAATGACATAGTATGGACACGGATAGTCATTGTTATACTTATCACTTGTTTATTAAAACTACGTGATGCTTATGAATAATTACGGATGTTTGTTATACTTCAAATACGAAACATATGAAACAGTGGCTGTGTCAATTAAAAACGGCAAAGTCATGCTTATATATTAAAAAATAATAATTTAATACGACTGTTTTATTGTCTGTCTGTCTTTGTAACATATGTTACGATAAGGCTGTATAACAATGGATTTTCTTTTCAAACTTGTGTTAATATTTAACTCTTGTCATGTCTGTTATCTACTTGCATCCGTTACGATTGTAATGTTTTTCATGCAGTTTGGGAAATACCCGTCTGCATCATCCAAGCTTTTGTCTGTTGGAGATGATGAAACTCATAGTAATGGTATTTTACATTTATTCGGTTAGTATTGACAGGGCCATAATGGAAGCATACGCCGAATAATGCCGAATAATAAGAAATAAATTGTTTAATAAATTACATTTTACACAGCAATATTGTAGAATTTACGGATATACATAAAAGAAGCTGTCTTTCATTAGAGGCCGTCTGACAAACATTTTTTAATGAATTGTTATTATGTTTTAATTAAGAGAAAACCCCTAATCTCATCCTACTTAGTGACTGCAACGTACAATTAAACATTAATCAATAATTGTAGACCAAAAGGAAGTGAATTGTCCCTTACAACTAAAGAAGAAACAGTCTATTGTAACATCATGTGGACACAATTATACAGCTTCTACTACGTCACCTCTCCACTTAGCTATATAAAAAACTGCATGAACAATTACAAAGAATTTTACACCAACATGTCGGTTTTCCTTGTCGAAGCACGATTAAAAATGCAGACACCTTATTGATTAGTCCGTGGCAGGTAAAAAACTACGTAATATGTTGGCAACTAGCACTCTAATAGTCCTATACTAGATTCTATCGAAATAACGCGGTAAGGTAGTTCGTTGTTAGTTTATTGGGAATCGGATCGTTTCAAGGCAGGTTAGTGATTATATTTAGACCTTCTGACATTAGGTTTTCGTCTCCACTTTGTCTATGTGTAAAGAAACCCGGGGAAAACCATCCTGCGTTATTCCATGTTATAAACTACCAATTTTCATCAAAATCTGTTCGAAAGTTTTGCGAGAGAAAGTAAAAATCCGAGTGTATCTAAAAAAGAAAATGATTATGGGGAGTATTTCGTATATCGTTTTTGAATAAGCTATTAAATTATAATAATATGTAAAAGTGGTCAATTTCGTTACCATTTCAACATAATACGCTATCACGCAAAAACGACATGCAAAATCTAAACGCGATTTATTATCTGACACAAATGCATAACCCAGTGATAAGAATGTTGGGGAAAATCTGAGATAAATGCATGCAAGTTCACGTAAACGATAACCTCGGTCGAAGGTTACTATGAGTCAGTGATACAAATCATAACCCAGCGAGAATAGGTTGTTTGCAACCGATAACGACATCCATTAAAAATGTATGAACCATAATATCATTGTGAGTCATGAAAACGTTAGTAAATTAATAAAAAAATGAATTTAAAAAAACTTTAGGATGTCTTTAAAAAGACGGTGTTCTGGGCACTGTAGATGGTTAAATAGCAGTTAATTAAACCTATTAATCCCCAGGGACTCCGAAATAAGAAAGGCCTGATAGCCAACATACTGGACAAAAAGTTAGGGCTTTAAATTCCCTCAACAACTCTGTTATGACAAGTCTGAATAAAATGAATTTGGCCATTTGGGAACTATTTATTTATTATTTCAGCTGTCGTGTTGAAAGTTTTCGTTTATTACAATGATTAGTTACCACAATACGTTTTTGTAATCCTCCTCCCTTCATCGGTAAAGATTTTAACAAAACCAATATCAATAAGGGTAGGCTTGTGCCTTGCAGTACGAGAAACAAGAGGTTGCATTTTGATGAAAATAATGTGCTATTAGCTAAACATACGACTTCTTAGCCAAAATTCTTATTCCATATTATCGTTTGTTTCGCAATTATTCGTTCTACGTCAGTTTCCGTTGTCACCTGTGTATCTTTATACAATTTAGCTATCAGCTATTTAAATAATAATAGTCGAAGGTTATGTTCAACGTCTATTACAATTTACAATAGAGTTTTGAAGTTCAGTAGGAATTAATTTCACGTCTCACTGTCATTATGAATATGAAGCTGAAATTTTAGCAATAATATTATATTTCCCGAACGTACATAAAATAATACTAACCGTTGGGTTAAGTAGAAACTAAAAACGAGGACACTATCTTTATCTTTATCAGTAAAAATAAAGATAAGTAAGTAATAGTCGGCTATAAAAACGAGGAGGTACTATATTCGAAAGACTGTTTTTTACCGATTACTCTGCTGCCCGTAGACGGATTTTCTAAAATCATTTTTTTATTTTTTTATGAAATATTCCCATAAAAATGTTACTGTAATTTGACCTTGGAGAACATTATGTCTAACATAAAATAAATGCAAACAAAACCTCCTTAGTGTTTCGCAATAACAGGTTAAAACTACTGGTCCAACCACTGTAATTATGTATCTATTCTAGTCTTGCAATATATCATAATTATTTTAAAACTACCTACTTCCAATATAAGAATGCAATAGGAATCACATATACTTAATAATTCCGAAGACGTCCGCGTAGTGGTCAAAGTGTTATCCGTATCGGCTTTTCTTTTTATTTATTTGTTCCCAGGACACAAGACAAATAGTAAATTAATAGTCAATGTGAGAATTGCATTTTACAATAAAATGAGTGGATTTCGTCGTTGCGGTTTTTATGGTCTTTTATATCTCACGTCACTTTAGTGTGCTTTTGACACTACATTCAAAATTTGTTCCTTTATCCTCTGCAAAATATTTATGTGCGTACTACTACTCATATCATGACCGTATAACGTGTCAGCTATCATTAGTTATTTACCATTATTAAAATCTCGAATGTATGTGTTAATTAAACTTGGATATTCCAATAATACCATTCTCTTGTACAAGAGATTTTGATATCGCAACACCACTTTGTTTCATAAACGACATAATATAAAACGTACCATTCACGATTTTTAACACACATCACTGTAATAGAATGTAAGCCACGCGTCCTTATGAACTAAAAATATGGCTGACTTTATAAAAAATGTATAATATTACAATCGCCTTAACAAAATTGAGGGGATGATATACTCATCGGATTTCCTCCTATATTTTACGTAACCAATCCAATAACGCGTAGAATTTCGTTTCTTATAACTTTACGTTAGTCAATGGATCCCCATGGCAAAAATAGTTTCAGCTTTTTATGAATTTGTAAACACCTTACGCCTCTTACATTTCTATATTTTGGTCGTTCTACAGGCTTTTTATTCAGATATTGTCCCACTGCTAGACAAAAGCGCTCTCCCATTTTGGTCCCGCTGTATTTATAAATAATAGATCTAGATCTTACTCCTTAGACATTATCCAGTCTAGTTAAGACTACATAATAATAGGGGTTTCTGACGACATTTGAAAACTACGACGCTTCTCTAACTATATGATACTTTGACAGCCGGGAATAAAAAGCCGCGGGGACAAACTAGTACATTATATTCAGTTCAACTGTGTTAATTGTTACAATTGCTTGCTGGATGGACACATTTCGTGCCAGCTATTTATAGATCAAACTACTAATCCATATGTTGCGTTATAGTTTTGCAACTGACGTCTATAACATCCCGATATAATTACTACTACTATTATAAGTGCGAATGTTACTCTGTCTGCCTCTTCTTCATGCTTGAACCGCTAAACCGATCCAAATTAAATTGTGCGCGTAGTTCGAAACCTGAGAAAGATAAGAGTAAGCCATATAATTATCGTTCACACGGGTGGTAATCACGGCCAAAAACTAATCGTCCAATTAAATACGTATACAGATTTGTACCAAAACAAAACAAAAAATCGCGTAGCACCAAAATATTAGAATTATTTGCTTCATAAGGCAATTTTATTCCAAAACTCACGCCTACTGCAAGAAAAGGTCAAAAACATTTAAACCTCAACGCACTTGTTAATATGTATTTATCAGTAAAGCAATAAGTACAGAAAAATACAAGATAAAAATAGCAAAACGACTACTTGAAGTATAAGTCGAAACTTGTATTTATCTGTCGAAGATTCGAGATGGCAAAAAGTAATAACGTGAATAGTGATCGGTACAAGTAACCTATATTTGTATAGCAATGGTAATCACTACATAGTATAAAACAAAGTAGCCTTCCCACTGCCTGTCCTTATGTGGGCCTATCTTTAAAACTACGCAACGAATTTTGATGTGTTTTTTTAATAGATACATTGATTCAAGAGAAAGTTGTATGGGTAAAAATTGTATAGGCTTTTCGTTTAATAACTTTATAAACTAGGCGAAGACGGGGCGGGTCGCTAGTACTTATTAAAAAGCTTCCGCGGCTCGTTAATAGTGATTAGTTAGTGATGTCTGGACTCTGGACTATCCTCGTTTGTGTTATGCGACACGCTGGTCTCTTCCCAATCAACATCTCTAAACGTGATGCCAACATTAAAATGAATACAATTTAATATTCGTAAACAATTATTATTAGTCTTGAATGGGGTGGTTATTTCCCGAAGATCTTTAAATAAATCTAAATACTTATGACTTGGACTACAACAGTAACTACTAAACAAATGAATGAGAATTAAAATCTATAAATCCACAATATTTGCGGTTGCTGTTAAAAGATATTCGAGATTCCTGCCTTATTTTGTACCTTCTGCATTCAGTAAGCAGTGTCATGATAATTGAGGCATGTAAAACATGTTATCTGTTAAACGTGTTGAAACAAAAAATACGCCGGTAGACTCGCTCTATAATACTTTGCTGCTAAAGGGACAAATACTTAAGTTATTTGTGCATTAACTTAAGTACTGTGGATAATATAGCCGGTGCCATGTTGGACAAAATGAGAATTGAGACTGGGACTGTTGGACAAACGAGAGTGCTTAAGGCTGCTTGCTTGTCAGTTGGAGCGATAAAGGGCGAAGCTGTCTCAATAGTTATAACCAAAAAAATCAGAAACCGCGGTAGACCCGGATTTTAATTGAATTCTGCGAGCCTTTGTTATAATTTTGTTAAAAGAGGTTAAATGTAAATCTGACGTCGTAGTTTTATGTTGACATTGGCTACTTTCTTCATATACAAGTTAGATAATTTTATGGTGACGACGTTGAAACCAACCATCATTAGGGTCAACGTAAGATCAGATTATGGTGCTACGCTACGGTCTAAGTTGTTACAAACAAGCGCAGGATGGTGTTCACATTGTCTTGCAACAATATGGTGTTACATACAGTTGATACAGTCTTCCCAGTTGCTGAATATACGCGACTATTACAGTTTTTGCTTATATTTCTGGATCTGTAATTTTTCATCACTTTTCCGACCTATTACAGGCTTTTATTAGAAAGTAATTATTATGTTTCGTACTTTCATACAGACTAACACAATTGAGCTATGAGTTTTACTCAAAGTTATGGCTTTATCGAGTAATTTTTTTTTACGATGGGCACCTTTAATTATTTGCTATGCGGTCTAGGTACTCATTGACTTTTACTCGCGATTATTTGTTATTATTACGGAGTAGTTGAACAATATATTTCTAAACTAAGAACATTAGGCTGTTAATTTCCCAATATCATACGAGAATTGACGCGAACATGCTTTTTACATTTGTCAACATTAGATAATGAACATGCAACGCTGACATATCAGGCTGTAACCAAACAATTTGTGACGTAAACTTATTTTTATACAATATCATCAAAGATAACCCAATTATATATATAACTATTGAGATTCGTGGAAAATGAAGATGAACAAGAGGATGTTTTCCTCAAATGTATCATTTCTATATATTTACCTGTTACTATTTAATCGTGAGTTGTTTTGATTGGATGGACCTTTTTATTGGAATATGATGATACTAAATCAGTGTTGCGTAATCTAAGCTGGGGAAATAACCAAGGAAAAAAGCTTTACTCGCGGTACATTTGTCCACTTTGGTAATTTACTTCAAGAGATTAAGTATTATTTTAGTAAGGTTCAGGCAGTCCTGGTTTATTTAATGAACATACGTACTATGTAGTATATAGGGTAGAAAAAATTGATGGGCTACGTAGAGAAAGTACTCAGTACTTTAAATATTGAAGATGATAAAGAAAGAGGAAAAATGCTTTATTTCCGAGGATAACACGGGTCGTTATTCAAACTTACTAAAATTGCAATTATAATACGCTTCTACTTACTTCATCATTAATAAAAATTATTAAGAAGTAATAAAGTAGTTTATAGATAATATTAATATTCTCGCCGCTAAAGAACGTAATCATTCAAATGTGGCGCTTACATATTCATTGGTTGCGCTTTGTCTGTCGTCCGATCAGTCAGTCAGGCAATCAGACTGTCACGCAACAGTTTTACTTCAATAGATAGCTCAACTGCTTCAGAACAGCCTTGATTCGTTAGATATTCCCGCATGTGCTGTTGCACGCTATTTGAGGAAAAGCCAGTTTACTATAATCCAAAGATAGTTATTTTATATTTATAGAAAAGTTTCATAACGCTTGTGTGATTACGACGTTTAATAAAACCTTGTAAGTTTGTTTTAATATTGGTTTTAATTTTGTGTGTTATACATAAAACCTTTAAGCCGACTCGACTTGATTCTTTGCCGAATTTCTTGTTATGTCTTCTGAAAACATTAGCAGAACTTCGCAAAATTCGTCGCTTTTCTTTAAAACTTCTTAGTTTCATTTCGAAATACCTCTTTCAGAAAAATATTGCGAATCCGCCTATAAACAAACACAGACTTATCCGGCAAACATAAATGAAACTTCAATAATATCTATCTTATATTTTTCTCTATTTTCCATTCTAAAGTCGGTTAGAACTAAGATAATTTGTATAAGATCGCAGATATATACAATAGGCACACTTGTTAACGGTAGTGGAGCAAGTGGCGTAGGCACATGTGATATATTTATCAAGGCGTAAGATCTCGTAATCATATTATTACAGTGCGATTGTTAAAGAGTGACGGCTTGATGGCGCTAATAGCCGTTGATAGGCATACGCGCCTACATGCCTAATGCTTTCCTCAATTGACTTGAATGTATTATCAAGTGCTGTTTATCTCGTTCTATAAATCAAAGAAACACTTTCGCCCTTGTTTTCTACTTAATATACAGACGTTTCCAATTTTAAGGTCCCGTCCAATTTTAAAAAGCTTAAGATTGCTGTCGGTGGGTGGATGTTTGATACTTTTTCTAAATTTGTTACCCACACAACTAGTTTTTACTAAAATTAGCACCTAGGACACATTTTCGGGAATTTTGTCTATACTTATGAAGTAGCTGAGCTAGTCTTAAATAATATAAGTAATTCAAAAGATTGCAGAATTCAATGTTAGTTACGTTTTTACCAACAATTTTTTCGAATATAGGTGTTTGTCAAACATTTCGATTACAACATATTTTAGTTTTGACCCCAGGAATTCTAGTCAAGCTAGTAGAAATAGGTACATGATTACATACAAATTAAACGTAAGCCGTACTACATTGTTTAGTATTTAATTAAACGACGCAACGGTAAGGACACATGCACTACACTTGTGCGTCTTTTATAATCCATACGTAGGATCGGCTTGCGTTACCAGTAAGAGCAAGTACTATAGCATCACTATGTAGCATCACTACATAGTATAATACAAAGTACCTTTCCGCTCTCTGTCTCTATGTATTCGCATATCTTTAAATCTACGTAACGGATTTGGGAGCGATTTTCTAAATAGATAGAGATATTTAAGAGGAAAGTTTAGATTTAAAAAAAAAAATCTTTTTAAACCGCTCAAAGCCGAGCCGCTAGCTATTTTATTTTTCCAAATGTTGCTTTGTTTGTGAAAACTGGCCAAAATTTTAAGTTTTGATTTATCCTAACTTGCCTAGTTAAAGTATTTATATATTCAGCTGCCCACTGAACTTGGAACCCATTTTGATGTCAACTCTCATGTTTTAATATGTATATTATGTTAGATGTAACCTGGATAAGCGCGTGAGATATCTGAAAGTACGTGTTATCGATATAAGATATTTACGTTAAAAGTACAAGGTATTGTCGAAAGCTTAACGTTTAAAGGCAGTATTAGCATATTTATTTCTTATTATCTTTACACTTACTAACAATAACTCTCACATACATAAAAAATAACAAACAAATTTGTTCTACATACGGGTCAATGTTATCACTAAATAAAACTGTGAAATTGTTATCGATAACCCCTAATACTTTCCGCCACGGTATAGAGTTAACTTGTGTACATAACCCCGGTTCACACGAAATGTCATTGACTCCTGTTTTGATTACAATTAGTACTCATAACATGAATTAGTGGACTCGCCGGTGTGAACTACCGCCTACCATACCGAGTAATATTTACAAATGGGTGCTTCCTGTTATATCAATTAATATGAGCTCGTGTTAAGCGCGGCTTAATTTGTTTGCATCTAGTTTGGATGCCGCTAATATTGGAACGTTTATTAGAATTAGTTGTGACCCCTTTCTTAACGCGTTTAGTTTGTTCGTTACTGGAGTCCCGCTTAACTCTTGCTCGGTGTTTGTTTATGACATACATTATTAGTGCATACATTTGTTTATTAGTACATACATAACTTCATCTCGTTCTCCCTTCATAACACAATCTATATACACTATTGATAGTAATATAATAGGTTTAGCGTATGCTTTATGATAAACAATCATCTAATGTATGGGTTTCCAACGGAGTTGACATCGCTTCTAGTGGGCGCTGGTACCTAGCATAGAGAACTGTAGGAAAAAGATAAAATTTCTGTACTTTTATGTTAAGAGAGTGCTTGAATTGTCGAATAATTTCTGAATCTATGTATGTATGGTCTAAAATCGAGACTACAGTAGTCATATTTTACTACATAATTGAATTTGAATAAAAAAGAATATTTCGCAGTAACCTTAAAATAAATATTATTATCTCCACCAATGGGAACAATTGACTGATTGCGGAGTAAATATAACAAAAGGGCTTTTTATTTCCGTCTTTACTTTAGCTTTATATCGAAATCTTCAAAAGTGTGGCCATGAATGAACAAGCATGTACTAAAAGAATAGTATTAAAATGCCAAACTAAGTAATTTCATAAATTTTGTGGTTGTAAGCAGTACTTAGGAACAAACATCGGCGTATTTACTTTGAAATCAAAAGTATCGTTTTGTAAAATATTTGATTACAGTATAATTGCGTGTGTATTATGGAATGTGAAACACTACCTTGTGTGTCTAGGTGAAATTGGACACCATAGCCTTCAACTAGGCAAGCTACGCTGCAGAACAGTGCATAATGCATCGTTAGCACATACCTAGTGTATGTTAATTACATCATTTTATTATAAGAAACATATATTCCTTGTATTCATAGTTATATTATATAATTTTATCCAATAGGCTCTACCGTTAAAGTTTAAAAGATGACAGAGTGTCTATCTGCTTCCGTTTCGCGGCTGAACTAATTGTAACAAAATTTAACATGCAAATAATAGAAGAACGCGGATCGAACTCAAACTTTTTCTACGATTTCAGCCTCTTATTGCTTCAATCCATTAATTATAAGAGGATCTAATGCCAATATTACCAAACACATTTAGGTGTAGACATCTTTATTGTTTTATAAAGGATGTTTGTACAAAGAGACATGGCAATCATCGTCGCTATGCAATCTAATTTTGCCCTACGTCCGTCCTGCAAAAGGTTATGTGAAATCTGCGAATTTCCTTCCAAATGAGGAACATACGGAATAAAAACAACAAAACCATCATTGTCCTCTTTGTCATGTTTACATACGATTAGCATATAAATGTGTATCGTGTAACAATTGGAGATATAAGTGTCAATGACACCTCGTAGTGAGACCTACACAACGAGTGTATTGTCGTGTACAACACGCGTTGTTCTAGAGGACCTTAGAGTGGGCAGAGAATTGAAGATAGTGCATACGATAAATATTAACTTTATAAGCCCTAAGCTAGGTAAGGAAAACATCGTGGTGAAACCTTGCATGCCTAAAATTTGTTTTTATTGAGAGAATTTCATGCAAAGTCCCCAACCCGCACTTGGCCAGTGTGGTGGACTCAAGGCCTATCCCCTCCCTTGTTTGGGAGGAGAGCCTTGCCCAGCAGTGGGACAGTAAAGGGTTAAAAAAAATCGCTAGCTTAATCCATAAACTTTATTGCTACGGTAGTTGAATACAACTATATATTGTCTGTGAGTGTTGTTATCGTTTTTATATGAGAAAGCCTTACTACATTTGGCTGATCTTAAATTGTACTAGTTAGGTATTGAAGATGATGACCTACTGATGTTTTTAAGACAGTTCAAGCATTCCCAGAATCTCTTAAATTCGGATCATGTCGCTTCTTTCAACAGAAACTTTTAAATAAACAATGTGAGTCACATTGGAGATAAAGAATTTTTAAACATACGTTGCTAAAATTAAATCATCATCGCGCTATCAGAGTCGAACAACTTTCCGTAACCATCAATATAATACTCGTATATTATCTCAAAAAAGTCCCAGTTTCATAGCTTTAATATTTGTTCTATAGCATATTCAATAGATCAGTGTTTCTTACCCTGTTGTGGGACCCCAGGGTTCGCAAACGTCTCTGAAGGAAATTGGAAGTGATATATTTTTCTTGTTTACGAGGTTCTTCAAATTGTGCCTGGTTTCTTATGGGTCCGCGGACTAATGCTCGCTCTTCTGGCGGAAGAATCCCAGATAACCCTGCACTCCAATCAGAGAGCTGGTGTATGCTATGGTTAATGTATTAGCCACGTAAATAAAAGGGATCACGGAATGCAACGTAAAGAAACGCTGCATTATATAAAGTGACAGTAAATGTTTTAAAATCCTGTAAATATTCCATTAGATAAACCGATACTTATTCATAAGTTGTTACCATAAAACTATTTATGAATTCCTTTATATCTTCAAACAAAACAATAGAAATATCTAACGATTGCAAACAGTGATTGAATGTAGGCGAGTATAAATTGATCAGTCAATTATTATGCAGACAATCACACATTTTATTTAACGTACATCATGGTTTCAATCTACTTGTAAATTATGTCTGACTCATATGAATACCTACTACTGATCAGTATACGTAAATAGGTGACAACTAGTGTACGTCAAATTGATGGTCACTATTCAGAACATTGATGCTTTGACGTTACGTGTCAATTTAAATTAAGGGAGAAAACAATGTAAAGCGTAGTTTTCAAATAGTTGCCAACTGAGATATGTGATAGCCCGGTTTTAAATAAAATACCTACCATTATTTTACCCGCTTCCTTTTCGATGTTCTTCTTTTTTATTATTAATACAGTCTGAATTATTCTCTATTTGATAAACTATTGACAAGTAATTTAAATAGTTATTTTAAGCCTTTTAAAATAATAAACAGGACATAAGAATGGGCCCACTAAATGTCGTGGTAAGAATTTAAAAAAAGTAATGTAGTCTCATGTCTATATTATTATAAGCTCATGGTGTCTTGTAGTCCTAGTAGTTCCTGCTGACAAAATGACCGATTATAATTATTGATTAACTACGTGAAGTGATAACTCTATCTAATTTTTGTACAACTAGAAATATAACACGATTTTATCTCGTCATACTTTACGCAGCTATTTATTTTATAATGTTCTGATTAGATGACTATTATAATATTCTTATTATTTTTTCAAATGTTGATAGCCGTACATATTATCCTTGGTAGGTAGTTAGGTACTCAATGTAGTAAAATGTAAATTATGAACAATTATAAACTATTAATAAATAAATAATACTAGGATTTTCCTTCCTGGACACATACTTATTTTACCAGCATTATCATAGCACTGTGTTTTAAGGATAAATCGATTGCTAGTAGTAATTTACTATCTTAATCAAGCAACTTGGTTGTATCAAATCAGCAGAAAATCAATTCAGATAGCATTACAGTTCTATGATGATATTCTCCTTGCATTCCTTTGCACACTGGTATTTTAACCATTGTGCAAAAACAAACATACTGATAACCTTTTATTATGATAAACTTTTTGTCTTTGGTAATTAGTGTTGTTAGTAATAACGCTTGTTGCGATTTGATTATCATAAGCGTACGTCAGGGACTAGCCCGCATGAATTTTATTGTCTCTTTCTTCGTCTAATAATTTATACAATTAATTAATTTAACCATAATAAATATGTTCTTCTCCAAAAACTCGTGTGGAAATGTGGTTCAAATATTCCACTGATTTCTGCTACGGTGCATTGTATTCCAGAATCGAAATCTAATCTCTCATAGGCAAATATTTTCTTTCGAACGTTTGTGTCCGTAGAAGACAGAGTAGAGAAAGACAGGGCATATGTAAGCAAATCTTGGATACAGACACAAAAGTACAGGCATTGCTATTATAAAACTTTGGTGAAAAAGACTTAAGAATTTGTTAAAATCTTTCACTTCTATACATCAAACAACTAAACAACTATTTTTTTTCTCCCTAGCGTGGAATGAGGAGTACACACTAGACACGGGCAGCTCGAGCCCGTTCCGCTATGACATCGTGACCCTGGACCACAGCCGTCATCGCCGAGATGTGCCCAACAACGGCACGATGGCCGCCGCCGCCCCTGCCGCCCCGGCGACTCCTAACGTCACTGTAGCTGTACCACCTAAGGCCACCGTTGCTCCTACCGAAAGTAAGTAAATTTTTAATTTATTCGTTCATCTGCAGTTATTTATTGTACCTATTAATATGACTTTGCGATTCTTTTCTTTCAGCGATTCAGTTTCTTTTTTTCATTTAATGGCGATTCTGTTGTTATTCCGCTAATTTCAAAGTTGCCAGACAAACTCGGTCTTAATGAATTTACAAGAAGAGTAGGAGTAGGAGTATGAGTTTAACTACAAAGTATACATAAAAGAGAAAAGAATAGTAAAATATAACTGCATATTATATTATACATGTGTTTCTACCTTGGTTGATTTGACACTATTGATCAATTCGCTAACTAACTAAGGTAATCATAAACGTCAACATTTCACGTGAACAAATAAATAATTGTATCTATTGTGAGCTTGATAAACGCTTTCCAAACATTTGAACCAGTCACGTATTTTGAGACTATAACATTATCATGTTATCTAAAAAGTAATCTTATAATGACAAACATTTAACGTAATACTAAGCCTGCTACTATACTTTGTAACACAGATTTACATATAAGAGTGAGCAAGGAAGACGTGCGTCTCATAATCTCTCATCCTTAATTGCAGGAAATGTAGTTGAATCATAAAATTAATTATAACTGTTATCGTTCTTTCCTTCTACTGGTTCTCACGTGACGCAACCAGACGGGCAAATATGCAATAAACAGCCTCTCGAACAACATCTGTTAGATCTTGTTAGTACTTGAGCTCAGGGCTTAGGTTTCATAAGATCCTAAGGCTTATGGAGAGCGAAAACCATGCACCCACTTGAAAATTCACACACCTCACTGGATTGCGGGAGATAAATAGGCGTGCTATGTTTCTTTTAGCCGAGTTTCGTAACAATTATGATGTTCGTTACTTATCTGTTTTAATAGAACATTGAATTTGGACTTTCGTGAATTATAGCAGGATTAAATATAAAATAAATTTTGTTTAAACGGAGCTTGTAAATGAGAGTAACGTATAAACAATATAAAATTTCGTGCGTAGTTTTACTTTTCGTTAAGCTATATTAGGTTTCCTATACTTAAGAAGTTATGTAGTGAGTCAGAAATATGTAGAATGCTATGCTCTAACACGGGGTTAAATTATATTACAAGATTTTTTGTTTAAGAAGCGAGTGTTTGTTTATAAAGCACAATAACCGCCACGTCCATTGTCGTATTGTCGCCATAGTATATACCGACAGAGATTCCAATGTAATAATTGTTCAATTAACTATTGGAGAATGCACAAACAACTATAATCAACGTATGATTAAATAATGAAGATTGATCATTCAGCTTTTAATTACTGTGTGCGTTGAACACAATTTTATAATGGTCTACTTTTTGTCTAGAGATTTTTAATACCCATCTTTAAGACTAGTTGGTAACTGGTTTTTTGTTGAAAAACTTGCTTTAATATTTTACCTGTATGTATGAACTTGAATTCCGTATTATACTGTACATTTCGCACTAATAATACAATAGCTTAGTAACTCAAAATACATTGACAGCTGCTACTAGACTTAACACTATAACCATACCGTATTTTTTTATTTGTTATAGAAAAATGATCTTTTCTATTTCATTTTTAAAACACAAAGGTCATTTAGTTTTTTTGTACCCCTAGAGAGTATAAACAAGTTATACGTCGATTCTGATAAAAGTTGTATTTGGAGTTACAGCACAATTGTATTATTAGTGCGATATGTATATTGAAATTTTGAGGTAACTTTGCCTTTAAATATCTTTGTGTTGAAAGATTCTACTGATAATATCTCTATTTGGTAAACAATTGGCCATGCTTACACAATATTAATAAATATATTGGAAATATGCTAAACATGTAGTCATCGCTCGTATCCTTGACTTAATGGTAATTATGTTTGGGCTAGTCTACGGAGAGGTAAAGCAGATTCTTGCTGTCTTATCACATCTAATATGTTCAAGATAATAAATATTAGCGTGGTTAAGCGATGTTATGTGGTAAGCACTAGCAGAATAATTGCTATGTGCACTTTTTGAGATCGTAACCTTTTCTCTAAAACCCGTATGATGAACAAGCAGATTTTTTATACGAAGTGCACAATCTACAGTGGTAAAGCAATACACGGTGAACAAAAGTCGCTAAAATTCAAATGCTATGTGCGCCAGTCATGATATAATTGGACGAGAAAATGTTTTATAATATCTCATCGTTTCAGTTTTTCCACTATTTTTTAATTGACAATGTTGGTTTTTAGTACATTTTTTGGCTGGAGAACACTAAACATATCATTAAAATTCTGCCGATTACCACTGATACTATTACATACGAGCGATAAATCCTGACTATCGTTGAATACTACACTAGAAAATCATTCTCGAAAATATCTTAGACAACACAAATATCAAGGAAGTTTATTACTCAATGAATATTATGATTTTAGTTATATCTGTGATTATGATTAATACACGAACATGCCTCTTCTTTTGTTATTGTTTGTACGTTGATACGATGCATAAATAACAATATTAAGTCATCTCGGGTATTATTGGATACGTATCAACTGTTTTTATAAACCACTTGTTATAATATACAAGACAAGTCTTGATGAGAACCAAGCGGAATGACAAGTTAGTTAAGCTACACACATATTCCGTATGTTCATCACAATTCGGTTTAAGGGTCGGTTCACGTCTGGCGGAAGAGTGTTGGGCGTAACCTAATTAGTATGGGCTTCTCGCCGATGCATCGTCGCTCGAGTGTAAACGATCGAGTGTTTTTCTATACGTTTGTTTGTTCTGGCGTAACCGAACGCGACCGATAATACGCAACGTATGTTCTTTCAGATAAGAACCAACCCTATACATTCAGATGCGGTGATCTCGAGCGGCATTTTTCCCAAACACTCATGTACACATATTCGGTTTTGCCCCCTAGCTAGACCGTTTAATGCCAAACCGAATGCTTAATATTATACAGTTTTAGTTTCAAAAGTAATTATGCATTTAAATGTGAATATTTTTCCTTGTACATTTCTGGTAATCGTTGTGCTTTGTGGTGGAGTAAGCCACGATTTATCGAAGACTTGTTTATGAGAAATAACCATAGAATCGATATCTGTTTGTGACTGTTTATAGCAGAGTTTATATGACTTTGTTTCAAATTATTATTGTTTATGCTGTAATAATATTCATCCAAGCGTGACTCATTTGTTTGCAATACATGTTTCAGTTTATATTTAGAACTTTCTACACCTAACGTACTAGGATCGTCGTAACGTAGTAGGATTCCCACTCAAAGATAGACGAGATTTATCTGCGTTCTTTACGTTATTAAACAATAAGTCCTTTCTAAATTAAGAAGCTAGACACAACTTGAACTTTAAATAGATCAGTAGCAGAAATCTGTACAGTCGGTACTGTCCAGTATCGAGAGTTTGACATTTAAAATGTACTGCAAAATTAGTTCTGACGGAGCCCGGTAGTGGCGATAATCAGATTTTCGTGTAAAATTTCACGATAACTAGCCGGTTGTCGGTAGTCGATAGTAATAGAGTATCGAGCTACTGGTCAATAACCTCAATCAAACTCAATTTCGCGCATCAATATTGTTACAGCATAGCTCTTAATTTATTGATCTGGTACGCAACATGTGTGCACTAACAGATCGTGGAAAACTAGGGGACTTTGTGCCCCCTTTAAATTTGTCACTCACACAATGCTCCGGTCCAGGTCCCTTCACGCACACTAAAAGAATAGATACAA
The DNA here is from genome assembly GCF_050436995.1 of Anticarsia gemmatalis. NCBI lineage: Eukaryota > Metazoa > Arthropoda > Insecta > Lepidoptera > Erebidae > Anticarsia > Anticarsia gemmatalis. The sequence continues at coordinate 18,166,030 of NC_134776.1, read as the reverse complement.
TATGTGTATACATTTTCACTTTAGTACCTCCGTCGAACGTGGTAGTAAAATGTTTTGAGTGCGCAATATCAAAAAACCATATATCACGTTACAAAGTCGTCACATGTGCCCTTTTAGAAATTACATAATCAATTGTATTGTATCAAAATATACACAACTGGTTTTGATATAAAAATGTCTTTAATAGCTGCTGCGAATTTTCCTTAATCAAGTCTTTTTTTTAAATAAATTATTTATTCAGCTTGCGAAAACATATTTTTGCTGGCGTACGAACTAGTCACATGATGACTTAAGTCCTCCATTGAAATTGATACCGGTTTTCTAGAAATTACGATGTCTGTGGCACAGTGGCTACCGTGGTCGCTACGCACGTGCCGGGTTTGATTCCCACATTTATCAAATTGGTGTGTGATGTAAAATTGGTTTTTGCTACCTGTATTTCACTAAGTCCATTATTAGTATGTTGCAAAAGTCCCCGTAAAGCAGGTCCTTTTATATTTATTGTGTTTCAAAAACAAATTATTATTTAGGAAATGGTGGTTTTGTAATTGGATCTCTGTCTACCCCTGTGAAAAAAGGGCGCAAATTTATGTATGGTGGTGGTCAAATCCAAAAATTGGCTAATTTATAAACACAAACGAATGCTAATTTATTATATATGCTCTTGCAAATAGCTGTGCGATGCAAAGCGATAACTATGTGACATTTAATTATGATAAGGCCCTGAATGTTTGCTTTCTTTTAATCTATATGTACATTGTACAGAGTTTATTAATAAATATGTACCAGTTTTGTACGTAAACGTTGAAACATTTGTTGTTCATTCTCAAGGCTCGTCTAGGCGATAATTTCTAGAGCATACATCATGTACATATATTTATGACCATAATATACATACATTGTGACGTCATCGTCATACCATAATTCTTAAGTTTAAAAACTATCTAAACGTATCTACAATATTCTACGGTCGTGAATTATCCTATGTAAATACGAGTATATCGTGACATATTATTTTTTTATTTTTGCTGGATATGAAATAGTTTCGAATAGGTCGCATAAAAAATGATTCAATTAGGCTCATTAGTTTTTGTTTTATGAGCTTTTTTTTATTTATTTTCATTTATCCCGATGTCTATAACTGTAATGAATCGTGATTTAAAATATCCCTTTATGGCCAAAAACATATTTCATGATAGAATTGTTGTCAACATTGTCAACTATTATCTTGCGATCACTGAATTATTATTATTTATTAAGCCATGTCAAAGGCCTATAAAACTATACAGACAGTGATATTGCAGTTTTCACATGTAATAGTAACTTTGAAAACAGTCATTGTATTCTGCTCATATAATATGGCTCTATTATTTACATTAGTAGTACTAATGTAGATATTTTACCATCATTATAAGTCTACGTTATGACAATTGCTGTATTAAATCATGAAATTACTTCAATCAGTAACAATTGACTATACTAGTACGGGCGTTATGAACGCGAAAATTCGTAATGATAGATAGATGTACAGTATATGTAAGTATTTCACGCGATAACTACTGAAATAATTCTTATGAAATTAGTCTACACGGAAAGTTTCATGCTCTTTATTAAAATACAGTATTACTTGATCCAGCAGTGAATATAACTCAAAGTTATGACGCAGTTGAGTAAAATTAATTACAATGGTCTTAAAAAAATTGCGGTCTTGATCGTAGTCTGATATTTCGATTTCAATTAAATCTATACGCGGTAGACCAGATTTGACGCGCGGAAACCAGATTTTAAGATTTGACTTTGACTTTTATTTACACATTGGAGTGTCTAACTGTAGGAAAAAGCCTTTTCGTTTTTTTCCATATTCAAGCCCTATCGGCAGTGAGTTTTTCTGACCAATAATTTTATTATTTAATACTTTTTGTCTCGGGAAATCTTTGGGGTCAGTTATTGATAACGAAACTCGCAAGCAGGAGCTAGTTAAGGATATCTTATCTTAGGGGTGGGGGTGCCAGTTAATGCCTGGCTGACACTTCGACCATTCCTGATCCTTTGTGTCACCCCCTCTTTTGCTACTCTAGGCGTTGGGGGGCAGAGCAGAACTTAATAGTTTTGCTATGCACCCCATCGGAAGCAGCCTGTAGTCTTTTGGTTTAGGGTAGCCGCATCCTAGAAGATCCATTCTTTTCCTTCCAAAGCATCACACTAGTTACCTAGTTAAGGATAACAAAGTTTATATTATATGCTCATAATATAAATACAGATGCGCTCCAATTACGAGTTTAATTGAAATTGTTTGGTCAATCTGTTGACCATCTAAGCACACAAGCCTGTTTATTAATGATCTTGGCAAATAAAACGCTCAGTGTGGAAGGATTCATGAACATAAATGCGTTGAATCAATATTTACGACCAATCAGTTTCTTTGTTTGGTTTTAAGATGACGTTCAATGAATTTGTTTTGTGCAATTTTGGCTTTGCGATAATTCTCCCCAAAATTTGTTATAATAATAAATCAAATTATGGAATGAGATCGGCTGTAAGATATTTATCATTAAAATTATAATCGGGGACAAATCAATGGTAACTTTGCAATCATTCTAACGCTAGCCTGTAGTAGTGCCCTTAAAGTTGACATAAATACATGCAAAAACTCACGCTGTTTCACCAAAAAGAGTAGGTAGAGACGAAATAACGCCATTTGTAATAACCCTTACAAACTTAAAGTTGACATACTTACCAGCTTAATCATTTTAGAGATAAAAGACATATCTAATAAAGTTTCATATGATAGTTTAGACATACACGTACTTATGTCCCATTAATTGCAAATCATAGCAAAGAAAACCACATCAAAATCGGTTCATAAGTTCTCGAGATACGCGCCATACAGACGTGCCGGAAACGCCTACTTACACTATTAATAAAACAAAAGACATAGCGTGATTGTTTGAACAAATCGTTGGCGCCTTTATCAACCATAAAAACTTGACAATCGTACCTATTATCATGATAACATCAAACCAGCGATATAGTTTAAGGTATTTTAAATAATACATGAAATTATTTACTTCCGTAGTGAGATAATAACATTTTTTTGGTCATTTTTGTCGAGTATATTATGATTACTGCGATGTACACGTTCGGATTTTCGTGCTTGCGTATAACAGATCGCCTAGTTTTCCATTATTCAATTTCCAGTTGGATCCTTTTTAAATAATTAACAGGTGTCAAATGTTAAGTACCTTCGCCACCCGTGAACTTTGCATAGAAGACCCTCTTCTAACCCCTGGATTCTGAGTACACTTAGTGGTAGTTTATCTTTTCAATAGCGTTTATTTATATGAGTTTAAACGCTATTGAATAGATAAACTACCATTAAATGTACCTCAGAAACCGGGGGTAAGTTATCTGACTGTAATTCGCGTGTCGAGGTAGCATTAACTCGAGCTGTTACTGTATTGAGTTATTTTCTCATTACATTATCACACTTTTTAAGTTATCTACTAGTCATACTACATTACACTACAGTTAGTTGTGAAGTACAGTCGAAGCGGAAATGTTTAAGCTATTACATAAAGTTTTAATTAAATATCAATCAGGCAATCGTAATCAAATTATGATAGACAATTATGAAAACATATGATTTACGATCTCTAAGTAAAATGTTGGCCAGTAATTTTGACAGTTCTTTTCATTTATTGAAACATATGACACATAGTTAAGTGGGGACTTAGCGTTACTTCAAGAACTGTTGCATCACGAAATTTTCCTTTACCGTTGGAACAAGTGATTCTCGAAAATGGATAGGCCATCACTACTCTATTAAATCTAGATCAATAAAAATCCGAATTATAAGCCTATCAATCGCCTCATTATAATAGTGAGAATTCTTGCAGAGAAGTCTTGCGTAAGTTACCGAAATTATGTACAGACATTTTTATATGGTACATATCATAAAGCGATATAATGATTGCAAGTAGTAAGTGTAGTTGCTTGCAGGGCCGATCAGTGAGAACGTAAGTAGTTCAGCAACGGTGCTCGTGTCAAGGTTCCATCATATATAGCGTGCGACTGGTTTCTGATTATATTACGAGAGGATACTGTGCTATGTGCGATTATAAACTGGCTTGTATTGATGCTAATTGAAGAGACTAGCTAAGACGACTTGATTACAAAGGTTTCGAAGCGATTTTGGGCGAATACTTTACATTGAGGCATCAAAACACCTCAATAATTCAAGTTTAAAAGCGAGTCTTTTATTTGAAACTAGCTGACCCGCGCAACTTTGCTTGCGTCCAATAAGAAAGAATGGGTGAATTTTTTCCCCGTTTTTGTAACATTAATTACTGGTACTGATGATATATAGCCTATGTCCCTTCTCGGGTATCAAAATATCTCCATACCAAATTTCATGCAAATTGGTTCAGTAGTTTAGGCGTGATTGAGTAGCAGACAGACAGACAGAGTTACTTTCGCATTTAAAATATTATTAGTATAATAGTATGGATGAAACAGTACCGAATAATATACGTTTGAGGCACCTAAACACCTCTATTTTATATGTTTTAGAGTGATTTTGAAAAGAAAATAGCGAATATTTCACGTTATGACCGATCAGCGTCAGTTCATCTTGGTTCAAAAGTATATGATATACAGACCAGTCACGTTTTTGCAAAACGCTATTGCCGAGTAGCCAAACTATTCAATTGTTGACCTAGTGCGAATTTCTCAAGCCAGTCTTAACAATATAATCAACAATAAACTCGCAAATGACATTAGCCGTGGCATTACACTCTCGAAATCAAAGAAAACGACTTTGTCTAGAACTAATTTTACAAGTCAACTTTTTTGTTACCAACATAATTACTGATAAAAACTCCTTTCATTCACTTTGAGAGGAGACACTTTCCCAGCAGTGGGACAGTGGGATCTCATATATTATGCTTTTACTTGAACGCAATTCTCAACCTTCTAATTTCATAAACATAATCTACAAAGACCAATAAGGTGACATCATAAGGTAATAAAAACGCCAATTCATTGTATATTCAGCTGTTACTTTAGTTTAAAATTATTTACTATGTATCATTTCTTATGGAAGTATGTATACACTTTCGTGTACTCTATACAAGGCATATATTATTATGTAACTAATAACACAAAAACACCTCAAAGAGTATTAAACAGATTTTTATCCAATTTTCACCAATAGCCTAGGTGATAAGAAAATTTCAACATATAATTTGTCTAAACGTATGATTGTTAAAGCTTTAATAGTTCGAACAGGAAAATGTCTACTAGTCCACTAGTAAATATAATAGTTTGAATCCAATCTCGGCTTTTTTTTTCTCGTAACTATTTTCGTGATAAGTTATTTCATAAGCAAAAAGTGTTTTTCAAAGTTCCTTTAAAACGGAGCTAGGAACCTTTTGATTGGAAACAGTTTTAAACACGACCAAAAATGACTATAATATGATGAATCATTAAAACGTATGAATCACACCATTTAGTCATATAAACTTAAAATCAATCTACAATCCAGATTGAATTATTTTCAATTAGGAGTATTATTATATGTAAGTCAAGTGTTATGTGGGTGGGTCATTGACCTTAACTTATCCTTTTTGAGATACATCATTTTATTAATCATGGATAACACGAGGTGACGGTAAAGTATCTACAATTTTTTTGCGGTAGACTTGTGATCGAGAGATCTTTAGTTATTAACCTTTTGATCTGGCAAAGTTCATCCAATATACTATTTTACTGGAGCATTAAAGGTATTCTTAAATTATTTATATCTTATATTCAAAATCGTTTTTAACGAGCATGAACATCGTGCACGAAATACAAGCGTATTTCTACAGACTTGTTAAATCGGCATACAGTTATCGAAACTATTGTAGACAATACCTCGACGATAATGCACGTCTATTGCCAATAAGTATGCCGAGCGATCAATACTAACTGCATAATTTTCAATGTTACTATAATAAAGACGGAACATCTTTATGGAAAACAACGATGTTTTCTAAAAAAAATAGTTGGTTTTATATTCACGTAATAGAAGAGGTCCTTGCAGATGTCCTCCTCCCAAAGTGAGCATAGGAGCTCTCCGTTGGTTACTTTAGAATATAGTTACTGTAAGAAAATTTGGATAAATAGGGTTAATTTAATTATACGAATAAGTAAATAGCTCGCATAAAAACCTAGCGACGAGTTCAGTTCTCCGTTTCTTGGTACTAAATATCGCTGTGAATAAAATTGTAGCATTTCAAATAGTGTAATTGACCTTAAACATAAGTACCCATTTCTTTCCATTTTGAAGTAACCCCTTTATTCAAAAGTAGCTCCGTTCCACCGGTAACGAATTAGACAATTTAACGTTTTCTTTTAATTCAATATAACATGTTTTTTTTTGTTAGAACATCGATGTATCGTTTCCATTCCTAGTTACAATAGCAAGTATAGCAACGCACTAAGCGTGTTCAGAATGCCGCTCACGCGCACATGCGCACACGCTGATCTGTTTTGATCACGCTATACGTACCTTGTAGGGCACGAGGATGATTCTACCTGTGACTGAACCATGCCGGAAATGACTAATAAGAAGTCATGATTTTTCCACTGTTGGTAAAGTGTTGTATCTTAGGTTATTTATAAATAAGTATAACGAGGCTCAGGTAAGAACAATGGTTGTCTTTTTACTTTAAAGAATATATTTACTAAGATACTGCAGGCCCAGTAATAAGAACATAAATAGAGTGTACCCAATATTATCCCATTGCTAGATAAATAAATAAATATTTTGGGACAACTCACACACGGTCATTTGATTCCAAACTAAGCAGAGCTTGTACTGTGGTAACCAAATAACTGATAAACATAATTATATACTTCATAGTTATATAGATACATTAACATCCAGGCTCAGAACAAATACTCGTGCTCATCACACAAAGATTTTTCCCGAGTGGGATTCGAACCCACCACACGCGGCGACGGTTGTAGCGGCGAGGTGACCGCTTAAACCACTGCGCCAAACGTGCAGTTGATAAGAGTCTCCATTGGAATACAAAGAGCGTTTTTAGACTTTGTATGCCATCAAGATAATACTATTTAAACAATTTATTTTTGTTACACATAAAAAACATAAATAATACAGAACTTAGTAATGACATAAGATCAAGTTTTAAGACAATTATATGACGTTAAGAAGGTATTAACCCTCTCTTTGGGCCATGCTAGTGCAAAATTTAAGAAGAAGTTTTATATTAGAGGTATACGTTAGGCGCCACACAAAAGGTCTTGGCGGCCACACCTTGGTCATAAAGCGAAGTCTAGTGTCTAACACTTTGGCCTAGGTTACGACCTTGATTGATTCCGAGGAATAAAGCTAGTCGTTGTGATTCTATGTGCAGAAGTATATAGTGATTATGGCATATCTACTCTTAGTTTTATGAAACAATGGCTGGTCATAAAATGGTACATATTAGCAAGTAAGTGCTTTAATACTGTAGGTTGCATACACGTCAATTTGACCTAAACTATTTAATTACATGACTCCACTTATTAAAATACCCTGCACTGTGCGCCAAAGTCTATCTAGCAAATGTTTTTATTGTTATGTAGCTATTATATAAATTGATACCTACTCAACTTTCTATATAGATCTATAATGTTAGAGGTCGTACCTACTTATTCTACCACACTCTCATGATCGAGACCCAGCGTTTAATTACGGCTTTCGTTTAAATCTAGAAAAGTTTATTATACAAATAATATCGGTGATGTCTGGCAAAAAAGTCTGGTGCGTAGAACTCGTAACCGGTGATCCTGTATGACAAGATATTATATGGATGTGAATAAGACAAAAGAAGTTTGTAAGGGTCGTACCAAGTGGCTTTCTCTGGTCTCTGCTTCCCCTATGGGAAGAAAGCGTGATTTTATGTATATACGAAAGTTAACTATATTGTGTTTTTGCCCAAAAATAACTCATAGAGCAGTACTAGTAAAATTAATATGTATCTATGACAAAATACTCCATTATCTTGTTTACAAAACACATAATATCTAGGCAATTCATGCATAAATCACGATGCGGGAAATATTGTAGGTATTCATGTCACTATGGTGTCCCGTAATTACGACCTTTGGTAATAGAGTTATATGCACCGTGATACTATTATACACTAACGGCTAGTTACGTATTGGACAGTTATTTTTGAATTTACGACTTCCAAAATGGGTAACTGGTGTTGTATGTAACAACCATTGTTATTATGATATAGATTTATTTTTAAAAAGACGATTCCCGCACTTAGAATTGCTTTTGTGTTGCTGAGACTTTCATGAACATACAAACAACAGACACAAAGTACAACCAGACCCGAAGCAACTATTTGTGGATCGCGCAAATAACTGTTCCGTGTGGGATCCGAACAACCTCCGCTAGTAGTAGCGTGGCGACCACCTTAACCACTGCACCACAGAGGCCGTCAAAATACATGTTTATGTCTAATAATAGTACTGTTTATAATAGTACTATAGATGTAGAAATAGACTAGCTTGGACCCTTATTGTCTGAGATAAGACCACAACTTCAATCAATTGCGAGCACCTAATTGTTTGACCTCATCATAATCACGCACATCTCACACGTATCTTTATCTTTAATTACTCATCCGTGCCATTCGTGTCCAGGTCTTTAAGACTTTAATTAGGTTAGCTTTAACCTACATGTAAACGCGTCTTAAAACAAGTGCCGCGCGGATCGATCTCTAGTAAAGTTACGCTTTCCGAGGTTGCTCTGTGTATGGGTGACCGTCTTATACATATCGAGTTCTTCTATGTTTCGAAAGGCACGTTAAATTGCGGGTCTTGGCTGTTTTTTTTCAAAGATATTTGACAGCCGTAAACAGTTCGCTTCTGACTAAAGCTTGAAGGTGTGAAAATCAGTCTTACCAAAGGGTATCGTGTTATAACCCAGGTAAGTGTGTTGTAGAAGTCCGATAGGCGCTCCATGTAAAATACTGGTATCTATGCATCCTGGGAGACTGGAAAATGACTCTAACATAGTTGGAAGAAAGGCTAGGCTAATATAATGACGTATTATAGAATTGTAGGCATTATTTGACTAAAATGATGAATTTAAACTAAAATAGAAGTAATCATCTAATGTAATATTACTGTAGCATCGCATTTAAAAGGTTAATTATCATGTTTGGTCCTTGAAAATCATCACGTAAATAAACTTTACATGCGTGATTTCATGATTAACAGCCACGCAGATTTATCTAACTTATATTATAAATGCAAAAAGCTATCTGGGTAAGTTTGTTATTGTTTGACGCAAAAACGAATGCATTTTAATTAATCACAGATAGTTTAAGATCTGGATTTGCTAACACTTAAGATAGTTCAAATGTACTCTAGAAAATCTCTTTATATGGACAAAGTCGCGATCTAAAAGCTAGTTGGTTTCTAACGCGAGGTTTCAACCAATAGTGTCCGAATAGTAACAATACAATTGTCATATTGTTAACACGGCATTGCATTAGTTATTGTTCCTACTAATTATGCGTACGCTGCGTACCGATCCGAACCGAAAAGGGCTTTATTAACATATCCGGCTTGCCCTACTATCGGCTATTGAATTACCCCAACGGATGTTTGCGGAACAATTACAATTATAGCGCGTACTCAACCGAATCACAAGTTACTTGAAGAAATTATTTGACAGCCAGCGATATTGAATCCTGATCGGCTCGTATTCCGTGTGGCACGTTTTGCAAGTTTCTTGTAATTTTAGTAGGATGTTATTGTTGGGCAATACATTCCTGGATTATTGCAGCTTTGTAATAATACTCCAGAAATTATACAAAGAAAATTACCTTACGTGGCCTCACCCACTATGTATTTTGTCCTAACAAACATTTGAAACAATTATCAGAAATCAATTTATTTATTATACATTTTACTTTATTAGCTCGAAAAGGCTTATTTCATTACATGTTCCAAACATTTGTTTATATTATCCTAAGTAAAACAGAAAAGGTAATAAACCGAGCTCTTTCTTTTAAGCTAATTAATCCCTAAACATTTTTAAAACGTGACAAATGCAAGACATGTCTCATTGTACTAGAATTTATATCATTTACAGGATATAACAATGCCATCAAAAACATTCTGTAAAAACCTCAAGTCTCGCCGTAAAAAGTTGTGAGATCTATATAATACCAAGTCGATTAATCTATTTAGTCTCTACTTAAAGGACCTTCTGTCTTAAGTTATTACGTATGTTATTATCATGCCAATTTTTAAAAAAATACCTCTAAAACAAATAGACCGACCTGGCCATCGCATGATTTGATTATTAGTATGTATCACACTACACAGCACGACCAGAAGTTAATGCTCCTGAAATGTTAATGGCGAATTTGTGTTTTCTTGCGATGACCAAGTCGATCTATTTGTTTTAAAGGTATTTTTTTAAAAATTGGTGATAATAACATACGTAATAACTTAAGACAGAAGGTCCTTTAAGTAGAGACTAAATAGATTAATCGACTTGGTATTATATAGATCTCACAACTTTTTACGGCGAGACTTGAGGTTTTTTACAGAATGTTTTTGATGGCATCTCACTTCTTTTTGTAGAGCGAACATAAGTCCAATTTGTATGGAAAGACGTTTTTTTTTCATAATTCAAGATATTTTCCTATGGAATGTTGTTCAGTTTCATGGGCTAAACACCCTTACCCACCCTATATCCCCTCCCGTTATGCCTCATATAGTAGGTACCTATTTACACCTATTTATTTTTATTTTATTTTCTACAGTAATAATAATTCATTAACTGCAAATGTAACCCTGTAATCTTATACATTTATATGGGATTACAAAGTTATTGTTGCAGTTGGTGTATTTAGAAAACTGGACCGAAATTAGAAAATATTGAATTTTTCCCATGATTAAGACACTAAACCCTATTTGTATTCAAAATTTTAAGCTTCTAAGTCTGCTAGAAGTACCTTAGACTTTTGATGATCGGTGAGTCAGTGAGTCAGTGAATCAGTGAGTGACAAAATTCAAAATTTTAACAAGTTGTCATTCTTAAACTACTGGTTCGAATTGACTGAAATTTTAAATATACCGTGTTTATACAATGACTGATTATTTGCTGAAAACCCAGGCTTCTTGTTTTATCCACAACGAAATTATGGGGGGTCAAAAATAGCCCGAATTGCTTCGAGAAAAGGATGTTACGGCCGTGCCGCTTTTTTTTTACTCGACTTGCGGGGGCACTGCCGTGCCCCCAGATAACTAGTCTAAAAAAGTCCGTGTTATCATGTGTTCAAAGAATTGTTCGTCAGAGATCGCGTGTTGTGTAATATTTATCTTGTAATATGTATACTTAGAACGCAATGTTCTGAGAAAACCTTTGTTACACTTACATGGCCCTATTCTTATGAACATCATTGTAATTAAATCACATGCTAACTTGTTTGATTATAACGTCTTTCAATCTATAGTTGATATCTATGCTATTGCTAATGTATACATATAAGAAAACAGAAGAAATATTTTATATAAAGCTGAAGAGTTCGTTTAAACACGCGAATCTCAGGAAAATATGAGTTCAATGCGTGCTGGTTCGAATTTAAAAAAATAATTTGATACTAAATAATCTATCTATTTAGAAATGATATAGGTTATATGACATCACGCTATATCTGTAAGAGTTGACTTGCAATAATCTTATGAAAACAGACAACTAAATTTCATGCAGACAAAATCGCGGGCGGCTGCTGTGCATTCATGTACTAACAATATAAATCTTAATACACCGAATAGTTTGAACTGCTTCAATTTCACCTTAACCCCCTTAACTAGATCGTTTACATAAACACAAAGCAATTTCATATGCTTAATTTATTTCTGATTATATTTTAATAGTAATCTTGAATGATCACGTTGTGCATAAAAAAATACATGCAACTGTTACGTCACGCATGATCAGTTTAACTCTTAAACTCTTGCTGATGCGATGTGAATTGTTTCAGTCCTTTTGCCTTTTGTATCTTGTATAATTATTAGGTATTCTATGATTGAGTGCAAAAGAAAAATCCATCGTTTGCTTTCTTTCCTAGTAACTTTTCATTCCAAATTTCCAACAAACTATAATCCACCAACTTATATTAAGTATACATTGCATTAAGTCTCTATCACTATCAAGTCCTATGAAACACAAGTATAGTAAGTATTTTTTTTTGCGGGAACATTCGTCAAGGCGCTATCGTTAACCAGTATAATATTCATTTGTTATTTTAGAATTAGCCCACGGTTAGCACTCCATTTATCAATATGGATTCAAAATGATATTATTTATCACGCGCCGACATGATGTCTTAAAGTCATCTCAAATGTTTTGATATTATTATGTGCAATCAAAATCCATCTGACGCGACTCATCTCGGTCTTGTTAAGCTCTTTGATGACTGTGTACACTACCCTCAATTAAATAAATGATAACTGCCTCACAGATTGCAATTTAATAATAGTTACTTCGTGACTTCGCCCATTCAAGACTGCAATTACATTCATTCAGAATAATACTCATAATTTGAAAATATCTTTGTTATAAAGGTTACTTGTTTACTTCATAAATGCACATACATACTAACCAAAGTATTATTTTCCCAGATTAAGCTTTACCTGGCGTCTAGATAATGTCTCCGCCATTGGATGGTAGATATTTTATTGCGTTTATCTCCTGGCTTCTCTTAATAAAACGTAGTTTAAAAGTCATAAGTGATGACGTTTCCTGTCTAGACTTCAGGGAACTTGAATACTCGTCCAGTAAATTTGACAGTGTATTGTGCTACTCTAGTATGTAAATATTAGATCCTTAAGCGAAATTGTTTTTCACAATCTACTAGATGGACTAAATAAACAAAATTAGTCATCATCCCTATTGACAGTGAACACCTCAAACATCCTCACCGATTCCACGAATAGTTACCGCTCTGTATAAAATCGACAGATGCATATTTCCTTAAAGTATTGTGTATGGTCAGGTGTATAATGAGTCATTTTATTTATAACAAACTACCTGTATTCCTTTTGCCATCTAACGTGCAAGCCAGACTTTTGGCGACTATAGAATGCGTATGACTCATACAAAATACCCAATCACTGCCCGTCCGGGAAAACCCTTATAATAATTACTGCCTTGCAAAGGTTAAATGGAATTAGTGTCTTTTTGTTTTTAATAGAGTTACTTTTTTGATAACAAAGCCAAAATTTGGTTTAAAACGCAGTTGAAATCTTAAATCTTATTGGTTTGTCGTTTTTATGTCATTTGAGCCAATATTTTTGTTCCCTTGTTTGTAGCGTTATGTGTGTATTGTCTATTTTAATAGCGACTGCTTAAGGGGTAGAACAATATATACACCTTAGCTTATGAAAGCTAGCTAGATTAATAAATATAGTTATTGTATAAATAACAAAACGTTTTTCACATCCTAAAAATCTGAATATGGAATTAGGGATTGCGTGAAGTCTAAATGAGTATTTTTATAATAATAATTAATTTATGAAGGCACCCCTCCTTTACTTCATAAGCCATATAAATAAATCACAAAATAACAACAAAAACTTTTTTAGTTCACATAATTTGTTTATTAAATATTTATCGTATCCAGTCAGCAATCTGACCTTGAGACAGAGAATACGATTGAAAATATAGATTTTTTTATCGGTGCAATATCAATTATTGTGTTATCACGTGAATAACGCTCAACTAATAGAATACAATGGAAAGTAGTTGGTTTTTGGTTTTTATGTATCACAACAACAGTAAACACATTATAATGCTTAGTTACCTATATACTTTTTGTATAATGTTTATTTGACAAACAGTATTGCGTTTTTTTTGTTATTGTTTAAGTACTCGTTACTATTAAATAGCGAGCGTTTAACGTTTAATATCACTTGGAAAAATAGATCGTGTCATGTTGTAGAAAAATATTGCTATTGTCGAAATACATTTACAATCTTCAAATCGCCACTGTAAGCATTTGCAAATATTATTTATAAATTCGAAAATAAAGATGTAAGTATGTTTGTTTGTTAATCTTTCGAGCCAGTCTCTCTACTCTTTAAAGATTTTAAATTTAATTTGGCACACAGCTATCTTATAGCCTTAATATATACAAAAACTTTACAAGCAGTTACTTTATATTTTTTAAATTAAAGTAAGAAATCTTCAATATTTAAAGTAGTTTTCCTCCATGGCACATTTTTTTAGCTCTGTAAAAGTATTATTTTTCCCTTGAAAATCATTTCACGTAAAAGTTACCTTCAAAAACCAAAAAATAAATAATTCTTCATGTAAGTAAAAAAACTTAATGACAAACAATCAAAATGTCGTTGGAGCATGATAATCATGACACAATAACCTTTGTGTAATAACAACTAATAAGCAACTTATGTGAACATTTCGGAGAAAACGCGACACAGACAGACATTCCATTGAATAGTATCATAAACAATAACTCTTTCACATGGAACTGATGGAATGAAACAATGAGGGTGGCATGAGATAATGTTTATGGTATAAATGTACTGCTTACGTAATATGAAAGGAATATACAGACCAGGGAACTATCTTATTCTACACTAGCTGACCCGCGCAACTTCGCTTGCGTCACTTAGGAGAGAATAGGTCAAAGCTTTCCATGTTTTTGTAACATTTTTTAGTGCTACTCTGCTCCTATTGGTCGTAGCGTGATGATATATAGCCTATAGCCTTCCTCGATAAATGGACTATCTTACACTGAACGAATTTTTCAAATCGGACCAGTAGTTCCTGAGATTAGCGCGTTCAAACAAACAAACAAACTCTTCAGCTTTATTATATTAGTATAGATCAGTGGCGAAGGCTCCATACAACTCGATTCCTACCGGCTTCCCTTTCTGGACAGACTTAATATTAGTGTTAAATTAATTGTTTACTATTGCTAAATAATGCACAATTAATCAATAATCACCAATATTTAAACCGAAATCTTTAACTAGAATCATTAATCTAATCGAAACAGTACGAAAACACCTACCCTTCAAAAATTACGCTCCGCTAAAAACGCAACGTGAAGCAATAATAATGAAATAAACCGTAGGCGCTGATCGGGAATCGCGTACAATAAAAACTATGGCGGCGATGTCGCTTATGACCTTTTGGATCGCGCTTCGCACCGCGCTGCATAGTGGCGAGCAAGCCGGAGGAAGAGCGGGTTGCCTCGCGCTACAGCGCTCGCGCCGCGGCGGACACATGATCGTACGCATGTTTCTGTCGCGGCGCGAGCCGCGTGCAAGAGCGAGATGGCGAAATATAAGCTAAGCATCCTGCATAAGAATGAGTCGAACATTCTTATTTCTTCACCAGTTTGACATTAGGTTATGTTTGTTTACTGTTTACATTTTTCGCGCGCTCTATAACAAATTAGAATATTTGTGTTTATTACAACATTATTCCTTAGTAAACGTGTTTGTGCATAACTGTGAATGTATCAGTGTATTAAACAGTAATTGTTTTGCATGTATCCATTGGAGTACATATTCATTTTGTCAGATTTATAGGTTAAACTCATTTCTAAAAAAGTGTTCTGCGTTTTTCCGTAATGATTTGGTATTTTATTGTTGATAAATACCTTATAAATTGCTAGTATAATATGTTATTAAACAACCAGTGCGAGACAATCATCAATGATTCGAAATACGTTATCAAAATATGTGCTGTTGTGTTACCTACGTGTTACTTCTGAAGTCAGACTAACTAAATACAAAACAAGCATGATTAGAAAGCATGGTAAGTACCTATGTATCATTAGACTGTAGAGAGAGAAATAAGAGACTGTAGTCGAATGTAGATAATACTCTCATATTGTTATTATGCAGTAATACGCTAATTTTACGTCGACATTCTTACGATGTACATAATATGTAGGTACCTACTATACCTAGACAATGACTAATAGCTCCGGCTTACCTTTTCTAAAAAATGACCCTTCGCCACTGGTATAGATAGAATAGAATCACCCCTTCCCCATATTTAAATATATATTTGTCTAATCAGTCCATTTCCTGTTTAAAAAAAAAACATAATAATTATTTTTTATTCCATTCTAATAATAGCTGCATTCATCAATAACGTACCACTAAAATTAAAATTATAATTATCATAGTTATTTATTGTATCACCCGATAAAATATATAATACGACATAAACTCGTATAAACTAACTGGCTCTCAATCTTTTACTTTTGTGATTCAAATGGAAAAAAAATCCTACTAGTTTTTAATACCAATGATATTGATAGAATAAGGACGTGTTGTGATTAGTTAATCTGATTTGTAAAACATTTCCTTACTTATTTCTAACCATTAGTCACTGGTCACAAAATCTTATTAAAACGTATGTGTTTATACAAATAATATCTTTTTTGGTTTTATCATTTAATCGTCTTTAAGTGACTTTATTATCTTTCAAAACAGTTTTTGTATAATACAAAAATATTTGAAAGTCACATTGAAACTTAGTAACTACATCAGCAAGGTGTAAACAACAATAATAGACGAAAACAAAGTAAATAAACTATGTACTTCTTAATGTATACCTAAATACATATTCTATTTGTTTAACTAACATGTAAAACTACTGAACAGATTTTCACGAGACTCTCACTGCTAAGCAAACTTAAGAATAAGATAGTTGATGAGATATTCGAATTGTTGACGAATCTTTATATACATATAATTCTTCTGTAAGTGTGTATGTCACTGAACTACTCTTAAACGACTTAACCGATTTTGATGAAATTTTTTGTGTGTGTTCAAGGGGATCTCAGAATGGTTTAGATTCACAATTTTGTCCGCTGGACAATATTTTTTTAATTAATTTTTAATTTATTAGTAACGTGTAGACAGGACAACGTGTGTCGGGTCCGCTAGTTGATCTATAAATATAAAAGTCGTGTCGATTAACTTAAGATCCTTGATATTGCGATAATGACGCTGACGAATAAATAATAATACATTACAAACAACCTATATGATAAGTCTTTGAAAACTTATCTGATAGATAAAGTGGCAGGTAAATATTAATACATGTAATTATAATATGTGTGTGCCTGTTAAGTTATCCGATACTTATTCAAAAGTAATGAAATTAAACAAACGTGTAAAGGTGGAATATTTTAATCATTACTGTTCCTACAAATATAGGTCTCTCAATATGAGATTCTCTTCTTAATTTAAATATTTCATTAGGCTGCAATCTTCAAAATTGCGATATTCTTTAACTGCAAAGAAATGAAATCTAAAAGTAATACAAATTATTCTTTCACTACATCATAATATTAAAATGTCAGAAAATATTTTAGCCTATGAGTTTATTAAACAAACCAAGAAAAATATGTATAACATTATGTTATTATTATGCCAACGGTCGTCGAAAAAAAAACATTTAGTCCAGTATTACAAAATTTTACTTACAACTATGACAACCTCACTAGGCGCAGCCTAAATCGTGGCTATCAATATGTTATGTTAAAATATGCGGACTAAAAGAGTAAATATCATTTGTATACTAAATTTGAGCGAATCAATTATTAATTTTGATTGAAACAAATTATTAACGAAGTTCCTCGACTGATTTCAGATGTGACGCAAGCCAGTGACGTGGCGGTGACGCAGATCCCGTTGCTGGGGGTGAACGGTACCGGCCAACTGCACGTCAACGTCATGGGCAAAGCCAGCGAGCCTCTGCTGCCTGATGATGGTACGTATTGACTTACACCTTCTGAGGAGTCAGTGTATTTACTAGTTGAAATTTTCATTGAGGCTCTCTTCATACTTTTAATACTAATGTCGATAATAAAAAAACCTGTTTTTGTTTTCCTAAATTGAAGGAAAACATCGTTTTAAAACCTTGACTAAATGAACTTGAAGAAATCTATTTCTTGACGGCATACTTTGACAAGCGTGGTGGACTCAGGGCCTAAACCTTCCCTCGTTTAGGAGGAGACCGTTGCCTCGCAGTGGGAGAGTAATGGGTTAGAAAAAAGTAGAATGAAAAGCTTATTTAATAGCAATACCATCATTCAATAACTATTTTTTTATGACAGATAACCATTTAACTTTAAGAGCAGATCCTAAACATGAAATGGTCGTACACTTGTGAGTCATCCTCTATTTGACTGCATCCGTTCATGTTCTGCGAAATGAGATGAAAAGGCTTTTAGTCATAATCGAACGTTCTAATTTATCGACTTTTGGTGAAGGCACACCCATTTCCAACCTACTTGTAACTGAAAAGAACCTACATAAAAAAATCGGCCACGGGTTTTTACGGCGTCTCCTTGTTTCAAAATGATAATGTTGGTTACATATAGATTGCTTTTTCTCAATATCCTTGCTAGTAGGCAGGGTTCGCGAATTGAAACTTTTCCCTCACCCTCTAAGACTAACCAACACCTCTTATTCTATCTATCTATCGTATGGTTAGTGGTCAACCTGTCGAAGTTGTTCAAGCCGCCGGAGAGGCCTTTGGCATGGCTTTACGACTGTTATCCTAATAGACAACAACCGACTATTTACGCGCCCTCTGAAGCACGGTGACGCTCAGTTCAAATACCACTATGCGGTCACCCATCTATAGAATGACCGCTCCAATGGTTTGCTTAATTAACCCACAGATCGTTTACCGACCAATGAGCACAACTGGTTATGAGCGCCTAACAACTCTTATTGAAAATCAGTGATCTGCCTTTTGCAAAAACATCTTTAAAAAGTCCACTTGATTCCGACCTTGTTTATTTTAAAACTATCCTAATGTAGCCCAATACAGTAGCAATCAAAACTGGAGAGTGTCAATAAAAAGTGAAATCTGACACTTTCACCGTCGGCCGCGGTCGATCAAGGGATTAGTAACGGTATCGCAAACAAAACGATTGTTTGACCGACCACTATTGTGCTACTCATGAAAACCACCTCATACTGATGTATAGATATTCTATTTATCACAAAATTGCTATACTATTATATATTTAATAGATAAATGTATGGGAAAGGAAATACATACATATGTGCTGTTTAAATAATCGCCATGTCGGCACTTTTGGGGCAGTGGTTAACGTTATTACCCTGTTACAACAACTGTCGTGCGTAATTTACTTTGTTTACTAATAAAGAGTACAAATTCGAGAGTTTCGATGTTAAATTATCCACAATTTTTCTGGTCACCATAAAGCAAACATGACTTTGTTAGATATCAGATGACCGCGTGCAATTGATCCCGAGATATTTATTTATTCTTAATTTTATTAAGAAAGTAAAGTAATTCAGTGATTCACTCTATCGGGCAGGTGATACCATCTGTAAAATGTTGTACCTTCACAATTATTCGTATCTAAGGTTCTAAACAGATTTTGATAATAATATCAAATATTAACCAAGTAACGTTCTGAATTCCTTGTTCTCCTTTTTTCTTTATTCTGGTGTCTCACCCAACTACAAAACGAGTAAATTATTTATTCTATCCAATGTTCTCAATGTTATATGAAAATGTACCAAGTTTTTTTTGTGCTAAAGACTTAAAATGAGATATGCTCTGACTCATTATTATAACCGATTTCATATTTCTCAACTTCCAATGAGTAAACTGTATAGCAGTTTCTTCTGTGATGAAACATTAATTAACAATGACGACATTTAATTTCAGCCGTGTTCGAGACCGTCGAGAGGATCGCGGCGGAGCATAACATGACGAATTTGAACGTGGTAAGTAAAAGAACTACTTCACTATACTTAACTTGCGTATTTACTACGGCTTAAGTAAAAAGGCTTAGGATGCTTAGCGTAGAAACAATGCTTACGCTTGAAATTATTTTGCAACTGTAGACGATATTCGTTTACAGCATAGGATATGTACCTACCCATTTACCCATATTTGAGTATATAGCTGGTATAAAGTAGACTGAATACCAGAGGCATCATCTTCCAGTATTTTTTTGTTTTAATGCAGGGTTGAAAATAGTAGATGTATAAAATAGACTACGCTGTTATAGAGCTCCTTTCGCTCCGTTTTGTGCAAGAAAATACTGGCTATCGATTAAGACTTCTTCTGATTTGATATCCTCTTATATGGTGGTCATGTCAATTTAACGTCCAGGCTAGCGAAAGTATTTCCTATAGGTACCTAAAAAAATATCCACATTTGTGCTTCACAACACGAGGCGAAACTTATGTTTAACACAATTGTGAGTCTACGAGACCAACTAGTTAAAGATCTGCAATGTATTAAATTCATGTAATATGCCATATATTTCAGACCACACACGGGTTCTACAACAGCTCGTTCATCGGCAACCTGGACGTGTTCAACGAGCACTGGGCCAACATCTCCATCAACAAGGCGTCCGTGCACGCTGTGCTCAGCAACTCGCATAGAAGAGCCACGGTAATTCACACTAACTAACGAGTAGTTACTTCGTACACATCTAAAGTAACTGCTAAAGCCATTAACTTTTACCTTACATTTTGTGTGGTAAAAGCTTATCTGTTTTTTTCATAAAACTATCAGTAAATCCGTTGAAAAGCAAATAAATGTCATTTTTACTGCAACCTTTATATTTTGGCTGTTTCTTTTGATGTAGAATATTACGTTTTCGGCCCTAAGTATAATATGTTTTCATACCCACGGCTTTTAACTTACTAAAGACAAAGCAGTTAATGATAGATACTTTTGGCGGAACTTTAAGAAGCCCCGTAAGATGTCAATCATTAAGCCATGTCATGCCTTCAGGCAACTTTGATGCTAGATTGAACGCTATACGACGTTAGACGCAATACGAAGTTAAGTTAACATTAAATTATACCTTCTATCAGACTATTGTTGAATTTAAAAGTTTAACCTATCCATTGAAGCACAACATATTACATACCCTTTAAATAATATTGTTTTTTCTGCTGATCACGTATACTCGAATTCGATGCACGGCTCGGGCAAAGTGCTATAAGGCCTTGCTCATTCCCCGATTTTGATAGCGTGCCCCATAGGTAAATGGCAATAGTCTCGCCGTCCTACTACATGGGAATAAAATTATAAATCGCGAAACGCACATGTATTTCTTATCTACAACTTCAAGTATAACTTGATGTTTTTAATAAAATTACTTACGATAAACACTAAAAGCTTATTTTTTGTATATTTGCAGTCAATCCAGCTGTCATTCGACTTCCCGTTCTACGGGCACGACATCCGCAACGTGACGGTGGCGACGGGCGGGTTCATCTACACGGGCGAGCACGTGCACAACTGGCTCGCCGCGACGCAGTACATCGCGCCGCTGATGGCCAACTTCGACACCACGCTCACCAACGACAGTGTTATCAAGCTATATGATGATGGTAATTGTATTTTATACTAACAGTAGCTGTAGTTCTAGCAAGAAAACTTGTTGAAGAAAGTGTTCGTATCGAATTTTGTATATAGACTTGCTTCCTTAAGGTATATTTCTCTCTATCAGACGGACCAAAAATCTTCAATCGACGGTGGGCAACAACATTATGAATGAAAAAACGCAACACAATGTTGTTGTTGGTAAAGAGAAACTTTAATTGCAATCAATAAGAATTTCAATGATTGGATAATAGATATAGAGTGTATTGTTGTCTAGATCCGGTATTTGAACTAGAACCCGTAATATACACTATCAATGCGTCAGAAAAACAAAAAAGAGCTGTAACAAAGTGGCGCCTATCCTATAGTAGTCCTATATTTTTCATACTAAAATCTTTTTGCTCTAAACGTTTTCAGGCGAGAAATTCACAGCATTCTGGGAGAACGTGACGCTGCAGGAAGATACATCCAAGAAGTTCACGTTCGCGGTGACTCTGTACAAGAACGGTGACATCACGTTCGCCTACAAGAACATTCCCATAGACGTGCAGGAGATCAACGACAAGGAGCACCCCGTCAAAGTGGGCATCAGCGACGCTTACCTTACTGATAAGATTGTCTTCTGTAAGTAATGTTTTGACTATCTAGTGGTTAGGCTTGCTTTTTTCCTACGCATACTTTGATCAAGTGTATTGTCGGTGGTATATTTAAAGCCACTTCTGCTGTAAACGTTAGCGTTGCTGAGTATTGTTACATATAATATTATGTTTATTCGTTTGCTAGACCGATGTAGGTGAAAGTAATCCTTAGTAATGTATGGGCTAAGCGGTTTCATTCTTCGAACGTAGTATTATTTGTATAGAAGCCTTTTACACAAGTGTTTGTCCAACGTTAGTGTGAAGATGTATACGTTTGATGAAGGCATGCTCAGACGCTGCGGCAACGCGACGTGCGTACTGTTGTCACTGCGTTTCGGAGTTTATTTTACTATGCCTGTCTAAAGGGGCGCTTATCTCTATTAGATCACAGATGATGTATTTCTGTTGCCGCTATAATAACAGAAAAAAAACTTAAGAGGTGTATAAACGTGAATATAAATAATGACACGAAACCTTTAGTGCGCGAGTCCAACTTGCACATGGTTTAATATTTACAACTTTAGCTCAAGTACCAATAACCGTATCAGCATTGTATCTGTTTTATGTTATTCTTCCATTTGCAGACGTCCGCCGCAAGACGATCTACGAGTACAACCGGGTGACGTTCAAGAACCACATGATCACCAACAACACGTTGATGCGCATCGTCGCCCTGCCCACCTGCTTGCAGTATGACACTTGTGATAGCTGTCTCAATCATAACACTGGATTCAATGTAAGTTGTTCTATTCCATTAGATATAAATATGAGTATTTTTTTAACTGACTTCGAAAAAGGAGGAGGTTCTCAATTTTATTGTATTTTTGTTTGTTACCTCATTATTTTTAATTCGGTGAACTAATTTGTATATTTGGAAATACATTGATTACTAGCTGACCCGCGCAACTTCGCTTGCGTCCAATAAGAGAGAATGGGTGAAATTTTTCCCCGTTTTTGTAACATTTTTTACTGGTACTCTGCTCCTTTTGGTCATAGCGTGATGATATATAGCCTATGTCCTTTATCGGGTATCAGAGTATCTCCAAACCAAATTTCATGCAAACTGGTTCAGTAGTTTAGGCGTGATTGAGTAGTAGTAGACAGACAGACAGAGTTACTTTCGCATTTATAATATTAGTATGGATAACAATATATTTCCAAAATTATTAAATCGACTATTAGGCTGATCGAAGTTTGTTAGTTACGTAGTCTAGTCTATATCACTAGAATGGAAACGTTTGGGCTAAATCAAATTGGATATTTTTTTTTTATTATGCTTGTAATTAATGGGATAATATTTGAATGAGATTGGTGGGATAAAAATGGAATTAATGAGATAAATACGTATTAGATTTGGCTAGAGTTTAGTTTAATCTGCACGTTTGGCGCAGTGGTTTAAGCGGTCACCTCGCCGCAACAACCGTAGCGCCGCGTGTGGTGGGTTCGAATCCTACCCGGGACAAATCTTTGTGTGATGAGCATGAGTATTTGTTCTGAGCCTGGTTGTTAATTTATCTATATAAGTATGTATTTAGAAGTATATAAGTATGTTTATCAGTTATTTGGTTACCATAGTACAAGCTCTGCTTAGTTTGGAATCAAATGACCGTGTGTGAGTTGTCCAATAATATTTATTTATTTAGAGTTGGGGTGGTCCATTAGTATAGT
This sequence comes from Anticarsia gemmatalis, assembly GCF_050436995.1. Lineage (NCBI taxonomy): Eukaryota > Metazoa > Arthropoda > Insecta > Lepidoptera > Erebidae > Anticarsia > Anticarsia gemmatalis. The sequence continues at coordinate 18,142,261 of NC_134776.1, read as the reverse complement.
ATAATTCTGACTGTTTTTATGTAAGTATATTATTTTATAAATTATGCATATAATTAAGATGTGTTTTTTAATAGAGAATGATTCAAGAGGAGGGTATATAATAATGTAATGTGGTTGGTTAAGTTTAAAAAAAATGTGTTTAGTGTTTTGGATACATAATATAATTTTTATACTTAGTTTATTTATTATAATGATGTAAATATTTTAATTTGTTGTTTTTTTATATAGGTAGTTAAAATGTTATAAATTTTGTATTTTACATTTTTAAGGATTTTAATACATTTTATAAAATTTCAGTGTACATGGTGTCCACAAATCCAGAAATGTTCCAGTGGTACTGACAGAAACAAGCAAGATTGGTTGCTTAGAAGTGAGTACTATTATTATATAATAACTTTACACAAAAATAAATATAATTGGAACATAGGCGCTTATAGCCAGTTGCGCTCACTGGTCGGTAAACGATTTGTGGGTTAAGCAACTGTCTTCGTGCTTCGGAGGGCATGTTAAAAGTTGGTCTTGGTTGTTATCTACTAAGATAACAGTCGTTAAGTCACGTTAAACGCTTTTTGGGACAACTTTGACACTAATTATACGGCGAGGCGGCGCACGAAGTCGTCCAGGCTCTCGACGCGGAGATCGCGTTGGATGGTGGTATTCCTCACGTACCTTGGGGCGCCGGCGATGGTGCGCAGCGCAAGCGATTGTTGCACGCGCAAAGCTCGCCGGCTCTTCTCGTACGTGAGGGCATACCACGCAGGTGCTGCGTAGGTGAGCCGGGTGCGTATGTAGGTCTTATACACACCCAGCTTCACTCTCGTGGGGAGGTGTGAGGAGAGCACTGGACGAAGTATGGCGCGGGCCGCGCGGACCTGTGCGACCACGTTTTCGGCGTGCGGCGTCATGGAGAGGCGGCGGTCAATAGTAACAACTAAATACCTTAATACCACTTAGCCTTGATAGTCCAAAAGATATAATAGATACATAAAAAAACTACAACGACTAAATCACCTTCTATTTAATTTATTATTATCTCTCAAAACAATTCTAATTATTTCTATAAAACAACCACAATCTTTTCCTTATCTTTGTAACACAAATTTCCTATTCCCAAAAAATATCCTCACTTGAATATATATTACCTTTGTTCATCTGCTCATTATAAACAAAAATAAATAACTAGAACCTAAATATTTTAATTATACATTGTACTTAAACATATTTTTCTTACTTCATTTGCCTAATTAATCTATAAATACAACTAATTTTCAATTTCAAAACGAAAATTTCATAATTATTACTTTTCACCAATAAAAAACAATTCCCAAAAGAAATTTTAATAGATCTCTACAGTTAAGCTACACTTACCGAGGTTGTTCTATGGATGGGTGACCGTCTAATACATATCGAATTCCTCCATATTTCAAAAGCAAATTATGAACCCAGCTGTCATTTTCAAAGATTTTTAACAGTCCATAACAGTAATCAAAAGCTTGAAAATCTAAAATCCAATCTTACCGAAAAATATCATATTAAAACCCAAGTAACTAAGTTGTGGAGGTCCGAAAAACAATCACTCCATGTAAAATACTGATATTCAACTACATCCAGTGAGACTGGAAGCCGACTCCAACATAAATGGAAGAATAACTAGATTGATATAAGCAAAACACCTGATTTAAACCAAACAAAAAGTCATACCACGAACTAAATAATACTATCAAATAAATATAAACAAACGTTTATTTACATTGCAGAATGTGAGAAGACAACGATAGTGAACGCGACGATGTGCGCGGCGACCAAGTCCGAGGCGGGCGAGGTGCCGGCCGCCGGCAACACTGCCTACACCACTGACACGCAGAGCGCGTCGCCGCACGACACCGTCGTACAAACTGGTATGTACCTATATTAATCCGACTAAATTTCCTCTCCTCCCCTCACTTTCACCCCTTACAACTGTTTAACGGCTCAACTGATTTTGATCAAACATGTCTAAGAACACTCGCACATAAATAACCTTTAATACAAAAAAAACTAAACTGAAATCACTAAATCCGTTTAGGAGTTATGATGCCACAGACAAATAAACACACACACACAGACAGACTGACAGACAGACACATCAAACTTATGACGCCCCTCTTTTTGCGTCGGGGGTTAAAAATACTGGTATCCAGCTGTATCCGGTGAGACTGGAAGCCGATTCCAACATCGTTGGAAGAAAGGCTAAATATTTGATGACCATACACAATTAACTGTTTCAATAACCTGGCATGATATAACAGCATATTAACTCATTACTTATGCATTATTTCAGCAGCGGAAGAGAAGCCAGCGCCCCGTGTGGGTGAGAGCGCGATGCCGGCGCCGCCGGTGGAGGCTCGCTCCACTATCGGCGGCGTGGTGGGCGCCTTCCTCGCCGTCAGCCTCGTGTGCTGCGCGGCCGCCTGGATCCTGTACGCGTTCAAGAACCCGCACACGCGCAGTGGACAGATCCTTATTAAGGTAATACAATTTATATACTATTACAAATGTACTAAAAGCTAGTCTAATATATAAACAATATGTACTTTTTAGTGTTTAACGATTTTCAACTCAGTGCCTTGTACACATATCTATTTTGTTTACCCGACGTTTCGATCGAATTACATTAACTCTGGTCACGGGCTAACTGACTTTTTGAGTGTAATTATTACTATTACCAAATTTTATAGTAAACTTATGTGACGCTACATGTTGACAACTGAACACACGCAGTGGCTTTTACCATTAATAGTAAATTATTATCTTTTATATAACTAAATCTCAGTTACAAACTCATTATTTATTCAAAGAGTTGAGTACTAGTCCTTCAGTGTTCGTTAAATGTTTGGTGACAGCCATCTTCCATGAAATTGTATGACATGGCCTTTCCTCTTGTGTTACTTATTCTGTGAACACAAACCATCTCAAGGTGTAAATATCTTTTAATACCTATTTCTGTGATTATAAGACATCTAACACTACCTATTTGTCAACAGTACCGGCCGTCGCAGTGGAACTGGCGGCGCGGCGAGGCTCGCTACACGGCCGCGACCATACACATGTAAACTATTAATATTATATAAACACACCACGTGACCGAATGCTGCGTAGCGTTACTTTAATACTAATTAATAATTAATAATATACCTCCATATCACGGCCTTCCCACTGTAAATCTGTAGTAAGATGATACAAACACATGTGGATAAACGAGTGTATATTTTAACAAGATACAGGAATATGCTAAACTTTTATAAAAATTAAGGGTTTTGTGTAATCTTCAAACTACATATGTCTTTACCAAATGAAATAAATATCGGATAAATAGTTTAGTATTGATAGCGTGACTGACAGACTAGCATTTGTAATATTATAGATATTGAGTGATTGAAATATGGCATCGTTTTCTGTTTCCCAATTTCATCATATTAAAAATGCGAAAGTTTGTAAGATAAAGATGTTGCTACAACCAAAAACAATTGAATTATATTTTTTTGTAATTTGGCACAGAGAAATAGTTTACTCATAGATGTTTTGTATGCTTTCAAACAGAAACTATTGGATGATTTCATCACTTGCATTATGTGTTGTTTAACGTAACCCAGTGGATATTTAACCGTATTTATCATACTAACAGCTTTATTTTAAGTTAATCAACACTTTTTTGCTAAGTGGTGATGAACACCCTATTACTTTAAAAACAAGAGTTTGCTAAAGTCTTTTATTTTGTTAAAATGTCCACTTTGAACATAACACGGTCGTGAAAAGTGAAATGTTTAGTAACTTCCGAACATTACACAATTATGTAGGTTTACAAAATACTTCCATGTGTGTTTCTACTAGAATATAACAGTATTTTAGCTCTGAACAGTTTTGTAGGCACTAAGAACCATGTCTTATTGAGGTGTTTTCTAAGTCTTGGTTATACCACTCCTGAATAAGTATCGTTTAAGTTATCAGAAGGAATTTTGACACTTTTGCTATAAATTTATCTATCAGATGGGTTCTCCGATACTAAGCCGTGTAGCTTGTGCTAAGTTACGATTCAGTGGCAAAGATTCAGACATTCCATAACTTCAAGGATTCTGTAAATTATCTACTGTCTTACTAATAAACATCGTGTAAGCTCTGATTAGTTATACAGCGTATTGTCACACTCAATCGAATTTGTAACTGTATATGAGTGAAAAAGACAAAACACCGTACAACAGCTTACTCGGAGTTTATTAGTAAGACAGAAACCAAGACTGTTCTAAGCTGAAATACTGTTATCAAGCATCAGAATTGCATTTTGAAAATATGGCTGTTTATTGTCTTCTATTTATTTAATAAGTGTTATATTAGTTAATACATCTCACAGTTCCGCTCTGTGAATATTTATTAACTCATTTACCGACCGGGTTCACCCGTCGTCCTCGTCTTCGCATTATTTTATACGAATTTATCTTCCAAACGCTACGCAGCAACTAAAATAACTTATAGAACAAAATACTATTATTGTTATATTATACACACAGATTATAATATTTTTATATACAAAAATACATATAACTCTTGTTCCAAATTAAATATTATATTATATTTTTCTTTAAATGTATCATTTATTATACAAAATTTAGATTATATTTTAGTTTCTAAATAAAGTGCAATTAGTAAAATGTATATGATATAGAATATATTCTAAACGAGTACATGTGTTATATAAATTTGTTCTATAAGTATATTTTATTCAGCATCACATGTTAGAGTTTGCGTCATGTACCTATATGTGCCTTACAGTTCCGTAAGTACGTGGGTCCGTCCTGTGTGGTGTGTAGTGATGTAGCGTTAGGTACCGACCGTCAGTGCGCACTCTGTAGGGTACTTAAAAACACCGGCAGTTAGTCAATTATACTAAATACGTATTAATATTGCTCATTGGTGTTTTACATGCTTTTTGTATACAACATTTATATATAAAATAATAATAATTCTATCAAACCTATTGGTATTGCAACTACACAAAATTTTTGCTCAATATTTGGCAGTTATATGATGACGCATATGTCACAAAAATTAAAAAAAAAGTTGTTGACATTTTTATAGTCGTTGAAATCAATTTTATAAGTATGTTTTTTCAAAACTAGCATATCAAATTGTAAGGTAGTCCGGTGTGAGTTATAGTATTTTAGCGGCTCCAAGTGAATGTACAAAACTGAATCTCTATTGATCTGCTTTTCAAACTTTGAGATTATGAAAGATATATTTTTCTTTATACACTTTATTTTTCTCAAATTATTTATACAACATTCAAACGCTTTAATATTGATATAACTTTACTGTAAACTAATGTAAATTCTCAAATGTATTTTATTAACCCAGTTTTTTTATTTATGTATAGGTTTTTGTATCTCGAACATTTTTCTAACAAGAGATTTGCATGAAAATTGTTTCCAAATATAATGTTGATATTATGTTAACTATAACTGTGGCACGTGGTGGATAGAACACAAGAAACATATAAATTAATAATTAGGCTATATACTTAATTTGATTTAACATAATAATGTAGTTGGAAATTTACAGAATTATTTACTTTCGTGAGCAATAACGTTAATGTGTTCTGTTCAGCATGTGTCGGTGGCAAACTGTTCTCGGGCAAAGGGTGAAATATAACTAATAAAATAAATGGTATAATATGTAATAACAATATTATCCGTGACGGAGGGGCGTGTGTTGAATTTGTAGTTTTACACGTTTTATAATAATTATACTCAACATGATTGCCATCTAATGGTCTTAGGCGTAGGCAATATTAATTATTGTTTAATTAAAAATCTTACGGAACTAAGTGCACTTAAAAACAATTCCGAACGTGGTCTGGTATTGCTAGGTATAAAAATAGTGATATTATTATGTAAAGTATATATTAAATAACATTATGTTACTCTGGGGTTTGTCTGTAAAACAATAATTCTCGTAAAATCTGTACACCAAAGAACTATCGATGCGATCAGTTTGTGTCTACACCTCGGTCTAATGTTAACATTTAACACGGAATTCATGTAAATTATAATTTTAAGGTAATATTCCGACGTCTTTTTGCATCAAGGGACCATTATAAAAGTCTACAATAAATCCTGCCGTTGGAAAAAATACCAAGCATTTTATTTATTAACCCTTACATACACTACCCTCTCACACACTCTCTTTCTCTTACAAATATTAGAATTATACCTATATTTTGTAATTAAGTATTAAATTAAATTGAACCCATTTACGTCCTACTGCTGGGCAACGGTCTCCTCCTGGAATGAGAAAGGGGGTTAAGCTTTTAGTCAACCTCACTGGCTAAGTGTGGGTTGGGGACTGCATACCTTTAAGAAGTTCTAAAGGACTTGCAGGCATGCAACGTTGCATAACGATGTTTTCTTTCACCGTCGGAACAAGTGATAGTAATTTCTAATACACACATAACTTGGAAAAGTCATTGGTGTGTTGCCTCGGTTACGTACCCTGGACCATTTGCGAGAGAGACGCAACTTCAACCACTAGGCTATCACTGCTCCGTATGTGTTCGTGTCGTCTGGTGCTAAGTAAGTATATAATATGACCGTGCTCGCCTCGCCACCATTGCCTCGGGAGGTTGTGGGTTCGATTCCCAGACGCGACAATTATTTGTGCGATCCACAAATAGTTGTTTCGAGTCTGGTTGGACTTTGTGTGCGTTGATTCTTCGTTTTTAAAAATCCCCGCGACACAAGAGCAATTCTTAGTGCGCGAGTTACCTTTGAAAGAAAAAACAATATTTGACCGAATTTGATTGAGGGGCTTCATGTTAGGCAGAGACCTATGTTACCAAATTAGCCTTAAAAACTATTTTGCTGTGCCATCCTGTAGCAACAGTGGAAAGCTGTTACCACATAGCATTGTTTCCTTCCACCTGTATCGTTAACACCTGCTAATTCATTAGGTAACTTACCTCCTAACAAAACCCATTGAATTGAACAATCATACTCTTATCGCTTTTACACACAAGTGTCGAAACCGACATTAGGCCACTCGTGCAAATGTATTCGTGATAAATGGAGCTGTTGTTACTGTTATTGATCACCGTCGTAGACGCCCGCATGTTCTGCGTTAAGAGCAAAGCGCCACTCGAGCTGGGTGAATGGCGATACGACTTGAAGCACATGGACTCCGCCGTGGTAGAAAACCAGCCAGTGTCGATCAGCGAGGGACAAGTGTACGTCTATGAAAACTACTTTCCCGACTACGTCATCAAATATATTCATGTAGACAATTTGGCTATGAGGAGCTGTGGTGCGAGCGCAATGATCAAAAAAGGCGGTGTGGGAACGTCGTCTGTGTTAATAGTTCTTCACGCTGAAATTAACCAAGAGATACGTTCCGTAGTGGACGTGTGGGGCCTCAAGCTCCCCACTAAAGTGACCAGAGCGCCCTTCGCCCTCGAGGAAGTGAAAACAGCGAAATCTTTATATCTATTTAAAAAGATCAGAGCCGTAAGCCATAATAAAGCATTTTAGGTACCTTTTTTACTTTTATACTGATGTATTTTTGTTAATGAATTGGAATATTTACAACTAATGGGCTTATAATAGTTGAAGTTATTAATAAAGAATTGATCAAAATAAATCCAAGTATTTCAAATAATTTATTTCTTACCGTTTTGGAATTAACTTAAATAGTAGTAATAGTTCTTTACTTTACAGTATATTCTGCGTGCTATAGGTATCTATAGAGTACCTGGGGAGATTCAAAAAAATGGTAGGGGGGAAGGTCGTTACCCCACGTACGGTTTTCACATTTTATTTTATTAACTAGCTGACCCGCGCAGCTCCGCTCACGCTTTCTTCTATAGCTGACCCGGCAGACTTCGTACTGCCTCATCGATAAATAAAAGACCTAATCTTTTGTATAAAATGGTTTTAAAACAAACAAATCGAATCTGTATTTAATAAAAAAGTATTTATTGAATTAAGCATGAAGTTTTATTATTATTTTCAATACATCATGTTGCTTACTTAGAAAACAGAGTTTTCCTGAAATACTGGCTATTTATAAGGTTTAAATTTGATGTTCACAGACGCACACTGTTAAAATACAGTCTGTTTATTAATTTAAAGCTTTCTCATACACTATATTTTTTGTTTTGTTTTGTGGTGCGTAAATAAACAAAGAAGACGGTTTTCCGACGCGCGAACACGCGACGTATAATTGTCCATGCGCGAAACAGGGAAACTCCAAGTTGATTCCACAAACTTCTAACGACTGTCCTTGCGATTTATTTATGGTCATCGCAAAGGCCAGACGTACTGGAAATTGTAAGCGTTTAAAATCGAATGGTAAGTCCGTTGGAATCATCGGTATCCGCGGGATCAAGACATCCTCTCCTTTGATTTTCCTTTTATGATTGTCGCCTCAATGACGTTATTCATCAGTCTTTTCACAGCCAGTCTTGTTTCATTGCATAGTCGAGGTTGATTATCGTTACGCAGCATGATGACAACTGATCCTACTTTTAACTGCAAATTGTGAGGTGGTAATCCAGGCAATTCTAGTGAATTTAAGAACTCAGTGGGATAGTTGATTACGTCATCCTGGTTCATTACGGTGTCGACTGATTTAAAGGAATCCAACTGTCCTGGAAGAAAATTCTGAATGGTTGCATTAAGATCCTCGACATCATTATTTTTCGCTGCTAAAATTGCTCGTTCACACAGCCAATTATGGTTATTGAACTTTTGCGCTATATCTGGAAAAACTCGCTGAATAAGCTCCACTTTTGAGTCTGTGATGTGACAGAAATCTGTAGGTAATGTGATGAATCCGGTCGAGGTGTCCACTGCAACTTTATTATTTCCAATGTCCAAGAACTGCTTCGCAAACACATTTGCAGTTTCATCTTGTAGCAAAAATACTCGCATGTTAGTTGTTAAGTGGAGTCTCTTTACGTACTGCCACAAATTTGAAGATTTTAGGCATGCATTTAGTTCATCAGCAACAGTTGATCGGGGAATAACTGGAAGAGTTTGACGAAAATCACCTGACAACAGAATCATGGCCCCAACAAAAATATTTTGGTTGTCACGAAGATCTTTCAACGTTCTGTCCAGTGCCTCCAGTGACTTCTTATGGGCCATTGTGCATTCATCCCATACAATCAATTTGCATACCTGTAGGATCTTGGCCATTGCGCTATTTTTGGCGATGTTGCAAATTGGTGTTTCGGTGATTTGCATGTTTAGTGGTAATTTCAAGGCAGAATGTGCAGTTCGCCCGCCTTCTAGCAGAGTTGCAGCTATTCCAGATGAAGCCAACGCTAGAGCAACATCATTTCGCTATCTGATCCTCGCCAAAAGCAATGAAATTAAAAACGTTTTTCCGGTTCCTCCGGGAGCATCAAGGAAATAAATTCAACCAGATCCACTGTTTACAGCTTCTATCAAAGTGTCGTACACAATTCTTTGGTGTTGATTTAATTGTAGAACATTTGTACGAACTGTTTCGGCCAATGCTTCAATGTCGTACTGATGTTCTCTTTGCAACTCGTGGTTTAATGCATCGTGCATATGGCGATTGGGTGCTGTCATTCCCAAACACGACAATACTTTATTTGCCATCAATAAACACATGTCTTCTATCATGATCAATGTGTCATTGTAAATGTCTTCATTCATTTGTATTGTAGGATTCAAAGTTTGACGGCGCACACGATGCAAAACATCCTCAGTCATGTTATCTCTATACTTAACCCACAAATCTTTTGGATTCGAGAGGAAACATGTCGATATGATAATCGCAAACAACGTACGAATTTGATGCGGCGACGAAGATATTACGGAATCCTTGAGCGTATCATTTCAGTGCGAATCGTTCTCAAGTGAATGTAATAGCTGAGATGCCTCACGGCAAGTCGCACACAGCTGTCCATCAACTGTTCTCAGTTGTTTAAACGATGTCGGACCACGAACATTCACCAACAACAACCGCAAATAATAACATTCATCGTTATTTGGATGTACTGTGTAGATGCGACCCAGAGCATCTGAAGCAAATACATTTGGATGTCCTTCAACTGGTGTTCCTTGTTTTCGACGCTGAAACGATTTCGATGATGCGTTCCATGTGTAATAGAGTGGCATGTCAGCATACAGCAAAGTGCGAGCAAAATCATCAGTTTGACAGACTGTGAAGAAACTTGTTAATGTTGTCGACGGTGGATGTGCCGCTCTGTCTGCCGCGTTAGATTCATTAAAATAAACTAGTTGACCATTTTCTAAATGGACTGCCAAATGGACTACTGTAGGTTGTCTTTTATGGATCGCAAATGGACGACCTAAGTCAGGTCGTCTTCTCCTCGGCATCACAAATTGTAATTAATCAAATTGAGAAAATTTCCTGCTCATTTAGCAGTAAAGTGTCACTATCACAAAAAAGAGCACATTACTTGGATTACTTGGAATGTCACTATCACAAAGGATCACCAAAGTAAAGAAAGTTCTAGCGCACGTAGCCACAAAGATAGATATAATATTGTAATAATTCTTAAAACTTCATGCTTTATTCAATAAATGCATTTTTATTAAATACAGATTGGATTTGACATATTAGTTGGTTGTTCTATTTTAAAAATATCTAGATGTTTGTTTTTTTTTTCGTTTTTTATGTACTATGTATTTTGTGACTGAGTTTTAGCGAGACTAACGAACAGCAATTCATTTTTATATATATAGATAACGAAGTCGCGTTATGGCATATCCACCATTAAAACAGTTGCCATGACAACGGAATTTTGTTAATTCAATTGTCATTATAAAATTGATTATTCGCGACTTCGTTCGCCACCTGATTTTTTTCGGGAAATGCGTCTGTTTCCCGGGGTAAAAAGTAGCCTATGTCCATCTCCTGGCTCTAAGCTACCTCCCTACCAATTTTCAGCCAAATCTGTTGTGCCATTCTTGAGTTATAAGTGGTGTAACTAACACGACTTTCTTTTATATTATAAATAGATGTTTTATTTTTTGATGAATAAATTAATGGGCATCTTAAATTCATTGTCTAACTATAAGTGATTCATTTAAAAAAATACAGATGGTTTCATCTAATGTTTCATCCACAATTATGATTTTAACTAAACCCGAAATATGTACGAAGGTGCCCCAACCATGGGGTACCTTTGTACACTCTGGTGTACTTGCGAATAAAACGACAAATATAAATCAAAATACTTTTATTGGTCCAATACTCCTTGCATAACATCCTTGCATATTGCTGATTGCATGGATCCTTCACCTACAGCCTGTCCACTTGTCTTTTTTGGTTTATAAGTCCGGCCACGTTGCAGTGGAAAAAATAAATAAGTAGGTATTAAAATATATACATACGAACATCGACTATAACAACATAGGTAAAAAAATAGCAATCAGCCCACTAATACACTAAATCGTTACAACTTATCAGTTACATGGGTAGTTTGTACGCGTTCCAATGTGCCCGATCTAGTTCTGTCCGAATGTAACCCCACTAACCAAATAACAACAAAATATATCCTTTTTTAATAATAATAGAAAAAAGTTATAATTATAATGTAGGAAACGTATCTTGAGTATATTTTGCAACTTACTGAAATAATACTCTACACGAAAACTTATTTAATCTACTGTAACAAAAACCAAAAACATTGATAAAAAAATTACTCACTGAGCACGAAAACACGTTTGTGCCTGTGACTTTACTCTCACTGGTGCAAATTGCGCGAAACTACATTGAAGTGAAGATAGTACCGCGACTCACGCAAACATTCAAAAGCAAGATCCTACGTTGTTTTATTCGAATATTATTTTGACTGTTTGTATGTGCCCCGCGTACGAGGGGCAACGGTCTTCCCCTACACTACTTGAATTTCTTATTCAAAATTTTAATGATGCTCTAGGATATTATTTTGGATGAAATTAAAATAATCATAGTAGGTATCTAGTTTGTAAAAAAAAATAGTTTTTTTTCATGTTCATTAAAATTAAAGGACAAAAATGCTAAAAATTGAGGGTAGGCAAGTAGGAAGTGTCCGTTTTGATACTAAACTTAAAATTGAATATAAATGAAACAACACCGAATTCCAGCAATTTTATATTTTTTTCTGGATAGCAAAAATATATTTTAATTACTGGCGAATTATCAAGGCGAAAATAATGATATTATAATTAAATGCAATCAATTTTATCTCGGTTTTGTTACCATGGGTTCCAAATCGACAATTATTTTTTATGCTATTACCATGAAATGTTCCAGATCCCATCAGAAACTTGTTAAAAAAACGTTAAATATCAATAACTTTGGATCCAGAGCCCATATTTTTTCATAGGTTGAAGAGGTTTTCGTAAAATCGATAAAAATCTTAGAAATATTTGAGGGACAGAAGCAAAACCAAAAGTAACAAAATCGTAAGGTTTAGTTTACATGGACCTATGGCACAATATTAAAGCACAACTAATTGTATGTTTCTACGAAATAAACATACAAGCATTATTTATTTCTTAATATGTACTTACAAATTATTCAACATAATATATTTTTATTGTTTTTATATCACAATTATTTATTTTATATTTTTTTTATCACAGTTTGCTCCAGAAGTTGCAGAATAGTTTAGCTGTAAATAAAAAAAATAATTTATTAATTAAAAATATTTAAATATAAACATATCTCAAATAAATAATGATTAATCAATTATGAACATACAAATAATTCTAATCTCTAATGTAATTTTAACGTATTTTGTAGTTAACTAGCAAAATATCAATATCGAAACACCAGCATGTAAGACTAACTTTTTGACGTCGGTTTTGTTACTTTTTTAGTCCGACTATATGTTACCTTGCGTATAGTAACAAAACCGAAGTAATATAATCAGCCTAACGCACTTTCAAAAAAATAAATTAGTTATTCTATTTATCTTATGGTTAAATTATCAGCACCAAATTGTTTATTAAAACTAGTTCTTTTACATGAATACAAACATATAAAACATGTGTGGTACAGTTACAAATGAATTAGTTAGATACAAACCTGACAGTAAATTTTGGTTCACTGCGGCTGCGCACGCAACTCACTTCCACTGGCGACAAATAACACCGAAATTCTAGTTTAAAAAATTGCCGATCCTTTGCACATGAGTCGAAATATTAGAAAAATAAAACGAAGTACGTTTTTAAGGAATTTCCGCAAGAAATCGTGGTAACAAACCCGTCATGTCCGGAAAGATCGAATTTCGGGGATAACAATAAATATTTTTTTATTCAATAAATATAACATTTTATTACAATTGTACTTCATTGGAATGAAAAAAAAGTAAATTTTAACCGAATTCACCAAAATATTATGAGGTATTCGAGGAAATTTTACTTTAAAATTAGATTTTTAAGTTGAAGATTGCACTGGGGACAGGTCGAAATTGAGGGGTCTGGTGTGATAAAATCTAGTGTAATAAAATCAGTTTTTACTTTATTGAAATAATTGAAACATAGAAAAGAACCATAAAAAATGCATTTTCCGTTAAAAATAAAATAAAAATTAATCATATTACAACTTCGAGAAAAAATTTTGCAAGTCGAGGGACATACCAAAATTATCGATGTGCCATTTTTTTGAAATTCCCCTCCTACTATCGGCCCGCCCCTGCTTCGCTCGGTTTAAAAAGTTATTTTTAAATAAAATCTTTACAGCTTTTACACGTAGGCACCTAAACCTTCTTGAATCACCCTATCTATTAAAATGGTCGAATCAAAATCCGTTGCGTGGTTTTAAAGTTTTAAGCATAGATACAAACAGACATAGGGACAAGCGAGGGAAGCGACTGCTTTATACTATGTAGTGAAGTACCTAACACGCACACACACTCATGAGCGTCGAAAATATGAACATTCCTGACACGTCATCTTTTTTTGATGTGATTTCCTTAGTGCGGGTCATTTAATTATTTCTCTCATTTATGGGGCATAAACTCATGTTAAAACATTAAATAGGTGTCTGTGTCTGCCTGTGTGTCGGTACCTATGACCGGTAGCCGATGTACTCGAATAAGATGGTTAAAATAATAAAAGTGGTCACACTGTCAAAATACTGTCAATTTCTTTAAAGCGCTATATCTCACAAACTACGCTGCTCCGCGTTTTGACCCTTTACTATATTATGTAATTACATGTCACCTTTGTAAGCTGATTTATTTGGTGTTTGTACGTGAATGGTTTCTCTTATTTTTGTAGGCAAATATTTCCCTAATTATACGCCTTTAAATGCGATTTACGCGATAATTACATGACATAAAAAAAAAATTACTTCATTTGTCGGAACCACTTCGCTGGAGGTACATAAGGTGCTAAATAAGAAAAATCTATAAAATAGTTCGTTCAAAACGTCAAAAAAACATCAAAGGTTATAGGCTTTGAGTTTTCGTGGATTTCTTTCAGGCGCTATATCTCTTAAGCTATTCTGCTCAGCGCCTGAACACTCCATTGTGTAACATAATTACATGTCATTTTTGTAACGCGACCTGCTTGATCTCTGTACATTGCAGTTGTATTTTTGTAGTCTGGGGCACAATTGCATACCGCAAAACTAATATTTTGCGCACGCAAATACAATAATATACACAGAAACGCACACACACTCATGAGCGTCGTAAATATGAATATTTATGACATGTTATGTTTTTAATGTGATTTACGTGGTGCCGGTAATTAAATTATCCCTCTTATAATTGGGGCATAAACTCATAAAGAAAACACTAATTAGGTGTCTGTGCCTACTTCGGTGTCAGTGTCTGCGTCTGTCCGCGTGTCTGAGTCTATCTGTACCTATAATAAGTACCAAACGCACTTGAAAAAAACATTAAAAATACATTATGCCGTCAATCTCTTTAAGGCGCTATATCTCTTCAACTATGCTGCTCAGCGCTTATATACTTGATTGTGTTATGTACCTAATTACATGTCATCTTTGTAACGCGACATGTTTCATCTCTGTACATTGTAGTTGCATTTTTGTAATCTGGGGCACAATTGCATACCGCAAAACCAATATCTTGCGCACACACATACAACAATACACACAAACACGCACACACACACAGTAATTAGTAGTATCAAGAAATGCAATTGTAGTAGTCCATACGTATTACAGTTGCACACATCAACATGAACGTTGCACACAAAGGCAAATAGTGATGTAGAATGTTCACATATTTTCCCGCCAAAAGTCGGTCTATAACTTACTGATACCACAATGTTGAATATTATATAGTAATTGATACATTTTTACTTAATTCTTATTTAATTGTGTTTTAAACCACCATAAACAATTAATTTAAACGCTTAACGACAAAATTTAAACAAATAAATATGCTGATATCGTATTAATCGGTTTGCATCAGGTTTCTTCTTTCGTTTATTTCAGTCCCATCACTTGATCGCGCATGCGCACTGATAGCCAAAGTGCTATAGTTAGTTATATATATCGGGGACAGCAAATGGTCTTTTCATACAAACTTGCACACTGTCACTAGGACACATCACATCATAGCGTGAGTTCTACCGGTTTTTCGGTTTTAGTAACTTAAACCGAGTCACATCACTATTTGTATACGTATACGTGTTCAAGTGTGCGCTATGTTCTCCCCGGAGGTTGGATGAGGAACAATTGAATGTGTGCATAGGGGTTGCAATGTGCACAATATTGTACAGTCAAAAGTATAAATATGTTTTCACTGTCAAAGGACATCGGCAGATTTCGTACAGCTTAAAGTTTGTGTTGTTTCGTAACAGAATTTGTACCACTTATTAAGGGGACTAAGTCACTTATTTTTATTTGGGAGTATTATTTTTAGAAGTCCGGATTAATTAGAAAGTATTTGTTTATATAAATAATAATTTTTGGTCCATGGCTTATATTTGTTGACAACTAAAGAAAAAGAAAATCTCATGAGACGTCACTTTTCGTCTGACGTCTACGCATCCGCCAATTTGCTGTTGTTTTGAATTGTGGTTTTGACAGCATCTGAGCAATTTAGCGAACTATCGGGGCTTCTAAAAATGGACATAACTTTTACCTCCCAACTTTTAAAAATATAAGAATTTTAAAATAAGCTTGTCTATCATATTAGCTGCCAATTAAAACAAAAAGTAAACCTAAACATGACATTTTATAAGCTGTACGAATTCTTCATATAAACCTGCCGTTCGCCTATTCAACAGCATTTTCAATGAAAATAGTATGATTACTAATCTTTACTAACTTCAAGGTAAATTAACATTCACTATGAATTTATTGTTGACAAATTGAATTGGTGTTTTTATACAGAAAAATACGATACAAAATGTGTCAGTGTCGTTTGTAATACTTGTTCGTGATTGTACCAGTATATATGTGTGTCGCTTTACTCGCTTTGGTCTCTTAAGTCCACACACACACACACACACACACACACACACAATATTACATCGTTGCTATTAGTTTCACACAAGTGCAGTGACGTTTGACATTATAGTGTAATTTCCCGCCAAGGTTTAAAAATGTAGCGTGTTCGTCATTTACTTTAAGTTTATTTAAATGTTTGTATGCATGAGTAGTTACGGTGATGACGAACAAACTAAAATATAGGAATGTAAACGATGCAATATTAATATTATGTTGATGCAATATTCATTTGTTATGTGCTTAATATTTTTGAACTTAGAAAACTTATTTCAACCAACTGTACTCTGAATCATGTAAGCAGGTCACCAGCTTGTTTTTCAATCATCGATACTTGAATGATTCTTAATTTTACGCGTCCGTTTGGTTATCTTACCTTATCTAATATCAGATAAATACTCAGTTTCGTCAAATAAAAGTTGGCAAATTCGAAATCACGTATAAAGCCAAAGCGCGCACTGACGAAGTAAACATAAAAGTGGTGACATTGTCACAAATACTGTCAGTTTATTTAAATCACTATATCGCTCATCCAGAGCGACAGTGACGTAACTGCAAATTTGTAAATTTGCCACAACACCATTTTTGTTTTTATATTCCATGTTGTCGCCCACTATTCGCGCGCCAAAATTCGAATATTTTACGACTTTTTGCACTTTAGCGAAAAAATTTTCACTTCCAACGACGGGGATTGAATACAGGATAATTTTAGTATAATTAACTTTTTTTCGTTTTTTTTTTCAGTTAAGTCATTATCGCTCCGGATGAACGATAGGTAAAAAACTATGCTGTCCAGCGCCTTGACTCTTTACTATATTATGTTATTACATGTCACCTTTGTAAGCTGATTTATTTGGTGTTTGTACGTGAATAGTTTCTCTTATTTTGGTAGGCAAATGTTTCCCTAATTATACGCCTTTAAATGCGATATACGAGATAATTACATGACATAAAAAAAAATTAACTTCATTTGTCGGAACCACTTCGCTAGAGGTACATAAGGTGCTAATTAAGAAAAATCTATAAAATAGTTCGTTCAAAACGTCAAAAAAACATCAAAGGTTATAGGCTTTGAGTTTTCGTCGATTTCTTTCAGGCGCTATATCTCTTATGCTATTTTGCTCAGCGCCTGAACACTCCATTGTGTAACATAATTACGTGTCATTTTTGTAACGCGACCTGTTTGATCTCTGTACATTGTAGTTGTATTTTTGTAGTCTGGGGCACAATTGCATAACGCAAAACTAATATTTTGCGCACGCAAATACAATAATATACACAGAAACGCACACACACTCATGAGCGTCGTAAATATGAGTACTCAAGACATGTTATGTTTTTAATATAATTTACTTACCGCCGCTAATTAAATTATTCCTCTTATAATTGGGGCATAAACTCATAAAGAAAACACTAATTAGGTGTCTGCGCCTACTTCGGTGTCAGTGTCTGCGTCTGTCCGCGTGTCTGAGTCTATCTGTACCTATAATAAGTACCAAACGCACTTGAAAAAAACATTAAAAATACATTATGCCGTCAATCTCTTTAAGGCGCTATATCTCTTCAACTATGCTGCTCAGCGCTTATATACTTGATTGTGTTATGTACCTAATTACATGTCATCTTTGTAACGCGACATGTTTCATCTCTGTACATTGTAGTTGCATTTTTGTAATCTAGGGCATAATTGCATACCGCAAAACCAATATTTTGCGCACACGCATACACTTATATGCCCAATCACGCAATCACACTCATGAGCGTCGAAAATATGAATATTCCTGACACGTCATCTTTTCGATGTGACTTCCTTAGTGCCGGTCATTTAATTATTTCTCTCATTTATGGGGCATAAACTCATGTTAAAAACACTAAACGGGTGTCTGTGTCTGCCTGTGTGTCGGTACCTATGACAGGTAGCCGATGTACTCGAATAAGATGGTAAAAATAATAAAAGTGGTCACACTGTCAAAATACTGTCAATATCTTTAAAGCGCTATATCTCACAAACTACGCTGCTTGGCGTTTTGACTCTTTACTATATTATGTAATTACATGTCACCTTTGTAAGCTGATTTATTTGGTGTTTGTACGTGAATTGTTTCTCTTATTTTTGTAGGCAAATAGTTCCCTAATTATACGCCTTTAAATGCGATTTACGCGATAATTACATGACATAAAAAAAAAATAACTTCATTTATCGGAACCACTTCGCTGGAGGTACATAAGGTGCTAATTAAGAAAAATCTATAAAATAGTTCGTTCAAAACGTCAAAAAAATATCAAAGGTTATAGGCTTTGAGTTTTCGTCGATTTCTTTCAGGCGCTATATCTCTTATGCTATTCTGCTCAGCGCCTGAACACTCCATTGTGTAACATAATTACATGTCATTTTTGTAACGCGACATGTTTGATCTCTGTACATTGCAGTTGTATTTTAGTAGTCTGGGGCACAATTGCATACCGCAAAACTAATATTTTGCGCACGCAAATACAATAATATACACAGAAACGCACACACACTCATGGGTGTCGTAAATATGAGTACTCGTGACATGTTATCTTTTTAATATGATTTACGTGGTGCCGGTAATTAAATTGTTCCTCTTATAATCGGGGCATAAACCCATAAAGAAAACACTAATTAGGTGTCTGCGCCTACTTCGGTGTCAGTGTCTGCGTCTGTCCGCGTGTCTGAGTCTATCTGTACCTATAATAAGTACCAAACGCACTAGAAAAAAACGTTAAAAATACATTATGCCGTCAATCTCTTTAAGGCGCTATATCTCTTCAACTATGCTGCTCAGCGCTTATATACTTGATTGTGTTATGTACCTAATTACATGTCATCTTTGTAACGCGACATGTTTCATCTCTGTACATTGTAGTTGCATTTTTGTAATCTGGGGCACAACTGCATACCGCAAAACCAATATTTTACGCACACACATACAACAATACACACAAACACGCACACACACAGTAATTAGTTGTATCAAGAAATGCAATTGTAGTAGTCCGTACGTATTACAGTTGCACACATCAACATGAACGTTGCACACAAAGGCAAATAGTGATGTAGAATTTTCACATATTTTCCCGCCAAAAGTCGGTCTATAACTTACTGATACCACAATGTTGAATATTATATAGTAATTGATACATTTTTACTCAATTATTATTCAATTGTGTATTATACCATCATAAACAATTAATTTAACCACTTAACGACAAAATTTAAACAAATAAATATGCTGATACCGTATTATTCAGTTTGCATCAGGTTTCTTCTTCGTTTATCTCAGTCCCATCACTTGATCGCACATGCGCACTGATAGCCAAAGTGCTATAGTTAGTTATATATATCGGGGACAGCAAATGGTCTTTTCATACAAACTTGCACACTGTCACTAGGACATCATAACATAGCGGGAGCTCTACCGGTTTTTCGGTTTTAGTAACTTAAACCGAGTCACATCACTATTTGTATACGTATACATGTTCAAGTGTGCGCTATGCTCTCCGTAGGTGGGATGGGGAACAGTTGAATGTGTGCAGTGTGCATAGAGGTTGCAATGTGCACAATATTGTACAGTCAAAAGTAAAAATATGTTTTCACTGTCAAATTTCCAAAAGCATTTCAATGAAAATAGTACGATTACTAATCTTTACTAACTTCAAGGTAAATTTACATTCACATTGAATTTATTGTTGACAAATTGAACTGGTGTTTATACAGAAAAGTACGATTCAAAATGTGTCAGTGTCGTTTGTAATACTTGTTCGTGATTGTACCAGTATATATGTGTGTCGCTTTACTCGCTTTGGTCTCTTAAGTCCACACACACACACACACACACACACACACACACACAATATTACATCGTTGCTATTAGTTTCACACAAGTGCAGTGACGTTTGACATTATAGTGTAATTTCCCGCCAAGGTTTAAAAATGTAGCGTGTTCGTCATTTACTTTAAGTTTATTAAAATGTTAGTATGCATGAGTAGTTACAATGATGACGAAAAAACTAAAATATGTATATAAATGTAAGCGATGCAATATTAATATTATGTTCATCAAATATTAATATGTTATGTGTTTAAAATTTTAAAATTTATAAAACTTATTTCGTCTATGAAATATCTATTTACACTTAAGTTTACGTTTAGGGTCACATGAGTTAACCAACTGTACTCTCAATCATGTATGCAGGTCACCAGTTTGTGTTTTAATCATCGATACTTGAATGATTCTTAATTTTACGCGTCCGTTTGGTTATCTTACATTATCTAATACCAGATAAATACTCAGTTTCGTCAAATAAAAGTTGGCAAATTCGAGATCATGTATAAAGCCAAAACGCGCACTGATCCTTTATTCCATCTAGTCCTCCCATTAGTTCGATAGTCGAACTGTTTGGATTTTTTTATTCCAATTTGTTATACTGGCAAATCGAACTATTTGGAAACGCGGATTTTATTCCAAATAGAACTACTGACTCCGATCTACAGTGAAACAAAAACTAAAACTACTGCCTACTAATTTTTAAAGTTTTTTTTATTTTGATCGGGCGTAATTTTTTTAAGTAGGCAGGTAATTTGTTTTATTTATCTTTAAACATGTAGTGGGCAGAAGAAATTGATGAGATCCGTAAAATAATAAGATTTCTCAAGACTCAAACGGTACGTTTCACTTTTTATATTTTGAGCCTAACTATGAAAAACGCTAAATATTAGGGTAAAAACTACTTCATCGTGTTTTCATCTTTCATCTTAACAATTTTAATCAATCGAAACAATTTTTTCCTTTTTCTCTATTCGCTGGACTGCTTCTACCGATGTAAAATGCTATATGCTGTATGCTTTTCCATATTTCGAATTAGTCTTCAGGTAAACTTGTGTTTGTAAACCAGTCAGAATGAACCACTTTGCGATGTGAAATTTTTTATTAAATATCAGATCATTTGTTTCGAAGTACTTCGAAGGCAAACACAGTTTTCTGGATTTGGTTCATCTTAAAGCAACCGTAAAGTTGACTGTTTGCGTGTATCCTAGATCCGTGTTCTGTCACAATTATAATATATACACGTATTTTGAAGTAAGTAAAAACGAGGTTTTTTTAAGCATTTGTTTGCACTAATCAGCAGCTTGTAAGATTTGATCAGGATACATGAGGTACATTTAGAAAAACCTTATTGCAAATGTTAGAGTGGAAGTAATGGTTAGGATTGTCTTTTCTCTTCATAAATGTCAGAAAACGAAAATGCATGATTACCTCTTCCTCAGCATCGATTACTTCAGACACAGCTAGTGACCTTGGACACTCTTCAGGACTTTCATCGGTGAAAGAAAAGCGGCCTATTTTCCTAAACAGATATCTATATTATATAAATACTGAGTGTGATGTAATTTAGGCATTAAACGTTTACTAGGGGAAATCTTCAAGGAAATCAATTTGGTGATGGTAGTGGCGAGTCAATATAATAATAATTATCATTGGACAACTCACACACGGTCATCTGATTCCAAACTAAGCATTGCTTGTACTGGTAACCAAATAACTGATAAACATACTTATATACTTCTAAATACATACTTATACAAATACATCAACATCCAGGCTCGGAACAAATTCTCGTGCTCATTACACAAAAAATTGTCCTAGGTGGGATTCGAACCCACCACACGCGGCGCTACGGTTACTGCGGCGAGGTGACCACTTTAACCGCTGCGCCAAACGTGCAGTTAAACCAAGTTAATATAACCATTAAAATGTAACTTGTGCCCATGCAGCGTCGAATTATAGAGAGAGAGAGAATAATAATATATATATACGAATTCATCGTCGTCGTCGAAATATAAGAAGTCATAAACTTTTCTTAAAATTTCTTCAGTAAATATCGATAGTGTGATTTTCCTCTGCCTGTCCTGATAAAGGCGTCATAATATTAAACACTATGTCTCCCTGAACTCACTACAAAACCTCACAGGACATTCATTATACACAAATACACTCTTTTCTGATGATCTTAATTATATTCCCGTAATATTTAATTTTCAACCATAAAAATGTTATTGAAATGAGTAAATTACAAAACAAAAAAATTTAACAAAAAAACAATTGACGAGTCACCGTAAAACTAGTGATAACTACACAATATAATATACTAAATATAACAAAAAAATTAAAATAAACGGTTCAAATATTCAAAAATACTGTCAATTTCTTTAAAGCGCTATATCTCACAAACTACGCTGCTCGGCGTTTTGACCCTTTACTATATTATGTAATTACATGTCACCTTTGTAAGCTGATTTATTTGGTGTTTGTACGTGAATGGTTTCTCTAATTTTTGTAGGCAAATATTTCCCTAATTATACGCCTTTAAATGCGATTTACGCGATAATTACATGACATAAAAAAAAATAACTTAATTTGTCGGAACCACTTCGCTGGAGGTACATAAGGTGCTAATTAAAAAAATCTATAAAATAGTTCGTTCAAAACGTCAAAAAAACATCAAAGGTTATAGGCTTTGAGTTTTCGTCGATTTCTTTCAGGCGCTATATCTCTAAAGCTATTCTGCTCAGCGCCTGAACACTCCATTGTGTAACATAATTACATGTCATTTTTGTAACGCGACCCGTTTGATCTCTGTACATTGCAGTTGTATTTTTGTAGTCTGGGGCACAATTGCATACCGCAAAACTAATATTTTGCGCACGCAAATACAATAATATACACAGAAACGCACACACACTAATGAGCGTCGTAAATATGAATATTTATGACATGTTATGTTTTTAATGTGATTTACGTGGTGCCGGTAATTAAATTATCCCTCTTATAATTGGGGCATAAACTCATAAAGAAAACACTAATTAGGTGTCTGCGCCTACTTCGGTGTCAGTGTCTGCGTCTGTCCGCGTGTCTGAGTCTATCTGTACCTATAATAAGTACCAAACGCACTTGAAAAAAACATTAAAAATACATTATGCCGTCAATCTCTTTAAGGCGCTATATCTCTTCAACTATGCTGCTCAGCGCTTATATACTTGATTGTGTTATGTACCTAATTACATGTCATCTTTGTAACGCGACATGTTTCATCTCTGTACATTGTAGTTGCATTTTTGTAATCTGGGGCACAGTTGCATACCGCAAAACCAATATTTTGCGCACACACATACAACAATTCACACAAACACGCACACACACAGTAATGAGTTGTATCAAGAAATGCAGTTGTAGTAGTCCATACGTATTACAGATGCACACATCAACACGAACGTTGCACACAAAGGCAAATAGTGATGTAGAATGTTCACATATTTTCCCGCCAAAAGTCGGTCTATAACTAATACCACATTGCTGAATATTATATACCAATTTTTAAATTTTTACTCAATTATTATTCAATTGTGTATTATACCACCATAAACAATTAATTTATCCGCTTAACGACAAAATTTAAACAAATAAATATGCTGATACCGTATTAATCGGTTTGCATCAGGTTTCTTCTTCGTTTATTTCAGTCCCATCACTTGATCGCGCATGCGCACTGATAGCCAAAGTGCTATAGTTAGTTATATATATCGGGGCCAGCAAATGACCTTTTCATACAAACTTGCACACTGTCACTAGGACATCATAACATAGCGGGAGATCTACCGGTTTTTCGGTTTTAGTAACTGAAACCGAGTCATATCACTATTTGTATACGTATACGTGTTCAAGTGTGCGCTATGTTCTCCCCGGAGGTGGGATGAGGAACAATTGAATGTGTGCAGAGGGGTTGCAATGTGCACAATATTGTACAGCCAAAAGTATAAATATGTTTTCACTGTCAAATTTCCAACAGCATTTTCAATGAAAATAGTATGATTACTAATCTTTACTAACTTCGAGGTAAATTAACATTCACTGTGAATTTATTGTTGACAAATTAAATTGGTGTTTTTATACAGAAAAGTACGGTTGAAGTAGTAACATTGTAACTGAATTTTTTTGCTCGTGATTGTACCAGTTTGTTTTTTAATCAATACTTGAATGATTCTTCATTTTACGTGCCCGTTCGGTTTTCTTACCTTATCAGATCAATACTCAGTTTCGTCAAATAAAAGTTGGCAAATTCGAGATCATGTATAAAGCCAAAACGCGCACTGATCCTTTATTCCATCTAGTCCTCCCATTAGTTCGATAGTCGAACTGTTTGGATTTTTTTATTCCAATATGTATTCCAAATAGAACTACTGACTCCGATGTACAGTGAAACAAAAAATAAAACTACTGCCTACTAATTTTTAAAGTTTTTTTTATTTTGATCGAGTTAGGTAGTGGGCGAAGGCAAAGGAGTTTTTAAAAACAAGCGGTTGATGTGTTCTGCTTGAAGGGCAGAGCAAGACTGATCTTTATTATTCGTTTAAGATTATACATTGGCTTATCTCTACTTCTGATACAAAGGGCTATAAACATAATGATAATGTCTTCCTGTTATTGAGTACCAGGAAGATATGTGTAATGTAATCTTATTACCTAATTAGTCTAAGTAACAAAGGTGGTCCTTGTGCAAGGACATAGTTACGAGGACATAACTCCTCCCCCCTTAAGATGGAGGCGCAACGGCGGCTGCGACCGAAGCTGGATCTCTTCAGGTTCAGGTTGTTGCTGAGTTGTAGTTTGCGCCGATCTAGGTTTCCACCAAAGTTTGTAGACTGCTACTCCGACTCCGGTGAAGAATACCAAGGTGTACATTGTTATGGATGGCCAGCTAGGTGTTGATGGTATCGTTATTATGTCTTCTTCGGGGATAGCAATATCTTCTGCCTGGTGTAGAGCGTCCTTTAGGTTGTCTAGGTTTATATTGTCTAGTTTTAACTTGACTGGTGCCACGTTCGGTGTTTGGTGTGCCCGTGGTAGTGGTATAGTTTCTCTAATATTTATGTATCGCTGATGAGTTGATAGGGTTCTATCTTGTATTTGGATTTTGCAGCTATTATCTGTTGTTATAAGGAAAACGCCTTTATTGCGTTGGTATTGAACGTCTTTGTTGCATATGGTTTTTATGACTTCTTCCTGTTTCATAACTACTATCCAGCTGTTATCCTTGATTTGTTGTATGATGTTGTTCTCGTAGCTTGCTGTGACGTAGGTGCAGTTATGTGGTTCTTGGTGTTGAATGAGTTGAGCTATGCAATCGTTGGAGTGTAGTAGCGTTTTCCATTCAAGGTGTTTGCAGATCACTTCATCTTCCGTTATGCTGTTGCAGGGCTCATGGGGGTACGCAAACTCGTTATTTCCCAAGACAAGATAGGGATTTTCGGGTATTAGGATAGTGTTGTTGTTGTTAGGGATAGAATATAGGTGTAGGAGATTGTATGGCTGTTCTGCAACTATAGGTAAGTCTAGTATGAAGTTCAGTGTTTCATTAGTGCTAGATGCTTTTACTTTAATAGATTTTTCTAATAGGTGAATGTTATTCATGTTTGGAGCAAATGCTAGATTACCGTTAATTTCGTTTTGTATTTGATTGAGTTCTTCTATTAGATAGGGAACGTCGATTATGCTAGGGTGCATCTTTTCTAGGTGTGAAAACGTTATTGCGTTTTCTAGGGTTTCTAGTCGATCGTATAGTTGCTGAAGTGAGCTTTCGATTTGGTTGAATATGGTTGTTGTTAGAAAATTGGTTTCCAGTTTAGTCCTTTGCGCGGAGTATCTATCTACGGCCCTGTAGATTTTTATCTGATTATTTTTGATTATATTTAAATTACCTTCGTAATCTTTTATGAATCACTGCATAATATTTATGCTTTTACGCTGATTTATTCTATTGTTATTAAGTGATGCTTTTATTGACTGTATTTCGTTATCGAGTTTAATAGCATCTTCTTGGTCGAGGTTTCCTGTTATTGATTTGACTACTGAGCCTAAACCGTTTATTAAGCCACGTTTATGGCGGTAACTTGTTTTGAAACCAATGGTATCGAATCCTAAATAAAATAACTTACTTTCTATGTTATCTATAAGATAGTCTATTTGCTTAAAGGTAGTTGTTAAGTCTACTGAACTATTTTGTTTTTGTTGAAGCTATCTTTATCCTTTTTAATAAAATTGCCTGATTTATTATTAAATTTATTATTAGAGATTTTAGAGGGGATGTTTTTGTTTTGTTGTAATCGTCTCGCTTTGAGGTCTACTTCCTCTTGTTTTGCTAGTATAATTGCCTGTTCTAGGTTCTCTACGTGTTTTATTTTAATAGATAAAGCTGTTATCGGATTTAAACTTTTTAAGAAAGTCTCTAAAGCAATTTGTTCGTAATGAATTTGTTTATCGGGTTCAGCTGTGATGAGCGCGGTCATTATAACCCTAATTCTTTCGCCGAAGGCGTCTAACGATGTGTTATCTCTTGTGACATGCGTTAATGCGTGTACAAGTTGGGTTGCTGTTCTGAATTCACCGAATTTTCTAACAAGTATCTGTTTAATCTCTTGCCAGGATCTTGCACCTGGGTTTTCCGAAAGTGCTTCAGCAGCTTTACCTTTTAATTTATTCCTAATTAAACAAGTGATGCTCATGTCATCGGTATTATGGATTAATTCTAATGCATTTTCTACATTTTCCACATAGAAAGCTAAAGTTCTCCTATTCCCATCGTATGCGGGTAAGAGTTTTGCGAAAGCAGAGTACTCAGTCTCTATTTTCTTGTCTTCACATATAAGGGATTTGTCGTCAATCATACTCTTTCCTTGAGCCATGGTAATCTCGTAGATTAAAATATGTATTTACGAAAAATCAGCGATAAAGTGTGTTGCTAATGTAACACTAAACCTTCACACCGTGTACACCCTAAGATGCTTGGAGTGTTATAAAGGTAATTAAGGAATCTCGAGAATAAACAGAGTATATGCTTACCCCACGAGCATTGCCGAGTTTGTGGCTTGAGTCTGCCTGTTCTTCGAGCTGCTGATGCTGCTGCTGCTGGTGCTGCTGCTGGTGCTGCTGATGCTGCTGCTTTTGCCAATTCACTCACTGTAGGTTCTTTTTCGCGTCGCGGATACTTGCTTTAAGATGTACGCTTAAAGCTTTCTACCACATAGATCACGACGTACCGACTGCGCCAGTTAGGTAGTGGGCGAAGGCAAAGGAGTTTTTAAAAACAAGCGGTTGATGTGTTCTGCTTGAAGGGCAGAGCAAGACTGATCTTTATTATTCGTTTAAGATTATACATTGGCTTATCTCTACTTCTGATACAAAGGGCTATAAACATAATGATAATGTCTTCCTGTTATTGAGTACCAGGAAGATATGTGTAATGTAATCTTATTACCTAATTAGTCTAAGTAACAAAGGTGGTCCTTGTGCAAGGACATAGTTACGAGGACATAACTATCGGCGTAATTTTTTTAAGTAGGCAGGTAATTTGTTTTATTTTATCTTTAAACATGTAGTGGGCAAAAGAAATTGATGAGATCCGTAAAATAATAAAATTTCTCAAGACTCAAACGGTACGTTTCACTATTTATATTCTGTGCCTAACTATGAAAAACGCTAAATATTGGGGTAAAAACTACTTCATCGTGTTTTCATCTTTCATCTTAACAATTTTAATCAATGGAAACAATTTTTTCCTTTTTCTCTATTCGCTGGACTGCTTCTACCGATGTAAAATTGAATTTAATGCTATTTAATCTTAACATTTTTGGAACTAAATATAGTCATTTGGTGTCAAACTAAAACTGCGTGACGACTTGGCGAGAGACTTATGATTTCGATCTTTTTTGTTCCCATATAGCTGGTTGCTAAACGAGATGTGTTTAGGCTGGGATTGTCTTGATCGAGATCGATACATCGAATTTTGCCGTTTTTCCATATTTCGAGCTAGTCTTCAGGTAAACTTGTATTTGTAAACCAGTTAGAATTAACCATTCCGCATTTTCCTAAAGGCACTTTGCGCCGTGACAAGTTTTATTAAATATCAGGAGACCATTTATTTCAAAGTACTTCGAAGGCAAACACAGTTTTCTGGATTTGGTTCATCTTAAAGCAACCGTAAAGTTGACTGTTTGCGTGTATCCTAGATCCGTGTTCTGTCACAATTATATACACGTATTTTGAAGTAAGTAAAAACGAGGTTTTTTCAAGCATTTGTTTGCACTAATCAGCAGCTTGTAAGACTTGATCAGGATACATGAGGTACATTTAGAAAAACCTTATTGCAAATGTTAGAGTGGAAGTAATGATTAGGATTGTCTTTTCTCTTCATAAATGTCAGAAAACGAAAATGCATGATTACCTCTTCCTCAGCATCGATTACTTCAGACAGCTGATGACCTTGGACACCCTTCAGGACTTTCATCGGTGAGAGAAAAGCGGCCTATTTTCCTAAACAGAAACCAATGTTATACAAATACTGAGTGTGATGTAATTTAGGCATTAAACGTTTACTAGGGGAAATCTTCAGCGAGTCAATATAACAATACAATATAATATCATTGGACAACTCACACACGGTCATTTGATTCCAAACTAAGCATTGCTTGTACTATGGTAACCAAATAACTGATAAACATACTTATATACTTTTAAATACATACTTATATAGATACATCAACATCCAGGCTCGGAACAAATACTCGTGCTCATCACACAAAAATTTGTCTCAGGTGGGATTCGAACCCACCACACGCGGCGCTACGGTTACTGCGGCGAGGTGACCACTTTAACCAATGTGCCAAACGTGCAGCTAAACCAAGTTAATATAACCATGAAAATGTAACTTGTGCACATGCAGCGTCGAATTATAGAGAGAGAGAGAATAATAATATATACGAATTCATCGTCGTCGTCGAAAAGTCATAAACCTTTCTTAAAATTTCTTCAGTAAAATCGATAGTGTAATTTTTCCTCTGCCTGTCCTGATAAAAGCGTCAAAATATTAAACACTATGGCTCCCTAAACTCACTACAAAACCTCACAGGACATTCATTAATACACAAATACACTATTTTCTGATGATCTTAATTATATTCCCGTAATATTTAATTTTCAACCACAAAAATGTTATTGAAATGTGTAAATAACAAAACAAAAAAAATAAACAAAAAAACATTTGAAGAGTCACCGTAAAACTAGTGATAACTACATAATATAATATACTAAATATAAAAAAAAATAAAATAAACGGTTCAAATATTCAAAAATACTGTCAATTTCTTTAAAGCGCTATATCTCACAAACTACGCTGCTCGGCGTTTTGACCCTTTACTATATTATGTAATTACATGTCACCTTTGTGAGCTGATTTATTTGGTGTTTGTACGTGAATGGTTTCTCTTATTTTTGTAAACAAATATTTCCCTACGCCTATAAATGCGATTTACGCGATAATTACATGACATAAAAAAAAATTAACTTCATTTGTCGGAACCACTTCGCTAGAGGTACATAAGGTGCTAATTAAGAAAAATCTATAAAATAGTTCGTTCAAAACGTCAAAAAAACATCAAAGGTTATAGGCTTTGAGTTTTCGTGGATTTCTTTCAGGCGCTATATCTCTTAAGCTATTCTGCTCAGCGCCTGAACACTCCATTGTGTAACATAATTACATGTCATTTTTGTAACGCGACAGGTTTCGTCTCTGTACATTGCAGTTGTATTTTTGTAGTCTGGGGCACAATTGCATACCGCAAAACTAATATTTTGCGCAAGCAAATACAATAATATACACAGAAACGCACACACACTCATGGGTGTCGTAAATATGAGTACTCATGACATGTTATCTTTTTAATATGATTTACTTACCGCCGGTAATTAAATTATTCTTCTTATAATTGGGGCATAAACTCATAAAGAAAACACTAATTAGGTGTCTGCGCCTACTTCGGTGTCAGTGTCTGCGTCTGTCCGCGTGTCTGAGTCTATCTGTACCTATAATAAGTACCAAACGCACTTGAAAAAAACGTTAAAAATACATTATGCCGTCAATCTCTTTAAGGCGCTATATCTCTTCAACTATGCTGCTCAGCGCTTATATACTTGATTGTGTTATGTACCTAATTACATGTCATCTTTGTAACGCGACATGTTTCATCTCTGTACATTGTAGTTGCATTTTTGTAATCTGGGGCATAATTGCATACCGCAAAACCAATATTTTGCGCACACGCATACAATAATATGCCCAATCACGCACTCACACTCATGAGCGTTGAAAATATGAATATTCCTGACACGTCATCTTTTCGATGTGACTTCCTTAGTGCCGGTCATTTAATTATTTCTCTCGTTTTTGGGGCATAAACTCATGTTAAAAACACTAAATAGGTGTCTGTGCCTGCCTGTGTGTCGGTACCTATGACAGGTAGCCGATGTACTCGAATAAGATGGTAAAAATAATAAAAGTGGTCACACTGTCAAAATACTGTCAATTTCTTTAAAGCGCTATATCTCACAAACTACGCTGCTCGGCGTTTTGACCCTTTACTATATTATGTAATTACATGTCACCTTTGTAAGCTGATTTATTTGGTGTTTGTACGTGAATGATTTCTCTTATTTTTGTAGGCAAATATTTCCCTAATTATACGCCTTTAAATGCGATTTACGCGATAATTACATGACATAAAAAATAATTAACTTCATTTGTCGGAACCACTTCGCTAGAGGTACATAAGGTGCTAATTAAGAAAAATCTATAAAATAGTTCGTTCAAAACGTCAAAAAAACATCAAAGGTTATAGGCTTTGAGTTTTCGTGAATTTCTTTCAGGCGCTATATCTCTTAAGCTATTCTGCTCAGCGCCTGAACACTCCATTGTGTAACATAATTACATGTCATTTTTGTAACGCGACATGTTTGATCTCTGTACATTGCAGTTGTATTTTTGCAGTCTGGGGCACAATTGCATACCGCAAAACTAATATTTTGCGCACGCAAATACAATAATATACACAGAAACGCACACACACTAAGGAGCGTCGTAAATATGAATATTTATGACATGTTATGTTTTTAATGTGATTTACTTAGTGCCGGTAATTAAATTATTCTTCTTATAATTGGGGCATAAACTCATAAAGAAAACACTAATTAGGTGTCTGCGCCTACTTCGGTGTCAGTGTCTGCGTCTGTCCGCGTGTCTGAGTCTATCTGTGCCTATAATAAGTACCAAACGCACTTGAAAAAAACATTAAAAATACATTATGCCGTCAATCTCTTTAAAGCGCTATATCTCTTCAACTATGCTGCTCAGCGCTTATATACTTGATTGTGTTATGTACCTAATTACATGTCATCTTTGTAACGCGACATGTTTCATCTCTGTACATTGTAGTTGCATTTTTGTAATCTGGGGCATAATTGCATACCGCAAAACCAATATTTTGCGCACACACACACAACAATACACACAAACACGCACACACACAGTAATGAGTTGTATCAAGAAATGCAATTGTAGTAGTCCGTACGTATTACAGTTGCACACATCAACATGAACGTTGCACACAAAGGCAAATAGTGATGTAGAATGTTCACATATTTTCCCGCCAAAAGTCGGTCTATAACTTACTGATACCACAATGTTGAATATTATATAGTAATTGATACATTTTTACTTAATTCTTATTTAATTGTGTTTTAAACCACCATAAACAATTAATTTCACCGCTTAACGACAACATTTAAACAAATAAATATGCTGATACCGTATTAATCGGTTTGCATCAGGTTTCTTCTTTCGTTTATTTCAGTCCCATCACTTGATCGCGCATGCGCACTGATAGCCAAAGTGCTATAGTTAGTTATATATATCGGGGACAGCAAATGGTCTTTTCATACAAACTTGCACACTGTCACTAGGACACATCACGTCATAGCGTGAGTTCTACCGGTTTTTCGGTTTTAGTAACTTAAACCGAGTCACATCACTATTTGTATACGTATACGTGTTCAAGTGTGCGCTATGTTCTCCCCGGAGGTGGGATGGGGAAGAGTTAAATGTGTGCAGAGGGGTTGCAATGTGCACAATATTGTACAGCCAGAAGTTAAAAATTTGTTTTCACTGTCAAATTTCCAACAGCATTTTCAATGAAAATATTACGATTACTAATCTTTACCAACTTTAAGGTAAATTAACATTCACTATGAATTTATTGTTGACAAATTGTATTGGTGTTTTTATACAGAAAAGTACGGTTGAAAATGTGACAATGTTGTTTGAAATATTTGCTCGTGATTGTACCAGTATAAATGTGTATCGCTATGTTCTCTCCACTCCACACACGCAAGTTTGCATCGTTGCTATTAGTTTCACACAAGTACAGTGACGTTTGACATTACATTCTAATGTAATTTCCCGCCGAGTTTATAAACGTAGTGTGTTCGTCATTAACTTTAAGTTTTTTAAATTTTCGTATGCATGTGACACCTAATTAGAATTTTCTACATAGGTTTATGCCTCAAATGTAAGAGAAATAATAAAATTACCGGGACTAAATACCTACATCACATTGAAGAGGTAACACGTCCTGAATATTAATATTTGCCACACTTATAATGTGTGTGTGCGTGTTTGTGTGAATTGTTGTATGTGTGTGCGCAAAATATTGGTTTTGTGGTACGTAATTTAGCCCCAGAATACGTAAATACAACTACAATGTACAGAGATCAAACATGTCGCGTTATACAAATAACACGTTATAATGTTACACAATGGAACGTTTAGGCACTGAACAGAATAGGTTAAGAGATACAGCGCCCGAAAGAATTCGTCAAAAACACAAAGCCTTATAACCTTTGATATAATTTTTGACGTTTTGAACGAACTATTTTAGATATTTTTTATAATCAGCACATTATGTACTATCGAACCAACTGAATCATGACTCATTTTGCCGATAATTCGCTTGACACCGTCAAAACAGTAAGAATTTCGTCTCTATTGTCAAAGTTGCACTTAGGACATTTTAAACATGCATACGACTGTGTTATGATGTATTACGACTACAGACAACTTTGACCTTTGTTATTATAGTACGTAGATACCTTTTTGATAAATCACTCTTAATTTGAATCTAGAGTGTAAATAGTCTAAACTCTTTTCACTGTGAAAAAAACCTATTTGTGTCAAATATCAAATAGCACGTCATTTAGAAATCTGTGAAACGATTAGGGTAACCACTATAGTCATTGCCCATCATACAGTGATTGCCAATGTTAAGGAATAATACGTTTATTTTAATTTCTAAAGTAACCAGTTTAAATTAATTGCGATATATGTCACTTTCAGAATATTGGTAACATTTTAATTTATAGAACTCATGTCCGACGTTTGTGCGACAGGTGTGTAGTTCGAAAAGAAAAAGTAAGTTTTTGTTAAGGATAACACATTTGAATTAACAGTATTCGCTAGTAATTCTTGTTTTTAAGTGTTTTATATTGAATTAGTATAAAGTTATTGAAATAAACGACTAATGTTCTAAAGAATATTTAAGTTGCGATATAATATAATAGAGTTTAAGTCAATGTTTTACTAAATAAAGATACTATTGACCAAAATTGTGTATCAATTCCTTAACCGGGTAATAACTATGCTGGTTACCCTATATTATTTTAATTTTTATAGTAACATTATTTCCTATAAGGGCCGAATAAACCATGTCCCGAGTGGGTATCGAACCCACTGACGCGTTGCAGTCGTAACATCAACCCACTACGCCACGGAGCCTGTTGAAAACGGTAGCAAAGCATTATTGTATTGGCGCACAAAGATTTGTCGCAATAATGACAGATAACAAATTCATTACCAAGGAAACGTAGGTGCAAGCCAATTTCGACCTACGCGTATATAGACGTGTTTTAGAAAATGAGCACATGGTGGGTCATGATTCAGTTTGTTCGATAGTACCTTCAGTGAAGTGGTTTCGACAAATAAAGTTCATTTTTTATTATATCTTGTAAATTGCATTTGAAAGTGTATAAAAAGGGAAATATTAACGTACAAAAATCAGAAAAATAATCAACCTACAAAGAGCAAATAAATCATTTTACAAAGGTTACATGTAATTACATAATATAGAAAATGGTTAAAGCGCTGAACAGCGTAGTTTTTGACATATAGCGATTTAAGAAACCGACAGTATTTTTTGGCAATGTCACCACTTATATGTTTACTTCCTAATATGTACATAATCTCCAATTTGCCAACTTTTGTTTGACGACACTGAGTATTTATCTGATATAAGATAAGGTACTAAACTGAACGGACGCGTAAAATGAAGAATCATTCAAGTATCGATGATTGAAAACAAACTGGTGACCTGCATACATGATTTAGAGTACAGTTGGTTAACTCATGTGACCCTAAACGTAAACGTTGTAAGTAGATATTTAATAGAAGAAAAAATTTTTCCAAGGTTTTAAATATTAAACACATAACATATTATTATTAATATTGCATCGTTAACATTTCTATATTTAAGTTTGTTCGTCATCATTGTAACTACTCATGCATACTAACATTTTAATAAACTTAAAGTAAATGACGAACACGCTACATTTTTAAACCTTGGCGGGAAATTATACTATAATGTCAAACGACACTGCACTTGTGTGAAACTAATAGCAACGATGTAATATTGTGTGTGTGTGTGTGTGTGTGTGTGTGTGTGTGTGTGTGTGTGTGTGTGTGGACTTGAGAGACCATAGCGACACACATTTATTGCCGGCTCCACATTATTGCCGTGAATTCACGCGCGTATTCTCGCCGTGAATTCACGGACCGACTCCATGCCCTCCACATTCACGGAATGCTCACAATAGTTCGAAGCCCTCCGCGAAATGGACGTAGAAGCTGCTGCTGCGATAACTTTATTTGCTGTGTCCCTATACCACTATATAGATGTCAAAAAGAAGAAAGTTGTTGTTCCTCACACCATTTTTCTATAATCTGAAAAGCTGAGCGCATTATACGGTCCGTACCCCTTTATAGTCCAGAGTAAACTGCGCCGGGGCCGTGAATGTGTATGTGCATGCGTGAACGCCGCGCGAACCCTTTGTCACGGGACTTTAATACCGACTCTGATCGGGGAACAGGCGTGAACGCGCGTGGACCCCGTGAAAACCGTCCACATTCACGTTCGCGTCTGTTCACGGAGCTTCACGGCAATAATGTGGAGCCGGCATATACTGGTACAATCACGAACAAGTATTACAAACGACATTGTCACATTTTGAATCGTACTTTTCTGTATAAACACCAGTTCAATTTGTCAACAATAAATTCACAGTGAATGTAAATTTACCTAGAAGTTAGTAAAGATTAGTAATCGTACTATTTTAATTGAAAATGCTGTTGGAAATTATACAGTGAAAACATATTTTTACTTTTGACTGTACAATATTGTGCACATTGCAACCCCTCTGCACACATTCAACTGTTCCTCATCCCACCTCCGGGGAGAACATAGCGCACACTTGAACACGTATACGTATACAAATAGTGATGTGACTCGGTTTAAGTTACTAAAACCGAAAAACCGGTAGAACTCACGCTATGATGTGATGTGTCCTAGTGACAGTGTGCAAGTTTGTATGAAAAGACCATTTGCTGTCCCCGATATATATAACTAACTATAGCATCAGTTATCTTTGGCTATCAGTGCGCATGCGCGATCAAGTGATGGGACTGAGACAAACGAAGAAGAAACCTGATGCAAACCGATTAATACGGTATCAGCATATTTATTTGTTTAAATTTTGTAGTTAAGCGGTGAAATTAATTGTTTATGGTGGTTTAAAACACAATTAAATAAGAATTAAGTAAAAATGTATCAATTACTATATAATACTCAACATTGTGGTATCAGTAAGTTATAGACCGACTTTTGGCGGGAAAATATGTGAACATTCTACATCACTATTTGCCTTTGTGTGCAACGTTCATGTTGATGTGTGCAACTGTAATACGTATGGACTACTACTATTGCATTTCTTGATACAACTCATTACTGTGTGTGTGCGTGTTTGTGTGTATTGATGTATGCGTGTGCGCAAAATATTGGTTTTGCGGTATACAACTATGCCCCAGATTACAAAAATGCAACTACAATGTACAGAGATGAAACATGTCACGTTACAAAGATGACATGTAATTAGGTACATAACACAACCAAGTATATAAGCGCTGAGCAGCGTAGTTGAAGAGATATAGCGCCTTAAAGAGATTGACGGCATAATGTATTTTTAATGTTTTTTTCAAGTGCGTTTGGTACTTATTATAGATACAGATAGACTCAGACACGCGGACAGACGCAGACACTGACATCGAAGTAGGCGCAGACACCTAATTAGTGTTTTCTTTATGAGCCTATGGCCCAATTATAAGAAGAATAATTTAATTACCGGCGGTATGTAAATCATATTAAAAAGATAACATGTCACGAGTACTCATATTTACGACACCCATGAGTGTGTGTGCGTTTCTGTGTATATTATTGTATTTGCGTGCGCAAAATAATAGTTTTGCGGTATGCAATTGTGCCCCAGACTGCAAAAATACATTTACAATGTACAGAGATGAAACATGTCGCGTTACAAAAATGACACGTAATTATGTTACACAATGGAGTGTTCAGGCGCTGAGCAGAATAGCTTAAGAGATATAGCGCCTGAAAGAAATCGACGAAAACTCAAAGCCTACAACCTTTGATGTTTTTTTGACGTTTTGAACGAACTATTTTATAGATTTTTCTTAATTAGCACCTTATGTACCTCCAGCGAAGTGGTTCCGACAAATGAAGTTAATTTTTTTTACGTCATGTAATTAACGCGTAAATCGCATTTAAAGGCGTATAATCAGGGAAATATTTGCCTACAAAAATAAGAGAAACCATTCACGTACAAACACCAAATAAATCAGCTCACAAAGGTGACATGTAATTACATAATATAGTAAAGGGTCAAAACGCCGAGCAGCGTAGTTTGTGAGATATAGCGCTTTAAAGAAATTGACAGTATTTTTGAATATTTGAACCGTTTATTTTAAATTTGTTTATATTAAGTATATTATATTATGTAGTTATCACTAGTTTTACGGTGACTCGTCAATTGACTTTTTGTTTAATTTTTTTGTTTTGTTATTTACACATTTCAATAACATTTTTATGGTTGAAAATTAAATATTGCGGGAATATAATGACGACGACGACGATGAATTCGTATATATGTATATCTATGCTGCTAGCTGCCTGTGCACAAGTTACATTTTCATGGTTATATGTATTAACTTGGTTTAACTGCACGTTTGGCGCAGTGGTTAAAGTGGTCACCTCGCCGCAATAACCATAGCGCCGCGTGTGGTGGGTTCGACTCGTGCTCATCACACAAAGATTTGTCCCAGGTGGGCTGGGACAAATCTTTGTGTGATGAGCACGAGTATTTGTTCTGAGCCTGGATGTTGATGTATCTGAATAAGTATGTATTTAGGAGTATACATATACATAAGTATGTTTATCAGTTTTTTGGTTACCATAGTACATAGTGACCGTGTGTGAGTTGTCCAATGATATTATATTATATTATTATTATATTGACTTGCCACTACCATCACCAATTTTTTTTTATTTCTTTGAAGATATCCCCTAGTAAACGTTTAATGCCTGAATTACATCACACTCAGTATTTGTATAATATAGGTGTCTGTTTAGAAAAATAGGCCGCTTTTCTCTCACCGATGAAAGTCCTGAAGGGCGTCCAAGGTCACCAGCTGTGTCTGAAGTAATCTATGCGGAGGAAAAGGTAACCATGCATTTTCGTTTTCTAACTTATGAAGAGATAAGACAAAACTAACCATTACTTCCACTATAACATTTCCGTTAACAAGGGTATTTCTAAATGTACGTTGCACCTAATATGTTATATATGTATATTGTATATATGTTACTGTAAAAGCCCGAACTGTGGTAAATCCTGAGATTTTCCGGTAAAACCTAAGATTTACCAACTCTCAATGGTAAAAGTCCGAACGTTCTTTTATTTCGAACTTTTACCACCATTTAATTGGCAAATCTTAGGATTTACATAATGACGCGGTAAAAGTTGATAAAGTCATATTATAATGTGTTTGAGCCGTAATATAATGATACTCTATTGCTAGGGATATAAATATATGCCGTAACATAGTTATAATGAGAGTTTGAAGATGTCGCCGGAGCCCCGCTTCGCGGGGCTCCTCCTTTTGGGTGGTTTAAAAAAATAAAACCACGAAGGCTGAGGTGGGAGCTTCGCTTCGCTCGCTCCCACCTCAGCCTTCTAACCTAACCTACCCATGTCGGTTTGCCCAAAACTCCTTCTTTATAACTATTAAATTATTTTATATTAGCTACATTTACCTGCCCTTGAGGTATTTCCTAAGATTTACCAAGTGAATAGAGGTAAAAGTTCGAAATAAAAGGATTGTTCGGACTTTTACCATTGAGAGTTGGTAAATCTTAGGTTTTACCGGAAAATCTTAGGATTTACCACAGTCCGGGCTTTTACAGTAACATATACATTATACATATATGCTGAACATCTCTCAAGAGCCAATTAGTGCAAATAAATGGTTGAACAATTTACCTACCGTTTTGCTTCAAAATGCGTGTATCGAATTGTGACAGAACACGGATATACATACGTGTACATATTGTGATAGATCCGGAAAATAAACAGTCTACTTTATGGTTACTTTCTGATGAACCAAACCCAAAAAAAGGTGTTTGCCTTCGAAGCACTTGGAAACAAATAATCTCCTGATATTTAATAAAACTTGTCACGGCGCAACGTGCCTTTATGAAAACGCGGAATGGTTCATTCTAACTGGTTTACAAACACAAGTTTACCTGAAGATTAATTCGAAATATTGAAAAACGGCAAGATTCGATGTGTCGAGCTACATCAAGACAGTGCAAGTCTAAACACATCTCGTTTAGCAACCGGCTATATTAGAACAATAAAGATCTAGTTGATGTGTCTCTTGCCATAAAATACAGATTTAGTTTGACTCCATACGGCTATCTACTTTTTGTTCCAAAAACGTTATAATTAAATTGCATTAAAATAGATTTACATCCGAGGAAGAAACAATACATACTTGCAAAAACCCTGTTTTTGAGGTGTCTCCAGCGAATTGAAAAAAAAAAAGTAAGTTGTTTCGGTCGACAATTGTCAAGAAATTAAATTGGCGGGAAATGATACTGAAAGGTAATATCAAACGCCTCTGCACTTGTGTGAAACCAATGACAACGATGCAATATTGTGTGTGTGTGTGTGTGTGTGTGTGGACTTGAGAGACCAAAGCGACACACATTTATACTGGTACAATCACAAGCAAATATTTCAAAAAAACTGTCACATTTTCAACCATACTTTTCTGTATAAAAACACCAATTCAATTTGTCAACAATTAATGCACAGTAAATGTAAATATACCTTGAAGTTAGTAAAGATTATCTAATAATCGAACTATTTTCATTGAAAATGGTGTTGGAAATTTGACAGTGAAAACATATTTTTACTTCTGGCTGTACAATATTGTACACATTGCAACCCCTATGCACACATGTAATTGTTCCTCATCCCACCTCCGGGGAGAACATAGCGCACACTTGAACACGTATACGTATACAAATAGTGATGTGACTCGGTTTAAGTTACTAAAACCGAAAAACCGGTAGAGCTCCCGCTATGTTATGATGTCCTAGTGACAGTGTGCAAGTTTGTATGAAAAGACCATTTGCCGCCCCCGATATATATAACTAACTATAGCACTTTGGCTATCAGTGCGCATGCGCGATCATGTGATGGGACTGAAACAAACGAAGAAGAAACCTGATGCAAACCGAATAATACGGTATCAGCATATTTATTTGTTTAAATTTTGTCGTTAAGCGGTTAAATTAATTGTTTATGGTGTTATAATACACAATTGAATAATAATTGAGTAAAAATGTATCAATTAGTATATAATATTCAGCAATATGGTATTAGTTATAGACCGACTTTTGGCGGGAAAATATGTGAACATTCTACATCACTATTTGCCTTTGTGTGCAACGTTCATGTTGATGTGTGCAACTGAAATACGTCCGGACTACTACAATTGCATTTCTTGATACAACTCATTACTGTGTGTGTGGGTGTTTGTGTGTATTGTTGTATATGTGTGCGTAAAATATTAGTTTTGCGGTATGCAATTGTGCCCCAGACTACAAAAATACAACTTCAATGTACAGAGATCAAACGGGTCGCGTTACAAAAATGACATGTAATTATGTTACACAATGGAGTGTTCAGGCGCTGAGCAGAGTAGCTTAAGAGATATAGCTCCTGAAAGAAATCCACGAAAACTCAAAACCTTTGATGTTTTTTTGACGTTTTGAACGAACTATTTTATAGATTTTTCTTAATTAGCACCTTATGTACCTCTAGCGAAGTGGTTCCGACAAATGAAGTTAATTTTTTTTTTACGTCATGTAATTAACGCGTAAATCGCATTTAAAGGCGTGTAATTAGGGAAATATTTGCCTACAAAAATAAGAGAAACAATTCACGTACAAACACCAAATAAATTTGCTTAAAAAGGTGACATGTAATTACATAATATAGTAAAGGGTCAAAACGCCGAGCAGCGTAGTTTGTGAGATATAGCGCTTTAAAGAAATTGACAGTATTTTTGAATATTTGAACCGTTTATTTTAAAATTGTTTATATTAAGTATATTATATTATGTAGTTATCACTAGTTTTACGGTGACTCGTCAATTGTTTTTTTGTTTAATTTTTTTATTTTGTTATTTACACATTTCAATAACATGTTTATGGTTGAAAATTAAATATTACGGGAAAATAATTAAGATCATCAGAAAATAGTGTATTTGTGTATAATGAATGTCCTGTGAGGTTTTGTAGTGAGTTTAGGAAGACAAGTTTATGACCGCAGACCGCTTAGATTATATTTCGACGACAACGATGAATTCGTATACGTATATGTATATCTCTATAATTCGACGCTGCCTGTGCACAAGTTACATTTTCATGGTCACATTGACCACTACCATCACGAAATTGATTTTCTTGAAGATTTCCCCTAGTACACGTTTAATGCCTGAATTACGTGGGTCATACTCAGTATTTATAGTAATTTTGAGAATATTTTTCGTGAAAAAAAAGCATATTTTATATCATCACGCTACGACCAATAGGAGCAGAGTAGGTAACAGTAAAAAGTGTTACAAAAACATGGAAAATTCTGACCCATTCTCTCTTATGTGACGCAAGCGAAGTTGCGCGGGTCAGCTAGTATTATATATGTTAACTTCAATTCTTTTTACAATTAGTCGAAAATATCAGAAGATTTTTTACAAGCTTTCACCCCCTATTTTATCCCTTTGGGGTGAAATTTTTACATGTGTGTGTGAAAATCTTTTCTAAGCGGATGCCTACGTCTTAACATATTCCTTCCAAAATTGCAAAATGGCCAAAATTTCAACTCAACGGACGTTTTATTAGAGCTTTTAGGGATAGGCGTGACTCTCGATAATTTCCATTCAGAGCGTAATGGCCAGGTTTTAGATTATGTACTTCCAGTGAAGTGGTTACGACAAATGAAGTCCATTTATTATTATATTTTGTAAATATCCTGTAAATCGCATTTGAAAACGTATAATGCGGTCACTAGGGGAATATTTATGTACAAAAATAAGAAAAATAATCAACGTACAAAGACCAAATTAATCCGTTAACAAAGGTTACATGTAATTGCATAATATAGAAAATGGTTGAAGCGCTGGACAGCGTAGTTTTTGTCATATAGCAATTTAATTAAACTGACAGTATTTCTTGACAATGTCACCACTTATGTGTTTACTTCCATGAACATAATCTCCAATTTGCCAACTTTTATTTGACGAAACTGAGTATTTATCTGATATAAGATAAGGTAAGTAAACGGAACGGACGCGTAAAATGAAGAATCATTCAAGTATTGATGATTAAAAACAAACTGGTGACCTGCAAACATGATTTAGAGTACAGTTGGTTAACTCATGTGACCCTTAACGTAAACTGACGTGCAAGCAGATATTTCATAGACGAAATAAGTTTTCTAAGTTTTTAAATATTAAACACATAACATATTAATATTGCGTCAACAAAATATTAATATTGCATTGCTTACATTTATATTTTAGTTTGTTCGTCATCATTGTAACTACTCATACACACGAAAATGTTAATAAACTTAAAGTAAATGACGAATACGCTACATTTTTAAACCTTGGCGGGAAATGATACTGAAAGGTAATGTCAAACGTCACTGCACTTGTGTGAAACTAATAGCAACGATGCAATATTGTGTATGTGTGGACTTGAGAGACCATAGCGACACACATTTATACTGGTACAATCACGGGCAAATATGTCAAACGACACTGTCACATTTTCAATCGTACTTTTCTGTATAAAAACACCAATTCAATTTGTTAACAATAAATGCACAGTGAATGTAAATTTACCTTGAAGTTAGTAAAGATTAGTAATCGTAATATTTTTATTGAAAATGCTGTTGGAAATTTGACGGTGAAAACATATTTTCACTTTTGGCTGTACAATATTGTGCACATTGCAACCCCTCTGCACACATTCAATTGTTCCTCATCCCACCTCCGGGGAGAACATAGCGCACACATGAACACGTATACGTATACAAATAGTGATGTGACTCGGTTTAAGTTACTAAAACCGAAAAACCGGTAGAGCTCCCGCTATGTTATGATGTCCTAGAGACAGTGTGCAAGTTTGTATGAAAAGGTCATTTGCTGTCCCCGATATATATAACTAACTATAGCACTTTGGCTATCAGTGCGCATACGCGATCAAGTGATGGGACTGAGATAAACGAAGAAGAAACCTGATGCAAACCGATTAATACGGTATCAGCATATTTATTTGTTTAAATTTTGTAGTTAAGCGGTGAAATTAATTGTTTATGGTGGTATAATACACAATTGAATAATAATTGAGTAAAGATGTAACAATAAGTATATAATATTCAACAATATGGTATTAGTTATAGACCGACTTTTGGCGGGAAAATATGTGAACATTCTACATCACTATTTGCCTTTGTGTGCAACGTTCATGTTGATGTGTGCAACTGTAATACGTACGGACTACTACTATTGCATTTCTTGATACAACTCATTACTGTGTGTGTGCGTGTTTGTGTGTATTGTTGTATGTGTGTGCGCAAAATATTGGTTTTGCGGTATGCAACTGTGCCCCAGATTACAAAAATGCAACTACAATGTACAGAGATGAAACATGTCGCGTTACAAAGATGACATGTAATTAGGTACATAACACAATCAAGTATATAAGCGCTGAGCAGCATAGTTGAAGAGATATAGCGCCTTAA
Organism: Anticarsia gemmatalis; assembly: GCF_050436995.1. NCBI lineage: Eukaryota > Metazoa > Arthropoda > Insecta > Lepidoptera > Erebidae > Anticarsia > Anticarsia gemmatalis. The sequence continues at coordinate 18,098,303 of NC_134776.1, read as the reverse complement.
AGAGATTGACGGCATAATGTATTTTTAACGTTTTTTTCAAGTGCGTTTGGTACTTATTATAGGTACAGATAGACTCAGACACACGGACAGACGCAGACACTGACACCGAAGTAGGCGCAGACACCTAATTAGTGTTTTCTTAATGAGTTTATGCCCCAATTATAAGAGGAATAATTTAATTACCGGCGGTATGTAAATCATATTAAAAACATAACATGTCATAAATATTCATATTTACGACGCTCATTAGTGTGTGTGCGTTTCTGTGTATATTATTGTATTTGCGGGCGCAAAATATTGGTTTTGCGGTATGCAATTGTGCCCCAGACTACAAAAATACAACTACAATGTACAGAGATCAAACATGTCGCGTTACAAAAATTACATGTAATTATGTTACACAATGGAGTGTTCAGGCGCTGAGCAGAATAGCTTAAGAGATATAGCGCCTGAAAGAAATCGACGAAAACTCAAAGCCTATAACCTTTGATGTTTTTTTGACGTTTTGAACGAACTATTTTATAGATTTTTCTTAATTAGCACATTATGTACCTCCAGCGAAGTGGTTCCGACAAATGAAGTTAATTTTTTTTTACGTCATGTAATTATCGCGTAAATCGCATTTAGAGGCGTATAATTGGGGATATATTTGCCTATAAAAATAAGAGAAACCATTCACGTACAAACACCAAATAAATCAGCTTACAAAGGTGACATGTAATTACATAATATAGTAAAGGGTCAAAACGCCGAGCAGCGTAGTTTGTGAGATATAGCGCTTTAAAGAAATTGACAGTATTTTTGAATATTTGAACCGTTTATTTTAAAATTGTTTATATTAAGTATATTATATTATGTAGTTATCACTAGTTACGGTGACTCGTCAATTGACTTTTTGTTAATTTTTTTTTTGTTATTTACACATTTCAATAACATTTTTATGGTTGAAAATTAAGATCATCAGAAAATTGTGTGTTTGTGTATAAAGAATGTCCTGTGAGGTTTTGTAGTGAGTTTAGGGAGACATAGTGTTTAATATTTTGACGCTTTTATCAGAACAGACAGAGGAAAATCACACTATCGATATTTACTGAAGAAATTTTAAGAAAAGTTTATGACTTCTTATATTTCGACGACGAACGAACGAACGAACGATGAATTCGTATAATATCTCTATAATTCGACGCTGCATGTGCTCAAGTTACATTTTCTTTATTAACTTGGTTTAACTGCACGTTTGGCGCAGTGGTTAAATCGTCACCTCGCCGCAATAACCGTAGCGCCGCGTGTGGTGGGTTCGAATCCCATCAGGGACAAATCTTTGTGCGATGAGCACGAGTATTTGTTCTGAGCCTGGATGTTGATGTATCTGTATAAGTATGTATTTAGAAGTATATAAGTATGTTTATCAGTTATTTTGTAACCACAGTAGAAGCAATGCGTAGTTTGGAATCAAATGACCGTGTGTGAGTTGTCTAATGATATTATAGTATATTATTATATTGACTCGCCACTACCATCACCAAATTGATTTTCTTGTAGATTTCCCCTAGTACCTAAACGTTTAATGCCTAAATTACATCACACTCAGTATTTATATAATATAGGTTTGTTTAGGAAAATAGGCCGCTTTTCTCTCACCGATGAAAGTCCTGAAGGGCGTCCAAAGTCATCAGCTGTGTCTAAAGTAATCGATGCGGAGGAAAAGGTAATGCTGCATTTTCGTTTCCTGACATTTATGAAGAGAAAAGACAATTCTAGTCATTACTTCCACTCTCACATTTCCAATAAGGTTTTTCTAAATGTACCTCATGTATCCTGAACAAATCTTACAGGCTGATTAGGGCAAACAAATGCTTGAAAAAACGTTTTTACTTACTTCAAAATACGTGTTTCGAATTATTGTGAAAACACGGATCTAGGATACACGCAAACAGTCAACTTTACGGTTGCTTTAAGATGAAACAAATCCAGAAAAAAAGTGTTTGCCTTCGAAGTACGAAAGTAAAGATACGAAAAATATACCTCTATTGTATGGAGACCCCCCAAAATATTTTTAGTATTTGATATTATAGCAGCAACGGAAATATATCATTTGAAAATTCAGCTTTCTAGCTATCACGGTTTATGAGATACAGCCTGGAGACAGACCAGACAGACAGCGGAGACTTAGTATTAGGGCCCCGTTTTACCCTTTGGGTACGGAACCCTCAAAAAGATCGAGTTGATGTGTTTCTCGCTACACAGATTTAGTTTGATACCAAATTACTATACTTCGTTCTAAAAACGTTAAGATTAAATAGCATTACAATCGATTTTACATTGGCGGAAGAAACAGTCGAAACCTTGCAAAAACACTGCTTTTGAGGGGAAAATAAATATTTCAAAAAAAATTCGGCCGATAACAATTGTCAAGTTCATGCTTGAAAACACGATGAAGTAGTTTTTTACCCGAATATTTACATAGATAGGCTCAAAATATAAAAGTGAAACGTACCATTTGAGTCTTGAGGAATCTGATTATTTCGGCAAAGTATGCTGCCCACTACAAGTTTAAAAATAAAATAAAATAAATTAGAATCCCTACTTATAAAGTTGAACACCCGATTAAAAAAAATCCTAAATATAATTATTAAGAATTATTGGTAACGTTAAACTATGAATAAAATATAACGTATTTACAAACTAGCTGACCCGTGCGGCTCCGCTCGCGTGAATTTCGTACTGTTGCTTATTCGTTTGAGCACGCGAATTGCGAAGCACTCGATACAACCTACACATAAAAATGCTAAAAACTCTTTTGTAATCTAATGGTTATTTACGAAAGTGACCCGAAGGGCACACAATGTGACACACAGGCTCAGGCAGGCCTGATTTCCTGTGGCTACCTTCTTTTCCGCTCTCGTCTGTATCCGTACCAGTTTACAGTGTAAAATATAATACCTTATTATAGACTGACCATTGCTTACCCGTCTGGATTCAGAATATCACACGCATAATAATGTATACTTGCGATGATACGTCCGAAACCGTGTAACCCGTCATTATTTTTTATATATCATCCGTTGTTTATTTTTTAAAACTTACCACATAGTCTGTTTTATAGCTATCCAATTTATGTCCTTAATGCAACCAATTAATTTGGTTATGTGTTACGAACTACAGCGCCATCTGTTAGTTGCGGCGAACAACGACAACAAACGAAATTACTCGGTTTGCCATCTAGGATATCCTGACCGCACCGGACCCACGTAAGGGTCAGCGCAGACCAAGAGGAGCGCAGCGGAGAGGATTTTTTTAACGCACTTGAAAATCAACTTTAAATTAATTGAAATAAAGTGCATAATTGCTTGAACCTGACAAAAAATGCTCGCGCGTCCTCGAGGATGCGCGGGTATCCCCGCGCATACTCGAGGACGCGCGAGCATCGTACGAAAAATTTCAATGTTGTTACTGAGTTTAAAGAGAGGGAACGTCATTTTTATTCTTCTTCAGTCAAAAGAGCAATTATAATCAAGACGCGGGTATCCCCGCGCATCCTCGAGGACGCGCGAGCATTTTTTGTCAGGTTCAAGCAATTATGCACTTTATTTTAATTAATTTAAATTGGTTATTGGTTGGTGCAAACAACAGCAACAACAAGTAACTATAATATGCGAATGTTGTGAAATAGATTGCAACGCCATCTATGGTCTATATAGGGAAACGCAGGTTCAAACGATTTCTACGTAATTTTAAAATTGATGGCCAGGTCGGTCTATTTGTTTTAAAGGTATTTTTTTTAATTGGCATGATAATAACATACGTAATAACTTAAGACAGAAGGTCCTTTAAGTAGAGACTAAATAGATTAATCGACTTGGTATTATATAGATCTCATAACTTTTTACGGCGAGACTTGAGGTTTTTACAGAATGTTTTTGATGGCATAAGTATAGATAAGTAAATAGTATTTACAAATAAGTAAATAGCTCGCATTGAAAGCTAGCGACTACTTAGTTAAGTTTTCCGGTTCTTGTTAAAAATATTGCTATGAATAAAATTGTAAGATTTCAAATAGTCTAATTGACCTTAAGCATGCCCGTTTCCTTACATTTTAAAGTAACCCCTATATTCAAAAGTACCCCGTTCTACCGGTACAAGCAATATGTACCTAAGTCCCAGATATTCTTAAATTTATTGTTTGTTTATAATGTGATGTAGACAGTCAAAGCCCATTTAAAAGAAGACTAATTCGAATACCGCAGAGTTTTATCTTTTACCTAAATGTACTAGATCCATGATTTACACCTGACTACAGTCTTTTTCTTCTTCTTATCGTATGGTTAGTGGTCAACCTAGTGTCAAAGTTGTTCAAGCCACCCGAGGGCCTTTGACATGGCTTAACGACTGTTGTCGTAGTAGATAACAACCGGGACCGACTTTTAACGTGCCCTCCGAAGCACGGAGACGCCCAGTTCAAATACCACTATGCGGTCCCCCATCTATGGAGTGACCGCGCCAATGGTTGCTTAACCCACAGATCGTTTACCGACCGGTGAGCCCAACTGGCTATGGGCGCCACCCTGTGACTACAGTTGCTTATATCTCGTACCTACTTTTCATTGATACTGTGCTCAAATGCACGCTCCCGTACACAGACAAATACCACACACGAACATTATTTTTCAAGCAGATATTTCAGGATAAATAAAAAACAAATATAACAAACTTTGAATGGCTTTATTAAATAAAGTTACATTAACAAATACGTACATAACTTAATAACTAAACTTACATAAGGTACTATGTACTAAATGTACTACAAATTCACATTTGATATCAAAACTTGACTAGATCTATTTAAAAATTTCATTTCGTTACAAACGTCAAAAAATAAACCTCTTACATTTTCAATTAAAATACTACATTGTGAAAATATTCCATTGAAATTATAATTAAATATTGTGCGCGAATAAGCGAATTATTGTGCTGGTTATAATAATTATTATGTATGTAACTAAACTAATAATAAACTTAAAACATACTAATAAAAATTGTGACACAAATTATTCGTAAACAAAACATTACGTTTTTTATGTATTTTCCAACATTTTTATTTGGCTTCAACTAAAACTAAATCAGTTATAACTTAATAACTACATGTAAAGCTACAAATTAGATGCAATATATTTTTATCGACGACATATCTTTCAATATATAGACACTGAAAATGTTATATTAATAATTGCAGTAAAAATACGCATCTTCGATTATATTGTGATTATCATATTGATTATATTCCAATAATAATTATTAAAAATAATTCGTATCAACTTTTATAAGTCGACAATACATTAAATATTAAACTACAGTTTATTATAATCGTATTATGAAAAAGGTAATTGAAAAATCGTTGCCAAATTCTTGAATCAAATCCGTCAAATGTTTGAACATGGATATTTCATTATATCCAGTTCTTAAAGTTAGTATAATTTGGAAGGTTCATTATATAATTTCGACTTTTTAGTCTTACATACTATATACTACTCCATCACATGATTCACTTAAATTTACATAATCTATGCAAGTTTCAAACTTGCTATTCTTCCCAACCTCCAACCCATTTTAATATATAAGAACTTTATAGTTCAAACGTTATATTAGGATTACAATAGTATATTATAGTCCTATAGGTCCTTAAACCTGGTCTTAAAGATGTTATAAAAGAAATTTGCCAAAAGTATGATGTATGGTGACGCAGGTCCTATTTATTACTCGTTTCCTCCACACTTTCGATCCTGAGCGATACTTAAATATAAATTATAGTTAAGGTACTATTATGTGTGCTACAGCCCTTCGCGAGAATAAGAGAAGTAAAGCCTATTCTTTTCTAAATAAATTGTTTTTTTTTGGAAGACAGAAACCGAAATATAGCTTATCTCTGGCTATAGTACTTTAATTAACCGCAATGACATAATTTTAAAAGTTAGTTCTCCGCTTTGTCCAACGATACATATTCTTTAGAGTCGATTAGACCTTCGATAAATGGAATCAATTTATTATAACCCTTTTTTGTGTTACGTATATAAGTTCGCGAAGAGGCTAACTACAGCTACAAGCATGAGCTCAAACACAAATATGAGTAAATGAATAAAGATAAATTTATGCCACACATTATGCGTATTAAAAATAAGTTAAATATTGTGCTCCCAAAGCAATATTCAAATGAGAAATACTATTTTTAATCATAGTCGTACAATTTTATCGAAAACATGTTGAATTCTAAAGGCAATTTGAAGAATATTAATATAATAATGCGTATTTGTGCTGAGCCCATGCTATCTCTCTAATGAAATGTGATCGGTCCGCTACAAGACTATTGGGCGTCCGAGCTATGCGCAAGGAACATCTACTGCTTGATGGTAACTCTTTCACCGTAGTAACTCCCTCTTACATTTACTTATACTATTGTAACTGATGGCTTTCTGGCACAAGAATAGACTGAAGTATGAAATTTTTTGCAATTGACTAATATTCTTTCAATGCCGGAGGCATCTTTCGAAGTCTCATAAGGGATAATTATAAAGCAAAAACTAGATTTAATTTAAGATTTCTCGGCTACCGCACTACTTAAAGAAAAAGCCCATAACTACAAATTAATAAAGAAAGATTTTATTGAACAGAAAGAAGTGAGTGTCCAGTGGTAGTCTTTTATCAGCTTCAGTAAAAACGTGGGCAGGGAAAGAGGAAAAAGAGGGAGGAGCAACGGAAAAAAGGTCGGAGGGTTTAGAATTTCAAAAGTTTTGAATCCGGAAACTAGTCGGAAAAATCAAATAAATTACTTAATTTTCAACTGCATAAAGTATTTCAACTATTTATAGTATTTAATAGGATTGTGTATCGATGTTTACAGGCGGAATAATAATCACGACAATTATGTTACACTGTGTACATAACCTGCGATGTGACCGGTGACCGTCGCGTCGTGTTGTGCTTAATGTACCATGTGTAGTGCAAGATATTTAATATATTTTATAGATATCAATGAAAAGATATATTAATCAGAGAATATTGAAAAAAAAATAGATCAAATTGAAAAGTAATGAGATTTTCGTGATGGTCGAGTTTGTTTGTCATGTAATTAAAATGTATTTAATTTCTATTCTTACTCTGTAAAGGGACATATTTACGAGATACAATAATAAGGAAGAGGCATAGAAGCACTGCATCTCATCTCTCTCTAGTATTTTAAGCACTTCTATACAAAATTTATTTTGTGTCAATTTTATCGTGTACATGGTTGGGGAAATAATGTGCATAAGTTATTTATTATTCTCATTCTAAAGTCAATAGATAAATCCCAAGTATCAAACATATAAAATACATTACTCTATCGCATAGCTAGCATTACACTACCGTTACATAAAACATATGATACGCGTGCTAAATTTAGCGCAGCGCTATTTGTTATCATAACTCACGATGACTTGTCATACATGCACCCAAGGATAAACACTATCTCGATGTGATAACGCTACATTGATTTATTTGATAATCAACGAAAAAAAATGATGCAAAGATTTGTATATTTAGGTATAATTTGAGATATTGTAATTGCCTATAATGCCTATATTTGTCTTTTATAAAACGAAATATTCGTGTTGAAGTATTTTTTTTTACAAAGAGTTAATACAAAAAAATGCTTGCTTTCACAACTTCTGGTTAAGTATCGGTTAGTTTTAGATTTTCCACACATTTGCTGTCAGATAGATTATCCTGTATTTATTTATGAGTCGTAAATTTTGGAGTGAAGTTTAAAATATAAAAGCAATAAAATAGAGCTTGTGTCAAACTTTATAGTACCAGTTAAGGGTGGCGACCGTGCCCAGCAGCGGGAGAGTAGTGTCTGAATAAGTTTATAAAAGTTTATACGAGTTCATTGAAAAAAAAATGCCTTTTCGTAACAAAAAAACATAATTATCGAGTAATTTCAAGGCAAATACGTATCCAAAAAACGTCTCTACATTTAAAGAATGAAAAATCATGAAGTTAAGATCGCACTGAATCACAAGACAAACAGATTAATATATCCCGTCAGAACTGTGGCCCCATTGAATACATCATTTAAAATGTATTTAAATAACATTCATTGATACAATGACGCAGGATTGAAAGATCACACCCGTTATTGCAAGAATAAGTCAGTGACTTTTAAATTCATGGAATTGGTGCAAAAAACGTGAGAATTTAAAACGTATGATATTGCGTGTACGGGCACGTTATAAATCTTTGACTAAAATATAGTGAAATTTAAGAGATGTGATTTGAAAAGTGGCATTCTTTGAATTTTCCCTCCCCCTATGGGGAAACGGGGTGATTTAAGTAATGAACGTACGTAGACTTCCTTTTTATTAAAATTTTATCGTTTTTTCCGTACGTAGTCAACCCATATTGATATTTTTGACAGAAAGAAAAATATTTGACTTTTTTTGTTAATTAAGTACACAATACATGATGGTTATGACTAAATGTCAACAGTCTGGCTTAAATCCCGAGAAATCATTTCCCGCAGATGAATTCGCAGACATTAATTAGTATAATAATAATTATTTCTATTAATGATAAAGTACTTAATGACTTTATTTGTTGTAGAACAAGCATTGATGTGCTCTGACCTATTTGACCTTTAACTTTCATATTTGACCTGCGACAATTGACGTGCAAAACACATCAATTATAACACTCTGATTGGAAATAGATGACTGATGACGTCAAACTTATATAAATTGAACTGTTACAAAGTTGATATTAGATTTAATCGCGTATCTGCAGGGACAATGATAGAATTCATTAAGGAATCGTAGATTTAAATTGAAATCAATGAGATTTTGTTTTTATGGTTAGATTAGGTCTAGGGGTAAGGAAGATATTTTAATGGGAAGGAATTTCCATGTATTCATTGCTGTCATTATTATTATGTAGACTGAAGAGATCTTTAGTGCGAGAGATTTGAGTGCGAATACTATGTTAATTAGTCTTAATAGAAGCCGAGTATCTAGACATTTTTTTATACGCTAAAATATTTTTTCTCCAACCGGACAATACAATGAAAACAGCAAGAATTTTCAAGAAATAAAGTCCCCAACCCGCACTTGGCTAGCGTGGTGGACTCAAGGCCTAAACCCTCTCTCATTATAGAAGGAGACTCGTGCCCTGCAGTGGGGCATTAATGGGTTTTTATTTTCATTTAATGTTTTGCACAAATATAAGTCACACATCGTGCACAAACGCGTAGGTATTCACGCTTGAACACATCGAAGTAGGTCATGCTAATAAACTCGACGCTAAGTCGCCGCACTAAGGAAAACGACGATATTATTTATATTAGTACCTTGAAGCTTGTTTTGTATACAAATACATTATTTTTAAGGGGCCTTTGTTTTTACTCGAATTTATTGATATGATGCCCGTTTTATGGTATTTTTAACCGACTACAAATAAGGTGGAGGTTTTCAATTGGGAGTTATTTCTTAGCCGATAAAAAAAGGGATTCTCAATTCAACTGCACTTTTTAATATTTGTACCTTATAACTTTTTATTGCAAAAACCGATTTTCAAAAACTCGCGTAACCAAATAAATAGTTCAAACGTCTACACTGTAAAATAAATCCTTTGAAATCAAATAACATCACGCTTTAGCTCACGAAGAAATTTTCTTTTAATCATCTCAAAATTTAATCAGTCATTTATATAGGGAACGTTCCACCACCTTTTATGACATATACAGATTATGTGACCATGGGTAAGCCAAACAAGTTGTTTAATAAAAGGGTGTTGTCCGTCAGTACTATCGCTCAGCCATCTACCGCCAGCAGTTACAATAACATAATCACATAAACGTTATATCGTTCGCTTTGCTTACACATTTTATAAAATAAACCTCGATATGTAATACATTACACAAAATCACTACATGATTATCATACGGAACTATTATAAAGTACCAATTACATTTTTAACTTTGGTTTCCCTAATGGAAGTAGTCACTTAACAGCTAACGAATGAATTTTAAACTCAAATTACCTTTACTTTTAGCCTTTTTGGTTACATACCTAATCTCTAAAGGGTTTCTTATCACCCAAAAGGTACCTGTACCTTAAAAATGTCTTAAGACACATAGGGTAATTACCCATCTTACACAGTCTACGAAAATTTTGTGACAAATACCCAAATACGTCACTACTTTAGAGCAAAATCGAGCACCCTGAATACAAAAGGGTATATCCCTAAATACAGTAGGGTAATTTTGCTCATTACTAATACGAGAGGGTAATGTTGCTCACCCTTATTACATGTAGGGTAAAGCACATCAGTTCTATGTCGTGGCTACGACTACACTAGTCAAAGTTGTACGTCACGCTTAGTCGATGTTGTGGAACTTTAGTATGGCTCGGCCCTTGATCTCCGAGTTGCAGAGCTTCCTCACGACCTCTTGAGCGTCGTCGGCAGGGAATACAGAGTGCGGCGGGGGCTCGATCTGTGAAAGAATAGGTTTTATATTAATGTTAGGGAAAAGAAACGACGTCGCGTGATATGGGGATATAAAGCAAGTTAGATAAGTACATTCAAAGATTTTTGATAAATGCTCATATAAAAAAGGGAAGCCTCCTCTTTCTAGTAGGAACTAACCAGAACCTATATTCGTCATGAGAGAGTTAATTTGCATTGAAGGGAAATCGATCAATGGCATCGAGTGGCATGGCATTACAATGGTTGACTTGGTTAACAAATTATTCACTTTTACTCTTCATAGGGTCATCCAAAATACTCATACCTTGTAACATTTTTCGTAATGTTAAAATTAAAATGATTACACACTGAAACATTATAAATATTATGCACTACTTTCGTCGAAAATACAAAATTGTGACGTCACTATCTTGTGTTTCTAAACTAAAAACTAAACTTAAATGTGTTTTTTACATTATAAAGAATAGCTGATTTGACCAGTAGTGAACTATCCTATTAAACCCGTAGTAGGTATTAAAACAATAAAGTTAAGACGGAAAAAAGAATAAAGAAAAACCTTTACATTATGTTATTGTTTAAAACGGCCAGATGGTATGAATAGTGGCATGCACCTAACGCATGGGATTATAACAATAATATAATGAATATCTCCAAGAATTAGCATTATAACACATGACAATTACATTACCTGGCATTGAGCGTTTCTATTTTAAATTAGAAATTCCTGCGATTTCATAATATAAATGCATACTAACGTGAGTCGCGGAGAATTTCTTTAAGCTAAAAGAATGACTCTGCAAATAATACTCGCATACTTTTTGGTAAAACTATACTTCTAAAAGGATTTTCTTTCAAGACTATGCATTGAATAAAGTATATACCCTGCATGATTTCTCTCGGATTAATTAATTACTCCTCTCTTCAAAAATCGTTGCAACTAAATCTACCCTATAATTATAATCATATGGCCGTATTAGCTCGATTCACTAAACAACAGTCATCCAAACTAATTGTAATATGGGTTTTATATTTTGTAAAATCGCTATATCGGAATCACAGTTAAACAAAGTGTAGTCAAAACTCTGATATTTCAAGCTGCATCTTTTAATAATTGCATCTCTTTGTACATCCCAACAATGGCAATAAAATCAATTGAATAACAATCAATATAATGAATACAAGCCCTTATCGTTTAACAACATTAATAAACGCGGCACTCATAAAACAAGTAATTAATCATCGCATGAGAACCGAACCCACTGACCTTGCGATAAAGTGTACGCAAACGCACTCAGAATTATATACACGCGATGTTATGTTATATTAGCATAAAAGTGCTTTTTTACATAACAGTTTTGTGGTATTAGTTGCACTTAATTTATGATGTCAAGGAATCTTTGGTACGGTCATTTTATAAATGGATGAGTACTGGGTCATCGTGCTATTTGTTTTGTCCATCTCGAAAACGAATATTCAGTACTTTTTAAACAATATGAAAGACTGATGCCTCTGAATCCATTCTTCATAAAACTGATAGTAATGTTTTATATGCGCCAGATTCGTTTAAACAGATAATCCGTTGAACCGATTGAACCGAAATCGTAGCATCAAGATAAAAAGGCAATGAGAAGTGAATTTTCACCTGAAAATTACACCTTTACGGACTGAAAGTTGGTATATGAGCAGAATGCACAAGGCAGTGAGTTTCTACTAAAATCTTGGTGTGATATCGCAGAAGAATACCGACTTTACATTGTAACCATAATTTTTCATTTCACATCATAGTGTTCGTTCTAGGCCATAAACAATCTACTTAATATATTGTCTTATCGCGTGCGTTACTGCGACTCTTCAATCAAATCGTACAAGTGTGCCTAGTCTAGCTAAATTCCTAGCTCGAGTCCGTGGCAATTTAGAGCAATTCTAACAATCATACTCTTAATGCTCTCAAGACATTGCGGATGTATTGAGCGATCGAACGTTGGCGAATTTTCGGCGTATATAAGCTAGTCGGAATCCTAATCATATGAGCGAGCTTGTTTAAATTTTAAGACTAATTTTTTGTTAATAACTTGTTTAGTATGCAAACAGCTACATTGCAAAGTCTGCTTTTTTACAAATTATTATAGGGCAAGAGGGCAGATTTTACACGACATTAATTACTCCAGTAGCCCTGAATTGACTGACTCACCACGAAAATGGAGGGGAGGACCTTCATAAAGTCAATCTCGTATTATAAACTTAGGGCAATTCTTCAAACATCACGCTGATGTTTACCTAAAAAATTGTAATCGCCACGCTATATTTAGTAGTTTTAACATTAGTTGTACTTACTTCAGCCCTGGAAACGAGCCCGACCAGCTCTTTAAGCTGTTCGATGGAGCCGTTGGGCACAATCACTATGTTCACGTTCAGCTCCTCGGCCTTCTTCGCGAACTTCGGCAGGAGTTTCTCTCCTACGTCTTCTGTCACCAATACCACCCCGCCCTGGAGAGAAGAGAAAAATTAGGAGCGAAAAATGATTTTAACAAAGGATTATTGTAGCCCATAACGGTTTAAGTCACATGACTTGCTGTATTTAAACGCTAAGTGTCTTTTAGTAGCCAGCTGATTGAAGATTTTTAAAATGCGATATAATTTATTGTTATATTAGTATAGTGCGATACAACATAATCAAGAGCAAACTATTATTACGGAGTGGCTGATGATGGTTATGAAATCAGTTTCATTTTTAAATTTAAAGGATACTCAATAATGAACCTAACCTAAACGTATAAAGTGAGTTAAAGTAACTTAACCTATCTAAAACAAAAGATTTATCTATAAAAGTACAGCATGGACACTGACATCTATATTAAAGGTTCTACTTACAGGAGCCAGACACTGGAGGGAGCGATGCAAAGACCGGGAAGTGGTGCCAAAGTTGAGCACCACATCGACAGGTCCACCGCACGCGTCAGTGGTCCTCTCTATCAGCTGCTTCTCATAGAGGTCCTCTGTCCACTGGACCACGTTCACTCTGTAGTAAACATCGCACAATTGTGGTTTTTGCTTTTAAAAGATCCCGCACTAAGAATTGGTCTCGTGTCGCGGGAACTTTTATAAACATACAAACAACGGACACAAAGTACAATCAGACCCGAAACAATTATCGACCTCCCGACGCATTGGTAGCGGCGTGGTGACCTAAACCACTGCGCCACGGAGGCAGTCGATGAAATATGCCATGATAAAACTGAGATTAATGTTACTGATTGTCTTATTCATATTATAAATAGCTTTTGCCCGCATTTCGTTCGCGTGGTTTGTGACTTAGGATATTTAAAAAAAATATCGTCCCCTATTTTGTCCCCTTGAGGGTAGAATTGATCAAAATCCTTTCTTAGCGGATGCAGGGCCTATGTTTAACATCCGGTAGATGATAGACATGGGCATGAAAAAATTCAGCCCGACCCGCCCAGTGGTTTGGGCTGTGCGTTGATAGATCACTATGTCAGTCAGTCCTTACCTTTATGTTATATAATATTTAGATAGGAAAGTTAGTGGGGATGGATTTACTATATTTGATATTTTTACACGAATACTACTAAATGGATTTGATGAAATTGGTACACAAATAGTTTTATGACATCGATAATGACATAGGATACTTACTTTATATGGCTGGAAATATTTTGACATGGATGAAATCGCCAGCAGAAGTTAGCAATGAAATAAAGAGAATATGAATGACGTTAGTACATAGTTTAGGTAATGTGGTGTTGGCTATGTTACATAATGAGAGTAGTACTATAGACATAACGATGTTTAAAACGTGTCGGGCAAGTAGTGATGAACAAGAAGTGAATGAATGATTACCTAGTGTGGGAGTGCTGTTAAACTAGCCAACAAATTATTAGTTGTTATAAATATCTGCTACTAGCTCATGAAAGATATTTTTCTACAAGATTTAAAATGAAAAGTGACTTACTCTTCACACTCCTTAGCCAGAACGAAGCCTTCATCCTTCAGCGTGGCCACTGAGATCTTGATTCTGTCGTTGTACTGGCCATGTCTGAAGTAATGCGTCGCGATGCGCAGAGCCCACAGCGCCAGACCACCAGTTCCAACAATCAGCACTGTGGCCTTGTCTTTCTTCTGTGGTCCCTCCAGCACCTGCTTCAGGCAATCACCAGCGGTATTCACCGTATTCATGGCCAACAAAGCACCAGTAGGAAGCATAGCTGCAATGCTCAATGGAAGCTCATCAGGGACTGGCACCAAGCACTTGAAGTCAGGAACAACGATGTACTCCGCATACCCTGCAGGCACGCCTTCATAAGGGTACAGGACAATTCTAGATCCTTCCTTAATTCCATTGATTCTTTCAGCTGCCTTGCCGATAGCATCGACAACACCGGCTACTTCGTAACCCGGGAATAAAGCACCGTCACGAAGACCGATATGAGCTGGGGTAGATGTATGGAAACCAAAGTTTTCCATCTCTCCTGAAAGACTGCCGATGGAAGAAATGGAAGATGTGCTGCAGACTGACGCTGAGCGGGTCTTGGTGGCTCTGTAGCAGGCCCCGGCGTAAACGACGCGGATCCTGGCCCCATACATGGGAACATCAGGTACGGGAACGTCGAAACTGAAGACGCATTCCTTGAGGGTAGGTCCAGGGGACTCGATAGACACCTGCCTGCACAGCTTACTCATTTTGGATGATATCTGTGAAAGAACCAAATGGTTAGATTCGAATGACAGCAAGGTGAAATTTTACCGCTGTCTACAATCTAGACTAACTGTATGTTCATTTTATACAAATCAGTAACAAAGTTTCCGTGTTTACGTTTGTTGGTTTAGAAAAAAATAACAAAAGCCGCTTCCTACTACACAATAAAATGGTAAAAGTTGTCAACAATGAGTGCAGTATAACACAAAAACTGTTATCTGTACGTAGTTACAGCGATTGCTTTGTCATATTATTTACGACTAGCTGACCCGCGCAACTTCGTTTGCATCACATAAGATAATCATAATTGCCCCCACTTTTCACTGGTACTCTGCTCCTATTGGTCGTAGCGTGATGATATATAGCCTATAGCCTTCCTCGATAAATGGGCTATCTAACACTGAAATATTTTTTCAAATCGGACCAGTAGTTCCCGAGATTAGCGCGTTCAAACAAACAAACAAACTCTTCAGCTTTATAATATTAGTATAGATACGTGTTAACTGATAAGTTTGGGAATACAAATCTAGGAAAAATACTATAAAAAATAGTAGCCGTGATTTGGAGAACCGGGTATGTAATTTACTATACAAGCCAGGACTATGCGAAGTTCTTGCCCCCTCTTTGTTTCCTTAGAATGTTTGTACCTACTTTACATCTGTGCTTCCCAATTGCGTCTTTTCCTTGGGGTCCACTTGAATAGCCTATTCAAATACCATCTTTTATGTACAATATCTCTGGTTAAAATTAACCAGTTTAACGCGCTAACGGCCTTGTAATATACTCTCATAATAAAGTTTTTGGTTTACACTCAAATATCTCGTTTTAATATCTTAAGAGAACGTGTTATTCAATGAATAGATGCGATCCTGTTGCAGTATCACTTCCCAACCGTTATATGGCCCGGTATTTCTGGATTTGCAAGATGCAGTCGATAACTGATGCTTAAAGGAATATAGAGTTATCTCTCCTAGAATCAACTTGAAGAGTCCATGGGTAGTTGAGTGGATAAACAAAAAAATATTGAACTTGTACTCTTAAAAGGTTTATCCAAAATGCTCACACTGTGCAATACTTTTCGTAAATAATATTGAAATTGTTATTGTAGCAGACTGAAATATTTTTATGGCACTTATTTGATACCAACGAAACTAAGACACTGTGACGTCACTATGTCGTTTTTCTAATACTAAAAGGTGTTTTTGACATTTTATAAAGAACAGCTGACTTGACTGGTAGTCAACTACCGTATTCTGTAAATAAAACACCCTTATTTACCGTAACAATATTATATAGGTAGTTTATTAGACACGTAGGTACTGTTCTAATTTTGCAAGCGGCCCCCAATGACAAGTGGAATGATTGATATGCACTATTAAAGATATCATGTGTACAAATTCAATTGATAATACACTTAGCGTATCGACACTACTATTGTGATAATAGTAGTAGGTACCTAATTTATTACAGTACGCAATAAAAATATTTGTGAATAATGTGAATTCGATTGGCTGGCTCTACGATTAGAGGCATTGAGTTTAAGATGATTTGACTAAGCCTAGTAATATGCAACTACTTTTTTAATTGCTATTATACGAAAATCATAATAAGGTAGGGTCTAATTTCCTATTCAAGTGTATTTTTGTTCTCAATGATTCAATTATCATTCTTGATATACGAACGAATAATAAAGGTACGATCGACGGTAATGAGCTCAATGTAATTAGCTGAAACTAGTCATATTCTAAGGATACCGATATAATGTCCTGGATTGTCCTTTGTGATAGATAGGTATAGCTATATCAATTTGAAAAGTTTATGAGAAAATCACGAAAATACAAAGCTATCTGTATTTGTTTTGTATAACATGTTAATGGCGTAATGATATTGTTTACCTACGTACAGTTAATGTCTTTAAAAAATAAACATTCTTAAACTTTATACCCGTATTTGAAGGTTAAGGCGAATTTGTACGAATAATTACTATTTACTCCCACGTAATAGGGGACGAATGATATTCACCGGGCACATTACCAATAACGTTCTTTGATAAAGGATTCATGACTCAGCAAGCCTAACGACTTGGTAACGATCAAATAAAGATAATATTAATTATTTTATCTACTAATGACTTTACCTACATAATTAATGTGTTTGTTATACATTTCTAAGAGTAATTTGTAATGCCGAAGAATGAGCAATTGAAGCGCAATCTTTCACAATAAATGTAATCATTTTGAATGTTTTACGTTAGTAATTAAAGAGTACAAGTTTGTATCATTTCCATGTTAACAAGTATTTGAACTTGTTAGTTACAAGATTTTTTGTTTTATCTAAGACTGGTGGCCCGCTCCGGCTCCAGCCAATTCAAAGTTATTCTACAAAAAACCTTAACAATTTTTTCACCAAGACCTTCCTCTTGAATGTCTCTATTTATTTAAACAAATCATCAAATTAGTTGCGTAGTTTTACATGCCTAAGCATACATAGTGACACTGCGGGACAGTCTGCCGGAACTGACTTATTTGTAGTGACAAGACGAGCGGAGCCGCGGGATTCTGTTGTAATAAAAAGTAAACTATCTTTGCAAAGTATTTTTTAAACGAAGTCTTGAATGGGCCTGGCTGTGGGTTAACAAGATCCAAATCTTTCGTGCTAACTTACTAATTGATTTAATTACAATGACAATAATCTCTCAGATTTCATATATGATAATGATAATATTATCAAGCGCGATCGCTGCCGCGTTCGATTGCCGAGTCATGCTTTCATTTAGGATTTCGAAGGTTTATCAAATTGGCATTTATTTCGATTATACACGGATTAGATTTGCGCGGACTATTAACTACATGGATATTAAAACTTTAGTATTACTATGTACATAGGTAACGTCTGTTTACATAGGTAATCTACAAGTCATGTCGTTGCCTATTTTGACTCAATATGGATAACTAATTATCAGATTCTTTTCATTTTAGTTATTAAGGACTACGTTTAATAAATTTATTATTGAAATCTTAATAGCTACGTAACGAGAAAATTTTCCGTTTACACCTTGCGATAGTCACCGTGCGACTTTAATGAGTGAAACGCGCGTCGTGTTTACTCGTAAAATCAAGACTGGACAATAATAATTCATTGTTTTAGAAACTTATCTATTCCTGTGGCAATTTCACTCACGCTAATTAATTACTAAAGTCGTAGTGAGATTTATGATAGTCTGACACCCTTTCGAATGCGCCTATCACCTCAAAGCGATCTGTTAAAATCCGACTGGTAGTTTTAGAGATTTGCGCGATCAAAAAAACTAAATAAACTCATCAGCTTTGATAGCCACAATCGCGAGAAGGGCTTGGGGCTATCTCACATCACACTACGGTCGAAGTAATCACCACTAATGCAAGTGAACCTGCGGTGCTCAGCTAGTTAAGCAATAAAATTCGACTCCTACCTACATCAACTTTATACGTACGGTACGGTACCTACATAAAATAATTAATTGATGCCATTAACCGTTCCACTGGGATATAAACGTGTGGGTCTGAAAGAATCTGACCTGTTTCATATACTGAAAATAAGACGCAAAAATTGGAGCACACAAAATCAATGTTTTATACGATTAGCATTCATTCACGTGCTACATAAACATGAATAGCCGCCAAAATAATTGTATTTATGACGTTTCGCTAATACCTACCTAGTCATAATGTTAAAATAAATTATCGACCTGTTCGACAACTTATTATTCGTTTTAAAAGGATGTAAGTATCTATCTGAATACTAAATCGAAGCTTGAAGTTACTCTGATCAATCATCGATCCTAAAAATTTAAATTAAAAAATGGCGATTGATTTGGTGTGTTTTAAGCGCCAAATCCAGAGTGACACATGTGCACTGCTATTGTTTTGTCTAATAATTGCGCTTCTACTTTATTAAGGTTCAGATTTATCCTCTTACTAGACTAATATTTAGAATAACGTAAATCACATTTAATTATTCAGAGTACCTACCTACTTCAATAGGTATATTTGGCGCGAAATTTAAATAAAAAATTATAAGAAGACAGCACTGACAGAATACAGTAGACATTTTTTTTTAATTGTCTTACCTAGATTAGATGGCCAGTTATAATAATACGTTTATTGTCGGCCTTTCCCTTAGACTGACTTTTTCGCTACTTTAATTTTTTGTATACCTAGGTAGTTTTCATTAAATTAGGTCCGTTAAAATGTTTTAAAATTTTTAAACAATGACAAAAATAATTAATCATTAGAGGTAGGAAAGATAATTAAAAAAATATTTGTACTTTAATGATATCGTTGACTCTTGTCGTAAATTAGTGCATAGTTTTAATTAAACTTAATTTAAATAAATAATAAGGTGTAAAAGGTACCATTTGCAGAAATTAAATCGAGTTGTGAATATTATTTAGTGACAATAAAAAAGCCGTTAAGAGAACAAAACAACCGTGTTTTAAAATAAATGGGACACCGATTTGTTTGTTTTGAAACTTTCCTTTGTTTCCCAGAATATTGGCCAATGTTTTTGTTGCTTAACGCCTTCGTCGCGACATCGCAATACAAAACATATAGGTGGTTATGCATAGGTACACTCACCTCGTCCCAAACAACGCGAAAGACAAAGCTTGGCCTATAAAACTGTATATCAATGTGATATTTCGCACCCCGTGCTGTTTTAAATATTACATTTGTAAAGCAACAAGCGCCCACATCAATACTAAAGTCCACTTCGGATTTCTATGCCTCTAAAAATAGTGTGTGAGCGAGAGGGGGGCCTGATAACGAGAACCGGGTGTTTTGAATATAATAGTAAACAAGGGCAGGGCTGAGGACAATGAACGCGATCACTCCAGAGCCAAGTGACCGCACCAAATCATCGCGAAATTATATAAACACCTTATGACCTTCCCGTACACTGAAGGTCATACAGAAAAAATAAAATAAACACCCAATGGGGACAGGTACACACTAAAAATACATCGCAGACATTTTATAAAGCGTTACCGCAAAACAACGCAAGCATTTTCACAAATATGGATTTTTTACTACGCTCTTCTGTGTTATTCCTTTTCTATGAAACAGACTAAATACAATCAGTCAAATAA
Source organism: Anticarsia gemmatalis (assembly GCF_050436995.1). Lineage (NCBI taxonomy): Eukaryota > Metazoa > Arthropoda > Insecta > Lepidoptera > Erebidae > Anticarsia > Anticarsia gemmatalis. The sequence continues at coordinate 18,077,952 of NC_134776.1, read as the reverse complement.
AAATAATCACATTATTTACCTGATTTTGGTTCAAAGATCACTATTGATTTGTTTCGGCAGTTGCTTTCTGTGCGTAAATTTTCAAATTCACGTTTATATTTACAAGGACAAAAAGACAGACAATGACGTCACTGACGTTTTTACATTGCGTTCCGTCCGTGCGCGGAACAAAAGGTGGGTTTGGTCCTCTAGCCTACACGTTTGCTTTGTTCGAATGAAAATTACACATCGCGCTCTTGGTATCCCCCAAGACAAGTGCGTGAATTGCGTTGCGTAGTATGAAACGTCAAATGCTATTTTAACGCTGGCAACAAAATTGAAGCTACTTTCCGTTTTCGATTTTGTTATAAAAGACGAAATTTTAATAGTATAAAGAATACCTAGTAATTTTAAATATAATTATTTGATAAGAAAAATCTACGGTTTCTAGCTCACATGAAATAAGTACTTATTCTAAATGTTGACTTAAGCTACTAAAAATAATAATCATGTGCGAATAGGAAATTATACAAATACTTGGATCACTCCTTACAAAAATTATTAATCTTATTTGGTTATTTATTAGAGGTAATTGTTTATTGTATTTTATATTTATTATATATAATCATAAAAATGTGAGCAATTTATTTTACAGTTTCACGTGAGTTTAAAAAAACTCATGCTTTTGTCACCTCGGCCTCACCTCGAACTCGAAATGAAGTTTAATTTTGTCATCTTTTTTTAGCGCTGGCAACTCAGATCGGCGTGGGTTTCGATGAATATTTGTTAGCGTGGGTTGATTGTTAATTATTTACATAGATTTTTATTTTATAGTGCACTAATAACGCCACAATTAAATTATAGACCGCAGCATGGGTGAGTTGACAATGTGTTTACGTAAAATTAGAGTCTCGCGTATATATCTTTTGTTATTGATTGATGTCATCTTCGGGGTGGTCTAGAGCCGAGCGATGCTTATTTTTTACGCCTTCGACTATTTGTGCAGGTGCATGAAAAAAAACGTGTTTGATCAAAGGAGTGAGATTTTAGAAGCTTTGCGATGAGTTAGATATTACATTCTAAGATACATATAGTATAATAAATGTGAAGAATAGACTTAACTCGCGCTATAGTGATTGTTTTTGTGCGGGGTAACGAAATCTGATGCTTCATTTCGCGTCTCCGTGGGGCTGTGTACCGCGACAGTTGCTAGTGACGCGAGAACTGCGCTTATAACAAGTTGTATAGGTAGTTATTTTTCAGAAAATGTAGTGAAAAAGTTCTAACAACAGTACAAGTAACTGAGTAGTGAGTAAAAAACTTTTGTTAAATAACTTTTCTTTGTACCTACTATCGTAAGATTAAAATTTGCGGAATGGTTGTAAGAAGTGTTATATTCAATGTATGGGAAATACCACATATTAAAAAGTTTTGTGGCTTGTTGAAACTTGTTGAGAAGTTTAGTGTTTGTTAGTGATTGAATCAGGTTGTCAGTGGCAGGTCATTCGTTGATAAGAGTGCTTCTTGTGGCACTATATTGTCACTTGTAGTGGCAGCCTTATCACTATCATGAAGTAATTGCCACTTGTGTCATGTGTCACTTGTATAAATAATATTCTTTATCAGGGGTCACTATTACTCTGCTCAGTCTCTTCTGCTTATTATATGTTGTGAAATATAGATTTGTTTATGTACTAGGACATTTTGTTCTCCAATGTGGGTGAGCAATGGTATAGGTTTTGTATGGTTATATTCACATTCCATGCCCTTTTTGCTGGTTTCTTGTCACTTTTGAACTAAGTTTAAAGTTATTTACATCTTTAGAACATAATATTTCATAACACTGAAAGCTATTTATAATGAAATATAGTTAATATATATTATTGTCACTAAACAATATGTATATATTTAATAAAACCATTCAATTTCCAAATAACTGAAAATTAAATACATACTTTAACTTCCTATTTCCAGTTGACTGTTTGACAAACATATTTATTGTAGGTATATTTAAATTCAAATGAAGTGAAAATAAATGAAATTTATTAATCTACATTACTTTATGTACACTCATACCTTTTCCCAATGGGGTAGGCAGAGACCAAATTCTTTTAACAGAGGTAAATTAAAATTTTCTTAGAAATAAAGTGACACATGCTATAACAAAGAGGTTTATTTTTATAAATAGTTTTTATTTACTACAAAGTGGTTAAAAGCACAGCCAGCTTAAGATTGCAATGAGTTCATAGGTATATTACTGAGAACTAATATATAAATAATTTAATATTTTATTCATAGTTTTCCTGTTATGAATGAAGGAGTATACTAAATACAATATTTCAATATATATTTAGGTACATTATTTAACTTCTACTTTTCACACTGCACAAAATACTCAAACCACACATTTTTGTTTAAAATATATTAGTTAAATAAATACTGCAAAGCGAATTAAGTTAAAAATATTACCTAAATAATTGCAAATTGCTCTTCTTTGCTAATTTTTGCAGAGCATAACCAGGGCTGAGCGTAATTAAACAGCATAAATACCTAACTATATATACTGATAGAAACAATGACATGATTGGTTTGTTTGTTTTGCATAATATACTGAAAGATTTACTGCCTTACTAACAGCAATAGAAATGATCTCTGAAGTATGCAATCATTGTTTAGGATAATTTTAGAATAACTGAACCAATTTCATAGTTAAGACTAGTTTTACCACTAAAATATTTATCAGTAATATATTAATTTTGGATTTAACTATACTTAGTTGACATCAGAAGTAAAATATTTATGAAATAGTTATTCAATAGTTCATCTGAAAGAGATATAACAGTATTTAGTATTGGTAATACCATATACTTACCAACAAATACAAAGACAAAAATGATTCAAGTGTACCAGTAACTGTGTGTACTTATTACGTTTTATTTCTGATAACCATGTCACTGCACAATGGCTAGTAATGACAAATATTGCATATTGTAAACAAACATTTGTGGCCAGTATATAATTGATTATCAAACAATTAAAAACAAAACAGCTGGCGTCATCACCGAAACGGCCGCATATTTTAATTTTAGACCATTATTATTGTACTGAGTAAACAAAAAATGATAAAACTTGTATATGTATAGATAGATAGACTAGACTGGAAAACTACGGGGGAGGCCTTTGCCCAGCAGTGGGACTATACAGGCTTATATAGCTCAGGCCATGTAATGTTTTTCGTAAACAATGTTGAAATTCTAATTATTGCTGACTGAAACATTTTATTGGGTTCTCATCTATACTAATCTATACTAATATTATAAAGCTGAAGAGTTTGTTTGTTTGATTGTTTGTTTGTTTGTTTGTTTGTTTGAACGCGCTAATCTCAGGAACTACTGGTCCGATCTGAAAAAATATTTCAGTGTTAGATAGACCATTTATCGAGGAAGGCTTTAGGCTATATAACTTCACGCTACGGCCATTAGGAGCGGAGTAGCAACGAAAAATGTTACAAAAACGGGGATTTTTTTTTCATTCTTTCTTATGTGACGCAAGCGAAGTTGCGCGGGTCAGCTAGTTTGATATAAATAACAACGAAAATACGTAACTATGACGTCACTACGCCATATTTCTATACTTAAATGTGTTCTTGACATAATAAAGAGTAACTGATTTGACTGGTAGTCAAGTACCCAATATTGAAATACCATCTGTTTTTATGGTTTTGTTAGAAAACTGCTTAATCTTTGAGATCTTGACCATTTACTTCTAAGAACAATCATGAATTAATTAAATATCAACTGCATAGTGTAATAGGCGACAGAAGATGGTACAGAAAATAATAATTTCTGTGAATTAAATGGTGATTCATACTGGCATACAACAGAACAAAGATTATGCAATTGTATGTTTTGTGAGTTATGCAGTCCAAAGAATGTATGTAACCTACAGTTAAAGATTGAAATGCTTATATAAAAGGCTTTCCTCTAACATTTGTTATAATGAAACTAGTTTTAATAGAAAATTTGACATTTAGAGATAGAATTTTCCTTAATATTCACTCAAATGCTGTGCTTCTGCAATGGCAAACAATTTATTTTACAAGCTGTGCGTTATCACCTCAAAGTTGGACATATATAATTTTATTATCTAAACACAGGTTCCCCACTTCCTATAGTCTACCTTCCCCTTTTCAAGGAAATATTTATTACAGCACACCACTTAACTTATTAGTTATACTTATTTTCAATACTGAAACTGGCTATGGCCTCCCACGACATGCTCCGGCGCTCACTAGGGGGCGGTACCACCCCCGTTGAGAATTACAGTCTAAAATTAATTCAATGTTGTCTCACAATCATACAAAACATAAAATCTGACTTAAAAAACAATAATTACAAGTTATTAAAGATAAATAAAAATGGATTTTCTCTAGTACAACAGCTGATGCGATTACTTGCAAATTGATGAGGATCATAAAACAGACTGAACAAACAAACACACACAATAATTGTTAGGAGAAAAAAAAATCTTTGTCCATTCAACATTTCTAATATTAATATATGTGTTTCAGTAAACGGCCTCTCGAGACTTCAAATTGAAGAGATCTGAATAAAAAGGTCAGTATATTTTTGTATTTTTAGTGCATGTAAATTATTTCTACACCCAAAACAATGGTAATTTTACAAGGATTTCTTCAGAGTTTACATTCAAACTCAAATATATAAATAATTATTTGTTCTTCATAAGAAATATGTGTATTCACTGTCATATTCGTTCTAAAGCATTTTTATCTATTAAAATAGTAAAATTTTGTACTACTGTATATTATTTTTAAAGTAATTTTACAGTCACGCATTTGCAAACTGATATTTTTTATACAAAAAAGACGATCGAAAACGTTAATAAACATATTATTGACGAAACGATACTACGATACGATTTTGGTAATTTCTTTCACACATTTGCTACCAATTTATTAATTCAATCAGCACATATTAACCTTTTCTACTCCACGGACCCATAGGCAAACAGGCACTATTTCAAGGATCACCTAAATGACGGAAAAAGTAGTTTAGGCTAATAAAAAAAAAAACAGGTGGGATGTCTACGACTGACCGAATTTCCATGTATTTTTCTTTTATGTCTCTATAGATTTCATCACTGTATTTTCGACCAAAAAAGCACAAGGTGTTATAAATGTTATTTGATCGACACAATAAAATATTTTGTAATCAATCATTAAGTTTCCCGAGGGCTAAAAAGGCATCTATTTTTACGTTGTTCTCGTGAATCGGTATACTTATAACTCTGATTGAGTCTAAAGTGAGTGGGCATTGTCCTTCAGAGTCTCAAGTATTAACAGCAATAATTATTGCACATATTTTCAAAGAAACTTAATTTTTCTGAGAAATGTCCGTACTAAAACTTTGCAAATAGACAGACGCGATTTACGTTATTGAAAAATGTGAATCTGTTCTGTGGAGGCGCTGAGCGAGCTGATACAACATTCACGGGATTCCTCTCCCTCTAGTTTCAGCATTCTTTAATATTTATTGCACTTATGGTATTTTATCGAGAACATTGGCAATTTGAAATAGTCCGCGTGCCACCGTTGTTCACTACGCGAAGAAGTGTGAATTTTCCGATATACTTGGTGTTTGATATTTTCAGTAACGCGGAGTCTGTGGTGACTAATATGCGCTGATTAATAATGTTATTTTATTGGCGTGTAATAATTCAAATAATTGGTTTGCTATTCATAGTGTCAGTTGTGCTATTGATGTACAAGTGGACTGAATTGACAGTTGTGGAAATCAGTCCACTTGTGTTTTTTTTGTGATCAGCTATCTACGAGTTCGTATGAGTATTGACTTGTTTTAACGATAGGCTGTGGTTGAATCACTATATGCTTAGTTAAGTTACTACTTCTGATTGCAAGGTAGCTAAATCTCTTATTTTTTTAACTACTTACTACTTACTTTTTTCTATATGTATCCATGAATAAAATTAACGCACGAAACCTTAGGACAACGCGCAAGGCGTGATTACTAAATCAGTGGTTCCTAGTATTGAATCGCGTGCCCTGTGTTCGAGGCCTGAGAATGGTTTAGAAACCATAAATAATATAAAATATATTTGTCTGTAAATAGCATTTCCTTAAAGTTTTCTGCTATAGAAACAAAGACGGGTTCCTAGAACGTAAGTCGTCAAGCCAAAATTGAAAGACGTTGTATGCGTAGAGTACTCTCTCTAGTTTTCAATTTAAAACGTTCCGTGTTACTTTCGTATCTCGTAAATGTTCATTAAGTATCTTAGTGACTGGGGCTGCATATTATATTAATTAAGCTGATGCGCTTTTGGTAAAACTTGTACTTTCCAACTTTCCGACTCCGTTTAGCAGCTTAAGACGTCAACAGTGAAGCGGTGCGAAATATTACGTTAGTAAGGCTTGGCCTTTCTAGGTTCTTATCGTGCCTTAAAATATTAATTATCTTATACTCCCAATATTTCGAACAAAAAATGCTGCCACAGTACTACAGCATTATTTTTACACACGTGTAGGTACTTAGGTATAAATTCTAATACGACATTTCATTTAAAACCTGGAAGCCTTACAGACATGCGAACAAAGTTTCACGACAAAAGCTCTCCCGGCTCGGAACGGCTCCTATAAGATTTGAATGAAATGTGGTCCTGTATTAAAACACAATACCTATCTAAGCATTCACGGAAACCACCCCAGTGCTGTATTAAAAACAAACTTTTGCTTCCCACTGAAACTCTGAAAGTCTCGCAATGATTCGTATATGAGTTGGAATGAAAAGCCTTGCCTAATCAGAAATAGTTTTTGTTTCTAATGTCGAAATTTTTGCATATAATTTCGTTACATCCCGACCCCTATTTTAGCCTCTACAAATAGCCAACGTTAGCCTTTATATAAATTAGTTGAAATAATTGGAATGATACAAAAATAGCTCTTCATTAAACCACAAATTAACCCTTTTCTTAGAACGGTCTACGAAAAGATTGTATACCTTTTTACTTTAATATAAAACAACATATATCGATAAGGGTTGTGGCCTCCTTTCTCGCTATAATATCCGCTGCAGGCTTCCTTGCAGCCTCAGTTGCCTTCTGATCGCCGCCCCGAAACGGCGAGGTGGGATCTTATACGCGACGCGACACATCTTAGTACTTTCAAATTATTTCTTGATACATTTCATTTCCCTAATCTATAGAACTGTACACCCAAACCCCGTGCTTTTTGTTTTGTTTTTCTTATTCCGCGTTTTGGTTTTATTTTTAAGTTTTATAAGATTGTGATATTTATTTTTGTTAATGCAATATGTGACATGTTTAATGCACATCTGTTGAATGAGTCATTCGTAGTTTCCTTGAAAATGAACTAATTAAATAAATAAAAAAGATTTTGGAGTAATACTTTATCTTGCGGTGTGCTGAATTAAATTGTTACATCCTGCGCTTAGATTTGGACAATTTTATGAGCAGAGAATTTATCAGTTTGATTCTAATTTAAAGTTTTTATTTTGAACATCGTGTAATATCTATGTATGTAGCGCTGATGATTGGGCAGGCTCTGCTTCGTCGAGTTTAATTACTGACCTAAGGTAAGTGCATGCTGTTACTAAGAGCCCTATCTATACTAATTACGGTTAGTAATTATACTTAAGTGCAAATTATTTACTTTATCGACGATTGGTTATCGAATACAAATAATTATTTATACTTTATAATTAAAATACTTGTAACTTAATGCTGGGTATTTATAACATAATATATGCGTTTTATAAACTTAATTATAAAAATATTTATTTCTTCAAATGTAAGACAACATTACATATTATTCACATTTTCTCTATTTAATGTTTGACTTCGTGTCCGAACGGTTTATTTCACAAATTACAGAACTTCAATCTCTACGATCTAAGTCAGATTTAGAATTGCTCAAATCTGACGAAAAGTGCAACGTTAATGCGGCCCTTAAAATGCGTGATTCTTATACCACGATCAAAGGCGGCAATTCACCAAAATGCAAAATAGCACCGAGATGCTCGCAAATTCGCCGTCACCTATGCTAATGTGATACGGCCCGCACAATGTAGCCGTACAAAGCGAACGTTGATCTATTTACCCACGCTTCAAGATGCATAGGTTCTATAAAGAAAGGCCAATTTTCTTGCACTCAAGTGTCACGACTCGAAAAATAAAGTTAGATGCAGTGTTGATCAAGTACGAAAAATGTTGCCTTTCTTTTATGGAAAGCTCTAACCGAGCATAAAATTGCTTTTTCCTCCTTTATAGAAATGAATTCTAAATCCCTTTGCCACCTAATTAGATAACATTGCTCAGACGTTTTTTCTTCGTCTGCACTTCTGGAAACTGCAAATTAGAAAGTAATTGAGAAAGAAACACTAAAGTCCACCTCTGTCTATCCCTTTGAGGTCGCAGTACCTTATTTGCCATGGAATAATTGAGTTTAAATCCACTGTCCGTAAATTAATTGGATGAACTGACGTTGTGTAGATGTGCCGGTGTGACGGGCACAAAGCTTTTGTGCAATTAGTCGTGTAGCAGAAGCCGTAGGTAAGATGCCACTGAGATGCGACGGACAATCACACACGGCCATTAATTATTCCTAGAAGCAACATGTTAGTGGAAATTGTATATTGTAATAGCATGTCAGTTTATATCGAAGCTCGTGACGTATTGGCAAATAATTATCTAACTGAGAACCAATTATAACGTAAAGCCAGAGCTTGGAGTCTATCAAGTTGGTATATATTAAGTACTTGCGACTGCCCGCGACGTTGCCCGCGTGGACAGTTTTTTTGCGTTACTTTCATCGTTTACTCAGTATAAGCTAGGAAAGCTCAATTTATTTTTCACTGCTGCTCTAATCCTGTTAGTCAAGCGTGATGTAGTATGTATCTTTCCTCAATAAATGGCCTATTCAACACATAAAGACTTTTAAATTCGAACCAATAGTTACAGAAATTAGCGCGTTTAAACAAACATACATACAGATTCTTCAGTTTTATATTGTTAGTATAAATATAGGCATTTCTGTAATAATATTTCTACCACTAAATGCAAAATTGCAAACATATCATTGTCAACAATAAGCGTTTCCGATTCAAATTACATTATTCATCACATTTTTCTTATATTATTACTTAATACTTATATTGACCAAGTACTTACAAGAATTTATGACAAGATGTATATGAGAATGAAATATAATAAGAGGAGTTTGTAAAGATTGTAGAAAGTAGTGTTCTTGGCATTTTGTCTACCCATAGGGATAAGGCGTGTTTTTATGTATCCATCGACTGATGATAATTCTTAATTAATATTAAAGCCTTTCATGACTTAATATGAAAGATTCGTATCGGAACGTATCAAAAGCTGACCGTTTACATGCAATGCAAACCTAATTATCATCGGATTTCATTTCATTTGTCGTATGGTCAGTGGTCAACCTAGTGTCAAAGTTGTTCAAGCCGCCCGAAGGCCTTTGACATGGCTGTTATCTTATTGATAACAACCGGGACCCACTTTTTACGTGCCCTCCGAAGCACGGAGACGCTCAGTTCATACTACTACATACTACTATGCGGCCACCAATCTATGGAATGTCCGCGCCAAGGTTGCTTAACCCACTGATCGTTTACCGACCGGTGAGTGCAACTAGCATTCATCGAAAATTTTGCATTACAGACGTAATTTTCATGGCAAATTTTAAACAATACAAGAACGATTTAATCGTTCAACATTTTGCATTATAAATGACAAGAGCCTTGCTTTTAGCACCTTGTCTTAGAGCTTTTAAAAAATAACGGCTTTTAAAAAATAACCAAGATGTCGGGACCGAGGGAGCTGGGAGCGAAGCTTTATAGCGCTCTTACCTCCCACAACTAAGCAGAAATGCATTAAAATTATATAAAAAACACCCAAGTGCGAGTCGGACTCGCGGACGTAGGATTCCGTACCATCATAGTAAAAAAATCCGAAAGGAACACTTTTTTTGTATCGGAGTCCTCCTTAATATATATATTTTTTTTATTTTTTTGCATTCGTTTTTATAGCTACAAAATAAATGCATAGTTTGTGAAAATTTCAGCTTCCTTACTTTTACGGTTTAATAAGTTGCAGTCATGTGACGGACAGACAGCGGAGGCTAAGTTAAACGGTCCCGTTTTTTACCATTTAGGTACGGAACCTTAAACAATCAGGGAAAGCCATTGCCGCTCATGAAACTTAGAGTAAAATGAATCCTTATCAGAAGCATTCGTTTGCTAGTAAAGAAAAGTATACATAAGTTTAATTATTATTGAGTATTAAAGGTTTAAAAATTACTTAGTCTATTAATAACATTCTGCCCACGACTACCATCCACGTGGGTATGAGCATCTTTTAACTCAAATTATATTCAAATCTATCTTAGACTGCTCTAATAAAACTCTTGAATTTATCAAGCCTACATTTTTGTGTCCACTTAGACGAAAAATCCGGGTATAAATTTACCATCACAATCCGGGTTTAAATTTGCCATCACGCAAGTTAATTGCTTTCAATCTTACAAGTCCAAGTCTTATAGTTGTAAACTCATTGAAACATTTGATTCAGTAGTTTTTACGTAGTTAATGCATTTGTTCTAAGTTTTAAGCATTCGCAACATTAGTAGAATATGGAAAATATTTGCTATATTAAAAAAAAAAATTACCAATTGAGAACCTACTCACTTTTTTAAGTCAGTTAAAAAAGACCTAAATTCCAAATCTATATTTTTTTTAAATCATTCAGTTAAGTATGATTATTGACTTATGACTTTAGTCAACAGAGTAAAGTTCATAGTAATATATACAGGATGGAAAAACATAACAAGTCGTGTAAGGTATTACAGGGAATCCTGAAGAATGACTGAAAGGAAACATCTTAAAATAAATTCAAATGCGGCGTAAGTCATAGGCGGCATATTTCTTATAATTTTCTATATTTTAAATATGTTTTTCTTTTATCAAGCATAAGTAAATAAGTTACATTCATAATATAACACCAGTTATACCCAAAGGTATAGGCAAAGATGTATGAAATACACCCGCGTTTCGCCATTTACCATGTTAATCTCATATAATAGCCTACTAACTCCGGGCTACTATTGAGAAATATTCTTATCTACACAAAAAAACGAAAGCTCTTTGCCCTATCCGGGAATCGAACCTGACACCGTTGCGCGGCAGTCGCATAAACTAACGACCACGCTACAGAAGCAGTCATACTGAAAAGTTTGAAAATAAAAAATCGATGTAAGAAATTATTAACAGGTTAACTAACTTATAATTGTATTCTTTCATTATTTAAATTGCAATAAAAAGTGTATTAGTAAGTTTCTTAAGAATTGATCAACTCCGGGGTCTTCTTTAGTTGTGACATGATATGTTTATATAGCGGATTTAACACTCATACATAATAGACCCCGCCGATTTGTACATCAAAACAATAAAAGAGGGGGTTTTTTCCTCAGTTATATTTATGTTGATATCGATCGATGTTGATATCGATCGAGCGGTGATAGCCGAGTGGTATAAGCTGGCACCTCCCACGCAAGTGGTCGCAGGTTCGAACCCGAGGCAACACACCAATGACTTTTCGAAGTTATGTGTGTATTAGAAATAATTATCACATGCTCCAACGGTGAAGGAAAACATCGTGAGGAAACCTTGCATGCCTAAAATTTGTTTAATACATTTATTGAGGGCATGCAAAGTCCCCAACCCGCACTTGGCCAGCGTGGTGGACTCAAGGCCTAACCCCTCCCTCATTACGGGAGGAGACCCTTGCCCAGCAGTGGGACATTAATGGGTTAAATTTATTTATTATATTTATGTTGTTACGGACCATATATGAGCAAACGAGCATTAGCAGAAAAATATCTCAATGTATTTACAATTATTTTAAAACATAAACATCTTTTCAAAATTTGTTCCTTTCCTTGGCCCGTCATATTTTCCCGCCGTGTATACATAAGCCTTTAAAATGTTCGTTCATTAAATTCTACCTCTGCTTTACTCACAATGCACCTCTATTACTCTGATGTTCGTATAAATTATTCCTTTACAACGCGAGACACTTCATAAGCTGTCCGCGTTGCCCCTGTTTCCGTACTTTTCCTTTGCAATGACTCGAGAAATATTAATTTACGAGTCCCATCTTACAAGTTCATAAGTGACTTGCTATCTCTCGAATACTGAAAACTATACTCGGGCTATTTCAAACGTGCGAATTACGTTGTCATTTTATCAGCCTCTCGCTCGCACTTACAAATAGTCACATTCATTTCATTATTTTGATAATGACGTAGTTCGCAAGTTTGTAGCCTGATTATAGTTGTCCAACGCGTCCTTAGCAAAATTTCCTATAACTGCTTACGGGTAATTTTAAAAAGTTTTAATCAAGCATGTTTGGTTTTCAACTACCCTCATTATAAATCAAATCATTATTGTTCAGTAATCTTACCGTGAGAGTGTAACAGACAGACCGTATTATTATTAGTTCTAATAGTATGGATTGAAACCTCGTCTTGGTACCACAAATAGAAATTAACAACCCTTCATAATCGTTCTACGGCGGCGTTGGATGAATATTTAATGCCTGATGTTGCATTCGAATTGGTATAGGTCCGATGTGTTTGTTTAATCTCGAGCTATTGGTCGCGAAAACAGTCGTGTCGGTGCAAGATCGCGTTTGAATTAAAAATATTTTAAACTATAGTGTAATTAAACGTGTTTTAAAAGTTGTTAGAATTTAGTACGGCGGTATTTGTTCATTTGCACGGCGCGTCGCGTCGCGTGTGGCGCAGTGGTTAAAGTGGCCGTCACGCCACCGCGCGTTGCCAGTTCCCGACGCTGACCCATATTTTTTCATTCATACATAGTGTGTTTTCGGAAATTATTTGTTTGCCAGTGACTTGTAACGATGATTTTTTTTACCTAGTATGCCAATATCTAACGGAATTAAAAGTCCTATTATTATTTATTAAAAACAATAATTAAGATGCATTTACATAATAGTTAATTAGTTAAAGCATTAATGTAAATAAACTAAATAAACAAAAATGTTCACGTATGTACCAAACGAGAACATTCCCTCGCGTTGTCGAATATAATAAAAGTAAATGCATAACGACGAGAAGTTTTCCTGTAAAGCCACTTTGACTTTAATTCTCTCCGACATTCACGGAAATTCTAGGGATCCGATTTATTAGAAATGAATCAATGCGGAGCCTGCACTACGCACGGAGCGCGCAGCCAGTATGTATGCCGTTGTTGATGCGCGAATGTAAAAGAAATGGTGATATATCCCGTCTCTCTCTCACTTTTATGCAGCTTGTAAGTTGCAAGTGCGCGCTCCGTCACTTTTTTCGAAATAATAATGAAGAAAAGGGATTTTTTCAATAAAGGGAGGTCGACGATGTCGGTAAGTTGACCCAATTTTGATATAATATTGAATTTCATACGGCATTCGTTAGTTCCACCTGTATGAATGTGTGTACAATATCGGAAGCCATTTATCACGGACGATCTAAAAATAGAACTAGGAATAACCTTTGCAAATGCCGGTGATAAAGCTTTTTGTAAGGTGCATAACATTCAAACATGACAAATCAACTAATTAGCTAACATCGTCTAATTAATTAACTAATACGTTTAACGTGAGATGTGATATAGCGGTGAACTTAAAGTTTATATCGTGTTGTGATTGTTTGTGTTTTGAAGTCGTCCCACGGCGTCGTTATCAGTGCGAATTTGTTCTAAACAGCTAAAGTCAAGACGTTACTTAGAAGTGATCTTAAGATGTTACATCGACAAAATATCTTACAGACCCACTATTTATTTTGAAACATACATATGTTTACGAGTTGCGTTAAATGTCATACATTCGATATAAAATATATATCTATCTGGAATCGTAGGGATCGATAATGACCTGCGTAGCACTTAGCACGGTAGTATTTTCATGCGTGAAAGTTTAAAGCTACGAGTAGTAATAATCGCGGACACCCTCCACTGTGCAAACTATTATAAAATCGTGTAACAAATAAGAAGGTAGTGGCGATTTTACGTGTGTGATTTGTGTAAAACTTCACATAAGTTGTCAAGGTACGTTGTCATCTCAGTAATCATTCTTGTAGCAGATGTCACGTGCACTTGCATTCAGCTGCCGTGATTAACCTTTCGGTGGTTAGTGCTGCAAGTTGACTGCTTGCATATTTCCTAGGGTGAGAGCATTGTCGCGAGGGTCTGAACAAATATACACGGTAGCTTAACCTGTTTAACATTCATTCAAGTCGAGTTTCGGGGGATTTCAGCATAAGTTGACATGTGACTTTCACGTGTAATGGTTCAATCGTTGCTGTATTTTGTCGCGAACCACTAAATATCGGTTCTTAAAGTAACAAAGTAAATAAGTTCAGTGATCTTAAACAGCAGTGTAAATATACGATTATTATTATTGTTTCATAACCACCTGTTGGTTCGAGTTTTTGTGATTTATTGTACATATTTGGCTATGAGTTTTAAAAGTTCCGGTTGAAAACGACAAAGCGCTTTGTTCCGAGTCTCGGAAGCACTTGAATACTCAGTCGTCCATGGTTTGTAGTTTGTCAACTGACAAATTATTTGCTTGTAATGAATATGTCTATTAGTTATTGCCTCTTAGTAAAGACAGATGCAGTATCTAATTAATTGATACTCCAGAATATGATGGAAGCGTCTATTCTGTATAACTCAATCGATCTTCCCACAAATTGTACGCTAATTGCTTTGACCAATGCGGGGTCTCGACTACATACATAGATAATGCACAGACCGCCTTGCAGCCGTTCGTTTTACATCGTTGCTTATTCAGACATTTGTATCTACCCTCTTATTTAGTGTTGGAAAATACAGGGCATGGACTAGGTATATGTTGTTTATTGTTTTTCTATTTGCGGTTAAATATATAGCTTGAGGGCTTGTACTATTGAAGTGAAGGCGGCCGTGAGAAAATGACAGCCTTTCGAAGTCTTATTCTTTGAAATGTATTGTTGGGCATAGCCAAACTTCCCATACCATTGATGAGCCTTCGTCAAACGATATAAGTTTTTTCATAAATCTTATATAATCTACGTATTTATCATACATTGTTGTTTGATTATATGTATAGATAATCACTCTTAAGATTGAGCCTACGTATATAATTTTCATTAACAGAACACGATACACTAACTTAGTTAATCCTTGCAATTATGCACATGTGTCAGAAGTTTCTAAACTGCTTCACGTTTCTAGTAAAACGCTAAATCAGTGCTTTATCAATTGTTAGAGCGTGTTTCAGTGACGTCAGCAAAAGGATATGAAACACTTAGTAGTGACTGACAGGATAGGAGAGGGTGCACTATTTTTAGACAGCTCTGACCACTACGCATTAAAAAATACGTAGATTGATATCTTGACAATCCTTCTAAGATTGAGAGTATACAATAATAGCAATTTTTCCCTTCTAGTTAAAGGCCTGAAGGTTTTAGCAGCTCATGTCGAAAAGCAATTAGGAATCGAACCCACAATCTCTCAGCTACATACTATATTTTAAGGCTATCAAGCAGGGCTGCCTGAATCAAATACCTTAAGCAACTTTCTTATTACAGTCAAAATTCTTAACTCCTGACATAAGTTCTTAACTCCTTATCAATTATATGGGTCTTGTTAAAATCTTGCAAAAAAAAGCAACTGTAGTTGTCTTCGGAATTCACACCCCTCTAGTTAAAAGCTTGAAGGTTTTAGGAGCTAATGTCGAAGAGCAACGGGTGGGAATCGAACCCGTAATATTACATTTTCAGGCTATCAAGCCACGACGACTGCCTTAATCAAATAACACAAGCAA
Organism: Anticarsia gemmatalis; assembly: GCF_050436995.1. Classification (NCBI taxonomy): domain Eukaryota; kingdom Metazoa; phylum Arthropoda; class Insecta; order Lepidoptera; family Erebidae; genus Anticarsia; species Anticarsia gemmatalis. The sequence continues at coordinate 18,062,031 of NC_134776.1, read as the reverse complement.
CTTTCTTATTACAGTAAAATTCTTAACTCCTGAAATAAGTTCTTTACTCCCTATCAATTATGTGGGTCTTGTTAAAATCTTACTAAAAAACCACACTAGTTGTCTTCGGTATCTCCATAAGGTAGTCTCTTACCCACTGCCTCAAGTGACGTGTTTCATTTGACTATATATTACTCGAGTACGTACGAAATGATATCGTCATTCATATTATATGTTATTACTCACAACGTTTCATTATTTACCATCTCAAAACATTCATTACTTGCAGTGATCAGTTAAACTGCACTCATATCGTATACGATTTAAAATATTAGTTTTATTCTTACCTACCTTTTCATAGAGGATTTCTGCTTGACTCGAGATCGTACATACTTGACATTTTAAAGCTTAGATTGTGTTGGGGGCGTAAGAACACATCCTAAGAATTGTTAGGAAGTTTTATTGTACTACAAAACCTATTGAATAACGGATATACGTTGTTATAAGTTTTATTTTCGAGAAATTTATAAGAAAAATCCTTAGAAAAGGTATTTTCTAGAATTTTATTTCTTAAAATGACATTTAACTCGTCGCAGAATAAGACAAAATTTACTGTTAGGGATTTCAAGAAGTTGCAATTTCAATATAAATATCAAGGCATGCTATCTCTTTATCTAAGACAGATCTGACGCCACCAAAATTCAGATTCACATCTAAAATATAACGTTGAATATGTATTGCATTGAACAAAAGCATATTTCAATAAGTATTTTGGCGACAAAGGATCAAAATTGTATTTATACCACAATGCTTTTGTTAAGACTAAGATTTTGAAGATAGAAGACCTCTGCCTGTGGCTTCCGTTCAAGGGTGACATATTGTGCAGTATTTTGCAAACAAAATAATACACATTTTAATATTTACTAAGTTATTATCTAGAGCACATACTTAGTTTCATTGGCAACTTAGTGACTGGCGTTCTTTAGCCCTTGGGATAAATGATACAGATGTACACTAATATTCGAAATTAATTTATGTTTTCTCTCCTACAATTATACTGCTGGGCATAGGTCTTCCTTAAATGCATGGAAGCACCCCATAACAAACTTCACAGACTTTGGAAAACTTTATAGAAATCTCGCAGAAGCACGAAACGAGTAATTAATTAACAGGCTGTCTGTATCTCGCCCGTTTAAAGTTTCCCAACAGTTTCTCACTGCAAAAGTAGTCGGAGATAACGTTGCTTAATATTAATGAAGTGCTTTTTTATTAGTTTTCTGTCTGATATCTAATTAATACTCCTAAAGCCATGGTTTAGGCAATGCAACGGCCCATGAAACAGGACGATATAAAAAAAGCTAGAAATATTTATCTTTCAATACCAAATTAAATTAAAAATAATACGCAATAATGAATCCTGCGCATATCAATACATTCTACTCAACTTTACTGCTTACATAGACATATACATGACTTTCAATTGACCCTCCATATAAACTTGTACAGCTTTACAATTCCCAAGTTAATCAAGTTACTGGTACTACAATTGAATTGTATTTCACATGGAACGGTTCGAACCTGACACTCGTCGATGCAGCATTGACGTAAACCGCCTAGATAAGAGACGAACTCGAACCTTAGGCTTCAACTTACGGCTCAGTTTTAACATAACATTTATGTACTTGTAACACTAATATAGGCATTATTGTGAAGACTTTCTAGCTGTTAACACAATTCTCTCGATTTTATCCAACTATTTTTTTAATTCTGTACTTGAGTTTCTTGAGCTGAACTGATTCAGGTCTGATACTTTGTTTAATACTTACTTTAACTTAACATTTGACTTTTTAACTTAATACTTTGTGTTCTCACAATACTACGCAACTACTTAGACCAGACTTTCCCACTTACCAAAAACTTAATCAATCAAGTTTCAAAACCATCCAAATATCTTCCCACCTAAAAATCCCTTTCAGCATAACCTTCAACAATACTAAACTATTTTCTTCTCTTCCAGGCCCCCAAGATGTCTCAACAATACAGCCTAAGATGGAACAACCACCAGCCGAACTTCATCTCCATGTTCACGACCCTGCTGAACACGCAGACGTTGGTGGACGTGACCCTCGCTGCCGACGGGAAGCAGCTCCTCGCACACAAAGTCGTACTGTCCGCTTGCAGCACTTATTTCCAAGTGAGTTAATGTAACTATCATATATATAACACACCATACTTCTCTATATTACTCTCCTCCTCTGTATTATTCTCCTTTAAAAAACCAATACCTCACAAATCCTTTCAGCATTTTAGTCCAAACACATACACAGCATTATATTACCATTTACTACATAATATACACATTACGTTGCCAAAAAAAATTTTTTAGCCTACTCCGAGTACAACAAAAATGTTGAGAGTGTATGGATGGATGTTTGATACTCTTTCTTATAGATTTTACTAAATAAAAGTATTTGAATGTAAGCATTCACACATGGTTTATAACCTTAGTTACCACATGGGACACTTTCATGTTCCGGAGAACTCTTGTTGTTCCCGAGAACCCTTTACATTGCAATTAGGTTATGGGTAGAAGGTTCTAATGCACATTTCTTGAATTTATTAATCTTATTACTATATTAAAGTCTTAATGACTTTAACTATTGCACAGTATCACATGCTAACCCGTTGCGGATCACATGGCACATGGCAATATATTTACCAGTCAACTTACTAATACTTAGTTTTGATGCTAGGCAACTATAGGATAGTTTAATTTACAAATGCCTTATGAAATATTGTTCTTTGTCCGTCGCATTACACATAGGTTACAATCACCATAAATTTTCAGCTTTATCTCTGTAATCTCAATCTTAGAAAGAGACCAGCATATTATGTCCCAGCTTCAGATATCTGTTATAACAGAATGTACCACCATAGACATAGATATATAGTATCACACCTCTAATATTCGAAGGTGTAGACAGACGTGTATGAATCACACCCATGTTTGCCAATGTAACAGGCGTCAAGCCTATTGCCATTTAAAGGTCTCATTATCAAACTCTTGGATACTATTCAGGAATTTTCTAAAATAAATCAGAAAGATCTATTTAGCCCCACCCGGGAATCAGACCTGGGACCTCAAGTTCTGCTGTCGTACACACTACCGACTGCACCACAGAGATAGTCTGAAAGTATAAATATTTCCATCACTGACTAGAAAAATAAAAAAAATCCTTTTACAAATACAACATAACAATTTTACTCCCAACAGTTTCATTAAAACAATTCTATGTATATTCCAGTCACTGTTCGTGGACAACCCATCACCACACCCAATAGTGATTCTGAAGGACGTGACCTATGCAGATCTGCGCACCATGGTCGACTTCATGTACTGCGGGGAGGTGAACGTTACCGAGGAACAGCTGCCCAAGGTATGTATCATATATATTACATGACTTTGAGAGAGGAACTTAGGACAAACGGCGGGCAGAACAAATCAGTGAAGAAGTTGGGTCGCTTATAATGTTAAACTGAATGTATAATTTTAGTAGTGCTAAGCGTTTAAGAAGTTAAGTAATACATGTACAACATGTCAGTTGATTGAATAATAGACAACTGGCAAGTTAATCTATGTTAGAATTTCAGTGTGAGCGATTCTAAAATTGAATTTTTAAGTTTGTGTTTTTCCGGGACCCCAAATCAGCATGTTCATATTAAGCCCAGCTTTTAGTCAAAGCCGAGCTTTGATCTTGGTTTTGAAACTGCATAGACAACCACAAAGCTATTGTCTCACAGGCAGTTAATAATATGTATACCATCTTTACTGACTTGAGCGAACAAGTATCAAACCATTGGAAGGGTACATATTCACTATTACAACAGTAAATACTTCATTTGTATTTACGTTTGAATTACTGTCTCAGTGTTCACAAGTGTTCAGACTATTTCTGAGACTTTTCTGTCTGTTAGTCTGTCTATCTGTTTGTTTGTAACCGGGCTGTATCTCACTTTAACCTTTGAGCTTGGAGCAACTTTATGAGCCCTTGTTTTCATGATTTTTCCACAATTGACACAAGTTCTCATTTAAAGAGGTTAAAGAACCTTTGGAGGCACACCCATTAAACAAGATTTCTATGAAAAGACATTGACAATGTAACGTATACACAGGTCCTGGACACGGCCAAGCTGTTGAAGATCAAGGGTCTGACCGAGATGCCGGACTCGACGTCGCTGACTCGCTCGCAGGGCACCTCCTCCGAGTTCCACAGCCAGGGCGACTCCATGGACTCCAGGGGACACTCGCCGGCCGCCTCGCCTTCTAACAAACGCAGAAGGTAATAAATCAATATACATCTTTGACACTTAGGACATTTACGAACTGATTAACTTAATAGTATACAACTTGACCTGTTTGTATAACATACTGTACACATTTGGTTCTGACTACCAAAAATTTGATGCAATCATTAATCTGAATAGTATAGAATATCATAGTTTTAGTTATAACAATAAAGCTTAAATATGGCTTTATCATCATACAGTAATTTTGGAGAAAACAACTAGAACTAAAGGAAATGATTTGATTCGGCATACCTTCTGACCCTTACTTCAGCTAGAATCATTAGGTCATGTGGTTGTATTACTTTCATCTAGAAGGACACAGCTGTCCCCATGTCTCATCCCTTGTGTTTCAAGAACATCTATTTAATCCATTGTTAAAACTATAATCAAAGCGACCATCAATCTTTAAAATGTCCATGCAGTTGCTTAACCCACTGATCGACTAACCTTAGATTCAAAACACCTCATTATATTCAAACACCAATAAAAATCTTAATTAACGTACAGGCGCAGGAAAAGTTCAACCGGCTCCACGTCTCTGAACATGGTGGGCGAGGAGAACAGGTCGGAGACCAGCGCTCAGACCGTGGAGGCCATCACGCTGAGCAGTCTGCCGCAACAACGTCGGGTGCGCGAGTACCATGAGATACGGACCATTGATACTTCGCAACAGGTGACTATGCTATTTATTATTTATTAGGGTTTCATTCCCTTAGGGTAAATATAGGACCCTACTACTGAATCTTCTGTCTGTGTATCTGTCCGGGCTGTATGAACCGTTTTCTGGTTTCCTAAAGTGGTAATTTTATACATGTCCATAACTGTTTTGGCATGTATTTTTTTATACATATCCATTTTAAACTCTTCTGGCATGTAGTCAAACTCCAATGATTCCAAGGAATCATTTTGAAAACATTCTCCGAGTTGCCAAAGTTATTCCGAGCTCAAGTAACCAATACAGAAGATTCTTTTGAAATCATTTCACAGTGATAAAGGCATTGTTATTAACTTATTTCTCATGCGCAAATGCTTACTAGGACTATTCTAAATACTTTTTTTCAATGGACTACATTAATTCAATACTTGGCGTATGACTTTAACCATAAACTAACATTAGTCAATTTTGACTCTGCTTAGACTAATACCCACACCCAAAACTTACTCTAATTATATTATTTATAAGATATTAATTAAATTTTGTTATAATTTCCAGACGCCTGAACAGGAGAACATGTCAGTGGAGCCGATGACCATGGAATCTACGCCGACCGGACTGCCGCAAGGTACATATAACATGTTATTATCGTTGTGTGATGGTACACTATCATTACAGTAGCATAAGAACAGTTTCAATAACTTAACCTCGGTAAAAGAGAGAAAGATATTCCGGTGAAATATAATTTTTACTTAGTAACTAAATTAGAGTGTAACTCTCTCTGTCATTTGTATTTTGTTTGAGTCATATTTAAGAGATTTTGCTTTTATGTTAAAAAGGAAATGATTGCCATACACAGTTGGCAATTCTTAAAATTAGAATATTTGACATACAGAGATGTAGATTATAAAACTTATGATCTATACTAATATTATAAAGCTGAAGAGTTTGTTTGTTTGTTTGTTTGTTTGAACGCGCTAATCTCAGGAACTACTGGTCCGATTTGAAAAATTCTTTCAGTGTTAGATAGACCATTTATCGAGAAAGGCTATAGGCTATATATCATCACGGTACGACCAATAGGAGCAGAGTAGCAATAAAAAATGTTACAAAAACGGGGGAAATTTTGACCCATTCTCTTATGTGACGCAAGCGAAGTTGCGCGGGTCAGCTAGTAATGAAATATAGTGCTCAGTAAGTACATATTGCTTTGCTATCAACATTATATTGAGAAGTTAAAGTAGTAATAAAGTAAAACCTCATTGATTTTCAACGAGGTCTATTATTATACTTGATTGCCATCACACAACTATCAAAATTGACTTATCATTCATTTGTTTATCCTTATTTTTATAACGTTAAGTTTTTACTACTGCTATTTTGCAGTTATAGTTAAACTTAATATAAATTTGCGATTACTGTGCTTTTATTCAATGTTATTTATTAAAACTATTAACGCCTTTCTGCGTTTCGAGGTACCTTTGTCTTAAAAGGAGATCGTTTTAACGGATTTCCTGTACTCTTTTCGAGAATCAGTCCTGTTTTATTGGACTTTACAATAAATATAATTAGGATCGAACAAAAAACATACGTATGTTTTATGCTCATTATGAGAATTCTTTACATGCTCGCTACTTGTGGGCATCTACAACATACATTAAGTGTTAATAATATCATTAGAACATCATGACAGTTTCTCATTCATCTCAAACAATTAATTTTAATACCATATTCATTTAATAGTAACATCTGCCTGTCTCTCTTGCGCTTCGACAACACGCATGTTTGTTCTACAGAAGATACTATCAAACCGATACGTTTACAACAGTTCAATATTCACCATATATTGGGTTGCCCAACATTGCAAAGTTCCACCTTGTAAACATTTAAAGCGGCACATTCCTGGGCCCAACGTTTTTATTCCAGGGAAGGGAGATCAATGAGAAACTTGTCTAAACTTTTACTCAAAACGTTTACTATGTACTTAGAAATTTATTAAAACACGTACATTTATCTCTCTTCCCAGGAGGCCAGTGGACTATGATGGAGCACTCGTACCCGCGGTACTCGAATGCGTGCATCGGCGGCACGCTGCAGCCCGACCCCGGCATGTACATCAACAACGTGATCAACCCGCACATGGACGCTGACATCTCCAACTACGGCCAGTCGCTCGGCGTCACCGGCCCCTCGCCCGGCCCCTCCTGCGTCGACGTGCAGACCCCGCAAGAACAGACCCCCATGCCCACGCCCAAACGTCGACGCACCACCAACCCGCAGTCCGAGGAAAACTTTCAACGTGCGCTCGAAGCGGTACGATTTGGCGGTATAGGTTTCTGCAAAGCTGCAAGGATGTTCGGCGTTAACAACAGGACCCTCTGGCTCGAGTACAAGAAGAAAGGCTACCCGAACAACCGACCGAGCATCAAGAGCAGGATCAAGAGGGAACACACCACGCCGCCGCCCGAACACAAAGAAGAGCAACAGACACCCGAACAGCAGATGGCCCTCCTGTGCCCGCAGCACCAAGTACCGCCCGGCTTCATCGACTCGACGACCACGCACGGCTTCCCGCTGCAGGGCGTCCCGCACAACTCTCCCATTAACATTTTAGGGGTGAACTTTAATTCGATGCAATAGAACGCGGCCTGCGGCGTGTCAGTCGACGAGTCGTACTCGTTGTGACACGAGTGGCAGGGGGCGGAGTACCACCACCCCTTCGTGGCACAGTCGCCCCCACACCCCGGCCGCTCGCAGCCGCGCTACGATCTATACATGCATTTGGCCCTGTAAATAATACGTAACAATGAATAGTACTTAGATTATGGACACCGGTAGACTTCGTGTCATAGTAAGTTTATCAGTGTACTGCGGTGTGCGGCCCGGTGAGCAATAGCAGCAAGCAGCGAGCGATCGTTACGATGCGTGAGTGTGTGCGCGGAATGACACGCTAGTGAGAGAGGCCCGCGAACCACGCGGCATCAATTAACTTCAGTATTTTACTACAATTTATATAGTACGTATCCTCAAGGAAATCTCAACTATGGTAACTATATTTTAGTTTTGTACTCAAGTGTAAATATTTAATGGTCTACAGTTACTATCGTTCAAGTGGTTTGTGCGTCCTCGGGTATGTCCATTGTAGTATTGCCATGAATAAAACGTATTCTTTAGATCTCAATAGAATAGTTATGAACTGTTCGGTGAACATTGTTAACAATAAAGGAATGTGCACGATCATAATTACGAGTGTAATATGCGTGATCATCGTCTGCGACGTTCGATGGAAATGTGATAGCGAATTTATTTGTATAATCCACTTGTATTGCATCGTGGACACACCTTCTCAATGTTTGATCTCTATCGTATCTGTTAGGATTAGAACTTGCAATTACACTAAGCAGTGGTATTATACTCGCATCGATTCATGTTCGGCATGAGAGCGCAACAATCAAATAGCATTTATTTTTTACTAGTTATAGTTATTTCTCTAGAACATCGTTGAACATTGAGAAATTGCGTCCAAACAGTTTAATTTCGTCGTCGATAGAATTGGGATGTTTCAAATCCACCGTACAATTTTCAACCAATCATATTCGATCATATACAGTGATTTTGCCACACAATTCAAAATGACTTCTGTTGTATTAACACATTGCTAATTCTATAGGCGGCGACGATAGTTGATAAGTTGAGTGGCAGGTTACATTCATTTATTCATAACTACCTCTATGTATAAGTATTATAAGTATATAACTTGGTGAAATTTGTTCAGCAGTCACCTAAAACAAAGTACCTATGGTGTTCGAGCAGTGAACACTGATATTGGAACGAGGCGATGTGTTATAATACCTTTTTAGAAATTATACAGCAATAAAATATGTAAGTTGATTGAACTTCGAGGTCAGGAATATGAGTTGTTTAAAAAAGCAATAATATTTTATAAGCTAACGACATATCATAGGTTGTATGGTTAGGCACCAATTAGTTTTCAAAACAGTATATTGTGTAATTATATATAAACTTGCCGTTTTTATTATTTTACAGGATTTTACATGTGCTATTCAACATTTAGACTTTTTCATTCGTCTTCTTCAATTAACACATCGCCTACGTGATTATAATGCATTTATTTTTCGATATTTCGGCTAAAAACAATTCAGACTTCAATACATTTGTGTCTTACGTATGTACTTACATATAATTTAGTTTTGTAATTATCGTAGCAATATGTTAACACGTGATATGGAACGCCAGTGATTACAGTACTTGGGGAGTCGATTTTAAGATAAAACATACTGCTGTCAAAGTAATTGTATATTAGTTATATTCCGAATGTTAATAATAAAGCCTTTAACGGTTGTATTTCAAGTCACGTTCATAATTTGGAGACTTGATTCGACAGCAATAATTTAAGCGTATTAGAGAGTGCGTGTACGTGCGTGTACGTGTACGTGCGCGCGGGAAGGTAGCTCTGTCGTATGTAATCATAATTGATAGTTGATGAGAACCACAGATCTCTATCGTGTATAAACTTAGTTAACCGTCAAATGTAACATTATGCATTTATAGCGCAAGTAAGGATAAGCTAGGTATTTTCGGTGCCAGTGTCTGCATGCCGCCGTGTATCGCGACTCGCGCACACAAACTAATCGTTTCTATAATATAGCTCTGAATGTGTTAGTGTAAGTGTAAAGGAAGTTTAAAGAAACTAATAACTTAAGGTAACCAAGCAAGATATATGAAAACAAGCAAACGCTCACGAGTTTTACAGTCAGGCGGCAACTCTGAAAGGCTGCCTCGTCCTTCATTTGAAATAGGATAGTCTCAACTGTTGAGATAATCATTTGTCATAGATCATTCATTGGAATGTAAAGATGACGTATATAGGTGCGTCACAATAGGCAGGTAATATCACGGAATGTTGCACAAGTTAGTCGGTCATTCATATTTTTATACGATCATCTTGTCGCAACTAAATTGCTATCGTAGCGAGTTTCCTCACCTATCTACTATGTTAATAAGACGTCTGTTAGGTGTGTGTGCGCGAGCGCGACAGTCCCTGGACACCACTCGTAGAAGTATTACTTTTTTATTTTCTAAATAAAAACTAAGGAGTATTATATTTTTCTATTCGCCTAGATTTACAACGATAATGATCAGTTTCGGCGTTTGCGATCTCTCAACTTTTTTGTAATCGACTGATTTTTTTATTTAGAGGTTTTTTTTTCGTTTAGGCTGGCATAGCTGCGTTACGGAGGTCATTCAATGTAAATATAATATGTATATAGATGGTTGTATTCTCGCCGATGAATGTTCTCTGTACTAGAATGTATTAAGAAAAGACTGCACAGAAAACGGGAAAATATGAACGCTTATCATTTATGTTCCGCTGTCGTCTCTATAATCTGTACTCTTTCTCACCTTTTTATTCTATATTTTTGTTTCTCTCTTTACTTTTGTTCTGTTTGCATGTTCAACACACTTGTACGCTAAAGAAACGTATGTTTTGCAAAGTTATTATAACAAAACACAGTTACATCAAATACGTACAATACTACATTAAACTGACATCTATCAATACAATTTCAATGCAATATTTAGTTATAATTCTCCTCTTTTCATACATCTTGAACAAAACAATCGTACAAGTGTGTTATAATTAAAAGTACTTAAATCTCTCTCTCTGGCCAGTTTCTTCATCAATAGTAACAGCCAAAGTAAATAGTGAAAATGACAGTCAAATTTGTTTCTTCACAAATTTACTGATAATTTTATGAAGAAACAGACTTGCTTTTACCACACATATTTCAAGTAAAAGTCAGCAGTTACTTTAGATATGTATAAAGAAACTGGCCATTTAACGTTGGAAACAGTGTATATTTTATATTTTACAAGGTTTTTTTTACCATGTCTATCAGGTTATAGAGATCTGTTTTAGAATCTTTTTGTCTTAAGTGCCATCCAGTGATTTCAAAGTATTATGATGGTCATTGAACTATTGGCCGTTCTACGTCGATGTTACCAGATAACAAAAATCTTAAGTTACTATCGTGTGTGGGTAATGTTAGACAGAACAAATATATTTGTGATTTATTTTTTTCTTTTATATTTACAGTTTTTATAATCTATATATTATAAAGCTTTATGTGTCTGAATGAGTTACAATAAATAACACATAAGCTGTCTTTATTTTGATATAAAATACACTCGAATGGTTTATATCGATTATATCTAGTTAATAAAAATATCTACAAATTCAACATATTTATTTTTGATCATGATTTATATTTTTGCCTATATTTCACTTTTATATAACGAAAAGGATATATTTTATAGCATAGTATGATATATTTCGTTCAACATTATCCATGCACAATGAATATAGGTACCAGTTTGTCAAATAGTATTAATGATGAAAGTAAAATAAGGTATTTGTGCGATGAGGCATGTGCGACAGCCGTGGTGTTGACGATAGTAATAACTTTTTGGCATAATATTCTTTTTAGTTGGCATCTTGTTGGTGATAAAATATGCAGCTTTGCTATATAAAATGTAATTTTTTAAGCATCACGCACGCGTGGTTTTTGTAGTTTGACTTCTATCGAATTGCTTGCCACGATATAGTTGATTTTTGATTAATTAAAATTCTTGTTCGATTAATTCAAGTAAATTTTGGATTTATTAAAATTCATTTTCTATTATTAAATATAGTTTTCGATTAATTCAAATTAATTTTCGATTATTCAAATATGTTTTCAATTAAATAAAATTAATTTTGGGTTAAATAAAATTAATTTTGGATTAATTATAATTCATTTTCGATAAAATACAATTGATTTGAATCAGTGCATGTTCGTAAAAGTAAACAGAGCTGTGTTTATAATTAAATTGGAAAGATAATAAAAGTTTTTGATTCAAACACTTTAAATAAATTTGTATAAATTAATAAGTATTGATTTTAGTCGTCAATGTCCACGACTGTCTTAAATTACGAGGTTGTTCTTAAACAGGCAAAATTGGAGAATTTTGTGCGTAGCACTAAACAATTGTTCTATACCAAAATAGATAATAAATACTTTTGATTATTTTGTAAAACGTTGTTTATTTACCCTTACTTCCTTCCCTCCTACTACCTTATACGGTTGATTAAATTTCAATACAACATGACACGTTTTGTTCATCATAAGAGAAATATCGAAATAAAAATATTTTAGAGAATGCAAAATTTCAATTTGCTTACTTTTCGAATTTCCTGCTAAAAATTTGTCCCGTTTTGAATAACAAAAGTTGAGTCTAACCTCAACTATAGCTATCTTTAATTCGCTACAGGTACTGTGAGATTTCCTTCAAAGCTAGGGTTATTATTTCTATTAATCCACATATAAATAAAATTGAAGAAATACAAAAAAGTCTGGGTTAGCCATAGTCCAACCACTTAGTAGAGGGTCTTATATGTTTTATGTGCAAGTTACTTATTTTTAAAAGCACACTCAAATCTCAGTTATACTGTAGACGAATTGCGCATTCCACGGCTGTCTTAAGTAGTCCGTCTATATCACTTCTCCGTACATTCTCAATGAACTCAGTAGACTTAAAAAATATAATCTAATAGCGTAATCTTAGGAAACTAGTCCAATATACACTTACACTTCCACTCTTTCTGGTAAAATCCTGGTTACGTCAACACCAATATTTTAAAAGTCTATAACTATCTACTACTATAGACTACTATATGTATCTTTGTAACTAAAAACTACTTTTTGATTTGATATTCATCTTGTAACTATGAAATTACCTTTCTCCATATACCTCTTTCAGCAGTGCCTGAAAACTTAGCAGCTCCATCGAGCCCATCGGCAGAGATCAGGCAGCGTCGCTCGAAGCACTTCAAGCGTCAGTCCCGCGTGCCGGAGGACAGCCGGGAGGTTCGCAAGCAGACCTCCGAGCCCCTCCCGCCCACCGCACCACCGAAACCAACACCCGCGCTTCAGAAACACGAGTCTTACCCACAATTTGTACCCACTAAGGTAATAAATACTATACATGTATGAAATCATGGTTATTTCCAATCGAGATAGGTAAAGACCAAGGAAAATCATTTTCTAAGATTATTAAGAACTTTTTTAAGACTGCTAATAGTCACTAATGCGTGAAATCACGCCTATTTACAACCAAGGTAGGCAAAGACCAATATTAATTAGCTTCTCCTTACGTACTTTCTAACAGCCACTACAGAATATAATTACGTCTTTTATCTCATTGGGGTAGGCAATAACCAAGAAAAATCACTAGCTCAATATCATTAAATTAATTGTTATCAACAAAAATTAAGAAAATTATGACCTAATGTCATATTACACAATTCTTACATGATGTTTAAATTTGTGTAATGTATTGACAGTCGTTACCAGTAGTCAGAAGCTTGAAAGTCTGACAACCAGTCTTACCGAAGGGTATTTTGTTATAACGTAGGTAAATGGGTTGTGGTTGTCCGATAAGTAGTCGCTCCATGTATAACACTAGTATTCAGCTACATTTGGGGAGACTGGAAGCCGACTCCAACATGTTTGGTTGTCAGACTTTCAAGCTTCTGACTACTGGTAACGACTGTCAATACAGTACACAAATACATGCATCATGTAAGAATTGTGACGACGACTGTCAAAGATCTTCGAAAATGACAGCCGGGACCCACAATTTAACGTGCCTTCCGAAACACGGAGGAACTCGATATGTATATGTTACTGTAAAAGGCCGGACTGTGGTAAATCCTAAGATTTTCCGGTAAAACCTAAGATTTACCAACTCTCAATGGTAAAAGTCCGAACAAGCCAGAGTTTAAAAACTATGTTACGATATATAAAAAAATCCTCCTTCATAACTATGTTTATAACTATTTCACGGTATAATTATATACTGTGACATAGTTATAAAGAAGGAGTTTTGGGCAAAGCGACATGGGTAGGTTAGGTTAGAAGGCTAAGGTGGGAGCGAGCGAAGCGAAGCTCCCACCTTAGCCTTCGTGGTTATTTTTTTTTAACCACCCAGAAGGAGGAGCCCCGCGAAGCGGGGCTCCGGCGACATCTCGACATCATCAAGTGAATATAGGTAAAAGTTCGAAATAAAAGAATTGTTCGGACTTTTACCATTGCGAGTTGGTAAATCTTAGGTTATACCGGAAAATCTTAGGATTTACCACCGTTCGGGCTTTTACAGTAACATATATATTTAAAAGTACTAACAGCCACTACACATAATCACGTCTTTAATCTCATTAAGGTAGGTAGGATGGTCACCCATCCACAGAACAACCTCGGCAAGTCTGTCGTTGACTAAGCCACGAGCTCATCTAATACTCTAAACATAACACTATTTAAATAAAGCTATGTAAAGGTCAATAGTTCTGAAATACATATAAAAGTATTTTAAAAGTCCCTGATATCACGACAATGTTGAACCGATCGGGCTATTTTTATTTGGCATCAATATAAAAATGTATCGAACTTTCTAGCTCATATGACTTCAGATTTATATGTAGAATGAAATGCTACAATATTTTCAGACCTATTTAAGCGTTAGCTTCACTAGGCAGATAGTTTGTGGCAAACTATCAGATACGAATAATAGAGTAGAAAATTTAGCATTTATACTTCGCAGAAAATCTTCTGCTTAAGCATAAAGTTCGCGGCATATAGTTTGCTTATTGATACTGTACCCTTAACCGATAATTTAAAAATACAGTGTTATTTAAGACCAGGTCAAGTGCGATGTCAGTTCGTCTGTCATTTAGTTGTGTTTAAACTTGTGGCAGTGTTTGAGGTCAAAATCACAGTTGGAAATAGTGGGGCTATTTAAATTGTAGTTCTCTGAAGCGGGGCAGTTAGAGGCGAAGTGGACTTTAATTGGCTATTTTATTTTTGTATAACTATGTTAACTAGCCGCAATGTATTTAAACGCTTACATAATTTAGTTTTTTAAGCGCTTAAACAGTATAACCATTTAATCTTCACAAAAAAGAAACACACTATTTTTAGCGAATTATTTTTGCATTTTTTGCTAAACTATTATCGGTCAATATTTTTTAGCAAGTTCAACATTCTTATGGCGGATATGTTGTTAACAGGCACTCATGGGACGCAAACCCCGAATGGAGCACGAAATGGGCTCGCTGTTAATCCGCGCAGTGACCTCAACCGACCGGCAGTCTTCGACCAACACCACCACATCGACATCAGCCTCGTTCGAGAGCTCAGCATCCGAATCATCGCAGACCACACGAGCGAGCCACACTCCCGCCGTCAGATCTGGACCGCCACTTAGCTGCAATTTCTGCTGGAACACCGTTGATGAATGCGGCAGGATCCTGCGACGGAAAACACAATACCACTGCCCAGAGTGCCGTGCCAATCTGTGCATCGTGCCATGCTTCCACGAGTACCACGAGGGGCCCGAGACCGACCCGAACACGAACGCGCGGTGAACGGAGACGAGCGAGTTTGTCGAAAAAAATCGCGGTTTTGCAGTTTAAAAAACTTAACCTGTAGTCCTTTAGTATCCAGAGTTTTTCAAAGCTCTAGGATCTGAACCTACGTGGTAGTTTTAGCAATAACGTTTTAAGTCTTTTGGACAGTAGATACCATTGGTAATGTTTGTTGCATATCTTTGTCTTGACGTTTCGGCCTTTCTCCAGTCTCGTTGTGCACGTGTAATATAAACTGCATGACGGTACTCTTGGATACAAAAGCAATATATATTCCTAGTAATTTTTCGTAGTGTGTGAAGTATCTCAAACTTCTTTAAATGTGTTATTGATTCTACAACAATATTCTCCATTGTACCTACCTGTTAGACTTTCCATAGATAATCCGGATTTTCATAGACAAGTAAGTTTAGTAGATGTTTCATGTTATAATGATAACTGAATATATTTTCTATAACTATATTGAACCTTTAGAGCTCTCTTCGTAGTATCAAGTAAATATAATACAGTTCAATGATCTCCCAATCGCCATTTTTTCGACATACTCCGCTGTTTTTGTAAATAGTAATTTAGTTAATGTTTAAAAGTAACGGTCCGACCGTTCCATCGACATATTGTTTTAAACGCTTCTATACTTTTTACTAAAGTTGGTATTATTCATAGATTTGTCAATATCTGTAGCCAAATTGTTTATGAATGTGTTGCTTTAATGTTTATGCATTTTTACCTGTAGACGTTGACCAATCTTTGAATATATATACATCGATGTTAGGTTAGGGCGCCTTGATCACTGGCCAAACAAAATGATCAATATTTTGTATGAAAAGTTACATTTTGTCGATAAACATGTTTGATATCGATTCAATTTGCTACAAGCAACGTTTAGTGTGAGACAAGTAAAGATATAACGTAACGATTATATCAAAGTGTTAGTATAATAATTGTTCGAGTAAATTTGGTGATCATAATATATAGTTCGTGTATAGATGTTACGAAATTATATTTTATCTATCAACATATTAATATAACTGTCTTAATATTGCCATTAAAATGTTTTTTCTAAGAATTATAATACTTTAAGGTAGTAAGAAAGAGTATGCGCAAAATAAATTGTTTTTTTTTGGAAGGGTGATGTGCAAAAAATTATAAATTGTCGATGTCGTGGCCTAAGAAACGATGTTTGTTGTTGAGTGATGAAAATTTTATGAAAGTATTAGTGAGGTAAAGAAATTTTGCTATAGGATGGACATTTATACATACAAATATTATATAATATATATATCTGATGCATTATGCACTTTATGGTCCTGTCACGCGTCTCTTATACCTATGTCAATGTTTCCAACGACACTTTTATATACAAATATATACGATTCTCTACCGATGTAAAAAAATGTTGAAAAAATGTACTCGTCACCGAATAAAACGATTTGTATCTACGTAATTATGTACCTACTATAAATATGCTGAAAATATGCTTAAAAAACACTTTGACCTTATTACGAATTTGTTCTTCCGATTGTACAGTCGTAGTATTAATATCTTATGAACAGAAATATTTAAACTCGCGGTAAAATACATTGTAGAAGGGAATTGATAACAAATAAATTGCTTCTGCTTTGAATATTTTTATAGACTACACTTATTATGAAACATTAGACGATCAATAAATATAAAATGTTATTATATACTATTCTACATTTACCAGAGTACTACTCTTTATATAAAATCCAGTATAACTGGTTATAGAATTATGTATTAAATAATAAAAAAATCATGTCTCACTACATTTATAATATTTGCAAATTTTTCACAATGTTGATGCACGCTAGACCACACTTATATAAATAACTACCACGATGTCAAAAAGCTTTCTTTATATAATATACATATTTTGTACACGAAACATATTTACACGTCAATTAATGTTAGTTTTATGCACCATATTATGTGTTTAAGCAAAGTTATTATTGTATAAGCACAGATTCAGGCTAAACTTTTTAACAGTTGAACAATATTAAGAATAATATATATTGTATATCATCGCAGCACGTGTAAAAGTCGCTATTTGTTAAATCATACGCACTGTAAAACTTTTATGTGATTCACTCAGAACTTAAAAAAATGATATTCAATTTCGTCAAAATTAAAATTTTGATGACTTTGGCTATTAAAAATAGCAGGTTTTTATGTCCTTAATTCAAAGAGAGAAGTTTTTGTGTCTCCTCTAAATGATATAAAAAGCACATAACGATGGCACGTGTAGCAACGATATATCTTTAGCTAACATTATATAATATACACTGTATATATCCTACAACACACATTTTCTAATTCATAATCGAGTAACTATAAAAGACTTCCGAAAAATTCACATACCTCTGTAATATAAATAATTGTCAAAACACATTATATATTTTGATGTTTGTATGTTATTAGATTACGAAAAGACTTAGCAAACAAATATTTTTTATATATTTAGCTGTCGAAGCAAAATTTTGTATGATACATGAGAGCGAAGGAACAAGCTCAAAATAGTTAATAACTAATAAGTATAATATGTAAAAATAATACATTTTATAATATTGTATGAAATAATCATTTGTAAAAGAAAATGTTTTTGAACAAAAGTAGGATTCTGTGTCTATGATAGCCGTCAATATATCCAAATAAATTTATAATTGTTGGTCTCACGTAACGTAAATAGTCGTCCACTTAAATCATATTAAATAATCAATGTTCCCGTAAAAAGTTATATTGTTGTCTATATATCAGTGAAAATAATATTGATCGTAGAAAGTTATATTAAAATCGTTTAAAAATTATGCTTCTATCAAATACAAGCGCATATTAAATCAGTAGTTATATAAATGTTGAATAAAAATTTAAAAAATATTTTAACCCGATTTTACGTAATAGAGTATTTTTTCGTTTTTCTTGACAGATTAAAGTTAAAATATAGTAGGTATATATGCTTTGTTAAATCAATTAAATAAGTTATTGGCATCAGTTAGAAATATTTAATATTATATTTGAAATAATAAAAGAAGCTTCAACTAAATGTTTATAATCGGTGCAACAGTTTGTAGGTCTTGTTATAATCAGTAGGTCAAAGTACTACGATGCTTTAAACATCGTTGGTTACGTAGAAAATAAAATTATGCGATAGTTTGACTATAAAATAGATGTGATGTTATATGTAACAATAATTACGAACGTTATAGTTGTGCTCAATGCATCTCATTTACATAAAAATACTTTAAAAATAATTGTTTTGATCTAAATGTTTATAAGTGAGGGAAGAAAAGTAAGTTTTTCTAGGTAAAGTTTTGCCGGTACATTGACATATCATGAAACGAATTGAGGTTGACTGTGTATGGTAACGATGTAGCAAACTTATGATAATAATATATATTGTATATAAATAATAAATATATAGTAGGTACGTCCATTTTTGAATCGACAGTGTCTTCGACCATATAAATGTGTGATTTTGCTACGATGCGTCATGGACGATATGATTTATATTGTAGAAAAGAAACGATTACACAGAAATTGTACATTTTATATAACTAAAACTGTGGATCGTCTGAATTTATATGAATACTAATATATTGGATTTAGTTTCGTTTTGTTCGTGGCGACGTTGCGTCAAGTTTGTAGTATTTTCTCAGATGATTCGTTCAATACTGTTTAAAAGGCCTTTTATATTAGACGGTGGGAAATTGTATCGAAAATATGTAAAACAATAGACAGTAGTTGAGATGTTACAGCTATTCGTATAATAAATAGCTGTTGGCATTCTTTTGTGGCATTTGCGTACTGGGTGGACTTTTAGAGAAGATTGTTAATGCAAGTTTAGCTTTGATAAATGTACGGCCGTTCTAATCGCAGTAGTTCAGATTCATATTCTTCATTTGTGTAACGTAGGTAGATATTTAATAGAATCTTATTAAAATATATCAATTTGTAAGTGTCAATGTGTTTCCGATATAATTGGTGTACAAATATTCAGCAGTAAAACTTTCGTTTATAAAATCCTCAACCGAATGCAATTGTGTGAGACTATTTCAGCATTTACCTTTGTGAAAACTCAAAAACCTATCAATTATATCTGTGCTTTTAATGTAATTTCGCTTCAGGTATTAATACATTTAATACATAGATTATATAACCGTAATAGATAGCTACGTGTACAGAACAAGGCACCCAGTACGTTTTATTGGTCTATTCAAACATTCAAAATGGAATCCCTAACGGCCGAATTTTTTTTCATTTCATTAATAGGTAACAAATATTCAATATAGTAATAGTTTTCAGTGCTTCTCCGAAAGTAATGTTTCAGTAATCAGTCGTCTGTTCAAACAAATAATTGTTGAAAGTTAATCAGTGTTTTAGTAAAACCTTCTAATATAAAAAGCCCTGTTTGTAAAAGCTTACTACACACTTATTCGGGTCGGTATGTTCGGTTTGGCAGTATTTATCCAACAACAAAACCGTCTTGAAGCAATTACTACACTTGTTTGGCTTGTGCCGATCGGGTAGTTCTTTCACACGATTTGGTTTATACATTCAGGCGCGGCGATGTCAAATGGCATTTTTCCTAAACATTCATCTACTCATATTCGGTTACGCCGCCCGGCTAGGCCGATTAATGCCGAACCGAATATATGTGTCAAGCCAATGCAATAACCAGATTATGTAGTAATGTTTAAATGTCTACAATATGTATGTACCCCAGAATACGCTGGAACTATCTATAACAGTTTAAATAAAATAACTCTACATGGAATATTTTGTTTTATTTTGCTTTTAAACCCTTGACACACTTAAATGTTGATGAGGAAAAAGCAGTATAACCTTGATTGGGTGTTTTATCCTGACATAATTTAAATTACAATTTATTTTTATGTCAAAGATTAAGCTATACAACGCCGGGTTTAAATTGATTTATAGCTGATTATGTAGCGCTAGATAAATATGTATAGGTACAAGGTTGTATTTTCATTCGTAGTTTTGGCATAAAATATCAATTAAGTGATTAGTCAACAAACAATACGCAGTGATTGTTTAATTAGTTTGAAGTTAATATGCGGTGATCATTTTAATATTCTAATTTATGAAGATGTGACAATGATTTTAAAATTTTGACGTTATCCGTATTAAAGTATTTAAATTCGTAACCGTAGTACCCTGTTTGCTGTAGAAAAGCAATAATAGCCTGAAAGATAATATCGTAAAGAAATAATACTTAATATATAACTTAGCTGAGATTCGTTTTGCAGGAATTTCAAAGTCCCTAAGCAGCACTCAACCAGAACTCAACCTCGTAGTGCTAGATATGAAATGTTCGAACACTTTTATTCAAGTCATAGCAGCCTACACAGGCCTAATCCGGATAAAACTATAGCATTTTTTTCTTTCAGACCTGTACAGACCTGAGCGTTATCGATTACCGGTGACGGTAGTTAAACATTTTTGACAAAGCGCTCATTCAGTCATTACAGCGTTTGTTGTATCGTCTAGAAAAACTGTGCTGTTTGAATAGAAGATAGGATGCGCAACCATGCTGTTTTCGCTGCCGTTGATGGTAGCGGTAAAATTTTATATCTAATCAGGCTTTTGCATACGGGTTTATACTTAATAAATTATTAAAAGTCTATGTATTCAAGGCCTTAACTTTCCCTCGTTTCGGAGGAGACTCTTGCCCAGCAGTGGGTTAAAAAAAGTCTAACTGGCATAACGTTGGTTACGTTACGCAACCTAGGTACCTATGCAATGGTTAAAGACTTCTAAGATATGTTCAGTAATAACGGAGATTAGCCCGTACATACGAACATACTCCATAATATTTCGCTCTTTGTATAGAAGAAGAATTCTTAGGTGTAATTCATCAGACTAGCCTTTCTTTCAACTATGTTGGAGTCGGCTTCCAGTCTCACCGGATGCAGCTGAATACCAATATTTTTCATGTAGCGACTGCCTAACAGACTTCTACAACCCAGTTAGCTGGTTTATAGCATGATTCTCCCCGGTAAGACTGGTGGCTTCTAGCTACAGATTACGACTGCCTAAAATCTTTGAAAATGATAGCCGGGACGCAGTATATAAGGTACCTTCCGAAACACGGAGGAACTCGTACGTGTAATACGGTCACTCATCCACAGAATAACGTCGGCAAGCATAGTTTAACCTCAGAGATCGATTCTCGAGGTTGTTGTTTCAACAAGCTTTCTTGTTAAGTGTTACTGTCCTTCATTAATATACTTACTTACAAAAGGATATACTTATATCGAGTCTGTTACTTACACTTCCTTACAATGTTATGGTGCTCGGCGTATTATCCAGGGTCGTATCGTCAGACAGCACAGCATTCAAGGACTTCGTAGACTTAGATGACAAACAATAAAGTATTGCTAGACTTTATTACAATTTATTATAATGGTAACACTAAATAAACAGTGTTGCCGTTCTTAAGTAAAATTATTAGTATTTTATTTTGAGCTAGTGTTGTCAGCTCAAAAAGGTACAATAAAACAAAAAATAAATTTAAACATTTTTTATTATCTTGTTTGATTACAAACAGTACAGATTTTAGGTACTGTGTTTAATTCATAATATTAGTGCTACATTACATTACATAATTATGTATACCTATAGACACTGTCGTCAAGACCAAGGAGACGATAGAATAACTATATACTTACAAAAATGTAGGTAGAAATACTATAGATAAGTAAATGCTAAGTCGTGGCGTATTGTTAGAGATAAAAATCAAGTGGTACACAAATAACGTTCATATTTCTATACAAAAATGTGTAATGTGTTGAAAAGAGACGTAGATTTCATGTGATAGAGAGGTCAGAGTCATATCCGTGTTAAAAATATTGCTATCTTTGTCGTTCAAAGCGTTAATTTCCGTCTTCCGCATGTTAAAACGTACGTACGTTTTCCGCAAATCTTAAATTTAAACTAATTTCTAAAATAAAACTTAATTCTAAAGGATCCTTTACGTGATGTGCAATTTACTTGCAGGTACCGTGATACCGTGATGTAGCGTGACTTATAAATTAACCGAAATTGTAAAATTAACCGCATATACCATCAAACGAGTCGAATAGCCTTATGACTTTCAAAACCTCCAGACCAACCTATCCGAGACTTGGACTTTGGAGCTAAACGACCGACTAACCTAGCGGCAAAGAGAACCTGTGCCACACAAACGACAAAGCGACCAAACCCATCCAAAATCAAACCGCATATCGCAACGCCACGAAATCCTCTTCCTCTCGTAAAACGTCCGTTACTTAGTATAATAAGTTTAATTATAAACTTAATTACTAAATGTAAAGTCCGTTTCCAATCAACATTAAACATTTTGTACGAAACACGACTCATGTTTGTATACCAAGTAAACTTATATTATGATTCAGTGATGTGTTTTATATATTTCGTCGGCAAATATCATTTCAAAAGTCAATATAATACCGTGATTTTTTACATTTTGCTATGAATAATCCATTTAGAGGCTCATGTCAAAATATCCGACATGAACCCCGAATCAAAAGAACGTAACTTAGAATTTCGTCAAACATTTTTTACATGCATTTTTATAGACAGTTTTTTACAATACATACCAATTTACAATATCCACATACTAATTACTGGTAATTTAGTTATTCATTTATCCAAATATAATACTGTATAACAAAAAAATACATACAAGTGTTTTTACATTGATACAACACAATTATAGTCTGTGGCGAGACTATATAGTGTAAAGAACAAGTCTACGTCAACGGGAGAACTAATTGTCAACAATAATTACAATATAAACTGACAATACATAAGAAAATGGGGTAACTTATATAAAACGGGTAATTATAATCTCCCCAAAAAAGGTACAAATATTAACTATATATATATTTATAACTAAAATGTTTTATTTTTTATTAAATATTCGTAAACTTAAACTAGTGTAGATGTATGTACAGTTTGAATATTCGAAATTAGATACTAACATGGAATAACATAAATAGAGTTATAGAGTGCTTATGACGACAGCTAGTGACCAGTGTACGACCATAATGTGATGCCAATTGTATCATTTCAGTATTTGTCACTTACAGAGTTAATACGCATATCCAGCCTTCGAAGGTTTTCCATAGTTAATAGTAGGAACATTTTGTGAATAAGACTAGATTAGAATATCAACTCTCAAGTTTGTAAATATATAATTAATAATTATAAAATGTTAAATGATCGTACAATCAAGTAACTTTATATATGCGTTTGTTTAGTCGTAATACTGGTCTTAAAGTGGCAGGTCTAGTACACTACTGAATAAAGTGCAGTAGCGTCCCACCCACTTTACGCTAGCAGTGCACCCGACCCCGCCCGTGATGTACAGCTGCGTCATTCAATAACATTGTGATATTAACTTATGTAACGTCTTCGAGTATTCAACATTGCTTTAAGCTGCCCAACGAAGACGACATACAAATAATGTTTCATAAAATAATGCTGGGAAAATACTCAAGCGGTTGACGAAAAAGTAAAAAAGCTTTTTAATCCGATAAAATAAATACCTAATAAATAAAATATGTGTTCGATTATTGTGATAGTTTCATAATTTTCGTGTGATGAAATTAAATCTTACATTTGTTTTCGTATGGCGGACGGTTAAACGGAATCTATGTAATGAGTAATAACGTGTTGTATGTATAAAGCGATCGTTTCCTACTCATGCAACACCCCCAGATATGTGAACTTTATACTTTTCTTTTAACTGCTCAGTCTTCGCACGGTTCTTTCTTATGGTCCTCCGTTTTAAACCTGAAATTAACAAACCCAATTTCAAAATTTAACCTTCGGACCCTCTACAACTAGTTTATATCCTCGGACGTGCTCTCACAGTCTGACTTTGCAATTTTAGCACCCATTGTTAGTATAGCCGTCGCGTTTGCAAACCCGTCATACTCTAGCGTTCAAACCACAATACCGTAGGTTTAGTAGCTCAAAACTAACGAATTCTGATCTGTTTATAATGTTCCAGTATACGAGTGATACTGTACGATTCAATTACGATACATATAGCAGTATACTATACAACTCATATCAAATCTTGTCGATGTACAATTCGATTTCAATAATAATTCATTCATTATTTAAAAAGTGATTTATATTGTTAATAAAATGCATAAGACATTTAATTTAACACATAAGTAAAGCTGAGCGTTCACTACCCACTCCCCGATGTTGCTGTGATTTCTCATAATTTACAATTCAATTAAAAATACGAATACTCTATCTCACGATCTTAACCGTTACTTTAATACCTAAATCGAGAATAAGCTCATTAATTTTACTCGTAAATATGATAATATAATAATAATCAATAAAAAATTCAAATAATTATAAACGTGGGACACACGATCCGATATAAAAATATAATATATAATTGTGAAGTATTTCATGTTGCGTTCTTAAAATAATAATAATAATTCATGGAATTCCATCTACTGTTAAAATGCATATAAAGGTACAATTCGTATCAATGTTGACTTAAGAAGAGTATATGAGACATTAGTCAGTATCCGCGCAAGTCAACTCACACTAGATTCATTTAGTAAATGCGTCATTTCGGGTACCTGTATAAGTTAATCACACTGAACTCAGATACCATAGTTAAAAGATGACTTTAGATGCCTCGAGCAGGCGGTCTTATTCATTGTCACTAACTAATAAATCGAACGTATAATTAATAAAATAATAATGTTAAAAGCCAATAACACTGGCCGAGTCAAAGCAGATAAATAACTTAAAATACATGCATGTGATATATTGCGAACTATTTAATCAATGTATAGTCGAACATCATCGACTATACAATTAATTATAAAGAAATGCAGTCTTACCAGGATCCAAATACGTCCATTTTAACAAAATGAAAGAAATACTTATGATAATTGAACCCGAGGATCGCAGGCTTCCATATTAAATTGATTTTATAATAAAAATATAGTTTTAACAAGATGGTGATTTCGCAGATTTGTTGCGTACATAATAACTAATAAGGCTGAGTGTCGCGAAGGTGTTCGTGGAGTGAGTTCACTGGTGAAACGCCTTCCGTCACCAACATAAAATTGACAGGTGCAATAAATCTACGAAACGCGCCAGTGTTATATCTAATGCTTAACGTATGAGTAAATGATGATGCCGGCGAGGATGAACCCGAACGTGATAGTGAGTGGTTTGTAGAGCGACCTCTTGAGCGCGTGCCACCGCTCGGCCTCCCGGGCGCGCTTCTTCATGCCGTGCACTCGCTCCGCCAGCTCGCGGTTCCGACGTCTGCGCAATGTTTCTGTCGCTTCGCCGGCGCTGCATCAAAACAAATACATCATACAAACATGTTCAAATAGTCATAAAACAGAACATAAATAAACAAATGCCACAGTCTATAGCTCACTCAGCTTCTATCGACCCTACATCAGACTCAACAGTTCCCAATAAACCACATTGTTTGGACCTCATCATCCAGGCCGCTTTGCCACAATAGTGCTTTCAAGGTATACCATATACTTTAAATATTTCTTTTTAACATTTTTTTAATACAAGAGCGGATCGCGCTCTGTTAAGTGTTATAATCACTATAAAGCACATCGATTATATATTTCAGCGGCCTACAATATCTACTACAAATAAGTACTTACTTTCTAACAACGATAGAATTTTAAAACTTCATATACAGTCCACGGACCGCAATTGGCCAGCGTGGACGTGGTGGTTTAACCACTCATTCTGGGTTGAAACTTTCGCCAAGCCCCACAGTAATGAGGTTAATATATTTATATATCTCCATCTAATCTAATATGATGTAAATACATCTTTATTAGTACTAGTACTAAAATTACTATTTTCAAAGAATATATTCAAAGCATATAGACCATGTATTTGTCAAAAACAATAAATAAAGAAGGCCGATTTCACCATTTCTTAAAAGAAATATACGGTTTACGAACATTTGGCGAAAGAGGCCTTTGATGACATATGATGTTCATGATAAAAGCGATTAACAGTTATAGAGTATAAGGATCAAAACCAGAAAATAGTTAAGAAGTTAGTTTATATTATACAAAATATATATCTTCGCAAGTTTCCTAATTATTATAGCTGCTCCCTTTCATTTCCTTCTTTTGCCTAACTAAGTTACTTTTTAAGTCATGTTTTTCACTCATGACTAGTATCACATACGATGGTTCTATCCCTTATGGTCCCTCTAGTTACATTTCGAAAAACCCTTTGCCATTAAATATTCTTTATTTCTATCTGAAAACCATCTTTGAAGTAAATTTTTGTATTTTGATACCCCACTCAATTTTTTGCAGTGGGTAATTTTACTTTACTATCATAAGTTCTTATTAGTTAATCTGTGTTTTGCCAAAAGTTTTAAACTTCTTTACAGCTTTTAAACATTCGCGTTGCTGACCAAATATAATACGGGAATCATCGCTACATCAAGCTTCCACGACCACGGCCAATGTAACTTGCGCCGAAACACATATAAGCAAAATTACGTTAATTCCCGTATAAATAACTATCCATTATCGAAATGACGACACAAAGATTAACTAACCCTCGGATTCTGAGATACATTTAGCGGTAGTTTATCTATTCAACAGCATTTTTTATATGAATATAAACGCTATTGAATAGAACTAACGCTAAATGTAAACCAAGCTTACGAAACTGTTATAAAATGTACCGTAAATTTAACATTTCATTCATTTTGTTCATTTAAAATTCGTTATTAAACCCTTCTATAGATAAGTAGAGTTAAGACAGTCAAAAGAAATATCATTGCGTATGAACGTGCCATGATAACATGTACATTTAACATTTATATGATAATGTTGATGATTTGTATGAACGATGAAGGTGCACATGATCTTCATCTAACACGGCTAAGTGCAAAACATTTACTTAAAGTATACTCCGTAAATGTTTAATAACAGTTTTTGAAAAAATATTATCATCGAATCGCAAAATGATCATTTTTTAAAGTATTAATTTTGAAACCCCTTCAAATTGTGCTTATTTATTAAAAAAACATTCAAGTTTGGTAATTATTTCTTTTGAAATTCATAATTTTTAAACTGTGCCCATTGCCATCATTACTATATTTCATGTTTCGTCATTTAGTATGGCAACAAACTGATTATCATTTACTTCAGTTAATATCTCCATAGTACCATATTTTGTTAATATCATGGGGCTTCATTTATTAATAAATCTCGAACAATTATGAGAGAATTGAGCCCAGAGGTTTGTGTGCAAGGTCTTCCAATAAACGGATGCTTGGTTCAGTAAGCAATTTATAGTGACTGTCCTGATCCATTCAACTGAGAATTCTGTTCTCATTTATTGCAATAAAAGGTTTAATAAAATAAAAAATCGCAGTTATTAAATCATTTACGGATATTAAACTTAACCTAACTCATGTATCCACATGCTCCTAAATTAAGCTACTTTTTTTAGAATTTTGACGCCTTACCCTCTTTTGAGACTATTTCTATGTTAATTTTAGTTTCTTTTGCCAATATACCAATTGTTTTTATTCAAAGATCTATCCTTTGATGCCGTAGAACGGCCGCACAGCATTATTTCTATTTTATTATATTTACGACACGTAAAATAATACAAACGTACACTCAAACATACCCATACGATTTATAGAAAGAATTGGACACCGAAAAATTACGTAATTATAATAAAACTATAGGTCTAACGAAAATTAAGACCAAAATAAAAAAAAATAAGCCCCCCTTCACATTCTCGACAAAATACTGGTGTACCCACACAACAGATACTTTTTACGAAGCGAAATAGGAACGAGATAATATTACGTGACCTTGGGGAACTTTGCAACCACTTGTTGATATTTGTTCAAAGTTTATTCAGCCAATCAGAGCGCGCCATGCGGAGTTTCGAATGAAGTGCAACACCCACTAATGTTTTGAAGTCACGTGTGTATTGTAAACAAATATCATCTGTTAACCGATGATTGAAATTATTGTAAGGCAATCTCACATGCTTAAGAATGACTTTAAATTGTCATTAAAACTCCTTAATCTCCATTTGGGTAATGGGTTCAACTTGACTCGAGGTCTAAACTCTTTCCCTAACTGGGTTAAGTCAGAAGTAGCAGTGGGACCGCAATGGGTTATGTCTTTCAGTACATTATTTTTGGAAATTTTGCTCCGCAAACAGTAACTGCGGTGTAAATGCACCATAACTTAAAACGTGTTTAATAAGTAAGGTCTATCTTGTTATACTTGTCTTATAAATTATGTTCATATTGTTCCCTTACAAAATGCACGGGGATCATAAAGGTTTCGTATCGTTTCTTGTCTACAATCTTTTTATTTAATAGAAACGATTGTAAAAGTTCGTAGTAGGAATAACTTAAAGGCACATTGAAGCAGTCCTTAAAGCTTGATGTTGAGGTTCAGATGTCCCCCTCATGTTTATAGAAGACGGTGACTTACGAATGTAGAATATTTGTCTTTCTCTAAGCTGCTTCTATAATTCCAGAAAAATCTTTAGTAACTCGTTTTACCAAGAATGTGAAGGGGGAACAGTCGTAATCACTTCTTTAAGCCCGAAATTTCAATGGTATTTCAGAAGGCCTAACGAAATAAACTTTACGAGAGTCAATCCATCGCAAGTTATTTTAAAAACGAAACAGTTGGTACATTACTATACTATTCATCCAAATTAATAGCCTAACTTTAAATCAAAGTAAAACAGTTAAAAACAAAATGTCAGCGACAAAATTAAAACAAAGAGACACCCCACAAACAGGTCACTTGCAAAACATTCCTACTACATCTCATTTAAAAAGATATATTAAAATGCAATCTCCATATGTTTTAACCTATCGTCCACGTGTATTCACCAACCCGTATCACGTAAACTACGGCAAGCTACCTGTTGGTAAGGTTAGCTGATCACAAGTGGATACGCGCGTGGCCCGGCTGCGAACCCCCGCTACTTTAATTAGGGTATTTGAGTGTGCGTCGATCATTTCTCGTGACGTTCTAGGACGATGTAACGATTGAAATGTTATTCAGGAAGATTTATTGTAATATGTGTTACTTATTAAGAAATTGATTTGCTTTAGTATAAAAACCAGATTGAGAAATAGTGATTCTAAATCAGATTCCAAATCAAATAATTTATTCATTCAGGTCTAATCAGACGCTTAACTTTCACTTATTTTTAATTACAGTAGGTGAATTTACCGCCCGTAAGTTAGGTCTATTGAGAAGAGCTACTCTCTCAATCGCCAGATATTTTTTTCCGATATCATGATACCACAGATTGCAGATTATGAATTCAGTTCACTTTGCTTCAAGTAAAGGTTATCAAGTTACGAATGTTCTTAATAAAAGTCTTTTACTGAGCCTAAATAGGTCACATGCATCCATGGTACATGCACGTTTTAAATAAGGTGTATTTCGTACATTTAGATTGCAATTTATTCATTGATCAGCATTTCCTAAAACTATTTTCCATCGTTATATCGTCCTAGATCTATCAGTTGGTGGGTAAGGTTAGAGGGTATCGTACGTTTGCCAATTTTGTTGTTTTTTTACAAAAATCTAAATAACATCAACTACAATACTTTCACAGAGATGCACAAAAGAAGGTTATATATCGTGTAGAACAGACACATGACTAATTAACAATAGTTTATTACCAGTTCATTGCGCAATCATAGCAAATAAATCTGGAATTTCATAAAATATATCAATTAATAACTTTTAAACCGTATTGTGATATATATTCGTAACTATTTAACACCTACACTACTTCTACAAATACATATTTTTGTTTATTTCTTGTGCTCGAATAAATATGTGTTAGTTTGACTAATATCTATAAATATCTTTATGAGAATAAATATTATTGTTCCATTCCATTACTGACGATTATATCGTCAACGCCATCCCTGTATTTAAATAAATTAAAATTTAAAGCTCAACTGACTAGAAAGCTCAACTAAATCCGAAAAATTCTAGTGATTCTAGAAATCTTATAATCACTAACACTGAATGTTTATTTTATTAACATCAATGCGTTTTCTAAAGCTGACACTGAAACGACCTAATTCCTACTCACTATAACAACGATAGAAAGTAATTAGAACATTGATTTAAACTTCAGATTCTTCAAAATCAGCTGTCAGATCTAAGATGTTTACATTATTATAAGCGGTTTCTGAAGTACCCGCGGCACCGGATGTACCCGCGGCTTCGGAAGTACCCGCGGCACCGGATGTGCCCGCAGCCGCGGATGTACCCGCGGTGGGGGACGTACCCGCAGCACCGAATGTACCCGCGGTGTCCGATGTACCCGCGGCCGCGGATGTACCCGCGGTGTCCAATGTGCCTGCACTTTCGGATGTGCCGGCGACATCCGCAATATCAACCGTGTCAGCTTTGCTCACAGTCTCGTCAAGATTCTGATCAGTTATATCAACGACTTCGATAGTCGTACCGGTGCTAGTGCTAGAATTTTCTACAGTAGAGTCGCTATCGTCTAACGTATCGGTTGTATTGCTGCTATTAGGGGTTGTGTTACTCGTATCTGTGTCGGTTGTATCGGGAGCTACACTGCCGCTGCAGTTAAGACCTATGCTCCTAATGGCTTGGATGCAAGCAAGACGCCGGGCCCGCCTCAGCAGGTCCACAACTAACCTTTCAGCAACGTTAGTTACGGCATCGTCGTCTTCGTCGTCGGCAGAGGAGGCGGAGGATGAGTCGCGCACCGGCGGCGTCGGTGCACTCTCATCTGAGCTCGACTCTTGTGGTGCTGAAAGGTTGAGGTTCCCTGTGAACAAAATATGATGTAAATGACAGTTCTTGAAAATATTAACGTCGAAAGTAAAAAGTCATTTCCTAAAGTGAACTTTAAGTCAATTATGTTTATGTACACCGTCAAGAGAGCAAACGAAAAGACGAATGTAACTCCCAAAAATAAGATTAACGCTTGGGTTTCAATCTAGATAAATCTATCCATCCTCATATAGTAAACTAGAAATGTGACACAACAAATTAATTAACGACGTTTAAAAAGCTGTCAGTTGAAAATCCGTATATGTTATAAATCTTACCTAGGGACTCGCTGGCAGGGATGGCCGGCAGCGGGCGCGCCGGTGCTCGGGTGAGGCTCTCGGCCCGTGGCGGCGGTGGTGGAGGCGCCTCGTCTTCTCCCACCGTGGCGTACCTTTCTTCTTCATTCTCATCTTCCTGTTTCTAACAGAAGAATTGCATAATCAGTATTAAGAATTATTTCACCTAAAGGCGACCACGATGTCGATAAATTATAGTCTTAGAGTCTTAGCTTAGCTTAAGTTCAACTAATATTACTAATACTATCGATACTTAAAATTAACTTAACTATTTACAAAAGATATCAAGGGTATATGTTAAACAAAATAATCTTATCAAACAGGCAATCGTCCGTGGCATAACTCTGCAGAAAGCTGACTTCAAAATCCTAAGATTTACAGGGTTTTGTACATATTATTTTGATCATAATACAAGTAGGTACGGCCAGTAGTACTTGTAAGATAAGTTCGTAAATTATATCCAACTGTTAACCTGAATTGAAGTATATTTCCATTTTCTAATGTTTTAGAAACATATTAAGTTTTAATCCATTTAGCAAACCACTACTTTATTCTAATTTTAATACATGTAAGGTAATTTACGCTTCTCCATTACTATAGAAAGGCCGTTACGGTTTACGGACATAAGCTAAAGTTCTCGCAGGTTTTTAAGTATGTTGAATAATAGAATGGGCAAATTTAATAACTACTTGTGACATAATTATGCATTCTAAATGTCAAAATTTCGATACTCGACAGTACCGTCTATTTTCTCCCTAAGATTATAGTGATAAACACGTTACGTCAAACTAGCAATGTACTGAATAGTGCCCATCAATTTGACGTACACTAGTTATCAACTATACGCATTTAACTTGCACCCGCATACGTCTTAGCATACGTTTAGTATGAACTATCTTGATTGACCTGTCCGGCCGTTGTCAGCGTAATAGCCCTTACGTTATGACTGCCAGTGCCTAATAGGCCTATTATATACGTAGTTTACTTGTACAATTACTGCGTTGCAAGTAATCAATATGGAAATATAAATGGCTTGTTTAAAGACTTGACGAATCAATGTCGGAATAGAAAAAGGGACATAAAATCTATGAAAAATATTAACCGACTGGCCTAACTGTGTCTAGGTATAGTACAATTTTATACCGTCTTTTCCATTCCTGTAAGAATTTTGATCCCATCGATCCCTTACAAATTTTGTCCCGACGACAGTTGTAAACATATTAAAAATATAATTATCCAATTTGGTTTAGTTGTTCAAAAGTTATGAGCGTACATACGTTTCAGTATCGGTACATCAATGCTAACCGATACTTATCTAGAACTTGTAATCCAGAAGCTAATTAAATTGTAGTAGACTCGGAATTAACTAACAATTATAATTATTTATCATTGACGATAAGCAATTAAAAGCTGATTCTTAAACTGGCAGCACCTCAAAGACGATATCAAATGATCAATCGAACGTAAGCGGGATCTCTTGTCAATATAACAAATCTCAAAGACATTAGCAATTACTGATCGACAAACGTAAATAAATAACTAAATTTAAACCATTACTGTCTAAAACTAGACAAGGGTCTCTTTACGAAAATTACTTCACTAGTACATACAAACAAAGACCCCACTATCATATTTCAATCTAACATTTACACTTTAAAATCCCGCCAGTTAATTTAAAACAACAGCGGCTAAGCCTTCTTGATATGAAACAAGCCAAGTTATTACGTTGACACCTATTTTCATTCACTTCATCTCACGAAAGAAATTGCAGTTATTTAATATCCACCGGGATTTATTAAAACTAGTTTTAGCTTGCGACTGCGTTCGCGTGGTTTGTTCACATTTTCATAATTTCATCCCCTATTTTATCCCCTTGGGGGTAGAATTAATCAAAACTCTTTATTAACTAATGCCTACGTCATAACATCTACCTGCATGCCAAATTTCGGCGCGATCCGCCCAGTGGTTTGGGCTGTGCATTGATAGATCACCATCCCCCAGTTTCTAAGGTACATGTAGCGGCAGTTTATCTTTTCAATAGCGTTTCTTATATAAAAAAAGGCTATTGAATAGATAAACTACCACCTCAGAATCCGGGGGTAAGTCAATCAGTTAGTCAGTCAGTCAGTCGGTCAACCCAGTCATCTTTGAGTTACATATATTAAGATGAGGTGAAACAAAGTTTGAAGTGCAACTAGCTTATAGTGTCAAAGTACGTGCGAGAGTTGAATGGTAAATAAAGGTCAGCTTCCGCGCCCTATGGAACTATGTTACCGGCGGAAGTGGCTGCAAATGTCGCCACTAATCGAGTTGCTGGTTTATTTATAATTTTATGTTGAAATAGCGGCATCAATGTTTGGTGATGCAAATACAGCCCACGTTTAAAAGAGAACCCACACACATTAAGCGAGTGTAAGTGAATATGGTTTTAAAATAGACTGAAGTAGAACATTATTTGGAAAAGAGTTGCTCAATTAAAAAAAAAAATGTTTTGTGTGTTGAATAAGACCTTTTCTCTCTTTTTTTGTTAGTTCGATGGCGATCCTAGCTATAAGCAGAATTGAGCTAGGAACAAAGTATAAGTAATACAGAATTCATTGACTGTTAAGCTACCACGCTGAAAAAAGTCCCCTAAGACTATCTCGACAACAAATGCGATTAAAGCTCGAATTTGTTGATTTTTTATTTGCCACTTTAAATAAGATTGAAACTACCAATAAATATACAAAACAAGAGATTATTTTATACTCAAATCAATAAATTTTGACCGATAATTTACTTCCGTGACGTTTGGGAAATATTTAATCTTTC
Organism: Anticarsia gemmatalis; assembly: GCF_050436995.1. Lineage (NCBI taxonomy): Eukaryota > Metazoa > Arthropoda > Insecta > Lepidoptera > Erebidae > Anticarsia > Anticarsia gemmatalis. Next base: position 18,027,561 of record NC_134776.1, on the reverse strand, counting down.
GCAGTAAAAATACACTTTGGAATCATAAAGTTAATAATAGTGAGGTATGTATCCGAATTCTTAACTTAACAATTATAACTTAAATAAACCTCAGTGGAATCAAAAAACTGTATTTAACAAACATTTACAAATACCGTATCAGTATTGCTTAAAATATAAAAATAATTTCGGTACATACTAATGAAAAATAAAACTAAAATATTAAACCAGTTATTATACTTTCGTAATCACTACTTTCATTGTTTTCTTTGAGAATGTATATTCAATACCTACATACATAAAATCAAGCCTTTTGCGGAGACCAAAGTACGTCAGTTGCTACGATTATTTCAAAATTCGCATCAACTGAGAATCGAACTCACTCACAAACAACCGCTTAGCCCACAGACGAAGTCAATAAATTATATCATAGGTAACTACCATATATTAAAAGAATATTGATTATAACAGCTATGAAAGATAGTTAATAGTTAATTAGTTATATAAGTTTAATTACTGACAATCATCGTAAAAGTTACGCAACACCTAACAATTTAAGCAACTAATTTACAATTTATAACAAATTACACTACTTTTATATAAAATTATAGGAATAATAAATTACATATTGAAAAGTTTCAATTAGATAAAAAGGCCAATGTATTGAAAAGTTTCATAATGGTCATTAATGAGTTGTTACATCTACAATTTCAATTTTCAATCAAAGATTACAGATAGATCGCAAGCAATCTTAGATTATTATCTATCATTAATCTCCCTAGGATTTGCTATCTTTGAACAGGTTATAGAAAACGCACTAACGATAATTTAACGAACTAATGAGGGATAATGCTTGTCTTTAGAATATCAAGTGAATAGATTTTAAACATAAAAATATTGAAATGGCATTAAAAAATATAATTCGCTTATATACATTCGCAAATGAAATATCTACCTTATAAGTTTAAATCAATATGTATAAAATACTTTACTAAAAAATACTTCACTAACCCCCGGTTTCTGATGTACATTTAGCGGTAGTTTATCTATTCAATAACGTTTAAACTCGTATAAAAAAACGCTATTGAATAGATAAACTACCGCTAAATGTACTCAGAAACCAGGGGTAAGTGACTAATTGATGGGCAACGCACAGCCGAAACTATTGGGCGTAGAAAGTTGAAATGTCATATGATGATGCCTTAGGAAGTGCAAAGTACTAAGGGAGGATTTTTGGAAATACCATCCCAAAGTGGCTGAAATTCCACGCGGGTAAAGCCGCGGAATAAAATAAATGAATATTTAATCGTTTTGAAAATGTATTAACGTGTGGTTCGATAATTGCAGTGCCATTTATATCACTTATAGTGCACGTGACGTAATAGATTCGATTCCCACACGGATCAAATGTGTTATTTTGTGACCTGTGACATATCTGCATACTTTCAATTGATAAAATGGTATTGAATATAGTGTAGGCGTTGTATTGTAAGAAAGCGGGATATTGAAAACGAATCATATGACGATGAAAACTTATATGAGTTTATACGCAAATAGAAATGTCAACGAAACATATAACGTGGGCAAAAAAATACAATTACAAATACCTTTTTTTGTTTAGCTTAGTGGCGATTCTGGCTTTATGTCTTTTTTTTGTAAAAAGACAACTCCCGCACTAAGAATTGCTCTTGTGTTGCGGGGACTTTTATAAACGTACAAACAACGGACACAAAGCACAATCAGACCCGAAACAATTATTTGTGGATCGCACAAATAATTGTTCCGTGTGGGAATCGAATCCACAACCTCCCGACGCAATGGTAGCGTGGTGACTTAAACCACTGCGCCACGGAGGCAGTCATAACAGTTAATTCCACCAATAACACAATATAAAATTAAATACATCAAAAAAATTACAAATTCGTATTTTTCCACTGCTAAGGAACCATCTTGAAACAAAAGTAAAGGGAAACAATCTCATTGCTCTTACTTGAAAACTAAAGCTATTTAAAATATTACGTCAACTATAAAATAACGAGAACACTTAGTTCATAATAACTGTCCCGAAGCAACATCGTGATTACAGCGAAGTTTAAAATTAACCTGCCGCCGGCAAATTAAAACTTTATAAAGAAAACACATTTTAATACTGTTAATATTTATTCATAGAACTAATAAATATACACTTATATAGACTAACACTGATAGTGTTCAATATCAAAAGAAATTTATTTCTTGACGTATAGCGAAAAACCGAAATGATATTTTCTAAAAGAATTAACCGAAACACAATTTCACTTTAATATTTCGGCACTTATAAGCACGGATTTATTTACACACAATTATAATATAACACTTTATAACATTATTACTTTAAAAGAAAATTTATTACGGCGTTTTTCACTAATTCGAAATATACGTAAAAATAAATATGCTCTTAAAAAAATTACCGAAAATAATAAGAAAATAATTTCACTTAAATATTTCGCCACTATAATGCACGGGCACCATTAATTTAAACACTATACCGACACTTTGTAACATTCATATATAAAAAGAAAATAAATTTTACGTATTTCCACAAATGCGAACTATGGTAAAAAGCACAGTTGTATTCGAAAACTGTATCACACAATAACAACATTTTGTAACACATCGCGCGCGTAAATCCTCGATCACTTTGAAAACTTTGACCGATACAACACTGTCAGCTAATCACTCGAAAATATAAAAATCCACTTACCCAGGTGCTGACCCAATTAGGATCCAGGTACTTGGTTCCTTCCAGCACGGCCTGGTAACAGAACCGTAGCTGATCAGGAGTCTGGATTAATCCCATTCGGTGGCGGCGCATCTCCAGCAATGTTTCTTGAATGTCTACCTTTTCGATTCCCTCTTTTTCCACCTGATAAATATTATTCCGGTTAGATGTTACCCTTTTTTCCCCCTTGCAAAGTTGTCGGTGTTCGAATATAAGTACGTTTGCCGAAAAAAACTTGCCGATTTTTTATTATTTTAAAAGCACACGCACGTAATTTATCCGTATCGAAATTATAACGTAATTAATAATTTTTAGACGCTTTCACGAATTTAATTAAATTAAAAAATTAATAATTTTATTTTATTTATTTTAAATTTAAACCGCGTGAAAATATTTATTCTTTACGTTTTTGCCGCAAAACCGGTTAATAAATAATTAAAAATCACTTTATTTATCACGATTCTATATTATTTTAAATTATTAACGCAATAAAAAATATTTTATGCAATAAAAGCATCTGAATCCCGGCAAAAAAACATCTCGATAAAACTTTAATTATTCACCTCTACGAAATCAAAGGTGAACGTAGGTATTTTCCGGCCTTCTTCTTGCGGAATATCAGTAAGTCGTATTTTATCTGGTGATTCGGAGCACCCCTCCGCCCTGTCGGGCTCCATGATCGCAAGTGAAAGCGACAGCGCGGCGCACCGCGGAGTGCGGCGGGACGCGTACGAACGTTAGCGCGACCGGCAGTGAAATGATTTCCCACGATTTTTCAGTGCATTACGGCGCGCCCCGGTCACTTTAAGGCGAAGCAGAGAACTACCAACCAATAGAGTAGAGTACTTATATTCGAACACCTACAACTTTGCATAAGGGCTGATATCACAGACGTTACAAACACAATTTATCACTGCTATTGTCGACTTTGCATGCATTGAAATAATGTTGAAAATTAAGCAAATACTACAAATCGTTCAGAACCCCGAAGTGGCCGTTGGTTGAGGTTTTGGTTAGTTGAAATTCGACGTTATTGGGAGTATTGAAGGTCTACAATGCTTTGCAATTTTCAAATCTTATGCGTAAAGCTTTTACAGGACTATGTCAAAGGTAATAAAGTATAATCAATGTCATTTTTTAATATGACATTGTTTCTTTGATCTCTTAGTAAAAAAACAAGTTCGGCTGTAAAAATGGTGGCAAAGAGAATTTTAACATAGGACTTAATTGCGATATTTTAATAGATGCAGGTGTCACTTCACATGCTCTTCGTTACCAGGGCTCCTGGAAAACACAACGATACAGGTACATGCATATTGGAACACATAGAAATAATTACATACATGCAGTCGGAAAATATATTCATGCAGCACTTTTGAAGACTATGGAGTTTAAAAGATACGTCGACGAAAATAGGCACATATTGATTTTATGACAAGCGCATCGTACATATGTAAGTGGCTGATTTTTCAGCTGACCTTTTGATTTACGTGGTCGGTTTAAATTTATAATGACCTTAAACTGATGTGATTTTCGATAGCGCGCGTATTTTTAGATTTATTGCAAACATTATAAGAGGAATCTGCCACTGACATTTAAACGGGAACAAATCAGAAAATTAAAAAGAGAGACAGGTAGATTCTGTTACGGGACATCTAAGGATCATATACTTCAACATTTGGCTATTAAGATGACTTACGATAACAAGGCAGCAGTCAACGAGGCAGAAAGTCCCGGAGCGTCCGATGCCGGCGCTGCAATGGATGACCGGCGGCCCGTCAGTGGGATCCAAGACACCAGACTCTCGCACTCGCTTCAGAAAGTGGAGGAACGCGTCGGGAGAGGTGGGCACGCCGAAGTCTGGCCACGTCGTGTAATGGTACTGCATGATGTCACGACTCGTCTCTGTCTCTAGGTCGTATAGCCTGTGGGACAGTGTCTTGTGTTACATGACAGTTGTAGATTGCGTGATGATGTGGGTTGGGCAAAGGGGTATGTCATTAGATTTTTAGCAGTGCGGGAGAATCATCGCGATTTAGAATTGCACAAATATGTGCTTTGATTAACATGGTTGATGGCTATATTGTTTCGTTTTTTTATGTGGTTAGTGTCCTACGTGTGTGCCAAATGGAATGCTAGTTTTGTTATTGGACTAATGAGAAATGAAATTGGTGAGCATATTTGACAAGGTAGAGTTTTTTTTTCCTTAATTTGTTTAGCTTTCAATAAATCATCATCCTACATTTAATATTGGTTGATAATTTACTTTTAAAACAACAAATAGTTAACGTATGTGATCGGCAAATAAAAATTCGATTTAAAATAATTTATACATCATTTTTATTTCTAAGAAACATTCGTATCATTTACACATAGCCAATCAAAGCATAAATATATCGTCTTATTTCACACAATACACGCTTTACCGCGCACAAGACATCAAATAAAAACCTATCAAGGAGTTCTCAATCAGATTCATTAAACAAGAATATAATTATTTGCTCCGTTGAAAAGCAGAACATGTAATTGGTCTACTTATTGTCAACTGTAACACATAACAATACGATGTCTGTATATTTTTATAAGAATATTGTGTTATAAAATTATTATATTCATGTTCTTAAGTTGAGGTAAATTCAGTCAACTTTGACTGTCATAATGTAAAAGGATAAAATATTGGATTTTTACTTTTACCAATATGTTTATTCGGTCTTTAAGAAACGTTTCTCAGAATTGGGAACTTTGCTTTGGCTGATGGTTAAATCGGATTGGGCTTTTAGCGCGCACTTTGAACCAGTTAAGCAGCCGACTTTTGCAGTTGTCCGGCGACCTTAGTGCAGTAGTAACGATGGTCATCACGTCACTAGCTGTGAGCACGGGGTTTGTGGATTCAATTCCCTTTTGAGTGCATTTTTTTAAAAACCAAGTATGTTGTTACTATGGGTTTTGTTCACATTTTTTGTTCGTGCTGTATGGATGGTTTTACTGAAATTTACTTCTGAGTCGTTTTCATGAAACTTTGCCGTAATGTAGCTACCATATTGAAACAACACCTAATCTATCTGGAATATCGTGTCATTTACCAATCTTAAAATAATTGTAAAAGTCCTTTTTCATCTCCATCGTACATTATATAAAAAATATGTATTTCAATGTCAAGTTTACCCCGGCACAATCGTTTATCAATGATACAATTAATTTCAGCGCTGCAATTGTCGTGCTCCCTGTAGCCTTGGCGGTGAATTGACGTGGCCGGTGCGCGCGGCGTCACTCAAATTGTATGTGTATATCAAATGGATGGAACTAGCTTTATATTTCTTTCATTGCACGTTTAATACTGTTTCTAAACTAGTATTACACGCGAAATGTTAGAATTACGATACGTTATTTGTTAAACGACGTATTTATTTTATTACATAGTTTATTTTTGTGGTAGAGCATCATGGTAGACTTAAGATATGTCCCTTCCCGAGGAGACACTGGCATTGATACAGTAATGTGTAAAAAACAACTTATATTATAGCTAGCTTAGCTTTTTAGTTAGTTTCTTGCAGCCACCGAATAAACTGAGACGGAAAACAAACCGGGTGGTCGGTGGTTTAGCACGGACATATGTGACCGTTCAGTATTTTAATTGAGCTTCTTCAGGCTTCGAAGAGTATGTTTAAAATTGGTAGTCTTGTTATTAGTGAAAATTACAAGTTAAAGATCATTGGTAAGGTTGAACAACTATCAGCTGGCCACTAACTATACAAGCGACCGAGTTTGAGCTTTGATTGGACCTTATCTACTTTTCACCCGTCTAATGATTTGATTAATTTACGAACTGCTATTTTGTTTGATGTATAGAACGATACGTTAAATGAAAATGAAATGTTAGTTGAAAGAGAGTCCGGTCACACATTATTGTGTTAGTAATTTGCACTTAGCTATACAAAAGTTTTAATGGTTCGCTTTAAAATTGAGTTATCAAAACTGCCTACGATATTGCAAGTTATTAATTGTTGTCAATATAGTCATCAGCGTTCAAACTAATCGGCTTCCAGGCAGTTTAACAACTTTTGTATTAGGTCGCCACTAACTAGGTGAAACAATATAATGTAAGTTTTGTTCTAGTTAACTAATATGTAGTGGCACGCTAACCAAACAACGCATTCGTTATTAATGCATATTACTAGAAAAGGTTTCGTATGCAAATAAATTTTATTGATACTACAAATCACAGTAGGAGTAATACAGTCGAGATTTGAAATCACGTGAAACTTTTCAATAGAATCTAAATCAATACTGTTTGATTTGACGTTTAATGTCTTTCAAATTGCGTTACTTTAAAATTGTTGAGTATTTTTTGAAGTTTAACAGATGTTGCGAAACTTTGTTGTGCAAGTTTTAAACGATGTCAGTGTACTGAAGTTTTGTATTTCTAACGTTAGGGTATGGAAAATAGTTTTTTACATGGGATCAATTGCAACCCGCATTTACCTATTCACAAAAAAAAAGTAGTCAGAAAGCACGCTTCCGTCAATCGACCAAGCTTCACTTACCCCCGGTTTCTGGTATATTCCCGTTGTCCACCCCCTGCTTGTCCACCCCGGGTGGACAGTGACACAAATCTTTTAAAAAGTTCTCGGTGTCCACCCCTGGGGGACAGTGAGAATTAATATTAAATTATTCCCGCTGGCCACCCCGGGTGGACAAAGACACGAGTTTCATATTACTACTCTCGATGTTCACCACCGGTGGACAAAGCCACTGCTTAAATAACATTCTCAATGTCCACGCTTGATGGAATTGGGTGTAAAAAAATAAGTAGGTCTAAAGTTTAATCATATTATCAACATCTTTTACTTTTGCAATCTACACAAATAATTATCAAAATAGGTATTAATCAAAGTCACAGAAAAATCTTTACATCCTCATCCTTTCTAGAAATAAATCAATATTGAAGTCCCCATTGACAAGTCCCATTCGCATGTCGTGAATAAAATGATCACTTTAAATATATTTTTTTACGTTTATTGTTATAACTTATACCTTGGTTTAATAAGTGCCGCAACTTAGCGTCAATCAACATTATATGGGAAAACACACAATAGATAGTGTAACTACTTCTATTTACCCTAAAGATGTTGATAATATGATTAAACTATGTACCTACTTAATTAATTTTGTTATAATTATTTACACCCATTTCTAGCAAGCGTGGACATTGAGAATGTTTATTTAAGCAGTGGCTTTGTCCACCGGTGGTGAACATCGAGACTAGTAATATGAAACTCGTGTCTTTGTCCACCCGAGGTGGCCAGTGGGAATAATTTAAAATTAATTCTCACTGTCCCCCAGGGGTGGACACCGAGAACTTTTTAAAAGATTTGTGTCACTGTCCACCCGGGGTGGACAAGCAGACAACGGGAATATACCCGGTTTCTGGGGTACATTTAGCGGTAGTTTATCTATTCAATAGCGTTTTTTTGTATGAGTTATGACGCTATTGAATAGATAAACTACCGTTAAATGTACCTCAGAAACCGGGGGTTAAGCTATACTTAGTTATGTAAATAATATAATATGACAGTAATAAAACAATAGATTTTGACGTTTATGCGAATATCTTACATTCAAAATAGGATGAAGTATAATCCGCTTTCGGTGGTTTCACTCCAAATTGACGTAAACAATCCTTTTTAAATAAAACAAGGGAAAGACCCTCACCTGAACAGCCTAGTGGAGTAATAGCAGCAGTCTTCTTCGTTGACCAGAGTGACGGCCAACTTGACATCATTGAAGGTCATCTGGTGGGCTTCACCGATCGCCTGTGGCCAGTACCAGTGGCATTTGATCTCGTTTTTCTCTATCACTTTGTTGAGCATTAGTATTGCTTTTGTATTCTGTTCCCAGATCATCAACCAAAAATGTCCCACGGTGAATGCCAAGGGACCCTGCGTAAGAATGTATCGGCGGTTGGCACGCTCCAGCTGTGGACAAAATAAATATATTTAGATCATGTTTCACTACTTTTAATTATCGACTAGTGTTTATCAGATGGAACTCTGACAGCAGTTTTCATACATTTTCTTAAACTTTATTCAACGGATAGGTTATCTGACACTTTTTTATATACTGTTAAATTGACTAGTATATAAGGGTTAATTATCGGTAGCGTAGTTACCACTGGATTAGTATCGATTAGGAAATGTTATTTTGACAGAGTTTATTTGCTATCTTTAGTGTAAAGAACAGTCTATTCAAAAGAGGTAAATCCAACGCATGGACTACTTTTTTAAAAAAGAAAGGCGATATTTTTCTAACGTCAGATAATTCTATAAGTTGAGTAAAAGTCATAAGAAAACGTAATACAAGATACCCATATTCGGTTTCAATTCATTGTAAATTCACGGTGCATATTAAAGTTGGAAATAAAATCGAACTTTCTGGAAATGCATCGAAGTTCTTTCTAGGCTTCGTGCCCTTTATATTAAAGAAAATCGGATTTCTTTTAAACATATTGTTGTTCTTTTTGTCGAATGCCGAGGCTTTGTTTTGTAAAATTAGTTTAAAGTAGTGTTGAACTTTAAAGTTCATTTCAATCACTCAATCCCGGCCTAGTTCAAGTGTAAAGTTTCTTTAAAGAAAAAAAAGAATTAAATTCAACTGCGATGTAACCTTTTCCTAATCTTTCCTAATCTTTTTTTTATCCTAAATGCCTATAATGATATCAGGGAGCAAACATGTCAGTGGGATGGTATTCACTTCTAAACTTTGCAATAGGAAGACTACATGTGGGTTACTTGTTGGGTTTCATTTGGAACGTCCAAATAATTGGAAAAGCTGTCAAAATAATTATATAAATAGAATACAGGACGCATTTTTCTTTCGTTAGATAACCGATAATATAGTAGAAAGGACATGTAAGTAAAATTAAAGTTATTTACAAGGTAGCTAACAGAACAATAATAAATCAGAACCACAATTACAAGTTATATAAACAACTCATTACCTTATAGAAACACTGGAAACAGTCAAACAGAAAGTAATTAACGCAGAAATAAAGTTATAAACATATTTAAGAATGTAGAAACTGCAACAAAGTAATTTAGAAGGGGAAAACTGCGGCTAATAAGACCACTTCTATGGCGAAGAGTATATCTGATTTGATTCTTTAACTGATATTTTTTAATTGCAGACTTTCGTTAGCTATGGCTTTAGAATATTCTTATAAAAATAAGTAAAAGTTTTTCGATTTCAATAAGTACCTACCTCATGTTGAATATGTGAATCAAGACAACAACTTTTATATACTTTACATTGATTTTTTGATTTCGCTTTTATGCTACAAGTAAGGAAGTGATTTTAGACTATAGTTATGTTTTGTAGTTATATTAATTTAACGGTGTGAATCTTTAGCTTGATTTTATGATATTGAACCTTAATATGGTACCTACCGTCTATTAATATCTTCGAAACAAAGAAATTCACTGACAAAGCTTTGTATAAATTCTAAATTGGCATTTCTTCTTCTTTTCAACCACGTTACCAGTTTACAAAGATTTTAAACAATGTTCCCAAGCTTTTACTAAATTTTGTATGAATGCATGTACCGTCTTTTATTCAATTAAAAACAAAGCAAGCAAAGTGCAACGCAATAAGTGTACTACAAACAGATTATTTAACAAGCTGAACGCTAGGAAGTCTGCAAACAGGATTAAATCACAAAGAAATTAACAAAGAAAAGACAATTTCATCTCCTCGACGCGACTCCGGAAATCGTAGCATGAAGCACTTTTGTTTGTTATCATATAGATAAATATATATATCTGTTGTTTATTTCCTTTTGTGTTGTCTAGAATGTTAGGAGTATTAAGGCGGGCGGTTCGATCTCTTAGGGTAAGCTACGCTTGCCGGTGTGGATCTGTGGATGGGTGATCATATTATTTATACCGTGTCTCGGAAGGCAAGTTAAATTATGAGTTCTTGCCTTTATTTTTAAAGATTTTTGACAGTCGTTATCAGCAGTCAGAAGCTTGATAGTCTGACAATCAGTCTCACCGATAAGACAAGAACCCCATCTTGTTATAACTCTGCATCTGGCGAGACTGAAAGCCGTCTTCAACATAGTTGAAAGCTTGGCCAGGCTGATTGTTGTTCAAAATATTACATTTGAACGTCATCTATTGATTTTTGTACCTTGTCAATTTAATATCGATTGGCCTTCTCCTTGAGGTTAACTTTTCATCGCAGTTTGTATTTGTTTTTGTAGAAGTTTTCGTATGATAAGAAAAACTTCGAAAAAGCTGGGTCTGTCTCAAATATAGAGGAAGCATTGAATACGAATATATATTTTTAAAATTCACATACACAGGTCATCTTTCCTTACTCGTCTACATACAACCACGCAATATGCCGCAATGTATGACTGTAATAATAATTTCGTACCCATTTTTTTAACCACTCCCCAAACGGCACAACTGGTTCTTAGTGTGAAAGATATCTTTCTTTACATCAAGTCTCTGGTCAGTCTACAAAGGGGGGCTGCGAAAATTTTTATACAATTGTATTCGTATTTTTTATGATACATTTACTAAACCACTCTTTCGCACAAAGGATCTTTAGTCAGTCTACTAGGGGGCTACGAATATCTCCATAACAATCATCTTTTACATTCATGAAACCAGTACATACTTTTGTCTGTAATTTTCCCCCGTCGTATTTTGATTGCCGCCGTCTAGTAAATCCGCTGTATGCATTGAAACTGGACGGTCAGATTAACCCTTTGTACACTTGAGACACGAGTCCCGAGATGAGATATTATACGGCTATTAGCCACGGCCAAAACGCCAAAAACCGGGATAAATATAATAATTGAAGAACACGGGCGTAAAACATGATGGAGCTAATCGTAACATTTAAATTAGCTTAAGACCGTGACTACTTCAGCGTGGAATAGGTATATTTCTAATACATATGTGTTATTCTTGCACATAAGCAATAGCCAGTATGATCATCAAAGTCTTTCAATTATCTTCAATTTGTCGTGATTTGAGTAACAAATACTTAGCCAAACTTTCGCATTTATAATACTAGCTTTTACCCGCGACTTCGTCCGCCACCTGAATTTCCCATGGAAATGCGTCATTTTCCCGGAGTAAAAAGTTGCCTATGTCCTTTCTCGGGTATCAAAATATCTCCATACCAAATTTCACGCAAATTAGTTAAGTAGTTTAGGCGTGATTGAGTAACAGACAGACAGACAGACAGAGTTTTAGTATGGATTAGTAAGATAAATAAAATGTAACAGTCCTGGCTGACTAATTTATTATCGCAGAATTAAAAACAATATAATCATTTGTTATTGCAGAAAACTTAAACGATGGGTTTTTTAAATTATTAGATTTAGGAATGATTATTTTTTGTCATATGGGATTCCGATCACGCAATTTAAACATTTAAAAGTAAGCAAGCACAGTACGCTTAATATGACTCAAGAAAAAATCCTTTCCGAGCAGTTTATATGTGCAAAGATATAAGCCGGTTGACATAGTTATGTGCAGTGCACCGGAGGCACTTGCGTCCCATTGACACGAAAGCACCCTATTGTTCTTTTCAGTACAACTTCCTATGTGTGCCGTGTGTGGCGGAGCAGCGGCACCGGTCTACGATGCGATACGATACATGCAGTTGCTAGCGAAAGTTATTTACTATTTTATTATTGTAAAGCTATTTGTTTCAGACTTCTCCTATTTACGCATTTGTTTAGAAATAACACTTGCTATAAAATCGAACTAAAACCTTGCATAAACGGGTCTTAAAACAGTTTATCGAATGATACAAAATTTCAAACCGCACTTGATCGGCATGGTGGACTTATTGCCGAATTCGGGCGAGGTTCATTGAGATAATAAAATGAGATATATTTTTACACACTTATTTTGTTAATATTTGCCGGAACGTTTTCGAGTTAACTTTGTAAACTTATTTTCTCCTATAGCCAAATAGTTTGAACTTTCAGAAGCATGGAAGTGAATCCACTAAGCTTATTATGTAGCAACTGATTGCATTGTTAATACAAGTAACATGTTAATAGTGCTTCAGCATCCATCATATTCACGTTAAACTGTAAGCAATCCTAAGTACACAATAACGATCTTAAATCCGCTTAGAAACGTTCCTAGCTATCAATGAGAGTCACGTCTATCTGATGAGTGGAGGGTTTGTATGCTACTGTTTGTTCTATGGATCGTTCAAAGGGGATCAGACTGTTATACTGTGTTGACACGTCTGACGATTGAAACCTGCAGGCCGAAATTGTGCTGCAATGCTTAGGCTAGATTTAATCATGATGTTTCACTTGCAAGTGATTGTTTCATATACATACATAATAACACGCCTGTTATACCCAAAGGTGTTGGCAGTAGTGTAAAAAATAGACAACGTATCAAAGTTATTAACAATTTTAGTCCCATATAGGTACCTAGCTTTTGCCGCACGTGGTTTGTGACTTAGGTCAGAATTTACACACACATACAAACTCATCTCCTATTTTATCCCTATCATTTGTGCGACCTGGGAATCGGACCCTATGGACCTTGTGGTCAGCAGTCGGATAAAGTACCGACCGTGCCGCGTTTATTTCTAATACCTAAGTACAATGTTTGATTACGTTGCTAAGTTACAACTTCGTCAATTTTCTAATCCTTCACAAGCCGTGAACCTTGCATACAAGACTCTTTTCTAAGTTGCACTATACCAGGTACTGTAGCAAAACGACGAATCAAACAATGTCTTGTAGGAAAATAATTGGACATCTTCTTCAGTCTGCATTTAAATCAAAGCTAATCAAAATAATTATAACAGCTTGCTTTCAAGTTGTCAAGCTTTTGAAACACTAACATACGACCAGACTACCTTAATTGGTTTGACAAACAATGTGTGTACCTGCACAAGCATTAATTGTAGTTGCAGTCTCCAATTAGTTTGCCGGAACTAGCGTGTATCATTCAAGTCGATAGTGGCTATGCAATTAGTACTAGCACTATCAAAAAGGGCTGCCAAGCTAATTGCTATTCTGAACCGCAATGATACCCGATAGTCACGGTTTTAAATAAAGTTACATTTAAAATTCCATCAATATTAGGACTAGCACGAACGTTGGACTGGTGTTCTGGTGTTACTTTATTTTTATATAGAAATTTTATTACTTTGTATGATATATTCAACACTTATTTTTTCGACCGCACCGTCGTTGTCGCCCGGTTATAGGAAATGTATCGTAATCGCACATAACACAAAAAATAGTTAACTACTTTTTAGGATTCCCTACCGAGAGAGTAAAACGGGAATCCTCAAAAGCACTAAGACTTCGCTGTCTGTAATAAGGTTGTATCTTATACTAGACGGTTCAAATTTTCATAGAAGATGTATTTATGTTGCCGCTTCAACAACAAAATCTAAAATATTGAATAGGGCACTCATACAACAAACGCGATTTTTATAAACAATGATACCGAAACCTTCGCAAGGCCAACTCGCACTTGGCAGAATTTAAAACACCTTTTAACCCTTCCTTCTTCGATGAAACAAAGTGCAAGTATAAAATCTATAGAATGAAAAGTGTAAATATAATTAGTTGTGACATTCGTGAGCCCCGTGTCAGTTGTAGGCGTTCACACGCGCTCCTAGCTGAACCCACGTCGCACATCTAAAACCGTATGAATTAAACCTTACACGTTTTATCACAATTGGCTAAAAATATAAGTCACTACACGTGTGACTTATGAAGTTTATTGAGACAAATAAATCTAGGTTCTATACTCGGGCGATTTTAAACGTGCGAACTAAGTGATGTCATTTTATCGGAGTCTCTCGCTCGCATTTACACATTCATTTCATTCTTTTGATTATGACGTAGCTCGCACGTTTGTAACGGCCTGCGTATAGTATAGTTACTATAGTCTCTGATATTCTTGTTATAATTCATAAGCCTTGTGATCCAGAAAACCACTTGACTTTACTGGTCATGGAAATATTAGATTAAAAAAATTATAAAAAGTAAAGTAACGTTTCTGCATATAATTAAATGGTTATAGATTGTTTTAAGTGTAGTTTTAGGCCGGTCTTAGTCTTGTCCGGTCGGATCTTGCCAGCGATAGGGTGATTTGGAAGGAAAGAGAAAGGCCTTTGCCCAGCCGTGGGATACTCAACCAGGCTAGGGAAAAGTTTTAAACCAGTTTGTTATTAATTTTCAAAAGACTAAGATTTTAAAGAAATAATTCTAAGAAACGGTAAGATTGCTTAGGTACTAAGTGAAACACGTAAGATAAATCGGGCTATAAATCGGTTCAGTAGTTAGATCGTGAAAGCGTAACAGAGATACTTTCGCATTTACGTTATTATAATAACAGTTAATTCGTAAGGTTGCAAGTCCATTTAAAACCACATTTAAATCTCTTTAGCGCCATTCAAACTTCGTCATTCATACTTACATCCTGTAAACTATCAAAAGGTTAAATTTCACGCATAAGCGGATAAGTATTTGAATAGCGCTCCCCAATTAAGTGACAAGTTTCCCCAGTTCACCTCGCCATATCCATTGTCGATAGATTTTTTAAATAGAAATAAATAGCAGCAAAAAAATGACTCTTCAAAATCGCAATCCTTTTCAAAAGGGGTAAATCGTTTTAAATACGCTAAAGGGGTGAGCACGAATGACCACAAAGAGCAAAGCGGTTGAAAATCAAAAGCGGTGAAAATAATAAAGTTTCGTATTGTATAGATGTACAAACATTTTGTTTTCGGTAGGGCCCTACCGTTTGTTTCCGTGCTCACGTATGTTATAGTTAAATGCACTATAGTTCGAGTTGAATAGTAAGTTTGCAGACGGCGCGGCGCGGGAAGTGTGGTTGCGATCGATCTGAAATACCCATGCTCGCCGTAATTGCGTTTCGACTATTTTACCATTATTAAACTAAAATTATATTTTTGTCATTGTTGGATTGTATGCAATTACATATTAGGTCGGGGAAAAAGTGTTTTCGCTTTATAGTATGTATGAACTTCTAATAAAATCTTTTCTCTACACAAAAAAGCTCGATATTTGGGTACCTCATGAGCTCACTGAAAGAAACATAATGAACCGTGTACTCATTTGTGATTCTTGAAGCCAAAGAGATTTTATTACAAGTTCATATATACTATAATGCGAAAACACTTATTCCCCAACCTAATATTATAAGTCGTCCACCTCAAGCCCTCTCACCTAAGCCTAAATCACTCTAACTTTTCCCAAAAAGTTAGAGTGATTTAAGGAAAAAAGTAAAGAATCAGAATCAACTGTATGTATAGTCCAAAAGTAACGATAATCTAGTCGTAATTCTTTTACTAAAGATTTTTCATTGACAGCATTTAAGAGTATTATGGTAAAAAGTGGAAAAAAAAATTGTAAGCAATTATTTAACAGCTGTTAATTGTTTCTTAGTCACAGCAAGGTAGCCTTTAGCAAAATCTTAGTATCGACAATTCGGATTTTAGCTTGTCGTGGCACAGACGCATTTTTTACTATCTAGTTTTGAATAGTTCAATAACTACAGTCACAATCGAAAATAGTTTTCAAGACAAATAGTAGGCACGCAGGGATTAATTCCAATTCAAATCCTGTGAATACCCGATAGCAGTGTGAACGTGTTACGATTTCCACGTGGCATTTCATGCAATATCCTTTTATTTGCTTTTTAATACTCTTCATTGGCCACGGAATGATAAATAATATCGTTCGTTAAAATTGCATTACCGTATTACAGAAAATGAGATGCAATAAAACACAAGCTCATTAAAATGGACCTGAAATTTTATATTTTACTTCGCGTGAAAACTTATTTATTGAGTATGCGATAATTTATTGACAGAAAATATTACCCGTTAATATTATCAGATAATATTTGTTCATTAAGCTCGCCGCACTTCGATGTCGTCCGTAAGCAAATAAGGGGAAAAGGAATTAAAATGTTGACCACCTGACTTACATTCAGATGTGCTTCCTAAACTATACAAGACAACACGTATGAGTGAAAAGATGTATGGATGTGAATGAAACAAAGGAAGCATGGTACCAAGTAGCATTATCTGGTCTCTGCCTATCCCAATGGGAAGAAGTCGTGATTTTAAGTATGTGTGCAGAAAACTATTTATCTCAGTTTTAGTATAACTTGAATTTGTCCCAAAAAGGATTTAGTTCATATTTAAAATATCTATAGAAAAATAAATAGAAAAGTAAAGATAAACAATCCGGACAATGTTAACGTTACAGCAATCACTTCCGAAATTATTTTAGTAAATCAATGTATCAAAACTGAAGTAAAAAAGTCGGACCTTTCGAGCTAAGGCAAAGGCTTTCGGGCGGCTTAAAATAAACAGCGGCAACGCCACGAAATAAAGAAACCAATGAAACATTTTACCCCTTGCTTTTACCAAATGATATTTTGAAGCCGGATTGCTAATTAATTCCTAAAAATCGAATATGTGAGAGCAAAAAGTAGGCTTATTGCCGTCGCACGTATAAAGCCAGCAGACAGAAGTCCTTTAAGCCGCGGCTTGTCTCATTTGGACTTGGTTCAAATGAATATTGATTTCAGTGAGATGCACTGGCTATTCAGGGTATAATATATTTGAATTGATTTTTTTAATAAAGTTCATTGCATCCTTGGTATTTTTAGGGTGAAGTAATTTGTGTCTAAGAGTTACTTTGCGTACTGGCACTGTACAGACTGTAATTTGTATCAAATAAGCCCAAAGAAGTAACGTTTCTTTTAAAATATGAAAACATTGTCATATCATAGAAATTACATTCATTTTTAACACGGAACAAAAAACTTTAGTTCTTGGTTTGTCTTGAATAACTTGGACACTTAATAAACCAGACGAAACGAGAATATAATAACCAAAAATATGTTCACTAACTTGAAATCTTATTTCAAATGTTTGCCTAGGAAAAGAAGCAGCAAGTTTCACAGCTCATTAAAAATTTCCTGTTTGATTAGTAACATAAGTTTTGAGGCGTATTATATTATAAAATCTGAGTGCAAGTATGTAACGGCAGCTTGCACCATAAAGTTGTACACCGTGGAACAAAACCGTGGATTTCCAAGTACAACAAACTCTCAACTCTAACAATTTCACTTTATACATGTTCCGATAGTTTGAAAGCACCGATGAATCAATATGGCTTCTAGTTTAAGTTGATATAAGGCAAGCGATGCATACGAACTATGCACAAGTTTGCACGTGCATATGAAACATGGTTTACATGCACCGGGGGAACAAAGGTACTACGCACTCACTAATTACAACGGCAGTGGACAGCCATTGAAATGAACTTTTCGGTGATTTTATTTTCGAGTAACTTTTTCAGTTCGCTGATGGGGTTGTAATTGATATGGCGACGAAAAATTGGTAGTTACGTAATTTTTTTCGCATTTCGCATTCACTCATGTCTGTTTTTTTGTGTTGTTCATTCCGCACATTCACAATTTTGTGGGATATTTTGTGCACGAAGGAAAAAATTGTAGCGGATTTGTACCTTGAGCCTTCGTTATAAACTTACTTTTGTCTCGCAGGTAGTATAGGTAAAGTTTATGACTATCGAAATGTATTTTACAAAATAAATACCGAGTTTTAATTAACAGTGGTCCGTCCTGTTACACGGCAGGCCACACTTTTGCTCTTGCTACTTGTACACTGTGCAAAATAAATTGCTTTTCTGAAAACCAAGAATTAAGCCTTCGTCCCTGGAAACTGCAATTAACCACTTTTACGAGAAATGCAGCTTAAAATATGCCATAGTTAATTAAATTATTAGTTCATTTTATATAATAACATAATACATTCTTTTCAAAAGGTAATAAAAAAGGAGTGATATTAAGTATTTATTTTGATATGCATAATTTTATCAGATTTTAATGAATCAATCGCTTTACTTCATAGACACCAACCAGTGAACCGCGTCCGCATAAAAATCTTAGTTTTACAAACACCTAACGAGTAGCGAAATGCAATGAATAAATTATACGTTTTTTACTGAACGTTAGTTTACATAATGAGGTTAAATATTCAGCATCATGTTCGCGTATTGTGTGCTCACCTTCCACTACGAAATAGTAATAATAGAAATATCTAGAACTGTAGTCTTGGTTCACTTTCTATTAGTGCTATTTGATTTCCAATACACATGAGGTTTGTCTACTGCTTGTGTAATGACTTGATTGAGTTGTTTGCTTTCAATTATACGCAATATAAAGTTTTCGAAACATAAAATTGATTAGTTTGTAGAAAAGTTGTGGCTGAAGTTCATTTGTATGTCTGGTTGGTGAAAGACATAAAAATAATAATAAAGTGTTTAAGTTGGTGTGCAAATATTCGCCTCGCAAAATTATTCATTTAAAATTACAGCCAACAGGGAAGCAAAGTTCAAAACTACAGTCAGATACGATGGTACATCGGACTTGCTTCAACTTGTTCCGCCCCGGCCAGTCGTGCACGGTTCAAGCACATCTATGAAGAGTACAGTTGCATCAAAGTCTGTAAGTCCGTACAAAATCCGCTTAACTCCGCAACCACTTTAATCATTCTATGAGTTCGTTCCAAAGGCCAGTCTTCTCATTTACAATTAAAGCACTTGTATGAAGTTTTGCGCTTCGCTCCTAGTGGAAGGCGCGCATAAGTTAAAGTGAGGCTTTACTTTGCTATTTTAATGCACTTTCGTGTTTAACCTTGATTTCACAGTTTACAGAATATTTGAACACCTAACTCAAATGCAGCTTATCCTAGAAAGTTGAAAGTTTAGTTGTTTTAGTATAAAAGCGAGAATTAATTAGCACGATTCATGTTAGCCGGTATGTGCATATGAAATTTTGTTGAAGATATCGCGAAGTGTAGTGTGAAGCTTACAATAGAAAACTTTATATCCATTTACAAACAGAATTTTGTTCTGTGATTTTAACGATAACAGCATTTCAAATGTAATCAATTGTGTTTACTCCACGATATTGTTTCTTTTGGTAAGGCAGTTACTGGAATTTCAATGCGGGGAAGACAAAGGGTTGGTGGTACAATTCTTAGAAAGTTGTCAGTAGTGATACATGTAGGATTGTGATGTAGTATAGTGTTAATATCAGAATGTTTGCAAGGCAGATCGTGCGTGCCGCTACACTACGTCGGGGGCTTCCCCGAGCTACGCCTGA
Organism: Anticarsia gemmatalis; assembly: GCF_050436995.1. Lineage (NCBI taxonomy): Eukaryota > Metazoa > Arthropoda > Insecta > Lepidoptera > Erebidae > Anticarsia > Anticarsia gemmatalis. The sequence continues at coordinate 18,007,593 of NC_134776.1, read as the reverse complement.
GCCAGCCGCTCTAGGATAACTATAACACTGCGAACGAGTGAACAAACAGCTAAAGCTTTCAGATCTGTTATAAAACTTTGTTACGATATCGCGTTATTTTCGTTATGGATAATATAGTTTTAAACGTTACATTGTCGATGGATGTAAGGGGCTGATTAGAATGATTGGTATGGTACTGTAAGTTTCGGGTGGCTTAAGAAAACTACCTTGTTATACAATTCGCGTATTTACTCGGCTGGTTGACAATACACGTACAAATAAAATAATCAGAAAAGCGTCTAACTTTATTGAAAAAATCTAATATTCATCCCCTTAGTTAATAAACCGTTGAAGCACCTGTACAAATAAAGTTCCAAATAAAAATTCTATATTAAAATCGTATAAATCTGTCGCTGTAAATTAAAATCGTAGTCACAAAGGCGACGCAGGCAATGAACCGGTAATACGCTCAAAGCATTCCCAATAATGCATAGGAAACGATTCACAACGAGTGGAAAATCGAGCGAAATCCATAAAATTGAAATCGCATCGACGCTAAGTAGATAAGGCTCGAGTTGATGGCTTCGAGGAATCGTCTGGCGAGCTAGACGGCGAATAAAATATTCTAATAAACGATGCACTTTGTTGCTTTCAGAGATTTCAATAAACCGACTTAGTACAAGTGCCCTCCGATCACAAACAAAACAGCAAATCTGAAGTAGCCGTAATAAAAACAAACGGGAAATTCAAAAATATTATTTCAAACTATCCACAACTTTACTTGAATCTTTTGAGGCGTTTCAATAATAGAAACTGCAATCGATTGTCGTTTATGTGAGACGGCGGAACAGACCAAATCAAAATGAAAAGACAATAAGTTTCTCGATATAGACGTGGATTAATAACTTGGTGTGAGGGAACAGAAATAAAAGTCGTAATATTGATCCCGATTCACGGCCTAACAAAGGACTGGCTACAATTTCATATTTTCCCGTCAACACCGTGGTGTACTCTATTTACTCGATTTTTAATTACACGTCTGGTGCAAGGATTAAAACGTACGTTTTGTACGTCGGAAAAGAAAATGTATTAATTTATTTCAACAAGAATTCTCCGCAAGAAGCTAAGTTTATTAAAAACTAATTAATAAGGATTTAATTGTATGAAGAAGAGGTCGAGGGGATAACAAAGATGTTTAAAGAATTGCTAATCAAGTTTATTCGCTAGAGAGAATATGAAAACTGCTGCTAAGCTTTAATGAGATTAACTAGTTAGTGCCGTCGGTGCTGGCCACGGGGGTTTTAATCGTATCATGCGTGCAATTGAACAGTCGCCTGGGGAGATGTCCGATTATAGGGTCCCGTCGATTTACAACTTATAAACCTTTTACCTTGTAATAATTACTTAAGCTGTGTATAAGCCCAATAAGTACCTCTATAATGTTCTTTATAAAAGAAAGTTACGTCACGGTAAGTTAACTCTGAAGAAATATTTTAAAAGTAGTTCGGATATGTGGCACGTGGTCATAATCGTGTGTGAACGACTGAAGGTTGGCGAAGCTCGTTAGCAGGCCACCTTGACTGCATGGTCACTTGTAATGCATATTGCATGGACCTTATTTAGAAAACAGTAGGCATTATATCACTATCAAACCGACCTTCTGATTATTAATTTTATTATTGACTGGTTTCGGTTTCTTCAGCCGCGGATTTGTCGGAGTAAAAGAATGTTTTATGAGTTATAAAGTATCTGTGTACCGATCAAAATCGGTTCACAAGTTTTGCCGTGATTGAGTTACAAACATTCAAAAACTCACATTTTTTGTATGAGTTTATGAGTGCAGAAGTAAAGATTAGTTTATTAATAATATGATTCAAGAAAGGGCAACTGCGATAACATCTACGAGCTAAAAGAATGTCTTTCAAATAAACTCAAAACAACTTACAATATACTTTTGTAGACATTTTCATCCCATCAAAAGGTTCAGATAAAATGCACTTCGGAGAAAATATGCACCGGGCGAGAGGTATTTCCTCCGCTTAAAGAAAACGGGGTCCAAGTACGACAGGAATTTCTGATTTTTAAACAAGCTTTATTGCCCGAGGCACGATAACATTTTCTCACTAGATGGAATCCAAAGCCGCTGTGTCAACGGGATACTTGCAAAACTATTTTATTTTCCTTTACACCTTCCGAAGATTGCTGGCAGGCAAAGGAAAATGAAATAGCAAAGCAAACGTCTAGACGGTAGGACGTCGGAATAATGTTTAGGAAATAGTTGGTGTTCAAAGACACCGCGTCACATTACACGGACAAACTTGTCAAACAATTTTGGTAGGTGTTTAAACAACAAGACTTCACGTCTGAAATCCTCATTTTGGGGGTCGTATTGCAGCCAAGTTAAATAATTCCCGCGGGAGAAATCGCACATGTAGCGTCAAGTATTACGTACTTAATGATATTTTGCACAAAACCACCGATGCATTTCTAATCGGCTTGGTCTACTTGTTATATTTACTTTCTTTCGGTGTATGCGGTCAATGAATAAATTAGACCTCACGCAGACGTTCCACGAGGGTCGGCTAATATTATGAAACAGTAGACTAACGACTGTCGTTGCTACTATAGATATGTTTATATAGAACTATCGTTTACCAAGGCTACGTGAACCCGTGTTTCAGAAAACGTGTATTATTCGTCGTGGACAAATTGTACCACAAGTTTTGGTAATCATTCAATGCCTAGTCAAGTAAAACATTAAATAGAAAATGCTTTAAGTAAGCTAAAATATCAACAAGAACTCATATTTCAAATGCCTTATATACCCAACAGCATCAACTATATTAAACTTTACATATTTCAGTGTGAAACGTGACCATTTAAAACGATATTCAGAAGTTTAGTGCGCCTCCCAGAGCAGCGTGCATTCATATTAATGTGGATAAGTGAACACGTCCGTCATGGTCGCTAATAAAATGGGCCATATGTATATACACTACATATATACTAGTAAATGCACAGGACCGACTAAGGCTGCCTGTCCATTGACGCGGAGCGAGACTGCGGTGCGGCGAAAAGGAAAAATAACCAATAAGAGGACACACAATCTCCGCTCCTCTTCAGTGCTTCAATCCGATTGGTTACTATTTCTTCGTTTCCCCGCGTCAATGGTCAGGCAGCCTTAATACCACTCAATATAAGAATTGGTGTATCTAGCATAACTGTTACAAAGATAGCCAACACGGTTGGTTACATTTTACTTCTCGGTGAAAGCGTGATACATTGCTCACGTTAAGATTTTTTCTGATCATAAATAATGAAAAAAGTATTTTACGCAAACGATCTATGAGTACGCTAGGCAGTTAAGACGGTGAGTTGCAATTAATTTAGTATTGATTTGCGATGGTGTACGAGGAAACAGATAATGGGAGGAATTCCTGGACCGGGGACAATACAGTTCGAGTGTACGTTAGGACATCAATGGCTGGTCTTAAGACAATGATATGTATCAATGTATGTAGGAACAGATATATGCATTGTGCTCATCGTCTGTGTTTGCATCTAAGATAGGATAACTATTGGAATATTCAGAGGAGATAAAGATTAACAGTACCTATATTCAGTAGTGAGTCTGAGTCTTGCTACACACATATTCGGTTCGGCATTAATCGGCATAGACGGGCGGCAAAACCAAAATATGAGTCGTAATGTTCTGAAAAAAATACCCGCTGGACATCGCCGAATAGGATTTGCATGTTCGGGAAAAATCTCTCTCGAAATCGTCGAGTCAGTTTCATGTATTAAATATTGCCGAACCGAAAATGTGTAGCAAGCCTTAGGCCGACATAATGATAAATAGTACTTTACAGGAAAAATGAGAAATAGTGTAGGTAAGTGCAAATACAAAAGCGGTTTTAAAAATATCTAGCCCGGGAAATATCAAGGATATCATTATTTGCTACTACAGCATAATAGAGCTCTATACCAGTAGATAACAATACAGCTTCTTAAGCCATTAATCGAGCCCTTTGTCGTCAGTCAGGCTACTACGTGCTAATAATCCCGAGCTCGAACCCCAACGGCACCGATATGGCTACGGGTTGATATAGGTAGTTACAGGTTAACGGGGGCAATTAACCGAGAGACGCATTGCGTGACCGACGCCGGAAACTTAGTTATCTAACTTCATAACATCGCATAATACCTATGTTGAATGGAGTGCATTTGTAATTTTACGCGTTCATAACGCCAAAAATGATTAGTATCGTCACTTCGCTTTCTTATATGACCCATTAATGGAGAGTAATTGCTACTGGAACCAGTTAATGATAGATCATAATGATGCTATAATAAGTTAGAAAAACTGTGTAACGTGTGATAGAACATAAGAAATGGCTGTTAGTAGTTTAAGATTGATTAAAAAAACATATCTCGTTTTTCAAATATTCTGATTAAGAGTATAGACCATAAAACTTTATCTTTAATATTCCAATACGACGTCGGGACACAGTATAAACGCACGGAAGAACACAAGAGAGATTTTTTAAGTACAGTTCATCAGTTATTATGCCAAAAGTAATATACAATGGCGACCTACGAACCCCTAAAAAACAGCGGGAGACGACTAAACGCTCAGGTGACCAAAACCGGTATCACCCCTAAAAATTAAATACTTTATTCCCTTACCATTTATGTGGTATAACAAGCCAGTCAAAATAAACTTGGCATATAACGGCATTTCCTAAAACCACCATAAATTTTGATCGTATCATATTCATATTTTGCATTCATCAAAACACTAACTAATTGGCGGTATTTGAGCATCCATAATTCCAGTAAATATTTGCCTAAATTTCACTGATTATGCCCACTAATTACTGACAACAATTTGCTATTGATTACCGTTTCCAATTTCATATCCAACTATCCGTCTGATATTATTAATGCGATAGTTTGTAAGGATGGATGTATGTATGTTGTTTGCATTTAACGCAAACAATCCTGAATAGATTTTATACTTTCGCGACTTACACAGTAAGTTTTAAACGAAGTACAGAGATTTTGATAGAATTAAGCAGACCGATTTTTTTTTAAATCAACCCGTTATGTCTGAAAAGTGGTTGAAACTTTGTGTACGTGGGTCAGCTATTCTACAGTAATATTATAAAGAAGTAAGACTCCGAAACGAATGGTCTGTTTCTAAACATGATTTTACACAAAGGAAGATTTATGGGGAATTTAATAAAAACAAAAGAAATACAAAATTGAGGCCCTTGCCTAGTAGTGAAACAGTAACGGGTAAAAAAAAGGTACTTAATATAAATTTTAATTTTACCTAAATTACCCGAGCAAACCACGTTTATCAGCTAGCAAAAATAGCAAATTAAATGCAATCATGCGCTTTTTGTTAAACATGAAATCAAATTGAGTCTGCGGTTTAGTTTGTCAAATACATTCGGCGGTGATGTGAATGGGGTTGTAATTAATCGGTGGAATAATGGCGGACTCACAAAGGCCGTGTTATGCTTACGTGTGGGAAGCTGGAAGCCAACAGTGAAACACAACGAGGTGGCGTAAAGCCGGCTCTGATAGAGAATGCTTGATTCGTGACTAATTTGTCACGTTACTAGGCTTCTGTAGTGTCAGGAATATGTCTGCTCTTAAAATACTACAATCTACTAATATACAAATATAATTTTTACTACAATATTCACCAAAAAGTAGTTTCAGTTTTTGGTGAAGATTGTAGTAAAAAGTATTAGTGATAATAGAAAAAAAAATTAATTATTTAATGGATTCTTTAGCTGTAAATTTTGAAAGATATTGCTAGTCAAAATATTATTTACAAATCGTGTTTTAGCTTCATTAAACCTTCTAATACTGCACTATTGTCGCCACCTTTTTAACCTTCCGCAATCGTGTTCAAAATTAAATTATAAAACAAGGCATTACAGCGACAACCGACCAATAATACCCCAATACTAAACGATACACGATACCTAAGCAAATCAGTAAACGCTAGTCAAATTCAATAAGCAAGCAATTAAATCAATCTCCCCCGCAAGTTTGTGGATAGCCTTATCAAATTTAGCATATTGCAACTGTAACTAAGTTTGCGAGTGTTATCTGTAAAAGCTTCGTCTGCTTACCTTTGCGGTGTTCAGAATTCAATTAAATTTTCATGTAGGGGTTTCTTAGTTATATTGATTAGTTATTTTAAAATTGTTTATTTGCTTTATATAGTTGATTAAGTATGCTTTCTTATTTATCAAACTGTATTTACTAATAGATGGTAGAGTAAGTGTTGATTATTTCAGTCGTTTGCTAAAATAAATATTTGCAGTATTTAGGTACGGTTCTGAAAAGCGTAAATATATTCGTATTCAACTTTATTGAAATAACATAAACTTAAGAACGATAATTCTTTTAAAATTTTGAAGTTCGATATTAGTTTATAAAAGTTAGCAAGTTGAAAGAATAGATAGATCAAATCTTTAGAATTCAGACTGTTATAACCCTAGTGCATAAAAGTTTGGTTTTCCTAGGTTTCCTAGATTTGATATCCTAAATTGATCTATATGCAGTATTTCTCTAGTTCTCAGTGTTGCAGAAGAACTAACTTCTAAAATCAGGTACTCAATATTCGTTTTAGTTAGTTCTTTCTTAGTCTGACTTTGCTTGAAACTTAGAACTTGTGTGAATACTTCAAATTGTTTAAAATGATTGAATGTACTTCGAAATAATACAATAAACTGCATTGAAATGCAGCTTTGAATCCCTACGCGGCTTGAGGGGTGCTTCGAACATTTGTAAAAAAAGAGAGATAGCTTTCTCTGAACAAGGATTACTCCCTGGATAGGGGAGGTGTTAGGCATCGAGGCCGCTACGCTAGGAGCACGGATAAGGAGAAAGCCGTAATAAAGAAAGCATTTACAAATAGTAATACAATTAAGTGTTTAACGCTAATCGATCTGTATAAATAAAAATGAATTACCGAAATGAGTGTACCTACGCACTTCGCATAAATATTCTAAATTAAATAATAACATTTTAATGTATGTTGGTCAGGACATGGTTTGTATGGAATGATATTTTTACGGAAACGGGATAAAATTGTTTTATAAAAATACGGACGAAATCGGGCCAGTCTGCTAGTAATGTATTACGATTGTCAAATCTTAAATCAGTCATGTATTAATAGAGTATATTTGTCTTAGATTCTCAAATCAAAACAGATTTTCAAACGGTCAGCGTCTAGCTCTGCATTTATCAAGGCACGGTTCAATTGAAGTCATGACTGTCTGTAACCATGATATATGATGGCATTCACTCGACGTCGGGCCCGCAGGGGAACACACGAGACAGGTATTCACACCACACACATGTTCCTCTACCGATATGAACTGTGGACGGGCCGATCGACAAATTCACACAAAGCAATTTGCGCCAACTACATGCTACGCGTGCCTGAACTGACTGCATCTGAGTTTCAATTTAAGTGGTGAACGTTTATGTAGCAAACTGGGCAGTTAGAAAATGGAGCCCTACTAGTATTATTAAGGCGTTTGTCTAGTTTTGATACTTTCAATAATAGGGTACTTTCTTAATTCATCCTTTGCGAGTGCAGCAACGCCGATCAGCTATTCTACTTATTTTTCAATCTGTTTATTTAAGAAACTCAGAAAAAAGTTAACTAATAAAAGCACAATAGATACTTTTTTATTCCAGAAAGTCGGAAGATTGCTTCATTGTTTAAGTCCAGTGAAGTGGGAAGACGAGTAAACGGAATCGCTCTTTAGCATCTTATAATTATTCAGTTAATAAAACTCGGGCAGCCTCGCCCACTCTACATTCTTATCAACCCACTCGGAAAATGCAATTTTCTCGTCTTAAGGTTAACCATTCACTTCATTTCAACAACCAACAGTTATTTTTATCTTTAAGTTTTGTATAAAAGGTAAGAAAGTTTAAGAAAATTTTCAACTCCATTCCCATTCATTTTTTATCAGTCTTCAAGTAAAACTACAGGAATAAATCTGGGCAGTACGTCTGGCGGACTGAGGAGTATATAAATTATAATAGGTAGGAGCACGGTCCTGCAAGCCATAGCGCGGTCGATATAGTGTTGGACAGATTGACTGCAATTTAAGTTCCAAGTTCCTCACTACCACTACATTGTAAAATATATCTTGGGTTCGTTTTTGCCCGCGTCTGAGGCAGCGTGAAAAGATTTTCTGTAGTAAAAAGTATCCGGTTTAATAAGGGGTACTGTTGCCAAATTTCGAAGTTGAGCGTAATGAGGCTTCACAAACTTTCACATTTATAATATTAGTAGGAAGTTGGATTGTTATAATTCAGTAGACTACCTTTTTAACAGTACATCGTTGTGAGATAAAAGCTTCGCAATCTCAAAGTAAAGACGTACTCGAGTAGCTGAGAATGACTGAAAACGTCTATTCGAAAGCGAATATTTCTACGCAAAAATATTTGCAGTGCAGTACAGAATTCTGCTGCTTCACTGGCGCGACATCTTGAGAAATATTTATTTTAAAATGTTGAATAAAATCGTAGTACCCTACAGTCGACAGACATCGTCGTTGTGAAATCACGCCACGTCTCTTCCTTAAGAAAACATCTAACGGTGAACCTGTTCAAACAGCTAGTATATTTGGAAAATATAGTGTATGAGATGCTTAAGAAAAACCTTAGACTTCTCTCTTTTTTTAGCCAATATCTTAAAAAAATGTTTTTAACACATTTATGACAAGATGTATGGTTGTTAATGGACCAAAGGAAGTTTGTCGTACTGAGTGGCGTTTTCTGGTCTTATGCTACTCCTACCCATAAGAAGAAGGCGTGATTTTATGTAGTAGATAGTGTATATGGATGATCAAAACTTACTATTGCAATAAAAAGTAAACGGTTGTAGGCTGGAGACAGGTTAGAGAAAAAAATAAATAACGTTAAAATAAGCATAATTTTATTGGAATAATATGTCGCAATACAAATAGTGTAATGTTTTCAAAACGAATTAGTTCATTATATCCAAATGTCGCCTAATTTCAGTAACAGTATAACGAGTTGATGAGTTACAGAACAATACATTTGTCAACGACCCCCGTCGCTTGCAAACTCGCATGGAATAATAAACAACATGTTTACGTTTTACAAATGATACACTATAAAATACTCGCACTATCAGACAGCATTGTAGAAGAATTGCCATCATTAGAACATCTAATGATCGTTACTAAAATACTCTTTATATGCGTCTGAGTTGCGATAATGATCGAGAAATTTCTGATGCTGGGTAATTTGAAGACGTATAATGAAAAGTGTATACAAATCTATATAAATAAAAATTAAACGTATGTACGCGCATAACTTTTTGACTCTCAACAAAATTGGATGTTTTTTAAAATGTTTGTAACTGGCGGGACAAGATTTGAATAGACGAGATCAAAATTTCTACGGGAATGGAATGAATTAAATTGTACTATACACGGACGACGTAGGTCCAATCCGCTTGCCCTATATAAAAACGAATCGCCAAATGTGTTGTTAAGCTCAAAACTCAAAAACGGCTCAACCGATTCGACTTTTTGTTTTTGTAAATATTTCTTCTATTTATTAAGGTAAAAAAATTGCAAAGGAATTTCGGTAGTGAGTACTAAATAAATGTATCCAGGAAAATACATTTAGTAAAAGAGAAATCAGTTATATAGGTATAGATGCCGAAATATTCAGTTAGCCTCAAAGCCGGCAACTGTGTCTGCGTCGGCCAGAGGCGTAAGACCATGTAAATAACTATATAGCTAAACTTCCCCTGCGTATAAGAGCTTAAACACCAACTTAGTTAGTTTATGGTAATAGTTTCAAGCTAGGCTATCGCTTTAAACGGTACTAGGTATTTGATGTGTTTTATAATTAACTGGCCTGTGCACGAAACTTGGTCTATCGCTGCACTGATAGATTTTCCACCGTCTCTAGAATGTTGCGCTAGAAAAGCCCTCGTTAATCTTGTTTATGGTTGTTCTTGTAAGTTAAATATTTATAAGATTTGGTTAATTTTATTTACCTGCACATACTACCCCTGGCCACTGGGAGTAGAAAAAGAAGATTAAAATAACAACTGAGGAAAGCCTACGAATTTAAATTGTAGCAAGTAAAATACTGAATGGCAGGAAACCCCCAACTAATACCTAACCTTAAATCTTAATCACAACATTCACAACTAAAAAACTCCGAAAAAGAAGACTCTCAAATCATATCTTGAAATCGATTTTCTAAAGTTGTCTGTCCCGCCAATACGTTCCATAACTACAGCTATACTATACATAGATTTGGCTACATGTGACTGCGGCGGAATTAATCATCTGCGAGCAGGACCACTAATTGACTTGCATTGAGTCCTTTGATACAGATATTGATTACCTATCATCGTTTGTGGCTAATCAACACACGAATTGACTTCGACTATAAATAGTTATAGATAGAAGATGATAGAATAGCAATATGCCGAATTGCGAATTGATTTAAAACTTTTCATCAATTACCATATAGTAACCTTTTTATTACTGAAACAGCTAGATGATTACCTAATATTTGAAATTGTGGTGTCTATAAAGTGCATACATTCAGAAACTCAATATACGTTTGCATTTACAAGTTAGCAACAAATACGTTCTTTAAAAATAGGCTATGTAATCACATAATCTGGTTTCTAAACTTTAGTCCAAAAAGTGACAAACAAGAAGAAATAATCATCTTTATGATTCCTATCACAATAAAGGTGCCTCCATTTATCATAAAAATACATTTCAAAATGCACTGTCCACATCAGCCACAAAGATTTCAAACCAAAACACTTAATTCAATGACAACGGTAGCAATACTTTTAAAGCTGGGACATTTTCCCGACGATTCAGAGCAATTGCATTACCCGCGGTCACGGAAGAATATCAAAACTGTTGAAAGATTAAAAACATTTAATTCTTTATCTTCAAAGAGATTGGAACAGCACGTGAAGAGGGGGATGCACTCAAGTTGTTGTTCAATTGAATTGAATCAAAGGCAGACAGCATTTACGTCAAAATGGTCAAGGTAGACGCAAAGTAAAGACGATAGCGCCTTTATTGCACCGAAAACTGTCTACCAAAAACGACTTTACGTATCGATGTAAGTTGGTAGAAACGTAGGCTAACAAATGTGGTATCTTAACTTTTAGCACTTTCAGTTTATCATGGAATTTAAGATCCGTTTAGCATTTTATTATTTAAATCTAGTGATAGGTGTTGGTTAAAGTGAAAGTCTATGCATGATGATAGTATTTTTTGGTCCACTGAGAAACTATAAATCTTGATTATAATATACTAGAGTCCACTTTTATTTATTTTGGGTGATGATATAATGTGATACCCGGGTACGACACGTGCCGGATACACGTGGGCAACATCTCATGTCGAGATTTCAAAGAATTGATCATTAAGAAACATAACTTATCAGAAAAAAACGATATTAATTATCAGGTCAAGTGTTACTTCACTCATATAAACATGTATTTTGTAGAATTTTAACTTGAGTTTACTTAGCAACAGACAAAATATGAACTTGCTTCCAGAACATACAATATTATTGTTCGATAATTATCTTCTGCGAAGCATGTCTCAAGTGCCCCTCTCTTAGTAATAATTGCCACTTATCAATTATGGGAAAATGAAATATGTTTACAATTTTCTTCGAGAGATCAATGGCAAAACAAGTATTGTGATTTGAAAACGACTTCAGCAACGTATGTAAAAGCAACAACATAATATATTGTATACTTGAAGTGCAGACATGTGTTGTTACGTTCAAAAGACTCGAGGTCCTTACCTCAAGGAGCAGCCGTATCATTGAGAAATTGAATTATTGGAAAGTCTAAGAGACGAAAAGACCTGCAAATGTACTTTCTTTGGTCGAATGTGAATAACATTAAATTATTCTCTTACGTAAATTTAAGTAAAACTTGGGTGTCGAGGACATTCCGTGCCGAAGTAACCACAATTCGGAATTCGGAACTGCGGTCCGCGGCTTTACTTCTGTAGAAAGATAGATATTCATCAACATCTGCTTAACCTAGAAGCCAACGACGGCGGCTTTAAGAAAGCTCTAGAGACGAGGAAACCTTTTGTAAGAAAAACTTTTCACACATTCCCGTAGCAAAAATGTACGGACAATTTTATAATTAGTTTAGCACTGAAGAGCCATACGACTTCTTACGACACATTTCCTTTCAAGAAATCTTAGGTGCAAAATTGTGGTGATGCACTCACCTGCTGATTAAAATGGTTGCATTTAGCAAATAACTTTAGAAAGTACATTTTCATTTAATTTGTAAAATGTGTTTGGAATTTTATGTAGGAAATACGCGGTCTTGTATGTTCTAAAAAGACGTAATCTTGTAAATGTACCACCTTTGGAGCAAAGACTGGGAACGTAGAAATGTTATGACCTGATTTAGTTTTTTTAGTAGAGAGAATACAGTAGTCGTTATAAAGTAATATTAAGCTTATTGATATTTATATAGAAATCAGAAAATTACATCCTACGTGAATATAATTTCAGAAAAATTTAGGGTTAAGATCAACATTTTATATTTTTTTAGCTATCATTATAGACATCCTACGAAAATCCTATTCTGGCAATACCTACGACGACAAAACCCGAGTAATTGCTATAATGGTTTTCTTTTCAAATATTTTGTAGCAAGTTGGTAACAATTTCAGTGTTTGGATATTTTTCGTCACTCCCGTGAAAAAGGCAAGATAATAATAGAAGGTCTGAGGGCGTCATTTCCGTTGCCCGTTTTCCCCTATTTAGGATGGAGATTTTATTTTTCATATCCTTCGAAAACCTATCTATGTAAATAAATATGAATCATTGAAATGTATGTACGCATTGTACGAGCGTAACTTTTTAAGAACTACAAAGTTGGATAATTACTTTTTGCTGTTTGTAATTATTAAGACTAGGTCTATAAGGATTCCCAAAAGAACAAGTATATATACATATGTCATTTATAAGTAAGATGCCTCAAGAACCGAACTATTAAAGTTCTGAAGGTAACGGAACCAGTGGGATAAAATTTTACGCACTGTGTCCAGGACTGTAAATGAATGATTGTGTTCTGGATATAAACGAATGCAGTCTAAGTACGAGACTCCGATCTTAAGACTTAAAAATACAGACCTAAATTCCATAAATCAGTGACGATTTCCATTCTACAGTACTGAGAAAAATTTAATACAAACGGGGCATTTGAATAGTATTGTTCAAGAAGAATACTAAGTAAAACGCATGTAAGTATATTTGTTTTGCAGTATTTCGGCGAACTGCATACTCGGTTGACCCCCACTCGCTCGCGACAAAGGGGATTGGGGTGTATTAACGAATGCCCATTCAAACGGATCCTATTAATTACCAGAATGGACGCAGGGATTGATCATCAATTGCGCTGATTATCGTCTTAATTAAGTGACCGGTTGTGCTGTTGCACTATTCTAGGTCGTATGTTTAAGGTATTTTGAAATAATGTACAAACTTTTAAGTTTTAAGCGACAAATCTGAAGCATCAGATTTTTTTGTACGACCAATAAAAATGGCTTGGCTACAACGTAGAAGGTTTTCTTTAAGAGGTGTAAAAATTCAAAAAACACAGTAACTGTTCTTAAGTATAAATGTAAATCTCAACTCCAAAATAATAAAGAAAACACTACAAACTGCGCATAATATAACGAGACCGGAAGTGGACGAGATTGCTCGCTGCACCCCTCAATTTCCTGTTTGACACTGGCTGGACATGAGCGCCGCCTGCCGACTGTATTAGTAACCAGATATTCGGCGCTGCAACTCATTAACGTTTTGGCAGCCGACTGCAACTTTAAAGGGTTGATAATATCTCTTTACAAAGTTTTAAGACTTGTCGATTTTGAAACTTCAATGCAAGAGTTACTTTGACAAAGTTTCACGTTAGCCTTTTCCTCTGGTTAGTTTTCTTGATGGGAAACTTATTCAAGCCGCTAACAGGCTAATGACTTGGCGATTAATTACCAGTTTCATAGCAACCAGGTACAGATTTCTGGAAGCGACAGTTTTACTCAACTATGATATTAGGTCTAAAAAATCATCATTAACCTATCCTTTTTTACAAAACTATGTTGGAGTCGGCTTCATTCTCACCGGATGCAGCTGAATATCAGTATTTTACATGGAGCGACTGCTTATGTGACCTCCAAAACCCAGTTCCTGAGTTACAACACGATACCCTTCGGTTAAACTAATTGTCAGAATTCCAAGCTTCTGTCTTCTACCGCTGACGACTGTCAAAGATCTTCAAAAATGACAACCAGGACCCACAATTTAACGTGCCTTCCGAAACACTTATGTCTAAAAATTCATGTTAGAATAATATTTTTCTGCAATAGTTGCTTTATTCCGAATTCCCCTAAAAAGTCCACAGACAGCAAATATTTATCGTCTAAGCATAACACACAAACGTCTAGCCGAGGGGACTAACACTTCGGCTGCGATTTCACCAAAATTTTACGCAAGCGAAACCGTACGGGTCAAATAGTAAACATATATTTTATAATGAAACTTCTCGTTTGTTTACTGTTTAAGCAAACAAGAATGGTTAGAATCGAATGAGATTTACAAGCCGACAGCATTTACATCCAACTTTAAAGGCGAAGTTGGCAAGTCCCAGACAACACAATATTTGATGCGGCCGGCCGTTGCAATGGAATCGGGAAAGGGGATCCTTTATTTGATCAGAGCCTCGTAATTAAAATAACTGTTTGCTGAAGCAGACACCTTAATGTTTGGTATCCGAAAGGCTGGGTTAGAAATAAAAAGGAGAATTTGCCGATGTGTTTCGTAATTTGATTTTAAAATTGGTATGTGGAGTGTTTAATTAAAGATGAAATTAGTATGACTGGTAATAGGTCCCTTTACAAGATCTAACTTTGTTAATGGTAAAAAGTGGGTGTATTTTATACACCTTTGCCTTCACCTTCGGATACAACAGGCGTATAAAAATGTATGAAGTTAGAGTACCTTTAGGATTTTATTCTACAAATTCAATCAATTACTACTATTTACAATATATTTATTCGAAACCATTTTAATTGTCCCAGTACTCTCACCGCAACGATCTCATTATGGCGTTATGAAAATATCGAACCGCGAAGGGCTCGAATACAAAAGTTGAACCGGCTGACGGTGCACCGCAGAAATTCCATCAAACCACCAGTTATTTCATGTTGGGTGCAAGCTAACGCGATGTTAAAACGAGGAAATGATTTTCGTTTAAATGTTTTTATAGTATCGAATATTTTACACGTTTCGATAACACTCCCACGATTCGTGTTAAAGCAGTATTTTTTATTGTTTAACTTGGTGGCGATCTTGGCTTTATGCCTAATTTCGCCAATAACCCAGAATTAAATAAATTATATCAAAAAGTATTAAAAGGTCGTATTTTTTCATCTGCTAAGCAACCACTTTGAAACAAAAGTAGATGATATCTTTAAAAATGTCTTGCTTCCTTTGAAAATAACTGTATTCATATTCAAATTGATCATTTCCAATCACATTTTTAGGTAAAAAAGACCCATTAAATAATATTCTTGAAATACATCGTGATTGTCAAACACGACTGTACAAAAGTAGCTTACGTCTATAAGCCTCCTCCCGTTTGCGCCAATTATTCCTGCTCCGTACCACTCGTGTTCAATTCTTTCCAACGAACTCCACTAAGCCAAATCACTTCAGTCTATTTTAGTGATTTAAAGGCAATACTTTATACTGATACTTTCTTACTAACGTGTTTGTTAAAAACGAGTACAGTACTGCGATTCCGTATAGCCGGTTCTGTCGAGTATCCAAAGTTTGACATTTAGAATATACTGCCAAAATAGTTCCTACGATGCCCGTCAGAGGCGCTGATCAGATTTTCATACAAAATTTCTCGATGACAGGTCGGTTGTCGGTAGTCGATAGTAGTAGAGAAACCCCTATGACATTGATTGATTACTGACTTTTATTAGTAAGACCGATACTCTCAAATACCGACGTGCTTTATAAAAAAAAATCGCGTTGAATTAAGAACCTACTCTAATGTTTTAAGTAGGTTAAAAAGGTCAATAAACTGTTGATAAACTAACAACTGATTCCAGTTGCACTTACTTTACTGCATGTTGTACAAATGACCAATACATGCGACTGATTGATGGCGTAGATTGCATTAACTAGGCGATACCCGCCGGCTAGAGTACACGTAAAGCGATTTTATCACGCCGCTACTAAAAATGTTCACCAAGTCACACTAATATGATTGTCTGGCGTACACCGGAAAAGTATTGAAACATTTTAAAAGCTTAACTGTTGTGGCTTGAATCCCTATGAAGCTTTTAACATTACTGGCACTTTCGAACCATCGTTTTTAATGGTTCGACACGTACGAATAGTTTGTATTGAGACTGAAAAATTTTAGTTGTATTATACTACAGTATTATGTCATGTAAGCGTTATAAATATTTGTGTGATGAGCATAAGTATCTGTTCTGAGGCTGATTGTCGATGTAGCTATATAAGTATGTATTTAATAGTATATAGTAGTAGTATTAGTACAAGCTCAGCTTAGTTTGGATGCAAATGACCGTGTGTGAGTTGTCCAATGATATTTATTTATTATTATTAATAAGTCTGCCTTATGAATGCTGCTTATGGACGCGATAAACAGGCAAACGACAACAACAGCAAACTTTTTCTAAAAGGACGAATTATTAATTTACTCGTGTAAAACAGCGTTTGCGACTCCAACTCCTAAATTGTTTTCAAACAACGAATAATTTCACACTACAACGACAAATGAAACAATTTTTCCACTTTGAAAAACCGTGTAAGTCAGACATTCAGTAGCACGTTTGAAAAATAAATTAAAAAATACAGTGTCCGAACTTTGTGTTCGCAGTCGCATCGGAAGCGAGGGGACATTGAAATAAATACTGTAAATGAAAAACGAACGAACGATACTTTTGCATTCATAATTATTTCGTGTCGGGCTTTTTACATTACTGAAATTTATCGAACTACAATACAGACCTGTCAATATTTAACTCGTATGAAAAGTTAAAAGGATGACTTTCAACGGATATTTTTTCAATACATTAATATTAAAATACGAACTGAAGCCCCACCAGGAAAGAGGTTTCATTACCAATTCGTCATTCACATTTTTATAAAGCGACTTGTATGCATTCGAAATGCGTAACTATAATAATTTTGTATTGAACAAACTTTAAGATTCGATTTGAGTTGATGAATTATAGTAATAGCAAGCCTTCTGTTGGGTGAAGATATCAGCCGCCACGGAATCAATATAAGTCCTTCATGGTCAATAAATGTAAAGCCATTATAGTTTGGAATATAAATTTCGAAATCCGATAGTCGCTTTTAACGAGGAATTATAGATTTAACGAACCACGAAGAGCCCAATCGAAACTGCAGTTTCAGAAGCGTTCAACTGTCGTAATCGCAGTTGATCATTCGATGGCACGTTAATTAATAACCGCGCCCCTCTCAATCAAGCGCACCATCCGAACGAGGGGAATACATTCGATACTTTTATGCACCAAACATAATTCTGGTATTGGAAAAAAAATATTATACTATTGGTGCGATTTTATATTTGTATATTTGACGAATCTGGACTTTAACCAGCAACCAAGGTGTTACTGCTCCCTTATTCCGGGAGGAGACCTTTGCCTAGCAGTGAGACAGTAATAAGGTACATTAATTTATTTTGTAATTTTCTATAATAGTGAGATATATAGATATATATAGATATATATATATATATATATAATAGTGAGATATATATATATATGAGATATATCTATGGAGATGAAATTTTAACAAAGTATCGTACGAAATGAAGATACCTTTAAGTTTGATAGACGAAATGAAAAGCTCAAAAGACTACCATATTATTGAGCATTCGATTTCTCTCTACTCTATCAGTAACTAAATATTTCAGCGAACTTACACAATAAGTATTTTATAACTAAGTACCAATTTCGGCACAAACGATGGGATCATAAAACTATTTCATTTTGTTTCAGTTATCAGTTCGTAGAGATTTTCCATCGTTAAATATTTCCGTGAAAAACTTATTTGCATGCGTTTGACAGGTATGATATGAACTCATAGTTCTGTTATTGAATTTTTGAGTTTCGGCGCCGCTGTTTAATTTGTTTTTAACTATGGAGGACGTTTAAGCGACGTTATTTTGACAAAAAATCCTTTTGAATATTGTTTTTATTGTGTATCCAGTCGAAATATTATAATAACATGACGTCAAAATAAAATAATTATTTACTCGGTTTTACCGCTTCCAAAAAACTACCCATTAGCTTATCTCGCTGTGACATTATCCACCTAGTAGGTTAACCGACACTTTTCCATAAATATCCTATATGTTAAACTTAAAACGATACTTTTAAAATTCAAGTCAGTCAATATGAAACTTCTAATAAACCGTCCGCCGAAGCATCCTTTGACTGAGAGCCGAAAAGTCGACGCTTTGAGTAGAATCGGCAGGTAATACCGGATCGGCGAGCTGCGGTGCGGCTGTACGACAAACGTATAGATACGTGTGTGTACACCGCCTAGCTAGGTCTGTGTTGAATGTCTGGCGCGCCGGCCGCCTAGCCGAAACTACAATCCATGAGCAGGTGCACGCTCTACGCTATCATATAGTTGAAGCTCTCACTACAATATACGACTATTTTTTTTATTGTTTTCAACTATCGCTGATTTACGACCACTTTTTAAAACTATTGTTTTTACTACTAGTAATTGCTGCCCGCATATTCAAACGCTACTCGAACAGTCGTAACTCACGTTCCACAATAATTTAACCCGTCAATATTAATAGATGCACACCTGCGACTATTACGAATGATATCCGCGTTGCAACGAGACTGCTCAGCAATTTGTCTATCTGTACAGTTACGCTGAACACGTCGGAAAAGGGTGCAAATCAAATCAGGATACAGTTTAATCAAAAATACACGTGCATCGCTTCCCCTTCGGTGCAATCAAAACACATTCGTGTTCACAAAATTATTATGGTCTGGTAAATTTTAAAATTCTAGAATAATTTAATAAATGGCCGTCTGCCTGCTAATATTCCGCAGACAGGAAGCACGGTAAGTACTTGCTAACAATCAATTACGAGCCTGTAAAAAGCTGCATTTCGTAGAATGGACTACCGTACGGACGTACCGCCGAGCCATTATACAGCCTGCATTTGCGTTCGGTGAATACACTTCGCGTCGGTGCCGAGCCAAGTTTAATTTCGTTAGGAGAGCATTGAGAGAAATTTTATTTAATTTGTACATTATGAGGGAAATATAAGAGAATAACGGTGCGACGGCGAATTTAGATAATGCAGTGAGTGTGTGATAAACTCTAAGAATATAGAGAGAAGAAGAAGCATTTTGACGTAATGATTCTTAACATTTACAAAATAACATTAAAGGAAGAACATAAAATCCGCTATGAAAAATCAAATCCAGTTATAAAAAGATTGAATTATTCAAACAGCGTTAGACTAGGTTATGCCGACCAAAAATGTTTTATAATGTCTTGAAAGTCTGAATCTAGTCTAGAGCTCAAATACAAAACATAGTTTATTGAAAATCCAGAGTACAAGAAGTTCAGTATGTAGAGATGATGAATATTTATTTGCGGGCCGAGTTTACCTCGGGTAGGAGATGCAAGGCCTTCCATCGCGGCGGGATTCATTTCAGTATTAACGAGAAATGAAGAAGCAAACTAGTTTTGTACGAGGTACGACGCTCCTACAAGTACTACAACTTCATCGGGAACTTGAGATACGGCAATCCTACCTTTCCAATGAAAAATGCATTTCCAGGTTTCTTTAAATTACCTTGTTATTATAACTGTGAAGGTCTAGCTCTCCCACGGCGTAGCTTGTACCTTATTAAGGAAAATGAAGTCATTCAAGTTTTTCAATCTGCTCATAACGTGGGTAGTTGTGATGCAATCACTTTACTATTATGTAACTTGAGAATAAAACGATGTTTATTTACAAATACTTCGCTCATTTTTAGTTGAAAACAAAACACCGAGAATTCGACAAGGCCTGAATATATTATGAAATACGAAAAGCATTTCAGTGGCAAAGATATTGAAACAAAGTGCGAACCAAATGGCAAACATCGGCATCATAAATAACACGAACCTCTTTCGTATGCACTCGGAAAATATTGGAAATGGATTTTGATCCAGTTCGATCGGGCTTTTAAGGTTTGAGCGCACTCAAAGTATTCTAGGCTTTGATATGCCGTGCGTAATGCACGACCATATGCAATGTAAATGTCCCAATTGTTCGGCATTGAGTGGTTCAAAGCTCAGTGCATCTTTTGTAAGTGGCAATATTCTTTCTCTCGCAAATGGAACTCTGCAGTACATACGCCTTAGCACTTGACTAAGTCATGCGGGAAAAGAGGACGTGTGAAAAGTAGTGGCCTAGATTTTTATTGAAGAGTACGAAATAGAAATTACGCAATATTTAGGGTTTGTGTACATTAAATTTCAATTGCTAGACCATAGATTGGCAATTAACTTACTCAATGTTCTCCTACTTTATCGACACAGACCAACGCCGCTATCAATTTCTCAGTAGCAGTAGTTTTGAACTAGCAAGTTTAATTCCAAGTTTCCTTTAAAGCGACAACTTGACCTTTACAAAGCCGAATGCGGCGTAAATGCAACTGACACATTGAAATTGAATCGAAAATGCATCCGTTTCGTGCACGAATAATGTAACAGGCCATTTAATGGAAATGCCATAGACAACTCGTTACGGTATCTAGACAGATATGCTAAATACGAGACTACGAAATATTTAAATGGTTACGTGAGAGCGATGCACGTGGCTCGTCGACGCCATGAATAATTAGGAGCCCTAGAATGTTAGATGCACTGAAATACCCCTCACGCCTCCCATATATTGTGCATCGGCACTAAGTGGCCATATTACACTTGACATTTATCGAGCCGCTAGAATGTTAAGGGTAGTGCATTATTCATCGTATGCGACTTCCTAACTCACAATTAAAGTTAGGTATTATTATAGGGTATACTAACGACATCAAAAGTTCAATTGAATATTATACGCGTAATTACAGGGAGGTTTTCGCTAACCCCCAATTACAAAGGACAAGATTTTAAATAATAATATCGTTTGCCAGTGGTATTGAAAATGATTATACTACTTTCAAATCGATGGCATTGCAAAAAAAGAAAGATTATTATAAAGTAAATCTGTGGTTTAAATCTCGACTATTGCACATTGTGTTCGATGAGCGTTGAATATCGAAACGGGAAGAGAAAAGTTGGGCGTCCGGCGGCTACGGGTCGTTGACATATCGGCTCTACGATCTCGCTACAAACTGGCTACAGCTACAGCCACGCGGGGAACAACCCAGCTTTGTTTCATCGCCAGATTGTTTTACGTTCAAAACGTCCAATGTACAGTTGTAGTTGACTGTTGTGTTTTGAGTCCCAAAAAAGTTACCAAAGATATTTTTTTCTGAGGCATTTTACCGTGATTATAAGTTGATTTCTACTAATTAATATTTACCATTACAAATGGATATTACCAGACTTATTATTTTACATATCATCGTAAGAATATTAATTAGCAAACTAAACCCGTTTCTAATGTTTTCTAAAACAATTTTCATTCAGCCACACGTCCACATAAATTGCACTAAAGCTCTAAGATATCAAAGCCGCCCAAGTGTGAGCGATATTACACAATTTACAGGATATCGGCGCTAACTGAACTGTAAGTGACGGGCTTGGCTAGACGTGGTAATGACGGGGCGGGGAGCATTTCCTCCTTAACTAGGCAAGGTAGGGACGTAGAGGAATGCGCCCCGCGGTGCATGTAGGTACTTAGACAATAGTAAAGCTGTTGGGGAGACAATGTTAATACAATTTAAGTAGCGTTTACGAGTACACGTTTGTGAAGGGACGTGAGGGGATATTGACAAATAATAATAATGACTGACATTGATGGTTATTAGTTAAGGTTTTCTGTGGACTTTAAATCTTGTTTAGTAACTGTCGAAAGCGTAAGAATTGACGGACGACGGTGACTAACTTACGAGAGCGGGATAATTGGGTACTTGGCTAGTAGTCAAATCAGTTACTCTTCTTGAAATGTCATATTTTTTACTAAATTCAATAAATTTAACAACGCATAAGTCATCAACGATTTTAAACTCTCGGGACTAGTATTAGCCTAATATTTTAACGTAACGGGTTTTAAGTGCGATTGAAAATTAAAGGTTAGAATATATCTATGTTTCATCCAAACAAGATACTATTTCCTAAATCCTAATGATCTATTCAGTAAACCGTACAATTCTTCTTTTTTTCCTTCAATTGTTCAAGTTTCTTTAATATTTGACAGATGCGCTATTCCACTAATGGTCTCAATAACCTAATTACCCATGATTTCGAATAAATGAAATTCCAAACAACATAATTACACAACTATCTTACGTAAACGTATTTAAGAGGCAGTCGTCTCGCAATGCAAACAGAAGAGCTCTCCAGACGGTTCACTAAACAACCCATACAGGCCTTCAATTCTCCCCCCTCCTTTCAAGTAGTTAGCGGTGAATTTTGTTGTTAGTGTTATTCAAACTTTGCACAAGGCTCACTTGGCTACACGACTGTTTTAATGACAAGAATGTAATATACTTTTAGCTCGTTTAACTTAAAATATGAAAGTATAGGTATATAATTGTACATACTGATGTACATCCTGATAATATTAAAAATGCGAAAGTTTGTGAAAATGTATGTATGGATGTTTGTTACTCTTTCACGCAAATACTGCTGAACTGATGAAATTTGGTGTATAGGTGGCTGAAGACCCAGAGTAACACATAGGCTACTTTTTATCCCGGAGTTCCTAATGGAGCGGGAAGGGTTTCCACGCGTACTTACGTCGTAGTACGTCCTTAGTACTACATAAAATCATGACTCTCTCTCACAAGGGTAGACAGACATCAGAGAACGCCACTTGGTACGATCCTTACAAACTTCCTTAATCAATAGTCTTTGAAGATTACTACATTCATAAAAGTCAAAATAGAATACGTGAGAATGACAAATGCGACACAATACATCGATAGAGAGTCATCGCCTACCCGAGAGGACGAACAGACTTTGAATTTGCGAGAGTAACACATAAGGGAAAGTTCCGAGGGCTATCGAAACTAATTCTATTGACGCTAATTCTATCAACTGGTCAATCCATCGCCTAACATTTTAATTGCAACATTCAACATAGTTGTTTCACATATGTTGTTTCGACGCGTGCGCCGCAATTGCATAGGAAACTAATATGAATAGTTAACAACTAACTAGCGGCGGCAAACTCCATATAATAACGAGACACTTTCATATACAGGGAGAGGAAAGCTTATGTGCATCACATATCAACTAGTTTATTGCATGTAGATCAATGTGCACTAGTTTTGCATTTCAAAGGGCTGGAATATAGTGCCGGGGGTGGCTGTGTTATTGGATTTTTGTGTCACAAGGTTCTCAGAAACAGTGCAGTTTTAATATAGCTACTCACTTTATTCTTTTACTAATAAACGTCGTGTGAGTTTTGAGGGTCAAGAATAATTTAACGACAGTAAACGTTGCATAAAGAATCGGCTGATTTTCAAGATTTGTTTTAATTGGAAATTACTTGTTTAAAATCTGTTACAATCCGCAAAAGAACGTAACTAAAATACACATGAACGTTATTGTAAATAAATATAAACATAGTACTACTGATTTACTGATTAGTAATACACTCTTCTGTCACGTTTAATCAAGATTCTCTGTACCGATTACAGCTTACACGATGTTTATTTGTAAGACAGACAGTTACTGTGAAAAATCAGTGAATAGACATGTATAAATTAAAACAACTTACTTAAGGTTGGTAATTTTGTATATATTTTCCATTTCTTAGCTACTTTTTTCGAAATTTAAATTAAAATCGGACCAACACTGATAAAAAAAATACAAAAAAATGTGTCCAAAAATCGTATCATATCATTAGACCTCAATTGCATATTTTATCGCACGGCAAGTAATAGTGCATTCCACACGCGATCCTCATAACCAAGGGGTGAAACTAACCCTTTCGCAATCACATAATTTACATGTCATATTTGTCAAATTACCCGTTAGCATCTATTGCGTAATTAAACAGGCGCTGTACGGCTATCACGTAAGTTGACAACTATTTGAAAGCCACTATGCTGTTCATTGCTTTATCTCTTACATTATAGTGATTAACACGTTACGTCAAAGCAGCAATGTACTAGTGATCATCAATTTGACGTACACTAGTTGTCAACAGAGCCCCTTGGACATTAAATATATAGTGTTGATACTGTCGATCGTGTAGTACGAATTAGTAATAAACTTTGATGTACGAAGGGAAGCTAAACGCAGGGAGGTGTTTAAAAAGTTGAGTGTCAGCTAATTGCTATGCCTGTCGGCACGATGTTGGCAATTATTGCAATGTTCAAGTCTACTATTAAATGTTTTGTTGCTGTTTTGTTTATGTTGTCAAGTTTCTATGACGCGTCAGTTGTCTGTCTGATTTGCTTTCACGATTTGGTGTTTCGCAAATCAATTGTCTGGCTTTAAGGGAGAGAGGGTTGTTATCTACTATCGAAAATTACATCTTTGAAAGCTTTGAATATGATTCGCTGAGCGTTTTTTATGGGCCTAACACAAAATAGCAAAGCGGATATTTAGGAAACTAACCATTTGCATCTTTCACGCATATAACGAGATTATTTTACTTCAAAAATATTTTTTTTATAAATTTTAGAATGAAGAAAAGGCGAACTTATACCTAATAATAAGTTTAAAGGACTATCTAACTGCACACAAACTATGCATAACAATGACGAAAGATTTCAAACATCATATTTTAGACACTGCCTATAATGAGAGGGTAACTACAAACCATCTAACATCTCCATCAAGTAATAAGATCTTCATCAAAAACTTATATACTAAATAATCAAAAACATTCCTCATTTTAGTCAAGAAACAATAATTAATGTCCGGACTTCATCAGCATGAAGCACGCGGGCAAGTTTGAGACGTCTATTGAAATACATTAGGTCTTAAGTTTCAGACAGGTCTTAAGTCCGTTGCAGGTTGTAAGTAGTTTGTTTAGAAAATACCTTATAACTGATACTTTACAAGGAATTGACGATGAGCTGTCTTCCAACAGGTCAGAATTTTAACACGATACAGAGAAAATTATATGAAAACTTTCTTTGAGACTGATTTTAATAAATGTAAGTAATTCGATTGAATTTCTTTTTATGTCGAAATTTACAATGTTCAACTTAAATCATTTTTTATTGAAACCTATATTATAAGTAACTTTAACTAAATCACAAAGAGCTAATAATACCTAACTATTTGTAAATGATGGGCGCTATAGAAAATTTAAACAGCGAATATGGTATGTAAACCCTATCGTCAATTTAGTTAAACGGTCTAATGAAACACGCTAAACACAAATCACTTTAACATAACGCCACAATAAAGGGACACGCACAAAGCGCAATTTCAATTCACCCGTGAAACTACACATGTAGGGTGCATCCCATTTGTCTGGCCACAAAGGCCGTCAAACACCGAATCACGGTACAATGTTTGCTCCGACAGTGGCGCACTCAAATATGCAGTTAATCTGCTTCAGATAAAACACTGGAGTGCTAAACCGCATTCAAACGGTAAAAGCAGGTTTGCACCTCAAAGAGATCGTGCGGTCAGACGAACCCAATTCTGTACGAAATTAGCACTGCTGTTTATAGCATTGTATTGAGGGGAGATAATACTTGTATGTGGCAATCAATATGACACGTTCCTTGTGTTATAATTATATTTTTTTCCATAGCGGATGTAGCCTCAATGGACAATAAGCTCCCCTCGTATTTTCAACAAAACTAGCGAGATAATTTGGATACATATAATGACGTTTCCCCGCATATGTAGGGACTAGCTGACTCGCGCAACTTCGCTTGCGTCACATAAGAAAGAATGGGTCAAAAATTTCCTTGTTTTTGTATTTTTTTTTACTTGTACTCTGCTCCTATTGGTCATAGCGTGATGATATATAGCCTATAGCCTTCCTCGATAAATAGACTATCTATCACTAAAAGAAATTTCCAAATCGAACCAAAAGTTCCTGAGATTAGCGCGTTCAAACCAACAAACAAACTCTTCAGCTTTATAATATAAGTATAGATATATGGTTATACCATCTTATGTAATGATTTATCTTAGAGCCATGTCTAAATAAACAAAAGCCGGGTCTGACACGGTATTGTATTTCGATGCAATTATTCTGCGAGTGCTGTCTACGCCAGCGTGTTTGCATTGGTTATTGACGAACGGTCTACGGGTTTGCTACGGTGCTACAGTCTACGGTGTAGACGGTTACGGATTCCATGGCTCGAATGTATACCTTCTACGAAATGTTTGCTAAGAAATCGTACTTATAGAATTTGGGTTCTTTTGTCTCGAGCAGATTTTATTAATAAGAAGGTAATTTAAAACTTCGTACAATAAGTGTAACAGAAATAAAATGTAATTATATCGAAAAAGTAACACCTGAAACTGTTATTTGGAAGTGAAAAAGGCGTTATTTAATTATTAAAATTAGTCATAACAGCAATTACCAACCACACTAAAAGTTTCACCCACTACTATTACAACTTAATTAGTTTGGAGCAACTACGAATTCGGTTGTAATTAGCGCTTGTACCAAATTAACTTCATTCATAATATATTTTCCCTCATTACAGGAAAATAAATGGGGAAATCGGCATCAATGTCATGGCACTATCAATAACATTGGTTTAATACAAAGGCTGTTTAATAAACAGACGTAACACCGACGCGACGGGAAATGGCATTGAATGGAGAAAATGGATTTAATTTTGTGAGGGGAAGCCCTGCGTCGCATTCATCAGTGTTGCATATTGAAATCTAGTGGGCACGTCATACATTGTGGCGGAACTGGCCGAACAAACGCGGACACTTTTTTGGTCATCTTCAATTTTGTATATTTTAACTACGTTTGCATGAAAATGAGTCACATTATCTTTTGTTGCAAAACTTTTGTAATAAGTTTGTCGCAATCAAACAAACAGACCGAGAGACGCTGTAGAAAATTTTCTGTTGTGAATTATATCGTCATGTTATAACTCAATATTAAATTTAAGTACCTAATTATTGTTCTACTCATGTACAGGAATTCGTCTTTTATTTTCTAGTCCAAAAAGAGTACTGCGGCCTTGGTGATATGAACGGTAAAAAACACAGGGAAAGTCTAAATAGATTTAAAAAGTCACATATTTACAACAATATTGGATGTTGATCAGTAGTTGGAGAATAGTTAGACATGTCTAGCTTACGCTGATGCGCTGCGGCTTCGTGTGGGTTCATTGTGTTGGCAATCCTCTATTTAAGAAATTGAAAATCAGGCATTTAATATAAACAATATACTCGTTAGTGCATAATGCAAATACAGCTTCAGTTTTCGACCCGCGTAATAAATAACTAAACATAGACGTCAATTAAATCGGTTTAACTCGTCTCCAAATCTCTCAAGCAATGATTTTTGTTAACGACAGACGCAACTGCCCATTTTTTTACTATAGCCACTTTTCATAACATAAACAAACACTGCAAACTGCATATTATATAACGAATGTTATTTATAGTACAAATGTCAGTCAACACGTCCCGACAGAGGGCTATTACTATTGATTGCCCGCAATCACTGCAAGCGCAGATGAGAGCAGCCGACATCCACGTACCAGACCGTGTACCGTACTTGTTATACAATTTGTAGTTAAACGATCCAATTTGTGCATCACCGCTCACTCAGGACGCTTTTGTTGGCATATTGAGAAAAATTATCGTCGTAAATCTTTATAGGCAGACAGAAAGTGAGTGAATAGGACGAATAGGATCGCTTCGCAATGGGATTGAAGGCATCTAAATATTTTGCAAAACAAAATTTAAGAACTTTTTGATTCTCAATTACTCCAAGTCATAACTTTTAAACTCTCGCGTTGCATGTTTAATATATAATACTCGCCGTGGTCGCAGGCTGACTGCAACGCACGGCGAGTGCAACCTGCGCCGAAGCGTTAGGCATTTCAAGGTAAAATACGTGTTCGCGTTAATTCCTGTATCCTTATTAATTAAATTCTACAAATCGAACTGTCAACTAGGAGACGATAGAAAAAATCATTTAATTTCCGCATTATTCAGTCACACCACATTGCGTTACATACATAAAATCACACCATTTTCCCATAGGGGTAGGTATAGACCAAAAGAACGCCACTCGCTACGACCCCTACTCACTTCTTTTGCTCCATTCACATCCATACATCCTGATATACAGGAACGCCTCACTTTTTAAAGGACATCATGTATTACAATTTCCAATACTACTTAAATGGTTTGGGTTTGGTGAGTCATAGTTTTTGGGATGATTGGCCAGCATAGAACCTGCGCTACCGGTCTTAAATGACACAGTCTGGGTTAAAATTAATATATGCATCTCTTCAAAATTTGCTCTCTCCTATTGTAAGGTAATTGTCGCATTGCACCATATATCACTAAAGATCTAATTCGATTAAACGTAGCACATTTATGTCGAGTATCACAGCAAACGGCAATAATGTCAAGTGCGTTTACATTGAGCGTTAGTTATTAACTGAATGCATTTGTTTAGTTCTCCCGTGGCCTGACAAACAAATCTGGCAATCAAAACACTCGATACTGTATCAATTTGAAACATTTCAAATGAAACTGCAAATATTTATTTTAGAATACACCACAAAGGAATCGAAGGGTACTCGAATCACGACTGAATGACTTGTTTGCTTTTACAAAATTATAAATTATTATAATAATAACATAAATTAAGAGACACATGAAGTTAAGTGCTAAAGGCACTCGAAAATGGGAAAATGTATACTAGTTTGTACCTAGATACGTTTTTTCATAATGTCTATATGAATTCCTATGCCCACGGTTCACAATCTCGCCACCAAAAAAGACCAGTCTCGTCATCGCAGAACGCTCCCCTGGATTAAAAAGAGCATGTCGCCATAAACCCATTTCACACGATCGCCTCGACTATAGCCAGTGCAAGCCAATTGAAGCGATATCGGACAGGGGACGGTTGCCAAAGTTTTACTACACAGACTACAAGAGGATGCTTTCCGTATGAAAACGACAACAAAAAATCTTTTGAAAATAACTAATTATAAAAGGCTTTCACAGGATGAAGTTTATTCGTGACTTGAGTCCGTCTAGTATTCGTATGTTCTAGATTGCGGGAAGTCTCTTATCCATCAAAGGCACACTTATGTCTTAAGATACGTTATTTCTTAGAGAACACTAACAATCGTCGATTGTACTAACTCAGAAATGAACAATAGGAAACAGAATTACCAAGAAACGGAACAAACAATGCTAAAAATATAAAAATCAATGGGACAGTAAATATGATACATATTGGTAGGTCGGGCTAGTGTCATTTGGCAATTAAAGTGGGTGTGTGACAGAGCTTCAACGCTGCCTTACTGTCAGTTTGACGACCACTGGTAGCCGCCTATAGCCAGTGTAGTCGACAATACGTATTCCGCATCGCTGGCACCGAACCGTGGTGTTAGAGCGAGACAGAGCGAGTCTGGGGTGTTACAATTTGTGGGTGCATGTCGACCGCGCTGCATTGTCGCTACCTAGTACCAACGTCTGGTCCGCCCTGAATCAATGTTATCATTAGGCCTACTTAAATATGCAAATAGCCGTTCTATCGCTTTCTTCCCCGCTTAAAATGCAACTTTGTACAAGAGACAGATAGTTTGTAAGACATTTGTCTTGAAGACATTTATAAATGCAAACCCCTCCCTTTGTGAGAGGGGGACATCAATAATTAAGACTTTGGCACTATCTTTCCTTGATAGTAACAGTTCCAAAATAGTTTTACGACAATAGTAATTGACATCATGATGTTTTCTCAAGTAATTGAATCCTTATTGAATCCCAAACATTCACGTGTCCATGCGTGTGAATACGAAAAATAATAATTGCAGCCTCGGCAGAATTTAGTGCGGCAAATGAAAAAAGAAAAAATGGTGAGTATTCAATGATTTCTTTACAAATGATTCAGAAACAAGCTTAACAATAAGATAATTTCAGTAAACACCTGTGAGATTGTGGCGCATGGTGTATTGTTCAATTCACAATAACTGTCGGTCAATCCTTTAAAATAATATTTCCAAGACTGCAACTTTGTAAGGCATATTATCAAATTGGTGGTTAATTTGCGTTGAATACACGAACAGCTTAAATCTCAAAACAACGTGGCCGTATCTTTTGTGCTCGGTTCAAGATTTCTGCACTAAACTTCATTTTATTTTGGCTCGCTGCCCCGCCGTCTGGGTGCAAAGCGTTGACCAGAACCGCGGGCAAAATATTAAGATAATTTTAAAATATATTACGCTTTTAAACTGCAGCTTTTCACTCTCGCGAGTATAAATAAGTTTCCGTGATAAAGTATGTATAGTCCATGTGTAGCCTGAGTTAAACGAAGAGACTATGATGTGTCTGTAGACGCAAAAAAGTGAGTAACTTTAAAACAATTCACCCAAGAAATAAAGTGTAATATTTTAGTTCATACAGACAAACTTCCGCAGTGTAAAATCAAATAGTTAAAACATCTGAAACATCAACATTTTCGAAACCAAACACCGGATTTATCAGCATACCTTTCATGTCCGAGGGCTAAATAGCGTTTTTCTATCAAATGGAAAACGAACAAAATATTTTCATGGGGTTGGCTAGACAGGTTTTTTGTGTTATTTGCAGATGAGTGCGAGAGTTATAACTAAACTGAATATTACAACCAGTAGATACAAAAATGTTTTTATTTTGTTGAAAAATACCGTAGGATAGTAATTCTAGCCTTCCATTATTTAGTTTTTGGATACCATATTAGATGTTTTGTTTTGTATCGCGGCATTTGATATAGATGTACGAATTTCGATACATTTATTTTTCACTAAGTACTTACATAATATTTTGAAGTATCATTGTCGGTTTCAACGGATTAGTGGCTGTTTTCGATGATATTATAACAGCTATCGAGTCGAGTGAGTCGGCGTGATGATCCGAATATTTCGGAAAAAGGTGACCAACAGCAAAATGTTGCTTTATTTAAGCCAAATAACATTGAGTACCATTCAATTATTTTTTAATGATTGCAAACCAACGTTGATTTATGGTTGACAATAAGTTAGAGTAAAATAAACATTGCAAGCGCATTTTTAAACGCGACTTTCAACCGATTCTAATAGTCCGTTCAATTTACAATTCAGACAAAATAACCATACATCCATATTTACATAAATGCGAAATGTATGTCTGACTGTTAATCTAAACTACAGAAAATGTAGCATTAAAACCTGAGATCAAACATAGGCTTAAAATTTTTGCAAAAGTCACCCCTAAAGGATTAAAATAGGGGATGAGAGTTTGCGAGCCGAGCCGCGGGGCCAGCTAATTCCAGAGCGGTTTAAACACTGATTGAAATTTAAGTCATAATAAGCCTGCCTTGTATTTCTATTGATATAATATTTAATTATAGTATTGTTATTACTCATTGCGATTAGTCACTTACGACTACCTACTGTCTAGTAATATGATGCACGTCTTCGATATAATGAACTATGTCCGTTCACAGTTCAAACTGTCTTTGTACAAATAAATAAATGTTCAATACAAATCACACACGGTCATCTGATTAAAAACTAAGCAGAGCTTGTACTATGGTAATCAGATAACTGATAAACATAATTATATACTTTTAAATACATACTTATGTAAGTAAACTCAAAACCAGACTTAGAACAATAATTACTCGTGGCTCATCGCACAAATATTGGTCCCGGGTGGGATTCGAGCCACACGCGGCGCTACGGTTATTGCGGCGAGGTGACCCCTCTAACCACTGCGCCAAACGTGCAGTTTATAATGTTTGATTCTGCTTTATTCAAAACAAAGTTGCCAAATGTTTACCTTTCCAATATTTTTAAAAGTTAGTCCTTTTTCGCTAGTTCTGTTGTGGAAATTTTCAATTCGCGATATGCATAACAGCCGCGTGGTTGCGGCTGCATCGAAGTAGTCAGACGCGCAATTTTGATAATCGAATGCAGTGAAGGAATCAAAACGCGACTGAATAGTCAGACTGGTATTCAGATAGCGCGAACAATTCATACGCGATGCAACGCAAACGCAAGGAATAGTTGCATTGTACTGAAAGTATGGACTGCTGTTGTTCTAAAAGAAACGGTCTTTTGAACCAAATCTGTGCTTATTTTCCGCAAGTATTTGTAAGTCTTGGGGTAATTTTTATTCGTAAATTGAGACTGGTCGAGAATCATACTTCATTGCACGTCAAGATTACCATCTTACCATATTGAATAGGCTACCGAACTGAACTGAAAACAACCCGGACTTATTATCGATATTAATATTTAAGTATGTTAGTAATAAAAGTCACTACACTCCTAGTCGCGTCTGTCTGTGAAAAACTCGAAATCTTCTGGCCGGGTTTTGGTTTCTACCAATAGATAGAGCAATTCCCAAAGGTTTAATTTTATAGTTAGCTAAGCGTTTGTGTGAAGTTACTTTTTAAACCAGGAAAAACCGAGATCGCTGGTATAAAATAAACTAACAATTAACAATATCTAAATACCGATATTTTAAGGAACATTGCGGTCACATGACTAATTACCGTTCTTTAAATACCCTTCAATTTGTATATTGTATACGCAATATGATAAAAATAATATTAAATTTATAATTCTGTTCAAATATCATTTATTTTATTAATATAATTTAGTTATGTGATGACCAAATGTGGTCTTACTAGGGTAAGGATATTTTTAAATCCATATTAATATTATAAATGAGAAAGTTTCTCCGTCTGATATGCATTAACGGCTAAAACTTTATTGAAATTCAGCATTGAGATAGCTCAGATGAAACAAACGCTTTTTTTTTATTAGTATCTAGATATTTTCTATTTCAGTCAAATATGCACGAGCGACACGTAAAAATAAGACTAAGAATATAAGATTTTTTTGTAAAACCACATATAGTATGAGTATTGAGCAGTCATGGGTTTTATTAATGAGACTAATTTAAGTGCCCAGTACGTCATCTGGAGGAAAACGTCCCAAAATATTGTCACAATGACTGAAGCAAAATTCATGACAATTAAGTGAAATGTTGAATCATTGGAAACCGTTTCCTTTAAATTTCAAAACGCTGAAATACTAATTAATGCATTTTAATCACGTTATTATCAATTGATCACAAAATATATGGATGTGAAATATATACAAAAATGTGACTGGCAGGGAAAGTTTGTAAGGATCGTTCTAGGAACGCTATTTGGTATCTGCCTACCCCTTTGGGAAAACGTGATATTATGTATGTATTGTGAAATTAAAACGTTAGATGATTATTCACTTTGGAAGTTTGTATGAATCGAAGCAAGTGGCGTTCTATGGTCTATGCCTATCTATGTGAAAAAGCATTATTTGTATGTATGTACTAGGTATTTAGGTGATATTTTAAAATAATTTCCTTTTAACTAAACAATAGAGATGTATTAAACTATCAGAAACATCGATCTCAATTGTAGTTAATATTTATATAACTATCTTTAACCATACCGCATTGGTCTTTTAAGTCACGAACGAAGATGTTACTTTGTAACAAATTTTAATATTCCTTTATCTGACGCCACCTGAATCATCTGTAATAGATGGACACAGGCCAATGATGATGATGATGATCTTTAACCATTATAAATTCGTATTTCGGTTTTTTTCCTCAATATATAAACGCGTTTTCGTAGTGAAATATCATTTAGTATACAATACATTTGCTGATTAGGACAGGCTACGCATGGGCTATACACACTGTATTTTTACCAAGTTAAATTGACGCAAAAAACCGAATATGTGTACCGGATTAAAATATATAAGAATACTTAAGATTAATATTCTTATTTAAAACAATTACCATTTTAATTGAAGAGTAGTTGCGCACCCAATCAGCCGACACCTAAAGCCTGTTTTCGTTTAAGTGTCTTATTTAGTAAACAATTGATGTTTTAGTAAAATACTTCCAAAAAAATAACGAAGGAAATTAGCTATAAATGGCAATAATCGAATATTTTTTTCAACTAGCGAAATTTCCCAACTTCTTCCGCACAAAGGAGAATGGGCACTCCTGGGCGGTCGGCGGCCATTAATGAAAGTAGTGTCAAATTAAAGTAATGATAACTAGGAACAACTTTTACTAAGAACGTTTCGCTGCAATCCTTTCAGGAAACAATATATTGACATGTAAATAAAATGGAATTTCATAGAACAAATACAATTATTTCGTGTCTGTAATGCATTTAATGTTGTGTAATAACGTTACATCTTCTTATAACGATTGCAATGCCATCAAAATGAACTATAATCGTAACTCGTATCTATCTATCATATGGTTCACCTACTTTCAAAGTTGTTTAAGCCGCCCGAATGTTATCTTAGTTGACAACAACCGGGACCGACTTTTTACGTGCCCTCGGAAGCACGGAGAAGCTCAGTTCAAATACCACAATGCGGTCACCCATCTATAGAATGACCGCGCCAACGGTTGCTTAACCAACAGATAGTTTACCGACCAGTGAGCGCAACTGGCTATAAACGCCTCGTTTTTAAGCTGAGCATTCAAGACAGATAAGTCGTCTCAGTGAATATATTATAGAAGAGCAAGATGTTTACTTGTTACGATATTTATATATTTACATGTTATGATTGTTCGAATACTAATAATGTCTACATTTGTATGCAATAATATGAATAGTACTTTTTATTTAATCTCCGAATATAAGCCAAAAATATGTTTTTATACTATTAAAAGTGCTCAAAAACAAAAATGTATTTTATTCGACATATAAGTGCGTCGCGGCAATAAAACTTCTACACGGTAATTATAGGACTAAACTACATTAAAAAACAAAAAATCAGGTTTGGCCGCGGATCGCCCAGGCTCCATACTATTTTGCCCATTCTCCTTTATCCCGTTGAATCCAAATGTGGAAGTGAAATTTTGATCCCATCGCTCCCATACAAACCTTATCTCATACAAAAGAATTATGCAATTTAGTTTAGTTATTTCAAAGTTATGCGCGTACATACATTTGGGCGATTCATTAGTATTTATTTAGATGAGGAGGCTATAATAATATATAATATTATTATAGATGAGGTACCGGTAAGTCACGATAATATTGTTTACTAAATAAGACATTAAAAAAACAGACTATGAGAATAAATGCTTAAAAACTAAAGTTGCGTCGCAGTTGACAACTCGTTCCGTATCTGTAAAATCTTTTCATTTCTCAAATACAATTCCGTGTTCTGATTGCAACAGGATTTCTTCTTTCAATGCACTTATAATTTAACTTGCTGACTAACATGTTGAATAAATGGATTCCAATCGATGCTATAAACAAATGGATGGACGCCAATACATCCTGAATGTAATTATTTGAATTGGAAATTTATAAGTGATACTTTATCTAGAAATCTAGAATAGTGATAAGAATTTCCATGGTATTAAGATCTGATGATGAGGAGAGATGAATAGTCGAGACTAACAACTAAAGTAGGCTTCTAAGAAATTTAGAGTTTAGGTTCATTTAGACTTTTGGACGTATCTCGTACTATAAATCAGGAATGACTTTACGAAAGTCTAATGAAGAATTTTAGTGAACATTCGGGCTCTTCATTGGGTAGTACTATAATTCTTGATTTTTATTTCTCTAAGTACATAAGACTAGTCATAATGTCAAGGGCGGTTGCTAAGAATCTGATGGTGAAGTTAAGTGGACATACGAGTCTTGATCTTTCAGAAGTAGACCTCTCGAGATAGAAGTCATTTGTTTCAGTTGTTTTTTTTTTTGAGAGATCTATACAATATTAATTGACAACGAGATGAGAGTCGATGTGTTTCGAATAGTTGCTAGGGCTTATGATTTCGGTTCAATTGTTTTCAATACTAGGGTAAGTGAAGTATGAGCTGATGTTTTTAATCATATTGACTTGGATAGTACAAGCTAAAGAGTCTTTTGTGAAAGTGATATATGTAATGTATGAGGCCAAAAGCGTGTCTTTTTCAATATTTGAAATGATTCTCTTTTTCATAGTAAGAGATTACTTGAAAATACTTTTTCTTTATATCTTTTGGAATTGTTGTGAGAAATGATAAGTACTTACACATAATTTTAAAATCAATTTTACATAAATCGGCTTAGAATTAATCTGTAAAAGCAAATAGATTTTAGATAATCTCAGAATTCTTAGAAAAAAAAAGCTTAAAATGTTTTTAATATTTATTAGCCATTTTATATAAAATTGTTTTAATATAATTTTTAATACACGTGCAAGCAATTTCGGCGAAACTTAGCAAGGTTTTTTTATTGTAAAAAGGATAAAGAAGCTTATCTTAATAAATCTAAACTTCCTTACTATAAGTAGTTATAATCCGTACTTTGAAAATCTTTTCATCATTTTTCTAGGGATATAATAATCCTTTTTTCATATAAAGTAATATTTCGATGTTTTTCTTTCGGTATATTGGAAGATAAATAGTTGTTTAATTTTTATTTCTATTTTTTAAAGAGAAAATTCAATGTTTGTTTCTGAGAAAATCTTTATTTTTTTTTACTAGTAAAAAAAAATAATTTATTTTATTATTTTGTTTTAAACCAGAATAAAAAAAAGAACTAGCTAGAGCGATTTTATCGCGATCACCCAGCAATGTTAAAAACTTTTTGTATGTGGCTTTTTGACATGACTGAAAATTTCATATTACTATACCTACTGCACAATGCAAAGATTTTAATATGTTTTTCTGACAAAAGTTGTAAGTAAGAATTGACAACATTGCTTGTTCATAGGCGATTTCGTAAAGTATCGCAAATCATTTAAATTTTTGAATATTTGGCGTGTTTGATAAGTGTACATTTTTTATATATTATTTATTTCGATATTTACTTTAGATATTTTAGTAGAAAAGCATCTAATATTTTTTTACTCCCACCTTAGAAACAAAAGTATGGTCATAATATAAAAGAAGATAATAGAGTATTTCTTAAAGATTTTTTTTTGAGTTTAATATATTTAAAATTATTTATATTTATGTAGACATTTTCACTCTAAGTATATCAGACTTATATAGTATCATTAGAGCGATGTTGTTGCGTTTAAGCAAAATTTAAATCTTTTTCATATGATTTTTTACTTAGCTTGAAAACTTTCATATGAGTAAATATGACATCATTTTGTATTTGCTATGATTTTAACAATAATTGGAAGAAAGAATTGATATCAGTTACAACTTTTCATAAATATTTTCGTAAAATCCCGGCAATTATGGCGGTACGAAATCATTTGAAGTTTTGCTTTTAAGTGATTTTGATTATTAAGATTTAACTTTTATTATGTTTATATTATAATAAAAACTTATATTTCGTTGCTTTTTATTCAGTATTTTATTGTAAAAGCATTCATTTAATTTTCCTTCCTAATACTTGGTGCAAAAATTTTAAAAAATTGTTAAAAAAAAATTTCAACTTTTTTTTGAGTATATTTAAAAAAAAAATCTTATCATTTGCAAAAACAGTCGAAAATAGTATTAGCAGTGCAATATTGATGCGTTAATACAATCTTAAAAAAGTTTTTCATGAAGTTTGTTACATGGCTTATTAAAAATTTTCTACGGCCAAAAATGCGCGAATTTTGATTGATTAAGTGTTTTAAATAATTAATATTAATTATTTCAAGTAACAATAGATGTTAGCTGCACCCTTTCATTAACAATTTCGTAAAGTATCGCCGGTTATTGCCGTACGAAATCATTTCAAGTTTTCCATTCCAATGATTTTTTTTGCAAAAAATTTTTGTATATTTTGATAAAAACTAATATTTCTATGTCTTACCAATTGTTAAACCTTGATGTGTGATGTATTCGCGATGCAATACGCATAGCGTACTCGACAGTTACGAACCGAATAGCAAAAAGTAGTTGCTGGTTACAAAAGTGCTTGCAAGTGCTAGTCATGGACAAACCTTGAGAAGCCCATATGAAGAGAGAACCAGGGATATCTGTAATATACTTACGGTCACGAAGTTGGCGTTGATGTAGTCCTTCTCGCTTCGCTTCAGCACGACGCGGGAGTGGTCATAGGGGTTCACGTCACGGTAGCGGTTGAGGGGCTTGTTCTGCGGCTTCTTAGCCTCGTTCCAGGTGTACCGGAACCGTTGGCACTCCAACCCAATTTTCTGGAGAACGTCAACAATATTAATATACAAACAAGGTGAGTACAGAATCTAATTTATGCATGTTTTGTTAACTATTGGTCTTTTGCAGTATTGATTGTATTTTGAAATTCAAGGCTATATAAGATTGGTGAGACTATAGTCCATTTGTGAGGTCTTGGCCGTCGGGAGAAGGCGGCGTTGCGTCGTTACGAGGGGGGCAAGAAAGCTTCCAACAGGTTGTTCTAGTGTCAGTGTTAAGAAGTACCCAGTAGGAGTCACAAGCACACAAGAGGTATGTAATACGAATTTAAGATATTTTGTATAGTAAAAGTGGGAATTTGATGTTAAAATTTTCGTTTGTAGCAATATTTACGTGAAATTTTCGTAACTTTATTTATAGAAGAACATGTAGTTAAATTCAAGATTTTCAGTTAAGTTTTAGTTGATTTGAGAGTGAAGTTAATTGTTCAACTTTTCATAATAATTGTGGATAAAATCAAATTAAAGGGAGAGCAGTTATCAGTTTACAGAATCATGTGATTACAATGACTGATAACAATTATAAATAATTTTTTTTTTTTTGTTGGTCTCTGCCATATTTGAACAAAAATTAACATTGTTCAATCATTTTGAAATACAGTATGTTGAAAATGTTATATTATTTTTAAGTAATTGCATTTGAGTAATTTTCAATGTCATTTACTGATTTAGCAATAGATTTGAATTTTAGTGAATGTTTAAGTATTCCAACATGTTTTAGTTTGAAATTTGTGGGTAGACTGGGAATTTGAGCAATATACTAAAATTTACATAAAAGAAGGCTAATGTCCAACTGATTGTGAAAAGTGTGTACTGATAATAAGTGAGCAGCATACAAATTGTCATATTAATTTCTTGGCATTTTTTTATACCTATAGGTTTTCTATGTTTTCATGTGTTTAGAAGAATAGAGCAATAGAAGATATTATGTAGTTGTGTTTCATGTAGTAACATCATATTAGAGTAATTATGTCATTTGTACCAATAAAACAAGTATATTTGCTATTTCTATAAACATTATAAGGGGAATCCCAAAGAAAACACTATTTTTAAAATGAGCTGCAAGGAAAAATAACAACATTCATCATCCTAGGAGGAAAGAGCCTAGTAAATAATTTGATAAATTATCAACTCCTTTTCCTGATGATTCAGCCAAAGAACTGCCATCTAATACCTGAAGAAAAACTTATACTGCCATCTCAGCTCCACTCCAACCTAAAGAGCCCGAATCCGAAAAAAAAACAACCACTAAAATTAAAAAAATATATAAAAAAACACAAAAATACCAATAAGAAAATAAATAAAACATCGCAAAGCTAATCGCTTTTATTCTATGCCACAGCTAAAGCATAGAACAAACTTTGTACAGAGCACAAAAATTAAAAACAGTTGAAAGTTAAAAAGAATATTGTTATTCGCAAGTTACAAGAAGTTGTCCAGATATTGTTGT
Organism: Anticarsia gemmatalis; assembly: GCF_050436995.1. NCBI lineage: Eukaryota > Metazoa > Arthropoda > Insecta > Lepidoptera > Erebidae > Anticarsia > Anticarsia gemmatalis. Next base: position 17,967,525 of record NC_134776.1, on the reverse strand, counting down.
TAGTTTTAGCGCGTGGCACAGACAATACCGCGTTCCACCTACGCAACGTACCTGGTAAACCAGCGGCCAGGCATTCTTGGAGACAATCTCCAAGTACTCCTTCTCAACATTGTTAACGCTCACGTTGTTTTGGCTCATCGTTTACTCTACTACCAGCAGCAAGTCACTCAAACCGAAGTATTGTTTGGGTATCGGATACCGCAAAACTGAACAAGTTTGCAAGTAGTTAACAGTCGGCACAGGTGCCTGTATAGTTGTGTATATATATTGTACGTGATGTCAGGGATCGGTAAAGTTTACTGGGACCTGTAACGACTGTTCTGGAGCCAAAATCAGAATGATTTACTTCGGGATAGCGGCCTTCGACATGAGTGCACCGCTGTCTGATCAGTGTTGTCAGACTTGTCAAATCCTGTTTATCAACTGTGTCCATGGGGAATTTCTACCATGGAATTATATTTTTATCTGCGTTGATTTTTTTTATAATCTGTGTTTGGTAGTTATTATAAACAAATTGAATTTGTTTATTAGAATAAACCAAAAAACAATATTTGCTTGTGTAGCTAAGGTGATATTTAATGGTTTTTACGTGATTATAGCGTCTGATTGCAGATAATCGGCTGTATTTCATAACTTCTAGATATCGGATTTGAATACAAGTTAATTGATCCGAGGCCAACATTTTGAAACAATCATTATTAATCCTTATGAAGTCTATGCTCCTGTCAAAGAAAAGAGAGGGAAATAACTTTGTGTTTCCGGATAAATAAGTTTTTGAAAGTGTAAAGTAACTCTGACTTACGAGTTAACTCTTAGTCTAGTTGGGTGATAAAAAAGATACGTGAGAAGGATGTTACTTTACTTAATTCTGAAATTGTTTCTTTGACTTTAAAAGTGTAAAATGATTAAAATTGTATTCTGATGTCATGTATTTTATTTAAAAAAATCGAGCTCAGATTTAAAGAATATAGCATGCTTAAAAGAATACTGAAACGTTGATGTTTTAAAAGAACTGAAATTAAAAGAACATAGATGTATTTTATGATTATTTTTAAGAGGAATTAAACTAACATGTTCCCTGCTTTATAACAATAAACGTGTAATATGCTCTTGAAAATGGTTGTAATTGGTTATATATTCTTATGTTACAGTATTTTTTAGCAATATAAAACAAACTGTTTTATAAATTTTGGTGTAGGTTAATTTATATACAGATAAATTAACAACTACTATGATTTACAGCATACACAAGTTTGTTCATGCTTAAGTTTGTAATGTATCTCTAGGCCACATGTGCAGTAGCGAATGCTTTGGCCATAACTTGTTCTAGGCATTAGAATTTCCTTCGATAGGTATTATGAGTTAGTCTGAAAGCATTCTAGTAGGTGACCCTATTAGAATGCTTTTAGACTTACTATATTAGAATAAAAACATTTCTTTACATATACCGGACACCCGCGTCTAGTAGTTCTGGAGATTAGTTATCATAGATTAGTTATATTAGATCAAACAGACATACATACAAACAGACCACTTTTTGTCGATTTGTGTTCTATTACTGTTCCCTCATTGATGATTTTGTAAGTGTACTAAATGTAAAGACACATCATTTTTACTGTTTTATTATAAAAAGTAGGTAAATTTACAGGCCATATTATCCCACTGTAGGGTAAAGAGTTCACTGCCCTCGTTCTACCTATCTCTGACTAAGGCTATTTGATGGCAGTCTATAATAAGAGAGTTGAATTTATCTTGTCATCTTTTTCTAGGAACTCCACGCAGTGTCTTTTTGCAGGTACCAACAGCTGTGATAGTTTAATTGGAGGAGTGAACTCTTATTTTTTCTATCTATCTCTCTCTCTCTCTCTCTCTCTCTCTCTCTCTCTCTCTCTATCTCTCTTTCTCTCTTTCTCTCTTTCTAGCTGATTCATGATAATGCAATAAAAAAATACACGAATTATGTAATACTGTCATTGTAGAAATCTTAGCCTTGCTTTAGGGTTGTGTGAATTACTACTATATTATTTAATTCGAAACATTTCGTCAAAAACATTCCGAGTTTGAAAATTACGAAAACTTTAGTGTAATTAAGCTTAGTTCTTAATTTTTAACACGTAATTTTGAAGGTATTTATTTAACTTTTTTTTTTAAATAAATACTTGGACTGAAGGCCTAACCCCTCCCCCTCGTTTTGGAGGAGACCCTTGCCATGCAGTGCCATGCAGAAATGAATTAAAAAAAAATCTCGAAGGTGTACTGATCAATATTACTGGAAACTCAAAATCAAGTTTGTATAATTGAATAATATGCAACACAACATTACAACCATCTCCAAAAAGTCTTAACATAATAAAACAAATATTTCATCGTGTTTTTTTTAAGTTCGGGTTGTACACGATAACTTAATCGCTAAATGGGTCCTAAATGCAATAGAATGGTCTTATTGCTTTCGTTTAAGACCCGATTAGCAATGTAGTATCAAACTAATTCTTAATCAAATTCTTACACCCCGATTTCGAAGAGCACTTAACTTCTAAGAACAACAAGATCTTAGCTAAAAAAGATCCTGCACATTTTCGTTTTACGCTGTATCCAGCAGAAAATAAAATTCACTTTCGGAAATACCTAACTTTATTTTCTAAATTGATACCTGCCACTAGATTCCAAGCATTGAGGTCAAGGCTTAAATGTTGCGGAAAGTTTGTGCTAGATTTACCACAAAAATATCAAGACACGTCGAAATAAAAGCGATATTGTAACTAATTTTGTCTTCAAGCTTTGGATTTAATTACTTAGTTTTCAATAATAAATAAATTTAACCCGTTAATGTCCCACTGCTGGGCAAGGGTCTCCTCCCATAATGAGGGAGGGGCTAGGCCTTGAGTCCACCACGCTGGCCAAGTGCGGGTTGGGGACTTTATAATTTCTTTCTTCTCAAATTGATTTAAAATTTCAACGACTGAATAGTCTTGAAAAGTTACATTTCGAGTTGCGTTTAAGTAATTAAAATTGCGTCCTCTAAAGATTTGACTCGAGCCCTTATTAGAAGCTGGCGGCCGGGGGTCAAGGGTGCCGACCCCACAAACTTTAACTTAAGTTTTTACTAAGTTCTCCTTCGCAAAAAATATTGCGTCCTTAAAAAAAACGTTTTCCAAACTAATTAACACTGTTCACCTGTAATCCATTAAGACTGTTAAAGAATTCGTGTCGGTTTAGAAACGTTATCAAAATACCGGCAATTATAATGAAGAAACGAAGTAAGAGGATGAATAGTGTTACGGAAATTCCTGTTTCTAGTCACGTTTAGTCCAGCGTTTTGAATATCTTGTCGTAAAATGGTTCTAACTATTGAAAAAAATAGATGATTATCTTATTACGAAAGTAAGTACCTACCTCATGATATTTACATTATGAAAGCTGTTGCAGTAAAGTACGTATTTAAGTGTAATTCCTCTTCAGATTTCTCAATAAGCTAGTCCCATTCTATATCAATTGGTTACTAAGCATCATGTTATTGCCTTTTGTAAATGATCTTTCTCAACCAATCTTCTGTGTTGACAATTGACTACGGTCTACGACTATTGACATATCATCACAGTTTCTGGTGAGGCTCGACAGTCCTATCCCCTTCTAAACACATTTGTTTTCTTCCTTAACTCTAAAGGTTTATTTTATAATTGCGTTATCTTGTACTTTTAGAGTTTGACATTACCTTTAATAAACGGTTAAAATTTCGTAATTACAAATAGTAGAAAATCACGAGAAAAAACTACCATTTTTGGTAATTCTTGATTTAGGCCACGGTAGCCGTAAAGATCTTTCTTAATAATATCCTTGCATTTATTCTTGTACAATTAATGCCATTATATATTTTTTCCGTACTATTGCAACGGATCCTTCAAAAAGAAAAAGTATTGTCTATACCGACTTTCAAAACATTGTTGTTATAAAAAAATAACAATTTTGTCTACGGATGCCAAGTGGACGTCTGAAAAATTTTGACATACGCGGAGCATTCTGCGTAGGTCATCTAAGAGACAGTTCAGTTTGTCCTGGAAATTCGAGAAAGTATTTCTTACGACTGGGGGTTGAATTAAAAATTATCAAAAATGGCATCGCCGCGCACTAGGCGCAAACTAAACTCTATAAAGACTGTTGAAGAGAATAACGTGAGTTATTGTGCCGAAATATGTTGTTCCGTATGTGATGAAACAGGGAATTAATTAAATTGTGGTTTTCCAGAAGTGTTTTGAATGCAAGAGCCTGAATCCTCAGTGGGTATCAGTGACGTACGGCATCTGGATTTGTTTGGAGTGCTCCGGTGTTCACCGCAGCCTCGGTGTGCACCTCTCCTTCGTCCGATCCGTCACCATGGACAAGTGGAAGGATATCGAGCTCGAGAAGATGATGGTACGTACTTCCTCTTAATGTTCTGGTGCTTGCTGCCTCGCATGTTGGTCTGCTTTTCACAGGAAATAGTTTTTAAAGTGCCACCAGTTCCAGCTGGAGACTCCAGGAGGCTCTGGAGCTCCTTTTACGTGATGGGTGTGAAGAGCCTCGCTTGCAGAATATTTTTCTAGAACTTTGGGATAGTTTTGCCCTAGTTTCACAGAAGTTTTCTGAGTCAAATTGGTCGAAGCCATGCACCATTTTCTGCAGGAGAATTTATGCAGCAGCATTTATCTAGCTAGTGGATCTGCCCTCATTGTTCTACATCGTCTTACCTAGTTGTCGAGAATGCCGGAAATTAGCGTAAATTTTCTTCTAGGAGTGAGCTGATCATTGTTTTTGAAATTTCATATTTTTTGGTAGGTTTTCTGATTTTTGTATATCCTCCTTTTGAGAACACACCCAGGAGGCACCAATCTATATGTCCCACTGCTAGATATTGCTGTACAGTACATTACCTTCTGAATAATGGCTTAAAAGTCACTCAAATAGTATATCTGGATCTGTATTGGTTGCCTGCGAGCAGATGAACTCAGTAGACCATCAGTTTGTGGTAGTCACTTCAGGAAGTAGTCTATACTTATCTGAAGTCAAATAGGTACAAGAATTTCTCTCTACTTGAAGTCTTTCTGATCAAAGATAGTTAAGGTATTAAGATTTGATTGCCAGATCTTTCCTGGTTTTTGTCTTAGGGCCTTAGCTGCAAAAAGGAATCTACATTGCAACTGTACAGTAGCAATACTACTACTATATGAATGTAGATAATTTAAGCAGTAAGCAAGTTAACAGTATTTGCAGTCTCTGGTTTTGGTCTCATGTCTCAATCTCATGCCACATTCTCCTGCCTCTGTCTCACTTGCAAACAGTTACTTTAAGATGAAGTGAGATGGAGAACTGCTATTTAACTCAAGAGTAGTAATCTGTTAGTTGACTTGCTAGATAGGAACAAATCTATTATAATAGCACTCTAGTTTGTTTTCAAAACTACAAATAACTGAAATAGAAGGGCAGCTACAATGGTAATTTAGTAAATTTTTATTTTATACTGACCAGTATGTACTAATTCTGGTTGACTATAGTTATATATACTCAATTGCTGGTCACTTGCTAAATGTGAAGGAGAGTGACCAATATTCGCTAGAAGTTATCTAAAATAATGTCTTCTAGTTTAAATTCTTATACATGGGACCTTAACTGGCCTTTAAGCTGGGAAATCTCGAATAATTTATCAAAATAATAACAGTTGTTTTATTAATCTCACGTTACCCGAGACATATCATGGTTTAGTCCTAGTTCCATGGTAGGTAGCAAAAGATAACCTCTTATACTTCAAAACTATTGTATAGAAAACTATAAGCTAGTAGTTCGAAACAAGTCATATTAATAATTCCTGTAAATTGGTCAATATTGCATCATAAAAAAATCATCAATAACCTATAAAACTAATTTAGATAGTAATTGTTTCAAATTTGAGGTCTTATATTGAATATTTTGTTAGATTGTTATAGTCTACGTATGGTAGTAAATACGCCAATCAGGCATAGTCTACGCAAGCAGATTTCCGTGTAAAAGTTGGTGAGTCACAAGGTCGTTCACAGTAGGTCATACCTCAGCTCGGTTGGCAGTCAATAAGTATATATTATACAATCAGATTTCACTACGATTATGTGCTGTGTCTTCTATATGCATGTATATGTGTGTGTGTTTGTAGTTCATAGTTCATAATATATTACACATTTCTGATGATTTTTTACGAATATGTGCTATTGGATCTCAATAAGATCCCTTGTTTTCAATCTTCTTTCCAGGGCGGCTTACTTTCTTTATTAACGCGCCATATACGCAACCTACCAAGTTACGTAGTTCCCTGAAAAAAATAGGGAAACCTGTTCATATTATCGCTAGAAAAAGAAATAGCCAAACAGGGAATTATCTTCATAGAGCATTTAGTAGGGAACATTATTTAATTGGGATTAGGAGTGAAAAAATAAAAATCGAATAAATTATATCTAACTACTGCTCGGAAGTACCCAGTATATGAATCTAACAATAAAACGAAGTGACTAGATAACAGTTGTATTCTCTTATCAGTATATGAACAGTATTTTTAATGAACTGCCGGAATAGTGACGTGTACAGATGCGTTGAGCGGGATTGCCTGATGATAAATAATCGTTGAAACATTGTTGTGACGCTTGAGTCGTTATAACTCCATTATCAAGAGTTGCTTCACGAAATTGTTTAATTAGGACACGACTTATTGCTATTTATAATGCTGATCTTGGAACTTAATGCTTAAACAAAAATGATGAGCTATATTATTTCCTATGTACAGTGTAGGTACCTAAGTAAGTACCTACCATATTTATTTTTTATTATTAAAAGGCATGTCAACAGTATAAACGCAGTCATTTAAATAAAACATAAAAATAAAACTAAATAAATGTGCGTGTACTATACTATAAGTTAAATTAGAAAAGAATTGAATTAGGTGTATTTTTTTAGTAAGATTTTTGTTTTGATATACTTTAAGAGTGACACGGCCGCTTTAATGAAGCAATCTTCATCTAATAGTCAAGTACATTACTATTTTTGTGACGAAAGAAAAAAGACCACGGGTCCGCCAAAAAGGTCTTTAAATTTACCTGTAGTTCGGAAAGATAGATAGATAAGTTAGATGTGCACATTGGCAAGTCCAGGGGGATATCCGCGGGCACGTACCCAAAAAACCGTCGAAATTGCATCACTTTTATACGGGGCTGAGGTGAAGCCCGAAGCATTTAAAAGTTGGAGCTCTCAAAACCAAATTTTGCATTCGGTGGACATACAAAGGTTACGTTCTTCACTCTAACATATCAGTAGAGAAAAAAATTAAACCTTGATTGTTAGTAATCTAAAGTTATTCGTCATTTCACTGTTTAGTACAAGTTAGGTTGCAAAACATAGCCTCTCTCCTCTTTTACTTCAAAGCTATTGTTTACGAAACTGTTAGCTACTAGTCTGAAACAAGTGATATTATAATTCAAGGAAAAGCTACAAAAATTAAACTGTTATATGAATATGTTCATTACATTTTTTTTATGAGTATATATTAATAAATAACCTTATAAAGAAGTAACTATTTACTATAAACGATTATTGAATATCGACGTAAGCGCTTCGTATGGGCGCCAAACTAGTTTCCTATTCTTTGTCGAACATAACGATATTGTGTTTAGTTAAATAATGCATTTAGTTGAGCACCGGCATGGTATAGTACACTAAATTAGTTTGCTCACCTAGTTAGTCGTCGTTCAGGGTGAATCGATATTCAGTATTTACTTCCAAAGTCTTTGAAGCCTACCTTTACTGCCATTACCACAAATTGCAATTTGACTAAATTGGGTACTTTGTTATCAAAATAATGGAAATGTTATGTGGGTGAATATGTTTGGCCTTGTTTCTATCGTTCTTTTGAGTCTTTAATAAATATGGAGATGAGAAACTAATAATTGAATACTTATTAATACTTCTGGGCAAAGGTCTCCTCCAGAAATGAGGGAGGGGTTAGGGCTTGAGTCCACATTGTACTACTTGAGTAATGCTATCGCATACTGAGGTTAAGTGTTGTCCTTCGAACAAAGGTCTTTTAAATAAGGGTGAATGACGTTATCAGTAAATTTCTAATGTGTCCGAATGTCTCAACAAATTCACCTAACTTGATAATTTTTTTGAGATATATTCGATACGTGAAGAACTTATGCATGTTAGTCGGTGGTTGATGAACTTACGCGAGGTAGTTTACCACTCACAGCTTGAAAGAGGAACTGAAATATTAATTAAATATTAATAGTTCTGATTTATTTCTATAAAACTTTCATTAAAATACAATCTAGATTTTTATTAGAAATCACATTAATGGTAATTTTTTGTGAGAATTATCTTAATATCAATAAAAATCAATTAAATACGTGCCCTATTCTGTGAAGCCATAAGAAATACACCTACAATTAGTAAAGTCGTATTAAATAAGAAAATTGTACAATTTGATTGATTGAGCAGCTTATAAATTGTAAACCTTTTTACATCAAAAGCTAATATCCCTCAGTTGTACTGATTCTTCATACTGAGTGCTTAATAGGATATTTGACTACAAGTCGAATCATTTACTCTTTATGTGCCATCGTAAATGATTTTTATTATTGCAATACTAGCGTATGACGTCACAAGCTAATATTTCCTAAGGACATAATGGGTCACTAATAAATTTGAAATGATATATCATTAAGGAAAATATTTTTGAGTAACTGTTTGGTATACACAAATATTTTCGATATTTTCAGAACTTAATCAAACTGAATAACAATAACACATTTTTTTGTCACAGATTTTAACATGAATATTAGAAAAAAAGTAGAAGTTCTCATAAATATTGCGCTTTTTTCTGGAATTTTGTAGGTAAGCAGTTAACCTATACAGACACTTTGAACGTATTGATATATGCTAGTTCTGAGACAACAAAAACTAAGAGATCTACCTAGGTGTTAGCTTGGCTATTTAATTATTTGTCAAAAAATAACAATCTTAATAATTTCGAACCCTCATTTGTATACAGTAACATTCACGATCATATGTATCGCTACAATTCTATATTAGATGACAATAAGAGAGCCTTACTTATATGTTTTGTGTTAACAAAATTTCGTCAAATATTGAAAGATGATGACCTTTTCCTATTATATTTTGGATCGGAGTAGGCAGTATCGGATAAGCATACCTTACATTCCATAGTTCGATCGACATTTCATAACGGATGAAACTGTAGAAAGAAACAAACAAAATTTTAGCAAATATTCTTTTAGAGCCTCAAGTGTTTAAAAAAATCCTAATTTCATTTAAATAAAGTTTAAAAGTTAATGAAATCGTAAGAATCAGCCGAATAGAAGGCGCCCAGTACTTTTGATTTAAGGAGTTCTCAATCATCATCATCATTCCGCTGTGTCTATTTATTGCATATGTCCATGATTCAAGCGATTAGTTACTCAATACAATTTCTTAATTAAGACTTAATTCAATACTGAACAAAACTAACTTGAATACAAACAAAAAACAAATAATTTCAACAAAACTGTACCTTTAACTTATCGAATACGAGAAAATAATTGGCCAAGTTCCTCTAGCCGAGCTTTCTTAGTAGCTTATTTCATACAATACGATGAGCAATATGGATTTAAGTCTGGCAATTGAGAAAAGATTTGATACTAACCTCAAGTGTAATTGTGACCATTATTGGTAGTTTTCCTTGGGCATATGTTTATTATTGAATTGTTTTAAATAATCTGAATAAACCGGCCTAGTGCCAGGTAGACTCGTCATTATTTATAATAATGGCAATAAAATTGCGTTTGTTGTAAGAGAACCGCCTTAAATAATATTAATTACTAGCTGACCCGGCCAACGATGTTTTGCCATAAAAAAAAGTGTCACTTAGGGGCATGAAAAATAGATGTTGGCCGATTCTCAGACCTACTCAATATGCTCACAAAGTTTCATGAGAACCGGTCAAGCCGTTTCGGAGGAGTACGTTAACGAAACCTGTGACGCGAGAATTTTATGTATTAGATATTGTTTTTTTGTATTTCTTGTTATAAGGCGACGAAGCCCAAAATATGAAGGTTCGGTAAAAAAAATGCGGTGAAGTAAATTTCTCTGTTAATAAGTATTGTAATAATTGTTCAATTAATAAAAAAAATCGCTTGATACTAAAGTCAAGACAGAGCTAATCGCAAATCTGTTCTTTGACAAAAATTGGAAATCTTACCACTTTTACTAAAGTATAATATAATCTGTCAGTTTATTGTTACTCCGCTTTCTATAACCAATCATGGATAACATTCCTACCGACGTCATATAATGTGTCGGTCGCACATAAATAGTTTACAAATTCCACACTTTTTCAAATATATCAAGTATTTCACCGCGATTATAGCGGCATATAGATTTAGGGCTGGGCAAGAAGATTTAAAAACGTATCTCTACATGAGATCTGATTACTTTTTGATAATGTGGTTTCAGCTTAGTAATATTTAACGTGAAAATGTAATATTAATTAGGCTTAATATTTTAAAATAGCAATACAACTGTAATCTTTGTCTGAACTGGCCGTTAGTTTATTTCTATACAATATTTATATTTATACTAACTTACGTCCTCTGCCCGCGACTTCGTCCGCGGTAAAAAAAATCCGTGGTTAAAAAGTATCCTGTTAAGCCAGGTTATAAGCTATCAATGTTCCAAAATTCATAAAATTGAGTCGTTTTTTTCATAAAACTGTAACAAACATCTATACATACTTACAACCTTTCGCATTAACAATATTAGTAAGATTGTAAGCATGGTTTGCTTGGTAGACGAAGTTCCTAGAGGCCGTCAACCCGAAGGGTCTATTTTAGTTTATTTTCGGGTGATCCACGCCCACACAAAGTTGTGAGACTTGATACAAACGCTTGCCGACGGCGGCATCGATATTCTATCTCGGCTCATATCCAGTCTTTAAGCCCGTTGATGCTCAACGAGATTAATATACTAAAGATACCATATACCTAACTGGAAGATTAGAAATGACAGTAGGTGCAGTCTGCACTATAGAGGATGTGCTTTGAAATCTGCTTAGTAGCTATGGATACCATACCTAGGTTTTAAGTCTGTACAAATGCTCTGTTTACTCGTTATAAACGATTAAGTGGAATGAAAGAAAATGAAGGAAAATATGAAGTTCGCTAATCGGCTTACCACGGATTTCCAACTATATGCAATAAAAATTATAAAGTGAGTCTTACATAGAATATATTCTTAATCGCTCCGATAACGGAAATATATTCTAGAGAATTTAATGACATAACTAATCCTTGCGTTATGTAGTTCTTATTTGTTTCTGAAATTATTATAATTGCGAATGTTTGTATGTTAGCTAAATGTTTGTTTATTATTTTATTTTAACAAATATTATAACTTATTTGGAAAAGATGGAACAATGATTAACGTGAGATAGCTTTCTTATCGTGGCCGAAATTTTTGTGGACATCACGTAAAAACTTGTAGTAAAATGTCTGGAAAGTCCATAATCCCAAAATTTTTAGCTATTATTTTAAATCATGTAATTAATTTTGATAATTATAAATGTTGTAACATTCAATAATGGAAGTGGAGTAACTCAATCTGGAAAACAATCGAATTAATATGACATAAAAATATTTAGTTATTGGTAGAATTCGGCTTTAAGCCAGGATCGCTAACAAACTAATTAAAAAAATCCCATTGAAATATCCCTGAGTAAAGTCACATTTTAACTTGCCTAATTTCCCCATCCTTACGATTCTTTTCCACGATGGTCTAACGAAATCGGACGTTTTGAATCGGTACTGTAGTTTAAATTTCAATTTTCTAACGTAGGACACATAGAAGTAAATAAAATTAAAACAATTTCTTTCCGACATATTTTCTATCTTTTAAGTTGCCAAAGTATAAAATATTGAAATGCAAATATGAAAGTGCATTGTACCGAAAATATTTATACCTTGATAGAATCGAACCCAGGCATAAGTTTTTCCACTTATTGCACTCTGAGCACTTTAGAAGACATTCCCCCATCTTGTTCAAAAAAGGCTGTATAGTTTCGCGCATCGATGACTAACAGGTTGCAAGCACATTAGTAGGAAATTTTTAAGGGCTGTTTTCCCTCACGTCGTAATGGAGAATATATTTATCACTATCATCATGTTTATGACATTAGCTTCTGCCAATAAAATATATTTCCTGGGTAAAAAGAATCCTATGTGTTAATCTAGGTTGTAAACTATTGTGTATAAAATTTTATTAAAATCGGTTGAGTGTGAAAGAGTAACAAACATTACATAAAAATCTTTTGTCTTTGTAATATTAGTGCAGACTTTCATATTCAGGTCTATGATTTTGCTAGTCGCTAACGCTGTATTTCCACAAAATCCAGTTACCTATGTCAGCGGCAGAAAACCCGGTTACCTTTGTCATTGTAAAATTCTAATCTATTATAGTATAAGATACTGCTATTTCTATCATGTGTCCATAGCACTACCGGAAAAACTTGTTCGATGATTTTGATTAATTCTTTTGCATCTGTTTAATTCTTCTCGCTTTAGTGGTCTGCCGCTAGGCTGTCTTGTACTGTCTGGTCCTAAACAGTGGTAATTTGAGACCGCGCTTCTACAGGCTAATTGGAGGTAGCGCGTCCTGGCTACTTTATGATGACAGACCTCCGCTTCCTCCCTGGTGATAAAATAATAAGGATGCAATGTAATAAACACCAAATTACCAGTAAATTTTGTATAATAGTTATCGAAACTGCATCGCCTATTCACGTTTCTCCGTGAATGTGGAAATGGCCGGGTGAATGACTAGGTTCTCAAATAAAATCCCGTTTAGATAAAACATAAAAGCATAAAATCCCTAGACCATATGCATAACAAATCAGAAATAATTTATTTTATATTTTATTAATTTTAATAGATTTCACTCTGAAGAAAACATGTTAGTCACTTATAATAATAGCAAAAAGCTAGCCTGTTATGTCATAAAAAAGTATTATATAAATGTATACGACTCTTTCGCTATTTATAACGCAGCCGAAACAGCCGAAACTACTGAGCGTAGTAACTTGAAATTTGGTATGAAAATTCCTTAGGAAGTGTAGATAAGGACTAAGAGAGAATTTTCGGAAATTCTCCCTCGAAGGGGTCAAACTCCACGCGGGCAACGCCGCGGGCGGACATCTAGTTAGCCAATAAAAATATACATTTCATAAACAGTGAATTTGCTAATTGTTGAACCCCATAATGACGACATATTCGGTGTCAACATAATATGGGTATCTTAAAATAATAACCATGTTTAAAAATCTATTGTCTTTATTATTGCTTATTAAGGTGCCCAGTATATACTTGAAGTAGGTCTAACGTAATTAATAACAGGAACAGTGTGCATTTTCACAACTCCAATAATACAATCATCGCAATATTTCCATTAACACAAAGTATGATAACGCTCGCAAATCTGTTCGGTTTTTTATTGTCACGTTCGGGTGCACAGGGGACTTCATGTAATCTACCCAGCTTATATTCATTTAATATCTTATATTATAGAATGAGTATTAACGGTATTTTCCTAATAAAACTACTAGTTAAAGCATCTTGTCTTAACAAATGTTTGTTGAACAAATAGTGTTTCCAATGCGAAGGTTTCCTTTACCACCTGTACAAACGAATCTGCTTTGCGTTTATTACCTGCTACTGCTAATGTACTAATACATTTCTCCTTGGGCAATTAATACTATTTTATATAAACCGTACTCTTTAAACACATCAAAACAAGTTGTTTGATAATTTTTAATGAGTTCTCCCTTTTGCCTTGAATCAACAAATGCGCTAAAAGTTGGAGAGTATTTCAATTTTAATTTAGAGCAAAGTGTACATACACAACGTGAGTACAGAATTACTAAACTAATGTTAAAGCTGCTCCATGCTGTTTGAGTTGAGGAAACCGGCGTGCACCGCCCGGCTATCATTTCCATCACGAAAATAAAAACTTCTAAAAAAATTGTTAGCTATTAATAATTTTTTCGAGAATTTTTGCATAAATGATGTCATATAGTGATATGACCTAACTTACATGGAAATTCTCTTTATTATAAGAAATTAACTTTATATTCTGCTTTTCTAGTGAGAAAAACCGGAATATAAACTGTCTGAAAATAAATATGTCGCTTCATTTTCGCCCTTCCAAGGAAAAATTGTCTATTCCGACGACAAAGTGCCTCATATTATTAAACCTGTTTCCTAGTATTGAAAGAACGCATCGTCACAAACGCATCCTTTGCGAAATATTATAATGCACTTGCAAATGTATTTTTTCTATTGCGCTGGGCGTGTTTAAACTTACAAGGGCACGTAAAAGAAGCTGGTGTAGGCGCGCGAGTTGAATGTAGCCGGGGGTTTGAGGTGGGGTGGATGCAGCCACCCTCACGACTAGTCGCGATTCTCGACTTACACGCCCACAGTGTAGTGCTGTCTATGACTTGTACCGCACGCTTACCGATTGCGGAAATACTTATCTCGCGTCTTCAAATTTTTAATTCGTAAACATGCCGGCCGGCCGGCCTTCCCGGGCTTCCCGTCGAAAGAGGCCGAAGCCTAAGCCGGTTAAAAAGAGGAAGGGCCCGAAATCGCGCAAAAAGTTCTGGATTTGCCTGCTGATGATGGTATATTTTCCATTATTTTAGAAATAATAATTGCTTGTTTTTTATTTTTGTTTTATTTCAAATGCTTAAACTTTGCAGTACTTATGAGCTTGTTTGCATTTTTTCGACTTGAATATTTAATAACTTCTTTAACTTACACGCCTACTATGCATCTTTTTCATTACACGCTGTTTATTTGTAGAAACAAGTGGGATATCAGACTTAATTTTGATGGTTCGATATATCAGAGACAAATTGGAAACCCATAAAAAGTGTACGCCTGTGACCATTCATGCGTTTTGTCTATCTACCCGCCGGCTGCCTTTTTTTCTTTTCGCATTTTGCATGTTGGCAAACCTGCTTTTTACAAACTTTTTCCGTATTCATTTGGAATTATGATATCATCGTTTGCATAACGATTTGTAATTAGACGTTCCTATCTTAATTTCGATTTTGGAAATGAATTAAGTGTTAATTTATAAACATTAAAAGTGTGGTACGTCATTGAAAAATCATATCATCTTAAAAGTGCAGTAATATCGATATTGAAAATAATTCTTCTAATGTCCGAGATAGGAAATATGTTTCTTACAAACAGGTAATAGAATTGTACGTCATCCATTATCTAGTATTCTATTAGATGGCATCAAAGGCTTTTGTAGACTTACATTGGAAACAATATGTATCGTCTTAGTGTATAACATATTAAGGGTCAATTACCTTAAGTCACTGCTTTTGTCCTTAATGTTGTGTCTCCTTTGCATTTTGAAATAAGCTTTCTTTTTGAAATTATAGTTTTTAAATTAAGACGTAACTTAAAAGTGTGCTTAAGAAAACATTCATAGTTAAAATGTTGATAACGTTCCGTTGTTAATTGTTAAATGATTTTCCAAAATTACAAGTAATCATTTTATTAATTATTTATGATTGCAATTATTTTAAAATATAGTGAATTGGATTCGTAAATCACAGCGTGATCGGTTTTTTAAATTAGTTTTTTTTATTTGAAATTTGTTCAAAATATATTTTTTAAATTGATATTTTTTTTTAAAGTTCATTGTCTAGTAAATTCAATATCGCCATATTCTGTTTGGCCAAACACTCCTGTTAGGTTAGATTGCAATTTTCGATACAAAATAATTTAATCGAATACCGTTTAATATAACGTAAAGTGAACAATAAGCGATACAAATTAATCCTAAACTATGGTATTCTGGAGTACCATGAGGACTATTAACGGACATAATTGAATCGATTTAGGCGCAGGACAGCTTGTCCGATACTCAAATTCTAGATACTAATATGTAATTTACGAGAATAATATATTATGCTAGCTGACCCGGTAAACGTTGTTTTTCCATATAAATAAAAAAACATAATAGCCGAATCTCAGGCTTACTGAATATGCTTATAACATTAAAATTTGGTAAAAATCGGTAAAGCCGTTTCAGAGTACGGTAACTAGCACTGTGACACGAGAATTTTATATATTAGATAATATTTCTTAAAATATATTGTGATGATACTGATAAATTTATAAACATGTAAATTTTGACTCGATAAAATTCTTATATTATGGACTTGTGCGCAGATAAATTGTAAAATGTATAAAACGCTTTGACCAAATAGCCCGGTGGGGACACATGCTCGAATGGCGAGTGGTCAGCCCCAGACGATACAGACGATATCCAGGGGGTCTGTGATCCCACCTTCCACGGGCAATAACGGAAAAACTTAAAAAAACTTTTTTGCCCGACCCGAGAGTTTAACCCAAGTCTCCTGCGTTGCAATTTAACTCACAACCGTTGTGCAATAGACGCTTTATTTCTTACTATCTGATCCGCGCAACTTCGCTTGCGTCACATAGGCGAGAACGGGTCATAATTTTCCCCGTTTTTGAAACTTTTTTCGTTGCTACTCCGCTCCTAATGTGTGTTATGTTATATAGCTTCAATAAACAGGCTATCCAATATAAAATGATTTTTCAATTCGCACCAGCAGTTCCTGATATTAAGGAATTCAAACAAACAAGCTCTACAATTTTATAATATTAGTATAGATTTTAATTTTAATGATAATATAATTTAATATACTGTCAGGAAACCCAAGAAACTTATTGGTGCGCTTCCGTGTAAAGTTGCCATGTTAAGTGACGTATGAACTCATGAACAGCCAATCAGAGCTCGCGTCACCCTCCACGCTACCATCCCACCGTCTATTCAGAATATTCCTCGAATTATAATATCCCTTTTGAATATCTTCAGTGAAATGATATCAACCATGACTTGTTCATTATATTGAGAAACCTAGCATTCAAATATAACATTTAACATTCGAACTATATTATTTTGTTAATAACTGTTAAAATAATTTATTGTCCATACCAAAATAAAATAACTAGCTGAACCGCGCACCTCCGCTCACGAATTTTCTGTTCATAAAAACTCTTCTTGTGTCTTAAAGATAATTGCACTAAAACAATAAGGCGAACTAGTTGAGCCGTTCTTGAGCTTTGCGCTAACCAACACATTTGTCGAAAAACAAAATAATTAATGTTTTTTTTTTATCTGTGTAAAAACTCATTACTTCATCACCAATAAATACATAATAATATTATACTAAACTAGCTGACCCGTGCAACTTCCCTTGCGTCACATAAGAGAGAATGGGTCAAAATTTTTCCCGGTTTTGTAACATTTTTCACTGGTACTATGCCTCTATTAGTCGTAGCGTGATGATTTATAGCCTATACCTTTCCTCGATGGACTATATAACACTGAAAGAATTTTGCAAATCGGACCAATAATTCCTTAGATTAGCGCGTTCAAACAAACAAACAAACTCTTCAGCTTTATTATATAAGTATAGATGTGTCACTATAGTAATGCCTTGAGTTGAGCATCTAATACTTAAAATTACTTGAACAAGGAACAGTTCTTCCGAGATAAGAGGCGCTGGTCAATTTTCTATATAAAAATGTTGTATAGCAATTCAATGACTTGATAGTGGTTGGTAATCGTCTTCTGGTCGGAAACTAGCAGAAAGCCTTAATTATACTTTTTACTTCCATTAAAATCACAACTGCGTTGGTGTAGAAGTTGTTAATGTACAAATAAAAAGTAATTATTTTACTTTATGTAGTAATTTGCGAGTTTTCTATTGCAGTTTATTTCTAAATATAAATAAAACGAGGTCCTCCTCTCCTCCGCGACTGTTTGCGAAAAATGAATTTCTAATTAGTTTGAAGGGAAACATCGTGAGGAAACCTTACATGCCTAAAATTTGTTTAATACATTTATTGAGGGCATGCAAAGTCCCCAACCCGCACTTGGCCAGCGTGGTGGACTTTTAGGCCTAACCCCTCCCCCTCGTTTGAGAAGAGACCCTTGCCCTGCAGTGGGACAGAAATGGGATATTAAAAAAAAAGTTTGAAAACTATTGAATCCGATAAGAAGAATATGCAAATAATTACATTTTCGGGCATCGTTTAATTTACGAAGTTACAGAATTTTTTATTGTAATTTTTCTTTTTATCATTGTATTTCTCTGATCTATATAGGGCGATGGCGGCCAATTTCATTAGGATTAGCAAACTGCGCGAGAGTCTATTTTAATGTCAAATTGTATCCGCAACGACACTTTCTCTCTCGAACTCTCACCTTGTAAGTTCGAAACTATAAATAATTAAGTATTACAATAAAAAAATATTGTTACAGAGAAACCTTTAAAATTGGGGAAAGAAAATACCCAAATTTACATAAATATTATTATTATTACACATATTTAGCTATTTGTCGTCGCTTAATTTTCAAGTAATTACATAATACATTAAGAATAATCGTGACACTAATCAAATCTAATGTACAGATTCATATCATAATCACCAATGCAAATTTTTATTTCTGGACAAATATAATAAATCCGATACTTAATTATTTCTTACTAGCTTTTACCCGCGACTTCGTCCGCCACTTGAATTTTCCCATGGGAATACGTCATTTTCCCGGGGTAAAAAGTAGCTTATGTCCTTTCTTGTATCAAAATATCTCCATACCAAATTTCATACAAATTGGGTAAGTTGTTTAGGCATGACTGAGTAACAGATAGACAGACAGACAGAGTTACTTTCGCATTTATAATATTAGTATGAATTATCTTGATCATTATCAAAGAAAATAAGCTTTAGGGGTTAGCTTTACAGTCGTATTGTATTCTGCTTAGAATATTTGTTACGTTAGATATAACTGAAAAAACAATAGGTGGAAGACTGAAGGCTTTCAGTAACTTTCCAGGTATGGAGGTCCTTGACCCCACATATGAACTGCGAGTGTTTTCTATGAATAACACGATAACATTATTTAGGAGAAATTAGTCTTGAAAATTAAAATAATAATTTTATGATCAAATGTCATAATTAACTTGATGATAAAAACTATAAAACGCATAAAAGTCTGAAAACGGATTGCACATTTTTTTCTAGTTAATAATAATTATATTTATTTTATTTATATCTATTTTATTTATATTTATTTTATTTATATTTATAATTTTATTTAATAATATGTGTATTAGTATAATAAGAAAACACGAGTTTATGCGGTAAATGTGCAAAAATAAATATCGCACAATTAAGAAATTAATTAATAGTCTTGATCATTTTGATCCCCAAAAACAATGAATAGGCCCGAAACTAGACTTTGCACATCAAACTGTCAAAATGTCTTATTACCGTAGTTACTAAAAAAAATGGAAATAACATTAGGTGATAATTAAAAACTAAATAAACTTAACCCATTACTGTCTTAATGGTGAGCACGGGTCTCCTCCCGAATTGAGGGATTTGTTAGGCCTTGAGTCCTTGAGTGATTACATATCATCTTTAATCATTTAGCGTCGAATGAGTATATTTTTTACAATTTAACAAAAAAAAAACAAAATTAGTATTTATTAAAACAGGTACATAGAGTACTAAACCTTGTATATATATTTCAGGTAGCTATATATCAAAGTTTGATAGAAATTGACACAAGTGCCGCTTATCCAATTGACTAGAATCCATTATTGACTTATGAGAGCATTGTAAAGGCTAGCTCAGTTTGTAACATTTTGCTAGTATAAAGTTCTAGAAACTAGATTTCAAACATGTAATTTTGGTCCTGTAGATATACTGCTAACTTTGTCCAAAACTGTTATTAATTTCATATGAACCTTAATACCATCAAGGAAAACAGATATTAGTTGAAATTTCGTTTGCTTCTTAACACAGTTCTATACGTAATAAAATGTCGGTCGAACTATGGTATAAGAACTCGCTCAATATTTTACAAATATTTTTTTTGTTTTCCCGAACCATGACAGGGCTCTGAGTATAATGTCATTTAACACGTATATTACAGAACTGTACTTCTCTCTGACACAAAGTGTTTAATAGATAATGCACTCTTAGGATTTATACGCCTATGCAAATAAATGCTTGAGAAAGTGCCAGCAAATGTATGAAAACAGTTGTCAAGATTAAATTACATGTGATCTAAGAAACTTACCCAAAAGTGGTAAAATGGGCTATAGTAATATTTTGACCTCGGAAATAGAGACTCCCTTGAATACTCTAACTCAAAAGTCCAGAACAGTCTAAGATCATTTCAAAAAGCATCAATAATTTAAAACTCAAATGTTAGTGAAAGGCAAAGATTTGATGCCGAATCGTAAATGTTAATGTTCTAACAATGGTATTGTTACATTAATCTTAAGAAAACGTAAAATGTAACTCACGGTATTAGGAAATTACCGCGGCTAGAGTTTATCGTAGTGACGTAGAAGTAACAAAGGCTAACTACTACACACTCATTTATTTACACCTTTCGCTATTTTTACTTCATTTTTCCGTTAAAATTTAATGTAACAGTTTATTTTGTTTGTTCTAAAACGTCGGTATCGAACCGATACTATCGATTGTAAGTTTCTCAGTAAAAATGGTTTTATTTTTCGATATGTACCATGTTTGATTTTTGTTCGTTTGTAGGATTCTCAGTAAAAATACAGTTTTATTTTGCAATAGATACCACGTTTGATTTTTGTATTTTTCACAATAAAATTGTAGGTAGTCAAAGCAAAGTCAGTAAATATTAAATCTAGGTTCCCGGAATATATGTGTATTTGCATTTTTATCTCCATGTTTGCCATTAAAATTGTCGCGAATATGCCGGTGGCTATTTACTCTGCAACCGAAAACGACTGATTTATCAGCGCTTGATAAAACACATTTTAAACTTGTAATAAAATATGTTAAATGCACTTAGTAGATAATTACAAACGTTACACAAAAACCTCAATATATTTCCCTCTTGAATCAGACAAGACTGTTTGAATACGTGATGTCACGCTTCAATGTTTTATTTCTGAGCTACTCTCAAAGAGAGCTCTGACCACAGCGCGCGAATGCCTTAATACAAGCTGAGTCACCCAAAATACGCTTGAGAGGTCAAAACTCCGGGTCGAAGTTACGTATGACCTGCCTCAATCTCTCTCAATGTGGTCAAGCCTTAACGGAGCGCACAGGAAACCGTGCCCGGTGACTATTGTACGCGCTCTTAATAAACACTCTTATTCGAGCTTAATACAAAGATTGCAAGTGCACCAATGGCTTGTAGATCTTGCACAGGGTTCTCACATAACCAAATGTGAAGGACTAAATGAAAATTCACAAACAAAATTAAATTAAGTCCGTTCTCTTTTATTCGCAGCCAGCACGTAAAATAAGAACGCCGAAAATACGTAATTAAAAATCCGAATTAGTATGTAAGTTTCAGTGGACGGTTTACACGGTTCATTAAGCCGCTCACACTACGTTGGGCATCATTTGCGATCCTTTAACAGGCTTGTCTGCAGACAGAAATGGGAAAATATCAAAAATATACTTTTCTCCTTTATGAGCACTGAAATTCAACGAATGTGCATCATGTGACTAATAGGACTAACGTCGTTGCGGGAAAATATTTTCGGTGCAAGGCAAAAATGTTTTATTTTTCAACAACATGTTGACAAAATTACGTTAGCCGGAAACGTGTAAGAACTGATGTGGTTTTCGTTGTATTTAATAAAAATTAAAATCTGGACGCGTTGGTCGCCGGACACGCTGTAATTAAATTTGAATAAACTAACGCGCTTCATATTCGCATCATATTTTGCGTGGGTGCATGTAAATCTGTCTGCCATTTTTTAAAAGACTCTTTTATAATAAAAACGCAGCATCATGATTGCATGATATTATTACATCTTGGTTTCCCACTAAACAAACTAGAGTCCATTGTGTTTTTAATACGATTATGTAACAACACGACGTGATACTAACTTATTATTTCAACAATGAAAACACTACAAAATACTTGTATACAATACGTGAGATCTATAGAAACGGAAAACAAACTCTCGTTTAAAATGCAGGGTGGAAATACCACAACCAAGTCAAAGTTGTAAATCCGCTCGGCAGTTATGATAGTAACTAGTTAGTACCGTCCAGGAATACCGGAGCTCCTTGTTCACGAATAAAATATTAATCAAAGCTCAATAAAGTTATTTACACTATTAAAGGAGGAAAATTTCGCACCATTTCCAAAATTATACAAATGTTAAAGTTAACTTAAGCGCATTTATGCGTAAGAGATGGTAGTTTCTTATGAAGTCAGGAGCAATATGAAAAATTACCTCATTTATAATAACGTACATATAAAAGCGCTTCGTGAAAAGGTTTTGTGTCGCGAGCCTCACGAAGTCGCACGCACGGAACACAGTTTATCGTCTGATCATTAGCGATCACACGAAATCCTTCCAGATTCCATGTCCAGATAACACTATGGAAAGGCGATTACCATACATAAAGTTAAAAAAATGCACTATAGAAAGTTTAGTATACTTATTCTTTAGTAATATATGATATGATTCCCATTAATAGCGTCTGTTCAATGTCTAATGAATGCACAGACACGACACAGGATTAAGTCGTCTCACTACTGCTAAAATAGCGCGTGCTTGCTCAACACAAATATTTGTGTATACCACCAACCGTTGTTCCTTATAAACAACCCGCTTTGTATTTTCTTATTTCTATTAGAAATCTTGTTAGCGGACCAAGGTTTTAATCAAATAGAATTCTTTATTATCTAACTGCACTTTTACAGCAAATAAAAGTGCGGGTATTCCTTTTCTAGCTTTTCTTTGTCTGTCTTAATTATGTCTAAGAATTACGGAATTAATGTCAATCATCGGAATAGACTTACCTGTTTGATCTGCAAAGTACAGGGACACCTTCGAAAGCCATGCTGTCTAAACTGTACTAAAACTAACTAATCTTCCAACGACTTGTTAATGCATCTTGTAATAAACGCAGCCTTATCTTCTTAGCGCAGGCAAGCGCAAATTCTATTGATAATTTAATCTGCAAAACGTCTGAAAGATTCAATATTATAATATTTCACAAAGGTAAGGCTCAAAGCCGCCCTCTTTTCCTTCGTGGAACTATCTTGAAACTCCACTTTCACATAGAAATGCTCTAACGTTAATCACGATGTGCGCAATAATTGAACCCTAGGTATGCACTCACGTCCCGCGTAAGGGATTACGCTATTATCCTGTACCTGGATACGACGAGATCCTAATGGAATGTGCGATCCAATCAACGTTGCATGTTAACGGTTCGGATTCTGCCCTGTGTTTACGTCACAAACTTTAAAGTAATCACCTACATTTGCGATGCAGAACTGGTAATCAAAGCTCGGCTCCAGTAAAAACAATTTCCATTTTCGTTAAGATAAAATCTGCATATACGAAATAGTTATATCATAATCGCCGTGGCTTAAACAGAATTAAGAATCTTTGAGGGATCCGTACAGGAAAACCAATAAACGACGTAAACCACTTCGGTGGGTGGAAATATCGGGACCGCAGTTTGAGTGGAGCTTTTACAGCGTTTTAATACGTATAGATAACTACGTATGGCTCTGTTAACTGGTTTAAAAGTCGGTGGTATGCCCTGAATGTATGTTAAGTGGTTCTGAAAATAGGCCCACCACTTCGCTTCCCTTAGCCGACAATAGGGTGAAAAATTTTATTAGAAACTTGGTACCGTTATCTGCTGACATCTTAGGCTTTATCTATTTTTCTTTAAACAGAGGGCTTCTTTAAATAACTTTAGTCGTTTGAAAAAAATAACACAACTGTTGTCGGTAACGTGTATCTTATTGTAATTACTCTACTCACTCTATCGGATGTGCTAACAATCCTGTTTTTCCGCTTATTATAATTTGTCACCATTCGGAATTAAAATCCGTTACAATTTGAAATATTTTCACCCTCTTACACTCAGTTCCGTGTCCAAAAATGCAGGAATATAAAGGTATCTACTGTGTAAGTTTCCGCTTTTTGGACAGATTCCCGTATGAAAGTATAAAATCATGTTAATATGAACATAAAAGCCGTTCAGAAACTTCTTTTTTCAACCGCACGAGTTTGCGATCGTCAAAGGAATCGGTTCGCTTTGAGCGTTTGACAGTTTTGCGAAAAAACATCGAGTGATTAGTCTACGAAACTTTCAATAGTTGCACACCACTAAAATACGACGCCGTCAAAAGGGAAATATTTTTAAAACTGTCAATAACACAGCTACAAATAAATATTGGAGACGATATCTAGATCGACGATATTTGCGGAAAGAGCCCACCCGGTTCAATTCGACAAGTGATTTGACCTACATGACATATTGTGTCAAAAGTTTTCCGGTTATCTTTTTAAAACTATCACAGATTATTTACAAAGAGACTAAATATTGTGTTGTTTACCTTAGGTGTTCCATATATCGCGTAATGATAGAATGGGAGGAATCATGTGATAAAACTTATCGTGGCTTAAGCCGCAACGTATCATGCAATGTAACAGAATAACCATAGCGTAAACGCTTTTCGCACACGAACCGTGCACACTGCTCGCGAAAGAGCATTTCGACTCGTGCGCGCCGCGGTCCGCACATTGTTGGTTATCTCGCCGAACGCAGGGGGCGCTCAGTGTTCGCGGGACGCTAGCGTGGACGGGTCGTGTCGCTGTACTATTCCGGAACGCGCGCGAACTATGGAGAAAGACGACGCGACGCAACCAGAAGAGAGCATGGCAGAGGCGATTGAATCACCGACCCAAGAACAAGTAATGCATTTTATTAAGTTGACATGTATTATATTTATTATTATGAGATAATTTTGTGGAGTTCATGAGATGTAAAGTATTACAATAAACATCTCAAACTGGAACTTTGTTGTTAAATTGCAAGTTACATTGCAGTAGCCTGTACCCGGCTTTCCACTTTATTAAATCGAATCTTTGATGATGAAGGACAGTTTCTTTATTTTTCGCGAATGTACTCATATCCTTTTGATATAATGCTGAGAAAGCTTTGATGTGTTTAAGATAAGGTGCCTAGATTTTCCATTTTTTTTTCAATAAAGCATGCTGTTTGTTACTGTGACTTAATAACTAGTTACTCAATGGCTACATGTTTGAATATTCTATAAATTCTGGCGCTGGTCTCTTTAGCACCTTGTTATCATGTATCTGAAATACAATTTCAGTAAAGCTGATTAAATTTTAAAATACTGAACTTTTAAATTTAATCTCTTGAGCAATTATGAATGAAATTTTGTTGTTATATATTGCTTGTATCATTTTACATAGCGCTGCAGATAATTACATGTATTTTCGAGCAACGGGATATGATGGAAATTATGTATAGATCAGTTCGCGTCATTACTACTAGGATTGGAAAGCGTTGGCGTGTTAATAACTAAAATTGTTAAGTTAAAATTGTATGAGCAGCAACAAAATAACAAACCGTCCCAATTATTTAAATGCAGCCTCAAACATGAAGCTTATGTTTCAAATAAAAGCTTTTAACGTATTAGTTCCTTTTCAGTGGAAATGAATTAAATTCAACCGTGAAATAGGCAATCAAAATAGGTTTTTGTTAATTCGTTTGTTTGTTTTATGCACAATGTGATGTACTTATATTGTTCGGTGTTTTTAGGATTTAAATATTATGAATCGCGGAAATATTGTGTTGCTTCTTAAAAATCCTATAAGAAGTTAAACTGGAAAAGCGGTGTTAAATTTCTTAAGTTACTTATTTATAAAGCCGATTTTCAAATTAATATTTAATGCAATGCAATACATCATTGATATATTATTATTTTCGATTTTGATATAGTCTTACTAGTTATTGGCCAAAATGCGATATGTATGTTTCATTTGAAAACTTAAAAAAAACAAATTAGAAACATTTCGATGATAAAGTTTGAGTGTAATGCAAATATATTTGCATAAACGTTAACTGGTTAACAGCGAGGCAGCCCTGGCTCCTCATGAAGCCGATATAAACTAATAATCTGTCGACGGAGTGTTATTGCTCTGTAGAGCTGCGACCGGTGCTAACATCTCGCCAATAGTAATTCTATTGTACCTAAATTGTGTTACTCCGACCACCGATGGTATGTATCACAATATTTCATAATACGCTGTGTGTATTTTAAAACCGCAAAATATGTAGCTTTCCCCGTAATATTTATTGAATTTTCATATGAACAGTGGCAAACAGATAATGCGAATTTAAATTGACTGTAATATTACATTTATTAGTATTTTCCGCTACATATTATAACAAGTAATTTGTGGAATTGCGTGTACCAGGTATTTGGATCAATATCCTCTCATTTGGTTTAGTTTCAACACTTTAGGTCATCGACATCTAAACTTCATGCGGATTTGATGTTTGAATTCGTTAAGCTGTTCCAAATTTCGTAGTAATATTTCCGATCCGCCTGCGCTTATTTTCGGCTTTTGTCATTATTTTATCTCACAATTTTCTATCGAGAATTGTGTGTTGGGATACTAAACTATCCTGAATTATAACCCGCCCACGTCAAAACTACAATATCACTATTTCAAAATTCATAGAAATAAGACATTCGATCGAGTCGCAAATATTTTACTTATCACAAAAATAAACATTCCGTTTGCTTCTCCATTCGCACGTGAATATCATATGCAAACTTGCAATATCGGTAGACAAATGCGAAGATTGCATAAATTGTTTTTCCGGCGCGGTGCGGCGCGGTGCCTTGTATGCAATAATGCGAATATTGTGCACTCAAATAGATATGGGTTTGCCTTGAAATTCTCACTTTTGAGGTCGGAGAAAAGAACAAACCTAACGCGCAATTTGCCGACTATAAATAGTAACTCAGAGAAAATCTATTTTAACAAATTCGATACCCAATTTAGATGTTATCGTCAAAACATTTATCCGTGTCCGAAATAGTGTAGCCCAAATAATTAAACATTTTAAAATAAAATCCCTACTAAGGGAATGAAAATCTAAAATGTTATATGTTTATTGCCCATTATTCTATTATTAGATAATACGCGTATTTTGAGTCATTTACGGTCAAATTATTATGCCATCAAAAACATTCTGTAAAAACCTCAAGTCTCGCCGTAAAAAGTTGTGAGATCTATATAATACCAAGTCGATTAATCTATTTAGTCTCTACTTAAAGGACCTTCTGTCTTAAGTTATTACATATGTTATTACCATGCCAATTTTAAAAAAATACCTTTAAAACAAATAGACCGACCTGGCCATCGCATGATTTGATTATTAGTATGTATCACAATACACAGCACGACAAGAAGTTAATGCTCCTGAAATGTTAATAATGGCGAATTTGTGTTTTTTTGCGATGACCAAGTCGATCTATTTGTTTTAAAGGTATTTTTTTTAAATTGGCATGATAATAACATATGTAATAACTTAAGACAGAAGGTCCTTTAAGTAGAGACTAAATAGATTAATCGACTTGGTATTATATAGATCTCACAACTTTTTACGGCGAGACTTGAGGTTTTTACAGAATGTTTTTGATGGCATCTCACTTCTTTTTGTAGAGCGAACATAAGTCCAATTTGTATGGAAAGACGTTTTTTTTTTCATAATTCAACATATTTTCTTATGGGAATGTTGTTCAGTTTCATGGGCTAAACACCCTTACCCACCCTTTACCACCTCCCGTTATGCCTCATATAGTAGGTACCTATTGACACCTATTTATTTTATTTTCTACAGTAATAATAATTCATTAACTGCAAACGTAACCTTGTAATCTTATACATTTATATGGTATTACAAAGTTATTGTTGCAGTTGGTGTATTTAGAAAACTGGACCGAAATTAGAAAATATTAAATTTTTCCCATGATTAAGACACTACACCCTATTTGTATTCTAAATTTTAAGCTTCTAAGTCTGCTAGAAGTACCTTAGACTTTTGATGATCGGTGAGTCAGTGAGTCAGTGAGTCAGTGAATCAGTGAGTGACAAAATTCAAAATTTTAACAAGTTGTCATTCTTAAACTACTGGTTCAAATTGACTGAAATTTTAAATATACCGTGTTTATACAATGACTGATAAGTTGCTGAAAATCCAGGCTTCTTGTTTTATCCACAACGAAATTATAGGGGTGTCAAAAATAGCCCGAATTGCTTCGAGAAAAGGATGTTACGGCCGTGCCGCTTTTTTTTTGCTCGACTTGCGGGGGCACTTCCGTGCCCCCAGATGTATAGGCGTAGGAACTTTAGCAAAGCGGACGGTGGACTAAACCTAAAATTAGGCAAACCTTTAATTAAAGGGTGCGCTCTCGAATATTTAAAGATGTTGAAAAGGTCGTCGCACTTGTATGACCTCTGCAAATAAAACTTTGATAACATTGAAGGATATTGAATATTTTGTTTTCGGATTTCCTTAACGGGATGGTAGTTACCAGGTAGATATCATGACCTCTGATGGAACGGAAAAAAGCTAAAGTGGGCTAAAGACTGTCTAAAAAAATATTTAGAAACTATGATGTTAACACCACTTGGCCAGCATGGTGGACTCAGGGCCTAACCCCTCCCTCATTACGGGAGGAGACCCTTGCCCAGCAGGACATTAATGAATTAAATTTATTTATTTATCATGTTAATGCTTGTTTTATTCCACAGGTTGGGGGCAACGGGAAGGCCAGGGAGTTCTTCAACTCCCAACCCGACATCAAGGCCGACATGACCATCCCCCAGAAGTACAACACCAAGGCGGCTGCCATGTACCGTCAGAAGGTCAGTGCACTTCCTAGTATATGTCTCTTCACAGCTGGACGTGGCCTCGGGAAACCAGAGAATTTAATACCAATGAGAATTATATTGAAAAGTTCGCCAACTCTATAAGACAAAGGTGGTTCATAAGAATTTTTAATATTCAATAGGTGCATTCTTTTATGGCTTAATATTGTTCAGCTTCTCTATTAGTATAGTCGTCGTCTTAATATTAGTAAAAAAGTATTTTTGAAGTAAAAATAATAAACGCACTGTACACGTCTAAGATATTTTTGGCAGACGTAAAATTTTAGGCCCTCGAGAGATTTTCTTTTAAGTTTACGTGTGGATGAACATAAATTAGATACTACATGGACCATCAAGTTGTATGTAAAAGTAATACAAATTATTATTTTAAATTAATGAATTCAACATAATTCAAATCTAATATTAAACTTGTTTAGTATTTGTCGCGTTTTCTGTGTTGAGATTGTCACGTCTTTTCTGAAACTGAAATATCAAAGGAATATTAATTTGTAGTACACAATAATTCTTACATTTTCCATGTTGACAATTGTAATTATTGTATTAAAGTAATAAAATTAATAAGTACATATTTTCTTAATTGTTGGCAGTCGAATTAAATAATAGATGACTGACTGCTTTCTGGTTATAAGAAAAAGTTTATGGTTTATCTGTTTATCGTATTTCACATATGTGTATCACACCGATATTATTTAGCTTCATAGCCAAAATAAAAAGTAATTAAATACCCGAAATATTACTCAAAAAAGCAGTACCGAAATCAGAGAAAAAGTTGAACCGAACTTTTCCATGTATTCTAGTTCATGTATAGGTAAAGAAAAATTTAGAAACGTTTGTAGATTTTTATTTTAGTGTCGTTTTGTCCTGACATAAATCCTGGCCACGTCCATTCCTTTACAGATGATTGCAGATCAGGCAGATTTTCGACAACGATATATTAAAACATCAGAATTCTTTATTTAAATTAAAACTAAAAAACTTATTCTCAGAGCTATTTTTAATATCATTTAAAGTTTAAATTATTATCAAGATACTTTGTATATCCTTTAGAAAAAAGTATGTCAGCAATGTGTGCTCGTATAAAATGAATTAGCTTTGCAAACTTCCTCTACTAGTTTTCTCTGAAGTAATATTTACTTAGAAAAATAATACTCGCGGAATAAATGAACTTGGTAAAAATTGCAAGTCAGATTTTGTTGCTCGATTTTGAATAAAATTACTAACAACCTTAGTTATATTGAAATAAAAATTAAAAAGTAACTTATGAGAAAATATTTGAGAGGTTTCTACATACGTTTTTCGCTATTTAACAAATTAACGTGGTTACGTTAGTGGCGGTTACGGCGCAAGCCGTTCGTTCAATGTCAAGACGCCTTGCACGAATGTTTCGCTGCCCTAAACCATAAAAGCTTAAGTATTTATACTACTACAAACCTGTATTTCCATATTCCAGTTAAACACTAAGTAGCTTGTTCAGAGTACAAATTGAGGGAAATATAACATGCATTTAAGTTTACTCAGAAATTAAATTGCAATTGCTAAATTATGTCACCTTACGACAAAGCAGCAGTTCCAAGGAGAGAGATCTCTCAACATCTTCAAATATAATAATTCCTTTAAGATATTTCCCCGTAAATAAATTTAACATTTAAGATGTCAATTCATTTCGAAGACGTCGAAGAAATATTAATTGAGAACGAATTATAGTTCTAGAAATACGCTTTGCCTTCTGCAAACTAAAATGTAAAATGGGGAGAATATTTCGCACCTTACGAAAGACTGGAAAAGGTGCAAATATTTCTATATTCCCTGTGATATTCACAAATCGAAACTCTCTGAAAGATTAACGAACAGTATCATTCAGTATCACAACAGATGTGTTTCTTTAGAATTTCTTGAGATACGTTTGAAAAGATGCATTCTGTAGGATGACCCTTTGAGTGTTTGCATCTCTTTATTTCGCTACAATAGGCAGATTATCCGTCCGTGTGAACTATTGTTGATCGTGTGGCGCATGATGGACGCATCCTCAATCGCATATCAGCTCGACGGAGACACGTACTTACCAGAGTATTATGCAACACTGCTCCTGTCTACTTTGCACGTATAAACACCGTGATTTTTAATCTATTTTCAAAGATCTTGTTCAGTTATAATATTGTACCTATCAGTAAAATATCTCGAAAAGAAGAGAAAGACTAGTTTCAGAGGTTTTAAAACACATTTATTCGTCTGTATTTATAGCATCAAATCATGTCACACGATCAGATTTAAGTGAGAATGTTATTGATTGTTTGTAACGCTCGAGGCGATAATAATATAATAAAATTAACCTCGTTTAAACACAAGCATAATAGATTATTGTCAAACGTTTATTATAATAACCTAGAGATTATAATGAAATTCCTATACAGACATTCCGCGAGGAATTTTTATCTTACGATAATTAGTTTCATCAAACGACTTTGACAAAAAAGCGAGAACTACTAACTTTATGCTCTTGCAAGTCCAACCGCAACTTTAACTCGGAGTGAAAATCTGTTCAATTCAGAATCTCTATAGTACGTCGTGAACTCCTTTGAAGCGGATAACAAAAAGGGTGAGAGGACCACATCCGCTAAGAGCTGGGGTAGATCTTTAATATTATGAAACAATGGACTTCTCAGATGTCGCACGCGCCTTTCTAGAGCAGATTTTATATAGTATGCTACTTACCTAGTTAAAAACAAATGCTAAATTCGTGTATTGTACATTTTTCCAGCTCTGGAAATCGTTAAGGATTTTCAAACATTTCCTGTAATATCATCTCTCCATTTCACAATATAAATATAGTAAACAGGATTGTCAAGTACTTTATAATTTGCGTTAGCCAGTCTAACAAGATAATTGAAAGAAGTTGCTTGTTAGTAGTTGTATCAGCGAAGCAGATAATCACACACTGAGTTGGCAAAGTATTAATTGGCTGCACTGCAGTGCGAACGGATTGTTGGGAACTTTTCTAACTTCACCTGCGAATCTAACTAAACATTATCACAAATCGGTGCACCTACCGTCAACCTAGATAATTGGATGCAGGTCTCAGCGCCTGCAATATTGTTTCACAACGAATTTGCATTGATTGACGTTCACTGTAAGCCTGAAGGCTCAAGTACTGTATGCGCATACTATAAGTGTACCATTGCTGTGCTCAAAGGATTTCGAGTGCATCGCTCTTTTGATCGCACCCTTTGTAAAACAATTCGGACAAAATGTTCAGGTAAAAGCACTATCAATGCTGCAACTGTTCTGCTTCAAACGTATTTCACCCAATTCAGATACTCGCCGTGTGGATTTATTTTACGATATTCACATTTGATTTATGAACGGTGCAACTCTGTATGGTACATATGGTGTAGATGCAAAAGCAATTTGTGCCGAAGACTGGTTTTGGTTTTAGTTTTAGTACTGGCAAAATGAATTTTGGTTTCCCAAATGAAAACATATTCCATTGAGGTGGTCAGTATTAGATATTGGAGTGTAGAACACCTGTATGCAGATGAAATATGTCTAGATATTTGTCGGGTGCACAGCGCAGTGTAGGTATCACATGCATACGTATTTGTCAGTGTCCAGGCTTGAGGCGTCCAAGGTTGAGTCAATTAATTGTACTAGTATGTCGGGGATCCTTCATGATGACGGCTCGAGTCATCTGATACAACGTTGTTTACTCCAGCTGCAGTTATCAATAGGCTGGAATATTCGTTAGTGCTACGATATTGTAGCTCTTCGTAGAACACTGCTACGCCAATTAATCGTAGCAGGGGAAACTTAAGATGTGACGCGAACATCACAAAAGTCCGCACATTTTCAACTCGGACTAATATTATTCACATCGCGTTATATTTCGGGATTAATTAATATAAAAATATAATAATATCTATTATATTTTTAAAACCTGTCGTATATTAGATTTTCGGAATATCTTCTTTACTTTTAACATTTAAAATAATTCTATGCGACTATTACTTGTAACATACTGTAGACTAGCTACGGATGTAGACGTTCGCGTGCGCTAAGTTTGATGTCCGATATTTAATGTGGAGTACACACGGGGCTTTACGTCTTCAACTGCACTCACCTTGCACGTAGTTAAAACTTTGTTACTAGCAGTTAAACGAAAATAAATGCACTTAAAAATAAATATTGGCAAGCACTTTTACTTTGCCTATTTGAAATTCGGTTTCGAAGAAAGTGATTCTCGTAAAGTTACCATTATGTTGTAATTTTTGATTCAGGTGTGATCTAGTTTCAATGTTTTAGGAACTTTTTGAAAATAGTTAGACGCATTTCATTTATAAACCTTAGACTACGAACTTGCTAATGTCTATCAATGCTTCGTTATATACTAAAGTTCTTTGTTTTTCTAAGGAAATTGAAAAAGCTGAAGGAAATAAATACATTAAAATATCGGAGAGCCGAAACAGTTTAAAAAATCCATGATCGCACTGTAGCAGCTTAACTTGCAGACTGTTACCACGAGTTAACAATAATCACTACAATATAAAGCCAATCTTACTAACACTTAATTTACAAACTTAAACACTGTTTTTATTACTGCTAATTATCTTAATAGACTAAAATGCAGTAAGAATGTTCAGCTTGAAGGCGGCAGTTTGCCGGTGTAATTAAACTATCAGTAGTTAAGCTATATAATTAGATTGCACTGCTTAGAGTTTGCTACTTTCAAACTTTTCTTTTTAAAACAAGGGACTGGAACAGGAAGGAAGGCAGTGAGGCCTTTGATACGTTAGACTGTTGTACACATAACACAATGTAACATGTACTGTGTGTCTATGTGTCCTGTAATAGCTGACTAAATATCTCCAGGGCGTTCCTCTCAGCTAGAGCCTGTGTAATATGTGTATTAGAGAACGATGTTTGTCTGGTTCGGTTATAATTTGCAGACGGGTGATTCTAACTTTAGGATCTAGATACTTGAATTATGCGTGTAAAGTATTATTGAGCTTAATTGAATTGAGTTTTATGGGACGAATATGGACAACATTATAATCGGATCGGCTAAATTGGTGCCCATACGTAAAACAAATATCAACCGAATTGCGAACAACTTTGAACTTGGCAAAAAAATAGAAAAGGAGATGAACTAAAATTCTTGGAGTTTTTTAAATGCTCAGACAGAGCTATGGGAAATAGTACTCAAATAACAATCCGCTGCTGCGGGTATGTTTCAGATTCCATGGAAATCCATAAGTTACTTATTTGTTTAGATATTTCTATACTCATAAATTCCGACGCGAGAATTATTTCAAGGGAACTCGTTGAGAAGATTCCTTTTATTATATTCTAGTAAAAGTTAAGTTTATTCTTTTTGAAAGTCACAGTCGTTGTGTCAATGTTGTTTAAGCCTCTTATGAGCTTTTAACTTGGTCTCACTGTTGTTGTCCTTTCAAAGCAATTTTATTCCAACTTATTGCAGTATTTTATACTTTAGAAGATAAACAGTAGTGTCCATTTTTAGAATTCTAACTAGCTGATCTTGCAAACGTTGTTTTGCCTTATAAATTTAAAAAAAAGTGTTACTTAGGGGTATGAAAAATAAATGTTCGCCGATTCTCAGACATACTCAATATGCTCACGAAATTTCTTAAGAATCGGTTAAGCCGTTTCGGAGGAGTATGGCAACGAAAACTGTGACGCGAGAATTTTATATATTAGATAGATTCTTAAAATATACATGTTGGTTATGAAGACGGACATCTACTTGTATTACCATTTAATGTGATTTACTGAAAATAGATTTCCACCGTAACTTTCAATTATAATATTAATATTGTGACAGGTGACGACTTAAATCAGTATCCGAAATAGTCTCTTAAGTGTTATTATATGTATCGGTTATATCACTCAAAATCCTATATTAAAATTTAAATCGGACTACATTTTAATCTCGATATTCCCAGTAATAACAAACTTTCAAAGATATGATTATAAAATATCCGATTTCAATTTCTCGTGCCGTCCTAACTACATCGGAGTCGACATCTAGTTTAATTCAATGTAATATCGAGACTTCCGCCATCGCATTACGAGATTTTTTATTCCTTAAGCTCGCCAATCGCATCTGCATAGCGATTAATACGTTTTCTCAACCCAAGTTTAATCCAAAGCTAAACTCTTAACCAAAGAAATGTCATAACATTTCCGTTTATTCCGTTGTAGATAGAAAACTATTCTAGCAAACAGTTTTAAACACTCGTCGCTTTCCAATACTCCGATCAAATATCAACAATGCATTCAGCATTTCAGGATCTATTCCATTAAAACTTTATACGAGAGATATCTGGATGCACACACGCAAGTTGCTCACATGCGAACACTGCTCACGATATAATGGAATACATTCCACAGGGATTTGTTAGACGCACTAGAAACAAACCAGACATTCTAAAGGTATATTTTATTCTTCTATTAGGGTTACCAATGGAATTTACTTTTGGTTACTTTCTTTGAACTTTAATACTTCGACAAAGAAAAGTAAAATCTTCCAGATCTCTCTTTTTTCTCCTTCAATGATAAGGAAATAAATAGTGATACCGGCTATAATGGTTTACCGTAGATGCTACGACCATTAGCGATCAGAAAACTCGACTCCGATTTGAAGAACATTTTTTTACAAAATAATATCAGTACCTTAAACTACAACTACAAACGCAGTCTTAAAGTGTTGTGACAATTTTAAATATTAGTTATAAGTTGAGAAAAGAAAGGATACATTGAATTTGACTTTGAACAAATAATCGACATTTTTATTTGAAGATGACCATAATATTTTATCAATAAGTACCTATATATTTTTTTCATTAAAATACCGGAATATTATTAGTCAAATTTTTCTTTAAAAAGCAAGTTTAAACAAGTATTAAGGTCAACTAACTTCAATACGATTCA
Source organism: Anticarsia gemmatalis (assembly GCF_050436995.1). Classification (NCBI taxonomy): domain Eukaryota; kingdom Metazoa; phylum Arthropoda; class Insecta; order Lepidoptera; family Erebidae; genus Anticarsia; species Anticarsia gemmatalis. The sequence continues at coordinate 17,931,671 of NC_134776.1, read as the reverse complement.
AATAATTCAATACCTCATATTACAGTAGAACCTAATACAAAGTCAGTTAGTTATAACAGGAGCGTGATTTGTTCAGAATCAAAGGTAGGCTTTATTTCATAAACCCTGTTGTGATATGTGTCAATAGCAGCGGTCTGCGGCTCGGTACAGTTCTAATTGAAAGCGCTTCAAACTAAAATTGTGAAGTCAGGATATCAAATACGGTTTTCAAATTGTGATAGCTTGATTATTGTACGAGTATGATTTTACAAACGTCATTTCATAATTGCATTTGTGTTTTGGCTAACTCCGGTAGGAAATAATTGATTCTAATGCCGGGTACTCACATAGGGTATTGCGTGATAGTTTTACATTAATGTGCGTACAAAACTAGAACTTGAAAGTGTTCATCGTTAAGGATTTTTAGTCGATCGAAAAGTCACATCGAATCAAAATCACGGATCGATTGAAACTGTATATGGATGAAGAACGTAGCAATGATTTTACCAATGAAAAGCTACATTATATCTAATCTCCAATTTAAAATTCTGCTATAAGCTGAAATCCTACGCAAGAATAAGTAATTCAGTAGCCTATTTCATAATTTAGCTCTTCACTCCAGAAAAGTATTTGTCTTAATTTAAAATCAGCGCCTAAATTGTAAAGTAAGCAATACGACACGTGTTCTCACTTTTGACTTAGAAATTTTCCATTTATACTTCTAAGAAGGTCGTGTGAAATATAAGTCAGTTCTTTTCTTGTTCAAAGTACTTGAACACCTTTGAGCTAGCTTAGAAGTCATGTCTTAATAACGATTGAAAACGACCTCCTATTGGCATCGTAATACCATGTACAGCTTTATCTTCTGCGCACGATTTTATCCGCGTGAAAGATTTCTAGGGGCAAAAAGTATCTTATAATTATGTTAATTCCGGCTAAAACAATCGGTGAACAAAATTTCGTAGTCGAAAACGTCCAAGCTTTATCATTTGTATTATTAGTATAGATTACATTTTCTGCACTAACTGTACACTGCCGTTTTATAGCCTATCAATAGTAAAGGGTATATAATGTGTTGCATTTACCAGATTTTAAACAATTGACTTTCCTCAAGCCTATTTAGTGTCACGAAAAGTAAGTGGCTACTTGATTCTACAAATTTAGTACATCTTTACAGAGGTAGATGTCCCTGTGTTTCGTAGGGTTAGGACACATTAAAAGTTGTCAGTGGTTGTCAATTAAGATAACACTTTTTTTGTTTAGAACATTCGGGCGGCTAGCAACTTTGTCGCTATGCTGACCACAACCTCACGAGTATGAAGGCATAATTAAGTTTATCTATCTAAATATTTTATAGTTCGCTCGATGATACTATATTAAATTAGTTAGCACTGTTGAGTTTGGGTCTTCTCCTGGCGTTAAAAAAGGTTCGATTCTTAAGGCCACATAATTATGAATTTGACTTTAATTTTTGTCTTTTAGTAGATACTTGCAAATAAAGTGCATCATCGGAAAATGTAAAAGTAAAACTTAAAGCAAATTTTAAACGAAAATCTACTTTTTTATATTTACCACAACCCTACTTATCTTTCGAGCACACGCAATTGAGAACAATCGATTGAGCAGCAGCCCTTGGATATGTCTCATTATGATCGCTCTCTATATACTTATTCATTCCTATATGCCTCGTGTTGCAGCACAGCACGTCCTACATATGAGACATATTAACATAATCGTAGCCAGTGGCCTGTTTAGTAATACTTAGTTGACGTTAAATGAGATACTGCATATTGAAAAGGAGAATGACTTAATGTTTAAACTATATCAAGTCGCTTACGCCTTTATTCTGCTGATCAATCGATATAGCAGCATGTTTAGCAGCAAAATTTGACGCGGATAGTTCATGAATCTGCATAGTTGAAATTTGTTCTGGCACGTATAAACTCTACTAATTAAAATTGAAGTCGCTAAGTTTACCATTGTGGGGGCTTGCATATTTTGTAGACTGCTAACCACCAGAAAACGTAAAGGGCCTTTATCCCCAGGGATATTTCCAATGACCGTCTCGCAGAGCCGTGGAACGCATCACTTACGCATAAAAATACGTTCTTTCTGCGCTGCATTCGACTTAAAAAACGGATTACAAATATTTTAAAAAGCCTCCGATCAAACGAGTGCTAAAACTTTATTTCAAACGAATTAAATGAATAAATAATAAAGAAAAATATAAAAGTATCATAATTTTTGAAAACTATTTTGTCTGCCTTGCTTATTTACACGGTTTAGTTAAATGAGCCATTTCGTAAGTCACTTTCGAGAATTTTAGATGTAAAACTAAAGTGTAACACAATGTTTCGATCGTAAAGCTCCACCCTTCTTGTGCATATATAGGCGATAAGAAAATTCATGCTCGCATGAGCATACACAATACACAGGTAACAGGAGAGCTCGTGGCTTAGTTAACAACAGCCGCGCGGATCGATCTCTGAGGTTAAACCACGCTTGTCGAGGTTGTTCTGTAGATAGGTGCCCATCTTATACATGTCGAGTTCCTCCGTGTTCTGGAAGGCGCGTTAAATTTTTTTGTCCCTGGCTGTCATTTTCTAGATATTTAACAGTCGTTAACGTCAGTAGCTTGAAAGTCTGACAATCAGTCTTACTAAAGGGTATCGTGTTATAATCAGGGTATCTAGGTTGTGGACTTCAGGTAGGCAGTCGCTCCATGTAAAACACTGGTATTCAGCTGCATTCGGTGAGACTGGAAGCCGACTCCAACATAGTTTGGAAGAAAGGCTAAGCTGATATATAGTAACGAGAGAGCTCATTTATGTATCGACTACGTTCACTGGTTTTACCGCACATAGTTTTCATAATTTTGGACTACTCTTTGGCTACTGCAGGCCGAAATATTTGGTTTACGAAGTTGTTCAACTTTTAAAACTGGTTCAATGATGAGCTCACGGCATCGCAAGTTTGAGTTTGAATTTTTATCTTACTTCCATTGTTTCATTTTGTTTCTCACTTGCAAACTTTATTGGGCAATGTTCACAACGCGAAAAAAAATGTTTATTTTCTACAGGCATCGGCTTCTCGTATAATTTGATGATATAGAACTTTAGAGTTGTGGCACCGAAAATGTTGCTAGCAAAGATCACAGAAGTCGTTCAATATTTTGTGAAAAGTGAAGCCTCTGAACAGAATTCGTACAGTACCTACAGTGCGTAACACAAAATTAGCTTCGCATTTCTATTACACAGTTTTAGACAGCTACCTAATGAATATTCCCGACAGTCCTATTTCCTCGCGCTCGACCGCGCCATCAACAGGAACTATGCTCCATTGCACTTGTCACTAAATCGCAAGAAATTCCCCTTCTCTTGTAATATCATTCATTAATGTCTGTTGCGTAAACTAAATTGAATAACGTCAGTTCATGTTTCATGCTCGCATTATGTGCGATTGCATCACGCTCGGTGCCCTGGCTCCTATGGTAGGACAGCTCGCAGTAATGTTGCTACGCAGTTTCATGGCAAATGGAATTAGGTGCGACACTAAATAATGGCCTGGATATTTAATGTAACTGGAATTTTGCTTTACATTTGGTATTGCTTTTTTTTGGAACTTGACTTTTCAGGTATTCAGAGTACATTTATTATAATCACGCCTTTTTGTGATAGGAGCAAGCAAAGAACATACATACATATATTTTTTTGGTATACCTCAAAATCCAACGGCATACAGCATGTTTTTCCTACACTGATAACTCAATAGTTATTCTAGAAAAAAAAGTGTATTAATATCTTGATTATTCGAGATTTTTAGGCAACAGTCCGAAAGTTCCCAAAAGTTTCAAATAATATAACAATGTTCGCGCGAATCGAATGAAATCTAAATAAGACTAGTGTCAGAGCACTACCCATAATGTAACAAACTCATGGGGGAAATAAAGCGATGGTGATATCATGATGAATTCAAATTTGCTTTGTGTTTGAACTCTGGAGACCTCACCGTACCGATACAACGTGGGCTCACGACTTAACTTAGTTGTCACTTCCCACAGTTGCCTCTACAATTTTATTTATTTTACCCGCGGATGTCAGGTCACCGGTTGTTATTGAATTACCGAATTTTTAATACGAATTATCCGGTAGCAGATTATCCGTTAAAATGACGCATTGTGAACTCGTGGTTAAAATTTAATCTTGCTCTGAAAATTGTTGCCTGTAATTTTAAAGTACGTAAACTACGTGAACCGAGTTTAAGTGCATCGGATATTTTAATAATCCTTTTCAATTTGTTATACATTATTCGAGAAAACGCTACATTATTATTATGGTGTAACTTTTACTTTTATGTAGGTTAGGTAACTTAGCTGAAGCCTCGGGTAACCACGTGTAATCAATTAGCTCGTTTAATTAGTTCTTTACCTACTGAAGAAATACAACGCGCTTTCCATGCTAAGCTACATTAGCGTATAGCTTAGTTAGGATATAAGATAGCTATAACTCCGTTAGCTAAACTTAGTTAAGTTAGTGATAACGGCTAACGTCTATGATATGCGCCTAACTTAATCAGTAGAGCACGCGTGTGCTAAAAGCAGCCTATTTTTGTTCTTAACTTTCGCATGATTCGCAACATTCTATATGCTCTAATTCTGACCACACGATTAATGAAATAATGCTATTATAATACTAGCAACGATATACGACGTTATACTGATTAGGGTCCTGTATGACAAGATGAATGGATGTGCATGAAGCAAGGAAATTTTCTAGAAATCGTATTTAACATAGTTGTATTTCCAAGGCGGGTTATAATTGTCGCCGACACTGAGTCATCGGTCTGCTTAGCAGGAGGTCATCTCATGCTGTTTGTATCAGTAGTTAGAAACTGATACTGTGTCCTTGTCAAAAAATATTTCGCTATTATATCAAGTTTGGGTATTGAATTTGAGAATACCCTAATTTGAATGAACTTTGGTCTATATAAAGCTAGGTATTTTGTATAGGTGCATTAATTATGTAATGCTACACAATATTAAATTAATAATTGAATAATATTTGTCGAATTCAACCGATACATTGTTACGGGTTTCTATAGATTCACTCAAACGATTCATATTTGTTCGTGATATTGTGTGATGGTAACAATCATAATGAGATATGCATTTCCAGAACGTGCAATAGCAAATATCAAATGCCATTTCCAGCTCAAAGGCTAGTAATATCAAAATAGAAATGCAATATTCGCGCATACGGAACGTCCTGATTTTAGAGGCTTCCTGGAAACCGTGCTTTTAGTAAATATCAATCCCTATTTCCACTATTTGAATGTTCCAATGTGCTTGTAATTTTGTGTTCGACTGTAACGAGCAACGAATGATCCCAGATTAGTCCGTCAGATATCCCTGATTTAATTCCGAACCAAACTAATGATGGCAGGACTACTGCGAAAATGTAAATTTACGGCTAAATAGTGGACTGTGTTGTACATTTCGTATTACAAATAAGGTGATCCAAACTACAATGATGAATTTTTGAGTTGGGTGAATTATGATTAGACATTTTCTTCTTAATTGTTTGACGACTAGGAAAAATATATCTGGGAACATCACACTTTACCAGTTGGTATAATGAAATGAATGATACTTGTATAAAAATAATAGTGCGAAAATAACTTGTATTGATCAACAAAATAAATTTTTGGAAATCAATTTACGGCAATTGCTGTATGACATTTTTATAGTGAAAATTGTACCATATTATATTGAGACTAATTGATAGCGTCACAAAAGCAGGTCAAAACGAAACGACATACAAAGGAAAATAATATTCATGAATATACCAATTGCCCGTTTTATTATCGTTCATTTTAAAGTGAATTTAAAATATCATATTCGAATCCCTTTGACCGGTCGGGCCTGATGTAAAAGTAGCAACTGGCTCATTATAGAAATTCCCTCTTTGTCCCTTTGTTCCAAATAAACGAAGCTGTATTAATTATTCCGAGTATTGCGTATGTGAAATCGCTGCAGCTAATTAATTAATGGTTCGATGCAGCGAATCAAGTGAATGTCGTGTTCCTAGGACAAAGGAAATGTATCATGTCGTTTTAGGTATTCATAGCAAAATTGATTATTAAGCTGTGTTATATACAACTCTGTTGTCGCGAGCCATGTCTCGACAATGTGTTTTTGCTAAATGGTTTTTGCTACTGACAAATGTTGTGATTGGTAAAACGCTTACCTCCTATATCTCCATGAGATATGAAGACATGACTACACTCGCCGTGGTCGCAGGCGGACGACCACGGCGAGTGCAACCTGCGCCGAAACGTTAGGCATTTTAAGGTAAAATGCTTGTTCGCGTTAATTCCCGTATTCTATTATACATTAAACATGCAACGCGAGAGTTTAAAAGTTATGTCATGACTACACATTTACCTTTGCTTTTTTAATTGCAGAGTTCACATATCTGACGTATCATAAAGTACTGTTTTCTAACCTGAACAACTAACTAGAAATGTGATTTTTAAAACACTCGGCTCCTATGTTAGTACATAGATATACAAGGGTTACCTATCCTTCCTTTTCTATACCAAGAAAAGACAAATTTAAAAAGATTAAAGTATCATATTGCCTCTCTACATAATACCTATGTGAAGCAAATTTCGCTGCTTGAACCTTTAGTACGGAGATAAGACACGCTAGGCGTATTAAATAGATAATATTGTGCGGGAAACAATAACATCACTACACGTAAACCTCTTAAAACAACAACACGTTTATTACTACCTACGTACAGTACGTTCTTAGACGAAATTATTTCATATTGTCTCCTTCAACCTGTTGAGATACAAACAGAATAATTTCCCCGAAAAAGCTATATTCGGCCTCGGTATCTCAAGTGGTAACAAACAATACCTGGACAAATTTTATTTCGGGGAAAGATTTTTTAAGAGGACCATGAATTTTGTTATCTTTATAACATTGATACTACAAATATTTTCCGTTTCCATGAATCTTATACAAAAACGATAATTCGTTACTAAAATATAAGTAAGAGATGTTGACGAATGTTACATCACGTACAAGCTTGCAGCTCAGCCACAAATACGGGTCGGATTGAACTTGGAAACTTGGCAAAAAAGTTTATGAAGTATCTCAAGGTCGGACTTGTGCACGGAGAGACTTTCACCAGGTGTCTCAACTAATTGATGACCCATTAACGACCAACTAACGAGGTCCAAGTTTCTTCTGCTAGTTTATTGATTTTATTATTCAATATTCAATAATAACGTGAAATGAAAGCAGCGTATTGCTTGCCTCCTTTATATATTGGAGCTCGGAAAATGCGCAAAGTTTTTGCTCTACTTCCTGCCTCTTTGAACATTGTCAAGAGTGCTGTTCAGTGCCAGTCAATACATCCACAAATGACGGTGTAATGAAACGTCCGGCAGAGCCCTCAAACAGTCCGCAAACTCGATTCACCTCTGGAAACTGCAATATCCGGCCCTTTGTTGCGTTTTAATTAATATTGCAATATTTAATATCTATATTTAGTAACGCTGCAGCTCAGAAATGAGAGAAATCCTATTTCATTATATATTTTATAATGCCGCCTGCCGGGGTGGCCGCCCGACTGAGGGTGGCTATACATTAAGAAGTGAATCAAATGTTATTTAGGGTTGATGCTTAATCCGGATATGTTAAGAAAGCTGATGAGATTTAATAGAACATAGTTATTGCGTCAAATAATATGAAGTCTCCCGCGTACGCGAACTGAGAACAGTTTTCTGAATTCTGATGGATGCAAAATCCCACCAATTTTGTTTTATTTTGTCGTGTGATGTAAAATATACATGGCTTTAAAATATCCTTCTATCGTTACTCCAATTACTTTTTAATGTAAAGAGTTTTAATACAACATAATAACAAGTTATTGTATTGGCTCGTCCCTATGAACTAAATCATTTCTGCCTTCCGATCTTGTGTCAAGTTGGCGCAACATCTCCGATACTTCGAACAACTTCGCAAAAGACATGAAAATTGAATGTGTCGTTTGCTGCTGCAGTACATCAATTAATTTTGAAAAACTCTTCTCTAGAAAACTACAACAACCTTCTAGAACTTTTACCTACCTCACACAGTTTCCCAACAATAAGTTGGAGCACTCAAAAAATGCTTTTAATTTATTGAAATATTGAATTGCAAAAACATTTCGAATTTGAATTTTGTCAACGCATATGCTTTCCAATTCCTCTTTGTGCGGGACCTGAATTCTCACTTATAAATTGGTCCTTTGTGAAATTAATCATGAAGAGTACAAGTATTTTATTGTATTGCATTCTCGAAATATTGCCGAACATTTATTATTGTAAAATTATGATTGAATGAGTTTTCATATTTCATAAAGTAAAGCAAAATGTTTTTAATATGTATGATGTATAATTAAATCGTCCTTCAGAAGAAAATTAATGCTACTACGAGAAATGTCTTTTAAAAATAATATTATGGCCACCCACGCAGATAATTCCAACTTGAATGTGGGATACAAGTTCTAGTTTTTACTTGATTGTGTGTAATAGAAATTAATTGTCTCTTAATCAACTGTATTGAAAATATTTTGCGGCGTAGAGAGCTTCTAGAACAGTTCTAAGGTTAGTCTATCTCGTATTACAAGTCGATCCGTGCCTAACAACGGTATAGAAATTAGGTAGGCGAAACACAGAAGTACATGGCTAGACGTCAAACGACACGGTATCATTGGCTTAATTGGTACAACGCAGTGGCCGTTATTGGTGGGCTGTCGCACTATTTTTAGGTTCACTTCAGTCGATTTACATATTCACGCGTCAATCATGATGAAAACGCCAGTTTGTTGCGAACAAACATACGCCTCAAGTGTTGCCTCGTTTCGCTCTAGTGTACGACTTTATTAAAAACGAAAAATAGATGCACATTTCCATTGTAATGCTCGTACTAAATAGCGATGAGAACTGAACAGCTATGGCGATATTAGACGAGCAAAGATATACATTAGTAATTAAACCCCAAATACTATACTATACTTGGTAGCAATTGGGTAAATTTTCACTGCCTTTACATGGACTCAACGTTTTCCGAATTGTGGCGTATTCGTAAACTTGCTATCTCAACTAAGAGTTAATATTTGACCTCAGCCGTAAAACTAAAACCATATTCTGAAAAGCTTTTACAAAACTCAATATACTATTCCTATTTGAGAGCACTCGCGGAAATACTAAAATGATTTCTAGTTTCCATCCTTCATGTTAACGTTTATATTTGGTTAGCAAACTAACGTTAAGTTGTTTAAGCGTCATGCACAAGTTGCAACAGAACCTTGATGTCTGTATCTTGTACAAAGGAGTTTGAAGGAGTTAGACTGTATGCCGCCGGTGATTACGTTTACAGTTGACAGACAAGCCGTGGGTTGGGAGATGAAGAGCGTAAGAAAGACGTGGGCGTAGCGGTGGAGCGAGGTATTATAAAAAAAATAACCCATTTCTACCTTTCAGTTCAGTAAGGGTCTTCTCCCGGAATGAGGGGGGGTCAGGCCTTCAGTCCACAGCGCTGCTCAAGTGTTAGAAACTTTGCATTCCTTCAAGAACTGTGTTAAACAACTCTCAGGCATGCAAGTTTACATTATCTTCAATACACAAAACTTTGAAAATTCGCTGGTGTTCTGCCTCGGGTTCGAACTCTCGAAGGGAGGCAAGTTGCTAAGACCACTCGGCTATCAACTTTGGCTCGCGAAAATTATTGCTTGATCCCACCAGTTTATGTTGTCTAGACGAATGTGTATTTACTACAAACTATAGGGGAGGTTCAGTTTGTACGCTCAAGTATTTATTGCCACTGCACAATCACGCTGTCGCTAAGACACGCTCTCCTGTCCTGCGGTCAGCATTTATCTTGTAGTGTAAAAAATGTTGATGTAATTTTAGTGTTTGTCTTAATTGGTTCTATTAGAACGTAGTTGACTTACTTACTATTCAAATATCACAAAGCTTCTCGTCAATTTTCTGGGTTCGCCAACAGCTTACACCCACTACGAATGTTAGTGGGAAATTCTGTAAGCGCCTTATAATACTCACTCGGAGCAATACTCTCGCTCGTCGCTCCTCCAGGCCGCTACCGCGCCGCTATCGTGGCCCTCACCTAAGACTTCATGTAAAGCTGCATCTAAGCTTTACAATTGAGGCCACCTGTTCCTATGCACGTTCTTATAATAAATCTAGAGAACTTGTAAAACTTGCAACAGATTTTCAGTGTGTCAAAAACAGTGATTCTCATATTTCCTCGGAATATATTCCGTGCAGAGTAAACAGACTTCGGTCTGAATATACATTCTTATTCCACAGGTCTTACAGCCAGCTGTAGACTTAAACGGAAAATATACCGGAAGAAAATCTAGTACATTTTATCGTAAATCTTGCAAATGCTTTATAAAATTATTCTGTTTTTCCTTTGCGAAATATATGCTGAAATACAACTCGTAACCATCTTAGGAACAATGAGAAAGGAATACTCTTGCAAACTGTATTGGTTTTTTATCTTAATAACAAAGGCTTCTCTGATTGACACAACAATACAAAGCCTGGAACGGCAGGCGGCTGATTTTTTGCAAGAAAAATCGAATACGCGTCGTCAGCCTTCCAGTGAAATAATACCAAAAACCGGTGGAAATTTCAAATCCAAAGCGAAACCGCAATCTCTATTTGCAGATTAATTCACTGCCAAATTCATCAATGTAGTTTACCTAGCTCGTAATTACTGAATAGGAATCGATGGAGCTGAATACGGGAGTATGTGGGTGTATGTTCGGACGTTGTGGTTATTTGCAATATACACAATAATCATATTCAAATGGAATACGGTGGTTTGATAGTCCACCACATCGTTACATACCGGCTATCCAGTGCTAGATTTAGAACAGACTTGGATGTTACTACACAATAGTTGATTGAACCTGTAGGCTCGGCTACCTAACAGTGTGACCAACTAAGTCACGAAATCTCGAAGCGAAATCCCTAAAGGACAAAGTATCTTTTTGTTTTTGAAACATCTACAGAAGCAACTAGGGAGTTTTAAAAACATGTCCCTTGAAACGCGCTAGATTCGCTTCATTACACTAGACTAAATTGGACAATACGTGGGTGTACATTTTCTTACTCCCACGCCCTTACGGGAAAATGTGGTGGATATGCGGTTAAAAAACTTTAATTACTTTGTACGCCCACCGAGTGCAGCCGCGACTACTGATTCTGATATTCAGTTAATTAAATCAAGTTTTTACTTTCCACAGATGAATAGCAAGTGAAATCAATGAAATAATATTGGCTTTGCGGAGTAGTTGCCACGTCTACATACGCCTGGTATAGCCAGGCTTTAGAGTGATAGCTCACCCAGCTAACTCTACGTCGGTTATAATTAGGTTGATATAACTTAGTCTGCCACATCAGATTTGCTCCATAGCTGACGCTGACCGTCGAATAGTTAGAAGAATTGAGTTATATAACTTGATATATCAGTGTAAAGTTTCCAACTTGGCTAACGTTGTGAACAGATCCTAACTTCTCTTATTCCGTGAGGAGATTCATGTCGGGCACTGGTCTCTCACACTCATAGTATACACTGTATGTGTACGCGCTGTGTTTGATTAGTTTTATTGTATCTTTGCTGGCTTTTTAATGTCTTTAAACACTGCTAATTTACATTGACGAAACGACTGCTTTTCGGAATACTTATCTTGCGCTACCAATGCATATGCGTAGACTGTCTTATACGCGATATATCTCGTTTCGCAAAAGAGATTTTACGCGCACTAATTTAAAGCCCAGTGTGAAAACACTCTAACTTTTTAATCCATAGCCTAGTAAAAAACTAATCCTTTTATTTTAACACTCTTTATTTGATAGAAAATGTATTGGTTTTTCAAATTTCATCTGTCGATTTGCACTATCGCCGATTGAAGTGTGTCAGATTTTAATTGGAAAAGTATTTAAGTCAGCCTATAGGCTTTACTTTGTCAGTTAAAATCCAATCTGTTGTTTTTGTATGAACATCGAACAATCAGAGATAAATTGCTGTTTCATCAACATCACTACTGTTTTATATCGGGTATCAACATACGTGAGTAATATGAATGTACCACTGTACGTACATACGTGTATACCCTTTAGCCTTTAGCATTAAGGTTAATATATGTACGAATCAGATGTAAACTAAGATCCCAGACAATAATAAAAAAAATTATACTGAAAGCTCACTAAGACTTAATATATTATGTAATCCTCGACCAATCTAGAAGTACAGCGCCGTTTTTAGTTTTACCTTGTATGTCATGCATATCATATTTCTGATCGAGTCCGATTTTATAGCAAATCATTTATGAAATAAGAATGCACTTATATCCCACAGAATTTCTGTTCGCTTCAAATATTCCTGAAGTTACCTTGTTCTACATGGTCACTGACTAGGAATTAGACCATTAGATGCCTACATCTGATTTACCCAAGTGAAACAAGGTTAGGAACCCCTGTTCCAAGGATACCTATGTTAGAAGATTGAAACGTTGTATTCGAGAACGAATTTAATATTGTACTTGAATAATAATTATTTGAACGGCTATTAAGGTTCCCAAAACCCAAAGTAAAAAAAACAGGATGGTATAACTGAGGCTTGTTGTCTGCCTGTCTGTCCTTCATCAGGCTTGAATCTCATGAACCTTGATGGCAAAGTTAAATAGTTGAAATTTTCGTAAATTACGTATTTCTATTGGCGCCATAATAATATTTATTAAAAAACAGAATATAACAAATATTTTATAGGGTTTTCATACAACTATCGTGACATTTTTGCCGATTTTAAAAACAATTGTACGGAACGCTTCGTCCGCGAGTCCATATCACACTTGGGCGTTTTTTTAGATATTTAGCTTTCTATCCCCGACTAATAAAATTACTGTAAGATTCTTTATTACTACAAAACGCAAAATGAAATGATAAACACACCAAGGACGTCTCCACTTAGAGATAGCGTTATTAAAATTTGAGTTCTTGAATGGTTTCACTTCTGAGCACGCTACTTAGATTTGTTGGGCGGTCGCTCTTTTACTACGAAACTGTCTACTAAAACATACCTATGTAATAATTATTATTATCATCTCTTTCCTAAGACTAAAGGTTTACTGTCTTCAAAGACACACGAATAAGTTAGATGATTACGTTTTTTTTGTCGCGTTCCGATGTCAGTTCAGAAATATGAACTTGCTATCTTATAATATTTAGTACAGTGCAGCATATCCACAATTATGTGTTTTTTAATAAGCATAGTTTCGTATCACATTGCTAAGAAAATGCTTCTCTTGAATTCCCAGTCCCCTCAATCCTTCGTTGCCATCGTTCTGGCCATCCGACTAGAAACGCGTCCAGGTCATGTTTTAAAATGGTCGGAACAGAAAAAGTTAACAATTATTGCAAGTAATAAGTATTTCTATTCTTTTTTTCTTTTAAAAGAATTGTTAAATGACAAGTTGGGAAAAGCAGAAAGACCCTTTCTCTAAGTGTCATGTGGTATTACGATAAATTATTGGTATACAGTAAAAAGTTCTCGTATTGTTTCCCATATCTATACAAACACACGCCGGGCGCAATTACATACAAATCCTAAACAATTCTTTGCTAAACAAAGCGCTATCTCGACCGTGAATCGATCCCGGTACACGTGTTTAAACACTTTTCTAAAACACTACACGTGCGGACTTTTATCATAATTGTTAAGCTATTATGATAATGAGCGCTTCTTTTTTAATATTCGTGTGGGTGATAGTCAGATAGAGTGGATGGAGTTTTCAAAGTCTAAAGATTTTTTCTTTTGCCTCATTCCGTGTCTCACTGCTGGGTATCGTCTACCCTAGATTTTCATCCTCCTTTCCTAATGGTTTTTTTTTATTTTCGTGCAGATGATAGTCGAGCAAAAGTGACCGGTTGTAGCATAAAGACTCAAAAATCCAATGTTTCATTTATTTTGCCGGATTCCCTGTCTCAATGCTGGGTATAACTTCTTCTCTGGATTTTCATTATTTTTAGTTCGTTGCTTTTGACCATCTAGCATTTAAATTATCTATTGATTAAAGTTATTCATTATTATTCAGATTCAAAGTTACAAATCCTGAACTCAGATTATAATTCTCCACCAAAATTAAATACGGATCTAAACCACTTACTGCACTACGTAAACACTGTTTCGATAATTGAAGCTAATTGGGAACATATCAAGATATCATGTTACGACAAGCCCACACATAACACAGGTGAATTAAGCCAGTTTCAAAGCCAAGGTTGGCTCGACAGGCTGACCAGCGGGCTTATCACGTATCTCAGTTGACTACTGTACGTCAAATTGATGGCCACTATTCAGTACATTGCTGCTTGGACGTAACGTGATCATCACTATAATCTAAGGGAGAAAACAATGTACAGCATAGAGGCTTTGAAATAGTTGTCAACTGAGATACGTGATAGGTTCCCAAGTACACTGACGCTTACGTGCTCAGTCAGATGCTTCTAACACAATAGATGGCCGTGATGAATTTTGAATGTTTTCATCGATGTTTGGCAAGCTTTGATGTGGTCGAGGACGCCGATAGTTACGGTTTTAGCTTTAGAACATTATGACAGGTACGAGAATAGATGAGTGAGTGTAAAGGGCACACGGTCAGTACTATAGGTTTTGAGTAGCGCAGTTTTTGATTCAAATGCTGTTCAATGTTTGGAAAAGTTATGCGATGACTTAGAAAAGAGACAATCAGAAAAATAATAGCTTCCATTGATGACTAGTTCAAATAGTGTTTGACATCTGATGATGTCATGATTTATGAGGCATGGTGATGAAGATGATAAAGTATTTTAAAGGGCATTTAGAGACGATTGTAATCAGCTTGTAGCCATTTAACCATATAAAATAATTCAGGTGCTATTAATACTTAAATTAAGCTTGGACTGACACACGAAAGAATAAGTGGAATTCACAATGTGGATGAATGGTGGCTTTGTGGCTCACAAACGAGGTGGCGAACTGAAACTTTCGGTACCTCGACACAAAGAAATTGAGACAAAAGTGAAAGCTTCTGCCTTGAAACGAAATAGGTTGAAGAAGTATAATAAAAAATTCAATGATATCAACCGTCCACCTGCTACTGTATATAAAAAGAAATCGATATCTAACCCTACATATTTTATATATGGATACGTTTTTCTATCAATTATTTCTACTATGCGAAGGAATCTACAGTTTAACGACCGATGTCTTTGAGTTTTATAGACATTTTCTGTGAGTAGGTTCGGGCTCTTATTTTAACACTTGTATGATTCGCGCTAACATGTGCTTTTAACATTAGCAGTATTTTTTTGATTAACTTGTACTGTCCCATTGTTGGACATTGGACTCCTTCAAAATCTTCCACCGGTTTCTGCCATTGGCTGTCTTATTATATAATAATATTTCAGACCATGTCCATAAAAATTAAAATATAAACTTAATCTAGGTAGTTACAGAAATATCTGACTAATACACTCATGAACACTTTCATAACGCCAGAGTCATATTTTTCAGCAATGACTTTCAGGATGCTATTGGTGCTGTCCCGCACTCTCCTTTATATACTTCTGTCATGTACTGCTAAATATTTTAACATCTTCGAGCGAATCTTAAGGATCCATGCAGCAATATCGTTTGCGCGCACGCTAGCGAGTTCTTAGCTTATAAACGTTAATACGAACTTATAACGACGCGCGACTCCGCTCGTACGCTGCGAGGCGTATAATTGACGTGCATTTACTAACGCGCGAAATCTCTCATATGTACTGAAAACACGTCCAATTTTTACGCTTCTTAAACGAATATAACGAACTTAAGTGTTTACATGAGTAAGTGAAGCAACAACTCCCATAGGTGAATGGCCGCTTCTTCGACCTTTAGAGAGTGCCTTAAAATCGGTCCCGGTCTTTATCAATTAGGTTACCAGTTCCTAAGCCATGTCAGAGGCCTTTGAGTGAACAACTTTAAGGTTAGCACCGGAGAGCTAGGTTGACCACTGACCACACGGCAAAAATAAAAATATTTCTGCCATTAAACCTTAAGAACACACTTAGTCGTACTTTACAAATGAATGAATTAAAAGGTCCCTACATAATTCTGTAGAACAATATAAAAAGAGTAAAAGTTAAACGTTCTAATTTCTTAAAGGTAGAAGCACACGGCACGTTTCAAGCGAGAGTGAAGCTAATCGTTTAGATAAACTATTAATTGCGAGGAGCTAGCGTTGGACCGCTTTCATTACATCCAATTCAGTGTGGGCACGATGGACGCTCAAAGCAAATTGCACTCCACCCGTAAATGATCTGTGAGGTAAGCACGTTCTGGCGTGCACAGATTTGTCGCCCCGAGTGTCCTTAAGCTATGTAAATAGGCAGAGATACAAGCTCCACTGAATTCGATTGCGGTGATTCTGAACAGTCGATAGCACTTGTCTTCTTGTCTCAATTTCCAGTCTCTATTACCAAATACCGGCTTGGAGAATGGCTTGGTTTTAAGCCGGTTAAAAGTACCTTCATAAAAGATTTTAAGTTGCCTGCAAGTCCGACTTTAAGTTGTTTATTAGGGCGCGTTAAAAGTTGGTTTTGAAGTGAATATTTTCGCAAATGTTCGGGCAGCTTAAACAACTTTGACTAACTATCTAAAGAAGAATAAACTATGAGGCGATCAGCCGGTCAGTAAATGTACTATGTGCGTTGTGGCTTAAGCCTTCAACTTCTCTTGCCCTACTTGTTTAGCACTACTTGAAGCTTCAAGCCGCTAATAACTTCTGCGTATTATGAGTATAATAAAAATTCAATAGCTTTGTATAAGTACTGGTAGGGAAATGTGGTAGTGATGGACTTTAAACACGAGTTAGGTTATAGAATAAATAGGTTTTTCTGATGACGTAATGAATAAATTTTGAAAAAAAGCATACATTGCGATTATTCAGTATTGACGATACCTTGGTGATAAAGAGTATAAGTATTTAATATTATTAGCTAGCTAAGACTTTAAAAGCTTACTATTAACGTTACGCCAAACAGTAAAATACTTGCAATAATTTATAAGCGAATCACAGGGACCACACACTTTTTTATTGCTTGCAAAAATCGAACATAAACCTATGACGAGCCGTAGCTTCTATTAACAACAATTTCACTCATACCATTAGACATGCAGTGTACTCTTTGTGTGGTCACATGTGTCTAATGTTATATCCTTGTCCTCAGATCACGGCCCTGGCCGAGGGCCGTCCGTGGAGCCCGTCGGACTACAAGCCGGAGACGGTGGAGAGGCCCCAGGAGTGGAGCAGCTCCCGTGACTTCTACTCCTCAGGGGAGACACCGACCTTCCATACCAGTGGATCGGATAATAACATAAGCTACCAGTAAGTGCCACTTTATATATACTTTTCTACCTGTCTTTAGAACAGTGGTTCCCAACCAATGGTCCGCGGACCACCAGTGGTCCGCAGAAGTCAAAATGTGGTCCGCGAAAGACATTAAAATTTTAAATTTTAAGGATTATTGGGACACTTTCTTTTTAATATACTTGCATAGTAGACCCTGCTAACAAGAATAATATAAAAGTGGTCCCGGACTAAGAAAAGGTTGGGAACCCCTGCTTTAGAGAAAGCAAAGCAAATGGACCCGCTGCTGCCCCCTGTTGGGGAATGGCTCGTCTCCTGGAATGAAGAAAGGGTTAGGACTTAAGTCCGCTACTGAAGACCTAGTCCGGTTTCGAAGTGAATATAGATTCATATTAATTTATTTTCTAGGTTTTTTCTTAGTTTAGGAACTAAATACTCACATTTCAGATATAGGTTCACAAACTAACTGTTCTCAAGTTCCCATTGTGAAGGGTCATAGGTAATCTTATTTATTTGATTATGAATACACGTTTATGGGTCTCAGCGGTGTTTCTATGGCTCGGTATTAATTATCCTGCATAGAAAACTGTAGCAGTCCTTAGACAAAATTCATTAATTAAACTAACGTAACACTTATCTTGCGGTGAAAGTATGACCGAGCGTCTTCTTAAAGCTCTTGAAGTTAATACGTCTTTGCTATAACGGGATTACATGTGTTCATTCCCTATCAAAAAGATGGCGCCACCGATATCTATTAAACTCTACACCTGATAGACTTTAACCTCGAAACTTACCTAATGAGATAACTTGGTGCAGTCAGACTTTTAGAGTAGTTTTAATTTTATGCCAGTACTTGCAATTCTTATGAGAGAGCTTCTGCAATAGACGTCGTGAGAGTCACTAGGAATTTTCTTTTATTGGTACCTTTATGATATATTAATAATTTTCAATGTTCTTACGATACTATAAGTAATGAAATAATATACAGACCCTAATCTTTTTTAAAATTTTATAATTCTCTTTGCTTACGAAGTGACCGACTGACTGATCGTAGAATGTTGAAATTTGGTATATCTTCATAGGAATTTCTTCTCTTTTTCTTTATATTCCTTAGGAAGTGAAGATGGGCACCAAAAGAGGATTTTTGGAAATTGCATCCGAAGAAGGTGAAAGGGATGAAACGTTTTATGTATAAAATCAGCAATAACAATCTTGAAACAACGGGAAAAATAAAGTACTCGTAGTTTTAAATTATTTTTCTTTACAACTTATAACTAGCTGCAATTGCGAATACAGATCGGGTTAAGCAAGCTTTGGCGCGGGCGCTCCTTGTATGTCGGCTTTATCCTACCCGAGCTGAGCAATATCGAGCATCTCCTTGCTTCAGGAGGCACTGGGAACCCTGTACCGTGAGGCGTTAGATGTCAATTTAACACTCGTTAAACCTTGTCAAAGGCTGTAGCTCGATTCCCTACTATCGACTACCGACGAACGGCTGTCGAGAAAATATGTACGAAAATCTGATCAGCGCCATTTTGGCAGTACATTTTAAATGTCAAACTCCCGATACTCGAAAGTACCTTAGAGAATTGCGCGACTCACAACTTTAATAACTTTGACACTCGCCTTTCCATACGAGTAACCTTTTGATTATAGAAGTCTTAGGCCCAGTTCTAGATAAGTATCATGTTTGTTATTAAATGGAATTTTGACAGGTGTTGCAATGCTGACAGTGCCAGCAGATAGATTATCTGACACTTATTCATAGGCTGTGAAACTGGTACTGAAGCGTAGGTTTACAACTATGCTTGAAACTTTAACAGAATCTTCACAAGGCATAAATCTCATATGATGGTTTTAGTACTTTGTCTTTTTTAAACTGACCGAACACTATGTAACTAATCAGAACTTACACGACATTTATTACCAAGACAATTTATCTAAAAAACCTTTTCAAATCAAACCGACCCGTGATTTAATCCGAGATGGGGTGAATTATAAAATTGCAGTGCTAATCCGTGTATCGTTCTAAGGGATTAATCTCGTTCAACATTCACTTAAAGCGTAACTGGCCTGTGGGGGAATCAATCCAATGAAGTAACTTTAAAAGCATTCCATTTAACTCAGTGGTTCCCAACCAGAGTGAGTCAAAATATGGTCCGCGAATGAATTTAAAACTTAAATTTTTCAGGATTATTATAACACATTATTTTTAAGATACTTACATAGTGGTCCCTGCCAACAAGAATAATATAAAAGTGGTCCCGGACTAAGAAAAGGTTGGGGACCCCTGATTTAACTGCACGTTTGGCGCAGTGGTTAAAGTGGTCACCTCGCTGCAATAGCCGTAGCGCCGAGTGTGGTGGGTTCTAATCCCACTCGGAACAAATCTTTGTGTGATGAGCTCGAGTATTTGTTCTGAGCCTGGATGTCAATTTTTCTATATAAATATGCATTAAGAAGTATGTTTATCAGTTATTAGGTTACCATAGTACAAGTTCTGCTTAGCTTGGAATTAATTGACCGTGTGTGAGTTGTCCAATTGTCCAATGTCCTTACTTTAGTGGAAAGATGCGCACTTTTATATTTTAATTAAATGTTAATTTGTTCATCTATCGTGTGTCGAAGGCCTCGCACGTCACAGACGATTAATATGCAAATAGTTTAACTGCAATATTCACATTCTACAGATCAGAGGCCCGATCGATATTGCCTTTAGATTAAACCGAATTTACATTTCATTGTATTCTGTTGAAAGATACTGTTAACGAAACTATCGAATATTCGCGTTTTTTGTTTAATTATATATATAGTTACATAATATTTAGTTTATATCGCGAAAACTTCGTTATTGACACAAGTATACTTTAATTCTACTGTATTTACTTTTTAAATGACAAAATTCTGTTCAAGTCACAGATTAATAAACAGTTAGATACTAATCAAGTATATTCATAGGTATCGGAGCTATATGGCGAAAACCTTTTTCTGAACTACGAGTGTATTTTATTCTGCAAAAGTTACTTTTCAAATGATAAAATTTTTGTTCAAGTCACAGATTAACTAATATTACTAAACAAGTATCTTCATAGGTGTTAGAAATTACTCGTACTCCTAAATACATACAAATGATCTTCCCTCTCTTTTAATAATAGCACGGATAATAAGGAAACCAAAAATGTATTTTAATAGCTTCTTAGAGCCTTCAATACAAAAACCTATACAAAAAAAAATGGATACAAGTCTTTCGCGACTTTTTCCAGGTTAGATGCTACCCCGGACATTGTATCTATTCTAGGCACCCAACTATTACTGTTCACGCAAATCCCGTGTAATGTAATTATTCTTAACAACATTAGGCATAGTTAATATTATAATACGATCAAATATAATTGCGTGCAGGCTGTCTTGAGTCTTGATTAACATCCATCAAGTTACATGATCTACGGAATACGGCTTAGCTTAATACTACTTACAGGTATTAATAATATAACCTATTGCCAATAGGAGATTAACTTACAGTTTAATTACAGATATCTTTAATTATTAATAGGCTTTCATGCTTCTTATTCTGGTTTGAAAAGCCTATGTTCCTTCCCAAGGCATATTTTTGTTTTGTTTTTAAACCGTGGCTGTTTCTATTGCTGCGCAAGGGTCAAGGTTCCCGAACGTAGGAGAGGTTAGGTCTTAAGTCCACGACGTTGGCCAAGTGCGGGTTCGAGACATTGCATGCCCCCAAGAAATGTGTCTACAACTTTTAGGCATTATTATTAGCACGTAAAGTTTTATTGAAATTATTTGAAATGTTTTACTTACAAACGAAATATAAACTTACACACTTTTGCATTCATGATTAAGTGTTGCCTAAAAACTATTGGTTTAAGTAAGCAAATAGATATGATAGGCTTATCATCACTTAATAGTAAATGCTAATATGTAATAAGGGTTGCTACCTATATGACTACCTATGATAAAGCCAAACATATTGTTTATTTGATATCATTTATTTCCGAAACAATCAATCGGATTTGCAAAATTGATTTACTAATAGTAAGTTACATTATCCCTGAGTGCTATTAGCTTATTTGTATCCAGAATTTGGCGTGAGTTAAACCGCGGGCTCGCTCGTTGGTCACTAATATGATAGGACTTTATCCCGTGGATTTGTTGAGAGCGATTAGTCTACAGTCAAATTAGCTAAATGAGAGTCGCAGACTAGCGGTTCTGCATGCGGCTTATAGATCTGACCATTTCGGACTTCTGTATTGCAATTTCGTATATGAAATTTGGTTTTATTGCATTCTAGCTTGTAGCCGCATTTGAGAAATGATTAGCCGAATGGAACAATTGACCCATATACTTAGAATTTTGCAACTTAATGACTAGTTGCTTGCTAGTGTTCGTCTCACGTCTTAAAAGTCTTTCTCAATCGCGTAGGGATCTTAATTAACCAAAGCGCCCCTTTAGCCACTGCCAGGCGTTCTCTCGTTTCTCTCAGATCTCCCGTTTACGCCAGCCGTCTCTATACCAATCACTAATGCTATATCTTTCCGACAAACTGAACTAAGCCATAGACCCATAATACTACAGGTCTGACACTACAAGTTTAAACTCTGGACACAAATACTTCACAGATCTTTAACTATAGGGAGTTAGGGATTGAAGCTAATTCGTCTTGGTTTTCTTTACAGCGCTGAGTACGGAAGCGGCCGCTACACCGGCTTCGGCAACACCCCCAAGCAATCACAGTCGACGCCCATGTCACCGATGCACAGCGGCAACGAGATCGTCGATAATACTCTAGCCTCCTTGGCCACTGTAAGCCACTCACATTCTAACATACTTCGCAGTTTGTCTACATACTAATAGATAGGGTTATCATTTCACATTGACTATTTGTAAAGTAAATAAAAAGTTAAGTACTGCACAATGCACATTCATAGCTATTGAAATTGTTTTAACAAACTAACTGCCTGCCACCCATCTGCCGCCGCGCTATCCGTCATCTGGTATTATGGAATTGACCGCCTTCGAAGATGTTGAGGTGACCAAAGTCTTTGAATCAGGGTTAAAGTTTTCATGCCGATATAGCTGCACTCCATGACGCTTGTTCTCTATACGAGGCTTGGGTCTATGAGTGTCGCTTGATTCATTACATGAGGGAGCAACGTCGAAATGAGCAATGATAACTTGAAAAACATTCTCATTCTGACGTTCCGAAACTTGTATCATAAAATCTGGTGTTAAGTATGTCGTGAGTTATTTATATTCAAAAATCACAAAAAGTATTTTTGGAATTATTTAAGTTTTATATCTATAATAATTGATCATAAAACTTGCGACAAACTTTGTTTCGAACATTTTTTCATGCGTTCAACCCGTTTTTGTGATAGAGGCTGGAAAACACGAAGATCACGCCTCCTGATGCAGTAAGTTAAACGTGAATCTCGATGTTTTAAGTTTTTATATCATTCAAGTATCATTTAATTGACCCTGTGGTTAGAGCAGTGAGTACTCTCTGCTACCACGAGGGTTCGACTCCCGAGTCTGGCAACAGCCCGGAGTTTGGTTACCCGGCTATTTGGTAATAAACCCACGATTCCATTGAACAAACGTTTTGATAACTAATGCGGTCAGATGCTGTGTGAACAGGTGCAACTTTGCCTTATAAGCTTTCGTATATATCATGCATATAATAACACATCTAACTTGTTTTCTTATGTTTGTGCAACAGCTAGTTGTTGAAGTAAATCTCATATATGTGGGAATGTGTTTTCCAGGGGTGGTCTATGTTCGCGTCGTCTGTGAGCAAGGCAGCTCGCTCAGCTACGGAGAGCGCCGTCAAGTACGGCGGCATCGCCACACAAAAAGTCACCGAAATGGCGAGTAATGTTACGGAAAAGGTGTCAATCAACTTAATTTGATAACTTCCTTTATAACACCCCGTCCAATATCCTAGACTCTGTCCAT
The DNA here is from genome assembly GCF_050436995.1 of Anticarsia gemmatalis. Lineage (NCBI taxonomy): Eukaryota > Metazoa > Arthropoda > Insecta > Lepidoptera > Erebidae > Anticarsia > Anticarsia gemmatalis. The sequence continues at coordinate 17,908,248 of NC_134776.1, read as the reverse complement.
TATATTATCAGTCTTTTGACAGCTTGACGATAGACTTACTTAGTTATGTCCTAAAGATTCTCGAATTCTATACCATTCCGATTATAGTACTATCATTAAAGTACGTACCTTTATACCTACTTAAGCTAATAACAGATTTAGAAATTTACATTCTGATTTGATATTACCTTAGTTTTTTGAAAATTAATCAAAATCCGTGTCATAATATAATACTATTATTCATCTTCATATTTAAATAACATTAACTACACCTTAATAACATTATAGGAGAGTATTTCTTTAGCAGATTTAATACTCATTGATTTTTACCGATTATTTTTAATCTGTGGCACAATCGTAGTAATCACTATGCGAGACATCACTAAATGGGCGGTACCCGTCCATGAAGTACAAATATTGTTTGTATGTCATTTTCACGTCAGCAATACAAAACTTTATAAGCATGAGCTGTCAAAAGACTGATAATATAATGTAAAGTTTATCAATTTTGATCGAGTTCATAAAAAAACTAACATAAATAATTGGACTCTTTCAAATGAACAAAGTTTAGATCCTACAGTAACTATTGTTTTCAATAATTAAATAAATACGATTGAATTTTGTGATATATCAGTCAGTCAAAGCATTACTATAAAATTGTTTCCTTTTATTTATCATACTAAGATTGTATTACTACCATTTAACTTCAAAGCCAGAGAAATTAAGATATATGTCATTTAATTACTTGAAGAAATATTATAGAAACCATCCGTTATAATTAAATTCAAGTCCCCAATGTTAAATTTTAACCATTTTTTGGATTATTAATACAATAAACTACTTAAAATAATATTGCATCGACGTACTCGGACGCTAACTGGTAACAATGAGCGAATGGCGACATTTCCTCATTGTTGCCAAAGTGCGTGGCACGAGATAGGAGTCGTAGATGAATATAAGATAGGATCTGATGTGGGCTTTTCAGGTGAACCACCGGGGAGGGTGGAGCACCCTGGGAGGCAACACGGAGCTGCGGCGCGCGAGTAACTCCAGCTCGTCCTACCAGTCGCCCAGCTATGGCGCCATGAAGAGCTCCACTTCCGAGCCCTACTCCCAATGGTAAGTATCTTTTAACTATAATACAGGGTCTTCTCATAATAGCTGGAGATATTTTGGGAGGCGATACTGCCCATGAATCTGATCACGATTCCGTAAAAAGGCCAGCTGAAAGCGCGGTCCTCGGTCGTGTAGCAGCGAGTAGCTTGTATGTGTGCGTGAGTGACTATCAAAATACAAAAAAGAAAGTAGTCAATTTCTTTTTTTGCGCTTACCTGAGCTGTTACATGCGGAGTATTGCCTCTCAAAATATCTCCAGCTGTTATGAGAAGACCCTTTATATATTGGAATTATGGATGGATGCTTTGACATATGGAATGAAGAAAACAAAAATTCCACTTCCTACGATTTTCAAGTTCATTCATGCACTAGTCTTCACTTTGAGATAGGTAAATCCTAGAACGAAACATAGCAACCTCATATTAGAAAACAGTGAATTATAAGCATACCTTATTTAACTATTCCCGAACTGAAATATGTCCATGAAATTTACAGTAATTTAAAAGCTTAATGAATTTCATAAAGCAATATAAAATAACACCAAAATCAATCGCGAGGAACAATAAACTGAGACTAGAAAACCATTATAACACATACAAATGAAACAATATTCTAACCAAACGTTATTTTGGTAGGAACGAGCAGAGCCAGCCGTGGAAGGAGTCGATAGCGGCGCGCAACAACCTGGACGCGCGCGACCTGTCCACCGTGGGCGTGTCCAGCCCGCCGCCCGACATCAAGAACATCACCATTAAGAAGAAGAACTCAGACGAGGACTCCTGGGACTGGCTCAACAACTAAACTCGGTATGTATGTACTTTAAACCTATCTGACTAAACCAGAAGAGAAAGAGGGAGAGATAGGGAGAGCGAGAGAAAAATAACGTATGTTATGCATGCCATTGCCAAAACATTTGATTAGGGCATGCAAATTCCCTAACCCCTCCCTCGTATGAAAGGAAACTCTTGCCCAGTAGTGGGACAGTAATGGAAAATAAAAACGATAGTCATACGTATTCATCGCGTATATCATATTAACTAATAAAAACATAGGAAGGAAAAAATAGTTTAGCTTAACAATTAAGGTCTAGCTGAAATTAGTTTCATTTTATCAATGACGATTTTGCGCTTTTACCGGCCCTAACATTTTTATCAGTCAATTCGTTACTTCGCTGAACTTTACTTTTTGAAAAAAACTGTTATATATTAGCCATTAAACAAGCTACTGTCAAAAACTCATAACCACACAAATTAAATTATAAAAAGAAACACTATAATAACTCGTACTTTTTATCTATTTCAGATGACGTAAGCTGCTGACTGCTGATTATACAAGAAGAAGGCATTTGTTCATTCCAAGTTAATATGACCTCCTAAACTTTCCACTTCTATGTATTTCCACTGCAGGTTGAAATTATAACAATTTTCACTATTCACCTGAGATTGTAGGCACAAAGTACAAATGCCTTAAAACCTGCAGTACTTTCGACACTCACGTCTATTTCTGTCGATACAGTGAGATGAATTAAACTAAGGACTGATTCGATATGATTACATTTAAATGTAACGTGCATTCGTCTTTCGTCATTTATATATAACCCGACTAGTTTGAGTTGGCAGGCGGATGACAGCCAGACTTCATTGGGTCTATCACTCTATCACTAAATTAGTAATGGAATGGCGAATTTGTTAAGGGAAAGCGGTGTCAACTCAAACGTATAAGGTTATACGTAAATGTACGTACACTTGCACGTTACTTTACCCGCAGTCGTAAAGAATCTGTACCATTAATCACTCCCTGTATTCGACGTATTAGGGTAGCTTTATTTCATTTATGTATAATTTCCACAATTTGTAATATTATTTAAGGTGTATTTTAATCATTTACGATGTATCCTACGTAACTTTATTTCAACTGACCCATGTATCTGCTAATATAATAATTGTCTGTAATCGTTTTCATATATTATGCATGCAATATAATAACAGTAGGAACATATTTAATGGAACTAGTTATATTTGTTTCGACACTATCAAACATTTCAATTTTCAATAGAAAGTTCGGAAGAGAAGGTTTTCAAATGAACATTAGGAAATTAAATGCAAATTCAAAAGTCTTCGGTCGCGATTGCCAAAACGGAAAACCTAAAAATATTTTCAATCGAATATTAAGGAAAGGGAACTATTTTGTAAAATGTTGGTTTTGATCTGTAATATTGGTGAGATTGTGTTATCTTGTGCGGCCGCGGACCAGTCTACTGTCGTGTCCGCGCGGGCGCACGCCTCGTCGCTTCTTTCGAGACTAGCTCAAATCTTCTTCCCTTTGTAATCTCTTTAAGAGAGAAACCACTCGACGAGGCATTAGTTTAGCCGTTGGCCTACCGAGGCCTATATATCATATACGCAAGCAGTTATATTATCATAGCATAATTAGGTGTAAGGGTTGAAGTAGCTTGAATTCACCCCGGAGTCACTCTCCGGGGTGAAAGGGGTGATTGAAAAGAGCTTTAGGTAGACTGATGCAAAGTCGGGCCGTTTGATTATGTGTAGTATAAGCCTGCTCCTATTACACTATTCAGTGAAACGTTAGGATAAGTGGTTAGTACAATAACATCGATAAGGTATCCTGTCAATTCAAAATTTTTAACAAAATTATATTTTATCAGGAACGGCAACTGTTGTATTAAAGAATCAAAATTACTATATTTATATAACAAATCACTAGGCTATTGATAGGATTATACAAGGATGTAAGTTAATGAAGGGTTTACTATAGTGTAATGAGACCAGGCGAGGCGTAGCAACCGAGGGTCATGTCAAATTTTATATATGACTGACACATTCGTACTACGCCACTTAGGTAATGCAGTATTGAGCATAAAATATTTATCTCATATAATCTTATAATTTCCGCAACGTTACATATGTATGCCTTACATATATTTAATTGAGCTTTCAAGTATTTTATAGTATATGTTAATATTTAATCCGACGGGTTGAATTTTTTGATAATTTCTTCAATCATTTTTTTTGGATTCCACATGTGCTTGCAACAATAATATCGGAAGATTTTTATGTATTTTCAAATGTTAGTTCCTGTCTATGATAATAATACTTTTATATACAGAAGATTCAACCTCAAAGGGATGTGTTGGGAATAGGGCTTCTATAGATCGACAATTTGTAGCACAAGTAACACAAACACTTGCTACAGAGAGGCCCTGGTTTAGCTAAATTACCACAGACATTATAAGATTATAGAATATCGTGACATGAAAATTTCCCACAGTCATGAATAATTTAATATCTCATATGTTCTATGTCTTATAAGATCTGTGTGTTAGCTCGTGAGATGAGCATTTATTTAGGTATTCTAAGTTAGACAATTTATTAAGTTTCTCCTTCCATTGGGCGGATAATTTTATAAATAATATATATCGCAACGAAATTTTAATCATCAGATCTCTACCCTTTCACAATTCTTAGCAATTTTGTTACCTTTTGCTTATTTTTTGTTTTCAATCGCATTATTACTTTTTAGTTAGTCCGTCACTAATCGAAAGGGAATTGTGTCATCGCTAGTTTTACAAATCGAAGTCGATAGATGAATGCATTATTTCATTTTAACCAGATTATTTTATATATTTACACTTTGAACCTAACCGTCCTCTCCTTGTGATTGTTTACACGAAATTGAGATTATAATTATATATCGTTTACTTTTTAGAAAGTATTATTGGGAATGTTTGGTTTATCTATCGACCTCGAACGAGCTTTGTTCAGACGCGCAGGGAATTACAAACGTTTATATACTGCTTCTATACGCTATTGAATGAATAATATACCGACTCTCTGAACAAGGCTCCGTCTTCAATATCAAAGATCGAATTTCTAAGAAAATCTTATCGATCTAACTAGATAGGCTTTTAAATTTATATATTTTTGGCAAATTTATTCATTATTATTTTTGGCTACTTTTAAGATCAATTACGTTTTATATGTACAAAATAATGTTATAATATTATTTATAGTTACAACTGAATATTGTATATTATACTTTTAAGATTCTGATGAATTATTTACTTTACTATTATATCGTATATTATGAATGGAAAGTAATGAATCGGGCTAACAGCCACTATCAAAAATATTTTGAATATTTGACGTTATTTTGAAGTGTCATCAATATTATGTAACTGTATTAAGTTCGGATAAATAAATAAATAGTATATTAAATATTGTTGTTTTATTCTTTGTATAATTCCACACCTAAGTCCATAAGGTATATGAAAAGTCAAATGAAATGCTCTACACTATAGGCTAGTAGCTATTTAATAGGAACGTTTCAACCGCAATTGGATTTGCCAGATAGAAGCATAACAGAGGTATAATAATACTTTCATAATTCGGTTGTTTTAATATCAAAAATTTATAAGCCACGCTCACATGCAAAACATATTGGTAAGTATTTGTTAGTCTCGACTATGAACCAAGTTTATTGATTTAGTTAAAAACTATTAAGTTATACCTACTATATATTTATCTTTATCTATTTAGTTTATTATTACGATGTTATTCATTTGCTAAACACTAGCACAGAATATATAATTAGCACTAAGTAATCTCACTGAGCTTTCAATGAATGTGACTCATTTGTTAATAGTTCCTGATGAATCTTGTGATTAGCAGAAATCCTACTTAATATTATAAATTTGTAAGTATAGATGGAAGCCGCGGGCAGATGCTTGTTTTGAATAACGGCCACTTTCTTCAACAAAAGTATAGGTAAAGGATAAAGTAATCAGTCAAATTTATTTCTTCACGAATTCACTGATAGTTTTATGAAGAAATCAATTTTCCTTTACTACACAAATGTCAAGTCAAAGTCAGCGGGTTAAGCTGTACTTTGAAATATCCTATTTTGGTTAGTTTACTTACTTAATAGCTCTAAGAGTCCTGCCTCACTTAATATTTAAATGTATGTCACCTACCTCACGTGGCGACGGTGTTACAACGTGACATTTAAATACTAAAGCCCTTCTCCCATTACGATACGCCCGCGCGACTCTAGTCTCGGAGACTAGTCGCCACGAAGTATCTCACATACATTTGTATGGAGACTACCAGTATCGTAATGTGAGAGTCTCCATACAAATGTATGTGAGATACTTCGTGGCGACTAGTCTCCGAGACTAGAGTCGCGCGGGCGTATCGTAATGGGAGAAGGGCTTAACTGCTTGGATACGTAGCTAGCGACGCGGCCATGGCGTCCTAGTGAGGCAGGGCACTAAGTCTATCGTTATTAATCGGATTTCTATAAAGTTATGTTAAGTTATGGTAACCTGTACTAGGCATTTTTTACGACCTAAAATATTATCACTCTGATTTCGGATTCACTTCTAAAAACGTTCTAATGACTTAAGACTTCCTTTATACTTATAGAGCAAGTGACTGGATAATTAAATATTAATGACTATTGCAGCTCAGGCAGGATTTCGCATCGCTTCTTGAATAAAACCTTTCTCTTACTACTCGCACAGAACTTACTTCTACAAATTAATTTAGCAGCTTGATAGCAGGACGCTCAGCAGATCAATGTATTAACTCTGTCATTTTATATTACACCTTTAACGACCAGTTTCTTCATACACATCTAAAGTGAAAGCTAAAGACTGACTATTTGACGTTTATTTAATTAAGAAAGTAATTGTAAAGTTTAAATTGTTAATTTGTTTAGTATAATAGCATAATAATATTAATGTAAAGTTATGTTATAATGTAATAAATAAATAAATAGTGCCAGAAAGAAAGATTTTTACTTTGCCCCTATACTTTGGCTATTACTTTGGACGAAGAAACTGGCCGTTAGTTATAAAAAAGGGTTGCGCTCAGCTAGGATACAGTAAAGGGAAATAAAAGTCGTCGTTTAACTTTAGAATTCGATCTATAGGCACACATTAGGACATACTTAATTACTAACTGTCTTACTAAGCATCGTGTAAGGTTTTTGAGTACATTTAGCGGGAGTTTATCTATTCAATAGCGTAAAAAACGTTATTGAATTGATTAATTACCGCTAAATATACTCAGAAACGGCATTAGTAATAAAGGATTTTTACATTTTCAATCATTTTTGAAATTGTATACGATTTAAAGGACAAAATTGTAGGTATAACTAATCAGAGCTATACACGAAGTAACTGTAAGACAGTACAGCATTACACAACCTGAAAGTATTTATTATGTAAAAATTTAAAACAAAAAAAACTACTATTTATAATACATTTTATTTGTATTTTATAGAAACCATACTCCACAACCCTTACCTGTAGGGTTTATAACAAGATTTTATTAATTACTAATGTCATAACATAGCACAGTGGAAAAAAGGCATAAGGAGACCGAATGACAAAGTAAGAGTCTTTGTCATTCGGTCTCCTTATGCCTTTGCCCTTATATGCCCTTTTCTTAGTAAAAGAACGATGTAAATGAAGAAAAAAAATCTTTGCAACACCCGAAATGGGTAACTGTTGAAACTATTATTATATTGTAACAACTTATGTGTAACACAGTTTTTATGATGCAATAAATAGGTATATGTCTATGGCTAAGATTTTTTTAATTTACCATAAGCCTTTTATGTCATTGTACTCGGGATAAAAACGTGCAACATGTCATTTTATCCGATTCTCTCGCTCGCACTTGCGCATTGTCACATTTTTATAATGATTTTAATTATGACGTAAGTACTTCGCATGTTTGTAATGGAAAGAGTATAAAATTCTTCATTTACATCACACTTTACTAAAATAAGGGCTTAAAAGTCTTTGTCGTGACTTTAACATATGTCTTTTTTCCACTGAAAGTCACTTGATAATACTAATTAATATTTATTAATTAACATTGTTCTTCCTGGTTGAACTAACAATTATTCCGTCCATCACCAAAATACTTAACTAATAACAATCATATTATATACCAAGAGTATTTACTAAACAGAAATTGATTTCATTCAGGAGTCAGACCATTACATAGATAAAAGCCCATTCACCTCTTCTGGATAAGTCCTAGATAGCCTAACAGATGGAATTATGACTGTAAAATTGCTTTTTTATACAATTACTGTCGTAGTATCTAGCAGTTAGCTTAACTGACACTTATTCATAAGCTGTGAAACACTGGCCCTTAGTCATTTAATTATTTTTTTCGCTTCCATCAATTAAAAGAAGAATATAATACTAAGATGCGCCGCGCATAAGACCTGATGCGTATCTTAAAATGATGTGTACAAGCCGCGATTTAAAAGAACAATATTTACAATTTAATGATAATAATAAAATGTTTTATATGCATTAAAAACAAATAATAAAAAATACATGGAATGTCACTAACTACACAGCAATGATAAATTCCTTTTTGCCACAAGAAAAGGCAGAAATAAATATCAAATTGCTGATTATTCACAAAGTAATTGTTATTCATATTGATTTTTTTCAATGCAACAAATTTTACAGTACCCATGTAAAAAGATTTGGAGTTATACATTTTGAACAATAGTCAACTTAAATTATAATACAACCTGATGATCATTGTCAAAATCAAACAAAATTCAACCATTTTTAAACACAGGGATTTAAAAATTCAAGTTATTTTCACATAACTTTGAAACTTTCGCGTTGCATGTTTATTATATTTATATTATTAGAATACGGGAATAAGTAATAAACGGGATTACAATTTTGTTACTGAATTATTAAAAGTTATTAAGACATTTAAAACTAATTGCAAATAAATTCATTTAGAATTATAATCCAATAATAATTAAAAAAAAGTAAATTATAACTGATAGTTTATGTCATTTGACCCAAATATTCCTAAAATAAAATTTAAAATTAATTTAATTTTTATCACCCTCTAGCAATTTTTTTTACTGAATGCGAGATAATATTCTCTCCCAATATTTAACAGTAAAGCCATGTAACATAAATGTCTCAATTATAAAAAATGGACTTGTATTTAAACATATTATATAATTAAAAGAACATAGATAATTCAATTCAAGCCAATAATATTAGTTTACCTACTCCATCACGCTATGTAAATCCTAAACATAGGATAACCAATATAATGTTTTCCTTGTGTAACACATTTAACTGTGGCATCTTTACTTTGCAATGTTATCTTTACCAACTAAAAAATATAGACATTTTCACTAATATTTGTATTTGGTAAATATATAATCTTCTTTGTTAAAAAGACAACTCCCGCACTAAAAATTGCTCTTGTCTCGCGGGGACAATTATTTGTGGATCGTACAAATAATTGTTCCGTGTGGAATCGAAGCCACGACCTCCCGACGCAATGGTAACCACTATCGAGGCAGTAATTTTACATAAGTCATATATTTAATGAAAGTCTAGGTTTACTAGCACTTTATCATAAAACTTAAATATATTAGGTCGGGGAAAAAGTCTTTTCGCATTATAGTATGTATGAACTTGTAATAAAATCTTTTCTCTACACAAAAAAGCTCGATAGTTGGGTACTTCACGAGCTCATATCTAATAAACCGTGTACTCTTTTGTGATTCTTGAAGCCTAAGAGATTTTATTACAAGTTCATACATACTATAATGCGAAAAGACTTTTTCCTCGACCTAATATGTGTAAAAGTCGTGAGAGTTTGATATCGTTAATTAATGTATAGGTAAAATAACCATGACTAAGTCAAGTTTTCACAGTTGACTGTATTCTAGCATTAGATTAATTACTAAAGGTATTAGTGATAAGGCCATTTATTGTACATTCGTATTGATTGCTTATCTATTTAATTTGAATATTCGTAACTCTAATCTATAGTACAGGACGAAGTGAAGTGAGAAATATTGTTTTATGATCCAAGTATAATATGCACTATTTAACTTTGAATGCCTGAGTATAGCCACAAGTCATTAAAAATGCATATAACTCATGACTGTCTCAATGCTGGGATTCATTTAAGTCATTTTAGGAGAAGACCCTTCTTCTAAAATGAAATAGGGTGAAGGGTCTAAGTGCAAGGTAAGTACACATTGAGGAGTTTGCATTCCTTCAAGATTTGTGTTAAAGAACTCTCTAACATGCAAGGTTGCATCATGATGGTTTCTTTCACCATTGGAACAAGTGATAATTATTTTCTAATACACATATAACTTTGAAAAGTCATTGGTGTGTTGCCTCGGGTTCGAACGGTCGACCACTTGAGTGGAAGGTGCATTCTTGGACCACTCGAGGCTTTTACCCGAGAAAGAAATAATATAAAAACAAAAGACATGTGGTTAAGCCTTTGACCGCCACGGTCGGCTATACTCGACAAATTAGAACGTGCTTAGGACGCTTTTGTCGGCAAATGTTGACAAAAATACGTTTTGATTTGTCGAGTATAGTCGACTGTGGCGGTCAAAGGGTTAATGGAGCGAAATGCCTGCTTCACAAAAGCTTGCGACTATATTCAGATTCATAACTAAATGGAGCATACTGTACTTGATGAACTAACACATTTAAGCACCGTACATGAACACAGAACACCCTATAGTTACTCACTTATGTTTTAATTGCTAAAGAGAAAGGGATTCCCTTGGAACATGGAACTATGATAACAATGTAATTATTTTACATAACAATTATTCCCATAACTGGTACAAAAATACTAGACTGACTTTACATAACCTGTAGTACCTACCATAGAATGAGGTTACTTTAGGAAAATTATGAGTCAATTCGATTAAAGAAATAAGTAGGCGAATAGCTCGCATAAAAAGCTAGCAATGAGTTCAGTTTTCTGGTTCTATCTGGTAATATCGCTCTGAACAAAATTGTAGCATTTCAAATAGTATAATTGACCTTAAACATGCCCTATTCTTTTCATTTTAAAGTAACCCCGTTCTACCAGTACCTAAACTATTGTGAATATATGAAAATATGTAAATATCGGTAAGTAATTAATTAACATTATTGAAAATATCGGTCAACAATATTTAAATATTCATGAGTTTTCATGTATAACGTTTAATTACTGTATATCTATTGTCTGGTTGCTCAGAAACTTATAAAAATAGCTTATTTTACCCAAATTTTACGGGAACCTATTATTATACTCAGGGCATTACATAACTTGCAAACTACGGACTATATTTCTATAATTTTATCGGACCTCATTCTCACTTAAATATTGTCATATTTCTAAGATTCTTTTGACAATATTGTTTGCATGTCTGTTCTGACCCCAGTAAAGTACGTATACACATACTGTCTTACAAATAAATGTCGTGAAAGCTCTGATTAGTTATTGTTTTGTCACTTTCAATCAATTTGGAAACTGCATAGGAGTGAAAAAGACAAAACACTGTAACTTATCACAGCTTACACAATGATTATTGGTAAAAACAGATGGAGTCAATATATTTGTGTATGCAGGAAGCATAAAGATTTGTACTACATCAGGACATTCAAACTGTGTTTTAGAAATATTTTAAATAATATTGATGGTAAGTAATTTGAAATCGAATAATAATATAATGTCCTTCATTAATTATAAACCAGTGTGCAATTTACAGTTGCAAACAGTGTGCAAACGCATAATAATATAATATAATTAATGAAATATTTACTGAATAATTATTGCTCATAAAATATCGTATTTCTGGATACTTTGCACTACATGGTCCTAAATATAACAAAAGGCAAAATGATGTTACTGGATAGATAATGTCTCTTTCAAACATCACAAATATAATTCTTATTGCTTATTAATGTTTGTTTGACCTTCCTTAACATCAAATCAACTTGTTAAAAAATTTGGCAGGGTGTCTGATTATAACTCAGAGAACATAAATGTTTCACATTATTCACAATTTGGTTTAAATTTGGCAGACTGGTAAGTATATCCATATGCATACACACATACATAAAATCATGTTTTCTTCCCACAGAGGTAAGCAGAGGCCAGAGAACTGATATAAAGAATATAAGCTACTATTTTTAACAAACAACAATGAGAGCTGTTAACAAGTTTCATATAAATTTAAGACATAAGGAAACAATAGCAGACCTTCACATATAGTTTATGTTATTTACATAAAGAATTGACTATTACAACATAATCTTGGTGTAACCTTCAACTTGGTTAAGTACTTCAGTCAATATTGTTGACAGTGTAAACATGTCTTGCAAAAGGTCATAATATGCTCACTCATAACTGGCAGTTCTGTATTACAACATGTATGGATTTGAATGAAGCAAATTAAAGTTTGTAAGGATTGAAACTAATGGCGTTTTTTGGTCTTTCCCTACCCCTTTGAGAAGTAATCGTGATTTTATGTAACAACTTCATAACTTTTAAACTCTTGCATTGCATGTTTAATGTATAATAGAATACGGGAATTAACGCGAACACGCATTTTACTTTAAAATGCCTAACGTTTCGGCGCAGGTTGCACTCGCCGTGGTCGCAGGCACGTTAGGCATTTTAAGGTAAAATGCGTATTGGCGTTAATTTCCGTATTCTATTATACATGATGTAACAATAATGTACACTTCAGTCAATATTGTGGACATTGTTAACAAAGTGATGTCTTGTAAAAGATCAGTTGCTTTGCTAAACTGGCGATTCTATATGACAAGATGTATGGATGTGAAGTCTGTAAGGATGGTACCAAGTGGGGTTTTTTAGTCTCTGCCTACCTCTATAGGAAGAAGGTGTGATTTTATGTGTGTAAACAAAGTGGAGGACACTTAAAACGGACTCATACAATCAACATCATTATATAAGTATGACTTTATGTCTAGATTAGTATTGCTCAGTATAACAAGTACAATTTTAGGTAATTTTTTTATTCATTTGCTGTCAACATTACCTAAAAGGCAGTTTGTATTGTTAATTTGACTAGTCTAGCATCTCTTAGTAGTATCTGTATGTAATTATTGTGTTGACTGTAACTGGAGTTATAGACATCTGTATTAAAATATAGTAGAACTTTTGTTTTGATGTTAAACATGTAATATTTTCATAAGAATCTGTTTATGTATTTATAACTTATAAGCCTTTACTTAAACTGTAAGTTCAATGCATGTACTTGTCACTAAATAATTGGAAGCCATATCACTGTCATATTCTC